>NC_064634.1:346395571-347645571 GCF_023864275.1 Schistocerca cancellata | reverse complement strand
GGGGAATTTATCATTGTTGCTATGCACGGAAGAACTTTCCTCAGACAACAGCAGCGTTTTGTTCCAGTAACATCTCATATGCATTAACAGTGGAGGAGATGTGCAAGGAACATCTGCGAGAAACCCGAATAAAAGAAACCAAGTGAATTAGATGGCATCTTGCGCTGCCTCGTGTATAATTAAGAAATGAAATATGACGGGACCAAACTTCTGGGACAGTGGAATTCAGGATTTTATCGCAATAAATAAATGGGAAAAGCTAGCAAACTGGGACGAAGGTTTCGTTTGCAGAAAGGCTGGGGATCAGTCAATCAGTTTATTAAGAATGGCTAGCCATACCGCTCTTCCAGAGCTGCAAAATGCTGAGAGAATGAGTGTTTCACAAACTAGTAGTGCAGGTTCTGAAAACCAAAAAACACAAAAAACTGTAGCGGGCACCAGAAGTCGAGCTCGGCTATAAATAGTGGTGGTACCCTTACAGCACTTCACAGTCTGTTCGGAACCTAGGGGGCAGGTACATATATTAAGGAAGCATGCATCCTCTAAAGGATATGACTATCTCAGTTGTCGAAATGTCACGCAAAAAATGAACTCAAGAACTCAGGTCAGTACCCTAAAGCAACAACCATTAATCAGCCATCCGAGCAGACGTGAGAGATCACGTTGGACAGGTCAGTTTCTTTACAAAATCAGCGAGTACGTGTAGACTGTCGTGTGAGTTTTGTATGTGATTTACATTTTATCAGATTCCTTGTTGCACCAGTAATAAACGTAGCTTATAGAGCTTTAGTTGTTCTACACTAGGGATGGCCAAGATATCGGCACGCGGATCATGCCCGGGCCCAAGTGCTAAAATGCTCAGCCTTGCTTCACATTTTTCCCACCGCCACGCCACGATATCTGAGCGCGAGGATGGTGGAAGAGGGGAAAACAGCGAACGCGCCGCATTATATGGCAGGACGGTCGTGCTGCATACATGACTAGGTTTTGTGTTAACATTTCTCAACAAGAGAGATCATAAACAAAACAAGTTTTCAGTATTAATTAAAAATTTTGACACTCTGAACAGACAATTTTTGTTTGGTTCAAACAGTCGGCATACGGACAGATGCAGACGATTTCAGAGTTTCGCTCTCAAGTTGCCACCTAATTATAATTCATAATCGAAAAAAGATCTTTCACATAAATGTGTCACTCCTAAGATTGTAGCACTTCTGCGAACTCTTTACAGGGAGCTGAAAAATCTGCCTGACAAAATCAAATGTGCTGGACAGTTTTAACGTAAAAAGATCTGTACGATTAAGGCTAGATTTACCTTGCAGGGCAATCATTTACGCCTGCACAAGCACAGGGGTGCTTTCAACGGAAACAGCGAATGGTCTCGAAAACAGACGTAAGATTGACAGTGTCGTCAAAAACTTCATAAAACTGTCGTTGTAATATTTGCAAGGCCACAATGAATTCTTCAAACCTGTCCCTTCGTTTAAATCCAGTGAGCTTAGGGAGCTGGATTGTCTCTGTCAGAATGTGTCCTTCTACAAAGAGATTTTATTTTTAAATACACCCTCATCAAATCAGAAAGAAGTTACCTTGCAATGCCTTACTCTCGGCAGTGCGCTGTCAGGTGCACTTGAAAAGCAGAGTCAGCATTCCATTCTGGATGCTCTAATTTTCGTTCCTGCACTCGTTTTTCTTTCATAAATTTAACAATAGCGAGATTTAAATCGAAAAATCATTCCAGATGGCATGACTTAAACAATGCACTTTACAGTAATACATGAAGTCTCTGTACTCTTCGTTCATCTCCATTGAAAACTGTTAGAACTGAAACCAGAATAATGGGTGCAACTTCAGAAATTTTACCATTCGTACCACCAATTTCTTCAAGTGCTCGATGCCTCCAATTTTAGCATAAAGTGCTTCTTCATTTACAAAACCACGAATCCCGTCCGTCGATCGTTATAATTTTTTGTGCTTTGATTGCCATCTAAATGTTTAAATTCCTTCTGCGTGGTACTATAAAGTCGTTTCGCAGCAGATAAGCAGTACTCGTCACTTATGCGATTTGGGAAACATCATCTCTCTATTCTGTCATTCCCACTGATTTTAAGGGATTGCGACAATAGATCGCAAACAGTTACTGGACTTGTGAACGTCCGTCGTACCACGAACAAATAGCAAAATGTAAACAGCTCTGACACCACGATTCTGCCGAACTCGGAGAGTTGTGCCGACTGCAGAATTCCGCACACAATGCTAAATAAAATGTCGCGCTGTTCCGGCTACTTCCGAGAAGGGCAGAGTAAAGCCGAATGACAGGCCGGCACTTGGCGCGCCCGCGGCTCGTAAGCGCAGCATGCGGGAAGTTCAGCACGCAGTGGCCGGCCCTGCTCTACACGACTAAAGGCTATCAAGTCATCTGCGTGTTTTGGTTTGAGCTTTGGATAGGTAGGCAAACTTCTCTGCGAAAAAGTGTTTCGGGTACTGCATCCGATTTTATCCAGTTGACACAGTTCCGTGGTCACGAGCTACTCACCCACGTTGTTCCAGATTTCAGCTCCCTCCAGACACCTCCTCAGTTCTGAGGAAGGTACCTAGGATACTGGCTTACCGGTTGGTGAGTTGGAAGGGTGTCACTCAAGTTAGTTTCGTCAAGAGCGTTGGAGGTGGACTGTCAGTCTAGCGGCAATGGGCTTGCCTGGAAACCGAAAGGCCGGCGATCGAACCATGTTCGGGTCACATAAGTTTTCAATTTAATTGGTTTCACCTTTCGGGGATGCGAAGATTCGTCAGAAACGGCACTATTCGAATTCCACGTTAAACTGGAGTCGATGAGGGGCAAGCAGGCTGCCGTAGTCGCGTCCTATTGAGCGACTGAACCGCGGAATTTTTATTTTTATGATCATCATCTGCGAGAGCTATATATACTACTTTACTGGCCAGAATGAAACGTTTCGGTACAGGCGGATAATTTCCAACCTTTTTAGTAGTTTTTGCCACTGGCTGGTAACGTTTATAACTCTGTTGGAAGCTTTTAGAACCCAGAGCCGTTTGGCATTTACAGTTGCAATGAACTTAGCTGTAGAGGGCGAAACAGTATTCATACACCACGAAAATGTCTCTAGATATACATTTTGCTGGCCAATATCCGTTAAACATTCTGGTTCAAACCGATTATGGACTGACTAGTGTGCCTGCATGTCGGTCCGCGATTAGAGTTCGCTTTGCGTATCTCTCCTCTCCGATTCTGCGGAGAATGCCAGTTCTTACCTTACCAGTCCACCTAATTTACAGTTTCCTTTCATTGCACCACGTTTCAAACGCTTCGATCATCTTCTTTTCCGATTTACCCACAGACCATTATACACAATTCTGTGACCCAAACGTACATTCTCAGAAAGTTCTTCCTACAGCCCATATACAACAGTGAAAAACTTGCTGCGCACTTCCACTTGGGTGTCTATACATACCACCACCTTACGTGTCAGAAAGTAACAAAAGCGCTCTACTGCACTAAAATCTTCATTTTCAGGTGTGTCTCTCTGTACGAGTTGAT
This sequence comes from Schistocerca cancellata, assembly GCF_023864275.1. Classification (NCBI taxonomy): domain Eukaryota; kingdom Metazoa; phylum Arthropoda; class Insecta; order Orthoptera; family Acrididae; genus Schistocerca; species Schistocerca cancellata. The sequence continues at coordinate 347,642,015 of NC_064634.1, read as the reverse complement.
GTGAACACCTTCTTAATAACAATAATAATAATAACAATTTTTGAAGAAATTTTCTTCTTTATTTGTGTGTGGCAACAGACACATGCTGTGCTGTATACAGCGTGATGCGCCAATCTGTCTCGGAACTTTGTTAATTCTTTATTGCCATTTTCGGTAGCAATTTTCGTAATCACATGCAGAGAAAAAAACTGCATTCAGCGTCAGTAGCCCTTCCATCACTGCATTAGATCATGATCTCACGGTCACTTCCGCGATTTCTATGTTGTTTTAGTATAGAAATATCAGCAGTATATGCAGCTCGTTCATCTCATATTATTTCATATTGTGGTTGAAACTTTCAAATAGACAGGATGATTTTTACCACCGTGTTCAAACTCTACGGACTGATCCGTGACAGGATACGGAACAAAAAAGGCCTAATGAACTTATGTCCGGAAATGCATGGATTCCATGCTAGAGACCATTCATTCAGTCATACATTGTTACAGAGACTGCACTATCAAGCACTGTACCATGCAGCCACAGTTATGGAATGTCAACGTATGAGTGTACGCGCCGTAGAACATTCTGTCTCACACTTTCACATCGCCCAGGCTGCATCCGAACCGTGTCAAAGGCAGCATGAATACACTGATCCAGTGTCTCCACATCTGGAATGGGCTCTGCATCACGATACTTTTCAAATGGCCCTTATAACAAGAAATCAGATGGATTGAGATCCAGTCAACGAGCAGGCCATGCAACTTCCCCCCTCCACCCCCCCCCCCCGCCCCTGTCAGATTAATCGACCAGGGCCAAGTGGGCTAGAGCAGCAGCATGCAGCAGCCACATAACCCTTCGAATCATCATCATTGTCACTTCTTGCAGCAGGAAAGGTAAAGTCATCCGCAAGAAACGCCTATAGTTCCAGCCTGTTAGGCGACGTGGAACGTAGACTGGTCCCGAAATACGGTCGCCAATAATCCCGGACCACACTTCCAACTGCACCGATGCTGATGATTCGCTGTTACCATACCATGATGGTCCTGCATACTATCCCACAGATGGCTTTTATGAAAGCTGAAGATACCATTCCGCGTAATAGTGGCCTCATCTATGAATAGGATGGATGACACAAATCCCGGAATCGTGGTTGCCTTGTTAAGAAACCAGTGACAAAACTGCTTCCGATGGGGAAAGTCTGTCGCTAGCAAGCCCTGTAGGTATTAAGGGTAGTAACAATTGTCATGGAGAATGTTCCACACGGTCGTCTGGCTTACCCTGCACTGGCGGGCCAATTGCCTGGAACTGACACGGCGGCCGTCTTCCACAGTGTTAATTACATTTTCCTCCAAGTCTGGTGTCCGAACATTTCTGATACGTCCTTCATGATTTCGTGCTTCCTGAAACGATCCTGTCTCAGACAAACGGCGAAACACTGTTGCAGACATTGAATGCTGTGGTTGATGTCGGCGGGGATAGGTGTCTTGACACAATCTTGCTGCCCGCCTCCCGCTTCATTTGCCTTTCCGTATGAAAACACCATTTGTACAATGCTGTATCACATCCGCTACAAGGTGAGTCAGCAGGGGAAGTGAATCGGGCACATTACCAATTACTATGGCAGTAGAGGGCGCTATGGCATAACGTTTGAGGAACAATACCACCCTCTAGGAGGAAATAATGCATACTGTAACTCTAACTGCATAGTACAGCGCATATTAGGCCTCAGCCTCTCCAACAAAATCTGATTGAATAAATGATCTCTAACATGGTGACCATACATTTCCGGACATAAGTTCATTAGACCTTTTTTGTTCCGTATCCTCTCATCGATCAGTCTCTACAGCTTGTACACTGTGGAAAAAATCACCCTGTATATTTATCGAAACAGGGTTGTGCCTTGATCAATCACAAATTCTTCTTTAATACTCATTAAGCTACTACATTAACATAGCAAACTATAGTTAAGGCTTCATTAACGAATTAGTGTTGACAGCAGACCGTAAGACAATGACAATACTATAATTTAACACGAAAAGTGGAGAAAAAAAGCTATATTCTCATTTCAGGCTTAACATTTCAGTCACATACTGCTGAGAAATTCTGATTAGTTGCAGATGACTAACTGGAGCAAAATACCAGCTGTTCTGCAAATGACAGGCAGCTACACAAACATCAGTATGTGATATTACGTGTATATTTTGTTAATAATGTTTGTTAATAATGCTATGAAAATAAGTACTAAAACCACAGGACTGTATATAGTTTCTTGCATTGCTTTTACACGTTTTTGATAGGCAATTAAACTGAACCACTGACGAAGTTACGAATGGGTGTTAAAGAAGAAATTCTGTTTCATCAAAGCGGAACCATATTCGCATAATTATGTGTTCATACTTTTGTTTAAGTCGTCATTCCTTACATTGGTTTGATGTTCCACCATCTTTGCTTTTCTGTCCAATTGCTACAAACATCGTCGTCTGTTTCTCATATTTCAGTCTTGGTCAGCCTCTGTTATTTTCCTCCGTTATATTCCTTCCAGCACCATTTTAACCATTCCTGGATGCAGTGCCAGACGTCTTACTAACCTGTCCCCTCTCCGCACCTATTTATTTTAACTGCAGGTGTTATCAGTCGATGCTCACATATATCGTTTCTTGACTAAACTTCCGACACTTAAGTTATTTTCAATATACCATGTTACTGCTCAGTAGAAGTGAGCGTTTACCCCAGACTCCTGCTAGAGACCTGACAGGCTACTGAAAATACCTGAAGCATTGCAACTGGTTTAGCCAATACACAGTATATGTGAGCACTGGCTGATAAACTTTGTATTCAAATACAGTGCGCTCACTGACGCTCTACGCCCACAAAACAGCAGATTTTTGTTCTTCATTTCATACTCTACCTGCCGCGTTTAATTTTTAACGTTCTTCTTACTATCACATTTTAGATGCGTCCAGTTTCTTCGATACATTGATGTTCTCCAGACGTATTCATAAACTTGTTCCTTACTTCCACATGAATTTCTAATGCCAATAGAGACCACGTAATCCAGAAGGATTTCTTCACCTGTATCCATCGATTTCTGAGACCTTTCTTGTTCCGGCAGTCCTGTTTAATCTTACATCCTAGATCGCAGAATTGTTTCACTTCTTCCACTACCATCTTGTTCCTAGTTTTGCCGTTAAACAAATCGTTACTCTTCTTTCATTGCATTTGAAAAACACGTATGTAGACACATGATTCCTACTGGTATGGACATCCAATACAAGTACAATTCTGGTGCTTTCATAACGTAATGTGGCACATAAAGTACTATGAAAAGAATCCACTGGACTTTGCAACATATAAAACTATTTGGTTTAAAAGCAAAAATGACTTGTGAAGCATACTAAATGAGAGATACTTCAAATAACTGTCTTTTCAAGGCGATTGTGAATATTTTAACCTAAGTGGCAACTGTATATGCTTATGAGAGCTCATGTAATTTTATTTGGACACACCAAAAGTAGTTGATGAGTAATGCTATTTGGGTAGCGAAATAACTGATGATGGCCGGAGTAGAAGGAATATAAAATGTAGACTAGTTACAGCAAGAAAAGAACATCAGAAAATTACAGGAATTTCTTAATACATAAGTTTAAGTGTTTTTCCTGAAGGCATTTGTGTGGCTCGTAGCCATGCACGGAAGTGAAACGTGGACGATAAACAGTCCAGACAAGAAGAGAATGGAAGCTTTTGAAATGTGATGCTACAGAAGAATGCTGAAGATTAGATTTGCAGATCGAGTAGCTAATGGGGAGGTACTGAAGTGACTTGGTAAATAAAAAAAGTTATGGCACAACTTCACTAAACGAAGCGATTCGTTGGTAGGACACATCCTGAAGCGTTAAGGAATCATCAGTTTGATAATGGAAGGAAGTGTGTCGGGAATTGTGGAGGATATTTGTAGAACACTAAGTGATGATTGCAGTAAGTAAATTTAAATGGAAGTAGGTTGCTGTAGTCCTTCTGAGACGACGAAGTTTACACAGGTAGACAAGAGTGGAGTGCTCTTAGTCTTGGTAACAACACTGTTTGACCAAAGGTCAACGGATGTTGTGAGTTCTTACGACGTCAGCTATTTTATATCAGGACTGTTGCGCTACATTTATTATTAATTATAAACTTAGTCGTGGTTTGCGATGTACGTGTATGAAGCGCCTAAAATACAAATAGAAGTCAAAATACAGTACCGTCGTCTACCAGCCAGCTGAAATCACGATTTAACCATCCTTCGAAATAATTCGATCAACTGACATATCGTGTCTGAACATACTTTACGACATTCACTGTCAAATGAAGACAAAGTTCCATGGTAAAGCTATCACATAACTACCAGCATGATTCCAATATGGAAGATTACATGATACTATACGAAATGAGAAAGTAACAGTGAAGAAGGCGACGGGCGCTTAACTTTCGTCTACTTAATGTACGAACACGTATAAAAGCAATTACATGAGCCCATTTATACGAAAAGTTCTACGACAGTCTTGGGGAAGATACCCAGCCCATAAGATGTCAGCTATGGAGCGACGGAAATTGTCCCCTTGAGAATTAACTGATCACACAGTCTGCGAAATTAGTATTGGGTAAACTAGGTTTCGTTAGTTCGATTTACTTCTTATCCCACAGTTCACATGCATATTCATACATGGATTTTGTGAATAATTATCTGATTATTATGTACTGGTAGCGTCTATTTATTTTACTAAGAGAAATTTCTCATTTTGTACGTATACTTCCATTTAAATCAAATCACTGAGACGGGTTGTTTCAGCCAGATGTTGAACAGATTCAACACGTCCACCTACACAAGCACTAACTCAGATTTCAAATTAAGCAGAAATACATCCACTTTTTAGTACACATAATAAAGATCTACTGTTGAAATAGCACTGTAATTTAATAAAAGACTAATCCAGACAGCACACCGTCCTCCAAAAAGCATTAACAACTGGGCCAAGGTAGAACCCATTGACATTTCTTTACCTCTTATCCTCCGACAATTACGAATCAGCTAACACTACATTCTTCCTGTTCCTTTTCTAATTCTATGCCATCTTGTGTGATGTTAGGATTGCTCATAATGTTTGTATTATAAGGATGTATTTTTGACACATACGTGCAGTTAATATCGGCTTAAACACAAAACAAAGAGGGTGAATTTTTACCTGATGTATGGGATTGTGCCTTGAGTAGACTTTCCCTACACTTCTGAAAAGCATGTCACCACAATTTGAAACAAAAGCTATTACTCTTCTTTCTGTGATTATTTGTAGTAAATGCTTCAGTATAGGTTTTCACTTATTCAAAGAAGAATATCCTTTACACAAGTGTAATCTGCCATTAGCATTACTTAAACAACGTAAGAGTAATATTACTGATGAAATGTTGTAGTTCTCTGTGCAAAGTTCGGTCACTATCTCTTTTCTGTCTCTCAGAGTTTACGATATTATGGAACAATGAATCGTCAACTTCTGCCGCACAGGTTTCTTCCTGTTATTTTCATAGCCCGTTCCTCAATCTCAATTCCACATTAATATTTACTTTTGGGTGGAAACAAATCTGTTCCATAGTATCGTAGATTGTAATAACATACTGATAGAATGCTAATATACAAAGCTTTCATTGTAAATCAGTCAAAACTGAATAACTGCTTACATAAATTGTTTCTTGTGTTTAAAAATAGACATGCAGCACTTCAACACATTTAGCAGTGTATTAATCTGTACTGTATCCATTAAAAAAGCGCACACATTGAAAAACACTTTTATGAATAATAGACTTCCGTCTGTGTATTTTAATAGTTTATCTGGACAGTGTGCTCACAATTAGACATTTCATGCTTGCAATTCACGTATTAATTTTTACACATACTTTCCCACAACACCTATGCTGACACAGTTTGTAGTGTTGATTACTTGCAAATTTTCATATTCAGTAGAGAACGTAACATTAGTGCCAATGTAATACTGTACATTCAACTATGTCTGTCCTTATGTATCTTTCCAGTAGAAGCTGTTGTTTACTTTTAATCCAGTCCGGCGCATATTTTTTAAGTACACTTTGATTCACAATCCTTTCTGTGTGTGCAAGCTTGTTCTGTACAGTTATATTCTTTTAAAATAATTTGTATATATTTACTGCATCGCTTTTGAAACTCTTTTTAAGTTCTCAGTGTGGATATTTCTTGTTATTTTGCCTGTATTTTTGGGTTTTATAACAGATCGTCTTTCAGGCGATAAATCTTAGGAAGACTAGATTGCAACGTAGGAATTATCCTTTGCTGTAGAAAAGAAATAAAAATAAAAGGGGATTACAGGTGTTCATAAAAGCAAATCAGTTACTGCATTCAACATATTTGATATCCACATGGAGATGATTGTTGGCAATTTGATGGTGGTCTCGAAGACAGGAAGTGAATAACAAACAGTGCTGTAGGCCCTTTAAGTTTTCTTATTTGTTCAAGATTCTGAAAGCCAAATACAGAGAGAGAGTCGGAATAAGTATATGGAAAATTTCTGCATCTTACACTGAATACATGACTTGTCTCAGCTCTTCAACGCTAGTGCTGATGCTTCATCAACACAAAATTTAGGAATAAATACAGTTATACATTCACTGCACTGATTTTTTTTTCTGAAGCGAATTTATGCTAGAATACTGAAAATTTTCTTTGATTTGAAAGTGATTTCTGTCCACAGGAAAAGAAAGCTGACATTTTTGAGTGTTATGTAATTATAACAAACATTTAGTTCTAAGAAAAGTGCTGAACACTGCGCATCTTAGTAATTTGTAATCGTTAGTACTTGGAGTACTTGCATAATTGTCTTTATTGTTGTATGTTGTTTGAGTTTTGTGTTTCAGCTGTTGTCGCCGCAGCTAACATTTTCACAAGGGTATTTCTTTGTAAGTGGGGGCCTGCTATAAATTATTTCTATAGCAAATGTCACCTTTGTTTATCACGACGGGTTAAATAGCTGATTGTGATAACTTACTTTAAAATGAGTAATATAGAGTCACAAGGGGTATTGTGAAAAAGGTATCGTAATTTTTAGACTAGAGCTTCAAGGAAGGTGGAGGAAGTTACAGCTTCATATTTGGGTCTGTAAAGAATTCAATTTGGTGTCCTACAAGAACGTGATAGTCAGATCACATAACCGGAAATGTTCAAATGAAGATGCCAGTCCCGGAAGGCTATCTCGCTCAGCTGAAAAAATGATTTTCGTAAATGTATAATAACTTTTCAACCAGTGTCGTTTTTTCTGGTTTATTTTTCTTGCGTGAAGAATGTGATAGCACGCCGTTTTTGGTTCACCTGCCCAGTTCAAACCGTTTTATGCAGGATAAGTTTCTTCCAGAAATAAAATATGACTGCTATAGAGCGTTGAGTGTGCCTACTGGGACGACAAAAGGGAAATGCGAAAACTTTTGTTAAAAACGGACTTCGGGTGTAGAGGCTATCACAGTGTTCATAAATTAGCGGTACACATAACAAAATACTGCCTGAGAGCTCATGAGACGCTAGAAAAACATTCCTTCACTCCCTATGGAATCACTTAATAATCTTAGTAAGCCGTGTTTAATCATATCTGCTGAGTGTGTCAGAGGTCACGAAACAAGTTGACTTGACAGAACGTTTCGATGATGACGGTGATGATTTCTGTCAATTAAATAGGTACATCACTGTAAAGTGAGCATCCTCTGTTCCTTTCGGTTTTGCCCCATCGTTTTTGTACTTGCGCAAAATGGATTTTTCTTGATGTCGTCAGTCAACTGTTATCTTCGATCTCTGGTCCTCCTCCCAGCCACCATTCCTTCTAGTATCGTATGCTGTCACTCGTGTCAGATTTTGTTATTAATTGCGATACATTCTGTGCGAAAACTTGAATACAGTTGAGCACTATTACCAACTGATTCCTCAGTGAGTGAAGAAATGTTTTTCTGGCGTTTCACCCGTTAAAAGCAGTGATTTAGATATGTGGCGCTGGTTTACGAACAGCAACGGCTCTCGGAACTCCAAATATATTTCGCAGTTGCAGATCCCTCATCCGCTATTTTCTAACATCTGATTCCAAGAAAGTCAATCAGACCTTCATGAGGGGAAGGTAAATAGGCAATAACATGTTAAGCTCTGAAATACTGAAACATATATATTAGATTATTCTAACAGGCACTCTTACGTGATACATTAGATTTCCAGAACACACAACGAATCTGATAGTGAAATCTCTGCACCCATCCAACAGCGCACTTTACATACCTAAATATGTACCATACGACATTGTACATAACGAAACATCGTATGTGTCAAAGATGGAAACAAGACGGCGTTATCAGTTTCTTCTTATATGGTACACTTTCTCAAGAAATCAACGCCCTTCTAGTTTTATAAGTTGACTGTGGTTCTGTGGCGTACATACGAAGAGTTTAACCGAAAACTTTTTCTCTATAGATGACTCATTAAAGCTCACTTCGATATCTACACTTAAGAATCCCCATATTACAATCCTCAAATAAAACATGATAATTTAAATCTTTTCTTGACGTGCCATTGTTCCATTCTTCAAATGTCAAAATGTTGGATAAAATGACTAGTTTTCGCCAGTTTTCTCTTAACGTCATTGTGCTAGATTATAATGAGGCCTTTTGCCTATCATCATTGGTTTTATTATTTACAGTGGACGTTGTAGCTGGCAGTGAATCTCATACTTGCCATAAATCATTCAGTAGCTGAAAATGATGGCCACCAAATTCAGTAGCTCTTTATTCACTATTTTAATGATCGCACGTGAACTATGAGTTAGTAAACATAAGTATCCTTAAAAATATTTTTAACACGTCTGATCACTGGAAAAGGTTGATAACTTTCAATATTATCATTCTTCTGAAAACAAAAATGTTTGAAATGAAAGTTACGTTTATTTTTCTTTCACAATAAAAGAAGACCGTTTTAGTACTTGAAAAATGAAAGTAGCGTTGATTTAACCAACTAGGAGGTACCTGGTGTTATGGTCTCATGGAAAAAATGTCGACATACTTTCCGTGCAGATGAAGATATTGACTGAATATGTTTTTCTGTTACATATTTACGATACAGTCACGATTTTAGCTCTGTTGCGGGGACACACACTGCACCTTCCGTTACGACGTCAACATGTTGACTATCGGGAGTACGTCTTGAACCGTGAATTTACTTTCAAAACCTTTTTTTAAGAATTTACTTTATTTACTAGCGATTCATCAAGAACATTAACACATTTAATCACTCTATGTGAGCGTGGAAGTAGTTGCCAATTGGTAACTGATGAAACAAACTAATTTTTTTTAATAAACGGAAATTTTATTCCTAAAAGCCCGTTTTTTTAAACAGATTTAAAATTATAATCAGAAAGCACCCTGTAAATATCAAGTTACAATTTATTCAGAGGCAGAAATAACAATTTTTTTAATAGTATGAGCTTTTGGGCTCAGAACCTTGCCGCTCCATTTTAACACGGCCGTAGTCACGACCGCTCACAACAACCTCTGAAAGACTACACTGGTGCAAATCTGCAACACACCAGACTACTTTAAACTAAAAAATTTTTAACAACTCATACAAACACACAAAGTATTCACCCCGTAAGAGGGATGGATATGGTACAAAACACTCACATTAAAAATTATTTGCCACGGAAAGTGCAACTGATTTTTAAAAGAACTCTCACGGTGGAAGGGTGGCAACTTTATATACTAAAATGACCATTTAAACAAAATCCATGAAGTGAAGTGCAGTTTTACATAAAATGTACCAACATGCTTTACATTACACATGTACCACCTCGTAAGATGATAGGCAACATAAAAACATATTTCAGGAATTCGGCCTTTACACCTTAAGCAGTAAATTCGTTAACACCGAATCCGACAAACATGACAGAGGCAGCTTTAAACGTACGGAAGACCGACAGACAGACAGACAGACAGACAGACAGACAGACACCAACTGCCTAACAAATGCGGACGGGAGACAGACGAGCAAGCTGGGGACGAGAGACTGACCAAGAACACAATAAAGTTTAACAAATAAATGAAAGAACATATCACGAATCACTTAACCTTTAATAAACTGCGATGTCTGGCGAAGACCTGGTGCAGCACGCCCAAAACGCTATCCCGAACCGTCCGCTGCCAGTCGCTTCAACGGACGCAGGAAGGCGCGCCGATATCCCGTCTCACGGCGTCGCAGCTCGCAGCGGCCAGACCGATGTCGTGGGTTGGCTCCTGTTGCTCTTGTCGGCCGCGAAGCCACTACCCCTCGCTATTCGGCGCGGGCCACTTGACTGACGTGGCGACCTCACATGCGCCGACGCTCCAAACCGACATGTCATCTTGTGTCCCAGTGCGCGACCGACCAACCGATCGATCCAACCGCCAATGACTATTGCCCGAACAAACTCGAGCAGACTGGCGCCCTAACACAGTCTGGACGACAGACTGACCGACTGCCGAGCTCATAGCGCCCCTTAAATGCACGTGAACAGGCAACTTTTCCCCTTTTCCACCAGAGGGAGACACGAAAGCTGCGATTGCCACAGCCGCGCCACCGCCAGAAACGGGAGGCGACTGTTTTACACTACGCACCGCGGCGCGCTCTTCAAAACAGTAAATTTTATCACGGCTCACGTCTGCTTGCTGCACAGTAAAAATCTGTACACATGCGCCATACGGATCAGCGCTGCTCATGAAATGGTGAGTTGGAGACTATATTTACCCAAAAACACAAATACGTTATTCCGTTATGAGCATTTTTTTGTGTATGCCTGTAGCCCGGACGCACTTATGTACATAATTAAGTTTGTACGGAACCCTCAGAACTCATCCTAATCGCACTTGCCCGGTTTGAAAAAGTTGAAGTTGTCATGCCAACTATACTGAGCTCCACCGACAATTGTCCGCTGGCGATCTATCGGAAGATGAGTGTAATAGGAATGAAATCGGTCAGGATTGAAAATGTGGGCAGGTTAGGTACCAGAGGTGGGCAGCGAGGGGCAGAGGGAGGAAGAGGGGGAGAGACAGGAGGGAGGCTGAGTGTGGGACGTCTGCACCGCGTTGCCCCGCTATCCCGCAGGGTCCGCCACGCTGCCGCGGGCGCAAACTCGCGGCACAGACACGGACGCGGCGCCGGGCTCCCGCGGGGACAAGGTAACGGCGGCCACCTCCAGCACCTCCCTGTACGACAACGTGAGTGGCGGGGGCGGCGCCGGGGGCGGCGTCGGCGGTGGCAAGGCGTCTGCGTCGACGCTACCGGGCGGCGGAGGCGGCGCCGGGGGCGGCAGCGGCCGGCAGACGCGGGACCGCGGCACGCAGCAGCAGGACGCCGCCACCAACGGCTCCCTCAAGGCCTCCTCCGCGGGGGCGGCGCCGGCGGCGGCGTCGGCCGCGACCGGGACGGCATCCGCGTCGGTGGGAACGCAGCAGAACCACGTGGGCTCGCAGGCGTCGGCTGGGCCGCCGGAGGAGGCGTCCAAGAGCGAGGGCACGCAGGCCGGCGGCACGCTGGGCGGCAGCCGGCTGGGCGGCCTGGGGGCGGCGGGGGCGGCGCCGGGCTCGGGAGGCGGCCGCCGCGACGCGCACACCCACGCGCACCACCACGTGCTCGCCGCCACCAAGTCGGTCGACTACCCGGATACGGACATGGTGCGCGAGGCGGAGCTGCGCGCCGCCCACCACCACAACCTCAACAACAACAACAATAACAATAACAACAACAACAATAACAATAATAACAACAACAACAACCGGCGATCCAAGAGCAAGAGCACCGACGACATGAGCGTGGGCGGCGTCTCGCTGGACTCGAACACGCTGAAGCGCATGCTGAAGCCGATGCCGTCGCAGCAGGAGAGCCCGGTGACCTCGCCGGAGATGACGCGCCGGCGCTACAACTACTACAACCACGGCCACCACCACCACCACCACCACCACCACGGCGGCGCCATCAACAACAACGGCCGGCACGTGCTGTCGGAGCCCGAGTCGAACCACCACCGGTCGGGCGGCCGCTTCTCCGGGTCGCGCTCCTCGCACGAGATCGGGCGCGGCTACGGCGGCGGCGGGCGCGGCCTCTACCTGGAGCTGGACGCGCGCGGCGGCGGCGTGGGCAGCTGCGGCGACCTGTCGCCCCCCTCGGACAACGTGCTGTTCGACAACCAGTGCTACGCGACGACGCCCAGCTCGAGCAACGGCAACTCGGACCTGGACCAGCCCGCGTCGACGGCGCCCGGCACGGGCCAGGCCACGCCCACGCCCGGCTCGCCCACGTCACGCCTGCTGCTCGAGTACGAGATGCACCTGCGCAACACGCTGGCCAAGGGCATGGACGCCGAGAGCTACAGCCTGCACACGTTCGAGGCCCTGCTCACGCAGAGCATGGAGAACCTGGGTAAGTCGCGGTGAGTCGGGGCCCGCCACGGGACACGACATCTGTGGCGCAGTTCAACATCGTCCACCTCTCTGGTGTCGAGTGGCGTCTCTTATACTTCATCATAAACACACAATTGTATCTAATATATTCTTAGGGAATATCCACTACTGTTATCTGCATTGTTCACAGTAAATAAAATCCGCTGCAGTTTTTATTTGCCGGCCTGTGTGGCCGAGCGGTTCTAGGCGCTTCAGTCTGGAACCGCGCGACTGCTACGGTCGCAAGTTCGAATCCTGCCTAGTTAGGTTTAAGTAGTTCTAAGTTCTAGGGGACTGATGACCTCAGATGTTAAGTCCCATAGTGCTCAGAGCCATTTGAACCATTTTCTGAAGTTTATATTTCAAAGTTCCTGTATATAGATAGAGGCATGTACACTAACCAGGTTTCTAGACTCTAATCTCATCTTCAGGTGCTACTTCACAAAAACGTACAAGTTACGCTGAAGCATTAACAAATTACGCAATACAGAATCAACTAGCACCTGAAGATGTGATTAGCGACCTGAAACTATGGTAGTGTACGTCCCTTTATCCAAATACAAGAACTTTGAAATAAGCAATTAAGTAGCATTCGAAGATGGGATTAGTGTTCTGAAATCCAGGTAGTGTATATTCCTTTATCTAAATTAAAAGGATCTTTGAAATTACAGTTGCAGTGGATTTTATTCGTAATATACTATTGTATTAGTTTTGCGATTACAGTCTTGTCGAATTCTTTAAATAATGACAGGCTCTCCATCGACTGCACTATTTATTTTTAATTCAGAATGATTGTAGTTTAGACTTTTAAGACATTTTAATTGGCTATTGTGTTGATAACACAGCACTTGTCAACATCAATAAAATAATAATTTCGATAAAAATAAATTTTTAATCTAACGTGTTTTTAAATTGAACTAACAGGTAAAAAATAATTTCTCGTATACAGATTCCCATGCAGATAATATTCAAACCTTTTGCTTGTGAATTGCAGTACTTGTAAGATTTATAATGAAAAAAGTGGGGTGCATGCTACAGTTCACCTCCAAACTAATATGTATTGCAGCTGCCCCACGTTTTACATTACAAATCTTAGTAGTATTGTCACAGCTATTAAAACTTCACGAGCACATACTTTTAGTACTGTCGTTATGGTATTATGAATCTATATGAGGCTAGAAGAAGTTATTTTACGTTTTTAGTCCGATTTAAAAACGTGTAGCGTTAGAAATTCATTTCTATTTGAATAACTATTTTCTGTGTTTTAGTCATCTGTCTGTGAAATTCTCAACGGATTTTAAACATTTTGATGAGATTCTATGCTTTATTTAAGCAGTTATTCATATGTGTATAGGAGTTCCTTAGCTGCCTCTTCGCCAATGTACACATGCATTGCACACATCTCCTCCTCCGCCTCTCTCTTTCCGGTTCCCCTTTCCTCTGCAACTGCTCAGCTGCGCGCGTCAGCTCACATACCGCCTGGAACCCTTTCTGATACTACCCGCACAACATGTCACTCCTGCAGGGCAGCTGAGATATCATACATTACTAATTCTTTTCATCCTCGCCACCACCCCTATCGAACACATCTACCCTAGAGCGAGTTAATATTGCGTTGTCGTGCAGTTCTGAGCTATGTGTAAAATTGCAAATCTCTGCCTCATCGAGAAGTTAGTTAAAAATCAGTTGCAAATTTTTTTACCAAACAGACAGACAAGAAAGTGAAATAATAATATCGTGTTATTAAGTAAAAAGAATTTGAGGCTATGTAAACTCCTGTTAGTATTTATGATATACATCATAAATCCCCTGCTCATCCTTTCTACTCATTTTATTCATACTGACAACTGCTGAGTTTTCACCATTTCAGCTGAATTAATAAAATTGTCGAAATTTCAATTGTGTAAATTACAATAAATAGTTCAGTCGATGACGAAAATGTCGTTTATCAGAATAATTGGTAACATTCACCCACTTTAATGGTACTTAACACAATTCAATGGCACGTTTCAAGACATAACGCTCTCACCAGCGCTCAGCGCAAAGGATTAAAACATTAGAAACTCTAACGGCTCATTTGCGGCGTCTTAAAATGAAACACAGCGGCTGACAAATATGATTGGACACCAACAGATGTGTCAACTGGAAATGCTTGCTGCCCACAACTGACCAAGATGACACGGTCTGGTGCGCGGTTTTGAATGCATTGAGACTAGTAAGGACGCAAGTGGACGATTTTAATGTCAGATGTATTTTATTTTGTTTCATGACGCGACAAGTATGCTGTTATATATACATTTATCCTACTTACGAATCACAATATTTTATACCCGGTCGCCTATATCGATCATTAATGAAGATGATCGGATGTTCAAAGCATAGACACATCTTGTTGTACAAAGTACACGATATTTACTTGTTCGGAAAGATGCCTCTGTGTTCTGAAGATAGTAACTACTGACCGAAATTAACAACCTGGTAAAAAATTTTGTGATCCGTAATGGAAATAAACGTGTAAATACCTTCCAGGATTATTGTGGTTTATCTGCTGCGACTGTGTCGCAATTCGAAAAATGTGTTGTTAGTTACCACAATTTACGCTTCCATAACTAGTATTTTCATCCCGGGTTTTAGTTGTTTAGGCATTAGGTCTTGGTTTAAGTCATGTTTTTGTGTCTAATGTTCTGTCTCCTAATGCAGGGGACACCTTCAGACGCTATAAATGTAAGGACATGGTTACTGTTATTTTTTTATTTTTATTTCAAACAAGTTCGGTGAGACGAGCTGTTTATAAATTACCATGCAATGGTCGGGTTCTGACGTCACCCGAGCGCTGCCCCAGACTGCAGAGTGTAGCAATAGTCTGTTACGGAGCTATTACTGCAGAATAGTTGGTGCCATCTGCTCTGTTTAGCACAAAAGCTCACAACATTTCATACTTTCAAGTGCTCTTCTATTCTGTTGAAGGTTTTTTGTGTATCTGAATCTTTATGCTCTCTATGTGTGTCCTAAGATGGTATGACAAAACTACAGTATTAAAAATCGAACTTGTTGGTTCCCTGGTCTCAGTGGGTGGTCTGCTATTGCTGACTTGTCAGTGTTGCTCAGACGCTGGTGTGACTCTCAGTCTCTCGCAGAGGCCGGAAGACGTCGCTACCCGACTGTTACACCGTTACTTGTAAACAGTTCAACTAGCTTAGCTTGTCTGAGGTAAGTGCAAATATGAAGCGTTTGAAGATGTCAGCGAACGAAATTTTAGGCACAGAAATAAGTCTTCAAAAAAATCAAATGTGTGTGAAATCTTATGGGGCTTAACTGCGAAGGTCATCAGTCCCTAAGCTTACACACTACTTAACCTAAATTATACTAAGGACAAACACACACACCCATGCCCGAGGGAGGACTCGAACCTCCGCCAGGACCAGCCGCACAGTCCATGACTGCAGCGCCTTAGACCGCTCGGCTAATAAATAAGTCTTGGACCATGCATTTAAAATCTCGTGGATGTAAATATGAGCCGTGAAAGCCCGCATTGTATGATATAACAGCACACTTGTCGCGTCATAAAATTAAATCACACTGGACTATGTCAAAATCGTCGCTTTCAGTCCTTGAAACAACTCATTGCACACAACATCCACCACCAGCCATGTTGCCTTCGCGATCTGCGGACACCAGCAGTGTCTACTTGACGGTTCTCCTGGTATCCGGCCGTAGTTGTGAACTGCTCTATTCTATATTATGTGTCTACTTGTTGATTTTCCTGGTATCCAGCCACAGTTGTGAACTGGTCTATTTTGTATTATGACGCTACTGAAATGTTGATAGTGCTTTCAACCGTTTTAATGTACGCCTTGAGTGCTGACAACCTGCTGACGAGAGCGTTGTCTTTGCAAACTAATCTCTGAATTGTGTTAAGCACGATTATAGGTTTTCAGTTGTTACTGATCTATTGTTGAACATCGCCCAGAAATTAGCGTTACTATTTCATACCACACATTCCAGAGACACAGTTCTCATATTTTGGGAAAGGCGTGTAAGTCATACTCTAGTGTGAATTGTTCAGTCTGCAGTACTGTGAACGATGCTCATGTATTTCCAGGGAAAGGAAATGGATCCAGAAGGGCACTCTCCTTCTCTGAACAAGGGGAAAAACAGAGATTCAGTTTCAATTGTTTAACATTTTTTTTAACATATAAATGTTTCAGTGCTTAATGCGCCGTTCTCAGGTCTACAGTTCTTGGCTACGAATAGCACGTCAGTATTGGCTGTATTTGATATCTGATGCTGGTGCTGCTGCTGCTGATGATGATGATGTGCTGATATGCATTGATATGCATTGAAACTTGTCATATGTTAATAAAAATACTTTGCTATCGACGCAGAACTCTCTTATGTTACAACAGTATTGCGATCGCTACAACCCCACGACGATGTCACCACTTTAAATAAGTTTACTGTTTGTATGCTGGCACAGGTCCGCTGTTTGGTACACTTCAGAACTCACACAACGCTACTACGGCGCAGGTTGATTTCAGTGTGCACCAGGACTTCAGACATGAATCTAAAACAAATAAAAGTTGTTCCCTAACTTTATAGACTGGTGAATTTTGTCTCTCCCAAGTGTTTCAAAGCATTCGTTCGAGAATAGTATTCAACTCTTAAACTTCACCTCGAAAATACACTGGTGTGCAAAACTTAGGGTCACTGCCAAGCAAGGTGACTCGATGAATGTTGGACCATAGATGGAAAGAACTGCTACAGTATAGTACAGAAGGTAACTTACAGAATTAGGCGACTAATTGAACAGAAATGACACTTTCAATAAAGACAGTATCTACAATCAAATCACCGCTAGTCATGGTGTTTCCCTGAACATTACAAATGGTGAGACGTGATTCTTAATAGCCTGTGTGAGCACTACAGACAACAGTGCATCGTCACTACGTGCTGCTGTGATGGCCTCGAGGTTGAAACGTTCTTGTAGTAGGGTGACACCTGTTGGATGATCGCTGGTGCATGTGAACGTGCTGAAATGTCTCTCAATCACATCTCACACTTGTTCGATGGCATTTATGTTGGGAAATGGGCAGGCCAGTCCATTCTTTGAATATCTTTCCGTTCCAAAAACTCCTCCACATGCGCTGCCCGATGCGGTCGCCCATTGTCATCCAAAAAAATGAAGTCAGGACGGAATACACCCCTGAGGAAACGCACATGGACCACAAGCAGTGTGTCACAATAACTTTGACCCGTGATTGCACCGTGTCCAAAGATCACGTTGGACAATGTTCCTGGTTGCATTACGTCTTTCCATTTCTGGCGATATTTGGGTGGTCTGACATTGCCGACCATGATCGTTTTGGTGGCCCAGATGTTATGGTGTGGGAAGGCATGATGTTAGATGGGCGTACAGACCTCCAAATCTTGGAACACGTTACACGTATCGGTCAACTTTATTGCAACACTGCATTCCTTCCCAATTTGCGTCTTTTGAGGGATGAGTTCGACACTGACTTCATTTTCATGGATGACGATGAGCGACCGCATGGAACAGCGCAGGGGAGCTGTTGAAGCGGGAGTATATTCCAGGAATCTACTGGCCTTCTCGCTCCACCGACTTAAATGCTATCGAGCACTTGTGGGAAGTGTTCGGCAGATATATTGCAGCACGTCTAATGCACCAACAACCGTCCAACAGTTACAAGTCGCTCTGGTTGAGGAATGGAACGCCCTACGACAAGAACACGTTGCAGAGCAGGCACTACCGGGCGTTGTGATCACCCACCCTATTAAGAACTTCGTCCGTCTTTTGTAATGTCCAGCAGGCCATCATAAATTGCGGTGTCTTCAGGGTAATTATTGTCTTTGAGTAAAACTGTCATTTCTGTTCGTCGCATTGCGTATTTCTTTCAGTCGCGTGAGCTATTATACTACAGCAGTTGTTTCTATATTTGGTCCAAGTTTCATCACGCTGTGTTACTTGGTAATATTACATCATGCGAAAGTTGCTTTCGTCCTGACGTTTTGCACACTAATGTATTATTAAGATAAAGACGAAAGTTTGATTAATGATCTTGAACGAACGCTTCGAAAAGCTTAAGAGGTACAAAATTTTGTGTCACAACCATACCAAATATCGCCTTTCGGCAACTATTTCCCAAAAAAGGCTCCAGTCCCGGAGCAACACAGAGTTTTAAGGTCTTCACTGCTCTGATAATTTGTCGATGAGTAGTTGTTCCACTTGTCGCGCGTCATTGCAATTACCGAAATGATTTATTCAGATTAGGCTTGGTCTTCTATTACTGCAAAGAGCAACTATGGCGTTTGTTAAAGACCACATATCTTCATTTTCAACTTCTGTAGTCCTCTCGTCCTGAATTGCGTATGATATTACGACATAATTATTCCTTTGCGACCGTCTAATTATAACTTAATAAAAAATTGTGTTTTATTCAGGTGTAATTACACGGTCACAAACAAATAATTATCGACGTAACGCAATACGACATATTTTGTTGTGAAAACTGAATGTGCTGATGTCTTCTTCCTCGTCTTTTCCCACACATTTGGATTTTGCTTCCTCTTGTTATATCCAGCTATTGCATATGAATATTTTCTTTTCTGGGCTAGCTACTTGTTTCTTGATCATCATAATGATCTGTTCCACTACTGGTAAAAAGTTCATTTTTATTTTATGTGTTTTCTTGTTTTCATTCTTGTGTTATTATCTCCAGTCATTACCACATTCATTTATCTGTTCGTTTACAGTTACACATCTAAAGAGTGACTTACATAAAACACTACAACAATATGAGGAATTATTTCAATATTCTTTCCAGTTCTTAGACATTCCCATGTCTTCATCAGAATTTCATGTTTGACTTGTCTCTGGTCGTTTCTATCCATCCATACAAGAAACAATAGCTGTGCACTGCTGACCAATTTTCTGATTTCATTCCGATATGATTACTATAGGTATCCTGTAACAGACAGTGCGGCTGTCAGACCAGTCTTCCGTCAGTTTTCCTTTATGATTTTTTTAAAATCTTGCTTATTTTCCATGTGAGACAACCCAGAGTCTTTTCATATATTCATTAATTTACTTCTATTATCTGCGGCATTCGGTTCAGAACTACGTTTTCACACTTCGAATCTCCTCACTATGAAAGTCTGTTCTTGTTTCCCGTAACACGAAACTAACAATGTCTTCCTTCCGCTGCCAGTGATGTTACTGGCACTGTGTGGTTTCCTTCCGCCAAGATATTATTTAACTTAATATGCGTTTTGTTCCCGCAATACTTTCTTTTAGCTCTTGAAATTTTCTAGATTTTGATGTATGCTTTACACGTCATCTTCTTGATCTTTCTTTTCTTTTTCGTATGTCATTACCATCTTCTATATATACTTGTTATTTTTTCCCTTATTCCCATTTTCATGATAATTAGATTACATATTCAACAAAAAATTGTCATTGTGTCACGTACAGTTCTGAGACATGTGAAAAACGTGTGTTTTAATAAGAATTATCTCGATAAAGATGGAGCTAATAAAGATAAGAATTTCAATTCATTTTAATAGTTTCCTTACCGCTGCATACCAGCAGTGATATTTAATGGCAATTCCAAAACGAGATAGTACAGTACCATGATTTGTGTCCATTAGTTTTAAGTCTCAGTTAAGTTATATTTTATCGAAATCTTACTTTTAACTCATTAAAAGATTTTTAGATGGCCTTTATAGTAATTAGCGATCTCTATCTTCAGTCTGCGAGTATGTTAATACTTTAAAATTACTCAGTCGTGTAGTAACTTAATATGTCAATTGCAAAAGCGTTTAAGAACATAATACTTGTAATATCCTGTAGTTCTCAAGTGTACCTGCAGGTTTCAGCATTATCCTTTTTCCATGTTGTTATGAAGAGGTCTCAACAATTAAATCTGCATGACTTCCTGAATATAAATCAGTGTCATCAATAAGTGACAAGTTAGAGGGTTTCTGATTACGGATGCAGGCAAAAGGATTGTACCGAGGAGACCTCTTTACACAGAAATTTTAATGATTTTTCCTTCCACAGAAGTGCATGTTTTACAAAATAACTGAATTACTTACTTATTATGCTGTTCCCAAAATATGAGAACTGTGATCAGATTGTTTTTTGTACAAGCGCCATTTCTCAAGTACACTGTAGGTACTATCAGCTACAAACATCGCAAATGAACACAGTAACTTGTCTAATTAATGTCTGACCAAATAATGCTACATATGAGTATATTTTTAACATAATTGTGTAACAGAAATTGACCTGATATGTCACTGAAGCTAACATATTAATATCACCAGAGTATGTAATACTAAGAGTGTTTAGAGTATTGTAACTAAGTATCTTTACCCAGATAACAAACAACTGGTTGTCCTTATGTATGTAAATAATGCTGTCTATCTACTAACACTTTTGGAACCTATATACAGGGAAAATAATGAAGAAACAGAACAAAACTGAAGTCATATGGATTATAGGGAAAGGTATTCTGAAACTATAGGAGAAACTGATGCAATAAAGTTGTTTTGTGACACGTTTAATGACTGAAATTTTACATGTATTTATGAGACAAGTATCAAGTTTTCGACTCTCTACAGTTATGCACTGCGCTGAAGTTGTTACTGGTGTTGGACAGTTGGGACTGGAGTTCAAAACATTCTCTTCGCTCCTATACTGTATCGTTAAAGGAGAAATGAAAAGCAGATGATGTACTGTTTGTTAAACAGTGCAGAGTAGATACAGAGAGCTATAGATGGCGAGTGATAATGGTAGTGTTGGAGAGAGTGGGACTAGTGTAGGTTTTCCTCGAGAGGTATAAGCTTTTGTTGTTTCACTTGAGTTTAGCTGCATGGCCACTGCACCCGCTTGTTTGTGTTTTAGTTTTATTTTGCACAGTTGTTTCACCTTTCTCACCATCTTAATTAGCCTTCCCTTAGCTTCCTTGGAAATAATGTTTTGTACACTCCATCTAGCATTCTTCTTAGAGGTTACCGTAAGTAAACTTTTAAAGTATATATATACACTATTGAATGTTCCTTTAAAACGGGTGACTATTTGTGTCTTTCGTTTTGCACACTGTAGAATCCATTTTGTCAAGTAAGCGATCCCAGGAGCAACTACCGCAGCAGGAGCCGCCGCTGGTGCAACCGCCTCCACTGCAGCAGCTGCAGCAGCAGTTACAGCAGCAACAACAGCAGCAACAGCAACAACAGCAACCCCAACTGCTGCAGCAGCAGCCGCAGCAACCGCAACCGCAGCAGCAACAACAGCAAAAGTCAGTGGAACAGCAGCACAGGGAGCAGCACCTGCAAAGGTTGCACCTACAGCTGCAGCAGCTGCTGCTGCAGTACCAACAGCAACAGCAGCAACAGCAGCAGCAACAACAGCAACAGCAGAAGCAGCAGCAGCTGCAGCAAACGCCCAAAAAGCCGCAGACTGGTCGGCCGCAGCAGAAACCAGTGCGGCAGTTGCTGCAGCAACCGAACGGGCGCCAAACCACCCCGCGGGTGCAAGATGGCCGCCAGTCGGCCACCTGGCGGCCGGAGGCTCAACAAGCTAAAGGCAAACCGCCTTCCGCCGCGGGCGCCGCGCAGCGGCAGGAGACGGAACTGCAGCGCTTACTGCAGCACCTCAAGCTGGAAATGTCTGTGGAGGAGCTACACGCCAAACTGCGTGAGATTCTGGAGAAACGAGGTAGACCAAAACTGTTTCTTCGTAATGCTTGTAGCCTGTTTGACTCCCCTCCTTCGTCCCTCCGAAACCACGTTCCCATGATTAACTTTCGTCGAAAAAGGGAGTAGATTGTACTTGTAACAAGCATGTGACGTCGATGTTGCATGGAGCGCAAATAGCTGTACTGTAAAAGTAATTCCTACCCTTATCTATGATTACTTTTGTAACTACCTAGTAATTCCATAACCTGTTATTTACAGTCTGGGTCGTAAATATGTTTTCTTCCTGACATTTCGAAAGACCCACTCGTCCAAATTCTAGTGTTCATCAAATTAATAGTAACGCCCCCATTTCTTTCCGTTCATTCATTGTAGTCAAGATAACATTCTGTAAGTGCTTATATTTCCCTATTTAAAGTAGCAAACTTGCTTTCAATTGGCAAATGTTCGCAGCAGTTTCTCCATTATTTTGAAATGTTGATGAGTACATTTCCTAAAAGCTTCTTTTTTTGAATTGGTATTCATTCTTTCATCTAAAATTGGCTCGATAAATAGAAATACTGAATATTCACTTATATCTCTCTCCAAGGATTATCTCAATAGCCATTGGTAACATTACCTAACAGTCCTTTCTTTAACGCCCTCTTCCTTCCCTTATCGCTAAAACTTTCTGTACTATATTCTTTGTATTGTTCTTCGAGAGTACGTTATAATTTTAATGCAATTGTTGTATTAGTTAGGCCGCCTTTCAGTTTACTTTTAGCTAAAACGTAGTTACTATATTAGAAAAAGTAAGCGTAGCTTGCACGCCTTGTAGAGGTACATGTATTTTGTTTAATTTTATCTTTCGAAAGTAATCTATCGCAAAAAAGGAAAATAAAAGTAAAATGGTTTGTACTTTTGAGGAAGTGTAAGCATATTCGGTTATAATTGCGGGCCAAAGTAATTCATCTGCAGAAAATGTAAATAACACCCGTAAACTGAAAATGTGTGCTAAATGAGGTGGCGTAAGGCATTTCAGCTAGAGGCGAATACGCTCTGAACCTCCTACGGTGGCCTTGTGGCACAGCCCGACATGCGACGTGGAACGGACAAAGCGACAGCACTCTGATGCTAAGCAAGGCCACGTATGGGGAGAGTTGGAACTTGATATTTCTCTCAAGCCATGTTCGACACAACCCTTTTATTTTTCTACACTGACCATTTCGCTTTATCACAAAATTTTAATTGTTGCAGAGTTTGCTGAAAGTCTTCCTGGATCCACGCAGCGCAGCCCGTATCCATCTAGAAGGCGTAAGTACATACATGCATTTTTGAGCTTGTTTCTTCACGGCACAAAACTGAATTTTACGCATTTTTTCAGGGGACGTTAATACCATATATATTTGGAAGAATGCTGCCTTGTAATTATTTATCACAACCAATTTCGGTCTTTGACGTTCCTTCAGGCAACTGTACAACGACAAAACGGAAGACAACGTACTGTATAATCGAAGAGGAACGCAAAGTCCTATGAAACCAACAGACAATTTATGAAAGAACACAATCACAACATCACATGTCATACATGTCGTCACGTCCGAAGAACGATTTATAGTCAAAAATTGTATAAAAATTATCTCAAGATAGCAAGGCAATGTGGCTCAATCGGTGGCAAACGATAAACTGACTCTCAAGCACACAGGAAACGACCTGGGGAGTTCAACAAACGAAAGGCTATACAGACCAGAGACTACAATTGTGATAGTAACACAGTGACATACTTGCCTACACTATGTCATACAAATATTATTTAAACCGACAGACTCTGGGAGGCTGCACAGGACACAAAACAAATATTTCTCTAATGTCATAATTTCCTATGAGTGTTATCTAATCCGACAGAAGGAGTATTCACTCTTCATTTGTAATAACTGGTTTGTGGTTGTAACGGTTCCTATTGTACTGGTAGAAAGCTTACTTCACTCTTCAGTATTAATAGCTGTTTCACTTTCATATTTATTTGTATGTCTTGATCCACCACGGTACTTGTTTACTAATGGAGCGATACACCTAGAGTGAGTACACTGTTATAGTTAATGCTTACTACATAGTGATGGAGTCTTCAACATCCACAGTTCACAAATGTGGAGTGAGTTTAATCCACCTACCACATTTACTGGTCCTTGTCACATGCATTTCTACGTGAATGTGTGGGCAGGTTTTGTTGAACTGTTTAACTGGGCCACATCTGCTGCCTAGGCCATCAACTGACAGTCATCATTATAGTTTTCTCGGCAGAGCATTTACACAGTTGATGGATGACGTACAACTCGCTCCAAGGCAGAGGTTCCGGCACGTTTCAATCTCTCCCGTGTTTCGATTCTTGAACCAGCTTCCATAAAAGTGGATTGGCAGAGGGGGTCCTGTACCACGGTCCACTCGATCCCCTGATATGATCCATCTGGACTTTTTTGAGTGGAGAGAGCTGCTCAACCTTGTTTACAAAACCCCTGTTAAATCAAAATAGAATCTGGTTGGCCGGATAGTAACAGTAACAGGAGAAATTAAGGACACCTCTGCAGCCTTTGACGGTGTCAGACGGAACGTGACTCGCCAGTGTAACCTTTGTTCACAAGGTATTTTTGAACCACTTCTGTAATTGACGCGTCCGCAGCTCGTGGTTGTGCGGTAGCGTTCTCGCTTCCCACGCCCGGGTTCCCGGGTTCGATTCCCGGCGGGGTCAGGGATTTTCTCTGCCTCGTGATGACTGGGTGTTGTGTGATGCCCTTAGGTTAGTTAGGTTTAAGTAGTTCTAAGTTCTAGGGGACTGATGACTATAGCTGTTAAGTCCCATAGTGCTCAGAGCCATTTGAACCATTTTTTTGTAATTGACGTAATAGTGTTGTGTTGATGGCGTTGTCTCTTGGTAATACAGAAGCACAAATTGTTTGTGCTCCTATTTGTGTATTATAAGTACGATCTGGTGTCCTCGTAAAATGGTGCCTCACAGAGAAACACATAACAAAAATGTTTTCAGTGTCCCAGAAACATCCCAGATTTTATTACTTTACTTAATTTTCGTCAAAAGGAAACTTCTGCCAATTTAAAAATCCTCACAGGAAAATATGACATTAGAAAAAAATATTTGTTTTGGTAACAAGTGCAATCTCCCAGAGTTTGTCCTTTTAAATAATCTTCACCCTGTATAATAATGCAGAAATATGGCGGTGAGGTGGCAATG
The DNA here is from genome assembly GCF_023864275.1 of Schistocerca cancellata. Lineage (NCBI taxonomy): Eukaryota > Metazoa > Arthropoda > Insecta > Orthoptera > Acrididae > Schistocerca > Schistocerca cancellata. The sequence continues at coordinate 347,616,601 of NC_064634.1, read as the reverse complement.
TTTAACGAAGAATATAATCACTGTGGCTTTCCTTTTTTTCCCAGTGGTTTCGGACTGTATCAAAATATATCTACGAGTTGCACATGACAAAAACATAGTACATAAATTACAAAATAACTTTCTAGCAAACGTAGTTGTCAATATAAGGGATAAGGTAAACGCTGACACCAATTAACCTAGTTATACCTCATAATTGAAAATGTATTACTATCGAAATGAGTGAGAAGTACAACATGTAGGCTCAAAATTACATGCCATGTAATTGATTAAAACCATTATCTAATAATTCACAAAAATAAAAAGTATAAATTAATTAAATAAATAAATCTTCATTTTTTCATGTGATGAAAATGGTTCCTGCCTTCCCTCTAGTGCTTCCCATTGTTTTCCATACTCTTTTCGTAATTCTGTCTGTACACATTCTGATCACCTATCCCTAAAATCTTGCCCATTTCGTCTGATTTCTCTTGATACTGTCCCCATGCTCCGCTATAGTTTTTCGTGGGAATCCATCTCACAACACCTATTTTACGGTCCCATATTTCCTTCAGTGTTTTTCCACCCTTCTTTCTCTAGTTGTTATGCACTGTATGTTCTCAGCCATATATAGTGCCGCATTTCTCTCCGTTGCCTTGGAGTATCTGATCTTTGCATTTTTAGATGTATTCTTTTTATTATATACCTGTAGCCAAACAAAACGTTGACTTCATTTTCTTCATACTGTCTATCATTTCCTCGTTGGTCTCGTTTCTTCCTCTCATACAGAGTGATCCAGCTGCTCCTGCCAATATCGTTTTCTGCCACCTTGCAATGTTATACCTTGTCTCCATAAACCACGTGTGAGAGTTTTTGATATTCTCTCTTACACTACGCGAAAGCTATTAGTGCTAGAGAAAAAAATGAGCAAGACCTTTTTGTAGGACATTTAGTGAGTTAGATTTTGTGCTGGGATGAGTTTCCGCTGGAGGCAAAGGTTTTCGAATTATTCAAGAAAAACGTACAAAAGCAAACCTTCAAACGCCCCTCCAGCTCGTAGCGTTCCCCCTTACCACTGTACAAAAATTTTCGACTACGCGAATTATTCCCATTACTCGACGTTTTTTGGTCTCTACTGACTGGGCTTTTACACCACCAGCAAACCCAGTCATTTCGTTAACATTATTAACTAAAGATGCCCGTGAGGATAACGAAAGAAAAAGGAGTTTTGTAAAAGTTAACATAAAACTAATTACGTCGACAATCTGATTCAGACTTAACCCTTCAAACACAGTAGTTACGTCGTCAGAAGGCCTGGAGAGTGCAATGATGAAATTGTTAATTTTATGCTATTGAAATTCACAAAACTGTTACGTAAAATTCACACAAACGTCAGGTTTACAGTTTGCAAGGACTCAGCATATCCGGTGGAGTTAAAATGGTTCATATGGCTCTAAGCACTATGGGACTTAAGATCTGAGGCCATCAGTCCCCTAGGCATAATACTACGTAAACCTAACTAACCTAAGGACGTCACACACCTCCATGCTCGAGGCAGGATTCGAACCTGCGACCGTAGCAGCAGCGCGGTTCCGGTCTGAAGCCCCTAGAACCGCTTGGCCACAGCGGCCGGCGCCGGTGGAGTAATAAGGCCTGTCAATGAAGACCAAAAAAGATCGAATGTGGGAAATAATTTGTGCAGTCGCAAATTTTTGTAAGGTTGTAATAGGGAGTGCTATGAACAACGTACTAAAAATTCTGACCGGTAGGGGCTGAGTGTAGGAGTGTGGGTGCGTTTGACTGTAACTTTCGTACGTTTTTCTTGAATAACTCTAAAACTAAGGCCTCTAGCGCAAACGTATCCCAGTACAAAATTTAACGTAGTTAATTTTTTTTACAAAAGCGGTATGGTGAGTAAAATTGGTTACAATCCATCTCGCTGTTTGACAACAGTGTTGATCTCAAACTCTTCCGTTAGTACTCCTCTGAATGTTACTCTGGGCTTTTGCGTCTGTGAGAATTTCCGTTACTAGTTCTCGTGTAGTTGCTGTCTAATCATCTGTTCTTCAGGAGCGTTGTAACAAACCAACTGTCAATGGAGTCGTACGTCTTCGCAATGTCATAGAAGGTTACTACCATCTTTTTTATTATTTAAGGGTCTATTTCTATGAGTTGTATTAGGGTAAAGATATATATGTTTTCTATGCATCTTCTTCCCTTTTTAAAAACCGCTTGATAGTCTCTAACTTCACTTCCTTTACTTCATCGACAGTCAGATGCTTTCCTGACTACAATGATAGGTATTGCTGAAAGCAAGGAACTTTATTGTGAATTATCGTCAGAAGTACACCGAGAACATTTAATACTGGATATTTCAAAGCTGACTAAAAATATACTTGACTGTTGGATAAACCTTACCTTTCCCCGGGTAATAGCGACGCTTTCATAGTCGACAGGACACAGTTCAGTTCTGACAGGTTTCGCAGTAGAGTGTGATATCAGCTCGATTAATGCAACCGAAAAAATGTGGTTTGTGTCTTCCTCCTCACCACTTGCACACGTTGTAGGTGGCGCAGCGACGATGCGGTGTGGACATTTCTCGAAGCAGTCCTGGCCGAAGTTCAGGCAGTGGGAGTTGTCAAGCTCTTTGAACATCACAGTTATCGTATTGATGACGCACTTGTAGCGATGGTACAATTGTCCATAAGCACTCTCCTACTTTAGGACATATCTTGCTATCCTTCGTTGCATACTTCCATGGTTATAAGCTTAGTTCTTCATAGAAAAATAGTTTCCATAGCCAGGCGTCTACTTCTTCGAACTCTTTCAAAAAACTCAACCAAGGTATCTATGGGTGATGTTGCGTTTCCCCAGATCGCGCTAACGAAAAACTTCGTGATGAGCGCTCGGAGGAAAATGTTGAGGATGGTTTCCTATGAACGTAAACCTCACCCAATCATGCCCCAGAACATAAAAATATGAAAACTAGTGCTCTCCCGACTGGTACCGACTGGATGCTCTCCAGTTTAATAGTTCCTGTGCCTCTTTCACCTTTTCAAAAGCTATGTTATCCTTAGACGTTCTACTGCTTACATCCTAGGCACAACTTCATTTTCCTGTCACCAGACTTCGCAAGTACATAAAACACTTAACTTGTGCTCTGGATTTTCCTTCCAAACGTCATTTTGAAGGAACCTTCAAGTTTATTGATTCTCATCCCTTTGGTCTTTTCTACATTTATCCTGTATTCTCACTTTCATGACCGTCTCAGTTACAAACTCCAGTTCCATCTTTTATTCAGCCAAAACTCTTTGTTCATTACTTTTCTTCTTCTACCTCCTCTTCTTCTTCTCCCTTCTGTAGTCTATTTTTCTGTCTTGTTCCACCAGGTTTGTAGTAAGGAAGTGGTTTTGAAGGTATATTTTCATGCATTATATCTGCGTGTTCCCATCTTCAGTTTCTGTTTGGATCTGTTTTATTGTGCTATGAATCAACTTGTATTTAACTTCTTAATGTCATCATTTCGGAAGAGGATTTCTTTTGGATGGGAACCTAGACTTCAGATCTGTAGACCACAGTAGGTACCTAGTAAAATTTTATGTGTTTCTTTTCTAGATTTTTACAACATACTTTAATTGTTCCACAAACTGCGCTAATTTTGAGGACCTTGTTATAAATTTGACTGTCGACATTGCGTACTAACGAACAGCCGAGATAGTTGGTTACCTATTCCACCTTTAGGGGAGAGCTGGACTAAGTAGCCAGGCTAAAGTATTTCTATTTTTTAAGCTGAGTAGCAACAGAAGGAAGTGCATAGAAAACATTAATTACATTCTTCAACTATTGAAGTATGATGTGGAGTAGTTTAATCACGTTAGGATCAAATTAAGTACGGTAAACAATTAAATTTCTTCAAAGGAGCAGAATGGGCACTTGCCCGACATGAACCAGCAAAGTGGGCACTTAGCTACAAGTAAAAAATAAGAGATACAAAACTGTTTTAACAAAAAAACGTAATATATGTACGGGGGTTGGAACTTAAATAATGGCAACTATTTATTCACAACGGATACAAAAGAGTTATATGTTTGCACCTGTTGCTGTCCTTCAAATTAGTCACCAGCGTTGTGTAGAACCCGTTGCTAGCGATTTGGAAGTGTAGCATACCGTTAGCAGAGCCTGTTCTGTTGATGGTGCGAATGGAGCGGTCTACGGCCACTCGAATCTCTGGAACAGTTCTGCAGCGAATGCCAAGAAGTGGTTCCTACATCTTCGGAATCAAATCAAAGTCACAAAGTTCGGGGAGCATGGTGGATGGTACAGTACTTCCCAGTCCAATCGACCGAACAGAGCAGCCACAGCTTGCGCTGTATGCGCCCGCGCATTGTCGTGCAAAATGATTGGTGGGTTGCGCAGGAAGTGTCGCCGCTTCTTTCGCAAAGCTGGTAGCAGGTGATGCTCTAAAAACGAACATACTGCGCATTTGATTCCGTAGATGAAAGAACCGTTTCGTGGCATTCGCTTCAGAACTCTTCCGGAGATTCTACAAGCAGTAGACCGCTTCATTCGCACCATCAACAGAATAGGCTCTGCTAACGATATACTACGCCTTCCAAATCGCTGGCAACGGGTCCTACACAATGCTGGTGACTACTTTGAAGGACAGTAACAGGTGCAAATATGTAACTCTTTTGTATCGGTTGTGAATAAATAGTTGCCACTATTTAAGTTCCAACCCTCGTAGTCGTAAAGCATGATTCAAGTTTAGTTATTTACACTTGTCACAAGTAAAGATCGAAGTGTGTTCCTCCTGTACAGAGATAGTGCGCCCAGAGGGAACACAATTGGCACTAAATCCATTGCTTTTCGCAGTACATGCACTCTCTGTCTTCGTCATTTTCATAAAAAAAAGCACTTCCAGGATTGAGTTTCCTGCTCTTCGCAATTTTCTTTCCATTGCCTTCCTTGTATACAGCTGCTTTCAGTTTTCATTTTTTCTGCTCTTTCTTTATTTGCCACTATTAGGTCATTCTTATAAGGACTTGCTATCAGTATCGCCACGGACCCCTTCTCTCGGAGCTGCTTTTGCTCCCCCCCCCCCCCCCTTACAGAAAGTGGCAAGAGACCACCACCGAGATGGGCACCTTGTCCCCTTTGGCGCCATTACACAAAATCTGTACACCCCATAATAGCATGTCAGTAGCTGAAGAACGATTTTGGAGTCAAGATATAAAACTTCAAACTCAACTTCATAAAAAAGACATAAGACACATTCCCTATACACAATAAATAGACAATCTGTAGACTTACATAAAAACGTACAAAGCAAACACCGTCCGAACAGGCATTGAACACCCAACGGTACCGGCTGGCCGTCGTGTCATCCTCGGCATGTAGACGTCACCGGATGCGGATACTGAGGGGCATGTTGTCAGTTCACTGCTCTCCCGGCCGTTGTCAGTTTTCGTGGCCGGTGCCGCTATTTCCCAATCAAGTAGCTCAGTTGGCCTCATAAGGGCCGAGTGACCCAACTTGCCAACAGCACGTGGCAGACCCGGATGATGATCCATTTATCTGCTAACCGAGCCCGACAGCGCTAAACTTACGTGATCTGACTGGAACCATTGTTACCACTGCGGCTATGCCGTTCGCATTAGGGTAACCAAAATCCACAAAAACTATTATAATACTGAGGATGGCACAGCTATCAGGTTAGACTTGACTGGGCCCTCCAGGATTAACAAGTTAAAGTACACTCATTTTCAAAAATTAAGGATAATGCTGATACATGGTGAAACAACGCTCTGATGGGCGGTTTGCGGGTTTAAATCAGCTCGGGGTATGACCGGTGCATTTGACCTGCGGTCGTCGCACGGTGGCGTTGGCAGCAGTCCACATAAGCAGAGGTGTAATGGTGCAGCGAGTAAGTGTGCAGATGTTTTCAGACGTGCTAATGGTGACTGTGTGTTGAAAATGGCTCAAAGAACACATATTGATGACGTTATCAGGGGTAGAATACTAGGGCGACTGGAGGCTGGTCAAACACAGCAGGTCGTAGCACGGGCACTCCGTGTGCCACAAAGTGTGATCTCAAGATTATGCCAACGATTCCAGCAGACAGGAGGCATGTCCAGGCGCTACAGTATGGGACGTTCACAGAGTACAACACCACAAGAAGACCGATATCTCACCATCAGTGCCCGCAGACGGCCACGGAGTACTGCAGGTTGCCTTGCTCGGGACCTTACCGCAGCGACTGGAACAGTTGTCCCCATACACACAGTCTACAGATGACTGAATAGACAGGATTTATTCGCCCGGAGACCTGCAAGGTACATTCCACTGACCCCTGGTCACAGGAGAGCCCGTAAAGCCTGGTGGCAAGAACACAGTACATGGTCATTGGAACAGTGGTCCCAGGTTATGTTCACGGACGAGTCCAAGTATAGTCTGAACAGTGATTCTCGCCGTGTTTTCATATGGCGTGAACCAGGAACCAAATAACAACCCCTTAATGTCCTTGAAAGGGACCTATATGGAGGTCGTGGTTTGATGTTGTGGGGTGGGATTATGATTGATGCACGTACACCCCTGCATGTCTTTGACAGAGGAACTGTAACAGACCAGGTGTATCGGGACGTCATTTTGCACCAGCATGTCCACCTATTCAGGGGTAAAGTGGGTCCCACCTTCCTCCTGATGGATGATAAGGCACTGCCCCACCGAGCTGCCATCGTCAAAGAGTACCATGAAACAGAAGATATCAGGCGAAAGGAGTGGCCTGCCTGTTCTCCAGGCCTAAACCCTGTCGAGCACGTCTGGGATGCTCTCGGTCGACGTATCACTGCACGTCTCCAAACCCCTACGACACTTCGGGAGCTCCGACAGGCACTGGGACAAGAATGGGAGGCTATACCCCAGCAGCTGCCGACCACCTGATCCAGAGTATGCCAATCCGTTGTGCGGCCTGTGTACGTGTGCATGGTGATCATTTCCCATATTTATGTCGGGGTAGATGCACAGGTAACTGGCGTTTTGTAGCACATGTGTTTCGGGACGGTTTTCTCAACTTATCACCAATACCGTGAACTTACAGATCTGTTTCGTGTGTGTTCCCTGTGTGCCTATGCTATTAGTGGCAGTTTTCTGTAGTGCCACGTTATGTGGCACCACATTCTGCAATTATCCTTAATTTATGAGCATGAGTGCCCAGAACTCCAATGGCCACTTTGCCTGCCACAGACACTTTGCCCACCGTAGCCACTTTGTCTGGCTCTCCCCTACATTATGTATTATAGTTTTAGATCTTGTGCGCTATTTTCGTTTTTATTAGTGCTGAAGAAGAAAAATTTGTTAACATCGAGTATAGATTTAAGTGTCAGGAAGTCGTTTCTGAAAGTATTTGTATGGAGTGTAGCCATGTATGGAAGTGAAACATGGAGGATAAATAGTTTGGACAGGAAGAGAACAGAAGCTTTCGAAATATGGTGCTAGAGAAGAATGCTGAAGATTAGATGGGTAGATCACATGACTAATGAGGAGGTATTGAATAGAATTGGGAAGAATTATGGCACAACTTGACTAGAAGGGATCGGTTGGTAGGACATGTTCTGTGGCATCAAGGGATCACCAATTTAGTATTGGAGGGCAGCGTGGAGGCTAAAAATCGTAGAGAGAGACCAAGAGATGAATACACTAAGCAGATTCAGAAGGATGTAGGCTGCAGTAGGTACTGGGAGATGAAGAAGCTTGCACAGGATAGAGTAGCATGGAGACATGCATCAAACCAGTCTCAGGACTGAAGACCACAATAACAACAACAGTGCAATTATATTTAGAAGACAAAAAATTAAGGAACAAATGGTTCTTTGAAGATTTGTTTTCATGTTCTTGAATTACTAATTGATCATCTGCATATCATAGAGTATTAAAAATTGCCCCGTGTTGAACTGTTTGATCATCCCCTATCTTAATTGTTCTTGTCTTTTCTCCTACTACTATTATCGCCTTGCTCTCCTAATCCTGTGTCTGTTAGTTTGTCAGCTCAGACGCTGAAAAGCGACGGTGAAGACAGCTTCCCTGTACAACACCTCTTCCAGTACCAGACTGTTGTGATTCCTGCCTACCAGTTTGTGCTTAGTATGTGCAGAGATGTGACGCGCCTTGTCGCGTTGTTGGCAGGTCCGGGCAGCAGCGCCAGCATGAACAAGTCGTCGACTCTGCCGCTGCCGCACCGCGCCGTGGAGCGGCCGGCCTCCAGCGCCAGCAGGGACCGGGACAGGGATAGGGACAGAGACCGCGAGGGATACTACAGCGACCGCAACGAGCTCATCCGGGAGCGCGAGCGCGAGCGGGAGCGCGAGAGGGAGCGCGGCTACCTCAGCGACCACAACTCCAGGTCAGTGGCCCGCCTCCTCACTGCCACCTAGCGCTGTCACTTGCTGCCGCATCTCAGTCTGTGCCCATCGTACCTGCAGGTCTATGTGGATAAGACACACGTCACCACCCACCAATCTCTTATCGTCATCCGTAAGGCCTTTAAGGGGCTCCGGAACGCCCTATACTTGCAATGTTAAAATAACGCTTATAAATTACATCTTTCCTCACAAAGTATTTGAGGTAGGAAGTTGAACTTTTTACAGATTATTTATTGGAATATGGGCTACAACTTAACACAGGGATTTTACAAAATTTTAGTTCAGTTATTAAAGATGACTTTTTTCAATTGTAATGAAAATTCACAACATTTTTTTGCAATTTTTTATTTATATATTCAAAAATATACAATTTTTTGGAAAAAGGCTGTGTTAAATTATGCAGAAGGTACTGTGTAACATTTACTGAAAGTTTGAAACAAATATGTTTGGAAGATCCTTATAAAACATGTAATTAGTATGAGAAAATAAAAGTTTTGGGAATCGAGCGACAAAGATTGGATTAACTTTTTAGTGCATTCCAGGTCCATAGGATGGATTATCTTCATCCTCTGCAAACTCCTCCTCCAGCTTCCTCTTGTTCCTCCTCCTGTTTACTCTTGCTTGTATTTCTAGACTCTTTACAGCCCTGTCTGCAGCCCGAAGGCGTTCCTTGTCTAAAGCAAGCATCGCTCGTGCTATGTTAGAACCTATCTTCATTCCCATATTTCTAAATACCTTGCACCTTACAATGTTGCCATCATTGAAAGTCACAACAGCAACTTTACTTTTACTCATTATTATACTTCAACAAAACAGAGACTCAGGAAACAGAATTAATTACGAATATTTTCGAGATAACGACAGAGTAAATAAACATGAAACAATCGACAATCACACCAGCGATATATATTGAACCATCACAGGTTAGCCACAACACATACTTTATCTCACATCACTAAAATGTACCTGATGAACACGGACGTTAATAATAACACCATTTGACAGCAGTTTAACAGCGCCACAGTGGATCACGCCCGTGTAGAACACATTTAAAAAAAAATTTAAAAATAGTTGTAGTCTTCGGAATTGAATAAATTATATAGCTATTAAAAGGTAATAGTCTGCAGATTCAGAAAACGCAAAAAAGTAAAAATTGAACTTTTCTTGATTTTGAGCCTTTCCGGAGCCCCTTAAACCCATCCACAAGTCTGTTATCTATGTCCATGTGCATAAGTACAGCGTGTCTGCTACTGAATTATACGAAAAAAAAACGTAAATTATTTACAAACCGCGGCGTGTACATACTTTATTCAACATGTAAACAAACAATCCTGTCGGAGGAACATCCGCAACTGAGCGTTATACCAGAGGCTGAAAATACCGCCACAGCTGTAAGGTTCTTTTATTTAACACACGACCGGTTTCGGGCTCTTATACGCCCATCTTCAGGTGTCGTAACTTGGTGCTGTGATCCAGAGCGCCGCGATGGACGTGTACAAGACGAGGTGCGCTGCCAACGAGCGCAGAGCATGGGGTCATGCGCTCGTAGGTAGCACATAGCGTCTTGTAAACGTCCACCGCGGCGCTCTGGATCACAGCACCAAGTTACGACACCTGAAGATGGGCGTATAAGAGCTCAAAACCGGTCGTGTGTTAAATAAAAGAACCTTACAAACGTATCGCTATCTTCAGTCTCTGGCAACACGTAAACTTCGCTAAAAATACACTACTGGCCATTAAAATTGCTACACCAAGAAGAAATGCAGATGATAAACGGGTATTCATTGAACAAATATATTATTCTAGAACTGACATGTGATTTCATGCAATTTGGGTGCATAGATCCTGTGAAATCAGTACCCAGAACAACCACCTCTGGCCGTAAAAACGGCCTTGATACGCCTGGGCATTGAGTAAACAGAACATGGATGGCATGTACACGTACAGCTGCCTATGCAGCTTCAACACGACACCACAGTTCATCAAGAGTAGTGACTGCCGTATTGTGACGAGCCAGTTGCTCGGCCACCATTGACCAGACGTTTTCAATTGGTGAGAGATCTGGAGAATGTGCTGGCCAGGGCAGCAGTCGAACATTTTCTTTATCCAGAAAGGACCGTACACGACCTGGAACATGCGGTCGTGCATTATCCTGCTGAAATGTAGGGTTTCTCATGGTTCGAATCAAGGTTAGAGCCACGGGTCGTAGCACATCTGAAATGTAACGTCCACTGTTGAAAGTGCCGTCAATGCGAACAAGAGGTGACCGAGACGTGTAACCAATGGCACCCCATACCATCACGCCGGGTGATACGCCGGTATGGCGATCACGAATACACGCTTCCAATGTGCATTCACCGCGATGTCGCCAAACACGGATGTGACCATCATGATGCTGTAAACAGAATCTGGATTCATCCTAAAAAATGACGTTTTGCCATTCGTGCACCCAGGTTCGTCGTTGAGTACACCATCGCAGGCGCTCCTTCCTGTGATGCAGCGTCAATGGTAACCGCAGCCATGGTCTCCGAGCTGATAGTCTATGCTGCTGCAAACGTCGTCAGCGAGGTGGCGCAGTGGTTAGCACACTGGACTCGCATTCGGGAGGACGACGGTTCAATCCCGTCTCCGGCCATCCTGATTTAGGTTTTCCGTGATTTCCCTAAATCGCTTCAGGCAAATGCCGGGATGGTTCCTTTGAAAGGGCACGGCCGATTTCCTTCCCTCACCCGAGCTTGCGCTCCGTCTCTAATGACCTCGTTGTCGACGGGACGTTAAACACTAATCTCCTCCTCCTCCTCCTCCAAACGTCGTCGAACTGTTCGTGCAGATGGTTGTTGCCTTGCAAACGTCGCTATCTGTTGACTCAGAGATCGAGACGTGGCTGCACGATCCGTTACAGCCATGCGGATAAGATGCCTGTCATGTCGACTGGTAGTGATACGAGGCCGTATGGTCCAGCACGGCGTTCCATATTACCCTCCTTAACCCACTGATTCATTGGATCTCGACCAACGTGAGGAGCAATGTCGCGATACGATAAACCGCAATCGCGATAGGCTACAATCCGACCCTTATCAAAGTCGGAAACGTGATGGTACGCATTTCTCCTCCTTACACGAGGCCTCACAACAACGTTTCACCAGGCAACGCCGGTCAATTGCTGTTTGTGTATGAGAAATCGGTTGGAAACTTTCCTCCTGTCAGCACGTTGTAGGTGTCGCCACCGGCGCCAACCTTGTGTGAATGCTCTGAAAAGCTAACAATTTGCACATCACAGCATCTTCTTCTTGTCGGTTAAATTTCGCGTCTGTAGCACGTCATCTTCGTGATGTAGCAGTTTTAATGGCCAGCAGTGTATTCGGATTTACGTTATGACATGTTCGGTACGCCTGCCATCATTGGCCATGATGTGGTGCAGACGAATAGCGGATTTCTGCATGGCCCGCTGAAGCGTCGAAATATCTATGCCGTCAATGATCTCCTGAATGGCTATTTTTAGCTCATCAATGGTTTTGGACTTATTGCTGTATACATTGTCTTTAATACAGCCCCACAGAAAGGAGTTGCAAGTGTTAAGATCCGGAGAGTACGGCAGCCAATCGAGGCCCATACAAGTGACCTCTGAGTACTCCAGACAAAGTGCTCCTGCAGGGCATCAAACATTCTCCTGCTTAGATTGGATCGATCTCCGTCTTACACTAATCACATCTTGTCGAAATCATGGACACTTTGGATAATTGGGATGAAATTATCTTCCAGAACCTTCACATACCGTTTGGTAGGAATATCGCACCGATTATTCAGTGAATGGACATGGCACACCATGCAGTCACCCGTTGAGGGTGAAGAGACTTCTCGATCGCGAAATGCGTGTTATCAGTCCCTCAAATGCCCCAACTTTGCTTATTTGTCGAACCCATCGAAGTGAAAGTGGGCTTGGTCTCTAATTCAAACTATATAGCAGTTACTAGTTCTCATCACGCCCCGCTGCCAACCATCCAGTTTGAACGTCCTAGCCCAAGCTGTTCAGAAGTTGTGACGATTTTATTTCATATAGTTCAATAATTGTAATCTTGCGTGGACCCTGCATCCTCGAGACACTAATCTTCACCCAAAAGTCTTTTATGCATATCCTCAGACATCAGCAATTCACTTATCCACATACGATAGCCATTTATTCATATCCTTATACACAGATGCATCTGCCTCTTCCAAACTCTTATCCACATCCTCAGGTCATTTTTATGCATCCACAAATCTTTTAACTACATCCTCAAACGTGTACCTTTTATTCTCATCCTCATACCTTTCATCTGTAACTGCAAATCTTTTATCTGGATCCATAGCATTTTTTTTACTCAGCGTCTGCTAGCTTTTCATTGACATCCACAAGATTTTTAACTCTGTCTCCATCCGCAAATCCCTTATATGCAGGTGCAAACGCAGGTCCTTTATCCCTTTATTTAAACCTTTTGCACGCACCCTCCAAGCTTTTATTTGTATCTGTATACGGCCATATCTGCAAGTCTTTGATCTGCATACACATACATTAAATCGTGAAATAGCGACAGCTGGTATTTTCTGCGTCTTATTTAAGGCATTTGACTGTGCGATTCTCAAAATTCTGCTCAATAAATTGAAGTGTAGTGGGATTCATGATGAATTCAAGCAATGGATAGTGTCAGATCGTACCAGATATTCTAGAAAGCTGTACTTACTAATTCAAACAATGTACTCTGGAGACATTATTCTCACTGAGAGCAGATCGCGTATGGGGCCTCCCTAAGGTTCAGTCTTACTTCACTTCCACTATTGTTTCTCAAATATGTAAATGATTTTCCACCTAATATATAGCAAGCAGAATGAGTTCTATTTGCAAGTGAAACTACTATTATAATCAACCAAGCATACATACAGGAACAGAAAACATGGTAAAGTGTTCTCGGAAGTATAATTCACCAGTTTTCTGTCAGTGATCTCATCCTACATTCAGTTCTGCACATCTAGGAGTACTACAACAATGGTAAGTGTAACACATGGTGAGCCAATAGTAGGGTGGAAAATTCTAAATTATTATGTGTTCATATTAACGAGAATTTAAACTGGACAAGGAACTTTTGGAGTACATAAAACAACTTACCTCAGCCACATTTGCTTGTAGAATCATCGCAGATACTGAGGAGAGAAATCAGTAAGCTGAAAATTGCAGATATCGAGGAGAGACAAATCAGTAAGGTGACATATTTTGTATATTTTTATTCTATAATGTCTTGTGGAATAATATTCTGCAATAACTCATCTTTAAGAAAAAAGGTCTTTGTTACTCAAAAACATTTTGTAAGCATAATATTTGAAGCTCACCCATGATCATTTGTAGACATCTGTTTAAGGAGTTGCATCTTCTGTCTATTGTTCACAGTATATTTATTCCCTCGTGAAGTTTGTTGCTGTTGAAAGGGAACACTGGAAAATATTATTCATTACTCCACATTAAGGTTATCCTTAGCAGAAAAAGGGGTGCACAATATTACAACTTCCATTACTGTAATGTGTAAAAGGTAGGAGGTAACAATTACTAACCCACACCTGTACATATTTAGAAAAACCTTTATAAATGTTCATCATGTAGCCATGTTTACAAATTAATTTGTGGTGTGAATGTATAATAACTCGTTCCATATCACTATGATTTATCGTGTAAATAATCCTTGGAACATGAAATTAACTAATTTACTCGTCCAAAAGCCTTTTATCTACATTCACAAGTCTTTTATCTGCATCAGCTAGTCTCTCATCCACATTTGATGCCCTATAGTTTTCATTCATTGACTACGTATCCACATCCACATTCAAAAGTCTTTTACCAGTATCTGCATCTCCAAGTGTCTTATCCACTACCACATCAGTCCATCTTCCATCTGCATCTGCAGTTATTTTATATGCCTATACATCAAAAACTCTTTTATTTGCATCTGTGAGACTTTTGCCTGTATCTCCAAGTATCTAAATCGCCCCTGCAACACTTTTATCCATATCCAGAAGTTTTTTTATGCATATCTGCATCCGCAAGTATTCTATCAATATCCAAAATTACCTTATCTGCATCTTGAAACCTTTTATCTTCATCTGCAAGTTTTTAACCTCATCTACAAGTATTTTATCATTATTTGCGTCCAGAAGTCCTTCTTTTATCTGCATCCTCATTTTATCTTCCATCCTCATTCACATCTACAAGTCGTTTATCTGTATCCACAGTCCTCATCGATACACATCCTCAGTATCTGCATACACTGGCTTCATGAACACACATCCTCAAGGTTTTAATTTGAATCTACAAGTCTTTTGACTGCATCTCTAGACATTAAAATTTTCCCGACCACCTTGTCCCCCTTTTTATAGTGTTGCTATTCTTATTGTCTGCTACTTTCATCCTCTGTGCTTCATACATCATGCTTTATTTTGCCTCCAAGATAGCAGAACTCCTTCAGTTCCTCTGCTACATGCTCCTCAATTTTGATGTTAAATTTATGGCTACTCCTAACCACTTCCGTTATTCTTCGGTTTACTCTCCGTCCACACTACGTGTTCATTAGACTGTTCATTCTATTTAACGGGTCCTGTGGTACTTCCATACTTTCACTGAGAACAGGAACCTCATAAACAAATCTTATAATTGATATCCTTTAACCCCAAACTTTAAATCTGCTGTAGAAACTTTTACTTATTTCCGTAGTATACATGTATGTTAACTTAAGTAAATACACGGATTCTAATTGTAGCAGTAGTATCTATGGACATTGGTACTCTAAATACAAAACGATAAATTAAAGTGCGACAAACTCATTAATGAATGATAAATGAAGATGAGTCAGTAAATGTGTCACATACGCCGTAATACTGCCAACAGTTTTAAATTTCTAGCTTTCTCTTGTATAACACGGAAGTATTTGTTACTGGCAGATAACTATAAGGGGCAATCAAAAAGTTTTCGTTCGAAGGTCATGCAGTCCAGGATCGGTACGCCTGATACGCAAAATCGTTGTGAGCGTTGAGGGCGAAGATACATTTTTGGTAAAACACCATGTCCAGCTGTGTGAAGAAGTCCGTAACTGTCTGCTGGACATCCTCATATGGCAGGAATCGTTGACATTTAAAGCCCTTCTTTAAGGAACTGAGAGAATGATAATCGTATGGTAAGAGATCAGGACTGTAGGGTGGGTTTTGTTTGCTGTGCAGTTGTTGTTGTCCCTAATGCCCTAATGGATAAGGCTGGCCTCCCAGATCGACCGGTGGCTTGGGTCGAAACGCGACCGACATGGAACTTGGGTACCATTATTCTCTGATGGTTGTGGATGTGTTTGTCCTTCGGGAGCCAAGATTAGCAACACGTTGGTCCTGTCTGTATGCATTTGGTAATAACGTCGCCATAGTTCACGTTTCCGCATTTACCGTACGCATAAGGAAAAGACACACACTAATTACTTGCCTACATGTCCGTGCTTCTCCCCTAATACGGGATCCGCGCTACGCCGTATACAGGGTGGTCCATCGATCGTGACTGGGCCAAATATCTCATGAAATAAGCATCAAACGAAAAAATTGAAGGGGGGAACCAGAGGGCGCTATGGTTGGCCCGCTAGATGGCGCTGCCATAAGTCAAACGGATATCAACTGCGTTTTTTTTTAAATAGGGACCCTCATTTTTATTACATATTCGTCTAGTACGTAAAGAAATATGAACCTTTTAGTTGGACCACTTTTTTCGTTTTGTGATGGATGGCTCTGCAATAGTCACAAACGTATAAGTACGTGGTAACACCTAACATTCCACCAGTGCGGACGGTATTTGCTTCGTGATACATTACCCGTGTTAAAATGGACCGTTTACCAATTGTGGAAAAGGTCGATGTCGTGTTGATGTGCCCGCATCTCGTGGTCGTGCGGTAGCGTTCTCGCTTCCCACGCCCGGGTTCCCGGGTTCGATTCCCGGCGGGGTCAGGGATTTTCTCTGCCTCGTGCTGGCTGGGTGTTGTGTGCTGTCCTTAGGTTAGTTAGGTTTAAGTAGTTCTAAGTTCTAGGGGACTTATGACCACAGCAGTTGAGTCCCATAGTGCTCAGAGCCATTTTCGTGTTGATGTATGGCTATTTTGATCAAAATGCCCAACGGGCGTGTGCTATGTATGCTGCTCGGCATCCTGGACGACATCATCCAAGTGTCCGGACCGTTCGCCGGATAGTTACGTTATTTAAGCAAACAGGAAGTGTTCAGCCACATGTGAAACGTCAACCACGACCTGCAACAAATGATGATGCCCAAGTAGGTGTTTTAGCTGCTGTCGCGGCTAATTAGCACATCAGTAAGAGACAAATTGAGCGAGAATCGGGAATCTCAAAAACGTCGGTGTTGAGAATGCTACATCAACAACCATTGCACCCGAACCATATTTCTATGCACCAGGAATTGCATGGTGACGACTTTGAACGTCGTGTACAGTTCTGCTACTGAGCACAAGAGAAATTACAGGACTATGACAGATTTTTTGCACGCGTTCTATTTAGCGACAAAGCGCCATTCACCAACAGCGGTAACGTACACCGGCATAATATGCACTATTGGGCAACGGAAAATTCACGATGGCTGCGACAAGTGGAACCTCAGCAACCTTGGCGAGTTAATGCATGGTGCGGCATTATGGGAGGAAGGATAATTGGCCCCAATTTTATCAATGGCAATCTAAGTGGTGCCATGTATGCTGATTTCCTACGTAAAGTTCTACCGAAGTTACTACAAGATGTCTCTCACTTCATGACAGAATGGCGATGTACTCTCAACATGGTGGATGTCCGGCACATAGCTCGCGTGCGGTTGAAGAGGTATTGAATATCATATTTCATGACAGGTGGATTGGTCGTCGAAGCACCATACCATGACCCGCATGTTCAACGGATCTGACGTCCCCGGATTTTTTTCTGTGGGGAAAGCTGAAGGACATTTGCTATTGTGATCCCGACAACGCTTGACAACATGCGTCAGCGCATTGTTAATGCATGTGCGAACATTACGGAAGGCGAACTACGCGATGTTGAGAGGAATGTCGTTACAAGTATTGCCAAATGCATTGAGGCTGACGGACATCATTTTGAGCTTTTATTGCATTAATGTGGTATTTACAGGTAATGACGCTGTAACAGCATGCGTTCTCAGAAATGATAAGTTCACAAAGGTACATGTATCACATGTATAAAATGTTCATACGTACCTACGTTCTGTATTTTAATTTAAAAAACCTACCTGTTACCAACTGTTCGTCTAAAATTGTGAACCATATGTTTGTGACTATTACAGCGGCATCTATCACAAAGCGAAAAAAGTGGACCAACTAAAACGTTCATTTTTCTTTACGTACCACACGAATATGTAATAAAAATGGGGGTTTCTATTTAAAAAAACGCAGTTGATATCCGTTTGTCCTATGGCAGCGCCAGATAGTGGGCCAACCATAGCGCCATCTGGTTTCCCTCTTCAAGTTAGACAAGTTTCGTTCTTTGTAGTTCTTTTCGTTTGACGCTTATTTCGTGAGATATTTGGCCCGGTCACGATCAATGGACCATCCTGTATACTGTATGGTCCTGCAGCAACGCCCTCTAACGTAAGCTTTTTGATCACCCTTTATAATACAAAGTATTCCGTGGTCGACAGTTAGTGAAACTTTGCTAGTGTATGATGGTAGTTGTGCTGCAGGAGTATAACTAGAGATGACATTACTAATGTAGTCGTTGACACTTGTGTTTCGACGCCTGTGGTATCGGTCTCCAAACAAAGAATTCGTTAATTACATAGTGCAACACCCTTTCTATTTTAATGAGAATTATAATGTATGCAGCATCTATGTAATGTACAAGTAATATAAATGCAATAGAAAAATATCGTGGGTGTTTCACAACCCTTAATACATGTCTTTGAAGTTGTAGGGCGGACTTCGTAGTTTTGATATCGGACCGATGTCCAGGAATGTATCGTTTGGATTTAGAATAAGTTTGCAGATCATATCACTTTCAGATCACAAGCTTCGCGTTACGCACTAAGCGGAGACAATGACCTCTGACCTGCGCTCTCTACAGGAGCCATTCCACGTGGCGACGCTGCTGTTCCTTGCACAACGTGTATCTGCGATGAATGCTTTCTTACGCACGGTCCACTAACTCTGACACGCGTTCGTGGGTCAGTAAGCTCGCTGACGTCGAAGGCTTTAGACGCCGTCTAACGCTTGAGACTTCCTTACAGTGTGTGAATACTGGTTTTACTTTTGGAGCAGCTACCTGTAACAAACTATACAAGCTGATCAGAAACAGTCTGAAAAGCTTGTAAGGGTGTTTCAGGGGAGGTTGTGCTGAGAAATAATTTTTAAGAAGAGAATTTCATATCTTGCGTCATTTCCGAAATAATTACCATTCAAGGTAGGCGATCAGGCCCTTGCGAGTGCAGATACAGTCAGTGTCATTTTTTCTCATAGCATAGGTGATAGCGCACGAGACTGCTCAGCCTTCGTCTTGGGTTCGATCCTTACTACTGCCCATGTCCAATTTTTGTATCGTTCTCTTGTTCGTTTTAGGAAACCAAACGCAGAACACGTTTGGAGTCAGCGTCTCTGGCGAGTCGCATGAATTTTCGCGCGCAACGACCTGATTGGCTAACTTCAATGCTAATTCACTCGGAAACGGCAGAAAGTATCGAAATTTTTGTAACAGTTATTTCTCAACATAAGCTACCCTGCAACACTCTTACAAGCTTTTCAGACTGTTTCTGATCACCCTACATATTTTGAATTTCTTCTCGGTGGAGGCAAGCCCCATTTTATATGGTGGGGTATATGGCGAAGCGGATGGGGTTTTCCGTGCCCCTGCTTGTCAACATCGACAACTGGCCACCCAGCGACTACATCAAATTACAGTCCCATTCCAAGTTTCTCCAGGAACTACTTTAGTCACTTTGATGGACAGCATCAGCCATTCGTTGGCGGACGTTACTGATGAATCTGGAGTACACACCATAGTGTTTATAACTAAGAGGAATTTACCAAACTAACTACCTGACCAAACCATGTGGCATTCAGACAACACATGTATCGCTATCAGCTTTCAAATTTTTGAAGAGAATGTTGTTCCTAATCAGTAATAATGTCTAACGGTTGAGTTGTTTGTGTCCCGCCACAGTTGCTTGATATTCTCCCATATGAGATCTTCATCTTGTTGTTCAGCAATGTCCTTTAAAGCTGTCAGTCGTGATGCAAAAATCACGCGAACGGTGCTGGTGAACACGTATAGATGACTTTAAGTTTGTTTCAATTTGTCAAATTCCCGGTGTGCTTGTTTCTCCAAAAACCAGTTCGAAATCTTACCACATAATTAACCTAATCTTGTAGTGAATGAAATGGCGAAAAAATCCGACGAGGTTTAAAAAACTTCTATTTGGTGTCTACTAGTAGGAGCTGGAATGTCATGAATGGCCTGGAGTTTGTGTGGACCGGGTCCGGTACCAGAAGCTGAATTATATGACCTAAAAATTTAATAAACCATCTTCCAAACTCAGATTTCCTTAAACTGACCGTAATTCCATGACCTGAAAATGTTTCCAGTAACAAGTTCAAGACGCTGTTATGTTGGTACTGGGATTCCTCAGGAATAAGTACGTTGTCGACAGAAGTGGTGTTTCCGTCCATTAAATGTGTTGGTAGAATGGAGTTCAAACCTCTGATGAAAATCGCAGACAAGATATTAAGACGTAAAGCTAGTTTGCAATATTGGTAACAAATTCCGAAGCATAAAAAGGCTGTGTATTTGCTACAGTTGGGATGTAGTTCGATCTGCCAGAATCCTGATTTTAAATTGAGTGGGGAAATTTTTGGAACAACTCATAGAATTTTTGTGGACTGTCTGCTTGTCATTAATGAAGAATCTAAAACAAGCCTCAGAAAAAAATTTTGGAGCAACTTATCTAATGTTTGGGGCCTGTCTGCTCGTGTTACTTAATCAGGAATCTAAAACAGGTCTCTGACAACCGTCTTTCATTAAAGGGAGTTGGAACGCCCTATACCGACAACGTTAAATTTAGTGACTTGGCTTCTCTGTATTTCAGGAACCACTGAAGCCATTGACATGAAACTTTTACTGGACATTCAACTGTACGTTCTGAGTCTACTGAACTACAATAATTGCATTTCAGCCACTGCTTTATGAAATGCAATTTTGTTACTACACTTTTAAAATTTTGTGTACTTTTTTTTTACGTTATCGTAAATAATTTTAATTATATATAACATTATGTTCTTCTTTTAGTTCAGTAGACTTAGGATATGTATGCTATTACTCCGTGAAAAATTGTATATTCCACTCGATATGCTTTCTGAGATTTAGGGAAAAGTGCAACAGAAAATGTAAATTTTCAGGAACGGCTTCTGAAGTTTTAAATGACTGTAACTCACTTAATATATTCTTAATTTTTTTTTATTTTTAGTTACTCATAAGCACCCTGCACCATATTCTATATATCATCCCCTTGATCTTTTAACAAATTTTTTCTTCTTTTCTTGTTTCTGGACTCCTTAGTGTCAACTGTGCTGCATACTCTGCTTTATGAATGCGAACCTTGTCCATGCATTCAAGTTCTCTGATGCAGTTTGCTCCATGATTAATTCCCATATGCTGTAGCACTTTCACCCTACCAATGTTGCCATCATTAAAAGGAATAACAGCATCACTGAACCCACACTTTCGTGTCTTCATTCCAACAAAAACATTTTTGGTAAGCGAGTCAATATGAGATTATTGAACGACTCATTGGGATTTTGAGTCTGACCATGCAGACACTTCTTCAGTAATTCAGGATTTGCCAGGTCTCTTTAAATAGGTTTTATGATATTCATGACTGCTGTTGGGATGCAATGTTTATGGCTGTATGAACTGTTTGAGTACTGGGCATTGCAGTAATTGCACCATGAATCAGGTCCAGGAGGGCAAAGGTGGTGTACTGGTTTTTCATCAATTGACGGTCTGTGGAAGAAGGTAGCCCATACTGCATGCTTCATTTTCAACAAATCCTCAGTATTATTTCCAATGGTCATCCCATAGTACTGCTGTAGTTCATCAATCATTTTGTTTGTCATCCTGCCTCTTATGGTTTTACCATCAGAAAGTTTCTGGTCTCTCAAACTTTGTTTCAAGTTCCTCAACCTGGTGCCCATCCTCTTCTAGACATGACGAACACATTCCTGTTCTGTGATAATCTTCTCACCACAAGGCTGAGCGACTAGTACACTGTTATATGCTTTTGAGTCTCCATCACCTGAGAACTTAGCAAAACACACTCCCCTTTCATTCACCGATCGACTAAAAATTTCAGTAGCTGCAGAGGCCTCCATACAACCACTTATCCCTTCATAATTTTCTCACAGATATGCCCTTCTTCATTCTCTGATTTACACTTATAACAATGTTTGGTTAAAATCTTGAAATCTATTACCTTTCCAGTATCCACACTGGTCACTGTAGCAACAGAATTCTGAGAACTGTAGCCGCACTTTTGCCAAGTGTCATCAAAAGCTACTAGTATGTCAGTCATACCATCATTTACTTCAACAGCTTGGTTTGCAGCACTCTTCATTGACTCACATCCAACAGATTACACAGCAGCTCCAATAAATCCTGCTTACTTGTCGATTTTACAAGGCGGGCGTGGCATATTCATCACGGCACACATTGTTTCTGCTGCAGTGTGTCCTTTGCCAATAGCTCTCAATCCATAAAAACCACATAACATTTACTTCAAAATAATTATCTTTACACTTATCAGAATTACGAAATGAATGAGTGTATTTATAAGTGGCACAATTAATGATAAGTTTCCTGGCTAGTCTATTTAATAACTCACTGTCTTCATGTAAACTAACTGGCCCTCCACACATACACGTATAACCTAACCTACCATTTACACCACTTTCATTTTGAGGAAACTGTGTATCACAACGTTTTATTTTAATCTTCGAAGCACTAATGGTTGTTTCTCTAGATACAGCCGAGTTTGCCTGTATTTCATTCTCTGTAACTTCACACGCAACATGTTAACCACAATATTTCCCTTTATTCGAAAATCTATTACCATGAACCCCCCTTTTTAATAAACACTTTGATTTGCGTCATACTTTACTTTTTAAGAGATTTAGCAATCTATTCGTCACTTTTCCTCAGAAAAACGTTAGCACTTCGACATACAACGAGTGTTCATACTATGAAACGATACGATACTGTTTTTGACAGTGCTAGCAATACAAACGCGTAATTTAACCTTTATAACACAGCAATCCACAGCCTTCTGTATAAAAAATTACCGATTTTATTAGATCTTGAAGTATGCAAAAAAAATTTTAACATTTTCAACCGGTGTAGATTATATTTAAAAAAATAAAATACCTCCCATGTGAGTTATATATATAATTTTTTTGGAAAATTGCAGATTTTATAATGCGATAAAAATCCGAAAATGGAAAATAATTTTCCGTTCTAGCTCCCCTTCAAACAATGTGTAACGGACTGTTACAAGGACTGGCTGCTGTTTGTCATGCCTTGTTGGAGCATAGATTCAGTTTTCAGTTATACTTTGTCTCTACAAATGAAAGAAAGGTTGTAATGTCTAGAAACAAAAGTATTATGGTGTTTCGCATGATATTCGTAAACAAATCTGTACCTAGTTCCGGGAATGTTGTCAAAAACATGAGACTGAGTCTGTAGAACTACCTCTAATTGTTTTCTATCCCTGTCTGTTGCAGATTCTCACCTGTCTATTCTTGCTTGCATTGTTTGAGAAATGCCTAGATTTGATTCTTCATTTTCATTAATAATAGGAAAATCTGTTTCAGTGGAGAATTATATGTACCAAATCATGTTTTTCATTGATGTGAGAAACTGTAGGTAGTTATTCTCCTCTTCCTGCATTCAGAAATTCTTATCAAATTGCAGTGTAATCGTTGTATCATTGTTCTGTAGCAAAATATATGAATTTTAAAAATACAATACTACTGTTTGTCTGTTTATGAAATCTATGCCAAGCATAATCTCTGTTGTTAATAGTAAAACTATCAAAAAAATTTGTAAAGAAAGTGTGATCTTGTACAGTAAATTATAAATATGTTTGACGTTTTACATCGACACCTTTCCCAGAAACAGTTCCTATAACATTTGTTCTATGTAATGGTAAAGTAGGGCAAGTTTCATTAGAATCAAATTTATTGAATGCTGTATCACCAATTACTGAAATTGGAGAGCCTGAATCTAAAACTATGTTTGCCTATTAGTATGTCGATGAGTGGATGATAAATTAGTTTTTGAGGTTCCTCTTTCCCTTACAGCAGCGTGTCCCTTATGACTTCCAAACAAATGATGTTTTCAGTAATGTCGGTGGGATTGGTAGAACATAGCGTTGTCTCTGTGTGTGAATCTTCTGTAGTCTTCTCCTTTAGTCGTTGTTGTAGCTGTGAAATAGGTTGCGAAACTTCAGCTGTTTGTACAGATCGTCTCGGTTCTGCATTCTTAGAATTAAAATTGTCGTTGATGAAAATGACGATTCAGTCAAAAGAAAATTTTTGCTGTTTTCTGTAACTTTCATTTCTCCTATTCCGTACCTGTCATTTTCTCGGACATCGTGGTTTTGTTGTCTGTTGTCATGATAGTTATGACTGTATGGTTGGTGCCTATGCATATGCACATTGTTATTCCTTTGTAGGTACTTGTATCCAAAATTATTGTATTGCTGTAGAGAATGTTCATATTTCCCTTGAGTTATGGAAGTGCTTGTTGCTGGTCGTCTATGGTGGTGTATTGAAAGTGTTATGTCCCTGATAGTGTTTTTGGTACTGATGGCTATTCCCGCATCTTCTGTCTCTGTTATCACTGAGTGACCTGAATTGCCCCATTCCATTTGTCGTAATAATTGCTGTTTTTCTGGTAAAAGTTCTGTTTTAGTACATATAATCGGATACTTGAATCTCAAGTTATTGTGAAACTTTAGGAAATGCTTTTGTGTTTCCTTTCTGATGTCCTGTCCACGAAAAAAACACGAAAAGATTTCGGAAGTTTAGAAATACAAAGCTGAATTACAGCGGATTGGTTAAACGGTTCTGCAAATGTTGGTTCTGTTGTACCATGTGCTCGAAAAACTGCCTTACGATTGCAAATTGTGAATTTTCAGACTTTGACAAACTGATGAGTTTGTCCTTAATAAGTTCACGCTGCGTACTCTATGACCAGATTGCTGCGAGAAATGCATTGTGAAATTCTTCTAAAGAAAAGCATTATCTTGCTATGGGTCACATCCGCATAGCTGATTCACCTCCCAAGAAACTGCAAATAAATTCTAGCCTGTGTGTCACTGGCCAAGCTGGTGTAAAGAAAAGCGACCTTGTTGTATCCAATCTAAGAGGTATAAATCATTTATGCTGTTGCGAAAAACTTTTAACTTTTTAACCGAAAAAAATGTTTGTGGTCAAATCCGTCGAGTCTTGTTAAGTTATAAAAGTTCTGTCGGTTTAAATACGTGTTTCAATGTTCGCATTAATTTTCAAAGTCTCTTTCACGTCTAATTCGGAAAAGATATTCGTACACAAAATATTTTTCTCGTCTGTGATAGCTCTCACTGAAATCACGTGTATCTCGTTCTTGTGTCAAATGCTTTTCAGTTCGAGCGTAATGTATTTATTCCTTGTTTGTGCTGTTTGTTTAAGTCATCTGTCCTTTAAAATGCTATAAAAATTGAAATTCTTCGGTCTGTTTTAAAATGTATTGATTGCGTGTGTGACGAATGCTCGTCTATGTTTACTTCGATTTGCTCAACTTCGTTTGAAAGTTAATAGACCTACGCTTTCCGTGTTTCAGATTGTTATTTTACTCTGGTGTCAATGCTATTTGTTTCTGTTTCCAAATTCTGTATCTTTTAGGAATGCTTTTTTGATTTGCACTGCAATTTTGCGACCACGGCTTTAGGAATTATTTTATTGGTTTTTTCCAATAACTGAAGTTTTCTCTCTTCGGTGTGTATCTGTAATTTCTTTAAATTTCGTGTGGACCTCAGCCACTCTCTGAGGAAACTGACACTGTAATTGTATTTGTGTTTCTGCAATTTCTTCTATTCCTGCAGAGATTTTTGCTTGATTCTAATTCCGTGCCTGTTGTTACATTCATTACGATTGAATCATTGTTTTCATTTTGTTTCGTATTGTCTTGTTTTCTTGTAATTTTGTTTCAAGGTAACTTTATAACTAATTTGCTACTGTTTTGTTAGTTTCTTGTAATAAGTGATGAAACGTAAGTGCATGTTCTTTTTTCTGCGAAGAATTCGCGCTGGCTATTGTTCGCCTGTGTTTTCATTCAGTGCTGCGTTTTCCGAAAAATTTTGCGTCGTCTGCGTGGTGATACCGTCATACTGCGCGGAATGTAAAACTTTTAATTTCGAGTCTCGCTTCTCATCTTCAAAACAAATATTAGAGTGCCATGTGAACTCCGCGTATTGTTCAGATTCCTCGTAATTGATTGGCTGGAAGAGAATTATTTACCTTAAGCATTGTTGTGTCTAAAGTAATCTGTGTAGTAATACTTAGTAATTCGTCGAAATGAAGGTATTGTTGTCTCTTGAATTTTGCGTATTGGCTGCCTGAGAATGATTGCTACGCGACTTGCTATTTTCTGTGTTGCGCTAGATGGTAATTATAACAGCAAAGAAAAATATTCAAAATAAATAAAGAAATTTTTAGAAATTATCCCAATGATCTGTGAGAAAACGCATATCATTAGTAAACAGCGCAGCAGCAAAAGGAAGCTACAAGCAAATGGCGATCGAGAGCATTTTACTTTATCTGATTACTTGGAAAAAAACCTCAGAAAATTCACCGACTCCAGAATATAGAATTAATGTCACCAAATGAAAGTCTTCTGTTTGAATTTTATTTTAGTGAAAATAGATCTGTAATATTGATTGCGTTTTTATTGTAAAATTATCAGTTAGGTGCTAAACTTTGGGCTACCTATTTTCACTTGTGCTCTTACTATACCTTACAACTGATAACTTCTGACAAAATTCAATTGCTACAATGCATCAAGATATCCAGCAGCGAGATTTATATGAAAATTGTAACCTATCAGAAACTTATTGTTATCACAAAATCTGAGATGAACTTCGTTCAAAACTGCTTACTTTGAAACTCAAGTTGGTATTGTGAAAATTAATTAAAAAAAGAATCTGTTTTCCACACTATTTGGCTCACATGAGTCGCACTGGATAATGCTGTGCAAACTGCTCTCATAGATACAGCGCATCTCGGTAACAGAGCTGCAAAATCTAGCTACTGAGATACGCAAGCGTTCTCTAAAAACACTGCTAGCATTCTTGGTTCATAATTTTTGATAATGGTTCTAAACAAACTGAAAACTGATTCTTGGGTTGTGGACAGTAACTTGGTTAAATAATCTCAATAGCAGTCGCATATGATTTGACTTACGAACATTCAGTAAACTTTAATCACAGTTATACTTTCTCTGATATCACGTAACTGTAATACAGAAATTACAAAATTTAATTTCACATGCATAATCTTTCCTTAATCAAAAATACCAAACTCTTATTCTTAAATCAAAAAAGTATGGCTGATTTGGATGTCCAACAAACCAAGAATTATGCATTATCAACCGCTGCCGCAAATAAAAAGAACTTAATCATTACCCTTAGTCCATTCTTCACAAAGAGCATAATCGCAATAAAGTGAAAATCAATTCTTTTTCTTTCCACAGTAAGTCTTCCCTTCACTACAATATAATCCGCGAAAATCTACACTGTTTGCTGCTTACTGCTACTGAACCAAAACTCTACTGTTCACATCTAACACCAAAGGTCAATTGTCTGTCTCCTCTCCTCTCCTCGCGATCAGGTGATAAATCTGTTTCTTATCTTCGAAGAGCAAAGATGACGTCAAACTCACCTCTGTGCAACGAAGCTTCTCTGTCGAGGCTGCGCGCCCATGTTCTAGCAGTTCAAACATTGCGAGCGCGATTCCGGACATCCAAAACAAGAAAAATTCCTACGAAGATACACATCTTTCACGATGAAGCAACGTTAGTTCGTGATGAGGACTTAAACATCCAGAATTAGCATGTTTGAAGTCAGTTTAATCCACATGCCACATTTACACTCGCTCATCAAGTACGGTTCTGCCTAAATGTGTCGGAAGATGTTCGTGGCTTACATCTTCCACCTAGACCATTAAATGGCAGACATTATTGAAATTCCCTCGCTGGAGCAGTGCCTGAAATTTTGGATGACGTGCCACTCGCTACAAGACAGCACACGTGGTTCCAACGTGACGGGGCCACAGTCGTCCCGTACGTCCACTCTTGAACGGACAATTAACAGAAAAATACGCTGGCAGAAGTCGTCCTGTGCCACGGCATACTCAACCCCTGATTTTACCCCTCTGGACTGTTCTGTGTGGGGAGAGATAAGCAGCCTTGTTTGCAAAACTCCTGTAAAATCAGAAGAGGAACTGATTGCCCGGCTAGTGGCAGCAACAGCGGGATACTACCGCAGTCTTTGACCATGTTAGTCAGAACACGATCCGCCGGTACAATCTTTGTTTACAGGTCACTGAAGACATTTTTGAACCTCTACTGTAACTGAGGTAATTGTCTTTTGGTAATGTTGTTGTCTCCTGGCATTAAAGAATTAAAAATTGTTTGTGTTATTTTACGTACATTGGAAGAAAGATTTGATGTCTCCTAAAATGGTGCTTCACAGGAAAACGCATTAGACAGCGTGTTTCCTTGGCCCGTGCAACCTCCCAGAGTTTTTTGGTTTCATTAAATTTTGACTCAGACAATACCCCCTCCACCGGTTTAAAAAAGCCCCTCAGGGAAATATGATATTAAAGAAAAAAATTGTATTGGTGTCCCGTGCAGCCTCCCAGAGTTTGTCGGTTTAATTAATTTTCGCCTTGTATAAATTCAATTCCTCCACTACAGTTTCAGTCTGTATATTTTGACTAAACTCAGCAGCTACATAGGTTTTAGGACAGAAAGGAGGTCAGCACCGGCCGTAATGTCTTACGTCCCTTTCATTGCACTGCAGATCTAAATTTCAACTGACTGTTCGTTATAAGTAGCGGACTCATCGTAATTATGTCGACACATATTCCAACCTAACTTAGGCGTGTACAAGCATTAGTACAACTAACTAGATGCACTAACCAGTTAGACCAGTGCTTGTACAGGAATGAGTATGGTTGGAATATTTGTCATTATAATTATTTTTCAGTCGACATGAAATGCTTATAGCGCACTGATGATACCTGCACAGTCAGTTGAAATCTAGATCTTCAATGCAAAGAAAAAGACAGATGAAATTATGGCGGATGCTGGCCTTCTTTCTCTTCTGGATTACATCACGGTCATGGAGAGCAACCGTCCCGATAGAATTTTAGATTTAGATACAGGTTTCATTAACAGATAGACTGCTTCACAACAAACTTATGAATGTATAATTTAGAAATATTTCATGTAAATTGGCTGAACTAAGATGAATTGATGTCTCCCGTCACTGTTATAATGATGCATATGCTATCTACCGGTGGATGGCAGAACTCCTCTGAATCATCCACACACATTATTGTCCCTTGCCAGAGGTTTAGATTAGATTAGATTAGATTAGATTAGATTAGTACTTGTTCCATATATCATGAATACGACACTTCGTAATGATGTGGAACGTGTCAAGTTAATAAAAGGTGTCTATACAAGATATTACATTACACAATATATTACGCGACACTTAATATTTAATTTTTTTTTTTTTTTTTTTTTTTGTTGGGGAAATTACCCACTTACTATATCCATAAATTCATCGAATGAGTAGAAGGAGTTGCCATTTAGAAATACTTTTAATTTAGTTTTAAATGCTATATGGGTATCTGTCAGACTTTTGATGCTATTAGGTAAGTGACCAAAGACTTTTGTGGCAGCGTAATTTACCCCCTTCTGAGCCAAAGTTAGATTTAACCTTAAGTACTGAAGATCATCCTTTCTCCTAGTGTTTTAGCCATGTACACTGCTATTACTTTTGAATTCGTTCGGATTGTTGATAACAAATTTCATAAGTGAATATATATATATATTGTGAGATCTGTAGCTCTTTAAATAAGTGTCCGCATGATGATCTTGGATGAGCTCCAGGAATTATTCTGATTACACGCTTTTGTGCAATGAACACTCTTTTACTCAATGATGAGTTACCCCAGAATATGTCGCCACACGAAAACAGGGAATGAAAATAGGCGTGGTAAGCTAATTAACTCAGATGTGATTCGTACCAATGTTACGTTGCACAGGGTACAACATACCAATGTTACGCGATGTTTAGTGACAGAGAATGCTTCCTACCGGTGTAGCATAGGGGAAGGTGCTTCATAGCGGTATAATGTTGCAAAATGCGGGGAAAGAGCACACACAAATGTTGCTTGTGCTGGATTGCCTCTGCGTACTGTTGGTAACAGTAGCTGACTCCGAATCCCGTTAACTGTGGGTCGGTCGCACCCTAGTGGCACTGCAGTCGGATGGGTCGGTTAGTGTGGTCTCCTGTAGCTCCCACTCGTGGTCTAGTGGCTAGCGTTGCTGCCTCTGCATCACGGGGTCCCGGTTTCGATTCCCAGCCGGGCTGGGGATATTTCTCTGCCCGGGAACTGGGTGTTCGTGTTTCCTCATCATTTCACCATCATCATCATCACCATCATCATCATCATTCATGGCAGTGGCAAGATTGGACTGCGTAAAAATTGGACTATGTAAAAATTGGGACTTCGTACGGACGCTGATGATCGCGCAGGTGGCCGCCTTACTAACGAAACATCATCTTCAACACCAAATCCCAGTTAGAAATGGAACAGATGGCATTCTTGGCTCTCGAGAACCGTCCTGCCATGCGCTGCTTAAAACGTTTAAGTTATATGGAGATGATAATATTCAGTTACCTAATGTTGTTTGGTTCGGCATTAGATACTTAGTGCTACACGTGCGAGGCTTGAGTGGGTCGTCAGTTAAAATCTAAAAATATAGACGCTTACGTTCCTTTTATCGTTGCCTAGAAACAGGGAATAATAAGAACATCTGATACATAAGTTGAAGAAGCGGAGATTTTGGACGTTAATCAAATGGTATTCACCGTTGTAGGCGTTAGAAGCTTTACGAACCATTAATTAATGTATCGTAAAGAATGAACTATCAGACTCCGGATTTTCTTGTTAATTTGTGACTCAAACTTTATCGGACGCTATGTCCACTTATGGAAGATGAAGTCCTGTAGATCCTCATGTACCAATTACCAGGCTGTCCCTTAACAGCCTCATATACAGGCACATCAGCAAATAATATCGTTCCCAGGCGGGATATATAACTCTGTCGACTCTGCGCCTCCGCTATTGCTACACACATCAAAAAAAAGTTTTGCATCACCTTGGTTCAGAGAGTTCCGATAGAATTCGAATAGAGATCAACATAAATATCATTTCCGCCCTTTTTATTGTTCATGAAAACCACACATCGCATGTTGTACCACCATACAGCGAGACCTTCAGAGGTGGTGGTCCAGATTTCTGTACACATCGAGACATCTAATACCCAGTAGCGCCCTCCTATTGCATTGATGCATGCCTGTATTCGTCGCGGCATACTATCCACAAGTTTATGACGAGGCTGTTGGTCCAGATTGTCCCACTCCTCAACGGCTATTCGGCGTTGATCCCTCAGAGTGGTTGGTGGGTCGCATCGTCCATAAGCAGCCCTTTTAAGTCTATCCCAGTCATGTTCGATAAGGTTCATGTCTGGAGAACATGCTGGCCACTCTAGTCGAGCGATGTCGTTACCCTGAAGGAAGTCATTCGCAAGATGTGCACGATGTTAGCGCGAATTGACGTCCATGAAGACGAATGCCTCGCCATATGCTTCCCGTATGGTTGCACTATCGGTCGGAGGATGAAATTCACATATCGTACAGCTGTTACGTCGCCTTCCATGACCACCAGCGACGTACGTCGGTTCCATATAATGAAATCCCAAAACGTCAGGGGACCTCCATCTTGCTGCACTCGCTGGACAGTGTGTCTAAAGCGTTCAGCCTGACCAGGTTGCCTCCAAATACGTCTCCGACGATTATCTGGTTGAAGGCACATGCGACACTCATCGGTGAAGAGAACGTGATGCCAATCCTGAGCCGTCCATTCGGCGTGTTGTTGGGCCCATCTGTACCGCGCTGCATGGTGTCGTGGTTGCAAAGATGGACATCGCCATAGACGTCGGGAGTGAAGTTGCGCATCACGCAGCCTATTGCGCATAGTTTGAGTCATAACACGACGTCCTGTGGCTGCACGAAAAGCATTATTCTACATGATTGTGTTGTTGTAAGGGTTTTCCGAACCATCCACTGCAGCAGTAGCTCTTGGGTGGCCTGAGCGAGATATGTCATCGACAGTTCCTGTCTCTCTGTGCCTTCTCCATGTCCAAACAACATGGCTTTGGTCCACTATGAGACAGCTGGACACTTCCCTTGTTGAGAACCCTTCCTGGCACAAGAAAAATGCGGACGTGATCGAACTGCAGTATTGACCGTCTAGGCATGGTTGAACTCCAGACAAGACGAGCCGTGTACCTCCTTCCTGGAATGACTGGAACTGATCGGCTGTCGGACACCCTCCGTCTAATAGGCGCAGCTCATGCATGGTTGTATACATCTTTGGGCGGGTTTAGTGACTCTGAACAGTCAAAGGGACTGTGTCAGTGATACAATATCCACAGTCAACGTCTATCTTCAAGAGTTCTGAGAGCCGGGGTTATTCAAAACATTTTTTGATCTGTGTATTTGTGATCTTTGTTGGTGACAACACCCGTCCACGGATCAGTCCTGCCCCGAATATCATAGACGGTAATGAGCTCAATGTAGTAACACTAACTTCATATATGTGCTGAATATTACTCGCATGCCAATCGATGCCTCCATCAACGGCGGCCAGTGCTCAGGTTTCTCCAAAACAAACAACTCTTTCATGGATGTGCCTCTGCGGACAAACATCGCTCACTGACCTTATTGACGCTCTGCAAAAGTAGGCAGATCGAGAGGGAATCTCGGAATCGAAACCTGCTAAACCCCAAACAACATGCAGCCACACTTACAAGTCAGAATCTCTGTCTATCGAGTGTTCACAGGATAGCAACTTCGCTAGTATCAAATCACCTACGCCCACTAGTTCACGAAGAACCCATGGATAAGATAAATGTTATACGCGAAAAAATCCGTGTTACAAACGATCGAACGATAACCATTCTCTTGCATCTTAAATTATGAAATCTACAGAGATATTGCAGTGGAACGCAAGTTCAGCCAGCTCCAACAGAGAAAGATTACAAAGAGAATTATTCTTAGTCAACTTGATACAGACCTGTTAAGCGAAACATGGTTAAAGTACAAACACAGTGTTCACTTTAAGGATTATTTTGTAATAGGGAGGACAGAGTACTGTAAAAAAATTCTCTGCGGCATAAAAAATAGCCGTTCTATGTTAGAAACAACGAAACCGAATTAGTCACCATGCAAACAGATCATACTCTCAAAAAATGTACAGGTGTTTCAGTGTATAATTCTATGCACTACAGGATCTTGGATGGTAATTGAAGATGCATAATAATTCAACTTCGAACTCCCTTTATAACCGATAATCATCGAAGACAATAACCTAGTAATAGTCAACGATGGAGCTGCTACTATTGTATATTCGTATATCAGGGAACGTTCTGCAATAGCTGTACCACTTTGTATCCTCTATTCTAGTGAACTACCCAGTTGGCGTTTGAAAACAGATACATTGGGTCAGATCATCTCCTAGGAGAGTTCTGTATTAACATAAACGTTGATACCAAACGAATTTATGACGCTAATAGTAAGCGGGAAATTGCAAAACCCATTGGGGCACATATCAGGAAACAATGCGAAGGGAAGTCAAACTTTCGGGCATGATGTATAGGAAAGAGACGCATAGAAAGCTTTAATAAACACTGTGGAAACGCAGTGGATGTTAGGATTCCAAAGAAACAGTTCCCTCCTGGGTGGAATCCTGATTCCTCTATAGCAATTGCAAAACGCAGACATTGTTTGAAGATGTATGGCCAGAATTCTTGTAAGTGAGAAACATAAATGCACGTCGTAATAAATTCCTGAACAAAAGTTGGAAAATGGTGTTAAATTTCGTTCTTCACTCAATAAGATAGCCAGTATGACGAACATTTGGTCTAAAATACTTTTAGGAACAGCTGACTGCCACTCACTCTTCCTAGTACAACTATTTTGACATAACAATTTCGCGATAAGCTCCCGTTTCCCATATCCCATTCCTAACTCATCCATTTCCTGTTGAAGATCACCATCATCATAAGCTCTTTCGTCCCTTCTTTAAATAAGTGGGAAAGATTCAAATATCGTATTTGACAATCGACCGCTCTCGTTGTAGACGAGCGTAGAAAAATCGCTGGTGCGAAAAAATAAAGGGAAAATGGAATGGTGGATTGAAAGTAGTAGTCTGAAACATCGGAGTCCATACGGAGTCAGAAAAGTCAAAGAGACTGTGGACAATCCGTATTCACTTGCCATGAATTTCATCTCAGCCTTCCAAACTAGAAAAACTGACGTCACCGTTTTTTTTCCGCCACACGCCAATTCTTCTCCTTGGACAAGTTGATGGAATTTGGAATTACTTCCAGGACAATATGTGGTATCAATACCCAGGGTAATTAACGAATAATCTTACGTCACATTCATGGGAAACTTTATTGGGCCATTTCTTGTTTCCCTGGGTTTTCCCCTGGGAGCAGTTTTAAGTCTCCTCTTGTATATTCCGAATATTCATGATCAAGAACGAATAGTCGGCCTCCTCACCAGAATATTACTGTATGCAGAAGATGTATGTGCGTATTCAACTGCAAACTTGTATCATCAGGCCAAAACGGAATTACTTATTACCACAAAACACGTCGATGAACGGGTGTCTACCAATGGGCTGAAGATTTAGACTGAGAAATTGTTGGTCATTCCTTTAGACAAAGCGAACGCTGTTTACAGTGACCATCACGTTGCATTTCCAGGTAAAATTTCATGCTCGGTTCTTCAGTATTACATTTGACGCACAGTCAACGGAGACGCCTCACATATAATCTGCTATGAATAAGTATGAAGAAGGATTAAATGTAATTCGCTCATTCAGTGTATTCTACTTGCCACGTACCGAGGAATTATTCAATCTAGACTGGACTACGACTGTACACTGCATCCCAATGCACCTAAGATTTATCTCATCCGATTAGGTAGTCTTCAGTATGGAGCCATTTGAACCTGTCTTGAAGCCAAGCGTTCGGCGCCTGCAGTCGCTCTTTCAGTTTGGATAGGAGAGAGTCCCTTTAACTTCAGACGTCCAGTGTTGTGAGATAAATTTTTCGTTAAGGTCATTAAATTAATAGAGAGTCATGTCTATAAGAACAGAGACTACATTTAGCAGTTACGGAGTGACTACAACACAAGAAATAAAATTCCGGCCTTTTGTATTAGCTTTGAACTTTTGTCTCCCATCTTATGTTCTTCAACATATCCTTTGCAGTGGCCTTTACTTTAATATGAGCTAGACACAGTTAGTTGGCAGAGTTCAGTGTGCAGCTTTAATACTACAAGTTCGGAAAGAGTACATGTGAACTGCAGTTAATATTTCTGTGTATATACTGACTGATCCAAAATCCCACAAGAGGGTTATGCTGGACGTGCTTTTCTGTGCCTCAGATCCAAGTGAGTAAAGCCTTCAAACTACGTAAAAGCGCTTCTACTTTTATGGCGCAAACGGAGGCAGTTTTGGATGCACTCATGTTTGTATCTTCAACTCCATACTTAAAGGTATTACACATGCCCATTTCCCAGAGCGTTATTACAAAGATGCAACACGGGAAAGAGAACAAAACAATCGACCGTTATATATTGGATGTGATACTGGAGCGGAATAGGCAAACATTAAATCTGCAGAGGGTGCACTCCCACGCTGGCATCGGTTATAATGAGGAAGTCACATCCCTAGTAAATGCTCTAGGTTTGAAATTGCCACATACAGAATACTTATGTGAGGTCAAGAGCCACGGAAAACGTACATGGCAAGAGATGTGGAGCGTGCGGCAACAAATGAAAGGTAGATAATATACGGCATACAACCTCAGTTTTGTAAGAGGCGGTGGCTTACGAGGACATATGTGGACTGATCAAGGATTCCCGTCGTCATTCGACTTCGCTTTAACGACACCTCTTTCCCTCTACATCTACATAAAACCAACTTTTACGACTACGACTCTTCTGCTTGTGAGTGTGATCCTGAGTTAGAAGCTGATGTAAGCAACAACTCGTTTTCGCCGCCCAAATTTGACTGTGGAACATTGGTATCTTTGAAGGCATTGACGAGTATGGGATTCTACGAGGACAGTTCAATAAGTAAGAAACACATTTTCTCGGGAAGCAATTTGCTCAGATTCAGGATTACAATACACCATATTATTGCCCACTCTTTTGGCAACAAATCTCCATTTTTCAACATAATATCCGTTCAGCGCGACGGCCTTACGCCACCATACTGGGAGGATCTGTTTGCCCCGCACGGTATCACTGTAATGGTTGATGTCGGAGCCGTCTTGCTGCACCAGTAACTTCCCTATCAAGTACATACTGCTTCCCGCAGAGTGTATCCTTCATTGGACGAAACACATGGAAGTCAGAAGGTGCGAGATCCGTGCTGTAGGGTGAATGAGAAAGACTAGTCCAGTCACGTTTTGTGAGCACATCTCGGATACTCAGATGTGTGTGAGGTCTTGCGGAGAGGTGTTTCATTGTGACCCCTCGTCCGCCGCTCGTGGTCTCGCGGTAGCGTTCTCGCTTCCCGAGCACGGGGTCCCGGGTTCGATTCCCGGCGGGGTCAGGGATTTTCACCTGCCTCGAGATGACTGGGTGTTTGTGTTGTCCTCATCATTTCATCATCATCCAGGAAAGTGGCGAAATTGGACTGAGCAAAGGTTGGGAAATTGTACGGGCGCTGTTAACCACGCAGTTGAGCGCCCCACAAACCAAACATCATCATCCTCATTGTGATCCCTCGATCACTTCAAATGAGGGTGTCGACACGTTCCAATATTGCTGGAGTCACAGACGTGTGCGGCCGGCTCGGCATGCGGGGGATCTGACATGTTTGCGCCACCTTGTTGCTATGACAGAAGCAAAAAATGGTTCAAATGGCTCTGAGCACTATGGGACTCAACTGCTGAGGTCATTAGTCCCCTAGAACTTAGAACTAGTTAAACCTAACTAACCTAAGGACATCACACACATCCATGCCCGAGGCAGGACTCGAACCTGCGACCGTAGCGGTCTCGCGGTTCCAGACTGCAGCGCCAGAACCGCGCGGCCACCCAGGCCGGCTTATGACAGAAGCCTCGGCCAGAGACTCAACTTTATCTGTTCCGTGCTAGGTCTCCGTGTAGATCCTATGAGCACCTGCAAATATCTGCGATGCTCTGGTTTTCCACCAAAAAAAAGCTCAATGAGACCTCTCTCCTAGGAACACACACATGTTACACACATCATTTTCAAGGCTAAGTTTATCGGAACTTCGTAAAATTGGTGGGGAGGGGGGGGGGGCCGGAGCTGGAATATTTGACGATGTACCGCAACAAATTCTGCATTTTTCAATCGAAACAGGCAGAGAAAAATATTGTGTTGCGTTACTTGTTGAAGCCACTTCGTACCTCCACCAACCATTTTCTTCTAATTTGTTAACTATAGATATTGTTAATTCATTAAGGACATAGGGAAAAGTCTGTGAATTTTAATAATGTTCTTATTTTCATTTCCGTGTATCATTTGTGATTAAATTTAACAAATAGTTCGAACTGCTAACACAAAAATGTCTAAGTTACTTATCACGGTACTTTTTGTTTTTCAAATTACAGTGGAAACATTTCGATAGCTTGAGATTTTAGATCTGTGAACATGCATTTATGTACTTTTTCCGTACTAATAAGTATAAAACGTAAATACGTTTTAGATGGTGAAATATAGTACAAACTCTGGAGGCCAAATAAAAAACTACTGGCGAACATAAGAGTTTCTCGCAGCGATAATAACATGCCATGGACAGAGGCGATCTGGAAAACGTCTTCGGAACATGCGTTGTGCAGGTCTGCTCGTCACGTACAATAACGTACAAATGGTTCAAATGGCTCTGAGCACAACGGGACTTGACTTCTGAGGTCACCAGTCCTCTAGAACTTAGAACTACTTAAACCTAACTAACCGAAGGACATCACACGCATCCATGCCCGAGGCATAATTCGAACCTGCGACCGTAGCGGCCGCGTGGTTCCAGACTGTAGCGCCTAGAACCGCTCGGCCACTCCTGCAGGCCACCGTACCGTACAGTACCACGATGAAGGGAGATTTGAAAGTGATTCGATCTCCGAACTTATTATATATCCAGACGATACATTTACGGAGATAAGTACTTTAATAAAACCTTATAAACTACTTCCGTTCCACAGCCCCTAGAAGCCTATAATAGGAGTCGAGACAAGCTGTAAACCACGTCCAGTCTACAACAAACATATTTCGCAATATTCATGACTAGCATGAAATACGTACCCCATACCTTGGACAAGTGGACCTAGTCTCGATTTTACACTGAAGCTGTACGATGCAAACTTAACATGACGGCCATATTTTGTCTTATATTCAAAGTGAGTGCTTTTTTCGTTAAAACAATCTTGCTATAATTGGTGAGTCATTTTGTCTTAAAGGAAAGATTATAATGCTGCACTGTTACAATGACCATTGTTATTTGCATAAAGTTTATGCTAAATCCCATTTTTTTCTCGGTCGGAATATTTGTCCTTCACAACTCACATTTGTATTCGATTTTGCACTCAACTTGATTCATGAAAACGTATCGTGATTCACACTTTTTCATTACATTCCAAATTAGTCCTTTTGTGCTCAAGAAAAGTGTAAACAGGCAGTACATTGCCATATTACCTATATCGATACCCTTGTTGTGACGTAGTCAATGTACTGATACAATTTTACTCATTGGTGTTGTTAGCCAATATCGTATCGAATCTAGTACTGTAACATCAATATGTGCGCCCACCTAGAATAGCGCACACTTGCGTATTTTTATTTTATTTTATTTATTTATTTATTTATTTATTTTTTGTGCAAACGACTGTCCACAGGAAACATTCGTAGTGAAATGCGTCTTGTATATAGTGAGAACAGGACAACAATATGGAAAAACCTTCAGAAATGCATTCTTAAACATAATTACAGATGATAGACAACCCTGAGGCTGCGCTGCTTTATTTCACAAAAAACGGCACCTGTGCAGTCCTCAATACGTTGCAAGTGCCAGTGGTGGTCGGAACAACGTTGTGTATAGTTGTGTGTGCGTTATGGTCTCAGGTAAGGGAACTTAAAGTGGGAAAATTGTTGGTACTCGTATAGTAACCGTAACCAAGGCAGACGAAGCGTTTCGTGTTTCGTAAGGCATCGTATCCAAGTTTAGAAGCCACAACGCGGATGAAACTGTATGTTGAGTGATTGGCGGACGGTCATTCAATACGATTGTCACGAAAAAATAAAGGACGACGGCTGCAAAAGTTAATGCACAACTGAATGTGGCATTCGCAAACGAAATCAGCATCAAAACAACGCGAAGGGAGCTCCATAAGCAACGATTTACAGGCCGAGCTGGAATTCCAAAACCACTCATCACTGATGTAACTGCCCGTAACAAAAGCATAAAACGTGAACTATGGAGCGATGGGAGAAAGTCATTTGGTCAGATGAGTCTTGTTTCACGCTATTCCCAACTTCTGAGCATCCTAACAGTGAAACATGGCGGGAGTTCTGTGACGATCTGGGCAGCCATCTCGCGGTATTCCATGGGCCCTGCAAGTGGGAATTACTGCCGAGGTTTGTACGACCATTTTGGCTGATGAGGTCCATCCCATGTCACAATGTTTGTTCCACTCTGGTGGTGCGTGTTCCAAAACGACAAGGCGCCTGCTCACATAGCTGGCATAGTCGATGACTGGTTTTGTGAGCACCGGGATGGATTTTCGCATCTCCCTTAGTCGCAACAGTCACCAGATCTCAATATTATTGAGCCTTTGTGATCTACTTTGGAGAGAAGGGTGTGTGATCGCTATCCAACTTCGTCATCGTACCCTGGACTTGCCATTATTTTGCTGGAACAAAGGTATAAGATTCCACTGAAAACCATACGGGACATGTCTTTAACCATTACAAGACGACTGGAAGCTGTTTTGAAGACCAACAGGTTTCCAACACAGTGTTAGGCTTGGTAGTGTGGTGTGTTTTTTGTCTTTCCATATTTTTATCCACCTCTGTACGTCTCGTCGACCTGAATGCGATTGGACACAGGAATTCTCAAAGGACTGAAATAATCTCAAACAACCCTGTGGAGTTTTTCCGTGGTGCCACGTTGCGTTACGTGGAAGAAATGATCCGCGAAGATCGTCGCGTGACACTCTATGACATTTCGCGTGCATCAGGCTTTTCTCACGGAAGTGTATACATCAGTCATAAGTGATTAAATGTCCGCATAGTCTGTGCGCTTTCGGTCTTTAGGTCTCTCGGCTCCAGGGCACAAATGGAGCACGCTGTGCTTCATACGCTACAGTGAAGAGACAGCTGAATTACTTGCACACTGTACGACAGAAAAAGAGTCATGGGTTCACAACTATCAATATGACAAAGTACTTCCATGGGCATGCAAGGCTATGGTGTTCTTGTTTTCTATCCCAATGGTGAGACTATTGCATTCTAATGCAGCGGCGTGCGAGAACCATAAGAGTCCGTGCGCCACAAGTTCCGCAGCTACTGACAACGGGCACGGTTCTTCTTGATGCCAATGTCTGCCGTCACAAAACGAGACCAACTCAAGGGCCACTGCAGTCATCATACGGGACACCCGCACGACGGGTAGTTGGAAAATAAGTTTCCCCTGTCGACTGTGGGCAGAGTTGTGTAATATGGGCGAAAGACGACACGGCAGGTGCAAGACACCGATACACCATTGGTTAGAGGTCGACCGCGATCAAACACATGCCGCTGTCGCAGGGCATGCGCAAAGGCGGAGGCCAGCCGCTCAGTCTCCTCCCGGAGCTATGGAGAGAAGGTGCGTTTTGGAGTCGTGGTCAAAGGCGGAAGTGACAGCTGTTATCTGCTATGAATGGGCACGTGGAGTATCAGGCACAGAAATTCATAACCGCTTTGTTGAGGTGTATGGGTCAGGTGTGACGTCGAGGCAAATGCTGCGGAGGTGCTGCCAGCAATTCGGCGATGGACGTCAGTAAGTGCAGGGCTTACCGAGACCTGGACGGACGCTCACTACAGATGCAAATGTCAGGAAGGTGGCTGACATGATTAAAGCGAACCGGCGTATCACCATCGATGGAGTAGCGGCAGAACTTGGAATCGGAAATGAGCGAGCCCACAAGGTCATCCACGACATTCTTCGATACAGGAAGGTGTTAGCACGATGGTTGCCCCGCCGACTGACTCCGACACACATGGAACAACGCATGGCGTTCAGCCTGGAACAGCTCGTGCGTTACCATGAATCTGGCAATGCTGCCCGAATCGAAGGCCGCATCCATGGAGTGGAAACATCCGTCATCACCCGTCCGAAAGAAGTTCAAAAGCACGCCATCTGCAGGACACCAAAGGAGTTATGCTGCTGGACTTTCTGGAGGATGCAATCATCAATGCTGCGCGGTACTGTGCCACTCTGTCCAAATTGAAAGAGATGATTCGGAAAAGGCGGCCTGGCCTTCTCAGATCTGGTGTTTTGCTGTTGGACGACAGTGCGAGACCACACATGGCGACAGCAACGCAAAGCCATATTGCAACTCTTGGTTGGGAGCTTCTATACCATCCGATTTACAGTGCAGATCTTGCACCAAGTGACTTCCATCTGTTTCCTGCTTTCAAGAAGACTCTCGGCGGAAGGCTCTTTGGCAGCAATGCTGACGTCAAACAAGCCGTTCAACGCTTCTTCCGTATGCAACGCCCTGATTTTTTCCCGGAAGGCTTTTTGAAGCTTATAAAGCAGTCTAACAAATGTCTCAATGTACTTGGAAATTGTGTAGAAAAATATGTCTTATCTTTAATGTCTCATTCTCTTTGTTTCCTTTCAACTCTGACCACAGTTGACAGGGAAACTTATTTTCCAATTCCCCCACGTATTTGTGCGGGGAAAAAATTCCAGACTGACATTAGTTAGAAGGATACCAAGGGAGTGTATTTCATTCACTAAGGTTGTAGTTTGTATGACGTTCTTGGGTATTATTCCTCCGTCTACAACGCTAGCCAACTTCCTGTAAACGAATATGAGAGAAAATTCAAATTAAGGGTACCGCCATTCGGCACCGATGTGTTTTGTGTGATCGTAAGCACATAAAAAGGTTCAGCAAGCTCAAGAGTGACATTCTATCGAAAATATGTGACCCACTGCATACTATTAATGAAGGTCCAAGCTTACGGAGCTATGTGAGTGGCTCGAAGACTTCTTCAGTAACAGAACCCAGTACATTGTCCTCGACGGCCAGTGTACATCAGAGACAATTGTATCGTCAGAAGGGGCCCATGGAAGTGTGATAGCATCGCTTTTATTCCCTATGAGAAATAATTCAAAAACCAAGATCGCTTAAATACTGTTTACTGTTTACTGTAACCGAATTCAACACACTAAAGGTGCCATCATCGGATCTGAATGTTGACCGCTGTCAGTCGAGCAGCGGTCATGTACCAAATAGTTCTATCTTGTGACTTCGGTTTTACATATCTCATGGAAAAGAATGACCAGGAGAGCATTTTTTTCGTAAATGCCGTGACAATGATTTTATATCTGCTGGTCTGCCTCATGTATCGTTATATCGAAATGGTATATAAATGTTAATCTACATTCAGATCCGATGATGGCGCCTTTAGTCTGTTGAAACTGGTTATCCAGTAAACAGTATTTAAGCTATCTTGGCTTTGAATTATTTCTAAAACAGAGTGATCGCCCCACTACACACTTTGCGTTCACTGCAAATTAAGAAAATGAAGTGACGGACTTGGGTGAGCAACAGTCTATGGCTGTTTGCTGATGAGGTTGTTTTGAACGGGAGTGCGCTGTTGACCGATCGTAGGGGGATACAATAGGACTTAGACAAAATTTCTATCTTCCTCTAAATCTTAAAAAATGTAAGTTAACGCAGACGAATAGCAAAATCAAACCCGTAATGCGAATACAGCGTTAGTAGTGTTCTACTTGACTCAGACACGCAGTTTAAATATCTAAACGTAACGTTGCAAAGCGATATGAAATGGAACGAACACTTAATGACAGTAATATGGAAGACGAACGGT
Organism: Schistocerca cancellata; assembly: GCF_023864275.1. Classification (NCBI taxonomy): domain Eukaryota; kingdom Metazoa; phylum Arthropoda; class Insecta; order Orthoptera; family Acrididae; genus Schistocerca; species Schistocerca cancellata. The sequence goes on along the minus strand of NC_064634.1, from coordinate 347,573,626 downwards.
AGAGTTCGGTTTATTGGGAGAATTTTAGCAAACTGTGGTTCAGCTGTAAAGGAGACGGCGTATAGAGTGCTGCTCATGTGTTTCAGATTCCCACCAGCTTGGCTTAAAGGAAGATATCAAAACAATTCAGAGGAGGGCTGTTAGATTTCTTACCGGTAGATTCGATCAACACGTGGGGATCACGAAGACGCTTCCTCAACTGAAATGGGAATCTCTAGAGGGAAGACGACTTCTCAAAACATCATTGAGAAAATTTAGAGAATCGTTGATTGCAAAACGATTCTATTGCTGCCAATGTATATTTCGCGTAAGGACCACGAAGACAAGATAACAGAAATTAAGACTCGTACGGCATTATATAGATCGTCGTTTTTCCCTCGTTCTGTTTGCGAGTGTAACAGGAAAGGGAATGATTAGTAGTGATAGAACGTATTCCCCGTCATGCACCACACTATGGCTTGCTTAGTGTGTATATAGATGTATGCGTAAATGAAGGGAAGGTTTAGACCTAAAATTAAGAGAGAACACTTTTGAACATGAAAGTAAATTATTGCTTCCTACAACGCAAATGTCGTGTTCTAATCGTGAAACTGAAGTAGGGAAATTGAGCTTTACATGGAATGGTACGACAGATGAGCTGTTTTCCGTAGTAAAGGAGCAGCGTCATATTGGTATATGAGTACTATGTACTCAACGCTGCAACGCGTCTTCTATAAATAAATGTCATCTGTTATCTATTTCTGGCTGTGCTGGAGAATTGGTACAGACAGTAATAATGTCATGTAAATCTTTTAAGGCCACTGTTGTATTTTAGTCATTCTGTTGCTACTTCTCACCAGCCTTGTCTCTAGTGGAATTTAATACAGGCGGTAACAGCATGGCCTTAGCGCTCCCAAACCATCATATCGTCACCATCGCCATCGGCGGATACGTCGGGGTAGAGGATAGCGTAACCTTTACAAACAACTCCGTTAATTTGCTTCCCAAAGGTTAACGTTCTCACCTACGCATTGCTGTGTCCCCACGTGTCAAAGGGCAGCGACCTGTTTGGAGACGAGTCGAGAGTTCTCCATCTCGCGTCGGTGTGTGAAACAAAGGGCCGGTGTCAACGCACTTTCTTGGTGTAACTGACTTTCAAACTCCTTGTAATTTTAACCCTGTGGGTCATAGTGTTCGCAGATAATAATACGGACTCAGGCAAAGACGCAATACCACGTTCAAATGGCATCAAATGTACATCATATGCGCCTCAGTGATGTGGATTTCGGTTTCAGTCTAAAAAAGAGAAATCAGAACTTTCGAAATACATCATCGATAGAAGAAATAATATTTAAGTCTGGATGCAGTGTGTCACCATCCTAATCTACTCGTATACCTATTGTGTGACTTCTTTGTTTCTACAACAATGTGTAACTCGATTCAGTAATCATTACTGGTGAACTATGAAGGCACTTATGTTTGTTGTCCTAAAATGGAGACACTTCAGGTGCACTCCATTTCAAAATACTGTAGAAGCGTGTTTTTCGTAAGCGCTGGAGCATTGATTGCTGATAATCCTGCTAACGCAATACTATACATAGTAGTAAGGTGGCAGTAAACGTGTGGCCTTTCACGTAGGACGCAACCGCGTTCTGCGGCAATGAGCGGGAGTCAGCACCCAGCACAAAGCCAGGACCCCGTTACAGCATGACGCTCCGACCTTTGACGTTGACGCGCTTCTTGTTAGAAGTGCTTATAATTTTTACCGTCTTGTAGACGAATTTCTTAACTAGTCTGATAAAGATTTCAGCACAGTTGGTTATAGCAGTAGAAACACGATTTGGAAGAAAACGTGTTACATCGCGTTTAGTCGATGTGCTCAATTTGATAGCAAAATTTCTATTGAAAAGAGAGACGCACTGTCCGAGTTGATTGCTGCAGCGAAAAGGGTTGTAACGTGGTTCAAATTCAACTAGTACCTGCTAGATGGAACTTAACGTTCTACACGATAGGAAGAATATTTGCGGCTGGAGCTACATCCAGAGTTTATTAACATCATTATTTGTAAGGTCAGTGGACTACTCACACTAACAGACGCAGATATTGTTGAGTTGGCAGAGGTGTGTGGCGTTTTACGGCCTATAGAAGTGTCTACTCGTGAAATTTGCGTAGTAAAGGGCATTGCAAGTTGTAACTCCAACAACTTGTATGCCTAATATCAAAAAAGTTAGCATGCAGCTGATCCACATTATAGGACAAAATATGAAGAATAACAGAAATCATAAAGCGCTTAGTGCCAGTGAGGATGGGCAACACACTAATAAATTACGGGAAAAAAGATAACCAAAAACATTATAAAATAGTGTAGGAAAAGAATAATTTTTTGAATGGAACAGAAACGGACCTACTATCACAGCTCAGTTATATGAAAGATCGTCTTCTAGATACTATACAAGAGCCAATAAAAACGTGGAATCACTTATCCAGAGCTTTAAAAAAATTACGCTGAACTGATTATGGGGTATACCCACATCGTTAGCTTCTGATACGTTGTTCTCGAAAGCAATATTTGCTCTCTGTTAAGAATGCAGTAGACTGAAGGGAAAACTTCTCACAAAAATATTATTTTGACTGTGTGTATACAAAAGTTGTGGAATATGCACCGTTAATTATTGCTGTTGTCACGGTATACTTGGCATTTAGCATTAATAACACTCTGTGAGGTATCCAACTCAAACCCCAGCCTTCACCACCCCAAAGATGATCATGATTTCTCTCTCAACAACTGTCAATAAGAAAAGAAAGAGTATCAAAATGAACTTTTCTGGAAACATTTTTCTTTTTTATCTCAAAACAGGATCCAACACAAATGTTATCAGTAACATTCATAGTCGTGATTCATGAAACAAAAATAATATCCTCCCACTTAAAAAAAAAACGATGTAACATAGTACAGACGACCAGAATAATACTTAAAATTCTTTAGGATTGAAGACCGAATAAATATAATTATCTACTTACTATCAGTGTTGAAAATCGTGAGTCACTACATTTTTATTAATTATTCCACATAAACAAAACTGGGGATTCATCAGGATATTCAAAACTAATTATCTAGAAAATTTAAAGTAATATGAGACATTTACTACGTTAGATGCACTCACAACGTAGAACGTTTGCAGTATTAGTAACTGGGTAAGCTGCTTCCTGCCAATTAAATTAAACTTCTGTCTAATTCGTTCACAGATTTTCGATCGTAGAGACAAATCTGTACAATTAGGTTGGTTTCCGATCTCAGCCTTAAAAATACATAAACAAAATACCATACTTATTATAAATCGAGTAAAGCAATATAACAAAATGGTTACACGAGTTGATACTGGTCTGATCCTTTTTCTATTACACTTTGCATCTCCCTTATGGTGTGCTCTTGACTTACACCACGTGACTTTTCTACTCCACTGTCGCTTCCTTTTCTCATCTCCTGTCCCATCTCGAGCACTGGATGGGTCCTGCTGAGTCGACCTCATGCTGGTGCTAGTACTGCCCTCCAGTAGCGAAAATAGTAATCATCTGGGCGCATCTTAAAACTTATTTTTCTGTTTCACCTGCTTCTTCATTTTCATAAGAGTCGCGATCTTGATAACTTGTGGAAGTTTCCAACTCAACCAGTTTCTCACTTCCCAATCTGCAAGACAGCCTCTCCAAGCAGGTTTTACTCACACAAATATAGCCACTCAAACAATAAATCTGCCAAATTACGAGTACATACAAAAGTTTAAACAATGATAGCTTCTCAGACATGTGCAAAAGAAATACAGATGAAAAATTTGACAAAATATTACATTCATTTCTGCATCAGGAATGTTTAGACTGACTATTTCCGACGTAAATAAGAAAGCAAAACCTATACATTCATACAACAAAATGACATTAGTGACCATAGACATGGAAAAATGTACTACAAATTGTGCATAAAATTTATTACAGTAATATGCATATTCACACAGTTATCTTCGTAATTACAATATCTCGAGAAAATTTACTCTAAATAAACAAAATTTTATTAATTTTAAAATGGTCGTGTTATCAAGTATAAACTACAGCAACAAATTAATTACTCTGTGTACGAAGTATACAGTAATATTGAACCTCATTTAAATGTCATCAGAATCCTCATATGTAATGAGATACAGGAGAAACAAAAATGTCCAGCTGCCAAAGAAATACGAAACAAAAATCAGAAAATACTCCCCCATTCTTTTTCTGCTTTTAAATTATGACAAGTGCTTCCAAGAAGTCAAAGCTTGTTGGTACTCAGCACCAATGTTAATCTCCTACAAACTTATATATTTAACCGTTTGCATTAATCCTCTTTATTTCAAGAATATGTTTTCACTTACATAATTATTAGTTTTAATACTTATGTATTTGTCTTAACCATCAGATCCACAGTCAGAACCTCAGCAAGTTATACCACTCCTTGCTGTAAATCTATATCACATGACAAATGAATATGAATTACCACAACTCAGAACCAAGAACTCAGACTCGAAAAAGTCTCACGCTAAAACTTGCGGCTGGTGTGGCCCTTTTAGTGTTATCGTAAGATCTATACTGTTCTTCTGGAGGGCTCTAGCTTTTAACATGGGCTGGGGAGTGGTCCTGGTGGTTAGCTGGCGACGTGGGTGTCCGTCCCTTATCGTAGGGCCTTCTAGCTTAACACGGTTCTGCTCTCGGCTTCTGTTCTCGTTTCTCCCCTCGGAACTGCGTCTGTCTCACTGTGGGAAGGTATGACATGCATTTAGACATTCTTGTGTTAGTCTGTGGTATTCCATTTGCTCACTCGTTACTCGTATTACTTTGGTTAATGTAATGTCACCATTTATTCGGAGCTATGTGACATACTACTGGATTTGCTTATAATGTCAGGGTTTTCATGGAAGGTGTTGGATTTGCCTGACACCTTACAAAACCAAGAACTTTTTATCCAAGGACTCCGTCGCGAAAGACGTCTTAGGCATAATGGAATTGTTATACAGCAAGACGAAGTTGTTAATGGGTTAATTCTATCTGAAATGCCAATCAGTTTCTGGAACTGGTAATGTGAACATGTAATTATTATACAATTTTGTCGTCATAAATTATAATAAATTATACATTCATCATTAGCATTGATGCTAGAAACACCAGTTGTTTGGTTTCGATAATTATCGGCTATCGATGTGTATATGTTGATGACGAAATTGAAATCAGCATCGATGATTTTCCAAAATTGGACATATACAAACTGGCGCAGCTTTTTCTGGAGGCCCCTGATCATTAAGCTGTCTTTCTAACTTGAGGATTGGATATGTTTATCTGATTCTTAAATGTATCTTTTAATAGATGTGTACAGGGTATCCCTGGAGGAACGGTCAATACTCAGGGATATAACAGGTATGATCATTCGAAGGAAGAAAATCCAGCAAACATGGGTTCCAAAATGCATTCCTTAAGAGTTATGAGTACTTCTTCATCTTCGATACTGTGAAACAAATCTGTCGTCCAAGCTCTATACTTTCCATATTTTGGGAGGGAGTAGTATGAACCGCAAAAAGAAAAGATTGTCTAGTAAACAAGAGCTCTAAAATGCATACCTTCAGAACTACGTTCAGTAGTAGAGATGTATTTCACTGTGGCGAAGACGAAAAAGTGTTCTTAGCTCTCGAGGTACGCATTTTAGAGCCTATGTTTACTGGACATTTTTACTTCGAATGATCGTTCCTGTCATATCCTTGATTATTGACGATTCCTCCTGGGACACATTATATATTTGTGGTCGAAGTACGAGTGTCTTAAAATCTTGAGCAGTGGTGTATCTTGTGAAGTAATTGCGTAGTAAGGGTTGGTCTATCATGTGGCGTAACGGAAGCAGTCTTGTACAGGTTGGTTGAGGTTTTCCAGCTGGAGTGGGTTTGTTAACATAGTGGATGTGCATCAATTAGCAGTCGTGGCCGTTGCTCATCACGGTTACTTTTGTCCGCATCTCGTGGCTAGCGTTGCTGCCTCTTGATCATAGGGTCCGGGGTTCGATTCCCGGCCGTGTTGGAGATTTCCTCTGCCCACAGACTGGGTGTTTGTGTTGTCCTCATCATTACATCATCATCATCATCATAATTTGTGACAGTGGCTAGATTGGACTGTGTAAAAATTGGACTGTGTAAAAAATTGGGACTTTGTACGGGGCTGATGACCGCACAGTTGAGTGCCCAACATACCGACCGGTTACTGTTTGTGTTTTAAAAATCATGCTGTGACGGGAAATGGTGAAGGGATTTTACGTCTGAATCTGTCACGTGTCAGGTTCTCTTCCCGTTCCATTCGTCTATAAGGAGCGGGAACAATGGTTGCTTAAAAGCGTTTGTGTGTGCAGTATGTATTTTTGTCTTGTCTTCACGTTCCCTACGGGAGCGATACAGAGGGATTCCTCACTTGTTGCTAACTCTTGAAACTTTGTAAGCAAGTGCCTGGTAGTGCTTGCAAGTTGATATTTTTCAGCATTTCCACTACGATTTCGCGAGGGTTAAACAAACTTGTGACCAATCATGCTGCCCTTCTTTGTATACAAAATATTTGATCAGACGTACATCAGAAATAGAGTGATATATTTATAGAACAAAAAATCCACTTCAGTTGGCAGTAATTTCTTAATTTACTGCACGACCGGATTCGAAGCTTAAAGCTTCATCTTCAGGTACCACCAACAGCGAACAAGATGAGGTGCTGGACCGTACAGGTGCTATTGGGTTGACATACAAAATGAAGATAAGTCCTGAAATGTGATGTACTTAATATAAGTATTTAAATGTAAATGTAGGCTAGGCGGGCCAGTCAGTGATGGGTGCTCACGCCCATGTCAGACAAGTGCATGGGACCGGAACAAAGACGCTGCTATTGAGGGAGGGATCTGAGTATAAGTATATAAGTAGCTGAACCCACAGCCAACGTGCCAGAGTACATCAGAATAAACAGACATAAGTTAAAAATACAACTAAAACAAGGGGTGCGGATGATATACGAAAATATTCCTAAAAAATTGAGCCGTAAGATAACGAGTGGTGAGTTGTGGTAGCAGAAAGATGCCAACTGTTAAGATCGATGCTCATGTATAGACACATCATACAGAGTTAAAACAAAATCTTAGTGTAAGAAGGTTTGTTAGGCTTAATATGATACACGCAATATGAATATCAGTATACACATACAGGATCTCCAGGAAAGAGGTTCCAGCCGGCCGCGTTGGCCGTGCGGTTCTGGCGCTGCAGTCCGGAACCGTGAGGCTGCTACGGTCGCAGGTTCGAATCCTGCCTCGGGCATGGGTGTGTGTGATGTCCTTAGGTTAGTTAGGTTTAAGTAGTTCTAAGTTCCAGGGGACTTACGACCTAAGATGTTGAGTCCCATAGTGCTCAGAGCCATTTGAACCATTTTTTGAAAGAGGTTCCAATATTTACAGAGGATGTAGTTTGCATCAAGTGAAAACAAAAATGTTCTTATCGTCATTGATCCTAAACCTTACACCGTCGGAGTAAAGGCCTGCATCTGTACAAGGAGCATATCTTGCACACCCAAGCAGTTTGGCACAAAACACATTAGGAAAGAAAGTACATACTAGACTTTTATGCAGCACAACGTGTCTGCATTGGTATCAAGCACGCGCCCAACACAAGAACACGTAAATTATTCCACAGCATACTACGGTATGTAGTGTATTAGTCAAGCACGTTATTTTCATGTGGTATACCCGTAGTGTTCATATGGCGCGTTCTCTGTTGTTACATAGCAACACATTACTGTAATTGGTCTTCGTGTCGGGCACTGTGTGTACAGTTCCCAACCGAAGACCATATTTAGCACAGGAGATGGCAGATACGGTCTTCTGCCATGGGCAAGCAGACGAAAGCAGACTACAGGCATGTAACCTGTGTGTTGCCAAATATCCATGACGCTGTACACCATTTGTAAAGATGTTTAAACGTAAGTCATTGGTAAAATGCCTTTTTTATGTACGCTGAATATCCTTCGTTAGCTCTATTTGCACTGGCGGCTCGCGAGTATACATTCCGGGTATTTACAAATTATTAAAATCAGACAAATTTTAGTGTGTGAAATTAATAGCATCTGTTGTGTAACAATTTTGCTTATCAATAAGTTTATACAACTGCAGCCACTGCCAATAATAATGACAGTAATAATAATGATAAAAATAATAATAAGACGTCTAACTTATCTGACAAAAGAAAGAACTGTTTTTGTGGAATGTTATTGTTTTCTACACAATTAAATAAGTTTAGGGCAATACAGAAATAATGAGTAAGATTTCACAACTCTCCACTTCGCATTTCTGCGTAAGTGGGAATTCCCGTGTTTTTCCAAATTTTCGGACAGATGTACAAGATCCCCAACAGTTGTATTAGTTCACGAATGTACTTCTGGGCTGAAAATCAGATATTCTTACGCTGCAGCCTTATAAAAACTTGGGCCAACTGTACACTTCCGTGGAAAGTGTTCGATTGTAGTCACGCTTATTTGATTTCTTAATCAAAGGATTCGTTCTCGGAAGCCCTAGTTCCTTTGCGGCTAACTTTTCCTTGTAATTTACTTTGCTGAGTGAAAATCTCTTTCTGAGAACAGAAGTGTGTTCTGATGTGAAACTTCCTGACAGATTAAAGCTGTATGGTGAACCGAGACTCGAACTCGGGACCTTTGCATTTCGTGAGCAAGTGCTCTATCGACTGAACTAGCCAAGCACTACGTACGACCCGTCTCCATGGCTTTACTTTTCTGTTAACATTTAAAATAGATTCAACATAGTTCATGTTTATACTGCACACAAACGCCGATTCTCGCACAGTAAATAACCACTCCAAACACAAAGTTCCATCTGTGGAAATGATTAAGCTAAAGAAGTCTTCCTACATGATCACTTGTCTAGAATACAAATGAGGCGCTGATATCCGTAAGGGTCTAACGCACACTGTGGTCGATCTCACTTTTAAATGCGTACCAGAGAAACGAGCTTTTCGTGAATTTTCATGTATACAATGTGGGCCGACACCACATACAAACCTGACTTACCGTAAGGTCAACAGATTTCAGAAATATCAGTAAATGCTACAAGCCCACAATCGACCGCGATGTGCTTTAGGCGCTTATGATTCTCACAAGGGAAACGCACTATCGCACTCCCCCTCCCCCCCCCCCCCCCCTGAAATTTTGTGGTAAAAGGACCCAGTGGACAGCCCGTCAAAACCTGTACACAGTTCAAGCATGAAAAAGAAGCGAAATAAAAATAGTAAACGGTCCAAGATTAACAAGTGCAACATCGAGCGACAACAGACACGGCATAGTGGTCACGGTGTTGGACTGAAAAGTGGGCGAGATATGTTCAAAGTTCCTTCGTGCCAATCTTTTTTTTCCGGTGTTCGCTGCATTCAAATTTCTGTTTGTGTCGTGGTGTAATGTCTGTTTGCAATGGCGAGGTGTAAGAAAGGGACATATAATGAAAGTTGGTTCTACACAACTACTCTATTAGCAGCCGAAAGGAATTGGCTTTCAAATGAGAACCGCAAAAGTTTGATGACAAGGTGACAAGTCAACCGAAACACGTCTGGTGTGTCATACACAGCATAAAAATGGTTCAAATGGCTCTAATTACTGTGGGACTTAACATCTGAGGTCATCACTCCCCTTGCCTTAGAACTACTTAAACCTAAGGACATCACACACATCCATGCCTGAGGCAGGATTCGAACCTGCGACCGTAGCAGCCGCTTGGTTCCTGACTGAAGCGCCTAGAACCGCTCGGCCACCGCGGCCGGCCTACACAGTACAGTGACAGTACGTGTGTCATATGATAGACGTAGATTGCAAGTGCTACTCTGAGATGAAGAGGTTGGGACAGGTGAGGAATTCGTGGCGGCCCACATCAAACCAGTCAGAAAACTGATGACTTAAAACAGAAAAACGACTAGCCATCCGTTGTCAACAGCGCTGGTTGAGGAATGGAACGCAGCATCACAATAACTCGTTACCTGCTTTGTGGCCAGCATGGCAGCAGTTGCAAAGCACATATTCCAGTCCTTGGTGATCAGACACCCTATTTAGAAGCGTATCCCGGCAATTTTGGCAAGTAGTGCAAATACCGAACCGTTTATTTTAGGCTTCATCGCAGCAAAAGTAAGTTTCAAAAGCAAAGTCACTTTTCATAAGTTTGTATCGTTGGCCATTATGGTTTTTGTAACTCCTTAACATTAACACAACCGATAGTGAAAACTACAAACTTTCCTCTGAAAAGTTAGCTTTTGCCCTGAACTAAAATGGTTCAAATGGTTCTGATCACTATGGGACTTAACATCTGAGGTCGTCAGTCCCCTAGAACTTAGTACTACCTAAACTTAACTAACCTAAGGACATCACACACATCCATACCCGAGGCAGGATTCGAACCTGCGACCGTAGCAGTCGTGCGGTTCCGGACTGAGCGCGCAGAACCGCTTGGCCACCCTGGCTGGCTTGCCCTGAACTATGTGTCGTCGTAGAATGAAGTAATTTTGGAAGTAAATTGATTAGCATATTTGCATATTGTCTGGAAAATGGGCACTGAATAGAATAAGTGATAAATAAAAAATAAATTACAATGTCATGCTTGATGCTAAACTTTTACCGCCTGAGCAACGAATATTTAGTGAATTACAAACTGTTTTCCTTTAATTAACTTTTGCCCAGTAAAGGAGAGAAAGATAATAAAATGATTGATGTTTTAAGTTCGTTAGAAGTCGATAACTGCTCTCATTATGTAACTGTAGATATCTATCTCTGCATGAGTGTAGTCCGTGTAATTTGCGCTCCGCTTTAATAGATAGTTCTCACGTATGTAAGTGCTTATGTCGTCGTATCTTCAGAACTTTCCGTCGGATGATGGTAGATTTTTTCATATACATTAAGTGGTATACGTGGCAAAGTCTGCAAAATGTGTGACGAATAGAGTTTGTGACAAAGAAGCATTAAATTCAATTTTCATGCCTAATGCTGCGGTTTTAGTGCATGAACAACGAAAATGTAGCAAGCGATAAACTTTTTCCGTTCTTAATCATGTGAGGGGGGGAGGGGGGGCGGAGCGGGGGAGGGACCGAGAAAATATTTCGAAAAGATTTTTTGCAATTATTTGTAAAATATGTTCACAGTCGCTATGTCCGCTGCAGTCACGATAATTTGCGCGATCTGAGTTTCACTGTCTCAAGACAGACGGGGTGATCCATTGATGATATTATCAACATTCAGGAATGATGGAGAAGGGAAAATGTGTCAATTTCAGGTGTGGGACATTAGTCCGGAAACGACCGAGTGTAAAATTATAAGCGAAACTCTACACAGGTTCCGCCTTAGCCTCGCGCAGTGCTCAAGCCAATGGTGCCAACTTCTGCCCCCTAATTACGACGTATAGACTTCCCGCTAAATACTCCCCAACACCGGTACATAATTTCCCCATTTGGCGAACTAGTAACTGCGCACGTAACTTGATGTCAGAGAGATCGAGAGTTGTAAGTTTACGGTACAGCAATAATGAATTCCATCACCTGCACAAGTTTCACAAGCAGCTAGATTTATAACGGTTGATCACAATGCTGTCCCCCAACATCAGTGCAGGTACGGCATCGGCGCACAAAGTTTTGTCATACCACTTCTAATATTCCTGATGTCGTCTGAACAGTGTCCCAGGCAGCGAGAAATGTTGCAGGAGATCCTCTTCAGGTTCGACAGGCGCCTCGTACACAATAACTTTCACATGGCCCCACATAAACAAATGAAGTTGGGTGATATCAGCTGACCTTGCTGGTCACGAAACAGGACCTCTGCTGCCTATTCACCTCTCAGAGAATGTCTGATCCAAGTGTTCAGGGACCCTCAGCTCACAGTCATATGGGGCTTCATTATACTGGAACCTCATCTGCTGACGAAAAACAAGTGGGACATGTTTCATAAAACTGGCAGGTATGCTCTTGATCATTACTGTATGCACTGCTGCGTTTAAGTGGAGACGAAGAATGAATGGGCCTAGTACGTAATCATTGACTATGCCTGATCACTCTTTGATAATCTGCATTGATAGGTTTTCACAACTGCAGTGTTGGGACTCTCATCGGCATAAACGTCACTGTTGTGACTATTTAGCATTCCATCTCTGGTGAACCGAGGTTTCATCAATGAAAAGCACATACACATGATGGCGAGTATCGACTGTAAGGTGCTGCAAGAAGCTTTGGCTGAACACGACGCGAGGTGCTAAGTCGGCAGGAATCAAAGGATGCACTTCCTTTCGATGGCAGGTGGGTAGCCGCATTTCCCGTAATACTCGTCACACAGTACGCTGCGAGACATTAATTTCACGTGTAGCTGATCGAATGCTGATTGCAGATGTCTCATACACTCGATCAAGCACTGAAACTTGTAAATCGGATATATGTCTAGTTCGTCACCCTCCTCAGTCGATGTACTGTGGTAACAACTGTCCTATGGTTTAATCTTTGAAAAGCCAGTCGAAGTGGCCGAGCGGTTAAAGGCGCTACAGTCTGGAACCGCACGACCGCTACGGTCGCAGGTTCGAATCCTGCCTCGGGCATGGATGTGTGTGATGTCCTTAGGTTAGTTAGGTTTAAGTAGTTCTAAGTTCTAGGGGACTTATGACCACAACAGTTGAGTCCCATACTGCTCAGAGCCATTTGAACCATTAATCTTTGAAACGGTCTTGGAAGCATGGCGTAGACCGGGTGTCTTCTACGCGGATACTTGGACCTGTACAAACTTTCCGTTTCTCTGCTGCTTTCATTTGTTTCCCCGCGCTCGAAAACGGTTACAAGTTACGTCATCATGTACAATTCAATTTGGTTAGGTGCTGATCGACGTTAGTACTTAAACTTGTAGACACAGACTGCAATCTACTACAGTACAGACATTTTACACTAGGATTGCTCATGTCAGTACACAGTATGCCATCTACAGTGGCTTAGCTGAGTTATTATCCCAACCTGTACACCTAAGTGCTCCTAGGAATTGCCTCCCATGCAACCTAACCTGTAACAGTACTGGTACGTGTATTCCACTGTCAGCGACATCAGAAAGATTTACTCTTATAACTTCCGACTTAGTCGCGTCAAGACCATGTTCCCTTACTTCAAATTGATACATTTAGTCTTCTCCATCAACCGTGAAAATCTGTAACATTATCACTGAATCTCTCTGTGTACAGAGATTGTAACTTTCATACTTTAGTTAACGTATTAAACCCTCGACATAGAGTTATACCAGTTAATGATTAGATCATGACAGCATTTTTAATTTTTAAATTCGGTCAATAATTACATGAAATGCTGAATATAACATTTTTGTTTCGCTTTGGATTAGTTACACAGAAAGCCAGCAACTGCAATTAGGTGATCGGGTAGCTATTGTGGGAGTAAGGGAAGGTAGGGGATCGCTTTAAGATTGGCGGTTGGCGCTGAAACAACCGATTTTTGTTTATACCGGTTTTCCTTATCCAGTTTAACCTGAGTGTTAAAACTGCTCAAAATAACCTGTTTCCGAAATAACCGATTTTTTTCTATTATTTCAGCAGTAAACCTAGAGATCGAAGAAAGATTGAGAAGTACTAAGAGTCTGTGACAATTTTGTACCACACGTTTCAATGTACATGAACTCAAAATCTCAAATAAAATACATAAATAAAAAATTTTTGTCAATCCACCGTTTTCTGTTTTCCTCGAAAAGTAATGAAGGCTTCAGTACTACATAATACTCTACAGTATTCTGCTACAGCTTCTAATTTTTTAAATCTCTGCTCTAAAATTATAAGAATAGTGGTCCTAAAGGGTAAAAACCGAGGTCAGAGATCTCTATTTTTCGTCTTGTATGTTCCCAACATATAAAGGCATGGTATGCAGACAAAGGCAGAAGATAAGCTATTTTCTATTCTTATTGCAACCTACGAATGAATTGTTTAGTATTTATTTTATTGGTGTTGTCACAACTTCAGTTCTCTTGTGTTATTTCAAGCTTTTGTGTAAAATTTCTAGCATACTTTTTCTTTAATTATTTCAAACGAAAAATCTGTGTTTTAGTGAACATACAGCGTGGTCGGAAATTCCCGACACAGACTTCTAGGACTTGTAGAGGGGAGTGAGTACATCGTATTTTGAATAGGAACCCATGTCCGGAAACGTCATCCAGCGAGGCTACAGAGCATCAAAGTTATAGGCGCGGGCGTCTGTAAATGTACGTATATACGGGGCGATTCCGTTATGATGTTACAGACTTTCTAGGATGATGGAGAACGATAAATTGTTTAATTTGAAGTAAGGATATCTGTACCGGAAACGAACGAGTCGAAAGTTATAAATGAAAACAGTTCTGATACCTCTGACGGTTCTTGTGTTGAGAAGTGTGTAGGGCTGGTAACTTTCAGTGGTTGTAGTGTGTACAAAAACGAGAAAAAATGTCCATAAACGTGGGCTCTAAATTGCATACCTGAGGAGCTATGACCATTCGTTCATCTTCGCTAATGTGAAACACATCTCCTCTACTGAGCAAGTGTTCATAGCTGTTAAGGTATGGACTTCAGAGCCCACGATTACTGGACATTTTTTCTCGTTTTTGTCCACACCACCAACACTGAAAGTTACCAGCCCTACACTCTTCGCAACACAAGAACCGGTACATGTATTCAACTGTCAGAGGTATCAGAAAGGTTTTCGTTTATAGCTTTCGACTCGTTCGTTTCAGGTACAGTGATCCTTGCTTCAAATTAATACATTTATCGTTCTCCATCATCCTAGGAAGTCTGTAACATCATAACGGAATCACCCCGTGTATACGTACATTTACCGACGCCCGCGACTCTAACATTGACGCTCTATAGTATCGTTGGATGACGTTTCCGGACATGGGTTTCTATTCAAAATACGATGTACTCACTCCCCTCTACAAGTCCTAGAAGTCTGTGTCGGGAATTTCCGACCACCCTGTATATATTTTTACTTTTTACGGGAATCTCAGTACAACTGACTTTTTGCTGACAAAATAAAACGTGCTCTTTCAAATGTTCAGATTAATGAGTTAGATAATGAGCAAAATACAACACTCACCAGAAACAGTTACATAATAAATTAAAACTAAAATTTCAGTACTAAATTAATGTATTGGCAGATATTTATTCCCCAAACTCTTTACAGATATCGTTCTGCAATTTGTTGATCTGTGAGCGGACTCCTTTAATCAGAAACTATGTTATTCAAAGACGATACGAACCCTTCAGAAGCCACAGAACTTCCTACAAAATTTGCTGTTCTTTTTTTAAAAAAAGAACAGTTTTATTTAGTAACCGAAAATTTTAACACTACTGGCGTGGTCAATTGATATATCAGTCTGTAATCGATTATTAGTAAAAAAAATAAAAATACTTGTTATAACTGAGACCAAATACAGAAAAATACTGGTCATTCAGAACTGAAATACAGGTTTTTGGACAATATGGTTGTGGAGATGAAGCAGCGATTAGTATGATTAATCAGTTATTCGAAAACAGTCTTAATCGCATTTATTAATGTTATACCGCCCGATGTAGGGGTCATCTTCTGGGCGTTTACACTGTGAAATTATAGATATCCGTCAGAAAGACTCCATTAAACAACAGCTAAAATTACGTAAATTTAAAATACGTTACCCAATTGTCGACTGCTGGTGGTGTCACTCCTGCCTACGTAACGGCAGGAAACTATGCGACAGTAATTCTTCGTATGGGCTTAAATAGCGTGCTGAGATCACGTGAATAGACGGCAACACCCCCAGCGGCGATCAACGGCACGCTATTTAAGCCCATACGAAGAGTTACTCTCGCATAGTTTCCTGCCGTTATGTAGACAGGAATGACACCACCAGCAGTCGACCAATGGGTAATATTTACGTAATTTTAGCTGTTGTATAATGGAGTCTTTCTGACGGATATCTATAATTTCACAGTGTAAACGCCCAGAAGATGACCCCTATGTCGGGTTGAAACCGGTTGACGGTATAATAATAATAAATGCGATTAAGATTGTTTTTGAATAATTGAAATACCAGTATCAGTTTTAATGGGTCGGTTTTTCCCATCCCAAGACTGCTCCCGTGATGTCCATCCTCACTGATTGTTCCACTGTATAATTACGCCTGATTACATAATGTCTTGTGGCCCTCAGAAGCTTGAACCCTATCGTTTCGGAGGGCGCCCGCACAGCTTAGCTGCCGTGCATATGCGGCAGGCACTGACTGTACGCCACGCGCTGGTGTTGTTGCAGGTACCGGGACAGAGACCGCGAGGGCTACTACAGCGACCGCAACGAGCTGCTGCGAGAGCGGGAGCGAGAGAGGGAGCGCGACCGAGACGCCGGCTACCTCAGCGACCACAACTCCAGGTACGATGGGGGGTACCCACCCACAACCACCCGCACATCCACCACTCCGTCCCCAACCTGTCCCTGGGCGGCCCGCGTCTGCTCTGAGCTCTTCACTGCTTCGGCGCTACCAGCCGTATGCAGCCAAATATTAGTCCTCACTGGGCAAGCACGCACTTTATCATTTACCGTCGAGGTTGCCAGCTACAATACGAGATGTGTTCAAAAATTAACAGGAAATTTTGTAACTTCGCGAATTGTAATTAGTCTGATTCGCACGATTTTTTCTTTGTTGAGTTGGTCAGCAAGTTCAACCACACGTGACGTCTCGCCATCAGTGCTACGTGACCAGCACCATAACGTCACAGTGGAGGCAGGTGCTGTCAGCCGTCCCCCAGGCTTGGTGTTAGGTCCTGTACTCTTCTAATTGTATGCCAGTGATGTGTCCTACTACAAATACCACATGTACTATGATAAGCTCCAGTTGCATCTAAAAGGGGAATTTACTTTAAACTTTGTACACCTTTAGTGGGGCATTGGAAATGGAAATGATCGTATGGCATTGTCGGCCGGGAGGCCAAATTCGGGGGAGTTCGGCCGCCGTATTGTAACTCCTTTTTAGGTGACGCCACATCGGTGACTTGCGGGTCAATGATGATGCAAATGATGATGAAGGACACACAACACCCAGTCCCCTGCTGGGAATCGAACCCGGGCCCCCTGTGTGGTAGGAGGTAACGCTATCGCTACGCTACGGACGCGGGCAGTGGGCCATTAAAACAACATAATGTGCAAGCAGCAAGGCGCACTACTCAGGCAATTCCGAGAAAATAGCAAGAGAAGTTTAACGCATCTGTACCTACCTGTGAGTTGGTACAGATAGCAATAAGTCTACATCTACATGGTTACTCTGCAATTCACACTTAAGTGCCTGGCAGAGGATTCATCGAACCATTTTCATACTACATCTCCACCATTCCACTTTCGAATGGCACATGGGAAAAAGGAACACCTAAATCTTTCGGTTCGAGCTCTGATTTCTCTTATTTTATTATGACGATAACTCCTCCCTACGTAGATGGGTGTCAACAAAGTATTTTCACATACAGAAGAGAAAGTTGTCGATTGAAATTTCGCAAATAGATCTCGCCGCAAAGAAAACCGCCTTTATTTCAGTGACTGCCACCCCCAACTCGCGTATCACATCAGTGACACTCTCACCCCTATGGCGCGATAACACGAAACGAGCTGCCCTTCTTTGCACTTTTACGATGTCCCCCGTGAACACTACCTGATAAGGGTCCCATATCGCGCAGCAGTATTCCAGCAGAGGACGTACAAGTGTAATGTAGGCTGTCTCTTTAGTGCGTTTATCGCATATTCTAAGTGTTCTGCCAACGAAGCGCAGTCTTTGCTTTGCCTTCCCCACAATATTATCTATGTCCTCTTTCAAATTTAAGTTGCTCGTAATTGTAATTCCTAGGTACTTAGTCGAATTGACAGCCCTTAGATTTGTGCAATTTATCGAATACCCAAAATTTATCGGATATATTTTAGTAGCCATGTCGATGGCCTCGCACATTTCTTTGTTTAGTGCCTATTCCCACTTTTCGCACCATACAGAAATTCTCTATAGATCATTTCGTAATTGGAATTGATCGTCTGATGATTTTGCCAGACGGTAAATTACATTGGCATCTGCAAACAATCTAAGGGGGCTGCTCAGATTGTCACCTAGATCATTCATCTAAATCAGGAACAGCAGAGGGCCTATGACACTACCTTGCGGAACGCCAGATATCACTTCTGTTCTACTCAATGACCGTCTATCCCTACGAACTGTGACCTCTCTGAGAGGAAATCACGAATCCAGTCACACAACTGAGACTATACTGCACGTGCAGGCAACTTGATTAATAGTTGCTTGTGAGGAACGATATAAAAAGCCTTCTGGAAATCTAGGAATATGGAATCGATCTGAGATCCGTCGACAGCATTCTTTACTTCATGGGAACAAAGAGCTAACTGTGTTGCACAAGAACGATATTTTCTGAATTCGTGTTGGTTACGTATCAATACGTCATTTTCTTCTAGGTGATTCATAATGTTCGAGTACAGTATATGCTCCAAAATCCTACTGCAAATTGAGGTCAGTTATATGGGTCTGTAATTCAATGGACTACTCCTATTTCCTTTCTTGAATATTGGTGTGAACTGTGATACTTCCCAGTCTTTAGGGCCGGCCGTAGTGGCCGAGCGGTCCTAGGCGCTACAGTCCAGAAGCGCGGGCCCGCTACGGTCGCAGGTTCGAATCCTGCCTCGGGCATGGATGTGTGTGATGTCCTTAGGTTAGTTAGGTTTAAGTAGTTCTAAGTTATAGGGGACTGATGACCTCAGAAGTTAAGTCCCATAGTGCTCAGAGCCATGTGAATCATTTTTGAACCAGTCTTTAGGAACAGACCTTTCGTCAAGTGAGCGGTTGTATATGGTTCCCAAAAAAGGCGCTATTGTGTCTGCATACTCTGAAAGTTATTGTGATCAAGCGGTTATTTTTCGCGCGTAGCAAGTGCATCGTAGCTCTCCGTCTTCAGGCCTTAAGTGGCCCATCGGGACCGTCCGATCGCCGTGTCATCCTCAGCGGAGGATGCGGACAATAGGGGCGTGTGGTCAGCACACTGTTCTCCCGGTCGTTACAATGGTTTTCTGTCACCGGAGCCGCTACTATTCGGTCGAGTAGCTCCTCAATTGGCATCACGAGCTGAGTGCACCCCGAAAAACGGCAACAGTGCATGGCGGCCCGGATGGTCACCCATCCAGGTGGCGGCCACACCTGACAGCGCTTAACTTCGGTGATCTGACGGGAACCGGTGTACCCACTGCGGCAAGGCCGTTGCCCAAGTGCATCGTAGGCGAGGCGATAGTTCGAATCCCGTTATCACTCACTTTTCAACGTACATTTTTTTCATCACTGGTCACATTATTTAAGTTATATTACATTTGAGAGGTAATATAATGAAAAACACCACTTATAGTGAATTTCATATGTTGTTTGACTGTTTACAATTTGTAATTAAAGTTTCAAGAACGAGGGACAGGCTTGGATAGCCCATATTAAACTTCGATAAATAATGGTACGAATGACGTTATTCACAATCAGTAATATACAAAGTCGCAATGTGCCGGACCACAAGAGTAATGTGCAATTACTCTTCGCCGGCCGGTGTGGCCGTGCGGTTCTAGGCGCTTCAGTCTGGAACCGCGTGACCGCTACGGTCGCAGGTTAGAATCCTGCCTCGGGCATGGATGTGTGTGATGTCCTTAGGTTAGTTAGGTTTAAGTAGTTCTAAGTTGTAGGGGACTGATGACCACAGATGTTAAGTCCCATAGTGCTCAGAGCCAATTCCTCTTCGGATGTGCTCTCGACATCACACGTTGCAGGATGGTATTTGTCATACAGACACGGAAACATAAACTGTAACTTCATGCAAATAAACGTGTTTTTTTGTTATATTATCTCTCAAATGTCATAGAAAGTAAATAATATGTCCAGTGATGAAAAAATAGATTAATGATTAAACCCGGGAGCCAAACCGCCGCTTCATACACGTTCGTCTTACGAATCTCGAACGCCAATAACTTTTTTTTTCAATTTTGTTCGTTGTAATTGGTCGTAGCGGGCGTTACATGACATCCGTTGAAGTCCGTTGTTGAGCCCTTCACTCAGTTTTTTTATTACCGAGACCATGCAGCTCTCTGACCGAACACGCTGTTACCGTGCCAGGGGGTAGCCGAGCGGTTCTAAGCTGTCGGGTCTGCCTCGGGCATGGTTGTGTGTGGTGTCCTTAGGTTAGTTAGGTTTAAATAGTTCTAAGTTCTAGGGGATTGATGACCACAGAAGTTAGGTCCCATAGTGCTCAGAGCCATTTGAACCATTTCTACCGTGCCGGCTTTCACTCAGCCACCATGAACTCTAACGGCCGGGTCCGCAGCTCGTGGTCGTGCGGTAGCGTTCTCGCTTCCCACGCCCGGGTTCCCGGGTTGGATTCCCGGCGGGGTCAGGGATTTTCTCTGTCTCGTGATGACTGGGTATTGTGTGATGTCCTTAGGTTAGTTAGGTTTAAGTAGTTCTAAGTTCTAGGGGACTGATGACCATAGATGTTAAGTTCCATAGTGCTCAGCGCCATCTAACGGCCGGCACCAACGTACAGATACATAACCCACATAATAGACGCGTAAAACTTCTCTTCCGATTTTCTCGAAATTGCCAGAGTAGTGCCCCTTACTACTTGCCCACTATATTGTATCACTGGCATACTAAAGGCGAACAAAGATTGAAGTAAATCTGTGATACCAGCGTCATGGCCTCCCCTCGTAAGTGCAAAACCAATAAACTATAAGACATGTATCTAAAATCTCGATATCGACCAGTGTGCACTATCAGAATGTGTACAGGATACATGGTTAAACCTCAACCTACACAAAACCCAAACGGAACCTGATTGGTCTTTCTAGGCTCATTAGCCCTAAATATCGGGACTCCTACCATCTTTATCCATAAATGAGAGAAATATAAACCTCTCTTTTTCGCAAAGAGTCCAGGAGCAATAACAGACGAAAATCTAAATTGGAATGAGCACGTAACTGCAGTTTGCAAGTAGGATTCATGCCCTACGAAAATATGAAAGCCTCTTTCCTCTTGACGTGAAAAAGAAACTTGTACAAACACTTACGCTTCCAGTTATTGATTACCGTCATGTTATAGTACAAGGCCTTTTTCAGAAAAGCTCATGGCGCCTGGAAGTGGTTATGACTGTCTGTGTTGGTTATATCTCTGATGTTCGACTCTTTGATCGAATTTTCTCTGTCCCATTCCATAGTTCAACCACTTTCTCCAAGTCCTTCTCAACAGCAGGAACCCGACTCTGGAATAACCTCCCGCATTATAGTAGAGAACTGAATAACATCTGCTACTTCAGAAGACGGTTAATGACATATCTACCGAGGCGACAATAAGCATTACCATTGTCCCCGTGGCACTAGTTACTCAAGTAAAAACTTTTTTCGAAACAGAACTTCCTCATTTACCAGTATTCTTAGCCGATGCCGTCTCGTTAAATTTCCTTTTCCCAGAACTCGTTAATCATAAACATCTATTTTGTACACCAATAAACTGTTTTATATTTGTCCCTATTATTATTATTATTATTATTATTATTATCATCACAATTGTGGCATCAGCTGTAGTAGTAAAAGTACTGCCGGTATGAGTTTATTAGTTCATACTACTATTTACTCACACTGCCATTTCAACACTCAAATCATTTTAATTCTACTTGTCATATTAAAATTGTTATTTCTTAGGAAGCTATGATGTAAAAATGTATTGTATGTGTGAAACACTGGTCCGATGTAATAGAAGGCCTCATGGGCCTAATCAGATCAGGTTAAACAAATAAATAAATAAATAAATATGTACAGCGTTAACCATATCCGTTACTTAGTCTTTTGTCAGCTGTCAAAAAGGTTGCACGTGTTTTGGTAGACTTTTTCTGGCCTTCTCCCTTTATCGACTTAGAGTCGGCATGTCAACCTGCATTTGGCCGTGTTACTGATAGACGGTAGCCAACCCGCCCGAATAGCCGTGCGTGTTAAACCGCCACTTTCGGAACGGGGAGGTACGCCAGTCCCTGATCGAATCCACCCAGTGGGTTAACGACGAGGGTTGGTCTGACGGTCAACCCGGGCGGGTGCTGAAGTCCCGTCTCGCTTACTCGATACGCACATATTTAGAAACTCGCTCACGTGCACACGCAGACTGTTGGGGCACTCATATTCCGTGCATGGGCGAAACGGCGTGGCGACAGAAAGGGCATCCGGCTACCCCTTCAACTAACCATGCCAAATCCGTCAATAAACATTCCGACCCTGCTCAGAATCAGGACAAAGGCACAAAAAAAGGAAGCGGTAGAGGGCAGCCGGATCCTATTCCTGCCTTCACCCATTCCCCCTGAAAAGAAATTTGTGTGATCCATATACCTGTGTGTAGTGTTGTCCCGTGTTAAAGTGGGACAACGTGTAAGAAGTCTTTTCGAAGTGTATAATTGACATGGGACGTGGGTAGCATCCCGGTATTCACCTCCTCGGATGCAGGAAACTGGCCGCCGGGTGCATTCGCTCCGGGGCCGGCGCTCCTCCCCTAATCCCGGAAGCGGTGTGCTAACGTGCTCGGATATCCGGGTGGATACACGCGTTTTGCTAGTACATGCGATTATTTGTTCAGTATAAAAATGGATCAGAGAATTTTTATCACGCATTGCTAAAACAACGGAATAGAATGCCGCAAAGGTGTAGTGATGATAAGTATTGCTTTAGGAGAGTCTGGTGTAAGCGAAACAAGGTTTGAGAGTGGCAAAAGCGTCTTGAAAAATGTCGTAGAAGGTAATGAAGATGACTAGCGCTCTGGACGTCCTGAATAACGACCGGAGAAGCGCTCTTGATGTTGACACGTAAGCAGGCTCGTGACACGAAATGTTTTCCGTTCTTTTCGGTACGAAACGTGTGACAGGAAAAACTGTTCAAAAATTGTTGGATTTCGAGCGAAAACAGCTGCGCATGACACTTGCTCAACAGTCTCTAGATGAAGTCAGCAACGATGCAGAACTACTGAAACGTGTCATCACAAGTGATGAAACGTCGGTTTACGAATATGACGTCGAAACTAAGGCTCTGTCGTATCAGAACGCCGAGACCTAAAAAATCTCGACAAGAGCGGAGACATGTGAAGGTTGTGCGCACTGTTTTCTTCGATTCCAGCTTAGTGATGAATGAATTTGTACCAAAAGGTCAAACGATTAGTAAGGAGTGCTACTTACAGGTTCAACGCTTTTTGCGTGAAGCAGTAAGAAAAAGCTGATTTCTAGAGAAACATTTCAAGGCTCTTCCACTACGAAAATGAACCTATCCACATTTCGTAAATTTTTCCCCAAAAATAATAATGTAGTAATACCCCAGCTTCCATATTCACCAGAGATGGTCGCCACGTAACGTTGTCTGTTCCTAAAATTAAAGAAAGCTTAAAAGGCCGTTATTTTGGAAATATAGATGATATTCAAAATGAATCTCTGAATGAGGTAAGTGCCATCACTAACACCGAGTTCCGGAAGAATTTCGGAAATTGGAAGAAGCTACGTGATAAGTGTATAATATCTCATGATGAGCACTCCGAAGGGGGTAGTACGGATATAGAGGTATAAATAAAATTATTTTCAGAAAATAAAATTTCCTGTTATTTCGTGAACACACCTCATATATTGAAGGAAGAATGCTAGGGTTCAACGTCACCTCGCTGACGATTCGGAAAAGAAGGGGAAAGAAATCGGGTGTGGACTTTCTAAGGAACCATCCCGGCATTCGCGTTGACTGATTTCCCTAAATCACGTAAAACTTAAATCTGGTCGGGAATTCGAACAACTGTCTTTGAAAATACGAGTCAGGTGTCTTACTATAGTTCAACTAAGCTTTTTTCCTAACCATAAGGAGGCATCTCATTCATATTCTCTATAATGCTACAAAAAGCTCCGGTGAAGCTTGATATACCGTTCCAGTAAAGTTTCAGAACAATGTAGGAATCGCATATTGATATCCTAGAAAAAGACCTAGTGGCAATTGTTTACCATTAACTTTGCCCAGAGCCTTGCAGAACGCCGCATGTGCATGAAGGTTATGGAGAAACGTTGAGGTAAGTCACCCATTGTCATAATCAAGTGAAAGACATTTTTAACTTGAAAAATTTGCCTAGAGACTTACTACATACGCATCAGCACAATGTGAATAACTTGGTAGCTCTGACTCGCTTTCCTGGTGTAATTGTCATTCTTGTAATTTTGTCATTTTTACCGTTCTTTGTCAATCTTGAATGCAGGTAATTTCTGTTCTTTGCATCTACCTCTTTGAAAACGGATGATAGCTAAAACTGGTCAATAGTGAAAAAAATAATAATTGGCTGACGGAGAAAAAAGCTTTCGTTTCAGAAATTTTGCATGACTACGACTACCTGCAGGAAGAAAATCAGTTACCACATCCATTATAATGTCCGAAACAGAACTGTTTCTAATGCACAATGTCTCATTTAGGCACTGGTATTCACTTCTTCTTGTACTAGTGTGAAACCTAATAGCTAATTTGTGTCACACTTTCATTCGTGGTGTTGAATTTTCAATATTTCACCACCATTGATTAGATCTTGGATGAAAGCAAATATTTCAGCATGAGTCCCTAAGAGAGCCTTAGCCCACCAATTTGCCAGTCATGCAGTGCAAGCACTTGCTATAACAAATGTGGATGCGGATTACACATTCATATATGCAAGCACAGTGATTGGACCTATACACTCTACTCCTACAACAATGTGTAATTTATTTGGCAAACTATGTACACTACATTATTTTATCATTAAAATAAAGTTATTGTCTACAATTATCACATACCATAATGCTGTAGTCTGCTGTATGTTGTGTACGATAGTGTATACCCAATGTGAACACAGACTATTTTGTGGTTCAATACATGTCAGACTATTTTTAACAAGTTCGAATTAAATTTGTTTTAAAATAGAAGTCGGATACTTGTCATTTATTATGTGAAATAATACATAATAGAATAATCATATCACTACATCTGTTTAGAGTCTCAGTTTTGTTTATTGAGTTCTACGAGATTGTAATTAAATTAATTTACTGAAAGTTTAACCAGCATACCCCCAACGTACTTTAAATCATCATCTGAGCGTGAGAAAAGGGTAACATCTCATCTATCTCAAAGAATATTCCATGTTTGTATGTTTCAGATGTTTGGCACACAAAATGTTTATCATGAATCAAAACCAATAGACTCAGCTGGACTTGTGGCCCAGCATATACATGGAGTTTCACAATTGGTATTAAAGGCTTCTGGAGGTTGTAGAAGGGACTTAGTAGATAAAGTCTTGATGAGGAACCTATGACCTTAAATGTACCTTTTGAAGATCGCATCATTTTCGAATCTCCAGCCTCGCGGTAGGCACACAGAAGAGCTCTGACATTTGAGCTCTACAGGTACTTCTCCACATGTGACTCTGTTGTTCATTGCTCAATTTGTGTCTGCCACGCAAGTTTTCATACACACTGTCAACAAATCCAGATGTGTACATTTTTATATCTACTGCCACCAGAATCCGTTCAAGGAGGTCTTTTCCCGCCTTTACAAGAGACTCTTCGTATGACCCCGCGAGAAAAAGTCAAAAGGAGTTAAATCTGGTGATCGTGGTGGCCAAGGAACTGTTCCAGCTCGACCTATCTGTCTTTCATCGTGTGTCTGGGTGACATGTTGGCCGACGCCACGTGCGAAATGTGTGGTTGCGCCATTACGCTGGAATCACATTTGCTCAAGGAGCTACAGTGGCGAATATTCCAAGTACTTCTTCAGCAGCTTTTTCAGGAATGTGAGGTATCTGAGATCCGTTACGCCGTATGGAAGAATGCACACACTACTATTGGACAGTTGTTGAAATCCACGTGGATGCGTGGCATGAGGATTTTCGTCATGTAAAATCTGGCTATTTTAACAATTGAAAACAGCCTCCATGACGAAGTGGACTTCATCCTAAAAACAACTGGGTGTAGAAATTATGCCATACGTTCTCAGTGATGTAGAAGCCACATACATAAATTGACACGTAGCGGAAAATCTACCGGAGTCAATGGATGAACGTTCTTCCGGCGCCAACGGTAGAACTATGTCATGAAGAACTTGCCAAACGCTCTCGTGGGGCATATCCATCTCATGGGAAATTTTTCGGCTGTTCGTCATTGGGTTCTTTTCCGCGTAACGAAGGACGTCCCCTTCAAGTTAGAGAGTACGGCACATCCGTGGAGCGCCACAGTCAACCTTCCTAGTTGCGAACTGCGAATGCACCTGTTTCTCACAGTCGTTGCAGTCGGACGAAAACGGATGTGACGGAATGAGGCCTCCCGGAAAACGTTATCCGTGCATGTGTTCTGCGGCTCTCCGTAAATTTCTGTAAACTACCAACATCCCTGAGTAGCACTAAAATGCGTATTTCGCCATTCTGTACTGATGATGGCGCCCGCTTTTCATTTTACGTGTGTCCCGTAAAGCGGGCGATTTGAAAGTGATTTGACCTACAATATTCTTTTAGATTCAAACAGTACATTTCCGTACATGGATTCCTTACGAAAATTTTATATATGAGGACAAGTCAATTATTATCCACAAAGCAGTTATAAAATTTTATTGTAATCAAATAGGAAACTTACAAGAACATAATTTTTCGTTATAGTCTTTTTGAGTTTCAACGCACTTGGTCCATCGTTATACAAGCTCCCTGATGCCCGCATAGAAGAAGGTTCTCGGTTGAGCTGTGAGCCAGGAATGCACCGCTACTTTCACTGCTTCGTCCGAGGCAAATCGACGGCCCCTTAATGCCTGTTTGAGTGGACCAAACAAGTGATAGTCAGAAAGCGTAAGATCGGGACTATATGGAGGATGATCCAGTATTTCAAATTTGAGTTCCTGGAGCGTTTCAGAAGTATGGGCAACAGTATGCGGACGGGCATTGTCGTGCAGCTACACAACACTTTTTGACAGAAATCCTCGGCGTTTGCTTCGAACTGCAGGCTTCATCTTGGCAGTAAGCATCTCATTGCAGCGTGCACTGTTCATTGTTGTGCCCGTTTCCCCATTATCTTCCAGTAGTGGACCTTGTGCGTCCCAAAAAACGGTAAGCATCAGATTTCCTGCGGACGGTTGGGTCTTGAACTGTTCCTTGCACGGCGAATTTGGATGTTTCCATTCCATACTCTGCTGTTTAGTCTCCGGCTCGTATTGATGATTCGTCACCTGTAATTATCCTGTCTAATAAGTTGTCCCCTTCGTTACCATAGCGATCCAAATGTTTTTGGAGATTTCCAAGCGCGTTTGTTTATGGAGCTGTTTGAGTTGTTTTGGTTCAAAAATGGTTCAAATGGCTCTGAGCACTATGGGACTTAACTGCTGACGTCATCAGTCTCCTAGAACTTAGAACTACTTAAACCTAACCAACCTAAGGACATCACAAACATCCATGCCCGAGGCAAGATTCGAATCTGCGACCGTAGCGGTCGCGCGGTTCCAGACTGTAGCGCCTAGAACCGCTCGGCCACTACGGCTGTTGTGGATGATTCCGTAGGCAGAACCGTGACTAATTTGCAGACGATGTGCCACTTCGTCAATAGTTAATCCTCTGTCTAAGAGAATCATTTCACGCGAACGCTCAATGGTTTCTGCATTTGTGGCGGTAAACGGTCGTCCGGCTCCTTCATCGTGCGTAACTCTTGTGCGACCATTTCGGAATTTTTCAGTCCATTCGTATACACTCCGTTGTGGCAAAACACTGTTCCCGTACTGTACCAAAGTCTTCGATGAATTTCAGCCCCTGATACGCCTTCCGACCACAAAAAACGGATCACTGAACGTTGCTCTTCTTTAGTGTAAATAGACAGCGGAGCAGCCATGATTAACAGTACGGCAGCGATAACGATACTACCCTAGCAGCTTGAAAATTGCAAAGATATAACAACAAATAAATAAATAATGCGTCATCGATGTAAAACGACAGTACCACCAAAATAAACAAAAACATAACTAAATTGCGGATAATAATTGACTTACCCTCGTATTAATCCCATTCCACACTCCCGAAAAGCGTGTAACAGTAACTGTGAAACACTCAGTGAGCAACTATTACTGTACTTCGACCTCAAATCCTCGTATGGCTATCCAGATATACGCTCCTGGAAATGCAAAAAAGAACACATTGACACCGGTGTGTCAGACCCACCATACTTGCTCCGGACACTGCGAGAGGGCTGTACAAGCAATGATCACACGCACGGCACAGCGGACACACCAGGAACCGCGGTGTTGGCCGTCGAATGGCGCTAGCTGCGCAGCATTTGTGCACCGCCGCCGTCAGTGTCAGCCAGTTTGCCGTGGCATACGGAGCTCCATCGCAGTCTTTAACGCTGGTAGCATGCCGCGACAGCGTGGACGTGAACCGTATGTGCAGTTGACGGACTTTGAGCGAGGGCGTATAGTGGGCATGCGGGAGACCGGGTGGACGTACCGCCGAATTGCTCAACACGTGGGGCGTGAGGTCTCCACAGTACATCGATGTTGTCGCCAGTGGTCGGCGGAAGGTGCACGTGCCCGTCGACCTGGGACCGGACCGCAGCGACGCACGGATGCACGCCAAGACCGTAGGATCCTACGCAGTGCCGTAGGGGACCGCACCGCCACTTCCCAGCAAATTAGGGACACTGTTGCTCCTGGGGTATGGGCGAGGACCATTCGCAACCGTCTCCATGAAGCTGGGCTACGGTCCCGCACACCGTTAGGCCGTCTTCCGCTCACGCCCCAACATCGTGCAGCCCGCCTCCAGTGGTGTCGCGACAGGCGTGAATGGAGGGACGAATGGAGACGTGTCGTCTTCAGCGATGAGAGTCGCTACTGCCTTGGTGCCAATGATGGTCGTATGCGTGTTTGGCGCCGTGCAGGTGAGCGCCACAATCTGGACTGCATACGACCGAGGCACACAGGGCCAACACCCGGCATCATGGTGTGGGGAGCGATCTCCTACACTGGCCGTACACCACTGGTGATCGTCGAGGGGACACTGAATAGTGCACGGTACATCCAAACCGTCATCGAACCCATCGTTCTACCATTCCTAGACCGGCAAGGGAACTTGCTGGTCCAACAGGACAATGCACGTCCGCATGTATCCCGTGCCACCCAACGTGCTCTAGAAGGTGTAAGTCAACTACCCTGGCCAGCAAGATCTCCGGATCTGTCCCCCATTGAGCATGTTTGGGACTGGATGAAGCGTCGTCTCACGCGGTCTGCACGTCCAGCACGAACGCTGGTCCAATTGAGGCGCCAGGTGGAAATGGCATGGCAAGCCGTTCCACAGGACTACATCCAGCATCTCTACGATCGTCTCCATGGGAGAATAGCAGCCTGCATTGCTGCGAAAGGTGGATATACACTGTACTAGTGCCGACATTGTGCATGCTCTGTTGCCTGTGTCTATGTGCCTGTGGTTCTGTCAGTGTGATCATGTGATGTATCTGACCCCAGGAATGTGTCAATAAAGTTTCCCCTTCCTGGGACAATGAATTCACGGTGTTCTTATTTCAATTTCCAGGAGTGTAGTTTTGTGTGGTATATTAGAGTATTCAGTCACCAGCAGAGCTGATGTTCCTCCTATCGTTTTTTAAAGCTATCCCTCTACCACATAACCAGAAACTGCGAACAGAAATGGCAGTGCTGAGTGCTGAGTGCTGAGTTGCTGAGTTGCATAAAAATAAGGAAACGGGGTGAGAAACGCATACTTGAACATAAATGCAGATGCTATTGAAGCCTGCAGATTGCGCTGTTGTCTTTGACCACGAAAGGTACCTTTACAGCGTCCTCAATACGACGCAACTTACAGTTGTGGTCAGAACAGTGTTCTATGTACTTGTGCGTCACGTCGGAGCCAAGTGGATCTGAACGTGGGGAAAATTTTGGTGCTCATATGGTGGGTGCTTCCGTAACGAAGGTAGCCGACGTATCTGGTGTTTCAAGAGGCACTGTATCGAAGACGTATACCGCACAGAGGAAAAAGCGCAAAAACACCTTTTGCTAAAGCACAGAACGAACGAAAGTCTATTTTGAGTGATCTTGACGGACGATCATTGAAGAGGATTGTGACGAAAAATAAGACGATGACAGCTGCAAAAGTCACTGAAGAACTAAATGTCGCACTCGCGAACCGTGTCAGCACCAATACAACACGAAAGGAGCTCCACAAGGCGAACTTGAATTACAGAACCAGACACCAGAGATGCAAATACCTATAACAGGAAAAAGTGGTGCCGAGGTCTATGGAGCAATGGAAGGAAGTCATTTGTCCGGATGATTCTTGTTTCCACTGTTTCCAACTTCTGGCCGAGTTTATGTCCCTGGACTGAATCAAGACTGAAACATGGCAGGGGTTCAGTGGCGATTTCGAAGCCATATCATGGTATTCGATGGGCTCCATTGTTGCTCTGAAAGTGCCCATGACTGTTAAACATTGTCACCATCTTGCCTGGTCTGGTCCATATCATGGCACAATTCCACTCCCCAATGGTGACACAGTGTTCCAAAGCGGAAGGGCCCCTGTTCACATAGCTCACATCGTTCAGGATTGGTTTTGTGAGCGCGAGGATGAATTATCACATCTCTTCTGGCCCTCGCGGTCAACAGATCTCACTATTATTGAGCCTTTGAGATCTATTTCGTAGAGAAGGGCGTGAAATCGGTGTCCACCGCCATCGTCTTTACCTGAATTTGGCACTATTTTGTAGGAAGAATGATATAAGATCATCTTGAAAAGCATACAACATTCATCAATTCTGAAATGTTTGAAAGGTGTTCTATATGCCAATGGTTTTCCTACATCGTTTTAGGCATGATAATGTGTTGCGTTTGTAGTGTTTCCAACTTTTTGTCAAGCCTGTGTATTTCATAGAGGACATCTTGTTGTACACCATGAGCTGTATTTCAAAAGAATTTATTTGCCACTTCGGCAATGGGCCAACAGTCCAATATCAGTGGCATATGGTGCTATTTTTAATGCCCAAATGGCATTTTTGTTTTTTAGAAAAGCCTGTCATTTTGGTGGCGACGTTCTATTTGATATTCTAACGATTTTTAATGTAGCGTAATTGGACTGAATTATAAGCTGCACAAACTTATATTTTTCAAGAGGTTCGCTACCAACGGTGTAATTGAAACTTCCTGGCAGATTAAAACCGTGTGCCGGACCGAGACTCGAACTCGGGACCATTGCCCTTCGCGGGCAAGTGCTATACCAACTGAACTACCCAAGCACGACTCACTACGTGACCCCACAACTTCAGTTCCACCAGTACCTCGTCTCCTACCTCCCAAACTTCACAGAGGCTCTCCTGCACTTGCCCGCGAAGGGCAAAGGTCCCGAGTTCGAGTCTCGGTCCGGCACACGGTTTTAATCTGCCAGGAAGTTTCATATCAGCGCACAATCCACTGCAGAGTGAAAGGATTCGAGATACTGCACTTTATCTAATATTTTCTAGATATTTTCACGCTCTAAAGCAAAAGCATTTTGGTTAATCATTTGAAGCTGGAGTTTTCGTATGTTGCCGCATTTAGAAACGATTATTCGTTGAGAATTTCAGCGAAGCACTGTCGCTGTATACGACTGCATCCACCTAATAACATGTACGTCGCTTTCTCCGGTTAAAATCAGTGACAACAGAAAAATGCAGCGCAGTATCTCAGCCATATTAACAGCAAAATACTTGTGATTTCAATTTGGACGGAACGAAAAAGGAAGGCAGATGTGCGGCCCGTTATAGTTAATATGGGACGAACACTGATCAGCCACAACATTACGACCACCGACCTACTATCGACATAAACACGTCCGGGTGACAGCAGCGTCAGCTGGCGAGGAATGACTGCCAGTCAGACACACGCACTGTGCATGTACAGGGTGTTTCAAAAATGACCGATATATTTGAAACGGCAATAAAAACTAAACCAGCAGCGATAGAAATACACCGTTTGTTGCAATATGCTTGGGACAACAGTACATTTTCAGGCGGACAAACTTTCGAAATTACAGTAGTTACAATTTTCAACAACAGATGGCGCTGCAAGTGATGTGAACGATATAGAAGACAACGCAGTCTGTGGGTGCGCCATTCTGTACGTCGTCTTTCTGCTGTAAGCGTGTGCTGTTCACAACGTGCAAGTGTGCTGTAGACAACATGGTTTATTCCTTGGAACAGAGGATTTTTCTGGTGTTGGAATTCCACCGCCTAGAACACAGTGTTGTTGCAACAAGACGAAGTTTTCAACGGAGGTTTAATGTAACCAAAGGACCGAAAAGCGATACAATAAAGGATCTGTTTGAAAAATTTCAACGGAATGGGAACGTGACGGATGAACGTGCTGGAAAGGTAGGGCGACCGCGTACGGCAACCACAGAGGGCAAAGCGCAGCTAGTGCAGCAGGTGATCAAACAGCGGCCTCGGGTTTCCGTTCGCCGTGTTGCAGCTGCGGTCCAAATGACGCCAACGTCCACGTATCGTCTCATGCGCCAGAGTTTACACCTCTATCCATACAAAATTCAAACGCGGCAACCCCTCAGTGCCGCTACCATTGCTGCACGAGAGACATTCGCTAACGATATAGTGCACAGGATTGATGACGGCGATATGCATGTGGGCAGCATTTGGTTTACTGACGAAGCTTATTTTTACCTGGACGGCTTCGTCAATAAACAGAACTGGCGCATATGGGGAACCGAAAAGCCCCATGTTGCAGTCCCATCGTCCCTGCATCCTCAAAAAGTACTGGTCTGGGCCGCCATTTCTTCCAAAGGAATCATTGGCCCATTTTTCAGATCCGAAACGATTA
Source organism: Schistocerca cancellata (assembly GCF_023864275.1). Classification (NCBI taxonomy): domain Eukaryota; kingdom Metazoa; phylum Arthropoda; class Insecta; order Orthoptera; family Acrididae; genus Schistocerca; species Schistocerca cancellata. Next base: position 347,540,657 of record NC_064634.1, on the reverse strand, counting down.
CTGCATCACGCTATCTGGACATTCTTCGTGAATTTGTGGCGGTACAAACTGCCTTAGACGACACTGCGAACACCTCGTGGTTTATGCAAGATGGTGCCCGGCCACATCGCACGGCCGACGTCTTTAATTTCCTGAATGAATATTTCGATGATCGTGTGATTGCTTTGGGCTATCCGAAACATACAGGAGGCGGCGTGGATTGGCCTCCCTATTCGCCAGACATGAACCCCTGTGACTTCTTTCTGTGGGGACACTTGAAAGACCTGGTGTACCGCCAGAATCCAGAAACAATTGAGCAGCTGAAGCAGTACATCTCATCTGCATGTGAAGCCATTCCGCCAGTCACGTTGTCAAAGGTTTCGGGTAATTTCATTCAGAAACTACGCCATATTATTGCTACGCATGGTGGATATGTGGAAAATATCGTACTATAGAGTTTCCCAGACCGCAGCCCCATCTGTTGTTGAAAATTGTAACTACTGTAATTTCGAAAGTTTGTCTGCCTGAAAATGTACTGTTGTCCCAAGCATATTGCAACAAACGGTGTATTTCTATCACTGCTCGTTTAGTTTTTATTGCCGTTTCAAATATATCGGTCATTTTTGAAACACCCTGTAGTATCAGTGAGCGCGTTCTCCGCGTGGGCAATGGGGACGCTGCGCGATCTATGTGATTGTGAACGAGGGCGGATTGTGACGGCCCGGAGGCTCGGTACGAGCATTTGGGAAACTGCACGGCTTGTCGAGTATTCTAGGAGTTCTGTGGTGAGTGTCTTCAACAAGTGGCGAAACCAAGGTGAAACCACGCCCATACCTCGTGCGGTTGGCCGGCCGCTCCTCATTACAGATGTCGGACGTCGTACAGTGGACAGACTGGTAACACAGGACAGGCGGCGACCCGCGGGGGAACTAACATCTGACTTTATTGCGGGGCAGATTACAAGTGTGTCTGAACATACAGTTCACTGGGCACTCCTGACGATGGGCTCCGCAGCCAGCGACCCATGCGTGTTAACACAACTGCACCGGCAACTACGACTGAAATGGGAACGTGACCATCGCCATTGGGTGTGAGTACAATGGCAGAGCGTTGCATAGTCTGGTTAATCCCGATACCTCCTTCATCAAGCTGATGGGAGGGCGCGAATCCGTCGTCTTCCAGGGAACAGCTCCTTGACGCCTCTACTGCGGGACGGAGACAAGCTGGCGGCGGCTCCATTATGCTCTGAGGAAAATTCACGTGGGCGTCCACGGATCTAGTGGAGCTCGTGAAACGCACTTTGACAGCCAAGAAGTATCGCACACTGGTTGCATACCACGTACACCCCTTCATGACGATCAGGATTTCCTGTGGAAGTGGCATTTTTCATCAAGATAATGCGCCATGTCACAAGGCCAGGAGTGGATGGTGTGGTTCGAGGAACACAGTGGCGAGTTAAATTGTTGTGTTGGCCGTCCAGCTCTCCAGATCTGAAACCGGTCAAACACGTCTGGGGTGTGAGTGAACGCGGCGTCACAGCTCATCCCTAGAACTCACAGGAATTAGGTGACGTGTGTGTGTGTGTGTGTGTGTGTGTGTGTGTGTGTGTGTGTGTGTGTGTGTGTGCAGTTGTAGTGCCAACTCACTCCAGCGACCTACCAAGGCCTCGTTGCTTCCATGCCACGACGCGTCGCCGCTGTTGCCCGTACCAAAGGTGGACATACCGCCTATTAGACAGGTTGTCATAATGTTCTGGCTGAGCAGTATATGCGTGCCATGGAGCTGAAAAGACTTCTCAGTGCAGAAAAAGATGATACGAACCAGATACACTACTGTCTCAATGCTCGATTTTGTGACTAAAAACCGTGCTCCAGTAATTCGAAACGTTCAAGCCACAGAAGCCGCACTGGCATACCACACGGTTTTCTATCACCACCATTCGTACAAACCAGTGTATTGTACCAGAAAACTAAATAAAAAAAGCTATTTACAAAATCTAAGGATGTATAAAATTTATCTTGTGGAGGAAGAAAACAAATGCACGTAACACCGCAAATGTTATTGTTAAAACTTTGAAAGGCAAAGTTCATATTTTGTCTGGTGACAGGTGCAAGCAATTCTGGTGCACTGAAAATATTTTCAAATGTAATTCAATATTTTGATTACAAACGCAGTAGAATTCAAATAAACGTGCTTGAATTACGAGGTTGTCAGAACGAAATTTCAGAAAGTATTGCCAACTATGTTATAGAAACTTTGAAAAAGCATACACTTACTTCTTCTCAATGGATTGCTTTTGATGGTTACACTGCAAATGTTAACTCCAGTGGTCTTGCGGGCAGAGAAGAAAAAAACGTGTATCCTTATCTCAAAAGACAGTGCGATTACAGTAGGACGGCCTGAGCACATATTATGCAGCACCTTGCAACAAGGAACTTATTCTCTCTCCTTGGATATAGAACCTTTCGTTATGAAGATGTTCACCTTTTTTCGCATATAGGCGAACGAACTGGAAGATTTCTGTGAATGTATAAGCACAAATTAAGAACAGTTTTTAAACTATTCCATGATCAAATATATGCTTCTGACTCATAGTTGAACGGAAATAATGGTTTTTGTTGATAGTTGATGGTGGTTATGGTTTGTCACACACCCAATTACGATCTCACAATATACAGGAAGATGGTCTTTTTTTGACTGAAATTGGTTGTGTAATAAACTGATTAATACAGCTGCTTGCAGTCATGATTTTTAAGCAATTTTTGGTGCACAGAGAAACTGCAAGACGCGGCTCTTCTATTGGATACAAGACAACGGCTGGTCAGCTCCTAGCAGGGCTTGGATATCATCAAAAGAACCGGACGAGTACAAGCAGGACTCGCACTCTGAGTTTTCCGTACAAACTTAATTATGTATACGAATAATAACAATAATGTGGCTCAATGGCGTGGTGCAAGTCTTTCTATTTGACGCCACTGAGGCAACTTGCGTGTCCCTAACCTACCCCATTTATCTAACTGGGAATCTGAAAAAATGCTATGTTTCTAACAATTCCTCAAATCGTTGAGAGATGAAAGCTATCTTAAAACGAACACAAAGAAACCATAGTCCGACCAATATTCGATCGCTTTACCTCTCAGTTTCCAAACAGGCCGTTACTGGTGGACCACCTTGCCCGACATGTACACTCCTGGAAATTGAAATAAGAACACCGTGAATTCATTGTCCCAGGAAGGGGAAACTTTATTGACACATTCCTGGGGTCAGATACATCACATGATCACACTGACAGAACCACAGGCACATAGACACAGACAACAGAGCATGCACAATGTCGGCACTAGTACAGTGTATATCCACCTTTCGCAGCAATGCAGGCTGCTATTCTCCCATGGAGACGATCGTAGAGATGCTGGATGTAGTCCTGTGGAACGGCTTGCCATGCCATTTCCACCTGGCGCCTCAGTTGGACCAGCGTTCGTGCTGGACGTGCAGACCGCGTGAGACGACGCTTCATCCAGTCCCAAACATGCTCAATGGGGGACAGATCCGGAGATCTTGCTGGCCAGGGTAGTTGACTTACACCTTCTAGAGCACGTTGGGTGGCACGGGATACATGCGGACGTGCATTGTCCTGTTGGAACAGCAAGTTCCCTTGCCGGTCTAGGAATGGTAGAATGATGGGTTCGATGACGGTTTGGATGTACCGTGCACTATTCAGTGTCCCCTCGACGATCACCAGTGGTGTACGGCCAGTGTAGGAGATCGCTCCCCATACCATGATGCCGGGTGTTGGCCCTGTGTGCCTCGGTCGTATGCAGTCCTGATTGTGGCGCTCACCTGCACGGCGCCAAACACGCATACGACCATCATTGGCACCAAGGCAGAAGCGACTCTCATCGCTGAAGACGACACGTCTCCATTCGTCCCTCCGTTCACGCCTGTCGCGACACCACTGGAGGCGGGCTGCACGATGTTGGGGCGTGAGCGGAAGACGGCCTAACGGTGTGCAGTACCGTAGCCCAGCTTCATGGAGACGGTTGCGAATGGTCCTCGCCGATACTCCAGGAGCAACATTGTCCCTAATTTGCTGGGAAGTGGCGGTGCGGTCCCCTACGGCACTGCGTAGGATCCTACGGTCTTGGCGTGCATCCGTGCGTCGCTGCGGTCCGGTCCCAGGTCGACGGGCACGTGCACCTTCCGCCGACCACTGGCGACAACATCGATGTACTGTGGAGACCTCACGCCCCACGTGTTGAGCAATTCGGCGGTACGTCCACCCGGCCTCCCGCATGCCCACTATACGCCCTCGCTCAAAGTCCGTCAACTGCACATACGGTTCACGTCCACGCTGTCGCGGCATGCTACCAGTGTTAAAGACTGCGATGGAGCTCCGTATGCCACGGCAAACTGGCTGACACTGACGGCGGCGGTGCACAAATGCTGCGCAGCTAGCGCCATTCGACGGCGAACACCGCGGTTCCTGGTGTGTCCGCTGTGCCGTGCGTGTGATCATTGCTTGTACAGCCCTCTCGCAGTGTCCGGAGCAAGTATGGTGGGTCTGACACACCGGTGTCAATGTGTTCTTTTTTCCATTTCCAGGAGTGTATATAGACATTTCAACCAAAAGTTTTGATAAGCGAGTTGGTACACTGAAGAGCCAAACAGACTGGTACACCTGCTTAATATCGTGTAGGGACCCTCGAGCACGCAGAAGTACCGGAATACGACGTGGCAAGGACTCGACTAATGTCTGAAGTAGTGCAGCAGGAAATTGATACCATGAATCCTGCAGGGCTGTCCATAAATCCGTAAGATTACGAGGGCGGAGGTGGAGATCTCTTCTGAACAGCACGTTGCAAACCACCCCAGATACGCTCAATAATGCCCATAACTGGGTTGTTTGGTAGCCAGCGGAAGTGATTAAACACAGAGGAGTGTCCCTGAAGCCACTCTGTAGCAACTCTGGACGTGCGGGGTGTCGCACTGTTCTGCTGGAATTTCCCACGTCCATCGGAATGCACAATGGACGTGAATAGATTCAGGTGATCAGAGTCACCTGTCAGAGTTGTATCTGGAAGAATCAGCAGTCCCATATGACTCCAACTGCACACGCCCCACACCATTACACAGCTTTCACCGGCTTGAACAGGCCCCTGCTGACATGCAGGATCCATTGATTCGTGAGGTTGTCTCCATACCCGTACATGTCCATCCGCTCGATACAATTTGAAATGAGACTCGTCCGACCAAGCAACATCTTTCCAGTCATCAACAGTCCAATGTCGGTGTTGAAGGTTCCAGGCGAGACGTAAAGCTTTGTGTCGTGCAGTCATCAAGGGTACACGAGTGGGCCTTCGGCTCGGAAAGCCCATATCGATGATGTTTCGTTGAATTGTTCGCACGCTGACACTTGTTGATGGCTCAGCATTGAAATTTGCAGCTTTTTGCGAAAGGGCTGCACCTCTGTCAAGTTGAACGATTCTCTTCAGTCTTCGTCCCGTTCTTGCAGGATCTTTTTCTGGCCGCAGTGATATCGGGGATCTGATGTTTTGCCGGATTCCTGATATTCATGGTATATTCGTGCTATGGTCGTACGGGCAAATCACCACTTCATCGCTACCTCGGAGATGCTGTATCCCATCGTTCGTTCGCCGACTATGACACCACGTCAAAATTCATTTATAGTTTGATAACCTGCCATTGTAGCAGCAGTAACCGATCTAAGTGCGCCAGACACTTGTTACCTTACACACATCAAAAAAAGTTTTGCATCACCTTGGTTCTGAGTGTTCCGGAACCTGTACAGAAAATTGGAATCGAGATTAACGTAAACATAATTTCTGCCCTTTTTATTGCTCATGAAGACCACATCTCACTGTATGGTGGTACAACATGACCCATCATACAGCGAGACCTTCAGAGGTGGTGGTCCAGACTGCTGTACACACCGGTACGTCTAATACCCAATATCACATCCTCTTGTATTGATACATGCCTGTATTCATTGTATACTATCAACAAGTTCATCAAGGCACTGTTGGTGCAGATTGTACCACTCCTCAACGGCGATTCGGCGTAGATCCCTCAGTGATTGATGGATCACGTAGTCCATAAACAGCCCTTTTCAATCTATCCCAAGCATGACCGTTTGGGGTTCATTTCTGGAGAATATGCTGGCCACTCTAATCGAGCGATGTTGTTATCCTGAAGGAAGTCATTCATAAGATGTGCGCGATGGGGGCGCGAATTGTAGTCCATGAAGAGGAATGCCTCGCCAATGTGCTGCTGCACTATTGGTCGCAGGATGGCACTCATGTTTCGTACAGTCGTTATGGGTCCTTCCGTGACCACCAGCGGCGTTCGTTGGCCCCACATAATGCCACTCGAAAACAGCACGGAACCTCCACCTTCCTGCACTCGCTGGACAGTGTGTCTAAGGAGTTTATCCTGACCGGGTTGCCTCCAAACACGTCTCCGGCGATTGTCTGGTTGAAGGCATATGCGACACTCATCGGTGAAGAGAACGTGATGCCAATCCTGAGCGGTCCTTTCGACATGTTGTTGGGCCCATCTGTACCGCGCTGCATGGTGTCGTAGTTGCAAAGATGGACCTCGCCATGGACATCGGGAGTAAAGCTGCGCATCAAGCAGCCTGTTGTGCACAATTTGAGTCGTAACACAACGTCCTGTGGCTGTACGAAAAGCATTATTCAACATTATGGCGTTGCTGAATGAGTTCCTCCGAGCCATAATCCGTAGGTAGCGGTCATCCACTGCAATAGTAGCCCTTGGGCGGCCTGAGCGAGGCATGCCATCGACAGTTACTGTCTCTCTCTATCTCCTCCATGTCACTCCGAGACGCCTGGACACTTCCCTTGTTGGAAGCCCTTCCTGGTACAAAGTAAAAATGCGGACGCGATAGAACCTCGGTATTGACCGTCCAGGCATGGTTGAACTACAGACAACAACAGCAGTGTACCTCCTTCCTGGTGGAACGACTGGAATTGATCGGCTGTCGAACCCCCTCCGTCTAATAGGCGTTGCTCATGCACGGTTGTTTTCATCTTTGGACAGGTTTAGTGACATCTATGAACAGTCAAAGGGACTGCGTCTGTGATAGAAGATCCACAGTCAACGTCTATCTTCAGGAGTTCTGAGAACCGGGGTGATGTAAAACTTTTTGATGTGTGTATATAGGCATTGCTGACCGCAGTGCCGTGTTCTGCCTGTTAACATATCTCTGTATTTGAATACGCATGCCTATGTGACATGTATGGCGGTATCTTTCGACTGCATTGACTTAGAGCATCTTTCATACCGCTAAGAGACCGTACATCGAGCAGGTGACATAAATTTCAGCTTGTTTACTTCTGCCCGTTCCTGAGAAAAAGGGGTGTTAACAGTTGGACAGACAGACGACAAAATGACAGTATAAGGGTTTTGTTTTTACTCTGATAAAAAAAAACCCTGGAGGGAGACACACACTGTTCAGTCACATAAACGTGGCCACCTGTCAAAAGCCTGAACAACCAGACAGGAACAGAGTCACTGAGGTTCTGGAAGGTACCGACAGGGTTGTGGAGTCATGTCGACTCCAGTGTCGTAGCCAGCTGAGTCACGTTTCTCGGTTGAAGATTCATAGCGCAAACAGCCCAGTGGAGGTGGTCCCATAGATTCTTTATTGGTTTCCAATCCAGGGACTCTGATCGCCAGAGGAGTGTGGCAAACTTATCCTTGGGCTCTTCGAAACACGTATGTGCACTGCGATCTGTGTGCCACCTTGCACTGTCCAACTGGTATGAAGCTCTCGTGCCGAGGAAAAACAAACTGCGCCGGCCGCGGTGGTCTAGCGGTTCTGGCGCTGCAGTCCGGAACCGCGGGACTGCTACGGTCGCAGGTTCGAATCCTGCCTCGGGCACGGGTGTGTGTGATGTCCTTAGGTTAGTTAGGTTTAAGTAGTTCTAAGTTCTAGGGGACTTATGACCTAAGATGTTGAGTCCCATAGTGCTCAGAGCCATTTGAACCATTTTTTTTGAAAAACAAACTGCATGTATGGGTGGGCATAGTCACCAAGGATAGATACGTTCTTTTGTTGATCCATTGCGCCTTCCGGAATGTTAGGAAAATATTCCCCAGACCACCTCCTCCGGCCTGGACCCTTCCGACCATTGTTGCAGTGTGTCTGTCTTCAGACGGTTCACGTCATTCATGACAACGGTCAACGGTCCGATGGAGCATAAAACGAGATTTATCTGGAAAGGCCACTTCTCACAACTGAGTGGGCGTGCAGTAGCGGTACTGGCGCGCAAAGTCCAGCCTACGTCGCTGATAAGCAGCAGCCAGCATGAATGCATGAACCAGGGCCTGTTGAGAACGCCCATATGCAACAATGTTCGCTGGACGGCAGTTGCAGAGACAATGTTCGTAGCCGCTTGGTTCATTTGCACGGTCAATTGCTCAACAGTTCCACGTCTATTCGCCGGTACACATCTCCGCAGCCATTTTGAAACGCTATCGTCTTTGGCCCTTGGTGCACCGCAGTTGCCCAGTAGCCGGTTTTCAACAGCGCCGGAAATGAAACCACCCTTGGCCCGTAAACCAATGATGATACCCTTTGGGACGTCAGACAAATCTCTCCATCTCCGAGTTACGACAATGACTGTTCTGTTGTCCGCGTCCCACCGACACGCTTTGTATTACTTCCACAGCTAGTGCTGAGTTCTTATTGGACATTGACGTAAAACATAGGCGGTGGTCACAATAGTGAGATTGGACTGTCCATTAATTCTCCTCCATAGCAGAGCTGTCAGCGTGTCTGACGGCTAGGTAGGAGATCCAGGTACAGTTCCCGGTACTGCCAGGGAATTTTCCTTAGTGGGCCTGTAGTCAACTCGGTGTGACTATTCGAAGAGTTACTAGAGTGAGAAGTAGCCGCCCAAATGTGTGGAAAGCTTAAAATGTCCGGGAGACCGGCGTACTGATCCCGTGCCCCTCTACACTCCATCCAAATGATGGTATATGGAAGATGATGACACACGGGCTGGTCGGCAACGGTAGATTGTCGGCATCTGATCACTCAGTCGTTTTTTTTTTACTAAATTAATTTTAGTATGTTTTTCAAACGCACATTTCCGCCTTTTGACTGCAAATAACGTGTTTATTTCACTATTTAGATTTCAGCCTTTTTAGGTGTTGGAAACTGGAAGTTTGTGGTATGTTCCTATGGGACCGAACTGCTGAGGTCATCGGTCCATAGGCTTACACACTACTTAATTTGACTTAAACTAACTTACGCTAAGAACAACACACACACCCATGCCCGAGCGAGGACTGGAACCTCCGACGGGGGAAGCCGTGCGGACCGTCGCAAGGCGCCGCAGAACTCGCGGCTACCCCGCGCGGCTGCTTTCATAGAAAGCACGGAGACAACAAGAAGAAGTGCACCACAAGATGATTAATTCAGGTGTTACAACGTTAACAATCGTCCAACTTATGTGAAACGCAAGTCATCGCCGAAAGTGTCACACAAGTCGGATGACTGTTGACATTATAACACATGAAAATGGGATAAGGTCGAACTCTAGACAGTTAAATAAAAGCATTATACACTCGTACAGTCAAATAGAGGAAACATCTTTTCGAATATTTTACATGACTTTGGCTCTAGAAAAAGAAAAAAATCAAGAAATACTGTATAGTCAGTGTGGAAATTCAGTGCATCTTACGAATGTTGTTGTTGTTGTGGTCTTCAGTCCAGAGACTGGTTTGATGCAGCTCTCAGCCATACAGTAGAGCTGCATGCCCTCGGGAAAAATTACAGCTGCAGTTACCCCTTGCTTTCAGCCGTTCGCAGTACCAGCACAGCAAGGCCGTTTTGGTTAGTGTTACAAGGCCAGATCAGTCAATCAATCAGACTGTTGCCCCTGCAGCTACTGAAAAGCCTGCTGCCCCTCTTCAGGAGCCACACGTTTGTGTGGCCTCTCAACAGATACCCCTCCGTCGCGGTTGCACCTACAGTACGGCTAACTACACTCCTGGAAATTGAAATAAGAACACCGTGAATTCATTGTCCCAGGAAGGGGAAACTTTATTGACACATTCCTGGGGTCAGATACATCACATGATCACACTGACAGAACCACAGGCACATAGACACAGGCAACAGAGCATGCACAATGTCGGCACTAGTACAATGCACATCCACCTTTCGCAGCAATGCAGGCTGCTATTCTCCCATGGAGACGATCGTAGAGATGCTGGATGTAGTCCTGTGGAACGGCTTGCCATGCCATTTCCACCTGGCGCCTCAGTTGGACCAGCGTTCGTGCTGGACGTGCAGACCGCGTGAGACGACGCTTCATCCAGTCCCAAACATGCTCAATGGGGGACAGATTCGGAGATCTTGCTGGCCAGGGTAGTTGACTTACACCTTCTAGAGCACGTTGGGCGGCACGGGATACATGCGAACGTGCATTGTCCTGTTGGAACAGCAAGTTCCCTTGCCGGTCTAGGAATGGTAGAACGATGGGTTCGATGACGGTTTGGATGTACCGTGCACTATTCAGTGTCCCCTCGACGATCACCAGTGGTGTACGGCCAGAGTAGGAGATCGCTCCCCACACCATGATGCCGGGTGTTGGCCCTGTGTGCCTCGGTCGTATGCAGTCCTGATTGTGGCGCTCACCTGCACGGCGCCAAACACGCATACGACCATCATTGGCACCAAGGCAGAAGCGACTCTCATCGCTGAAGACGACACGTCTCCATTCGTCCCTCCATTCACGCCTGTCGCGACACCACTGGAGGCGGGCTGCACGATGTTGGGGCGTGAGCGGAAGACGGCCTAACGGTGTGCGGGACCGTAGCCCAGCTTCATGGAGACGGTTGCGAATGGTCCTCGCCGATACCCCAGGAGCAACAGTGTCCCTAATTTGCTGGGAAGTGGCGGTGCGGTCCCCTACGGCACTGCGTAGGATCCTACGGTCTTGGCGTGCATCCGTGCGTCGCTGCGGTCCGGTCCCAGGTCGACGGGCACGTGCACCTTCCGCCGACCACTGGCGACAACATCGATGTATTGTGGAGAGCTCACGCCCCACGTGTTGAGCAATTCGGCGGTACGTCCACCCGGCCTCCCGCATGCCCACTATACGCCCTCGCTCAAAGTCCGTCAACTGCACATACGGTTCACGTCCACGCTGTCGCGGCATGCTACCAGTGTTAAAGACTGCGATGGAGCTCCGTATGCCACGGCAAACTGGCTGACACTGACGGCGGCGGTGCACAAATGCTGCGCAGCTAGCGCCATTCGACGGCCAACACCGCGGTTCCTGGTGTGAACGCTGTGCCGTGCGTGTGATCATTGCTTGTAGAGCCCTCTCGCAGTGTCTTGAGCAAGTATGGTGGGTCTGACACACCGGTGTCAATGTGTTCTTTTTTCCATTTCCAGGAGTGTATATCGCCCAGGCACGTAAGCCTCCCCATCAACGGCAAGGTCCATGGTTCATCTTTCGAATAACCACCCTATTTTATTTTCCAAGAATTTGTTCTCCAAAAATCAGTTCTGACCATTTACTAGGTGAATCAGTTAAGCCGGCTTTGAAAAATCTAAAAATGTAAATTTTTGAAAGCGTGTCCCTAATTCCATCCACCGTTCTTCCTAATATTAGCCACCAGGCGAAATTAGGAATCAAGGGGACTGTACTTTGTAGCTGTTTCATAGCGGACACAGCTGTTTTAACTCTTTGTCTCTGACAAATTTTGTCACCTCCTGATTTCATGTATTGTGAACAGCTAGCGTTAAATTCGAAATACCTTCCTCTTGTGCTACAGACAGGAAACAAAATGTTTCGTGCTCTGAAAAATTGTCTCGCTTTGAATCCCTGTTGACTGATGGAATGCTGCTATGGGTGCAGGAGGCGCTGGTTTACTTAAATTGATTTCTTTTTCTTTTCTGAGGAAAATAATCGTAGGGAGGGAGGGCGTAGAGTTGTATATTGACAAAAGAGAGAAGCAGGTGACGTTCATATTAAGTTTCTCTCTCTTTTCCGATAAAACCATGAGGACCAAAAGGAATATATGGAAAACAGTTTGTCGTTATAGAACTCTAAGCTCCTAATTCTTGGAAGACTGAAGAGTTCGGACTGAGAACGTTACGTTGCGTACCTCTCCGACAATTAAAGCCATTTACTTTGGATCGGCATTCTGGTTTGATTTAGAAAATACGAGGTCATTCTGAAAACTATTATCTCAGAAATTTTTATGTGCAAACTCTTAAAGCTTTTTAAATAAAACAGACTTTATTAACGTTCTACATCTTTATTTTTCATGTCTACGTATTTATTTCTCAACATAGTCATCCTGGGGATGAACACATTTCTGCACACGAAAGACCAGTTTGTTGATACCGTTATTGCAGAATATTTGACTTCGCTGACGGAGCCGCAATCTCACATCTACTTGCACCACGTTATCACTATCCAAGCGAAGTCCTGGAAGGTGTTCTTTAAATTCTGGAAACAGATGACAATCGGATGGGGCCAAGTCGGGACCAAATGTTGCATGATCTGTGACTGCGAACCCAGGCTGTCGGGTTGCTGCAGACGTCGCACTGGCATTATCATGCTAAAGAAGGAGCTGTTCCAGCTGTTGACGAACTCTTCGGTTACAAAGTCGATTACAGCACACTGCTTTTTACACAGTAATATTACTCAGTTACGCAACCCCACGTTACACGCTACAAATCAGAGCCCTCTAGTGGCAGAGTGTTGCAATATGTGTCACCGAAACGGGATATGTCGACGGAATAGTATGTCTGACATGCAGCACCTCAACCTACATTGAGAACAGAATAAATTATTCAGAGGCATTACTTTTCAGCACACCCTTGTAGATAGGGAAGATTGTGTTTCACGTGTAAATGGAAACCTATCTGCAATATGTCATTCTAGTAATACCAAAAACATTCTTCTCTATTTCACTGCAGTAGTTAACAAGTTCAGTTTCTAAATCTACTGTCAGCTTTGTTTGTATTCTCGAACTTTTTTTTCTGGAGCAATAATTCAGATTTCCTCTTCCTTATTTTTTGTAGTGTAATTTGAGCAGCTTGCAGTACTCCTGAACTTCCAATGTTGCTGTCTCTTTACTCCGAGCAACACAGCTCGTAGCCCTAACATTTCACGTTGACCATTCCATCCTCTTTTCTTACGTATAGAAAAAAATTAATAAAGTTTTATTATATTGACGAAAGTAATAAAAACAATACAAAAAACGTTAAGGGTAAGTAGGCACATGTGTACGACATGAATCATTCCAGCGGCACCCACTGCTGAGGCGATATTAGGAACATTTTTGTGGTCGATTACAAGGCCATATTCTCCTGCATTAGTTCTTTTATTTTTACATACAAATGACATGGTTTCTTTCCATCTTTGTGTACGAAAACTTTTCGTACCGTTTTCATAAAAACAATAGTATACAACACAAGCTATCCAGTTAACGTAAGAACCAAATATTACGGAATGGTAGTGAGGCGCAGTTTGTGCATTCACTTTACTCTGACAACTACTGTGTCGAAGACACATAGAAGCCGAGTAGCCGTTATATACATTGACGCCATCGTTCTCAATCGAGCATAGTTCCTACAACATATGTATTCGGACACGATTATATTTTCAAAAAATCCTGTTCGTCATGCCGCACATTACACTATGCTTTATTGGAGATGATCTGCCACCCCGAAGGATTAAACAAATAAAAAGGTAAGTGACAATCTGTCATGACGATGTTGAGGAACAGGTACAATGCTACCTGGTGCGCTGCCGAATTAGATTATCTTGACTTTGGCGTGTTCAACATTCGCGAAGCTTCAAGCAGTGTCTAGCCGCCAACGCTTAGGGACGTGAACAGTGGAATCTGTGAGGTACACTTGAGTACAGAAGCAGAACGATTTCGGAGGTTGAGAAAACCGAGGTGAAAGTATGATGATTTTAACAAAGGTGATGATTCGACTCGTTAACTGTTAGAGCAATTTCTCTATACTCAGGCTCACTGTCTCATTCATTTACAGAATCGTTAAGACTGCCAGGGCATGGTATATTTATCCAAGTTGAAGCATTTAAGATCGGGCACCCAAAATACATCTCGAGCGACTAAATATATCGAGATCAGTTGTTCGCTTAGTTATAAAGGGCAATCGGGAGGATTTTTTGCCATGTGCAAGTAATTTGTAACGTTTATAACTGGCGAATTATGGATACGACTTTGCCTTTTATGTGTAACCATGCACTTTTTTCTGTGGCATTGGAAAGAATCTTCTAAGAGAATTTCAACAATGTAACGTTGCAGCAAACGAAAGTTTTGTCACTTACGATATGTTAGTGCCTGTATTGTTCAGGCATTGCAATACCATATTTATCCGCCGAAACTGTGCAAGCAGGTCTCCTCTGTACGGGAATATACATAATGGACGTACGAGTGCAGGTTATATACACATGGTTGACAACATATGGAAGTTTGGCTCGAGTCACGGCGCCTTCTCGGATAGCCTTATACTAAGGCGGCCGCTTGCCATAAGCAAATTTTCATCGTTGTCCTTACATTATACAGCTGAAGGTTGTCCATATTCTTAACTGCGAACACATTTATGTACTTTTATCACGTGCTCGTAATGGGCTTTTACAGTGAACATGGATGTCGTCATTTAGTGCTGACTGAGTTTAAACGAATGAGAATGAGCTGTTAGACGGCTAGAGAGACTATCACCTGCTGATCTTCAGTCCTTGGGCTGCGAAGGCCTTCGTCACTTACTTCCAAGGTTTTGTTGCCAAGTCGATGATATAATTAATAAAAGGGACAAGGGAAAGCTATAGTAAGTGAAAGGCCATCACTGAAGTTAAACACAGACGTGTATTGAAAAATAACAGGAATATAAAATATCGAGGTAGCTCTGACGCATGACTATGTTTGTTCACTCACAATATAGGTGATCTGGCGAGTTTGCTTCCTACTGTACAAATGGCAAACACATTAAGAAGTTCAGTAAAGGCAACGAAATCAAAACTCAGACCCTACAGAGAGAGAGAGCTGACTGCGAGAACTCTACGTCGGTGCGTCGAAACTAAGCCACGAGAATAAGGATACGTTACCTGAAACAGGTGCAGCAAGTTGAAGCTAACTGCATTACTGCTGGCCAACTCACGATATTGAATGAGAGCGAAGCATTCAATGCGTCTGCACTAGAGCAACTACCGAAGTTGCTGCAAAAACCCGATCGCCAGTCATGTTGCTCAACAGCTAATCGGTCTCTCTCTCTCTCTCTCTCTCTCTCCCCTTCTTGGGCAGTCTTGGTGGCGGCACCGTATGCTGTGTCAAGCCTCTAAAAGTGTATGGATTACAACATGTGTGGAACCTAATCAGATGGTAACAAAACAACTGCATCACAAACAACATATGTGGAACTCGATTAGATGGTAACGAGACAACTGCATCACAGTCCACTGTCCCACTATCAGATAAAGAGGTCCCACAAATATTTTCCCTGTTGTACCAAATGTAAACAGTAATGTTTGGTTCTTGTCTGTATTGTTGTAATTATCATATAAAATACTAAAATCATTGATCTTAAGCATTTATACGCGCTAGAAAGGCTTACGATGCTGGACTTAGAATATCATTTGAACTCAACCCACCACAGTCGGTTTTCTATATGACTATTCATGTCATCGGGTATCACTAAGAGGTTCTATAGTTTGCAGTGCGAAACAGGTGGGATATCGTACATGTTAGCACCAGATTTATTGCCTTGTGTCCAGTGGGACGTCTTCCACTAACTGCGACTGCTTATTTCTTTGGAAATGTGGAGATACGTGGCTATTTAGAGCACTAGCAATAAAACAGATAACAGTGATGGGATTTTGAAAACCCATTGACAGACCACAGACGTTGTACAGTCGCATCTCCCAGCCAAACTCGATTTTTGAAGAACTGCAACCGATTTTATAAGTCATTGTTATGAATCTGTTGATGGACCAGTATGTGGAAAGTATGAAATGCACTGGAATTTAATATTCGTAGAACTCTCCTTTGGGTGATCCTATTCTCACAATCAAATTTTCTCGCATTGACATGTGGATAACATGTTACACCTGCCAAAATGTTGGTTGCATTTCTTTCATCAGTTGCTGTTTTAAAGTGACTGTCACCGTGGAGAGGAGAACATTACAATTAATGTGTCAGGGTACCAACGAACAGTTGTACTATATTTGAGTCTAATAACAGAATACAATAACATAGTTTCTCAGGACGTGAGACCGCACTACTTGGTTCCGACTGAAAGTCAGTCACGGACGTTGTACTGGTATGTTCTGGCTGAAAGTCAGTCACTGACATTGCATTTGAATTTTCGTGAGGCCGTAGTCGGGAGTGAGCGTTGGCTGCTAGAGGAGAGTACCTTAGTATGCGCGAGTAATGAGTGGATGGGAAAATATCTATTAGGTACATTACGTATGTAAATCGTGGACAGTTGGGTATGTGAGTCTCACGGGAAGCGTGCAAGGGATAAGTCCCTGCTGTCGTGCTATTCATCTGTGTCCGCGGTAGCTCAGATGGATAGAACCTCTGCCAAGTAAGCAGGAGATCCCGGGTTTTAGTCCCGGTCGGGGCACACATTTTCAGCTGTCCCCATCGAGGTGTATCAATAACACCTGTCGGTAGCTGATGGTTTCAATTAATTATCATGAATTGGAAATAGCGTCATGCAAGGCAGTGACTTCGAGGAAGAGTTCACGATGGAGACCTGCGAGTTTGGAGCTCGAGGACGGATTGCAGGATCCCAGCAAGGCTGTGAGCTCGAGGAAATGTTACAGAAGAATTATAGCGAGACAGTGAGTTCGAAGATGTGTTGGAGACGAAGTGAGCGAGGCGGTGAGTTAGTGGATGGGTTGACGATTGAGTCCAAAGAGGCGGTGAGCTCCAGGGCGCGTTTAATACGAAGTCCAACGAAGAACTGGAATCTCATTGACTGTAATAGAATTATCTTCAGTGATGAGTCTGAAATGAGTCCTGATGACCAGAGAAGACTTGTATGGAGACGCCCCAAACAGCGGTGGGGTACCACCCTGACTGCCACCTTCCATACAGGCCTACAACCAGGTGTGATGGTCCGGGAGGCCATTTCTTTAGATAGCAGGACCCCTTTGCTTGTCAACCGCGGCACTCTTGCAGCACAGTCGTATGTCGATGATTACACTGTCGGCTGCATGAGTATTCGATGGAATTTAACGAATTTATGAAGGAAAAATGAGAGCAAGAACGAAAACTAGAACACCCAAAATGGACTGTAGACTTAGCATATTAAGTGGACTTGACTGCACACTGCTCACAGTACGACAGAGAATGAATGTCGTGTGACTAGGGTCTCCCATTGGGTAAACCGTTAGCCTGGTGCAAGTCTTTCGATTTGACGCCACTCTGGCAACTTGCGCGTCGATTGAGATGAAATGGTGATGATTAGGACAACACAACGACCAGTCCCTGAGTGGAGAAAGTCTCCGACCCAGCTGGGAATCGACCCCGGGTCCTTAGGATTGACATTCTGTCGTTCTGACTTCTCAGCTACCGGGGACGTACACTACGACACTACAAGGTGAGAAAAGACTTATTTCTGGTTTGATGGGGATGCATTTGGAAAGAAAATTATACTATGGAAGGGACAAATGCCGACAAAAACACCGTCCAATCCTCTAAGCTCACTGAGACTGAAGAAAATGTGAGTATTGAAGAATTCATTGTCACAGGGAAAATTATAAGGATATTTTTGTGAAAGTTTTGTGCGTGAGTCTATGGAACTGATGATCTGCAATGTGATTACCATTTAAAATACAAATTCTTTTACGTTAAAATGTCCAGGAGCTCTACGTTATTTGTCTTGGGAAGAGTTCCTACATCTCTATAATAACGTCGCAAACGTTATAAAATATTTCGATCGACATAAGTGTATGAAAGGCTTCTTTCGGTTATAAAACGAAGTCTGGTTATGTGACAATCTGAGTGTGAAAATCGTTGAAATTGTTTGTGTCTGTCAAAATTTCCGATACATTGTGCCAGATAAAAATTATGTCATCAGCACATCAGATATAATTAAATATTGAAATTTCGTTTTGTTTATGATGTATGTTGTTGATCTTCCTCATCCTGACACAATGACGGTGTGGCATAGCGGTGGGGCAAGTGTGCAGCCAAGCGACGGAGACACACACACATACAAGAATACTTCTCAGATGCTGAATTCCTGACAGTTTTCGTCTAACTCCAGGAACAGTCTCCAGAGGCTCAGGCCGGGTGGTGCGGCCGAGCAGTTCCTTGGATGCTTTGTAGTCGGTGGGACCCACAGCAAGAGCGTTTGTGTGCCTGCTGGTCACCTGTGGCAGTTCATGCTTGTGGTTTCGCCTCTCGGTTTTTTCCACATTAACACAGATCATGATAGAGCCAATGACTGAATCCACAGTAAAGATGCGACCTTCACCGACTGGGAGAAGAACCGCGACAGGAGAGCGTCCCTAATTTCAGGTCTCTCGTAACACAAGAAGTGAACGGGAGTAGGTCATTTTATCTGGGCCCAGTGTGCAAGATTGTGCTAAAAATACTAGTAAATTTCCTCAACAGTAAATACAACGGTGACTTTGACCAAACTTATATTTACTGAGCTTTATTTAACATTTTTATCGATCACCTGTTGATCAGTAGTTCGGGATGATTATTTATCTGTAAATCGCTATAAAATATTTATGATGTACTCTTTAGAATTTCATTATCTGGCTGCAGATCAGTCTCAGTAAATACATAGCACTTCTGTTTTCGTATTTAATCCTACCGTGTTGCAAATAAAAATGTGAAGACGAAGGGCTCTCTCTCTCTCCAACACTTGTAGGTGGAGCTCAGCAGTGGCTAGGATATCTGTATACTAATTTCCTTCTGGCACTTTGCATCACACTATGGTTGTGAATGTGTACCTCTAAGCCAGTTTACAAGTGTGAATGTAATTTTCTCTTTCAGAAAAAATAACAAATTAAAAGTTATCATTGTCTATGTGAAAAGGAAGAGTTTATAAATATAACAGGCTCATAACTACTGAACCACAGCAACTGAGGGCAGTCAGCTTATTGTCTATGACTTCCGAGAAAAGTCTGCAATTTTCTTTTTTGCCAGCTTCCCTTTTGAGAATGTAGAAATACTGCTACATCCCAAGATTATGGATTGCTGGACAACAAACACACTTGTGAATCTGTCCCCACAGTTACTCACTACTACGGATATGTTGCATTCCCACCAGAACCGTCACAAACATAGCTGCCACTAGAACAGCTAGTACAGCTCACGCTGCAACCAGCTGCATCAGTACACAACGTCCTTTACCTAGTCGATTACTTATTTCGAACATCTATATACTTCATTTTTCACTGCAGACACCATGATGCCCAAACTATTTGTTATAGTCATCGCTAGCATTCATTCAACACTACTTTTACAGTTTTTGCCAGACACACTTTTGCAAAGTCATTCATTATCTTCCAGACTGTGACAACACACAACATGTGCGCACATAAGATGTCATAGCATACTACTTGATGTATGAGATTCGGAAATGTCCAGTGATGGTCAGTTTTGGAATTATAGAAGTGTTTGTGCCACACACACACACATAGCCACCTCTCATGCTCACAGCCACATATACAATTGCTTCTGATACAACCTCTTCTATATCAGTACCACCACAGTCTCACAACCATTATGTACAAAATCAGTACAACCATTGCTATTTTCTCATATCATTTCCCTCCCTTCATCATTGCAGCCTCTACCATTACAACAACCACCAAGAGCACTAACAAAACCACTGATATTATTACCAATACCATCACCTATGTCACCACCACCACCACTACCACCAACACCACCATCACCAAAGCCACAACCATAACCACCTCGACCAACATGTCAACCTGTTTATTCTAAAAGACTTCATTTTTGTACTCATGTATTATTCCCATTTCATTTTGACACTGCTATGATGTCCATCACCATTTAATTGCTGTGGTAGTTCTTCATTCCTGAACAAGACAGTTAATTTATTCGCATACAATTCTTGTTGCCTCTATCTTTTTAACAATCTACCATGTACCATAAACACTGCAAAATGCATTACTACCTCCACATCACATCCACCAACAAAACCATTAACAGCAGTACCAGAAACAGTCCTTTATCACTGTGGTGTTTATTTCAGTTGCATCTCACAAATACAATCATTTCCATATCAGCAGCACTACCTCATCATCCTCATCTGTTCTTCACCTTTGAGCCATAAATTGTAATTGCTCTCCATAGTACTAAACAACAACCAGGAACACCAACGCTAACACTTTTTGTTCTGCTAGCATCATTAATACCAGCATTTCCTCTGCCATTGACAGCACCATTAGCACCACCACAAACACTACCAAAATGTTCAACTTACAGGGTATTACTCTCTATAAAATTGTAACACTTCCAGCTGTCCTCCATTTCATTCCATCAGTGCACAGTTCTTCTCTAGGGCAGTTCAACAAGTCACTTCCACACAGCTATGCCTCACAGGCACCACTCAGTAATTCTTCACTGCACGTGTCAAAAACTTCATTTGCAACCAGGTTTCATATGCATACTCACCAGTATCCATCAACTTGTCGGTCATCCCATGAGTGGTTAGTATTAGGAACAGCACATGGCAACTACTGTGTGCAGTGGGTGCTATCATTACTGGAAGTATCAACGACACCAAAAGTTCAACTGATATTACCAGAACCATAAGGCCATCACTAGCACTACCACAACAGTCAACATTTTACTAAGCAGAAGAGTCCAATATTTTCATCTATCTTCCATTTAACAGTACCAGTCCACTGAAAGTGGAACACACCATTACCACTCAGTGCTTCACCTCTGCTGTCATCCCAAAACCTAACTCATTCTTCATTGTAGCTACCACATACATCATTCCCAACCATGCCTCACGTTCACCCTCACCAGTAACACTAAACTCATCACCTTCTCATTGTGAAAATTGCATAAGAATAGTCTAACATTTTTTCTGTCCTCCATTTACCTTCACCAATGGACAATCCTTCATTACAAAAGAGGAACATATCTCTTGCACCAATATTTCTCAAAGGAGAATACCAATTCATTCTTCACTAGAAATGTCACATGTGTTGTTCCTGAAAAGGACTCACAATGGTTCACATCAGCAGAACAACACCATGCCATGAAAATGGAGTGGGCATACCTCACACTGTGTGCCATCATCAGAAGTGGCAGGTACTAACTGTCAGGGTCACTACTACTACTTGTAGAATCAGTTACTTCAGTACTTCCTTTATTAATACCAGCACCTGTCCTGTCACTAGAACACTATCACCACTATTGGTATCATTGACAAAAAGTACTTCCACTATTTCTACCAGCACCATCACCCCTGGCACTAGCACTATTCCAAACATTAACATATTACTGAACAGAACAATCCAGTATTTTCTAATGGGTGTAAATGCAGATATTTCTATTGGTGACTGAGTATGGTGTACTGAACAACATTACACCTGTATTTACGTCATCTGCAGACTAATAATTATAGCTATAAAAAGTTTTGTGCTTTTAGGTTGGATGGCACCTCCAAGTACATGTGGCAAGAGCAAGCCATTAATGCTTATATTCGCCTGGGCAGGAGGGCATGTGTTTAAGTATGAACATATGAGCAAAAAGTGTTTAGTTTATGCTGACAGTTGTAGTCCACTTAGTGGTGCAGTTACGACTGTGTAGAAATCATCAGATCATAAAACATGTAATGTGCTCATGGGCAGACTGTTTGGTACAGGGGGAAAACAACCAGCACACTGATATGTGTACATATTTAGGTAACATATATAGAAATATCTGCACTTACATCTGTTACACCCTGCATATTTGCCAGTTCTTTATTAAGACAATGATACCAATTTGTAGGCCTCCATGGTCATTTTGGGTTTTAGGCCATGTAATTAGGTAATACTAAAAACAAAATTAGTTATTTCTACTGTTATGTAACGATACATCCTAATACCCAAAATGCTTTTATTCAAGCAGTGAAACATATCTATCTTGCCCTTTCCCAAAAAAAAAAAAAAAAGAAAAGAAAACAATCCTTTCACCACAGTCGCCATCCCAAATACCAACTTTTTCGCAGTTGGAATGTCCATATACACAATTCACAATCAAGCCATACCTCCATACCTAACAGTGACACCAACATGTCACCCTGGAAATTTGGCTGGTGTGTATTGTCCTATGATCGACTGGTGGAGCAGATAGTTATACTGTAAATATTGAGAAAATTACCTATTTCACCATTCATACCACCACTGTCAGCCCTATCACTAGCACAGTATCACTAGTACCAGTATCATTAAGAACTTCAACACTTCTACCATTACTTACCAGCAGTAACAGCCCTGATACTAGGACTACCACATCTGCCAAAATTTTACTCATCAGAGCCGTCTCCCTACATCCTTATTCATTCCATTCATCAGTACCAAAGCGTAATTTTTTATTCAGGTAGCTAAATATGGTCCTACCCAAACCCAAGTCTTTTACCATCACAAGTACTAAATTATTCTTAAATGGAACTGCCTATGATGGTTCCCAACCAGTTCTCATACGCACTCCAACCAGTAACACTAATCACTAACATCTCAACCTATAAAATGGGAGAACATCCATCAGCCATTACTAGCACATTATCACAACTACTAGCCATATCAACTTTTACAACATTCCCACCATAACTTCCAGTAAAATCAACCCTAACACTAGGACTAACTCATCTAACAACATATTACTGACCAGCACCGATCCCTACATCCTTGTGCATTTCTTTTGTCAGTACCAGAGTGTAATTCTTCATTTAGTTAGCGAAACATGACTCTCCCCTCCCCCCCCCCCCCCCTCTTATGCTACCCTTTTACCGTTACAAATACCGAATTAGTCTTCACTCAAACTGCTACATACATGATTCATAACTAATACTTATGTGCATCCCTAACCTAGAAACTGGAAGAATATGCATCAGCCCTGTCATTAACTCGTGATCACTACTACCAGAAGCATCAAATGCTCTAAGACTTCCACCGTTAATTCCAGCTAAATCAACTCTGACACTAGGACTGCCTCATCCACCAACATATTACTGACCAGAACCGTGCTGTACATCCTTGTGCATTTCATTCGTCAAAACCAGAGTGTAATTCAGAGTGTAAGTCCCAACTGGGACTTTTTACCATTAAAAGTGCCAAATTAGTCGTCAATCAAACTGCTACATACATGATTCAGAACTATTTCTTATGTCCACTTGAACCAATAACACTAAAACAGAAACTGGAAGAATATCCATGAGCCTTGTCATTAGCATATGATCACTACTACCAGTAGTATCAAATGCTCCAACACTTCCAAAAACACTTTCAGCAAAACCGATCTTGACACTAGTCCCACCACATCCTCCAAAACATAACTGACTGTAACAGTCTGCTATTCCCTTGTACCAGCTCTAGAGCACAGTTCTTCATCCAGTTATCGAAATATGGGTCGCCTCTCGCCTTCAACCATTCGCAATTCCAAGTACCAACTTGCTCTTCACTGGGATGGCCACATTAATCTTTCTCAACCAACCCTCACTTATGTTTCCACTAACGCAGGATCTGTATCACTAGTAGTATCAACACATCAAAGACTTCCACCACAACTACCAGGAAAAATCATCCTCGACTGCAGGGATACTACATTCACTCACTCATTACCCACCAGAACTACTATTTCCTTGTATCATCCAATTATCATTACCAGAGCACATGATCCTTCCTCCACCGTTAACATATTACCATCCAAATCACCAACTTATCTTCACTGCAACCTCCTCATGCTTGATCCCGAACCTAGCTCATAAGCACTCCCACCAACGCCGCCTCCACACCGGCCTAGAACCTGGAAGACCACCCACCGACCCGTGGGCCATCGCGCCAGGCCTAGGACCGGCAGGTACTAGCTGTGGGCTGTGGCGGTGTTCAGGTGCGCCTCGTGCCTGGGCGAGTCCGCGCGCGCCCAGTGGTTCCGCCACTCGGACGGCTGGCGCGCCGGGTCGTCCACCCTGGGCTCTGGGTCGGCCTCGCAGGCGCCGAGCATCGGGGGCGGCGGGGGCGGCCACAGGCGCTCGCCGTGGGACTCGCTGCCTTCGCTGCGCCACGAGGGCTCGCTCGGTGACAGCGGCTACAAGTCCAACCGCGCTGACTCCTTCGAGCAGAGGTAAAGACCCGATCGCTGGCTCCAGAGAGGGACCCAGCCCCCCTGGTACTGGTGAGACCCTGTGCCTGCTACACGTTGCTTTGCTGCTCGGATGTGGAGCCTCAAGATGTAGATCTAACGGCGCACCTCAGGCGTAGGCCTAACCTAACTGCAAGACGATACTGACCGTTTCATGCATGTGAAGCACCAGAAAAAAAAAATTGCCGCACGTAATTCTGACCGCTGCCTTCGCGGGATAGGCCAAAATTGTGACGTCCGGAAACGAGACGTTCTGAGAGGCTACCAGAAAAAAAAAGATAGTTACGCTGTGCATGTGAGCTGCACGATGAGATAGATGAACACAGACAAGACGAGCATGGTATATATGTAGACTGCACGACGAACACAACACCAGACACGGAGAGGAAAGCATGATTTGTGTTGCACGAACGACTTGTCGCCGTTGGTGTGCTGAGGCTGAGCATGCTGCACTGCATCTAAACGACTCCGGATCACCTTTCTAAATTCTGGATGCGACCAAAATTGGCTTTAAAAGACGTCTCCAAATTTGCGGCGCCGGGGAAATGAATGAATGATCGACGTTTAACTCACCACTGCATCAACACTGCGGCTGATATTTGGAAGCTTAAAACGTTAATGCTTGCTTGCTTCATGTTAATACTAATAACATGAGTAAATTTGACCACTAACGTATCTTCTTCACATGGACTCTTAATAAATCTAATACTAATAAATGTACTTTCAGTTTTATTTTTATGTATTACTAACTGAAATTTTGCTTTCTCTAAGGTTACAAGTATCTTGTGAAATGTCTTTTCATATCGAACATTCTCATGAAAAATAAATTCCATGTAATTATGTATGTGTTGGGTGCCCATCATTTCTTGAAATAAATAATTGATAAAGGGCAATTTCTGCCTTAATCTGATACAGAATTAAGGTATAAAAGAGGCAGATTCCAAAGCGACAGGTTCCTTCCTAGATGAATGCTGTAATGTTTTCCATCTTCAGGGAAAATAGAAACGAAGAGAAATTGAGTTAAAGAAGTGGAGTCTAATGCTATAGTCAACGATTTCTCGAATAAGACATCTTGCAAATGTTTGGTTGTGAAAATTTGTGTGGTTCACCGCTAACCTGGAGTATGCAGTCGTATTTCTATGCATTAAAAGTGTTATTACCTTGGTAATTTCTATATTAACGTTTTACATATTTACATTCAAAATGGAAGAAATAGCAGCTGATAGTAACGAATATGTGAAAATAATATTTCTTAATTGGCTTGATCTTACACAGATCACTCGACCAGAGACTGGAATTAACCTTTTCCTTTGGTTGTAGGTGGAGGGGGGAGGAGAGAAAGGGACAGATGACAGGCCCACTAGTAAAAGTATCACTAGAGAGAAAAGGAATAGGTAAACAGTCTCTATTCATAATTAGTATGTAAAAATAGAAAAGTATACATTTTCAGTTAGTTCTTGTCGTCAGGAGGTACCAAGAGAGTGATATAGCTGGCTGATAAATATTAGAGGTTCGTGAACAGCAACCTGCATTTCATAAGTTGCGGGAAAAGCTTAAAGAACCACCGACCTAAGAAACTAACGCACCCAAACATAAGCTTTGTTAGCTAACACCATTTTTCATCAAAATTGGACACTGCAGGTACTGTAACGATAAGGTTGGTGCCAAATGTCGGAATTTCCGAGGATACTCATAGCTTGAGGTCTATGGCGGTAGCTGAGAAACAACCATGAAATGGTCTAACTGTAAGGTTATGGCATGGGCCGTCTTCAGAGAATTCATGTGTTGGCTATAGCCGGAATGGGTACAGCTGCGTGTCTCTTTTCCATAGCATGTCCTATGGGAAAGCCATTACTTCAACAGAAGCCTTCCCGCCTATGATCTTTGAGAGTTTACAGTTCATCGTAGCTACACGACTGAACTTTTCCTACAAAACTTCAGCTTACTCTAAAGGAAAAAGGCACAGATAACTTTAAGTGAGGCAGTAGAAATCAGGTGTATTGCCAAGTATTTGATCAGTGAAGTGTGTTGCAGGAAATGCAATTAGTGCCTACACAAGTCTTGTCAGTATGAGGCGAATCTTTAATCCTGACCAAGTCAGTCGTAATTTTTATTAATTTTTCTTATCATTTCGAGATCTAAAATGTTATTTTTAAAATTATGAATCTTATCTGACCTGACATTAATTTAAAGAGCTTAAAACATTCAGCCGCCTTTTTTTTAAAAAAAGTATATTTAACAAGTTCCTATTGCCATAACAAGACACACAAAGAACGTTCAACTTTTTTTATTAGTACAAAAATTGGCAGCGGTCTGTAATATGTTTGGATTGGACATATGTTCCACGTAAATGCAGCTCCATTTTTAACGTTCAGCAATTTTATTTGCCTTGGTGAAGCATCGATATCCTGATGCAACTGTTTTATTATACAAAGCTATTTTTCATGTAAAATTGTTGAACCCTGAAGATGGAGCTTCCACTCTGTTACTTGAAAAATGGTTTGAACTCCGTAATACTTACTAACCATTGGATTTGATATGCCACTGCTTTCCTCTGATCTTTCCACTGATTCAACTAACAATTTTCTAGTGGACTACGAATCGTGGTGAAATTTCGCAGAGAATTTTGTGCCCGACGAAACTTCAGTGGAAGTTTCCATTGTCAGAATTACGAACATTTGTTATTTACTCCTTGTTCGTGGGTAATGGTGGGTAGTTTGTCCTTTATAGGACAGGTTTCTAAAAGATCAAAAAAGGGGAAAACCCCTGGCCTCCTCCGAATGAATCAGAGGAAGGAAAAGCAATACACAAGGTGGTTGTCCGAAAGATATAATAATTAACTTCAAATTGTCATAAGAACACCAGTGAAAAAAAATTCATAATTACTGTGAAAATGTAAATTAAAGGAGTTGAGTCCTTGCATGGTGCTCTCGAGGTCCATGCCCAATCACGAGAGCTTGGCTTCCTAATTCACAGCTGCAGTGCTTATCGATGCCGTATACGAGTATATCAGCTATCATTTTCTTGAAAATTCTTGGGACATTACAAGCTCATCAAAGACTGAGTTAGTTTCTTGTCGGCCGTCGACGCCGGCGCCCTGGTTGCTGCAGCTGTGCTCCCAAGTGTTTCTTGACATGGATTCGATCCCTCGTGACCGACTGGCACGACCGCCACATATTCATCATTCTGTAATTATTCTGTGTCATCTGATAATGATGTACCTTTAAGCTTCCGAAATCGGTCGTACAACAAAAAAGACAAACTGCTTACAACCAAAGTGAATTTTTCTACCGTTAGTAGTGAACACAAAGTCACATCGATGTATCGGAAATATCGATTATAAAAATAATTTCGATATTTGTGCATTGCCGTACTATTGATATATCGATAAATTTTCGCAATACATTAGAATTTCAAAACTGTATTCTCTGAATAACTTGACTGAGGATTAAAAATAAATAATCACTGTTTTTACATGTTCTATCAAGTGAACTTGACAATTGTTTTCATGAGTCAATAAATGCATAATATCCAGTATTAATCTTGACCATCAGCTTAAAAGCTGCTCTTCTGCAGAAATTTGACAGAAGGTATAAGGATACATTTACTTGCTGTGTCTATGTTTTTAGATCCATTGTACAAAAATATACATTTCGTGGGCCCCTCACTAAGAGGTCTCAACGCTACTAAATTAACTTGTTTATGACGCTGTCAAAATAGGTTTCATCATCAGATTTGGAGTCTGCAATGGACACAATAACAGATGCTTCAGGTTCATAGATTCCTAGGACCGACATTAAACAGAGGTACTGTAGAATTTTTTTTAAGTGTTGAGGTTTTCATTTCCAAATACTATTTTGTATGTAGAAAAACTTTTTCCTCTCTTGCATAGACATTAAAACAGGTTTTCGTGTAAATACCCAACTCTATAAATTCTATTGAAAGTTTCCTTTAAAAGCAGTAAAAAATTAAAATGGTTTCTACCGCTTAAATAAACTTTTTGCTAAACTCTTGTGTGTAGCTCGTCTGTGACATATCTCTGACACAACTAAGCTAAATAGCAACAACTTATTTCAAATTATTCTTCTATATACAGGGTGAGCAACAGGTCTTACAACATTGGGAAATTGTTCAGGGATATCTGCCGAATATTTTGGTATAAGGCTTTTGGTATATGGACTCTGGGCTCGTTACAGGGTAATTGTATTTTATTTTATTTCTTACCCATCCCTGTTTATCTTTTTATTTATATTGCAGTTAAAATATATGCACAACAGTGCAAACATTGACGGTATACACCGTGTGCCTTCGTTGGAAACAAACTTGCTCTGTCTCGACTTTCTTTTCTTGCGGCAGCGTTAGCTGCAAATTAGTTCAAAGCACTATTGAACGGTTTACTGATCACGCGTAGGTCGATATGCTCCTCGTGTGTAGTTTCACTGACAGCAGTGGTGTGGCGGGGAAACAACTTTTTACTAGGGCGCGGACGTCAACCAGATCACAGTACTTTTGCTTCGGACGGTTTTTACATTACTTTGCCTTGTGTGATTCGTTTTGGTAAGTGGGTATGTGAAATTTTCACTTTTTCGAAGGTATTGTCACTATAACAAAGGTAATTGCGGTAAAATGCCGAATAAATCATAATTATAGCATTATCCTATAGCTAACCAACGGAGGCTACGAGCTTCTTGTAACAACATATTCAGAAAATATCACTGAACAACTTCCGAAATATTGTCGTTGGACCTCTGGTTTACCGTGTATATCAAAAATCGTATACCGAAAACGTCGATATTGAGTCTGTAATACATCGTCAGAATATATGTCTTTCAGACCAATTACCGAAAAATCGATATATATGAAAATTTTGCCACTTGTAAATATGAAGGTCTAAAGGCCTACCGTATTTTCCAAGAAAAAAATTAGCAAGTGAGCGTTTGGTTTGAGGGTGATGTGAATTTTGATTGGTTCATTATTTGTTGTATTATTTCCGTTACCGTCGGAGGTGTATGTTAGAGGCGATCCTTTATCTTAAAAACATTTACTAACGGCTTTACGTAGGTACAATTCATTAGTTCTGTAGTTACGTATTTTACCTTTCTAAATATGAGACAGAAAAATGGTATCAAAGTAAATTAATATTAAGTCTTCCTAGAGGAGGGTGAAAGTGAAATTTTATATAATGATTGGTCAGTAACATTTTCCATTCACTGCTATGCATACTGCCACACAGATAATGTAATAGTAAAAGAATGATTAAGAGTTTTCTTCTCGTTCCAATCCGGAATTCTACTAGTCTGTCATGTACTTTACATTTGTAGCGAGATCGTTGTAGCGCACTTGTTTTACCGAAGGCAGTCACCAAATGTAGGATACAACATCCATGCTCGATACTCTACCTGCTATTCATTGTTTATTAGTCAAAACTTTTCGCACAGGCTTCTCAGATGGCAGCTTTGCGCTAATCTAACCGACACCTCAATACGTTCGTTTGATAATGTCATTGCTTGTGGTATGGGAGTCCGCCCTTGTAGCCGAATTGGGTAACGCACGCTCATGTGATGATGCTCCACTCAGAGGAGGTCAATTGGAATTGTCTTTTACTTGTTTCTTCATGGATTAGCTGATTTAGCTTATTCCGATCATCAAGATGCAGCTATGTCTTCCATACTCTTTCCCTTTGTCTTTTTTTCCCCACGTTTGCAGTCAAGAGCCGCCGGCCGCGGTGGTCTAGCGGTTCTGGCGCTGCAGTCCGGAACCGCGGGACTGCTACGGTCGCAGGTTCGAATCCTGCCTCGGGCATGGGTGTGTGTGATGTCCTTAGGTTAGTTAGGTTTAAGTAGTTCTAAGTTCTAGGGGACTTATGACCTAAGATGTTGAGTCCCATAGTGCTCAGAGCCATTTGCAGTCAAGAATTTGTTTTGGATGTCAAATTTCATACAATCTATTTAATTATTCCGATCACCTGTTCCCTTTAGATCTATTTACTTGTGAAATGCATCAACTTGTAATTCATTTCTAATGTCTTCATTTCTGAAGTGATCTCTGGTGCACCCATTAAAGTTACGGAGAAATCTCATTTCTGCAACCAGAATCCTGCTCATATCCTGCTGCGGCGGAATTCAGGTTTCAGACCTGAAACCTGGGTCCGCACGCAAAAGGATATGAGCGGGAGACAGGGTGTGAAAAAGAGATTTCTCTCTAGTGCTAACTGATACACCAGGGAAGAGCCCTTTAGAAGTGCACAAGTGGATTTTGGAATCGTGCTAATGTAAGAAAGTGACACAAAAATTTATAACTATGTACGATGATTGAAACACAGTTTCAGCATGAATACAAAACACAATGTAGATAACACTCCTCTTATGGCCTCACACCACTCTGTCGCAATGTATATATTTCACAAGCTGTAACAGTTACTTCATGTTCGAAAACACAATACCACCCTCTGAATGTCTCCACTGCGCTCAGTACCTGCCGCACAGTGACTTCAACCTGTCAACTGCGCACCAAGTTCCTCATCGTAGGTAATAAAAGCACAGCCTTCGTGCTCTGTACAATACAGGTTACAGTTCCCCGTCTTTGGCTTTGGTCGCATCATCTACTGAACACCAGAAAAAGACACCATTAGCTCTCCAAGTGGGCGATGTCTACGTACAGCTTGGCCATACACTACATTCACTGTTGTGACTCCGTACACTGCCCAGCCACACGGCACTCAACGCCTTGCATTGATCATAGTGATCCACACGCTTCCTGGCCCTGCGGAAATCCACGTTCCAGACCGTTCCTCTCTCCATCTCGGTTCCTGGCAGCCAACGAACAGCTGCCATCTGCTCTGATCACCAAACTGTGGCCCACCGTAACTACTTGGGCCCAGCGCTTTGTACCCCAAACGAATGTCGTCAGTGCCCCATACGAGGCCCACTGCCGCCACACACTTGTCAGCTGCTAGAGATTCTGGCCAGTCAAGTGTTGTCGCTGTGTGTACTCTACCCCGCGAACTGGCATATCCATGTCGACAGTAACCGCAGCCGTGACGCCAGTGCCTGGTTCCCAGTAACGCACCAGGGGACTGTCAGCCGCTTCTCCAGCGCCCATGATGCTGATCTCCCGAGGATATCGATGGTAATTCTCCATACTGCAGACTCACTTCTCCTGATCCAAGACGCGCAGCCTCAGGCTCCCCATCAGTCAGCCTCGGCCACACTGGCAAAGCGTGGCCCTGGCAGTGAGCCACACGACTGTAAACCACTTCCACAGCAGCTTCGGCCCTGGCCTCCAGATGCTGTTGTCAGTTTCTCGTCGTACCGCAGACTGCCCTTCGGCTCTCGTGCCAATGCAGCAAGCCTGTGTGTTGCTCTGCTACTACTGACCATCTGCCACCAAATACACCCTCTTGCGAGGCTCCCGAGTCCCTGAAGGCCTTCTGACATGTAGTAACGCTCTACATAAGTTTGCTAGATGGCCCACTTGACTGCCTGCTAGCAGGGAGGGGCAACAGTTACCTCACATGCTAAACCTTTCACACAGTGTAACATTCGGTGCTGGAGCGAGCAGACTCGCTAGACTGCATGAACGGCAAGGCGAGCAAACTGGTCGTTCTTCAATATTTTTCAAACGATTGTAGAGACACTATTCGGTAAAAACTTTGATTCTCGCCCATCTTACATCTTCATTCGTTAGCTTTATAACGAACTGCCTATTATTTTCTTAAAGGTCATAGTTATCGTGATATTGCGAGATTAAAATAGTGCAAGATATTCGAAAGTTATGCATTGAAAAATATAGGTCGCTATGAATTTGCTTTTGGTGCATGTTAGATTCTACATGACAGTGGATGAAATTTAGCTAACATATTGAATTATTCTGTAAACTTGGGAGGATATCGCTATCTGTCTCCATCTCGAGAAAACTGATTGTATGTAAAATACTACATGCAAAATACTCGCACCAGTGAAAAAGCCAGAGTGAAATACTCATAAATCTCTTGTGTCTCATAAATGGTTTGAAATACCGAAACAAGATTTGGCTAAACATAACAGGGTTTGCAAATATTCATCTCACTAACATCCTAATACAGTTGAAACTGCGACAGAATCCTGAAACAGTTTAATAATAAATTTGCAACTGAGGTCAAGACAGGTCAGTAGCATATAAAAAAGATAATTCTCAGTACAAAGATAAATGTCTATGTTCTTTATTTATATTGTTGCAAAACCCAAAATAAGTCTCATTTCATCATCTGTGTTAGCCCTTAAGAATTACGTTATTTCCTTGAAAAAGTCTGTAGTTGCTTGAATATCATGGTAGATATGGATGTTTGGCATATTAATCATGTAGAAAAACTGTCTCCAATTTGCTTGCTATCATTTGCCAATATCTTGTTTTGATATCTCAAACCGTATACGAGATACAAGACATTTATGAATATTTCGTTCGGGCTTTTTTGCTGGCGTGCTCATTCAGGATGTAGTGGTTTAGGTATATACCATTTTCTCAAGATTGGATACAGATAGCAATATCCTGCAAGTTTAAAGAATGATTCAGTATGCTAGCCCCATTTCATTCACAGCACCATATGAGCTAATATACACCAAACGCAAATTCACAGCGACTCCCATTTTTCACTTCAAACTTTAAAAATTTCTTACAATACTTTTCCTAATCTCGAACTATCACAATAAATATGTTCCTTAATAAAACGAAAGGCAGTCTATTGTGAAGCTTACGAATAAAGCTATAATGTGTGCAAGAATCAGATTTTTTGCTCAGTTGTTTCTTTACAGTTGTTTGAGAAATATTGCAGATTAGCTGGCGGCACATGGCATTCTGTTTTGTCCCAAGGGTTATCTGGCGTTGTGTGAACGGTCCTGCCCTACAGGCTGGGACGTCTGATGCCAAACTGGATTAGTGATTGGCCAGTGCAAGGAGCATTTGGGGAACCTTTCAAGAACTTACAAGGAAACTAGCACTGGAGTTATCACGGAAAACATGCACAGATCTCTGCAGGGCAGCAGCCCGTAGATGACAGAGCCAGGAAGGAAGCTGTCACTCAAACTGGCAAGTAAGCTTACACCAAATCTTACACCATATGAGACGGGCTTAATCCACGCGAGCACTATCATCTGGACCAGCGGGAAGAGAAGCGTTTCACAAAATTTAATTTCATGACACATACTACCCTCTTAGACAATCATTACAAAATACAATCTGAGTTTCAAGCACCCCAAGAACTTCAGACACAGTGACTGCCACTAATGCACTAACAGAAACAAGGTAACCGAACACTAATCTGAGTTGGAACCTTGTGTGTAGCACTTCTTTGTCATCATCAAGTGCAGCAACTTGTCAAACAGCTTCAGCTATGCCCATACAGAGAAATTCAGAAAAGGAATAAGACCTTGTATCTTAAGTGCAGAAGAACACGTCCCACCATTGTCTGCCAACAAAGCCCTCACTGCCTGCTGCGCACTTTCCCTGGGAAAGTGGGACACCAAGCCAAAAAAATTTCCCATATACTATCTTCTGGTTCCAGTTCTTCCACCTGCACACTTTTATTAATCTCCTCCCCAGGAACGACACACAAATCCATCCTGCTATTGTGCAGGGATTACAAAGACAATAATTCATGAATAACAATGTCTACCGGGACGTGCCCACGCATGTAAATGATTTAATGCCTTCCTAACTCCTAGTTCCTTCACCAAAAACAACAAATCAATAACCCTATTTACATAAGCGTAGCCCTAACTTGTAATCCACCCAGTGGCACAAGTGAAAGTGTCTCACGTTCAAAAATCTAAAGTATCAGTTCTATTTCCATGAGAGCCAACTGATTGTTGTCAGTTTCATCCATCTGCTCCCCAACTGTCAACTGCAGTGGCTCGCCCATCACCTTTGGAAGTTGCTGGGATACCTCGCCTCAGTGCTGGTAGCAAAAATATTTCAAAAGTCAACTCCTTCTTTCATATACGTACTGCGGTTGCCATCTCACTAGCAGTCATATCTGCAACGCCACAAAGGAAAGCAACACACAGTTTCTCAACAAGCTAACGCTAAGGCTGTAGTACCACACCAGCAACCACGCTCTGCCACCAATTGTAGTGCAGCATTTGGAGCGAGTAGAGTTTGGGCTGGGTATTGTTCAAGCATGGGCTTATTTTAGAATTAGAACTTATTAAGAAAGTGTATTATCTTACAATGCACAAATGACATGTGTAGAAATGCCTACCATTT
Organism: Schistocerca cancellata; assembly: GCF_023864275.1. Taxonomy (NCBI): domain Eukaryota; kingdom Metazoa; phylum Arthropoda; class Insecta; order Orthoptera; family Acrididae; genus Schistocerca; species Schistocerca cancellata. The sequence continues at coordinate 347,506,049 of NC_064634.1, read as the reverse complement.
ATACCAAATAAAAAGAATTCTGATCCAAAATAATTCTTACTAAAAAATGACCACATGGCAGAAAATAATAAAAAAACTTATCCTAAGCAAGTACAGTATATTCAAATTCGGATCTTATGCTTCCATAGTGACATACAAGTTGGTACCAATCAAGAACAGAGAGACTTCATAATATTCACAATATGATAATGTAGTGTCTTTATAATCATCCAGAATGACACTGTATACTAAATGAAAAAAGTACAATAAGACCTACCGCTGCTATTAAGAAACTGCACCAGCTGCTCATAGTACTTTTTAAAAGACGACTGCACAAGTCTGTCTAATATGCTGGTAATGGACAGCAGCATACACAGGTCTTAAGACTATGTAAAATCGTTGAAATATGCCCTTAGTGTAAACAGAAAACGTAACACAGAAAACAGCCTGTGACTGTCTCCACTGTGTTCAGTACCCACGACACAATAGCCTTCCCCTGTCAATCTGTCAGCTGCCCACCGATCGATGTGGGTGATAAAAGCACAACCTTAATGCTGTGTACAGTACAGCAGTAACTAATCTCCACTATTCTTTATTTCTACCTGTGGTTACAACTTTCTTCTCTACACACAGCACATTCTCCACACACATCTTGACCACACCCTGCACTGACTGTTGTGCCTCTACACGCTGCCTGGCCCCACGGCATTCCAAGTTTCAGACTGTTCCTCTTTCCATCTTGGTCGCTAGCCGCCAACGAACTGCGGCTGCCCCCAAACGGCAGCCTGCAGTGACTACTTGGTTGTGCCTCACCATACCCAAACAAATGTGGGCAGTCCCACCACACAAGGACCACTACCGACCCACACTTCTCAGGTGTTAGACATAGTGGCCTCTGGCAGTAGCTCAAGCATTTGCGTTGCATGTACTCCGTACCACTGACCAGTACATCCAGGGTCAGTGCACCGACAGACAACGCTGGCTGTCGCACCAATCCCCAGCCCCTGGTAACACACAATAGGTCTGTCATCCAGTTCCGTAGTGGCCACTGCGCCGATTTCCTTTACTTCTCCATACAGTAGACTCCCTTCTCCTAACTCCAGCACCTCCAGGCCCAGCCTGCCCATCAGTCAAACATGGCTGTTGCAGCAATGCATGGCCCCCAGCAATACGTCCTAAGATTTCAACACACTTCCACAACAGTCCCAGTGTTGACCTGCTAATGCTGTTGTCAGTTCCTCATCTTGCTGCAGGCTGTCCTCCCGCTTTGTTGCGCCAATGCAGGAAATTTCATTGTGGCACTGCTTTTGGCCACACACTGCCAAAGCTGCCAGAGAAACTCTCGAGCAGTAAATCCGCGCAAGCGCGGCCAGCTGGGCAGCGGCAAGAGGCGCATGTCGCAAAATACAATTTTTTAACACAATAACAACACTAATTTTCTCTTCGCAATAGTCTGAGGGATGTGCACATAGTGTACTTGAAACTTATGGGCGAAGAGCTGGATGTGGAAGTACACAGGCCAAAAAAAAAAAAAAATTATTCCCCAAAAGAAACGAGAATTTTATCTGCTGAGGCCACCACTACATTAATCAAAAAAAAAAAAAAAAAAAAAAACTAAACGTTGTCGAAGCCTTACCAAAAATACACAACGTATGAAGACACACCAAAATCCTTTTACAACAAGAAGAATAATCCATAGAGCCAAGAGACCGCCTCAGTCACCAAAACTGGAAGTACACTCTTCCTGACTCTACGTTCCCACGATTAAAACCTACCGTAACAATTTTCACACAACATCAACAGAGCGAACACTTTCATGAAGTCTTAAACAGCAAAAGTACCTAAAAATTAATAAAACATCAGCAAACATTAATAAAACTGCCGTATCTTAACTAATATAATCAATAGATGGATTAACCCACGGGAAACAGCCAGAAAAATTCATTGCATTACAATTTTGAGCAGTTTAAAACACAAGATAAAGTTAATCAGCTTGTTAATCTCCAAAACATCCTACAAAATTAGTGAAATAACGATTTCCTACCTTAGGAAAACAGAAGGTATAGTTAGTCTGTTTTAAAGCTCCAAAACACAGAATAGTCCTCAATTAATCCACATTTACTGGTGTCTGCTGTAACTATGAGCAAGACAAACACCTAATACAGTATCAGAGACAGTCGTTGCAGCAATTGACGAAGATTGACAATCCAAATAAAGCTGGTCCAGGTGAGTGACAAGAGACACAATTTGCAGAATGCAGAAACGGAAGCAAATGACCAGAAACGTGACCCTGAGGATGGCAGCCTACCCATGCAATGGTGTCTGCCGCAGCAAGTTACTCAATCCATCCAACCTCTGTATACAGCTCGTGGTCTAGAGGTTAGCGTTGCTATCTCTAGATCATAGGGTCCTGGGTTCGACTAACAGCTGGTTAGGGATTTTCTCCGCCCAGGGACTGGGTGTTTGTGTTGTCCTTATCATTTCATCATCGTTCGGGAAAATGGCCTGTACAGTAAAAATATTGGGAAATTGCGTGGGCGCTGATAACTGCGTCAATGAGGCACCCACAGGCCAAACATGATCACCATCCATTCAGCTTGCCCTCAGACTGTCACATATTTTTGCAGAATAGCGTCCTGCCAACACGAATGCTTCCTCTTGCAAATCTGCAGAGCCTGGGCGCACGGGCCTTGCGGCAGGCAATACTTTGCCCATCCGCTCCAGTCTGAAAGCCATATCAGAGTGACTTCCAGCCCATGCGACGAGTGCTGCAAAAGGCTCGCAGTTGGACTGGTAGTGCCTTCTCAAGGAATTCCGCTGATGCCATTGCTGGGTAACTAATAGTGGAGAACCACTTACAGTACGAGCTGCCATGGCTCACTGCTTTTATTTGATTATATCTAATTTAGCTGGTTTCTCTCTACTTTCGACATCAGACAGGCTTCCTTCAACCTGATGGCCGAGTCATGGACAGACGGGAGCATTTTAGCAGAACGAACTGGTGTGAGCAAACACTTGATGTACCAGTAGCGTACACAACTCTACTGCCATGGCTAAGTGGTTCACACATGTGCAGTATGCGTACAATAGAGCTGCCTGGCAGGTAGTTGCATCTGCCTGCGGGTGATCAGACGGGTGCCACCCAGCACCCGTGTCCAACTGGGTCGCATTGGAGAAACTTAAGACACACTATCTTTGCTGCCTGTAGACGGCATGTGGAAGGATCATATTGCATCACCTATGCACACTGAGGACCACTAACTCTTAATGGACATTCTTATGCCCAGCACCTTTTAATATATTATTACGGAACCACACGGCCATTGAGCTATTGGGGTTCTCTGTCCTCCCATCGGCACGTCTGCTGGCTGTTCTCTTCCTAGCTGTAGTGCCTGTTTACTCCAATTACGCCATGAGTTTTCGAAAACAGCAGAAGCAGCAGCTGGAAGACTTTTTCAGCTCCTAAAAGCACTGAGTTATTGGTGTTCCCTCTCGTCCCATGGTTTCGTCTACTGGTTTTTCTCGTCCTAGCTCTAGTGTCTGTTTACTACAGATAGGGCACGATTTTTCTGAAACAGCAGCAGCAGTTGAAGGACTTTCTTGGCTCCAAAAACTTCTTAGAAGACATCAACGACATAAGGTAGACGCTAGAAACTCCGGGCATCTGCATTTAACAGATACACTTAAGAGTACGCTCACATTTCCCAAAGGGAAAGTGTATTTCTGTTCCGGCGTTTGCAACCAATGCACGCTGACAGAATCGCCCTTCATTCGGAGGTAGCTCGTTCGAAACCAAAAGTTGCTTTCAGTACCACTGTGGTATCGACCTACGAGGGGTGTAATGCCCTATCTTCTTTCTGACCTTTGAACTGACTTACTCAGACAGTTATATGAAGACCTACAATTCAAAGTGAACTTCGGAACACGATGCAGGAAGGAATTATTCACATTAGCAAAACACTGCCGGAGGTGCAATAAGAGATAAACGACCACGATCGTCTAAGGACAGGATTCGTATCTTCAGATTACTCTTGCCTACTTTATTTCTAATTTTGTAACTGAAAATCTTCTTAAAACCAAAAAAAAACTGAAAGTAATTTTGAAACTAAAATTTCTTAAACGAAAAGGACAGTGTGGGAATTTCTCAGAATGGTTTCCTGTATTTCTCACAGAGTTAATTTTGAATTATTCCGTATTCTGGAAGAACATAATGGAGCCATTTCCCCATTCTCTCGTGTCCGGTGTGTTTGTGTGTATGATCTTTTTCTAAATCCTCAGGATTTTACTGTTTACATACAGCCTCTCACGAATTCCTTCATCTTACAATAGCGCATGCTCCATAACTTTTGAAGTATTTGTTGGATGTGATCCAATCTCAGTGTTCCTCTAAAGTTTTTACCCTCTGCACTTCCCTCTAGTACCATGGAACCTACTGCCGGATGTTTCAGAGGATGTCCCATCATCCTATCTCTTCTTATTGTCGGTGTTTTCCATATGTGCTTTTCTTCTTCGATTCTTTGCAGAATTTCTCAATTCCTTATCTCAGTTTTCAACGTTCGTCTAAAGCATAGTGTCTGAATCGCTTCGACTCTCTTCTTTTTCTGACTGTCCCACAGTCCATGATTCACTACCATACAGTGCTATGCTCAAAGATTAAGGCTAATGTTTCAAACTAGCACACCTACATAGTCCACGAATTCCCTCTCTGCCTGTGCTAATTAGCTTTTTATTTCCTCCTTGCTTCGTCTGTGTGGGTTTTTTGCTTCCATGGCAGCACAGTTCCTTAAGTTTGTCTTCTTCGCTACCCCCAATTTTGATGTAAAGCTTATCGGTAAGCGTATTTCTGCTACACCTAATTACATTCTCTTCCGCCTCACCCTCAGTCCATATTCTGTGCTCAGCAGACGGTTCATTTCATTCACAATGTCCTGCAATGCTTGCCGCATAGATATCACGATCAAATACAGAGCTTCAAAGTACTGGCTAAAGATCGGGAGACAGGATAAGGTACACACAATAACTGATGTACGGATACAGACGACACGCCACATTAAAAGCTGACGTTTGGATACATGGCAAGGTGAGTGGGATGTAAGTGATAAGGGACGAAGACTGCACGACTTCCTCCCTTACGTAAGGTTCGGTTGAGAATGAAACATACCGATCGCAGCCGCGCTATGGTACATTTCTCAACCGGCCACGGACCTTATCCCACGCACTTAAACCGCGTGAGTCTAAGACGGACACCTTCGTGCAGATGCGGGGAAGAAGGTTCCAGAGATCACCCTGTCTTCTTCTGTGACGGACGTACGCTGCACTTAGACTACACAGAAACAGACATACATATCCATACAGCAAAAAGAGACGAAGGGCAATGACCATAACTAAATGCATTGACAAGCCGTAATTCAAAAACAGCACGTGAAGAATATCTACGGGGACGAAATAACAGACATTCCTATACGTAACGTAACACCAATCTCCAGAGGGTGGACAGCGACACTCACAGTGACAGCGAAAACAGTGACACTGAAGAACAACAGGAGGGGAAGACCAGACGTAAGGTGCTTGCGATCCAGCAAAGGAGGCATCAAATCTTCTACACCTATAAGCACGTTATGTTAATGCATAGGATTAGAAGTATTATTTTGCTATTTCTCTAGTACTAATCAAACTTTTCTGTTGTGACTGGCGGTCAGAAGCTTGAAGAAATAATTCCGAGGTATTCACCGCCAGTCACAATCGGTGATGGCACTAACGGATGTCTCCTCTATTCTATCATCTTTTTATATTCTTCTTAAAACAACAAAATTTTATTTATATTTCAACGTTAAATTACAGTTGTTTTAGAACATATTACTCTTTGTAAAATGTGGTAGTTAAAAACAAAACAAAAAACTAAAAAAAGATGACAAACGAAAACTGTAATACATACGACCTGTTTTAAAACATCAGATAACAGGTCTATAATTTTGCACTTAATAAATAAATAAATAAATAAATAAATAAATAATGCTTCCTTGCTTTCACTGTCGATAACAATGTCTTCAGCAAATCTTATCATTGATATTAGTTCACCTAGAATTTTAATCCTACAATTGAACGTTTCTTTTATTTCCGTCATTCTTTCTTCGATGTATACATTGAAGAATTTAGATGAAAGCCTAATACACCACCTCTATCTGTCTATCTCCTCCTCTCCACTCCCTTGTCTGTTCATCACCTCCTCCCACTATCTTTGTCCAGTTGCTCCATTCCCCATATCTGACCATATCCCACCCCCTCTTTGTGACCATATTTCCTCCCAATCTCTCTTTCCATCTACGCCTCCCTGCTTCAATTTCTACCTGTCTATTAGCCCTCTATACCTTCCACCTGCCTTATGCGTCCAGATCTCCTTTCCTATCCGTCTATTTCCTCCTCCATCTCGCTTTGTCCATCTCCTCCTCCATCCGTCGCATCCTTTCCCCAGCTACTCTCAGTGGCACGTGTAGCCCCTGCCATACAGTTAAAAGAAGCAGGGCAATCTTACTCCCACAACATGCCTGTCATGCGGGGCAGGATGTATCGGGGGCATGAAAATTTGCTCCTGACATATGAAGGGCTTATATCTATAGTGGTACAAGTCCATTTTTGTTCATTCTGAGATACAGAGTAGTAAAGTTAAATGAGCGCTTAAATGTCTGCAGTTGAGATACCAGAAATACTCAAGTATATATATTTGAATATTTATTGTACCTCAACTGCAGAGGCCGCGTGGGATTAGCCGAGCGGTCTGAGGCGCTGCAGTCATGGACTGTGCGGCTGGTCCCGGCCTCCCTCGGGCATGGGTGTGTGTGTTTGTCCTTAGAATGATTTAGATTAAGTAGTGTGTAAGCGTAGGGACTGATGATCTTAGCAGTTAAGTCCCATAAGATTTCACACACAATTGAACATTTTTCAACTGTAGATTTTTCGGCACTCATTTAACTTTAGGACTCTGTATCTCAGAATGAACAAAATGGACTTGTACCACTGTTGAAATAAGCCCTTCATATAGGCCGCATTGCAAAGCAAGTCGACACAACAGGCCGATACCATTCTCACACAACACGCCTGTCATGCAGGGACTGGGAAATAAACATGTATTTGCCCGTATCTCTGCTCCTATAGGAGCTGGGAAATTATATGAACGCCACAGAGCTGATACGCCTGAGGCCTGTTGTTTTTGTGCCAAATTTGGTTGAAATCGATCCAGGGCTTTTGGAGGAGTTACCAGACAAACATGTAAGAGATTATCTATGCTTTCCTACAGATTTCTTCTATTTTTCTCAGAATTTCGAACGTCTTGCAACGTTTTACCTTGTTGAATACTTTTTCTGGGTTTACGAAGCCTATTAATGTAACATGATTTTCTTACGCCTTGCTTCCATTACCAATTGCAGCATCAGGACTGCCTCTGTTGCCTTTACCTTCCCGAAAAGCAAATTGACAGTCATCTAACAGAGCCACAGTTTTCTTTTCCATATGACATAGGTTCCAAAATATCGCAGAAGCCGCGGGCAAAATAATATCCATATTTCAGTAAAAAGCGACATTTATCGTTATGAGATCTGGTGCGACACTCGTGTAGCCATTGAGACGTAGTGAACACATCCTGCATCCTCCTACTAACAACAATAAGAGAGAATGGCCACTCCATCACCCCTCACTCCCTCCATACCCGATGAGAAGAAACTATTTGAGTAATGCAGTGTACAGGTATCAATATTCCCGAAGTGCATAACCAGGATCTGACCGTGGAAACGAGAATGGGTGAGGAGGGGGGGAGGAGGGGGGTAGTTTTGGCATTCGTAGTAGTTTCACCGTGAATGTCAAAATACTTTTGATATTCCATGAGAAATGGTTTTTGGATATATTTGCTACTTTTTTGTACTTTCAACATTCCAGCACAGTCAGCAGTAGTGATAATCTAATATATAAGAAACTATCGGACTCCATTGCGCTAATGAAACCAACCTTTACCTAGGTTTCAGCCCAAATAATTGAGCCTTCTTCAGAAGATATACCTGAATCTCTAATTTGTCTAAGAGGGCATGGTCTAGAAATTCAGGCTGTTTTAGTTTTATTTCTACACCATGCCCTCTTAGACAAATTATAGATTCAGGTATATCTTCTGAAGAAGGCTCAATTATTTGGGCTGAAACCTAGGTAAAGGTTGGTTTCATTACTGCAATCGAGGTTGATAATTTCATATATATTATATTTGCTACTATTAAATATCCATTACATTTTTCAGTTTTATTTAAAGTGGTGGAAGTAAATACACTTATTTTCAGTCGTACAGTAGCTATTTTGTCTCCTGGTTAGTAGTCTCAGGTGCCGTCGACCCTCTTATCATTCATATAAACCTAGTGTACATGACACTGAAACTTGTTGTAGTCTGTAAGACGGGTTGATGTGTAAGTACCAATGAGCTAAGAATGTGTGACATTGCCTGAAATCAGTAATCAGGAGAAGATAAAGCAGCGACCGAATGACAGGAAATAAGCGTATTTTAGAGAAATAATGTTCGCGGATCACTCCTTATTAACAAGTAGGTCCAGTTTTGGTAAAAGTAAAGCTTTCGTCAACACGCAGGCTGGTTTGAACACAGCGGCTCTTTGCTAGACACAGCCCTGTTGGTGGTGGTATTCCGGGGCTTTCCTCCGATCTTAGAAACTGTCTAATTGTGATAAATTGAGATTAGTACACTACTGGCCATTAAAATTGGCACACCACGAAGATGACGTGCTACAGACGCGAAATTGACCAACAGGAAGAAGATGCTGTGATATGCAAGTGATTAGCTTTTTAGAGCATTCACTTAAGGTTGGCGCCGGTGGCGACACCTACAACGTGCTGACATGAGGAATGTTTCCAACAGATTTCTCATACACAAACAGCAGTTGACCGGCGTTGCCTGGTGAAACGTTGTTGTGATGCCTCGTGTAAGGAGGAGAAATGCGTACCATCATGTTTCCGCCTTTGATAAAGGTCGGATTGTAGCCTATTGCGATTGCGGTTTATCGTATCGAGACATTACTGCTCACGTTGGTCGAGATCCAATGACTGTTAGCAGAATATGGAATCGGTGGGTTCAGGAGGGTAATACGGAACGCCGTGCTGGATCCCAACGGCCTCGTATCACTAGCAGTCGAGATGACAGGCATCTTATCCGCATGACTGTAACGGATCGTGCAGCCACGTCTCGATCCCTGAGTCAACACATGGGGACGTTTGCAAGACAAAAACCACCTGCACGAATAGTTCGACGACGTTTGCAGCGGCATGGACTATCAGCTCGGAGACCATGGCTGCGGTTACCCTTGACGCTGCATCACAGACAGGAGCGCCTGCGATGGTGTACTCAACGACGAACCTGGGTGCACGAATGGCAAAACGTCATCTTTTCGGATGACTCCAGGTTCTGTTTACAGCATCATGATGGTCGCGTCCGTGTTTGGCGACATCGCAGTAACGCACATTGGAAGCGTGTATTCGTCATCGGCATACTTGACGTATCACCCGGTGTGACGGTATGGGGTGCCATTGGTTAAACGTCTCGGTCACCTCTTGTTCACACTGACGGCACTTTGAACAGTGGACATTACATTTCAGATGTGTTACGGCCCGTGGCTCTACCCTTCATTCGATCCCTGCGAAACCCTACATTTCAGCAGGATAATGCACGGCCGTATGTTGCAGGTCCTGTACTGGCCTTTCTGGATACAGAAAATGTTCGACTGCTGCCCTGGCTAGCACAATCCTCCAGATCTCTCACCAATTGAAAACGTCTGGTCAATGGTGGCCGAGCAACTGCCTCGTTACAATACACCAGTCACTACTCTTGATGAACTGTGGTATCGTGTTGAAGCCGCATGGGCAGCTGTACCTGTACACGCCATCCTCAATGCCCAGGCGTATCAAGGCCGTTATTACGGCCAGAGGTGGTTGTTCTGGGTACTGATTTCTCAGGATCTATGCACCCAAATTGCGTGAAAATGTAATCACATGTCAGTTCTGTATAATATATTTGTCCAATAAATACCCGTTTATCATCTGCATTTCTTGTTGGGGTAGCAATTTTAATGGCCAGTAGTGTATTTAACGTGGGCTTCGGACCGCGACGCAAATTGGAATTTTTCCTGTCAGTGGATGGCTGCTGAAGGGGAAAGAGTTGATAAGTGACGGATGTTAATCACGGACTGGACCGGGCGTACTAAACTGTTGTATGTGTGTTGGGGGAGGGTGAAGTGGGAGGGGGAGGGGGCAGGATTTGAGTTCGGTTTGTGAAGACATTGTAAGAGGGAAGAGGTCTGCCCACCCTGCCCCCTCCCAAGCGATGTGCTGGGGAACCTCGTGTCGTGTGTTCCACATAGGAAAAACTGGGAATAATACTGAAGGGTAGCTGCTGAGCACCTGAGGCCGGGCCGTGACCTGCTGGCGTGGTGTTGCAGGAACATCTTCGACCGGCAGGACAGCCTGCGCTCCGACTACATGAGCGACCGCGAGAGCCGCTACGGCATCGTGCAGCAGGCCTCCATCGAGAGCACAGACTCGCGCCTCTGCTACCTCACCTCCTCTGAGGTAAGTCTCCTCCTCCGTCTGCCGTCTGCGGGCTCGCAGCTCTGGTCGCCGTCTCCGGTAAGTACGCCGGCGAGCCTCAGCGAACAGACCCCAGTTCAGTGTGCTCCGACACGTCTCAAGTACGGAAGGTGTGTAGGTTTCGTCAAGAAGCGTTCTGAAAGCTGCTAGGCTTCGATGTGATCCTTATAGTCCGATTTAAATTAGGAGGCAGTTGACGTTCAGGATCAGAGGTCGCGACGTAGTCCTGACCCTACGCTAGTAAATATTTCAAAATGGTCATTTTTCAAATCCACCAAGAGCTGGTGATAAAATAATTCCATATATACCAACAGTTTCGCTAGTCTGTTCATCTTCAGGTATCATACAATTATTTACTTCAGCCTTTCCTGCCAACATTATGACTGTGGCGTCAAATAAAAGCCAGTGACGCGGAATGGTTTTTATTCCATGTGATGTCACAGTAGGAAGGCTGTTTTAACCACACGAAGGTGATCAAAAGATCGGAACCGACAGTTGATCAAAAATTAATTTATCCGCATCTCTTGAGGGTTTTAAGACAAAAATTTTACAAAATCGCTTTAAAGTCTCTATTTTCCACCGCTATCACGAAAAATCTGAAATCCGCGTATGGTACCGATCTGTAAAGTATCTCTAAGCGTTTCAAAAATCTGCCATGATTTATTTAGGGCCGAAGGTATGGTAATTTTTCTGAATGGAATATACTGTTTCCCCACACGAAACAGTTTTAAATTTATCATGTCATATCATGAAAACTACTGAACTCGTTGAACTATTTTTTTTTTTCGTTGAATGCCAAAATACTTTGCTCAGCAACGGATCATTTCAAAGTTTCATTTCGCTTTGTGTTTGCTTTTTTATAAGTTCCGGAAAACTGCGTGTTTTCGCAATTGTCTCAATATATAACTCGTAAGAAGTTTGAAGATCAAAGACTGTATCCCTACAAAAATCACTTAAAATTTCTGAAATTTACGTACGTGTATAACTACGTAAAAAACAGCTCTTAATTTCAGTTACGGCCGGAGTAATGGTTAGTATTTTGCCTGGACATAGCTGAAATTTTCACGCCAAGAAAAATGTACTGCTTGCGAGCTGCCAGGCATAATGCTTTGTGCAGCCAAATTGGCAACGCAGTGGGGGTCGACAATGCCAGTACAGTTCCCGTTTGTGCATGAGTGATGGGGCGGCTCCAGCTCACACTCTGTCAAATGCCAAATAACTTAAATAGGAGTACAGCTGCAGGACATTGCGTCAAATGGAGTCGCTAAAACTTTGCAATATTTATTTTCAGTATCGCCTTATCGTCCACAGTCAATGATGTTTAATTCTCTAGGGAGGACACAAACGTATTGTGTCTTGTGAAGACAGAGGAGCCATTCAAATACATACATGGTGATTCAGATGCATCTACAGCTATCGTTTTATCCAATTCACAGTGCTACAGCTAGCCTTCATAAACCACGCGCGAGATTTTCATATTTTCTCACTCGCTACGCAAAAATTATTAGCCCTATAGAAAAAATTAACAGGACCTTTTTGTACGAAATTTAATCTCGTTAAATTTTGTATTGGGATACGTTTCCGCTAGAGGCCTTAGTTTTCGAGTTATTCAAGAAAAATATACAAACGTGACCTTCAAATGCACTCCCACTCTTACACTCAGCTCCCACCGGTCAGGATTTCTAGTATACAGTTCATGACACTCCCTGCTATCACTGTAGAAATAATGCTGCTGCACCAGTTATTTAACCGTATTCCATTCTTCGTCTGCGTTGATTGGCCTTATTAAGCCACCGGCGAAGTGGAGCACTTACAATTTGAAAAACTGACGTTTGTGTAAATTTTAACTATCAGTTTTGTAAGATTTTGTAAAATGAACAGTTACATCATTGTATTCATAAGGCGTTCTGACTACAAAACTACTGTGCTTATAAGGGTTAAGTTCGCCTAGAATCGTCCACATAATTAGCTTTAGCGCAATATTTACAAAAGTCGTGTTTCTTTCATCAACCTCATGGGCACATTTAAATTAGCAATGTTAGAAATAGCCGACTATGCTAGTAGCGCTGTAGCTCAATCAGTAGGCAGTAAAAGAGGTCGAATAATTCGTGTAGTCGGAAATTTTTGAGCAGTGGTATGAGAGAGTGCCACGAACGGCATACTGGAAATCCTGGCTGGGGGGTGGAGGTGCGTTTGAAGATAATTTTTGTACGTTTTACTAGAATAACTCTAAAACTGTGGCCTCCAACGGAAACATAACAATACAAAATTTAACTTCGTTAACTTCAAAGGTCCTACTCATTTTTTTTCTGTAGGGCTAATAGTTTGCACGTAGCGAACGACAGATTATGAAAATCTCTCGTGTGGTTTATGTAGGCCAACTATAAAATTTCGGGTTGCATAATACGATAGCGGTAGGGGCACCTTAATCACACTGTAAGTATCTGAACAGTTTTAACAGAAAAGTGTGAGCCATCGAACTTAATGATACATGGACAGTAGTTCCAGAGACAGATAGATAAATTTTATCTTTCATAGATGACAAATGGGTAGTTGTAAATTATCTTTGACAAGGATTATCTCTGCTATCACGCCCCCATTTCACGTTATTTACGTCACTCTCCGACATCCGTCCTGCCAGTAGGCAAGACGCGGCGGGAAGGAAAATGTTCCATAGACCACGCTCACACAAGCCGGAAGATTCACCAGCAAATATGACAGCCAGTCGTGAAAGCTTTAACTGTGTGACTCTACTGTCAGCTGCGATTCCGAGACCGAAGACGCGCAGAATTATTCGCTAAGCTCTACCTAATCGCATCCAGAGAGAACTGCTGCCAGTTTGAGAAACAAGCTCTACCCAGCACACAGACTTCATCGGGAAGAGAGGCAGTTTCGTGAAACTTCCTTAGTGACGCGTTTATTTTCTATAAATGCTACAAAATCCGCATCAGTTCTCAATAACAGCATTTGGGATGTATCAAAAATACAAATCACTCGTATGAAGGTAGAAGCCATTGCTCGTCTGTGAAGAGGACACAGAAAAGGAAAGAGACTTTTTTTGATTGTCACTTGCAAATACCGTTACGCGTTGGCCGTCATTCCAATATCAAACAAGCTTCTGATATCTATCACCGCTCTGGTAGTATTCGTGCATTTCATGTCCTGTAGAAAGCGCCAGTATGAAAGCAGAAGCGACATACGAAAGTGACGAACGAATAAACATTTTGTAAGTATGCCTTATTGTCATTTCCAATATTGGTACTTACGGATACAAAAATTGTACTACTTCACAAAATCAGCGTTCAGTGACATTGTTTATCACTTTCTTCGCTTCAGACCAAAAAAAAATTATTTTTCGAGGAATCACAATTAACTAGGAATTTTTCCGCGCACTTTTACAAAGCACTAAAAAGCCCGACAGCACAATACGACGTTCACTGGCTACTACTGGGCCGTACATAATGTTGATGTTGCCAGGTCTGTAACAGTGGCTGAGCGCCAAGCATAGGTGACAAATTTATCAAAACCATCGCTATACGATGTGAAAGTAGGAAATGTTAGTCTCTCCTAATTTCCAAGTTTACCGGTTTGGGTAGCTCCGTCAGGAGCGAACAGTAGCGATAAGCTAGGTGTTTTCACATGCTGTCTACTCTAAATGTGTAAAGCGCTCGTGTCAGTTACTGCAACAAAATCTGTGAAGTTTCTACTTTGTGCCTTCGGCAGTCCACTAGAATCACTTGTTTCAGCATTTCCTTGCAAACATTGCTGTTACAGAAGGCAGATTTGGGTTTAACGTGTCGTTGACGACGAGGTCATCAGGGACAAAGCAAAACCTCGACTTGGGGAAATAAATTATCCGCGTCCTTCCGAAGGAACCATCCCAGCATTTGTCTTAAGCTACTCAGGGCACCATAAATCCTATGCCGGGATTTGGACTGGCGTCCTCTGAAGTGGCGTCAAATTGAAAGACTTGCACCCGGCGTACAGTCTACCCGATGGGAGGCCCTAGTCACAAGATATTTAATTATAAATGGCATCCTCCCAAATACGAGTCCAGTACATTATCGCCTCGCTAGGCAGTGTGCTGTTATTGGTTTGTGGCTCATATGTACTCGCGTCAACGTGTTAATACCTTGGTCGGAAGTTCCCACGGTGGTCGACGTCAATATATGCACAGGAAAAGCAGCTCCCCTGGTAAAAAATATTTGCATAGTTTCAGCGACAGCATTCAGTGCAGTGTCCTCAGAGAAGGCCTCCAAAAGCACAAACTCCGATGTCCTTAAATGTCCAGGAAGTCTAATCACGTGTTACCTGCTCCACTGATAGATATCTATATGTGCAAATAACGAGTAACCAGGGGAAGGTGCAGGAATATGTTGCAGAGTGGTAGACATCAGTGTGAAATATGAAGGAATTACGGGAATTTGTGTAAAAGTCATTACATAATAGGAGACATTGGTCTTTTAAAATGTTCAGAAAATACAGAAAGAGTATGGGTTTCCTTAACGGTCAGGTTATACCGTTCAACGTGAAGAGACAAAAAGTGATTCTCTGCTTACAGTGTAAAAGATTTGTCAGTTAAGAGATCATGCATTACAGATTTTAGCTGCTCATCTTTGGATGACGAACACTCTGCTCTTACAGTATTGCTGACCAAATGCAAGTTAATAACCAGCTGATAAGTACCGGTATTTTAAGTAATTGAGTATTTATTCAACTCTAGATAAAACTACTGATCGTTATTGGTGCGAGTTTGTTGAAAGTAAAATTCATGTTGCTAAAACGGATAAAAATACTCAGTGTCATATTATCAGCTAGCAGACGCCCAGCCTTTAGAGTCTTCATATAGATTCTTGCTGCCACACGATGACGACATTAGGGAACATAATCCAGTCCTGAAAGGCTAGTATAATATTCTTGTGTGTTTGTGTGTGTGTAATAGTAAAAGTATATTCCAAGAATGTGCAGTTTCATTGTAAAGTATTAATGACACAGTACGCAGTCTGTTACGATGTTTCCTGTAAAATGGACATTCCTTTCAGCAAATTACCGTAATCAGCAATCGCTTGATTGTTTGCTATTTCTCTCAAATTGCGAGAACGGTACGTGTAGTATGATGCAGCAAATGATTATTACCTGCAGGAACTGCGTCAATTTATCTCAACAGTTTTCTTCAGACAAAATGCTATCTCCACAAACTGGCATCTATCAGGTAAGTAAAAATTACTACATTTTTTACCTACACTTCTCGTTTGTGTAGTTAGTACATAGTCGTCCTCGTCACAAAACTGATTTGTCAACAGTGAAACGTAAGTAGTTGAAATCTGCGTACAACAGATTACCTTCGTCTGTTGCTTCGGAAATAATACATTCTTTTGTCGACGAGAAACTGAAGAAATTCACAGTAAATTTCTTTTCTTATTGGTACTTGGATATATATTGCTTGATCTTCCCTCGCCCTCATTCGACAGGGATCGTTGCATCGTCTTTATCCTTTTCGTCTTCCTGCACCGGAGCGAAACAAATTCGCTTATTTCCAGTTCAACGGTACGTTGTCACCGCTGGGCGCCATCGACTTGCCTGCCATCTTGCGGGAGGCTGAGGAACTTGTTCGACATGTACCACTGCAAGCAACGCTGAGTTTTGCCGCACGACGTTCTGAGAATACTCGCGCTCCCGTACGTTAACTTCGCAGCAAATAATGTCATTCTGTAATGTACTCGCAATTTAAAAAGAAATAGGTTTTAGGATATCATTTCAAGCATGTAAAATTCAGTTAAAGGCGTCGAGATAAAAAAGAAAACATTCTTATTGTAATCAGTGTAGAATCCTCGCTTGCATAAGAAGGTTAAAATAAGACTTTTTATCACTTAAATTAAACATTGTGGGTGCATCGAATGTGGAACTAGCTTTATTGTTTTTGGAGTGTTTCCAAAATGAAGTAATTTCCAAAAATGTAGTGCAATAAATGGGAAAGAAGCAAGTAAGTCAAGCAGAAAAGATGCAATAATTCTATGATAATCTGGTCTAAATGAATACAGCGATAGTACTCACATCACGTATATTTAGGTGACTGAAGAATTTCACAGCCCCAGGACGGAAAAAAGTTAATCAGGTTTTCCAGTTCTTTATATTTTAGCTTAGAAACTGGAAGGAGTTCTACAATAAACAACGGAATTGTTCAAGTTAGATTACATCGAAAGTGGATAACTGCAAAGCTATTGTGCACTAGACAAGCAAGGAATTCTGATGTTAAACGTAATGTTATTAGAAGATATGGACAGTTCAAACAATCCTTCCATTGGTTGAAATTATCATGGTGTCATTATGATGACAGTTTGCAGTCCTCCGTGATAACTCCTTTCATATTTCAGCATACGGCAATGGCTGAATTCACATGATATGTTCTTAATAAACAGAGTTTCTAGAGGGTATTTTGCAGCGCATTTTGAGTCCAACAGTGTTTTCCAGTTCCTGATTAACACTGATCACAGTCAAAGGCGATCGCTTACATTTCGTTGCTTCGATCATTTCCTTGAAATCTTCAAGTGTTTCCATCAGTCGCTTTGCGCTCCATAACAGAACTTTTTTATGGTACTCCAAGTACGAATGAGCACGCGCAGAAAATGTGATTTTTATCTTCTTCAAGCTACTAATTTGATTGAAAGTTACGTAATGGATGGAGGGGAAGCAGATACTCGCCCAAGGGAGGAATGATGAAGTGAAAAAGAAATGACCTCAATTTATTTGAGCTCTTTTACACAATGCATTCATAAAAAAAAAACATAAAGGAAGGATACGACCGTTACAAGAACGCAGGTACTGGACGTGTACATTGAAAGTTGCCGCTTAAAGTAACATCTTTGTTTGCTACTTTTGGCAGGGATATATTTTTTGCATAGTCTGTACAAATCACCACCTTCTTTTGTTACCGGAGGGAAGAGATGCATCAGAATTTTGTTTGCTCTAACCTCGCGTGACCGGTTGTTGTCTGCTTCTTTCCCTTCAAATATTGACGTACCTGGTTGTCTCCCCTTAAATCAAAACTTCGAATGCTAACAGCTCTGGACTTGCTTGTTTGTTTTTTCTTTTTTCCAGTTTTAGTCTTTCAACAGATGCGTTGATCATCAGATCGAACAGTACGGTAATTCAATTTCTAACGAAGTTATCTACCTGTTTTTTTCCGCTGACCTTTCATATTACTTCATAATGTGGATGGATAGTGGTTGTTATTTATGAGACTTTTTTTATTCTCTTAGTATATTCATTTACGATGTTTACATGCAACTAAATTACTTCTTTCTGTAGGTACGGATTACACTTCTGAGTGTTCGTTGTGTCACTTTTTGCAACTGATATGGTGGCAGGCAAATAAAAAAAAGTAAATAAAATTAAAAAAATATCTTATGCTTCTTATATCCTACGAGGTTTCGCACCTTTGGCATTTCAACGTAAAGAAACTTATTACATTCCCTATAGTCCGTAAGAAATAGGAAAATAAGAGCGTATTTTAAGCGAATGTTGCACCACAGACAGAAGTTCTATTATCTACCAGCTTCAGTCACACAAAACTTCACCAAGTACCAAGTATAACATAGAAAATGAAAGTAAATATATTTGGAGCAGTGTGGAAAAGTTTGAGTTGTCATTTTCTGAAGCTCGTGTTCTCGTTTTTGACTCTTTCTATAGCTAACAGAAGCCCATGGGTTATATTTTACTTCTTGGTAGTGGGGAGTGCATATGAAATGTGAAGCGATTTGTAACCCTGACTGATAATATATGGTGACACTTATTGAACTATATCAAGTAAGATCGTCATAGCTTCTGAACCGTTTGCACTAGGATATTCAAATTGCACAGTTGGCCGTGGGGCATGATGGGAGTTAGTATCCGCTATATGTTTTGTTTTAGGGATGAAGCTTCCGTAAGAAATTCATCTAGGTGGGTTCGTCAACAAACAAAATTGGCGCAGTTGGGGGACTGACAATCCGCATTTCGCGATCGAGTAGTCTCTTCACGCTCAACGGGTGAGTGTGTGGTGTGCAGTGTCCAGTCACTGAATAATCGGTGCGATATTACTTGATGACATGGTGAGTACCGAACGGTACGTGAAGGTTTTGAAAGGTGATTTCATTCCCATTATCCAAAGTGACCCTTATTTCCACAAGATGTGGTTCATGCAAGATGGAGGTCGTCACCATCGAAGCCAGAGAGTGTTTATGTACTTGGGGGGGGGGGGGCACTTTGGGGACCACATTCTGGATTTGGGATACCCAGAGGCCACTGGCACGGGCCTCGATTGGCCGCCATATTCTCCGGATCTGAACATACGCGACTCCTTCTTGTGCGGCTGTATTAAAAAGAAGGTGTACAGGAATAAACCCAGAGCCATTGCTGAGCTGAAAACAGCCATTCAGGAGTTCATCACGAGCATCGACGTCCCGACACTTCAGTGGGTCATGCAGAATTTCGCTATTCGTCTGCGCCATATCATCGCCAATGTTGGCAGAAAAATCGAAGATGTCATAACCTAAAACTTAATATCCGTAATGACGTTTACATGTTGAATGAATTGTGTGCACATCGTAGTTTGTAACTAATTAACGTTCTTTTTTATATAGTTCAATAATTGTCACCCTGTATGTTGTAAGAAGTCAAAAGCATAAGATCCAATGATGACAGTATAATTCTGTAGAAACCAGTCACCCAATAAAATGCTGTTTCAATTACCTTATATTTTACCCTGTTGAACATCTAGTATTGTTTATCTTGAATGTGTCGGTTGTGTGTAAAACGTATTTCGTTTATTTTTATGTAAGGTTGCCAAAAATTTCAAGATACCTGACGATCTATGCGATCTAAACTTGTAGAAAGTATTTTATTTAACACAACTTACGTATTAGGCTTCAGAGCTGTTCCGTCTCCTGCCTACATGGCAACACGAGAAGCGATCTCTAATCGTTGGAAGCGTGATCAGCATTACTTCAATCATCCAAAGGTTATAGGCAGTAACTCCGCCGAATGGCCGAGCACGTCAAAGCGGCCGCTTCGGGGACGGGGAAGCGCCCCGCCCTCTAAGGCGTTTTCCACAACCGACCACCTGAATACCGAGCTGTTGTCCATATCTCGCCTCAGATACACGCTACTTGGACGTTACGCTAACTTTCTCACACTGACTCCGTCTTGGGGCGCTGAAAGGGAGATATTCCGTCTCTTTAAACCGTCACACGCAGTACTTATTGACCCTAGGTGAATCCAGTGATGCCGAAATTTCTTTGTTCAAGGACCTCCTCATTTGGTCCCACGTGGCTGAATGAACACCGTTACACACATATTATCTTCGTGAATACGATGTTGTTTCAGTGAATAAGAGATTAACAATAACCAGCCTTGAGAATTATTTCCAAAGATAATGTTGAAAGGAGGAGGAGGAGGAGATTAGTGTTTAACGTCCCGTCGACAACGAGGTCATTAGAGACGGAGCGCAAGCTCGGGTGAGGGAAGGATGGGGAAGGAAATCGGCCGTGCCCTTTCAAAGGAACCATCCCGGCATTTGCCTGAAGCGATTTAGGGAAATCACGGAAAACCTAAATCAGGATGGCCGGAGACGGGATTGAACCGTCGTCCTCCCGAATGCGAGTCCAGTGTGCTAACCACTGCGCCACCTCGCTCGGTGATAATGTTGAAAGAACTAAACTAAAAACTGTCTATAATACCAGAGTGTATCAGATGAGAAAACCGCACAGATTTTCGACATGACATTTTATGCATTATAAACTGCCTCAAAGTTTATGTTCGTTACTTTACTAGTTTCTCATGACACCAGAGGATAAATGTTTACTTTAATTATGGTAGTCTCCGTTGTAAAAAGCTGTTTACATAATGTACTTTCCGTGTTTTTAATCAAAAGTTTTATCCGCAAAAAGAATGTTTTCTTTGTTCGCTACATCTTCGGTATCTAATCTGTATTATCATTACGTACAATGGAAGAAGCAGTGCCTAGCTTAAGAAATGTGTGTACTGCCGCTATGTCATGAACTCTGTACTGGAAATCTGTCGGTGAGGGTGCTTCTTACTATACATCGTGGATGGGATGTATTTTCGCATTACAGCGTGCTATTTTTCCAAAAGAAACTTTATTTACTAAAGCACAAACCATATTCTTTACTCCTGTAATGACTAATTAATAATTTTCAGTATTTTTAAGATGGTTAATACTGCATCACAGAAGTTCAATGATCATTGTCCCCTCACTGAGGTTCGATAAGCTTACCCTCTTTTAGATATTTTAAGTGTCATCTCATAAACTAAGAAATTACTTGACACTGGCAGTTTTTTTTAAATTTTTTAATATAAGGTGTGAGGCAAAAACGCAAGGAATTCTCGCATTGGAAACAGGAACAATTGGCAGACTGAAGAGCGTACAGACTTGTAAAAGGTCTTTTCATCATCTCGACCGTTGCCACACAGAAATATCTGCATTTGAGGGTTTTCATTGCAGTATCTGCAGGTTTTACATGTCCAAGAATTTTTTATCGTGATCCGATTACCTTTGACTCCTTTGAACATTAAACTTTTATTAATGTATTTATCATTTACAGAGTGAGTTCCTAGGCGCCTCTATAACGGAAGTCACAACAGTGAATCCCGGCGTTGGAATCAAGCTATTATTTTATGGGTGGCCTAGGACAACGTTTCAGACAACCGCAGCTCTGTTTTGACACGAAAAATCCTCAGGGTGTAACGTAAAGGACGCGAATGTAGTAACCCCGTGTCATGAGTGGTTGATTCCAACATATTTCGTTGTCGGAAACATAATTTGCAGTGCGACTAGCAACAGGACAATGTTCTTGTCAAACTGTGCTACTGCTGACACACTCCAGACGATCCAGCCTCTCTGAAGTCTCAGTAAGAACATCTTGGATTTGCAACATCACTGAACGTGATCGCTGCCCTTTGTAGGCTTTCTTGCCCGCAACTTTTGCTGTGATGTGTAGAGTGAAACTACCAGGGACCGTTCAAAGAGGGATCCTTTGCCGTTTTATTCATGCATCTGTCAATATCGCATTACAACGCCCCCCCCCCCCCCGCTACCAACACCCCCGCGTGATCACGCCACTGAAGAGCGCGAAACAGGAGAGCTGAAACACCATTTGCTACTTCGGGTCAAGTTCATCACGTACAGATTTCGACGAATGGTTTGAATGGTCCTTAGTAGTTCCACCCTGCACATCAGAACAAAAACTGGGGTCGCGCTGCATGCCTAAGGGGAGCGATACTGGCGTTTCCGACCGTGAAAGGTGTGGGAGTATAAGCCCTAAGGGAAGGGGTGGCTTCGGTGCACTCGTTATGTCGCCTCTTGAAGCCTGTTCGTGTCAATGCCGAGCAGCGATGTGTTTGGAACACTTTCCTCGGTAACGTGTAAGAAAACAGCGTGATTATAACGGTGGGATCGCGGTTCTGACATCAGTTCCAGAAGCGTCAAAAGAAGGGCTGAAATGTTGGTGTGAAGGGATTTGTCGACATTCCTATCGTGTCATACGTCCTATACGTCGTTGGGCAGAATTTTGATGAAATTTGGTTCCTGTGTGATATGATTAATCCACCTTAAACAGCTTGTGAACTTTCGAACACGGTCTTTCTTTCGCACGTTTCGACACCCAGCTGTCTGGGGTGTCGTGGAGCATATTGCGACTTCGGAGGGCGCCACGCCTTTGCGCCATTACATTACGTTACATCTTGAACTTGCCAATGAACTTTCACCTTTAACCTTTGACATAGTGCTGCGTGGTGTTAGGACCGCAGTGGATAACGTGGTGCATAAAGTAGAGCAAAGACATCACATTAAAATTCTGAGGTCGCAAAATAATGATTGTGTATCAGAGTTTGATCTCTTCCCAAGAGTGTTGAATTTGACTAACATTGTTTTTGATCAGATGGAAATGGAAATGCTTAATAGGAGTATGAAGTGTGACGTAAATAGTAAAGTGGATCGCAGGGCTATAAAAGACACGATGGCTCATACTGAGTATGCTTTTGATTCACTGAGAGTGCCGAAACTTGATCAGAATAAGATTTGTTTAGAGATTAATAATATTATTATGAGCAAGATAAATAAACCTGTCCCCAATTCTATATAAGGGGAGAGAGTCATTGAAAGTATCAATCCTAAGCTTTCTGAAAGCGACGCCATAGTAACTAGGCGGACGAAGGGGGAACAATTGTGATCGTTGCATAAGATGTCTATATTGCTAAATCTCTAAAACTCTTTGAAGATAATAATATTAAGAAAATCGATAAGGGAATAACGTCCGATGCTCAAAAGAAATTGAGTGATCAGTTAAAAACTTGCAGTGTCATAATATCGTCAAAGGAGGTACAAAGGCTAAAGGTTATGATCCCCTTGGCACCCACACTTAGGGCACAAAAAAGGTGCAGAAAGATAGCTATCCGATACACCCGGTGGTGGATGGGAGGAGCTGGAAAATAAAGTTGCTGGAAAATGCCTGCGGTTTCTTAAAACTAATTACACATTCTATAAGCAATTTTACATTAAAAATAGTTTCGAATTGATCAATAAAATTATAAATACGCCAACAACTGGTGAAATGAAATTTGTTTCCCTTGATATCGTCAACTTACACACAAACGTAACTATTGACAAAACTGTGCAGGTAATTCAGCGTAATTTAATGGAACAAAACAAGATTTCTATGAGGGAAATAGACAAATTCATTGTGCTACTTACCATAATTTTGAAATTTAACTACTTTAATAGAGGCACTTATTCCCAGTAAGACGGTCTAAGTATGGGAGATCAATATTTGGAATGCTCGCTGATATATTTATCAGTTATCTAGAAAACAGATACTTTTAGAAAATCCATCATTGGCAGACAAAATTGTACACTATTTTAGGTACGTAAATGACTTGCTGCTGTTAATAAATGGTAATGATGATGTCATCAAGACTATAGTAACCACGTTTAATAACTTGCATCAGACGATTAAATTTACATGTGAGTCTGAAACAAATAGATCTGTTACCATTCTAGAATGAAAGTGGCAAGCACACATTTGGTATCTTTCACAAATAAATTTGTACTGGTGGTATTGTGTATTTTACGTCAAACCTTCCAATTCAACATAAAAAGTCGTTTCTCAATCTTTCTGTCAATCGGTTGTTCAAAATTCCGTTGTCTAAAGACGGACACGATGATGAAATGCCAATAATAAGGCACATTGCAAGAGTGAATAACTCTTCACATGACTATGGTGGTAGTATATATAACAAAATAACTAGAAAATACAAATATAAGATGACGC
This sequence comes from Schistocerca cancellata, assembly GCF_023864275.1. Lineage (NCBI taxonomy): Eukaryota > Metazoa > Arthropoda > Insecta > Orthoptera > Acrididae > Schistocerca > Schistocerca cancellata. Next base: position 347,482,119 of record NC_064634.1, on the reverse strand, counting down.
TTTGCAATAGTGTGGCATTTAAAGAAAATACTAAATTTGCTGGTTTACCTTATTATGGAAAAATGAGTACAAGAATTGCAACTGTCTTTAGAAAGTACAATGTGACAATGTCTTTTGGAACCAAAAATAACTTAGGATGTAGTTTGCAACATAGTATAGATACAAAGAGTCTATTCCATGATTCTATAGTTTATAAAATCGATTTCCCAGACTGTGGGGCCTGTTACGTTGGCCATACGGGAAGGAGACTGGGAATTAGGTTTGGGGAACACGTCGCGGGGGGGGGGGGGGGGGTGACACGGTAAAGTCAAGTATGGCTGTTCATTTACTTACAACAAAGCATAAATTGCCGACTTCGACATCTAGCGTGAGGTTGCTGCATAAGTGTGAGAAGTCCAGGTTCCTCGACCTCCTGGAAGAGCTGGAGATCTTTTTCTATCACAAAAATTCAACTACTACCTGATTAATAATCAGGTCATTACGAAACATACGCAGTTCTGAGAACTAGTTGAAAACTTCTCGCTGGAAAGCAGTGAAGCGTTTAACGTGGGAGGAGGGGGGGGGGATTACTGGGTTCGAAGCAGCTCTTTCCATCTTGCCAATATGTAGCAGCCATTAACATAATGTTTAGATGCATGTGCATTGTTAATTACAGAAATTCAGTTGATTGGTTTTATTGTGTTTATAATTAAAATCTGTTTGACGTGTACAGAGATTAGTACTGGCTACATCCGTAACGGAATAGCACGTCACACCAACTATCCATCTTGCTAAATTATTCAGGAAATAATAGGAACTACATACCTGTCACGATGATTAAATGAAGAGAAAAATTGTACAAAAGATATAAACATTTCAGTCAAATCAGTTGTATTAGCCGCAGCATATAGCATGTGCCTCCTCGTGTTTTGTAAATATTTTTAAGAGTTTTACCAATCTGATGTGACATATGTGTTTTAAGGAATAATAAAACAATTGGCTCACAAGAAGTGAATCCGGATTTTTTATGTTTTCTATGTTTACTGTTAAATGTGGAAATTATTTTGTGTTATTTCTTACGTAAATATGAATTTTTTTACTAGAGACCGTAGTTGGTTCCCTTGAGTGTTATATATTACGTAGTTCATATAGAGCGCGCCACACAGCCACCTGATGTGCTCTCCGCAAAGCCTACCTTCATCATACAGTAGTCTTGAACGAATTGTGACAGCAGCTCGAGCAACAGGGGGCTGCTGTACTAGAACGTGCATTGATACTTTGAAATGTTGGTATGTAATTTATTGTATAAGTCATGTAGATTATCCCACGAGCTGTAACTTTTCGCACAATCGCCTGCCAATGCACTTCTTGTATTTTTTTGCATTGATAATGGCTAGATACTAGCCGAAATCTAGGTTTTCCTAATACAACCTGCAAAAAAGGACGACTGATTGCTATGCTCTGTGACTGGAAAATTACAGGGGAAGGTTGCAGGCACCTTTGAGGCAAATTTGAAACTTCTGTATCGCTGCGGGAAAAAAAAGCAAAAATGAAACAAAAGAAACCTCTTAACTAGAACGGTAGTTATATTGTAAATTAAGTCGTATTATTTCCTACTGCGATGGAATACATTTTACAATTGTGCAGTAAAATCTTCATTTAAATATTTTTGTAGACTGTAAATAGTTTGACAGATAAAGACCAGTATTTGTAACGGAGAGGAGAAGTACATTCCAGTCGAAACGCTTCCCAGTCCGCCCAAATTTTTTGATAACACTCGCTCTGTTCTTCTTGGTCCTCAATCGTTGTAATCGTGGGAGCCGGGCCAGGTGGGCTCCTGCGGTTTATGCATACCGGCGTGGCGCCGCGGTGTGCGGGACGCGTATTCACCGCGCTGCAGGGGAAGCCGGCAATCTGTCACGGCGGACGGAGCGCTATTCAGGCTGCGCTAGCCGGGACTTCCCGTGGCGTCCCTGCCCCTTCTCCCACCCTCTCCCCCTTTCCCGTCCTACTCACTACCACCCACTCACTGGCCACATGTTTTCTTCGTATTTTTGTTGTCCGGGCAGTCACCGACGTCCCTGTCTGCCGCTGCCGTTCTAAACCGCCATGGTTTCAGTTCCTGTTTCTGTTTTTTTAACTGCGTATTTTACTGCAGCCTTCGCTTTGTTTCTTCGCTCACGATTTGTTACGTGTACTTCATACTGTATGCCTTCACGCTACTGCTACGGGAAACATAAAACTCTGCGTCTATGTCAGAACAAATAAATTAAATATGGCTTTTGTTACACGGTATTACTGCTGGATTTTCTCTGCGTAGTCGACAAGATCGTTGTTGTAACAAAACACTTGAAATTAGTGGCAATGAATTCTACATTGCTTTGATATTGCGCGGAGATTAAGTCATAATTAACATAGTACCATTTTTATTTAAACTGATTCTATCAGTTTGTCAGTGTTCAAGGTTGCTATGAAATGTGTCTTAATGGTGACGTCGATGGAATTCAAAGACCTCTCTGTTTCCATCCCGAGTGGTAGAAATTGTCCACGTGAAACCGTAACAAGGAGCCTTTTGAACTTTAAAGCAGAACCATTGCAAGAAAATCAACGTTATTTTTACAACAGTTTTATTGATACGAGCGTTAATGTTGTGTGGGCCTAGGTAAGCATGTTCAGCTAGGTATGCAACAGATATCAATCAGGTCATAAGCTTATTCTGTTCCACAGACAAAAGTATACTGAAAGATATCATAGGGTTTCATATTTCTTCTTTGGCTTATTCTTTCAGAAAAAAGTTGAGGTAGTAACGACCAAAAATTTCGAATCGCTTCTTTTGTTGATCGCATTGGTCTCTTCTGCTGTATAGCGACACCAATTATTTACAGCAGAAACTCTTAGAAACTGACCACTGGGAAGTTCAGACAATACCAGCACTATGGCTTTTCTTGATAGACTAAAGGAAATCAGACCTGCATTTATAGCATTTCTAAATTTGGAGAAATCTTTTGACAGCGGTAACTGGAATACTCCCTTTGAAATTCTGAAGATGGCAAGGATAAAATACCACGAGTGGAACTTGTAGGGAAACCACACTGTTGTTGTAAGGAGTCGAAGAGCGTGAAAGGCAAGCAGTAGTTGAGAAGAAAGTGAGACAGGTTTGTTTCCCATCTCCGTTGTTATTCAGTCCTTACACTGTGCAAGCAGTAAAGACAACCAAGGAGGTATTTGGAAAGGTAATTAGAGGTCAGGGAGAAGAAATAAAAGCTTGAGGTTTTTCGATATGGCAAAGATTTCGAAGGGCAGTTGAACGGAATGAGTAGTATCTTAAAAAGAGATTATAAATTGAACATCAACAAAGATAAACAAGTTTAACGAAATGAAAAATTTAATTAGGTAATACAGTGGGAACTAGTTTGGAAAATAGGAAGCTAAAATTTGTATGTAATTTTTATTATTTGAACATTAAAATAAATTACTGCTGGTTAATTTGAGAAGAAAGAGGGTATAACGGGATGCTGACACTAAAAAGAAAAGTATTTCTGAGATATATACATTGCGTTAAAATTTAAAGAGTTTGGAAATCTGTTCTGAAGGTATTTATCTTGACTGTAACCTTGACCAGAGTGAACCGCGGACGCCAAACAGTTCTTACAACGAAGAGAATAAAAGCTTATGAAATGTGATAGTGCAGAAGAACGTTGAAACTTCGTTAGGTATATTGCGTCACTTAGTACAATGTACTGAGTCGAACTGAGTAAAAAATAAATATTTGGCACAAGTTAAATTATAGAAGGGATGCAGACTTGTACAGGACAGATTAGCATGGAAAGTTGCAGCAAATTAACCTTCGAAAAAGACGGCAATAACAACAACAACAATCGAGCACAACAAACGAAAGTACAGCAGCAGCATTGTCTACACGGATCGCATTAGCGTGTAGCTATATTGACTGCTCAGGACCTCATTTGCAGTCACAGCTTCAGTATACCAGTGTGTAAACAGGATCCCTTTCCTCACTTCGATAATGACGTCATAAAACTGCATAGCTTGTGGCTAGAGCAAATCGATTCCATCACTACTAACAGAATGCATCCCGTGTACGCCTCTCGGGTTTGCCTGTTTACGCGGAGTGGGTTGGCGCACAGCTCTGTCACCCGCAACACAGCATTACTTCGTAATTATACGCTTCTAGTTCTCATCTCGGAACAGATAAACTGCCACAATCCGATTAGCAACATGACAGCGACTGCGGAAGCTTTTCGGTTACGTACATGCAGTAAGCTATGCACCGAGAGGATCCTAAATTTTCCGCTCTCAGAATTTTGCTTTAGCAGAATCGGTCCTCACCTCTTGGAACTGAAGATTACTTGCCAACCTTTTGTTGCAATACAGAGAGATAAATTTTTATGTCAGTTTTAATTTTTCTTCTCTCAACATCACATCCTTGCGTATTGCCCAGTTTGCTTTCATATCTTAATCCATAGCAGATATAAACCCAATAGTTCGTTTTAATACGACTGTGTTTCACCAGGTACGGCTCCTTTGGACGAGCTACACACTTGTTACGAATCTCGACCTACCTGACGAGTTACCATATACGAGGGTTGGAACTTAAATAGTGGCAACTATTTATTCACAACCGATACAAAAGAGTTACATGTTTGCACCTGTTACTGTCCTTCAGAGTAGTCACCAGCGTTGTGTAGAACCCGTTGCCAGCGATGTGGAAGGTTTAGTATACTGTCAGCACAGCCTGTTCTGTTGATGGTGCGAATGGAGCAGTCTACTGCCTGTCGAATCTCTGGAACAGTTCTGAAGCGAATGCCACAAAGTGGTTCCTTCGTCTTCGGAAATACAGTACTTCCCAGCCCCATCGACCGAATAGAGCAGCCACAGCTTGCGCTGTATGCACCCGCGCATTGTCGTGCAAAATGATGGGTGGGTTGCGCAGAAAGTGTCGCCGCTTCTTTCACAAAGCTGGTCCCAGGTGATACTCCAAAAAGGAACAGTAGTATTGTGCAATGACGGTATACCGTGGAGGAATGTAATGCGTTAGGATAACACCATCACAGTCGTGCACGAGAATCACCATAACTTTCACCATACTGGGACTCGGACGCACTTTCGACTTTCGCGGCGATCCATGATGACGCCATTCGCTGGACTGGCGTTTCAGTTTTGGCTTCGTGGCATTCGCTTCAGAACTGTTCCAGGGATTCGACAGGCCGTAGACCGCTCCATTCGCACCATCAACAGAACAGGCTCTGCTAACGGTTTACTACGCCTTCCACATCGCTGGCAGCGGGTTCTACATAACGCTAGTGACTACTTTGAAGGATAGTAACAGGTGCAATCACGTAACTTTTTTGTGTCGGTTGTGAATAAATAGTTGCCACTATTTAAGGTCCAACCCTCGTATATGGGACATATCTGAAAACTACGCCCTCAACAGTCCAGTTCAACACAAAGTTCCTCGAATTCAGTGCTACATACTGACTGTGGAAAACTCACAAAGGTCACTGTTTTGATCAAGTCGTTGTGGATTGCGAGTTAAAGCAAAAAACAATGCCTTCTATAATCGTTATCGCTGAACAGACGGAAGGACGTACTGGCAACGTCATTGAGCACCTCAGATAGGTAATACGGGGTGGCTGTAATTTATGTGCAAATACTCACGAGGTCCGGTGAGGGTCGTAATTATCGTATGGCAGCGAAACTTGGTGGAGATGCTATGCGTTAATGCGGAAACAATTTACGCTGGAGAAAAATTATTTCCACTTTTGGGTGCAAGGTTTAAATCTGGCGCTGTAATCTGTTCGTATGACGGAATGACATCCACGCTGCCATTTGACAAGTCATAACGGGAGTGAACAGTATGACCACCGAGAAGAGAAACAGTTTGCTGTTAGTGAAACAGTTTCGTGTCAACGACAGCAATTACACTATTGCACGAGAGAGTATTGCCTACTGAAATGACTGAGAAGAGGCCCTGTGTCATTAAATGGTTTAAACGAGACGATAAAAATATTCGAGACCACGGGTGTGGTTGGTGTGGCATCTGGAAGAGGAAGGCGTCGTATCCCGGTGGAAGTTATTGACGAGATTGCTGTTGCTGTGACTGACTGTGAAGCCCATGTCCAGGGTAGGGCTAGAACTTGTGCAGTTTCACGAGAATTGTCCATGCCATAGTCAACAGTACGGAAAGTTTTGCAGTTTATTTTACACTGGTAACCGTTCAAGATCCAGACGAAGCAACAACTGAAACTTCATGTTCCGCAGCAGCGACCTGAATTAGCTTTTCGGTTTCTGGCAAGGGTCGAAGTTGATGACATGTGGCCAGACAATATTCAATAGAGTAAAGAGGCACATTTTACACTACAGACTGCAGTGGATACACAGAACTGCCGAATTTGGTGTATCGCTAAGGCGCGTGTTGCGCACGAAGAGTCATTGCACTCGCCATATGTGACTGAGCGATGTGGTTTCACAAGCACTTTTACTCTCCGTCCGTTCTTCTTTGTAAAGAATACACCCAGAGGGGCTGTTAGGTGTACCGTGACGTCTGCACTTATCGAGACGTCCTTGTACAGAATATGATTCCTGCTCTGAAAGAGCGCAACTGTGTCGAAACTACTGTTTTCATGCAAGATGGGGCAACACCTAATGTCGCTCCCCCTTTGAATGATCTCCTTAATGCAACCTTCTGCAAACGTTTTATCTCAAGAGGTTTTCCAGATGCATGGCCTGCAAGATCACCTGAACTAAATCCATGTGGCTTTTGACTCTGACGATATCGAACCGAATGCATGTGTCGTGGACATGTTCGGTATCTACCATATCTGAAGGCCAGAACACAGGAACTCATGGTGAGGTCCCACCCGAACTGCTGCGAGCAACTGTTGATCACGTCGTTTTACAGATGCACCATCTCGTCTCCGGTGCTCGTACTAAACAAACTGTACAAGCGTCGGTTAATAATCAAATCAACATTATGCCTTTGTCACTTGTTTGACCTCTTCTGCCCAAGTCCAGTTCCTAATCCATGGCATATGGAAACATTTATGTATGTCTTTCTTGCATTCACAGTGCAGATTTGCACGTGTTGGCCGAATTTGGAACTAATTTTTTTCCCTCGTAAATCGGTTCCCCACTAGGGGTTAGCATATCTAAGAAGTTTCGCTGCCATACAATAATTACAGCCCTCATTGTACAACCATGGTACCAACACTTTAATTAAAATCATCCGGTATCTCAAGTATATATCTCATCCTCAGTAAGTGCGTTAACATTGAACTCCCAAGAAATTACACATTCGCACCAACACGTGTAGGATGTGGCAAAGGATGTCCCCGATATTGCTATAATCTAACCCTGTCCTCGGTATAAGGACGTCTTCTCTTCTGTCGAGTTTGATTCTTTGCTAATGTAGTCTTCCTCCTTTTCCATCTCAACACCTCAAAAAAATTTTAATGTTTAGTCTTCACGTTTCTGGTTTGTAGCCTGTAGATTTAGTTACTATTTTCTTTTCACACTTTCAGTTGAGTAACTACTGAACTGTCAAGGATGATGTTTACTCTGTTTTTACACCTCACTCTGCATATGAAATATCTCCTTCAAAGGTCTTCAGCAGTTCCAAAACACTTTTTTAACATTTATAGTCCAATCTGATTATAAATGATCTTGTGAGTAACGTCAGAAGGACGATGATCCTGTCCGCAGACTGATGCGTTTGTCTATAAGAATGTTGCATGACTTTAGCGAACTGAGGGAAGCCCTGCAGAGGATCTATGATTGGCAATTGACTCTGTACGTAAATAAATTTGGCTTAGTACCCACAGGTAGACATAGATTTTTCAGGAAATTTAGGGGGGAGGGGAATACAGGGACCACCATAAATGCAGTCCGTACACACCATAAGATGGGTCGTGGCTCGTGGACTGTACACGAGATGGGTAAAATTATGGAAACAGCAAGACACCAAAAAGACATTACATTACGATGCGTAATACGATGTACGAAAACTGCTCCAAAATAGCTTCCAGTCGTCTCGAAATGGATTAATACAGGTTTCAATGGAACCTTATACCATTCATCCTACAAATAATGGCAATTTTTACAAACGATGTTGGACGTGAACGGTGATGACGAATACTTCTTCCCAACGTAGACCACAGAGTTTCAATAATATTGAGATATGGTGATTGCGGTGGTCAGGGAAGATGCGAAAATTCATCCTCGTGCTCACAAAACCAGTCATGGATGATGCGAGGTGTGTGAGCATGGGCCTTATCGTCTCGCAACACAGTATCACCATTGGGGACAAACAGTGTACCACGGGATAGACTCCATCAGCTAAAATGGTGACATAACCCTTGGCAATAACGCGACCTCGTAGAGTAGCCATAGAGCCCATGGAATACCACGGTATGGCTGTCCAAATCATCAAGGAACGTACTACCGGCCAGAAGTTGGAAATAGTGCAGAACGAGGCTTATCCCAGAAAACGACTTTTTTCCATCGCTCCATAGTCCAAGTTTTGTGGCTTCGGATTTTACATCACTGATGAGTGGTGTTCGAATTCGAGCTCGATCTGCACATTCCTGTTTCTGTAGGTCCCTTCGTGATGTATTCGTGCTGCCAAGGTTCGTGAGTGGGTCATTTATTCCTGCAGTGGCTTTTTCAGCTGTCGCCTTTAGTCACAATTATCTTCAATGATCATCTGTCGCGATCACTGAACACAAACTTCTCTCCGAGTTTAGACTTAGTGGTTGATGTTTCCTCGTTTTCCCGGTACGTGGTATAAATCTTCATTATGGTGCCTCTCGAAATACCAAACTCTTCTCCTATCTTGCTTACGGAAGCAGCGACCACGTGAGCACCAACAATTTGACCACGTTCCAGTTCACTGAGCTGCGGCATTATGCATTCACAACTATATGCAACACTGTTCTGATTTCGGCTGACACTTGGAGCATATCGACAGCGTTGCGGAGGAGGAGATCAGTGTTTAACGTCCCGTTGATAACGAGGTCATTAGAGACGTAGTATAAGCTCGGATTATGGAAGGAAAGCGACTGTGCCCTTTCGAAGGAACCATCCATTGCGCTGGCCCGCTCCTTCACAATGTTGCGCAGGTACCGTTCAAAGCCGGCCGTTGTGGCCGAGCGGTTCTAGGCGCTTCAGTCCGGAACCGCGCTGCTGCTACGGTCGCAGGTTCGAAGCCTGCCTCGGGCATGGATGTGTGTGATGTCCTTAGGTCTAAGTAGTTCTAAGTCTAGGGGGACTGATGACCTCAGATGGTGAGTCCCATAGCGCTTAAAGCCATTTGAACCAAGTACCGTTCGTGATAAAATACAACAACACAGTCTGCAGGCTTAATTAGTATCTGCATTTATGTTCCAGCATGCATTTTTTGCGGTGTCTGCATATTTTTCTCCGGCCCCTGCAGACATAGATACCTACCTTTTAAGTTGAATACTGACTAACTAAATAAATCAGTAGTATAGAAATCCACAATTTTGTGCTTTTCGTTTACAAAGCCTCAGACCAATTTCCTAGACAGTAAGATTTACTAAGATTACACGAACCAATAGCCTAAACACAAGCACAAGTTTCCTAGCGTTGTTCACAAAGACGCACTCAGTCGATTGGAGCTGTTAGGCAATTAGCTGTTGCCCAAGATCCTCTGCGCGCGGTCCAGACAGCAAGTAGCCTTATAGCCTATGCGCCGCGGTCAGTTGCGGCTGGCAGTTTGCTGAAGGCGCTGGCCAACTTTACGGTGAGGTTAACCATGGGTATGGGAGGGGGTGGGGGAGAGGGGGAGGGAGGGCGCTTCTGTCCTACAGAACTAAGGAGCTGCTGTTGCGGTCAGCTGGAGCGGACCGCCGGGAATGTCAGCAAAGTGTTAGGGGTCTTTAATAGCCCACATCCGCAACCCGGCTCAACTGTCAAGCTAGCTAGCTGCGTATCAGGCTTATAGCCCCTGTGTACTAGAGTTGGGCAACACGATTCTTTTTCCCGATTCGATTCCTGCGATTCAATCTCACATTGCGAATCGATTCCTACGATTCGTTCACGATTCTTTCACGATTCATTCTAGTCTGCGATGGCACGATTCTAACGGAATGCAAAAAGTTCTATATCTTACTCACAAATGGCAGGACATGTCTGAAATTGTCACTGGGGTTAGAATCGAACTGTGTCATGATAAGATATGCCAGAAATAGTTTATTTATGAGTAAACATGCTAGTTCGTGCATTACTCGCGCAAACTAAGATTGACGTCGGCACGGTGGCTGATGGTAGCGATAGTAAATGGGAAATGCCTTTACGCTCGTTCCCGTCAGCCACGGCCAAGTGTTAGCTTGGTTTTCACGAGTAATATCCCGTGATCTGGGATAATATTACGGCCCACGAACTTCGTTTGTTCCTGGCGAGCATCCTCCACTTGACTGCCATCTGGCGGTTGTTACCATTCGGCACTACTCGGCATGATTCGGAAGTTTCCTTCGAAGCATAGCGTACTAAGAATCGATGAATCGTTGGAATTTGGAATCGTCACGACTCGGAAACACGCAATCGTTCTTACGATTCTTTTGAACGACGATTCGTTCGTATCACGATTCGATTCTTACGTTTCTTTATTTAGAGTCGTTCAAATGAACGACTCATTCACGAATCGCCACAACTCTACTGTGTACTGTCAGCTCATCCTGCAACGTGTAGGGTGTCCATCAAGTCCCACTAGCATTTCAAAAAATCATAACTTGTGAACTTTTAGAGATAGAGCATCCTGGTTTGTTTAAAACGCTCAACAGATATCAAAGTTTCTTTTCTGTTATGCGATGATTACACTTTTTGCTTCACTCGTCGGTTTCAGAACGTTAAAGTGATATGCGAGTTCTGCCCATGTGCTCGCTGGCAATAACATTTCTGACTGATTAGTAGATTCGTGCACGAAGGGTAGCATTGTCACTCACTGGTTTTGTGTATTCACGATCTTTGATGTAACTCCACAAAGGGGGCTAATCGCGTGATACCGGGAGAGCGCTAAGGCCATGCGATGCAACCATCATTACCCACTCACTCCCCAGGAAATGTCTCATTTCAGCGCATCCCGCACGTTCATACTTCATCATCATGCTGGTAAATGATGGATGCCTGGAGCTCTTTGATCTGTGGTGGCAGAAACTTTGATCTGTGGTAGCAGCAACTGTTCGAGCATCTGCAGGTAAACATTTCCTGTTATGGTTTTCTCTGCGAATAGAAGTATCACCCTACAATGCATTAGGCTACACCAAACATAAAGCCTTGAGCTATCACGGATGAGTTCACGTGTCTTGTATGGGGTTTCGGAGCCCCAAATCTAAGTGTGGCTATTCACTTGTCCAGAAATGTGGAGCACTGCTTGATCGGAAAAAGAAAAAAATACTGACCATAGCCATGCTCCTACATTTCGCTCCTTGCAACGGCGTTAGAGATCAAAAAGGTTACGTGAACAACGATCATGTAGTCACTCTTCTAATTTCGCCTCTAACGACGTGTCTCCTGTTACAGTTAAGAAGTCTTCAAACAAAACAGCCATCTATTGACGATATCCTGTAAGCATTTGTTTTGTTCACTAGGCCGCGGTGTCGAATTGGGCTCTTTATTTTGTGTACTTCGTTTTGGTGATTGGATATTACAGGCTTTTCCACTGTTGTGAATGCATTTGAACAGGAACAAAGATAATTGGAATAACAATAGGAATAAATTATAAATGGGTTATTGCTGCGTGACGCGCCACCGTAAATCACGAGTCTCTGTTATCAAAACATCCCCGAACCGCATACAAAATTTTGTCGGTAGACATGCTGCTTGCATAAGGTTTTCAGGAAGTAGAGAAATATGGTATCCACATGGGTTCCACTACTTACAGCTTTGTGGATCTTGCGAATGAATTATGCAACCAAAGTTACACCAGATGATTCCTTATGGGATCTTTGCTGATTCGTATAGAGGAATGGTTTTGTCTCCAACAACGTTATCATGACACAAGAAATGTACCACAATTCTGAAAAAAATCGACTGAAACGATTTGTGTCCTTTTTCTCACAGCAGTTGTGTTCCATGACCAGCTCTGTAAGGGGTTGATGCTGGTAGATCATTTATGCAGGATCATATGAACAGCCCAGTTAAAGAGCCTTATGTCAGCTTACTTGTTTTTTTGGCGCCAGATAAAGTTTTACGCTGTTCTACTGCCCACCCTGGAGGTGTTGGGGTTATCCCACGATGCATCGCTGTAGGGTCATGTCTGTCTGTATATCAAATAAATGTTTTCTAAAAAACGATAGCAGATGTTCAATAATCCCGATGTAAGTGTTTTTGTTGCTTCTGAAGGCGATGTTGCCTTATTCACGTTGCTGCCTTCGTAAATTTCGGTTATCCATTTCTGTGATCACAGCTGCACAGTCATCGGAACGTAAAGAACAGCTGATTATCTTAGTGTCGAACTCCAGATTTATCTGCCACTGCCTCAGAGACATTAAATGTCAAATAAGACATCAACACGAAATTAGTCGCTGACGAGGCTTTGGATACCGTATTTTTCTGGTATGGAATGGCGAGTGGAGACGGTAGGCTCCGTACAGCGTTTTTTAACCTGGTGCGCGGCTGGACATCTCCAAACGCCTGTCATGAATTGCGGTATGCGCTCTAATTCGTGGAGAAACAAACCTGATAGAGTTCTCTGGGGAAACCAATCGATACTTACTCTATACGGCACAGAGGACACAAGAAAAGTCTGCTTCCCTCACCGGTAAATTCAAACACACATGCTGAAAGAGTCTAACTAAACAGAGATTATCTTTGGAAATGAAGGGAGTTGCAAGTTCCCTCGTGGAACCAAGCCTCCATAAACGTTTCTCTTTTTAGCCTCGAGTCTGTGGAAAGGTGTGTGGGTGACATATTGTACTATCCTAAGCCTTGACTGCTAAACCCTCGTAAAATTTACGATTACAGTAGCGTATAAAACAGGACATTTTATACTCTGGAAAAAACGACATTCCGTTTTCGGAGACGATGATTGACTTATTGTAAGGGATTATCTTTTATTGTTGACGCAATTACTTTTTATGATACAATCACAACGGGCTCCGGCATTCAGAGGCCATCTTCAGATGCTACAACATAGAAAATAAAAGCATAAATTAAGAACTGGAACAAGCGCAACTATTTTCACTAGGTCTGCTTGTGAGTTTAGTAAAACATTGTTAACATGCATGTGGTTTACACCTACGGGCAGCCTTTGATGAACAAGCGTTCATGCATTGTCAACTAAACATAAAATCAGAAATCAGGGAATAATATACGTGCAACCAAATGTGCGTTTCCTTCCCTACTCTTTGCGCTAGATGCCCACGTGCTATATCACACATCTTCACTCGTAAAAACCATAAAATGTGACAATTATCAATATGTCATTTCAATCAGTTATTCATCAAGTATGAAAGTAAACAAAGGTTGATAAAACAGTAAAACCGCATTTGGTTCTAAGTAGGTTTCACTGTTTTAACGACTTGTATTTACTTTCGTATTTGGTGGATAATTGAATGAAATGTTATTGTAATAAATGTCATATTTTATGGTTTTTATGACTGAAGATTGTCGTATAGAGGACGCTCACAGCTAGCGCAAAGAGTAAGAAAGGAAAAGTACTCTTGGTTGTATGTATATAATTCTCCGATTTCTAATTTTTATATTTGGTTGACAACGCACGAACACATGTTCATCAAATGCCGCCCATAGGTATGAGCCGTATAAATGTTAATAACACTTTACCCAGCTCACATGTAGGCCTATTTTTTGAAAATGATTGCACTTGTTTCAGGTCCTAATTTAAGGCTTTTCCTTTTCCTATTGCAGCATCTGAAGATGGGCTTTGAAAATCGAAACCGATTGTGATTGTATCATAAAGAAGTGATTGTGGCAACAATAAAAAAATAATACCTTTCACTTTGTACCTACTTAATTTTGTATGTAACATACCATCGTAAGTCTAATAATTGTAATTAAGTAATGCGTAATATCTAAATTATGACTTCCTTTGAATAAAATGTAAAGTACTGAAAAACACGTTGGTTTTTTTAGTGTTCTAGGGTTAATGAATTGGCGCGTAGGACTTCCACCTACCTGTTCTCCGTGAATCTCTCGCTGATGAAGTCCCCTTAAAGCTGTTCTTGTAGCACACGTGATTCGTTTGGAGATGCAAGCAGGCTACCTGTGTGACTATAGTTTGGAAGGACGGGTGGCTAATCTATTTGAAATAAAGACCGGGATGCCATTACGGTGCTTTACTTACCGAACACTGTAAAACAGTTTACAGTTAAATCATTGAATCAGTTCATAAAAAAATTACTTCTCGCTCCACTGAATCACTACCGTACCACATGGTACCCCCATCGACGATGCCTGGATAGAAAATAGCTTCTCACTCGTTGACGTTGTGTTCTGCAGTGCCGTTTATTTTGCAGTGCTGTTTAAGGGAGCGAATTACTTCTGCTAGCTGCAGCGTCCCAACCAAATGCAAAAATTTCAAAATAAAATGCTATCCGCCGGCCGCGGTGGTCTAGCGGTTCTGGCGCTGCATTCCGGAACCGCGGGACTACTACGGTCGCAGGTTCGAATCCTGCCTCGGACATGGATGTGTGTGATATCCTTAGGTTAGTTAGGTTTAAGTAGTTCTAAGTTCTAGGGGACTTATGACCTAAGATGTTGAGTCCCATAGTGCTCAGAGCCATTTGAACCATTTTTAAAATGCTATCCAAAATAAAGGTGAACCTCACAGAGTGTAGAAAGGAAGTTGTTCGAGACGCGAAAATAAATATCCATTCGCACCCTGTGTATTCTCTTCACAAGGCAGAAGGAAGTAGAAAAGTTATCTGTGCCATTTACACGTAATTACACCATCCAATGCGATATTTTGTGTTCATGTAATTTTCATTATTCCTTAAGTACTTTTCTGTGTTGAGTTCAGTTATGTTTTTAGTTTCTCTCTATCACGTACAGCTTTTTCACAACTCAAGTAAACCCATTTCTCATTTAAATATAAGTTATACAGATTGTTATTTTATTGCAAATAAAGGAAATTTTATTTTAGTAAGATGGAGCAGTTGGCCACACTTTTCACACCTGTCTGACAAGAAACTTCGTTGTTCACTTGCTATAGTGTTGTGAGGTTGCATTTATGCTATTAAATGTAGTTTTGCTGTTTCTTGGAAATGCGTTCCCGCAAGTATTTGAAGGTCTCAAACGTACTGTGTTACGTTTGTGGTAGCTACATAATAGCTAAGCAAATGAAGGACATTAATAGTTTCTAAATAATATCTGCCAAACGTACTTTGGTATAGGGGTTGGTGATGAAGACGAAAGCTGCGCAGCACACAAGGAATGCCGTGCATGCAGTACGCGATAAGGAGACGTATGAAAACCACAAAGCTGTGCTGTAATACGCGAACCACGAAAAACCTTCTTGGATGTGGAGATTCGATAGTTGCTGGCGTGTTACTTGGTAAGCAGCCGAGCTACACAAAAATGCCGTTTCATTTGTGAAAGAAACAGCGAAAGATAAGCATTGGAAGATAACTAACTCACCTGAAGGAATAACACTTCAACTCGACTCACAGAACACAAGAAATGAACAAATTGTTCAGTCAAGCAAGATACTATTACCTCCACTTCATACAATAAAACTTCGATTAATGAAACAGTTCCCTAAAGCATTTCCAAATAAATGTGACAGCTTCTTGTACTTGGTAACCAGACTTCCAAAAGGTTCTTACCAGAAAATCAATTTCCAAAAATTACTATAACCAGTCGACTTCTGTTTTATTGTTTAATTTACGTTGCAGATTGCCGGTTTCGAATCGCGCAGCGAGTCATCGTTAGATGGTACACATTTATTGCATGTTTGCAGCACTGTCGGGGGTCACGTAGCTGTGGTAAGATGTAAAAACGAATCATGTAAGCATTGAATGTGGCGAGGATTATTTACATTATGATATCGGTTTGGATGCATTACTTAAAATTACTAGTATATATTGGTGTTCTTGGCACACATTAATCTGAAAAACGTCTCATGTTTTCGAGTGGCGTTAATATTACAGCACTTGCCAAACTTATGCACATGTTACGACTTGCATGTGCTTTACAAACCGCCGGCCGGAGTGGCCGAGCGGTTCTAGGCGCTAAAGTCTGGTACCGCGCGACCGCTACGGTCGCAGGTTCGAATCCTACCTCGGGCATGGATGTGTGTTATGTCCTTAGGTTAGTTAGGTTTAAGTGGTTCTAAGTTATAGGGGACTGATGACCTCAGAAATTAAGTCCCATAGTGCTCAGAGCCATTTGAACCATTTGAACCTTTACAAACCGTAAACAAACCAAAGAGCGTGACTAAAGTTACGTTCAACGAGTTTGTGCTGGGTCGTAGAGTTTGTTTGTTCAACGCACTCATTGTTCATTGGCGACAGTAAATACATTGTGTAGTGAGTCTATACAAGGTTATGAAATAAATCACTTTTTAAGCAATAAAAAATAATTACTGTTGGAAGAAAAACGTGGTTTCCGCTAATCCGTTACACGTGATTTGGACGAAGATTTGGCTTGATACAAAAAAAGAACCAAAAACAGATCTGAAATGGGAATGAAAAATACTTCATATGTCACCTTAAAGTCCGTTCCAAATTTTCAAAATGCAGTGTAGTGTTATTAATTAGCATCAAATAATAAGGAATGAAAGTGAGGTCATACTGCCACATTTCAGCTAGCACAGGATAGCGTGGAGGGCTGCATCAAACCAGTCTTTGGAGTGAAGATCACAATAACAACAACAACAACAACAACAACAATGGAAACTTTGTGACTTTAATAAAGTAGAATGCCTTGTGTCAATTTCATCGACCGTGGCGACAGGCTGCCTTTATTTTCGTAGGAACGGAATCCCAGTGAGCTTTCGCAGCAGGATGGTGCCTTCCGGATCGAGCCGAACTTTTTCGTAATGGGTAGGAGAGCGCACTTGGCAGCCGCACTCAACTTGCTAAGCACTTCCGCAATTTTAAATTGGTTTTGGAACGGGCGAGCGGCGGAACAGCCGAGGTCTGGGCCGTCCCAGGCGGAGGACGGCCTTCGGGCGTGGCGACCAACTTTCCGCCCGCTACCTGCCACAACTGAATCTCCGCTTGGGTGGTGCGGCTCAGTCGATTAGCGAGCGCTACCATTTGATCGGAGCAGCTTCCCGTCTTTTCGAATGAAGCTCAGCTTGATTCCGGTACCAACCCTTAAAAAAAAAAGGGACTACTTGTACCGAAGTTCGAATGTTCATACACCGATTAGTTGGAAACATACTCTTTCGTAAAGATGTGTTACATGCTGTGTCATGATTTCCGCGGTCTCCAACTATATCATATACGTACTGTTTGAAATTTTACCGCTGTACTAACCGTTTAAGTGGCTGCATAATACACTCCTGGAAATTGAAATAAGAACACCGTGAATTCATTGTCCTAGGAAGGGGAAACTTTATTGACACATTTCTGGGGTCAGATACATCACATGATCACACTGACAGAACCACAGGCACATAGACACAGACAACAGAGCATGCACAATGTCGGCACAAATACAGTGTATATCCACCTTTCGCAGCAATGCAGGCTGCTATTCTCCCATGGAGACGATCGTAGAGATGCTGGATGTAGTCCTGTGGAACGGCTTGCCATGCCATTTACACCTGGCGCCTCAGTTGGACCAGCGTTCGTGCTGGACGTACAGACCGCGTGAGACGACGCTTCATCCAGTCCCAAACATGCGCAATGGGGGACAGATCCGGAGATCTTGCTGGCCAGGGTAGTTGACTTACACCTTCTAGAGCACGTTGGGTGGCACGGGATACATGCGGACGTGCATTGTCCTGTTGGAACAGCAAGTTCCCTTGCCGGTCTAGGAATGGTAGAACGATGGGTTCGATGACGGTTTGGATGTACCGTGCACTATTCAGTGTCCCCTCGACGATCACCAGTGGTGTACGGCCAGTGTAGGAGATCGCTCCCCACACCATGATGCCGGGTGTTGGCCCTGTGTGCCTCGGTCGTATGCAGTCCTGATTGTGGCGCTCACCTGCACGGCGCCAAACACGCATACGACCATCATTGGCACCAAGGCAGAAGCGACTCTCATCGCTGAAGATGACACGTCTCCATTCGTCCCTCCATTCACGCCTGTCGCGACACCACTGGAGGCGGGCTGCACGATGTTGGGGCGTGAGCGGAAGACGGCCTAACGGTGTGCGGGACCGTAGCCCAGCTTCATGGAGACGGTTGCGAATGGTCCTCGCCGATACCCCAGGAGCAACAGTGTCCCTAATTTGCTGGGAAGTGGCGGTGCGGTCCCCTACGGCACTGCGTAGGATCCTACGGTCTTGGCGTGCATCCGTGCGTCGCTGCGGTCCGGTCCCAGGTCGACGGGCACGTGCACCTTCCGCCGACCACTGGCGACAACATCGATGTACTGTGGAGACCTCACGCCCCACGTGTTGAGCAATTCGGCGGTACGTCCACCCGGCCTCCCGCATGCCCACTATACGCCCTCGCTCAAAGTCCGTCAACTGCACATACGGTTCACGTCCACGCTGTCGCGGCATGCTACCAGTGTTAAAGACTGCGATGGAGCTCCGTATGCCACGGCAAACTGGCTGGCACTGACGACGGCGGTGCACAAATGCTGCGCAGCTAGCGCCATTCGACGGCCAACACCGCGGTTCCTGGTGTGTCCGCTGTGCCGTGCGTGTGATCATTGCTTGTACAGCCCTCTCGCAGTGTCCGGAGCAAGTATGGTGGGTCTGACACACCGGTGTCAATGTGTTCTTTTTTCCATTTCCAGGAGTGTATTTCAACGAGACAGCCGCTCATCATCTTCAAGTGCCTATTGAGGTGTTGCTGCAGTGGCTCGCTTGAAAAACGTATAGGCTAAGGGGTGAGGATATAACATTATCGTAGACGAATCATAGAGGACGTCAACATCCAGCGCCCCCACCCCCACAGGAGACGTGTGAAAAGAGCGACCGCAAATTACGACCTAACGCGCGTGAGCAGTGTGTTGGCGCCCACCTTTAGTGTCCGGACTCCGATTACCCATCTATCTCTGTTGACTCTTTGGATTCGTTCGTTCGCAATCGACGATGCCTAAGTGCTGCCAATATCGGTTCCCAAGCCGCGTCTCTGTTAACCAGGTCGTTACTGATAAGTGCACTATGTGATCAATTGTGTCCGGACACCTGGCTGAAAATGACTTACAAGTTCGTGGTGCCCTCCATCGCTAATTCTGGAATTCCGTATGGTGTTGGCCCACGCTTAGGCTTCGTGACAGCTTCCACTCTCGCAGGCATACGTTCAATCAGATGCTGGAAGATTTCTTGGGGAACGGCAGCCCATTCCTCACTGCACTGAGGAGAGGTATTGATATCGGCCGGCGAAGTCTTCCACGAACTCTTCGTTCCATAACATCGCAAAGGTGTTCTATAGGATTTAGGTCAGGACTCTATGCAGATCAGTCCATTACAGCGATGTTTTGTCGTGTAACCACTCCGCCACAGACAGTGAATGGGTGCCCGATCGTGTTGAAAGATGCAGTCGCCATACCAGAATTGCTCTTCAACAGTGGGAAGCAATAATGTGCTTAAAACATCAATGTAGGGCTTTGCTGTGGTAGTGCTACGCAAAACAACAAGGGGTGCAAGCTCCCTCCATGAGAAACACGATAACGCCATAACACCACCGCCTCCGAATTTTACTATTGGCACTACACACGCTAGCAGATAACGTTCACTGGGCATTCGGCATACACACACCCTCCCATCAGATCGCCACAGTGTGTACCGTAATTCGTCACTCCACACGACGTTTTTCCACTGTTCAATCGTCCAATGTTTACGCTCCGTACATCAAGCAAGGTGTCGTTTGGCAATTACCGGCGTAATGTGTGGTTTATGGGCCGCTCGACCATGAAATCCAAGTTTTCTTACCTCCGACCTAACTGTCATAGTACTTGCAGTGGATCTTAATTCAGTTTGGAATTCCTGTGTGATGGTCTGGATAGATGTATGCCTACTACACACTACGACCCTCTTCAACTGTGGGCGGTCGCTGTCAGTTAACAGACGAGGTCGGCCTGTACGCTTTTGTGCTATACGTGTCCTTTCACTGTCACTTCCGAAACAGTGGACCTAGGGATGTTTAGGAGTGTGGAAATCCCACGTACAGACGTATGACACACCGAATCACTAATCACCTGAGCACGTTCGAAGTCCGTGAGTTCGGCGAAGCGCCCCATTCTGCCCTCTCAATTTCTAATGACTACCGAGGTCGCTGACATGGAGTACCTGGCAGTAGGTGGCAGCAAAATGCACCTAATATGAAGAACGTATGTTTTTGGAGGTGTCCGGATATTTTTGATCACATAGTGTGCTTCGACTGTTTCTTTAATGATGGAGTCTCAGCAGGTAGAGGCGGACGAAAGGATCATTTGCTCGTAGACTTCCATGGCCCGTGTCATTTTGGATAAAATAATTTTGGCATTATAAATTACTACTACAACTAATTTGCCGACGTTTCGACCGTGCTACTGCTGTCGGCTTCAGAGCGGCTCACCTGTGAACCGCTCTTAAGAGGACTCAGCAACTCGGTCGAAACGTCGACACTTTATTTGTTTTAGATGTTTTCAACGACGCCGTCCAGTACCCAAAATTGTTATATTCTGAAAGGATCTTCGCCTCTCCGTAGTTCGTATTATGTCCCATATCAAGACAGTGTTCAGCAACAGAAGACTTTACTGACTGCCATAATGTGATGTGACGTCCACTTTTAACAGTGCGACACATCTGGGCAATATATAGTTTCCCACAGTAGCACGGGATTTTATACAACCCTTGTGTCCTTAAATGTGTGTGTCTTTACCCCGGAATTGTTTGCGCTCATGATGGAAGGTGGACGACACATTTTACTTCATGTTTCTTGAACAGCCTGCCGATTTTAATGCCCACGCCAACTACAACGGGTAGAAAAACTATCCTCGTGAGTTCTCTATTTTTCCTGGCTGTTCTTGAGGCTTAGTGCTTGCAGGTTCAAATAATTTCGAATCTGCTTATCAGAGTACACGTTTTGTACGAACACAGAGCGAAGATGGCTAAGCTCTGCTGATAAGCTCCGTGGATCTGAGACAAGTCCTATGAAGTAGAGTCTTTAATGCATAACTGCGCTCAGATGGGAGTTGGCAACTCCTAGCTCGTAGACATAGGTTAGTGTGAGTTGGTTACGGAACACATTCCGACCCGAGCAACTGTCTTCTTTTCTATCGATGACGCCGTAGCCTCGCCCATTGGCCCCTGCACATTTTTAGTGAGCCAGCGCATACACTGGCGAGCCACTGTAGCAACATATCAGTAAGCACCTGAAAATGGCGAGCATTCATCTGTTTGAAATATTGTGCATTTTTCACAAAATTATCCGACATGTCGTCTGTCAATCACTGAAGCCGTATCAAATATGACGCCCTCATTATTTTCTTTTATTTTCTAAGCGAAATGTTTGCACATGTTACTCGTAAAAGCCTATTCATTGTGATGAAACAAACGGCTGTAGAAGTCTTACAAGTTTTTTTATTATGTGATACCTGACATTCTCGGGCTGCACTTCATTGATGTCGGTTAATCGAACAACATATATGATCGATTTCGCAATATACGAGCCACAACCACATATGTGTGGGGAACCAACCGCAGCTGTATGCATTCAATGCAGTGAATCCATACATACATACATACCTGATAATCACCGATATCCTACAATACCACTTTAGCATGTAGGTAAACTCACATAAAGTTACTCGAAAATTTCATTTTGTTTTACAACACTTACCAACCCAAACGCGTACAAAAAAACTGTAATACATAATTTCTGTATAAGGTGCTACATGTAATACCTGAAAGAGAGCTATTGCTTGCTACTACTGTTATTTTTGTTAATTATCCCTGTCACAGAATGCATAGGCAGTGCTGTCACCACTATTTTTCACGTCCTACCTTGAGCTACTTACTTCGCTGTATTGTAAACCATGAAGAGAAAACTTACCATACGCATATATGGAGGCATTGAAGGCATAATACATAGTTAAGAAACAAACGATTAAGACACATTTATGACAGGGCCGAAGGAGGCAATATAGGGTGTCACGTATCCAAAACAAAATATAAGGGCCAATGAAAAAGCTTCTGTTTGATGGCTTTGCTGCAGCGTATACGCAACGTACGGAACTTCGCTGCTGGTGTAGAAGGTATTAGTGTGTCATTCGTGTCCTTCCAGCGTCCGCACGGTAAATGTGGTAATGTGAACTATGGAGTCGATATTAACAAATGCGTCCGAACAAGACCAACGTGCTGCTATTGTTCAAATTGAAAGGGTTCAAATGGCTCTGAGCACTATGGGACTTAACATCTGAGGTCATCATCCCCTAGACTTAGAACTACTTAAACCTAACGAACCTAAGGATATCACACACATCCATGCCCGAGGCAGGATTCGAACCTGCCACAACGGCCGGCGCTGTTATTGTTTCCCCAGCTGTCGAGAGACAAACATTGGTAGACATCCATCGGAGAACAAAGGATGTGTATGGGGTAGCGTTCCTGCTGAACACCGCCGTTATTGTATGGTGTGCCAAGGTCAGCACCGGTCGCGCTGCGACAAAAGAAGCCGGCCGATCTGGGAGGCTACCCTAATCCATTACGGACGACGCGGAAGTTATGCCAACTCAAGTGAGAGACACTCGATAACCCCCCCCCCCCCCTATATAGTCCCATGTGTTTATCGCGCCTTCGATCCATTAAAAAAGGCGGTGAATGGTCGACAGATTCCAGTGGGGCGAGGATACGCTGCAGGCTGTTGTGGGGACGTCTTCACATAGCACGACACGTTGTTTTACCAAATGGGTATCTTCCACATGAATGTGGGCATTATCCATACTTGCAGCTTTAAACGACACTAGACCAAATGATAGCTTTGCTAAAAGAGTTGCTACGCTAACCCCATCCTATAAGGCTTATTAATAAAGGAAAGAAATTTACGCTATCATTGTGGATATGTACTGAAAAAAAAAAAATAAACATGAGTATTAGAAAAAAAATGCCTAAAAGCCAATACAACTAGATAAATAATATTGCAGCGCATTAGGACATTGTTTCCTGTGCTTCCTATTAGAATTATTAAAAGAGATTTACAACCGCTCACAAAAGTTTATCTTTTTTTTCTCTTAACAGAACAAATGCTATGGTAATTTCGTCCGACCACACTGCACTTCGTATCTCTGTAGATATACATGTGCACAAAATAACGAAATCAATTTGTTGTAAATCGGCGGAGCACGAATCGGAGATGCTCTAAGGCGTATTTAATATGTACGACGTGTAAGTACCGTGTTCTTACAGTAAGGGTAATCTAAGTGCTAAAGTTACGAAAGGCCTCACAGGCCCCACAGCCAGTTGAAAAATAAGAGGTACAAAATACGAAGAAAGAGAGCACCACTAAAAATACGACATGAGAGCTACTGAATATGTTTATGTAAAATTTATGGTAAGTTACAGCCTGAGGTGTTTGCTGAGAACGTCTCACTATGCGCGGTTACGGAACAAGTGATAATGCAAACTACAATGACGGAAAAGAAATCGCATTGCCAAGAAGGATATGTGCGACGTAAACGGAAGTTGATAGGCGGGTTTCTACATGCAAAAGATGATGTCTGTTCAGATTTCGCGCCTGCCTCGTAAGAACGGCCACTATAGGATGCAAATCGGGTCTGCTTTAATACACATTGTAACGAGTGTGAGATCGAGTTACCTTTGAGCTTGGGCGTCGTGAGCTGATGTTAGTCAAGAATGCCTTTAAGGCAACAAAGACGCCATTACCTCATTGAGTTTGAAACAGGACGTGTAATAGGGCTAAAAGAAGCCGTATGTTCCTTCTGCGATACTGCAGTAGGATTTAGCTGAAATGTAGCCACTATACATGATTGTTGGCAGCGGTGTCGCTAGAAGACCTGGCTCCGGATGGACATTTGGCACTGCCGAGAGGGGAGGCTGTCGTATTCGGCGTATGGATTTGTCGCATCGTATTGCCTTTGCAGCAACAATTTAGGTAGCAGTTGGCTCTGTAGTCACACAACGTACAGTTACAAACACGTTACTTCACGAAGAGCTCCGAGCCAGATGCCCTGTGGCGTGCGGTCCACTGACCGCAAACCTCTGCCATTTGCGACTTCAGTGTGTCAAGTGAGAGCGCATTTAAGGGCAGGGTGGAGGTGTGTTGTGTTTTTTGATGAAAGCTGGTTCTGCCTCGGTGCCAGCAATGGCCGCTTGTTGTTTAGAATGAGGCCAGTTGAGGGCCTGCAACCTATCCACCTGCATACAAAACACACTGGACGTACACCTGGAGGTATGGTCCGGGGTGCGATTCCGTGTGACAGTAGGAGCACTCTCGTGGATATACCACTGACGCTGACCACAATACGTCAATCTGGCGATTCGACCTGTAGTTCTGCCACCCATGAACAGTGTTCCCGGAGGTGTTTTCCAACAGGATAACACTTCCCCACATACCACTGTTGTAACCCAACATGCTCTACACAGTTTCGACATGTTGCCTTGGCCTACTCGGTCAACAGCTCTGTCTCCAATCGAGCAGATATGGGGCATCATCAAACGACTACTCCACTGTCATCCACAACCAGGATTAACTGTCCCTGTATTGAAAGACCAAGTGCTACAAGCATGGAACTCCATCCCACAAACTGACATCCGGCACCTGTGCAACACAATGGATACACTTTTTCATGCTGTTATTCAACATTATAGCTGCTACACCTGTTATTAATTTACCAGCATTCCACATTTGCAATGGTTTATCCCGCCCTTACATTAACCTGTGATCTTGCAATGTTAATCACTTAAATATGTTACCTAGACAGCAGCTAATATACTGCACTTGTGTCATACCATTCCAGATGACTGCTTCATTACTGCCTCTCATATTATTTTACCCTACTAATCCCTTCCTATCTCAGCGTAGCTGTAACAGTTGACGGTCAAGATTCCTCGCTGACATCAAGGAGATGAATGAACTCTACTGGGACGTGGGTTTTGGCTAACGGAGAAATATGAAATTTCACCAGACTACGTTAATTATTGTTTGGTGCTGCGATTTTCTTTCGTCAGTGTTTTTACTGTTCTCATTATTTTCCAACTTAAAAAAACTGCATGGACGGTAACAGAGGGTGATTTAAAGGACACTAACTTTCATTTCATGTTGTTTACGAAATTATCATTTATGAAACATAATTATGTCAAAATATAACTTGTTCGATTACGGCTGATATGTTTCGAACGATTGGAAATGTAGTAGTTGAAATTTGTGCCCTGTAACTTATTAAGTCGATTACTGTGCTCGCTATGACAGTTCTTGGTAGATTAGTCTTAATTTGGAATGCTGTAATTATTTGCGTTTTAGCTGCATTTTGGAAAATGTGGAAATGTAATGAACTACTTTACGGAATCCGATCCGCTTAGAATGAGAACAGCAAAGTATCAACTAGAAACATTTCGCAGTAGGTGATCAAATCACTGTACAAAGAAACACAAGCGCAAGTAAGGAGGATGGATCACAGTTAACTTCGATTCACATGTGGTCGTACTGCAGACACAAACACCATAATCGACTGCACAATAGCGACTTTCG
Source organism: Schistocerca cancellata (assembly GCF_023864275.1). Lineage (NCBI taxonomy): Eukaryota > Metazoa > Arthropoda > Insecta > Orthoptera > Acrididae > Schistocerca > Schistocerca cancellata. The sequence goes on along the minus strand of NC_064634.1, from coordinate 347,456,329 downwards.
GAGCTACCAAGGAAGTTAATACAGAGAATCACTCCTCATGTAAGCATTGGCTGACACTGCCAACACAACACAATGAGGAAGGATAGTCGCAACAGTGGCCGAAACATTAGAAAATTTCACAGACTGACAATGCGGCCACATACCCTGAAGAATTTTACTGACCATTTAATCACCACTAGGTACATGTGCTACTTCTAGTTTTGAAAATCATAATTTCCGAATTATAGTTTTAAACGCTTTACTTTTGTGAAGCAAAGAACAATACCACCAGTTAACGAATTCAGGTCTCTGAAAAATCTGAATGTGATCATTGACTTCATATTTCTCCGTTAGCCAAAAACCACGTCCCAGTAGAGTTCATTCATCTCCTTGATGTCAGCGAGGAATCTTGACCGTCAACTGTTACAGCTACTCTGAGATAGGAAGGGATTAGTAGGGTAAAATAATATGAGAGGCAGTAATGAAGCAGTCATCTGGAATGGTATGACACAAGTGCAGTATTTTCGCTGCTGTCGAGTACGAATTATCACACGATATGCCATGTAATCAAGGTGTTGCGCTGTTGGTACCTGCATCGGATTGCTACAGTGTAGTGCTGCGAGGATTTCAGTGTCTACAAGCAATCAGAGACAAGTTAATTACGTAACATTATTTTTTCGAGGTGATAATTAAAACTTTCACTACTCCTCGTTTAATATGTACGTTCGAAAAATGAGAACGATAGTAATGCGGATGTAGCATTCTCGGAACGAAAATAAACCTATTTTACAAATATTCAGATGCAATATGTTCACTGATCGGCAGCAGCATCTCGCTCCCACAACTAATACGGATAATTTAGTATGAGAAAAAAGAGCCTTGTTTTTACGCCATTGCCGATAAAGCCGATTTCGACAGCAGATCCCAATTACATGAGCCATGAAAGCTGACTCAGCAAAAATAGTTTGCAGAGAGCATCAGTATATTAACATAGCTGCCAAAGGATGGAACGATTTCATCGGCAATAATACCAAGGCAGCCTCTGTTCGTATTTTCTGATGCAGACAGCGAGAAAACGAAAGTTTTAAAACCATGACATAGGCACATAGTGTTTGCGTGTGTCACTGATAAAGGGGAATCAAAGGCAGTCAATCAAAGCGCCGCGATTTGGAGTGAGTATAAATTACGTACTGACGGTCCTAGGCAGATCTGTAGGAATGGTGTTTTATTACATAATCATCGAAGAATTTCATATGCCTGAAGGTTTACCCTGAACAGCCAGGACATTATGACCACCAACCTACTTTCGACATAAACCTGTTCAGGCGGTTGCAGCGTCGCCTGGCGAGGAATGACTGCAAGTCAGACAGGCGCACTTTACATGTAGTACAGGGTGTTTCAAAAATGACCGGTATATTTGAAACGGCAATAAAAACTAAACGAGCAGCGATAGAAATACACCGTTTGTTGCAATATGCTTGGGACAACAGTACATTTTCAGGCAGACAAACTTTCGAAATTACAGTAGTTACAATTTTCAACAACAGATGGCGCTGCGGTCTGGGAAACTCTATAGTACGATATTTTCCACATATCCACCATGCGTAGCAATAATATGGCGTAGTCTCTGAATGAAATTACCCGAAACCTTTGACAACGTGTCTGGCGGAATGGCTTCACATGCAGATGAGATGTACTGCTTCAGCTGTTCAATTGTTTCTGGATTCTGGCGGTACACTTGGTCTTTCAAGTGTCCCCACAGAAAGAAGTCACAGGGGTTCATGTCTGGCGAATAGGGAGGCCAATCCACACCGCTTCCTGTATGTTTCGGATAGCCCAAAGCAATCACACGATCATCGAAATATTCATTTAGGAAATTAAAGACGTCGGCCGTGCGATGTGGCCGGGCACCATCTTGCATAAACCACGAGGTTTTCGCAGTGTCGTCTAAGGCAGTTTGTACCGCCACAAATTCACGAAGAATGTCCAGATAGCGTGATGCAGTAATCGTTTCGGATCTGAAAAATGGGCCAATGATTCCTTTGGAAGAAATGGCGGCCCAGACCAGTACTTTTTGAGGATGCAGGGACGATGGGACTGCAACATGGGGCTTTTCGGTTCCCCATATGCGTCAGTTCTGTTTATTGACGAAGCCGTCCAGGTAAAAATAAGCTTCGTCAGTAAACCAAATGCTGCCCACATGCATATCGCCGTCATCAATCCTGTGCGCTATATCGTTAGCGAATGTCTCTCGTGCAGCAATGGTAGCGGCGCTGAGGCGTTGCCGCGTTTGAATTTTGTATGGATAGAGGTGTAAACTCTGGCGCATGAGACGATATGTGGACGTTGGCGTCATTTGGACCGCAGCTGCAACACGGCGAACGGAAACCCGAGGCCGCTGTTGGATCACCTGCTGCACTAGCTGCGCGTTGCCCTCTGTGGTTGCCGTACGCGGTCGCCCTACCTTTCCAGCACGTTCATCCGTCACGTTCCCAGTGCGTTGAAATTTTTCAAACAGATCCTTTATTGTATCGCTTTTCGGTCCTTGGGTACATTAAACCTCTGTTGAAAACTTCGTCTTGTTGCAACAACACTGTGTTCTAGGCGGTGGAATTCCAACACCAGAAAAATCCTCTGTTCTAAGGAATAAACCATGTTGTCTACAGCACACTTGCACGTTGTGAACAGCACACGCTTACAGCAGAAAGACGACATACAGAATGGCGCACCCACAGACTGCGTTGTCTTCTATATCTTTCACATCACTTGCAGCGCCATCTGTTGTTGAAAATTATAACTACTGTAATTTCGAAAGTTTGTCCGCCTGAAAATGTACTGTTGTCCCAAGCATATTGCAACAAACGGTGTATTTCTATCGCTGCTCGTTTAGTTTTTATTGCCGTTTCAAATATACCGGTCATTTTTGAAACACCCTGTATCAGTGAGCGTTCAGTTCGTGTGTAGAATTGGGGAGCCGCGTGATCTAGCTGAGTTTGACGAGGGCAGATGGCGATGGCCCACAGGCTCGGCACGAGCATTTCAGAAATTACACGAATTGTTGGGTGTTCGAGGAGTGCTGCGGTGAGTGTCGTCAAACACGCGGTGAAACCCAGCTGAACATATGTCCAGACGTCGCGGGTTTGGGCGACCACCCCTCATTACAGATGGGCGTCATGGGCTGGACAGATTGGTAAAACAGGACAGGCGGCGAACTGTGGCAGAACCACATCAGACTTTAATACTGGGCAGAGTAGAAGTATGTCCGAACACACAGTGCACCGAACACTCCTAGCGATGGGCCCCTTCAGCCCATGACCCATGTACGTACCAGTGTTAACACTACGACATATGCAACTACGACTGAGAGGGGCACGTGACCATCGGCACTGGACGTCGACGGAGAGGCAAAGCGCTGCATAGTCTGATGAATCCCTATATCTTCTTCATCACGCCGATGTGAGGGCGCGAATGCGTCGCCTTCCAGGGGAACAGTTCCTTGACACCTATACGGCAGGACAGAGACAAGCAGGCGGTGGCTCCGTTGTTCTCTGGGGAACATTCACGTGGGGATCCATGGGTTCAGTGGAAGTCGTGCAAGGCAACATTGCGGCCAAGGAGTATCGCACACTGGTTGCAGAACACGTACATCCCTTTACAACGATCATGCTTCCCGACGGAAGCGGCATTTTTCAACAAGATAATGCGCCATGTCACAAGGCCAGGGGTGAGCTGGAGTGGTTCGAGGAACTCAGCGGTGAGTTTCAATTGATTTGCTGGCCGCCGAGCACACCAGACCTGGACCTGATCGAACAAATCTGACGTATGAGTGAAGATGGCGTCAGAACTCCTCATCCCCCCCCCCCCCACACCCCCGGAACTTAAGGGAATTATGTGACGTGTGCGTAGACGTGGTGCCGACTACTCCAGAAACCTACCGAGGCCGCATTCCTCCCATGCCACGACGCGTCGCCGCTGTTATCGTTGCCAAAAGTGGACATACCGGCTATAAGGTAGGTGGTCATCAAGTTCTGGCTGATCAGTGTGTGAGGAGCTTGAGGGGAGTCTGTTTTATCTCTTTACGTAATCTCTCAAATCATTACATCAGTTATATAAATTATAATAAATTATAGCTTGATTCTTTCCGCTCTCGCAGATATTAGGCAGTTAGAACAATAGTTCGTTCTTTACTGCGACAGAACCATGCGGTGGTAAGATTATCTCTGCTACTCGCTTCCAACATGAACTCCAAAGGAAGACGCGTACGGCTGGTCATTCGGTTGCCGCGCCAGATGGGGTCAACGTCACACAGTTCGGATAGTCGCGGGGTCTCTGAGGTGACAAGTACTTCCAGGATAACACTGTACTCAGTTCGGTTGTATGTTTGCGATTGCTTCTGCCGTTTTCCAAAATTTGTACACTTCAGTTAACTTAAACTTTATTCAATTGCATGTTTAGGCATTTAGCTCGTTAAGACGTTAGAGATCAGATCCATTGTGTTAGAGAGAGAGAGAGAAAGACAGAGAGAGAGAGAGAGAGAGAGAGAGAGAGAGAGAGAAAGTCAATGTTCATCATCGCTTTCTGCTGCTTAAGTTTTTCTCCAAAATATTGGACATGCGAACATCCGTAACCGAGGAACATGTTTGTAGAACAAAAAAAACCGCTTCAGTTGCCAGTAATTTCGTAATTCATTACACGACTCCGAAGCCTAAAGCTTCATCTTTAGGTGCCACCAAAGGCGGTTTCCCTAGTCCTAGTTTATAGTCCCTTTATTACTCACTTATTTTTATTATATCCGTTGCTGTGTAGATGCACCGTGCCGTCTTGTATGTGTGTATTGTTATTATTGTTGCGTATATCACTTTAACCCTACAACTACAAATCACAGTTTACTGAGTATCAGATTTGTTATTTTTCTTTAATAGTATGTTATATCGTATGCTATCCTTTGTAAAAGTCCACGACATAAGATATGCTCAATGAATAGAAGCACTACTTTAGTACTGGAAAGTAGAAACTTATGAGATGAAGCATCGTTAAAAAACAAAGACTGTCAATTGCTAAAACTTCGTAATTTTGTCCTGAAGATTAATAAACACTCTTCAAAACTGAGAAGTGGTCACGAGGTCATCAACAGCGTCTTCTCTTGAAGTAGTCGATACTAATTCTGGAAGTTGCATTTTCTGATGTGAGATAACACAAGTTATAGGACTTTCTGAGTCTACTTGTATTGTAGCTCTTCTATTTCTAACTCTATACTCCGCAAGTCACCTTAAAGTGCGTAGCGGAGCGTACTTCTGGTGTAACTATCTGATTCCCCCACCCACCCCCATTTCGTCAACATGCGTGAGAAGAATGATTGGCGACAAAGCTTCGTATAGATTCCCCTTTCACGGATTAACACGCTGTGGCCTTTTCGCGATGTGGTGTGGAATATGTTGAACTACACTTCCCGGAATGCACACTCTCGGAATTTCAATAGCGAAACCTCTCAGCGATGCTCAATGCCTCTCTTGTGGAGTATGCCACTGGAGTTTATTGAGCATCTCCGTAACACTCATGTGCCGACAAAACGATCCGGTGACGAAATGCGCCGCTCTTCGTTGGATCTTAGTCTACCTCTTCTATTAATCACGTTGTTCGAATCTGAGCCCGACATCTGCTTTTCCGAGCTCACATATTACGTGATCATACTGCTTTCCGCTAAAGTGGATAAATTGCGTCAATACATCATGGTTTTAGTTCTTAAAAAACCGAATTAACATTCGCAATGTTTATTGTAATACTTTTCAGAACTAACCGTAAAAGAACACAATTCAATTTCAGTGGCATGTTCCAAAAACACGTGAATATAATGCACTTAGCAGAATGCCGTAGAGCAAGTAAAAGTAACACGAACGGAAGAAACTGTTTCAGTCCGACAAGTGCGTCGCCTAGCACACCAAAACGCCAACTACTCTCTTCAGAGCTAATTTTTGACCGCGTCGCGCTCGGAGTCAGCGAACAATGTTACACTTGTTCTTATTAGTCCCGCGAGACGTAACCCTTACCACCACCTATTAACGCATAAATGTTCCTTAACAGCTCAGAGATCAAAATACTGACAGGCTGTGGATAGACTGAATAACACTAATAATAATAGACGCTGTATAAAACAAATGAATATTAATTAACTAATCCTAGTTACATCTGAAAGTTTTGCACGAAGTGCACACCACGGTCCCAGTGACCCTACTTCTATACTTTGTAATGAAATTGGACTCTCGTGTACTAAACGCATTTTATTTCACCTCTCTCATGTTCTTTTTCAGTCAAAATTAGTATTCAAAATTCAAAACTACGTAGAAACTATCATGGAAGCTTTTCACTGAAGAAACCTGAAAGTGATCCGGCTGTAAAGACTTTACTTGCAGTTTAATTAGACGAAGGTGCTGTTCGTTTAATGAAATGCACATATTACACGAATATTTCGAGGTGTCCTCAATTAGTCATAAATCCTTTCATTCATTTATTATTTCCATACTCTTGCAATATGGACTACAGTGGCACCGGCAGTTGACAGGCCTGTTCTGTTAGGGACAGCTGTGTTCTAACAATGACCAGCCATACCGTGGACACGGGGTCCCGGGTTCGATTCCCGGCGGGGTCAGGGATTTTCACCTGCCTCGAGATGACTGGTTGTTTGTCTTGTCCTCATCATTTTCATCCACAGTAATGAAAGTGGCGAGTTTGCACTGAGCAAAGGTTGGGACTTTGTACGGGCTCTGATAAAGGCACAGTTGAGCACCCCACAAACCAATCATCATCATCATCTTCATCATCATCATCATCATACTGTGGACGACTGTATTTTCTTCATTCCTATTTGAAGATTAGATAGACTAATGAATTTCGCCATTTTCCATAACTGCTACAGGAGCATCAGCTTCAGAATCACCTTCATCACGAAAGTCACTTACGTCACTTTCCTCCAACACTGCTTCCCGTACAGCATCTTCCGTTATTAAAATGTCATTCCTACTTGCCGTTTTTACAAAAATAAACTTCGCGCTCAGCTATAGATCAGTTACACAATGTGTACTCCAGGGTCACAAAGATCTTTCAAAAATATTTCTGTCAAATTAAATAAAACAATAGCGTCTCACTACTTCGAACGTCCGTCCTGTATAAGGTCTCACTAATTGCTGAATTAACTTTGGTGGCAGCGGGCTGTATACATGCAATGTGCAAAGTAACAAACAAAAAAACTTCAGGGTCAGATTGACCTTGGCGTATATTTCTAGGGTTGTTAATAATACCAATAATAATGATAACTATTATTATTAACTATTATTATTATTGTATACAGTAAAGAGACCTGCAAAAGTAACACGCTCACTATACGTTGTAGCATCGCTGAGGGTACACAGAAACGTCAGCTGCAACCTGTCGACCTCTCCTGTACGCTCTAGAAGACCCGATGACAACTCCAACGCCATCGTAACTAGTTTACTTCTGACATAACCAATGTTTCCTCAATATAAACAGAGAAAATTGTTACATATAGGACAGAAGACCCACAATTTTTATGGCGTTTCTATGCCGTTTACTGTCACACTTAAAAGCCTTGGACTAACGCTCAGCAGGCAACTATCATAAAAATTTCTTCTAGTTATCATCCTACAGAAAGCCGACAACAGTCAAAACTACTAAAACTGCCAACTGGCCGAAGATGGGGATTGTATCCCTCCACTACTCTCCACGCCTACAAAACCTTGATCCATCCTATCCTGTCCTACAGCAATGTGGTCTTCATATCCACCCCACGTAACATTTACGAGTGGCGGTGAATAAGCCATGCAACACACTTTTTTCTGGAAACAGGATTCCAATACACGGCATTATTATCCACACTTTTGGCTACAAAATCCATATTTTTCATTATAATCTCTGTTCAATGCGATGGCCTTACGCCTCCTTCCTGGGAGGTTCTGCATGCCCGCATGGTACCAATCTACTCCTCGACGTTGAAAACTACGTTTTGGTGCATCAGTAACCTCCCCGTCATCCACGTACTGCTTCCGGTGGATTACATCCTCCATTGGGCCAAATTCGTAGTTTTTTGTGGTCTTCTGTTAGGCGGCGATGAACCCAGCGAGTAACTCTGACTGCCCCACCTGGTTGCCGGGAGTGTCAGCGCTACCAACAGAGACGTACAGTTGTGCAGCGAGCTGTCTGATTGTGATCCGTCTATCACATTGTATGAGAATATCCGCAGATTCCAACATTGGAGGAGTCAAAGCTGTGTGCGACCGGCCGGCACGGAGGAGATCGGACAGATTCGCGCGGCCGTGTTGCGAAGACAACAGATACCTCGCCCAACGACTCACCGTACTTTTGTTTATTGCCAGATGTCCCATAGACATTCTGCAAGCGCCTAAGAATATCTGCGACGTTAGTCAAAGCTGTGTGCGACCGGCCGGCACGGGGGAGATCGGACAGATTCGCGCGGCCGTGTTGCGAAGACGATACCTCGCCCAACGACTCACCGTACTTTTGTTTATTGCCAGATGTCCCATAGACATTCTGCAAGCGCCTAAGAATATCTGCGACGTTCTTTTTGTCCGCCGAAAGAACCTCTGTGACAGCTGTCTGCTTGGAATGCACCGCCGTTACAGACGCCATTTAGAAGACTCCCTATAGCGCCACCACCTAACGGAACTTTATGAAACTATAGTCAGAATAATACACGATGTCCCACAGCAAATTCGACATTTTCGCAATCGAAACTGGGCGAGAAAAAAAAGTGTTGCATTACCTACTGAACGCCCCACGTATTACTCCCCCCCCCCCCCCGCGCCCTCCCCCTTCAACAACAAACAAACAAACAAATATTTGAAGCCCTTGCCTACTACATCCATCGTAGATCCGTTCCAACTCATCAAATTCCCAAGCCTTCACACATTCGCTACCCACTTTTGTAGATCCTGTACTATCCGCATACTCTACTCCAGCAACCCTATTGTTTCCTCTCTGGTCTCTGGTCCTGGTACGCTGCTGCGCCCCTACCAATACCTTCTACCAGTCCTACAACCACCCACGCTCCATACCCTCTCTCAACGAAACTTCCGACTCCCTGTCCCAGAAGAATTCACCCTCGATACTTATCCATGGCACACTGGACTCGCATTCGGGAGGACGACGGTTCACTCCCGTGTCCGGCCATCCTGATTTAGGTTTTTCGTGATTTCCCTAAATCACTCCAGGCAAATGTCGGGATGATACCTTCAAAAGGGCCAACTTCCTTCCCCGTCCTTTCCTAACCGGATGAGACCGATGACCTCGCTGTATGGTCTCCTCCCCCAAAAACAACCAGACCCAACAACAACTTATCCATCATATAAACTCTAGGTCTCCCCTCTTAAGAACAACTCCAAGTGAAGGCTCCTCCTATCCCTTACCTCTTCATACCATTACCTTCTCACGTCCCAAATCCACTAGTACATTTCCGCATTCTACCATCCTTCTAACAACTGCCTTCATCTTCACGTAACAGGCTCTTGAACCTTTTTGCTTATACTCACATCCTAAGTCCCCAAAGAAAGCCTTTTCCTCTCTAAACCATCATTTCCCTGAGCAGATCCTTCAGATTTCAGGAAAGTGATGTCCTTCATTTAAAATCATCTAAAACCTTTACCTTTCTTCGCCACTTTCAGCAAGGAAGACCAAAATGGAGCACTATTAGAGTCATGACCTTCCCCTGTACCCACGACCACCATTTTTTAGTCTTCTGATTGACGAGATGACATTACAGCAACTTCAGTACCTCTTCTCTCTTTCTTGTTTTCTGTTTTTCCAGTAATCTCACATCGTCGTCCCATGTTATCGTTCTCATTCTTCTGTCCATGTTGCTACTAATCTCTTATAGTTCTTCTGCCTTGAGAGCCTTCCAGAATGTTTTTTTTATTTTTTTTTTTATAAAGGTACTTCTGATTATACCTGACTCTCTGATATTTCTTTCTGCTTGCATTTCTTTTCTTTGTTCTATCGTTATTGCTACCGTTCACCTCGTTTTCCCAAAGTACGAAGTTATTTGTTTCGTTACGCTGTTTCTTCTCAATTTAGCGCTTTATTCTATTTTTAGGGTTCTGCACCTCAATCGACCAAAACGGATGGCATCACTTTGTCGTCTGTCGGTCTGTCTGTCTTTCTGGATCTCTGTCTCTGTATATCTGTCAGTCAATCTGACTTACTATGTCTCCGCCCTTCTATCCTTCCGACGTTAAGACCGCTTTTGTTCAGGAATGGGTACAGCTTTCAGGCTGAAATATAAGTCACATCGTAAGTTCTACAGTCTCCTGGTGGAGGAAATAAGTTAAGCTTATAAGTCAATGCAGTCAAAAGTTATATCCATTTTTTGATACTCATCAAAATCTGTAGAGTACTTACCATTGACCCAAAATCATGAAATTGCTCAAGAGCAAAGGTTTCACCGTACAAGTAAAGGAAAAAAATCTTGAATTTGTTAATTTCCTATTACATCACAAAAAAGAAATATTTTTTCGCCATTACAAACTTACTTTGCATTCGTAACCCGTCAAAAATCCCATAACTACTGTGGGGACTTTGATCTGGTTTTCAGTAATAAGTTGAGGAAGGCTTATGTATTTAATTTACAAATATTTCGCTACTTCGCTCAGCTACGATGAAGTGAAGTTCCTTGCCGTTGTGAAAACGATGTCTTTTCCATCTAACTGCGACAGGTGTAAGCCATCCAGACTACCGTGTCACGCTGATGCTAGAATCACAGGTTCTTTACGAACTGCTCATTCTACATACAAACATTCCTGATAGTCTATGCCTATGACACGTGCAGCATCTGTAGTGTTTCAAAGCAAACCAATACTGGCAATTGATGTAGGGTTGCATCATTGTTGGGATGCGTTTTTGATATCCCCTAATATATCCGTTGCAACATTTCATAATTCAACAGCTGTGAAACAACAGTAGCCTAATGGCCGACTGTACCGTTTTCTTCTGTGCAGACATCCGTTAAATATTGCCAGTAACCGCAACAGGAACGAGAGCAGACGAAGTCAACGCATGTGCAATTGACAGTTAGCATGGCATGTTAATTCAACTCCAAAATTAACAATATAACCGCAAAATTACAATGGCCAAACCGAAATTATACAAGAAATTTAAACTTAAAACATTCTCGAAAGTCTTGGAATTACCGGGACCGATATCTTGCCAGTATCAATATTGATAACAGGGAAAAATCGTCGTGATTCTCTATTCCCGAGATGAATGAACTATATATTATTGGTTAAAAACAGTCTTGATTGCAATTATTGTTTTTTTTATTTTTCAACGACGCCTTATTTAGGCATCTTCAGGTTAGCTACATAGAAAACAGAGAACAAATACATCTATTTAAGAATCGCGATCGCGTTGTGCAGACTTGGATAACCTATAAGCATGTATAAACAGATCAACTATTGAAAGAGCAAATACCTTAATTTGGTATTTCTTAGTAGAATCCTTTAGTCAGTGTAGGTAAAGGGCATCGTCAAATATATCAGACCAACATCCCCTTCGTTAAACTCAGTAAAAACTACAAATATTAAATAGTAAAATCGTTACCTTTCCTAGATGGACGCGAGAGGCACCAAGGTCTGCATAACGCGTTCCCGTTCACAGGAGCGGGTAACAGAGTAAGATGGAGGCTCAGGTAGTAAGCATAATGCACCACAACGTCGCGTGCTCGTACTGAAGCCTAATTCGTGGGGCTGCCACGCAGCACTGATAAAAATGAGATCGTAAACTGGATATACGTGCGCATAAAACATTGATAAGATGGAATTACTAGGGGCAACAGGTGTGCAATAACTTATTACCTGTTGAAAAATAAAAAACTAAAATTGCAACCAAGACTGTTTTTAACCAATACTGTTAAGCACTGGTTTTATGTATGCCACATATGCATTTGAAGAATTTCTGAACTATATATATACATAATTAAGTTCGTACAGAATTCTCGGAGCACGAGTCCTACCCCCACTTCTCCGTTGTTTTTTTTTTAATACATTAAAAGTTAGAAATATTTCAACTTTTTAATTATATCATACCGAATTCCATTGGATGAAGAGAGATGAGGCGGCCCATGCCTCCCTACCTTCATCCATATGTGGCGAGGTGGACGGAACGACAACAACGAACAGAAATGGCTGTTGATAACTGAGTCATTGCTAAACACTTGTGGCTCTAGCCCTATTCAAACGTGACACCTCGCTGGAGGGCTTGCCCCAGTGCGGTCGTAAACGTTGCGGATAACGCAGGGGCGGTAACGACCTGCCCCCTGGCGCCAGAACTGGGTCACTGGTTCAGGGGCGGACACGTGTTCCCAGGCCGGGCCCAACGCAGAATGCGCCACGCCGCGCGCTCCTTTTATGAAGGGGCTTATCCAGCCGTCTTGATCCGCGCGCCCGCTCCTGCTGAAAAATGCGGGGGCGAGGGAATCAGAGGGAGGCTTCTGCTGCATCGGCATCACCTCTGCCTTCATTCCCAAGTACGCCGACCCGCAAAATGCAACCGCCTCATATCTCTGGGCATTAGGCGTTTGATATTAAGAACAGCCGCTCCAGGCAGAATGCACGCGAGATTCCCCAACCTCATCGGAAAATAATAGGCATCCCTGATATGCAAGTCCGAGCAAGATGAAAATTGAACCGAATTATTGTACGTTTACATCGACATCTGCACTCCGCGACCCCCCACCCAGTACGAGAGTCGGATGGTACATTGTGTGCCGCTATTACAACACCCCTTCCCCACTCATTCTGTTCACCCGTCACTAATGACCTCGTTGTCGACGGGACGTTAAACCCCAATCTTCGTAACTTCCTTTCTTATTCTGTTACGGAAGCATGGTAATCCGAGTGTCATGGGGTCTAGTCCCTATGCGGTAACATTTTTTTCTTTCTTTAAATTTCAATTTTTATGTTACTTGTAGTGCAATTAAACCGAAATAACACTCAGTCATCGTATTTATCAATACGTCCATAGAAGGTATGAACAGGAAACATCAGCAAAATTTGGGATTGCAAATAAATTTCCAGGAAGGGGTTGTAAGGCGTACAGGAGAACTTCGTAAAATAAATATATAATTATTTTACAGTTGATAATTTACAGGTCCTAGTGTGACCTTCAGCGTAAAAGTAGGGGAAGCAGAAATTTTCTTGGCAGCTTGCACAAGTTTTAAACGCTGCATTTTTGCAGTTACATGGTGGCTTTAAAGTTGTTACAGAAAAACAACCTTGATTTTCCGTCATAAAAGGTTCTCTGTCTTCGCACAATGAACAAGTAGACCACGTTTTCTCGGGATGTGATTTTTTTCTGTCTCGATGAGGCTAGAATAGTTTTGAAGCTTTTTGATCAAGTTCTTTAACTGACGTTAGAAATAGACATCACTAGCGAGTGCATTTGTGGGAGGGGGTTGAGTGGACGAAATCACTTACAGTATGGGGCAAATACAAGTGGCCCGGAGAACAGAGTTCCACGGTACGGAGGAACACAACAGAGAAAAGGAAATACAGTACTAATTTGACTATAGCAGAAGCCATTCCTTGGCAGTTTTGGGTCCTGGTCCTGCTGAAGATGGATAGGAGATGCTCAGCTGGAATTGCTGCAGTCTCATCCGAAATGTTCTGCTGCAGTTATTGAAGGCTATGGGGGTTGTTGCGATACACTTTAGACTAGAGGGTTCCCCGCACAAAGTAATCGCACGTCAACAGGTCAGGTGACCTGTGTGGCCAGCTACGACCGCCACCAGACTGACCTCTGCCAACGGCTCTGTCGGCCGTGAAGATTGTGTAAAAGTGCTCCAAGGTTTGGCCTGCTGTATGAGCAGCTGCTTCATGCTTATAGAAGCAACAGTTGGTCTTTTCCTCCTCCGTTAACGCTACCACAAATGGTTTCAAAATGCTGGCACTGTAACGCCGCGAAGTCTGTGACACTTTTATTTGCCCTACCCTGTACTACATGATGACAATCCTTCTTCTTCATCCAAAAAAGAGGTCACTGTATAATACTGAATTTGTTTGCCCTCCAAATGATTCAATTAAAAGAAGAAATTTTTTACCCTTCACGTAAGGTTTCATCACATCAGTCAAAACTTTCTTAGATAATGTTGTTCTAAGTAATTAAATAGAATATACTGAGTATAATTCCGTTTTTTGTAGTGTAAGTAATGTTGAAATATAAAATAAAAAAGTTTCAGGATAGGGGTTCGACCCCACGGCCCTCGGATTACCATTCTGTACTGTTCCCACTATGCCAAGTCCTGCGTGGATATTACGTGGCCGACGTAATTCCGGCTTCACGGCGGGAATTAACAGACTTTGAACGCGAAATGGTAGTTGGAGCTAGACGCATGGAGTTTCTACTTCTGAAAGCGGTCATTTGCTTACAGTTGTCAGTGCTAACAGACAAGCAACACTGCTTGAAATAACCGCAGAAATCAATGTGGGACGTAAGACGAACGTATCCATTAGGACAGTGCGGCGAAATTTGGAGTTAATGGGCTACGGCAGCAGACGACCGACACGAGTGCCTTTGATAACAGAACGACAAAGTCTGCAGCGCCTGTCGTGGGCTCTTGACCATGTAATATCTCTTTATATTCTATGAATTATTCTGATACAATTCTACCCTTGAATGACGTTTACAAATTTTCTATCTTCATACTCACAGAATCCATGCGCAAAATAGTTTCATACAATAGCTATGCCATGAGCGCATAAGTATTCTTTGTAGTACTCTCTCTGGTGGTTGTTAGAAAAAAAAAGAAAGGGAGCTTCCGAGATTGTCTTCGTGCCGATTAGCCTGAGCTTGGTTTGGAAGCACTGTAATCTGATTATTGAGATTTATCACAGAAGATAACTGATACGAACTGTACGATTAAAAGGAAAAATATATAGATGGCTCCTTCAAATAAAAGGTGTGTATGTGACATTTGGGAATTAATGATATTTATCGATATATTGCGTAGTTGTTAATCAGAAGGGACTTCCGAAAGACTGGATACGAACCTGCATTTAATAATCCAAGAGCTCCATTACTTCTTCGGAAGGTTAAACTTCATCAAAGCCAAATATCCGCTTGATCTGAGGTTTCCCGACTGATTATACAACGCTCCCAAAATTACGAGGCATTTTATTTGTACAGATTAGCAGACTGCCGCAAAGCACGAGCCTGCAGAGAAGAAGAATCATCGCCTGATTTCATTCTAACAAGTAAAATTTCAGAATCATTTTTAGTGACTGAGCTATGACTGTGTTTCCTATCATGAATGATTGATTACTCGAACGAATTGAGAGCTGCATAATCACGTAGATAGGAGAAAAAATTACAACCATATCGGTTGGGCATTAGACGACTGGAAAACCGTGGCCTGGTCAGATGAGTCCCGATTTCAGTTGGTAAGAGCTGATGGTTAAGGTTCGACTGTGGCGCAGGCACCACAAAGCCATGGACCCAAGTCGTCAACAAGGCACGGTGCACGCTGACGATAGTAACATAATAGTGTGGGGTATGCTTACGTGGAATGTTCTGGGTCCTCTGGTTATTCTCGGCTGCTTGGACACCATTTGCAGGTACTCATGGACTACGTGTTCCCAAACAACGATGGAATTTCTGTGGACAACAATGCGCTGTGCCACCCTGTCACAACTGTTCGCGATTTGTTTGAGGAGCGTTCTGGACAGTACGAGCGAAAGACTTGTCCACCCAGATCGCCCGGTATGAATCCCTTCGAAAATTTATGGGACATAATCAACAGGTGAGTTCGTGCACAAAATTCTGCACCGGCAATACTTTAGCAATTATGGGGGACAGTAGGGGCATATCGCATGATTTTGTCACCCCAGTGCACTTCAGGAGCATACAAGTTGTAACACTAAAAACATCAACTACTGGTAGTCTTTACCTGCCGATATCTGGTTTCCCATCATTTCAAGTTGAAGCTAAAACGACGAGTGTTCAAGATATCCTCAATTTTCTGATGTTTTGGAGTTCTCTATGAGAAAGAAAACCCATTAAACTCCATGTTTAACGCCATACAGTATGGCGGCTCCTAACTTCTGCTTGTAAAGTAAAACGATGTCGCATTTCATACGCCAGGGTTCCTCTCCACGTGACAAAAATCTAGCATGCCAGTTGTTTATTTCACGCTCCTTCGGTTCATGCACTCAGCCCATTTTCCTCTTTTTAAATCGTCAGTATTGTAGGTCACCTACGCCTAAGGTGCAAGCAGTATTTCCCCAATAGTACAAAGCTGGCGTGCTATTCAAGTATTGGAGAGCCTCAGCAACACCGATAATTTAAGAATGGGAAAATGGGCTGAAGGCGTGAATCGAAGTTCGTCTTGGGGAGAGCGTTGGACTAGGATAGGCCTTGCAGTTGTGTCACTCAGACAGCTACGGTGATGCAAACGTTAGCACGTCTGCTCAGTAAGCAGGAGACCTGGTCCAGGATGTGACACAAACTTTATCTCATCTCTTCAGCCTCTATCATTATCGAAGATAAAGTTGAGACTCTTATATATTATGGAAAATATAAATCCATCAGATCAATACTACTTTGAAAGGGTCCTGTAGCCACCTTTCATTAGTCCGGTAGCCCATTTTCACTAGCATTTCTCTTTCTTTTCCTTGTTTTCTTTTCTCATAACTCTCATAATGGTGTGATTGAATGAATGTGGTTGTGTGTCACGTTGCTAGACGGTGGCGTAGTCTGCTGCAGAAAGTCTGCGATAGTCATACAGATTCAGCAGCAGTTGTACAGAATAGCCAACTCTGGTAGTAGTCAAGTAGCCAAAGAGGTTTGCGCTACTTGTTAGAAATCCACCTGCGTTAGGTTGGTGGCGGAAACGGCATCTTTGGGTTTTCCGGGACATGCGGAGCGTGGAAGAGGCTGGAGATGAAAAAAGGAGGCAGTCTGCCGCCGGTACGGGAAGCTTCCACAGCTGTGCTCCAGTCGAAGAAGGGTGAGTTAGACAGACCGCGTGGCGCGTTGTTACATGGCGAGAGGAGAGCTGTTAGCTTTTGGTCTCGCTTTTCAACTCTGAAAGATTGCTTTGTCTTGTCGCAGCAAGGAATGCATAACTTTGGGAGATTTTTCTTTTAGTAAATTTCTATAGCAGACTTGGATCCGCCGGAAGAGCGCCACACGAAGGTGTCTATAGGAAGTGAGCACTCGCTTCTGTATGAATGTCTGTTTGCCTTCAGTTGTGCCTGTATAAGCTTTTATTTGTCTAAATATTAATAGCTTTGCCTTCTCGTGAATTTTCCTTGCTTTATGTATCTTTCGTCCGTGGGGAGCTAACCATATGGTTGAACATAGAGTTTGTTGGGCTATCGTCATCACTAACTGTCCGATCTCATGTCTGTTTTAAAGAATGTTAACTGTTCATGATTGCGTGATGTGATATTGTTGCAACTTGGCCACGATACCTAGAAATTGTGTCTCCACAAACCACGTGGGCACGCGCGTGTACTCGTTTCACGAGTTATTGCAATCAGTTATCAGGCAACAGCAGCTGTATGAATGATTCACACCAGTGGTTTTAGGTGTAGATTATAATGGTGAATGTATCGATGCTTTTCTTTAATGTTTTAGGAAGTAATGTTATCAGGAATTGTGTACATGCCTCACGTCCATATCTTAGGAATAAATGATTTTATCCACAATTTTCTCCTGTACTCCGAGGTAACGTTTTTGCACCTAAGCCACTCACCTCATAGCTTTACCGTTAGCACATCCAACGCATTTCCTTGCGCACAGGTCCAGTGATTAGTTTCACCTATTATTTTAAAACAAATGCTTTAGATTAAGTCTCATTTTCAGGTGTGTTGCTGGTAGCTGATCTTATGCACAGTGTTCATGAATTTTCTATTTTATTTTAAATGTTTGATTCTCGTGAACAGTGCACGGGCACTACTACTAATTACATCGCATCCCCTATGAGCGACATCACAACGTATGCATTTTTACGAGTTTTTGGTCTGTGATCAAATTAATTTATTTTCCGACTTGGCCAAACCTTTGATTAGTTGTATGGTTAGAGTCGGTGGCGACCCTAGTCTTAACGTAATAGCCTGTAGAAACAGGTTAGCTACAACTTTAAATTGTAAATTCCAGAGTTTCTAATGATGCTCCTCTGAAATTAAAAAGAGAGACCGGTCAGTAAAACATATGAAGTGCGACTTGCGGTTGTGCTGAAAACCTTAAATACGCACCCCTTCTACAGACACAACAAATCGCTACTGAACAACGAGCATTCGACGTGGCGTCCACAGTAGGAGAGGGGCCCCAACGCCAACCAAACGCTAACGCTTTGATGTTACCGCCAGCAGATAAACCCACAACCAAGGCTACCCGGTGCGCTGACACCGATTTGCCACCCGCGCACACTAAGCGAATCTCGGCCAACGAAGCGGCCGGCTGTCGTCCGTTGGCCAAGGGCAGGGATCTCCGAACTATGGCCCGTGGGCCAGATACGACCCGCGACGTTAGTTCATCCGTTCCATTGATAGAATTTAAATTTGCCTGACGAAACGTATGGAACGCTGTACGTCTTGATACAATTTAAATACATTTAATAATAATAAAAAATAAATTTAAATTTAAAAATTACTTTTAGAATAATAGTAGATCTTCACACTTGGCTATTATGGGCCTTAAATACTGTGTTGAGTGATCCGGACGTAGTTGGATGACTTGTAAATTCTGGGCGCTTTGTTCGCACACTGCATCACACATTAGCAAGCGGCCACGGTCGCAGGTTCGAATCCTGCCTCGGGGATGAATGTGTGTGATGTCCTTAGGATAGTTAGGTTTAAGTAGTTCAATGTCTAGGGTACTGATGACCTCAGGTGTTATGTCCCATAGTGCTTAGAGCCATTTGAACCATTTGAACATTAGCAAGCACTCTGAGGGAAAGACTTAGATATTTCATGTGTCGTGAAACCAGGCTTCTCTGATGTGAACTCCATTTAGGAAAATGCCCTCAGTCACAGTCAAAGCACGCATTTACTGAAAAAAAAAATGATTCTGAGTTCTGTAACTTATCACACAGTAGTGAGCTGGCTCAGCTGCGATAATGTCGTGTTTCGTTTTTAAAAGCTGTAAAACGAAATACGTAGATCCTTTTTCCTCACTGAAAAAGAGTTGATCCATAGCTACTATAACCTACCTGGCGGTCAAAATTGTAATTTTTTGCCGACAATAAAACCCACATAAATCAACCGAACCTGATACTTCAGGGCGATGATTACCTCGTCTGTAATCTCTATAGAATCATCAAAGGATTTCAGAGAGAGGTGTTATTGTTTGTAACACAGCTGGAAGAAGAAAACTGTTCTGATTTTCACTATTCCAAAGAGATTTGTGCTACAACCCCCTAAGATCCCAGAAGATGTCCAACCTTGATTCTCAGAAGGAAAAAGAAAGAATTCGTGGCTTGAAGAAGCACCTTAGGGAGAAACTTTCAGATCTTGACAGAAATGAAAGTGATGTTCATCTGTTCCAGAATCCGTTTGATTGTAACTTTGATGATGCAGCAGTTGAACTACAGTTGGATCTCACTGAACTGTAAGCGAATGGCTTGTTGAAACAGACGCACAGAGAAAAAATATCGAATTTTACTACTGATTACCCGAAGTCGCTTTTCCGGAACTGAGGAAATTTTCCACCGGTATGGCATCAGTGTTTGGAAAAACATATGTCTGTGAGCATATATTTTTAAAAATGCGGTATGTTAAGTCAGCACATCGAACTATACTGTCTGAAGAACATTTAAAAACAGCTCTCTTAATTGGACGCAGTAATACAGAATCAAGGATTGATGATATCTTGATAGCCAAACGTAAATTTCACAAATCTCGCAAACTTTGAGAGATTCGAATATGTGCACATTAGATCTTATGTAACTATCTTTCTGCTAACTTCGCCTTCTCTGATAAATCCTTCAGTAAATAAATACGTTGGCCGTCCCCTCGTTTTTTAGTGCATTGCCTGCTACTCAACCGTGATTAATGACACATTAACTATAAATTATTTATAAATCAACCCAAATCGAGACAAGTAAAATAAATACTAAAATTTTGATAAACGCTGATACAAAAGGTACGATAAATAGAATCTACTTTAAAAAAATTAAAATAATATTTCATAAAACACTTACGTTACCAATATACTATGATTTAAGAAATCAATTCTATAAAATTTACTAAGACAAAAACATGTCCTCTTGAAAATGCTTTGAGGTCTGGCCTGTTCACTGAGCGAATTTTTAAAGAGCCGCAGTATTTTGACCATGCAAAGGTAGCATAATCATTAGTCTCTTAATTAGTGGCTGAAATGAAGGGCTTGACGAGAAATCAACTGTCTCTTAATAAATTCTTGAATTTTAATTTTGAGTCAAAAGGCTTAAAATCTTTATGACGAGAAGACCCTATAGAGCTTAACATTTTACTTTTATATCGCTTTTTGTTTGTATTTCTATATTTAATGATGATGTTTTGTTGCGGTGACATGAAGAATAGACACTCTCTTCATTATTATATCATTGATTTATGTTTGTTATTTTGATCCATAATTTATGATCATAAGATTAAGTTACCTTAGGCCGGTATTACACTATCAAATATCTTTCTCAAAAATCTTTGTCAAAGATATTTTTTGGTGTAATAGGGAACTTTGTCAAATGTCGTCCAATATTTGATCAAAACTAGGGCCTCGATGTAGATTTGATCAAAGACGTCGCCTGTCTTCTGTTCACTCACTGCAGTGTGACATGTTACCACATGGAGCGCTAGCATCGCTGCAGCGTTCTGTCATCTGTAGTGTTTTTATAAACATTGCCGGTAAATACTATTCGTGTGTGCCGGCAACTACAAAATTAATAGAGATGTAGGCCTATGAAGCTGATGACACGCTTTACAACGTGAGGCACCCCGAATACAAAGATAGATTAAGAAGATTGGAAACCTGACCTGACCTGACCTAACCTAACCCTCTCCTGTAACAAGGAATCGGAATGTTACAGTGAGTCTGTCTTCTGCAGATGTAGCAGTTCTTAAGTGCATATTGTGCTTTGTGATGTGAGGATACACTTCACTGAGCACATACAGAAATGTATGTCCATCCATTCTTATGTAATTGATGTACGACTTGACGTCCTCCACTATAAGCTCATGTAACAAGTTTTGTTGAATGCTTTTATCTTGTCGTCGTAAAACCCACTGCTTCACCCAGGTATGTTTCTTTTCTTCTCCCACTTCTCTTCCGCATGTCCACACAGTGCAACTGTGGTACATGCAACTGCTGCGGTTAATAACAAGTTGTTGTTGTCAGTCATCTTGAACTTTGATGAAAAATATGATGACAGTGAAATACCCCATCTAGCGCTACGTCAAAGATCTTTGTCAAATACAGGGTGCGTCAAAAAAATGCATACACACTTTGAAGCATCATAGAAAGTTTGTTTCCCGTTCTACAATGTTAAATTTCTGGAAATGGAAAGGTTAAAGTCCAATTGGAAAAATAAATGTACTTTGCAAATGCGATTAATGTTCAAACCGGTGGCCTTCAGCATCAATACATTTCTGAGTACGAGTCACCACTGATTCCGTACAAAGTGTCCAAATGAGATTTCTGCAGACACTGCCTGAATCTCATCCAAAGGGTCTCCAGGTTACGTGGTTTTACTGTGCCCCATAAGAAGAAATCCAGCGGCGTGAGGTCTGGAGAGCGTGCAGAATACTCGATTGGTCCCCTGCGTCCTATCCACTGGCCTGGCACATTGTGATCCAGGTATGCTCATACGTCCCTATGATAGTGCATCGGGGCGTCATCTTGTTGGAAATAAAACTTATCATTACCGTATAATGCACGAATGGCAGGGAATATGGAGTCAGCAAGCATTGTTAGGTACGTTTCTCCAGTAACAATACTTTCAAAGCGAAAAGGCCCAATGAGTCCCCTTGCAGACAAACCACACCACACATTTACACCAGGCAAATTCACATCCTTTTCAACTGTAATGTGAGGATTATCTTCAGCCCAGTACACACAATTGTGCCTATTGACAGTTCCATTGAGTTTGAATTGGGCTTCATCCGACCAAATTATGCTGCCCATACATCCCGGTTCACTTATCACCACCTCCTGAACCCATTCACAAAATTCTAACCTTCGATCTGGATCGTCGTCACTTAGCTGTTGCACCAGCCTTGTAATGTACACACGAAACTTGCCTTTCTTCAGAATGCGTAGCACACTACTAGCATTTACGTTACTCTCATGTGCCGCTTGCCTTAAAGATTTTTGAGGCGAACGGTGAAACAGTTCCAAGAATCATCTTGTAGCTGTAGGAGGTCGCCCTGATCGACCTTTATGCACATCACACACTGTTCCACGAATTTCGAATTTGTCTCGTAGACACGTAATTGTTAACCTTGAATGTGGTTTTGTACCATACTCATTTCTCCACTGTCTTCAAATCGCAGCTACATTCTCAAACTTCCAGTACCACTTAATTATCTGCTTCCGTGCTTCAAAGCTCAGACGCACGTCCGCCATGTTGCAGTTACTTCCTTGCCACTTCTGCCACCTGTTGGAGAAACATAACATTACTTTCTCACAGATATTTAATCTTGTAGAACGGGAACTAAATTGTCTATGACTGTTCAAAGTGTGTATACATTTTTTGGACGCACGCTGTATATTTGACGGAATATTTGATCACATCTTTGATCAAATCTTTGACAAAGAAATTTGATAGTGTAATACCGGCCTTAGGGATAATAGCGTAATTGTTTTTGAGAGCTCATATCGACAAAGCAGATTGCGACCTCGATGTTGGATTAAGAAAAATTTTGGGTGCAGGAGCCCAGTGATTAGGTCAGTTCGACCTTTAAATTTGTAGTTTTTTTTCCCAGAAATTTCGTTCTGGCTTGCGGCCCGTGCGTATCTTATCAGTTATCCGGCCCGCCATGAAAAGCGTTTGGTGACATCTGGTCTAGTGTGACGCGCCTTGAGAAGACGACTTTAGTGAGCAACTGCGGACAGCTGAACGCGTAGTGGGCTGAGGGGGAGGGGGGTGTTGAGTGCGCCCGCCCGCGACCTAAATCGCCGCCTTTGCGATGCGTACTGGCGGCCCATTCAACCCGGACCCGTCCAAATGGGCCGGCCAGCGCTGCGCAGCGCTGCTTTCTGTTCGGCCAGGGTAGGCCTCGCGGCGCGCCGCCAGCGCGCGGGGGCGGCCGCTGGCCGTCACGTGACTCTACGTCACACGGCGGTCGATGGCGGCGCGCGCGGCGTTGGGGGCGGGAAGCGAACCCTGAGCCGGTCCGGCGAAAGTGGCCGCGCCAGCGAGCGCACAGTGCCCCGCGCCCGCTTCGCGTCCAAACACGCACCACGCCACGCAACACGCCACGCAGCCCCGACACGCGTCCGCGCGCTACGCACGGCCAGTCATGTGACCGCGGGCGCAGCCTTCTACAGCCGCCGCCGCCGCAACATCCGTCCGCAACCACGGCTGCGCCACCGGCCGTTGTCCTGCCACCCCGTGTTTACCTTTCCGAGAGCGCGCCAGAGGACTGTTGTTGCTGTAGGTTCGCTTCTGGCGCTCGGGAGGGGCCGAGACCGTTAATGGTTCGCAGGAGAATCGAGAGCATCATTATGAAACTACTGGTACGTACAGTGCTGTTTTCTTACAAGCATGTCGCGCATTTGAATCCAGCATATGTTAACACTGTCTGTGGGTGTTTACCTGTGGGGCATTCGATATACGTTCAGCATTGAGCAACAGTACCGTGGAAAACCCTAATTCTACTGGCTATCTTAACTTACGTTCGTAGGCAAGACTGTCAACGACTTTTTCTGCGATACACACCAAAACCAGAAGGATTCTGCTGAGAAGGGTGCCGAAAAAGTAGCTAATGCTCCTGCCTCTGCAACTGTCACCATAGCCCCTACTACCCTTCAACGGCACAAATCAGTAGGAGAAAACTACAACACTAGGTTATACCAGTTTTGCGATGTGCGTTTTTCGATCCAGCTTCGCCATTTTACGTCATATCGGAGGAAGCATCTGTGTTCGGAGCTGCTACCCGCCGGCGCCACAGTTTCCGCACGCCAGCTGATGCGGGTAAGCGCCCGACCTCGGGCAAGATACGCATCCCGATAGTTGACCTTGACCTGCTTTCCGAGTGGGGTCACTATTCTATCGGCGCAACCTTGGGCTAGGGGGCGAGCGGCTCGATAAGCTGACTGTGCCGCCATGTTGGTTAACGTCCCCTCCACCATCTCACCCCATAGAAGCTTCCCCTACTCTTTCCTTCCACGTCGCCGCCCCTACTGTACCTCCCCTTCTAACGCCGCGCGCTCCGAGAGGCAGGGTTGCGAGCACCTGCACAGCGCAACCTTTTTTACCTTCGTTTTTTTATATACTTGAGATGCTTTTCTTTCCCCTTTTTTGTCATATTTTCTCTTACAACTTGTCGGTACAGCGGCGAATTTCGATAGCACCGCTACAGAGGGCAAGTTTAGAGAGCTGTTTGGAGCACGCGAAAATTAACTGCTCGTTTTTGTGGTCTGTTACGGGGATGAATTTGGTTGGCGGCGGGCGCGTTTTTTGAGGCCCGCTGGTGCAGGGGTTGTGAAAGGGCGTGAGAGGGAGGGGGTGTCAGTGGGAGTGCTCTCTACAGCTGAGGTCCGAGTGAAAGTGGCCGGCTCCGTTCACACCCCACAAAGGGCGCGGAAACTGGGCCAGCTGCTGCTGTTGCCTCGAGATGAAAGGCAGCGCGCCGCCTCACAGGCACGCCGGCAAACTGTTTACACGGGCTCGCGAGCGTCCATCGGGGGTCAGAGGAAGTTCGGCGTGCCCCTCATTGTTTCCGCCTTATTAATTTTTTGATAGCGGCGTGATGAAAAGTGTTACCTATTACTACACGCAATTTGCTATTTTCTGTGGTTCGGTAATGGACCTGAAAGCACTGAAATTAAATTGAGGCCAAGTTCTTCGACAAGGGAACACTTTCAGAAGTTTATTTTTGGAGCGTGTCTAAGCCAATACGTGCAACTTCAGTTGTCTGCATCATATTCAGAAGTATTTCTGACAAGTATTTAAATAGTATTTTTCCCTTTACTTTAATGTGATTTGCCAGTCGCCAAACCTTGTCCAAATAATTTTGATGTACACGACATAATGCCCAGCCGACACTGGAACAAAATACCCTACTTCTACCATTCTGTGAGTGTAAGGCAGACATGTTCGGCATTTTTTCGTCTCTTCCACTGGAGTGGTATTCACTTGCCCAATGACCAAAGACAGCACAATAAATGTCAAGCACTAGACTGCGTATATTCTACAGAATTAATTTCTTCAGTTAAACGGTTTTCGGCTTAGGCCTCGTCAAACTTTTAAGTGACTACTGTCGTCAAAGGTGTTACAATGTTTGTAAACAACGTTGGAAAGGTGTTACTCATCTAGACTGAGACACGAATAAATAGTTAATATCATCTTTGGCAGTGCAATGATACTGCAATTGAAAAGGTAAAAAGTTGAATAATAGATAATAGACAAACCTGGAAAAGCATTGACACTAAACTCGAAAAATATTGCCTATACAACAGTTTAAATTAAAGTAACAGGCCAAATAAAATAAAATTAGTGGTTACCCAGATTACTTGGAGATGTATTACATATGAAAAGTGATACAGAAAATGAGTGAAAGAAATAATTAACTACTTTAACAACACAATATACGGAGTACATACACAATCACAATAAAATAAAAATAAATGAATAAATACAGGAAAATAGAGGAAAGGAAGCAATAGACAGTGTGGGAAGCAAGGAAAAAATGAGACGATCATGTGAAGTTTAGAAATGGGGAAGTATTAAGTTATGTTTGGTCGTTTAAGATTAAACGAGGACTGCAGGCAAGATGTTTGTCGATTTTCGAGGCTTCCAACTTCTTCATATTCATTTAAGTTGTAGGCTAGAAACATTTCTTCGTGACGTAATCCACTTGGGCAGTGACAAAACTATTAAAGCTGGCAAAGAGGGAAAATAAGATTAGATTAAAATTCATTGGAACATGCAGCGCATTGAAACGCAACTTTTCCTTTCATAAAACTGTTTCACGGTGCAAAAAAAATTTCTGAACGTGAGACCCTGCAGGTCCAGTTTAACAAATCTGAAACTATTCAACAAAGGTGTAAGCTTTTATAAACACATACAGTTTTAGTGAGTCAAAAAATAATTTTTTTTGAAGCTGTAGAGTCCACGAATCTGAAAACACTGTAAAAATATGGCATCATGTCAGATAATTTGCTAATGTCTTGGAAAGTATAAGCTGCCCTATATACGTGATTACAAAACACATGTTGGTAAGTTATAGGCAGTTGCAAGACTATCTTACTGACTTTTCTGAACTATAATTGCATGAACAGGATCCAACACCCCGTTGATATCATTATAATTTGTCAACAAATGTACGTGTATGGATTAGATTACTTAGACTGTAGTGTAATATACCAATTCAATTTAAAATGGAATAAAGTACTTTTTTGTAGTGTATACAGCGCTGGCCGACACATTATTTTTGTGTCTCTAGAAGTAATCTATGTTTCATGTACAGGAGGCACACTTCTAAGAAAACATCATTGTAGCTTCTACGCATATTTTGTCTGTTTTCCTTTCAAGTAAAATACTGATAGTATTTCACTGATTTTGAAACAGATCTGGTATACGTTTATAGCAGAGTGTTCATCACACGGTATTTTCTAGCTGGTTATTAGTATAAAACTGTGTTACACAGTGAAGTAAAAGAAAACGTACTGTCAAATCTTTTGTGCACATGGCCCGCAGTCATAACGCTTCCAATACGTAACTCCGCCATGTGAACTGTTATGAACGTACAATCTGTTGGCTTTCATTCAAGCTTGCCTGACCTAAAGAAACTAATTACTTTCTGTGTTATAGCGGACAGCTAACACATATTTCCAGCTCTGTCTTACATAAGCAAACCAACTGCCATAGACCGATTTTATTGCAGTACCTGAACGGGAAAGGACGATTGAGAACTTATAAAGAGGTTTTGATGAAAATGTTATTAATTTGAGAGAATCAAATACTGCGTTACTAAAATAACACATTCAAATTTCGATTCACCTCCTCATCTTTTCACATCTGATTCCAAAAAAATAGTCTTACCAGTCGTACAAAACAAGATCTATGTTCGGCAACAGAACAGTGCAGGTAGAACTTTAAGCCAAATGTCAGCTGGTTTGATGACTCTTCAACCATCCAACAGCTACAATAACAGTGCAGGGGCCACGAAAAATTAAGCTGTTAGTTGTATGCAACAGCGTGGAGAACGAAGAAGCAAGTAAAATATGTGGGAAGCACAAAACGTAGATTAACTCGATAAGAAATGACAGCTTCCTTAGTAGTGGGTACTTTAGGTTCAAATGGTTCAAATGGCTCTGAGCACTATGGGACTTAACTGCTGAGGTCATCAGTCCCCTAGAACTTAGAACTACTTAAACCTAAATAACCTAAGGACATCACACACATCCATGCCCGAGGCAGGGTTCGAACCTGCGACCGTAGCGGTCGCGCGGTTCCAGACTGTAGCGCCTAGAACCGCTCGGCCAGGTACTTTAGGCATGTCGCCTTATTGACCTATAGTTACTATACCTTATAAGAAAAAACCGACATTGCATTCATAAGTTAAATATTTTACACAGCTATACAGCATATGCAACATAAAAGTAGCGTATCAGATAGCTATTAAAACGCGTATAAAAGTGATGTTACAACTTAATTAATTCTATTCAAAACTTAGTTAATAGGATTTGTAATAGCTCATAAGCAAAAACCTATACCTGTATCTACATCTAAATACAAGTTCCTGTTTTTCAGAGATTTTCCAGGGTAGATAATCAATTAGTTTTACAACAAGTCACATCATTCTCTAGTGAATCAAACTGAAATCCACTTGATTGCACTATAATTAAAAGAAGATGAGGTTCACACAACGTTAACGAAATAAACGTTTCAGATATTGCGTTAATCAATTCCTTTTTATCCTCTCTCATTAACGGTGAATATCTGGAATTTTACTAAGGTTCTTGCAGTGAAAGCTAGTGAAGGGTGCCTTCCTTTTACGATATGATTTCGTTTTCGGTTTTACGATTGTAGGTCTGTGTTCCACAACTATTCATCAAAAATTCGTGTTTTATGCATGAGTATTTATTGTCTTTCTAAAAAGGCCAGTGTTTGGGGTTCAATGCCCTTAAGTGCTTTGGATTTATTTGTGGCT
This sequence comes from Schistocerca cancellata, assembly GCF_023864275.1. NCBI lineage: Eukaryota > Metazoa > Arthropoda > Insecta > Orthoptera > Acrididae > Schistocerca > Schistocerca cancellata. The sequence continues at coordinate 347,427,977 of NC_064634.1, read as the reverse complement.
TTTTTATGTGAAAAATGCCAATCTGCACCGTAATTTGAATTTCATGTCACTTTTAACCGGTTGAGTGAGTCAGTTCACAGGTTTCCGGATTTATGGCTGCTTTACTTGTTATAAACTGCTCAAGTGGACTTTGTGTTGTATATATCACCCAAATAGTCATTTACCGTTATTTATGTGACTATGATATCATGCGCTAATAATTAATTAAACTCAGTAATGCTGATCCGTTCAAGTTATCAACAGCAACATTGCACTTCGTTTGTCGTGCGTATAGAACATTTTATAAAGTTTGGAACAGTCAGTACTCATTTTATGCCATTTATAGGATTTACTGCTCATGAAGGGAAAATGCTTACACATTATTAATTTAAAAGGAGAATCGATATTTATTTACAGCTAGCGGTGTATGACGAAATTATTCTGCAGAATACACACGTTATGTGTCGTGGGAACAATGTTCTTGTTACACACCAATTACTACAAACAGATGGAGATACCAGAACATGATGCAGTGGCTACATTCACTGTTATCGTGCATATTGTTCAAAGTATATCATAGGATATTCACGCTCTAAATCTGTGAATTTTAAAAGGGAACAGTATTATCGCAGGTATCAATTAAAAGACGTTCTACCATCAGTTGCAAATCGATTTTTATGTTGGTTATAAGGAAAATGATGAAATTCAAATAACATTCACAGATATCCCCAACTTGAAATTGTCTGCCCCCACTCATAACCCCACTCAAGGAGTAAGTATACAACAAGTTAACATTGCCCGCGCTATTCAGATGGGTAGGACATTAAACGACAACAAAATCTGTTTGGCCGGCCGCGGTGGCCGTGCGGTTCTGGCGCTGCAGTCCGGAACCGCGAGGCTGCTACGGTCGCAGGTTCGAATCCTGCCTCGGGCATGGGTGTGTGTGATGTCCTTAGGTTAGTTAGGTTTAAGTAGTTCTAAGTTCTAGGGGACTTATGGCCTAAGATGTTGAGTCCCATAGTGCTCAGAGCCAAAATCTGTTTGGGGACTTTTATTCAGTGTGGAGTGTAGGCATGGTATTAGGCACTTAGTGGAAACAACATTTAGAAAGAAACAGTGAAGTGGCGTTGTCAAACTAGGAGTTCCCGAGGAACTGGTTCAACTGTCTAGAAGCAAAGCGTTTCCTTCCCCCGTATCGTGTATGAGTATTGGATGTTAAGTGTTTTGTTCAGTGTAGGTAGTTGTAATGGTGCGTGTGTGTGTAGTATGGAGTCACGTTTACATTGTGTGATAAGAAGAGATGGAAGAGGGTGAAAACTGGTGCCTATTCCTCTCGAATATCAACAAAAGGGCTGCCAGCCTTAACGTCCCCAGCCGAAGGACCGATCACCATGAGTAGCGTGACATACCCTCACTCGATGAAACTCTAAGGAGAGGTGTCCTTAAAATCAAGGACACTGGTGGACAGTTTGATGATCTGGAACTATACACCACCACCTTTCCTCCCCCTGGCGGGCAAATAACGGCGCGGTGGTTCATTGAACCCTCTGCTAGGCACTTTATTTGCAGGCGTTTACTGACCTTGGCTTTGCAGACGGCTAACGCTTATAATCTTTTTTTATCTGAAGAAAATTTGTATTTCGTCGAAAAGAAAGACGTGCACCGTTTAAAGCAATGTCGCACCTTCTGTCAAATGATAACGAAATACATACGCAGAAATTTAGTGGTGAGTGCAGTCCACGTCTGACTTTTTAAAATTAAGACCTTAAGTGTTTCCATGAATGCCGTATTTTAGAAAAATATCATTGCAACAGCCGCTACTGTGCGTTGCCACCTAGAGGGATTATTTATAACCAAAAGTCTCTCACACCCTCGCATTTTCAGTTTAGCAAACCTGCTCAAGCGCCACTGCGTCTGTTGTCTGTGCTGCATACAGGTGAAATATTGCAAATTCCTTATTCATGTAATTCAATAGGCTTCTGGCAGTGACAAACGGCTACTATTCAGACAGCGAATATAATCGAAAAGGCGTGCATTTCTACACTGAGAGGGTGAACAGTGAATGTATTGACGTGCATACGGCAGCACACAGTTTTACCGTTGAAGCGGAGTTCAACGTTGTGATGATTACACTACCGTGTAAATTACTTTCGTGAATGAGTGATTCTGAAAAGGACTTCAAAACTGCAGCAAAGCATGCACCCGCAGAAACACTATAGAAATATTGTGAGATCAGTGATCCCGCAGAAACACTATAGAAATATTGTGAGATCAGTGATTTCTCATATCGTCTCTAAAGAAAAGAAAAACATTCGTAACTGATACAGAAGTAACAGACTGAAGACTAGATGAGACAATACGGAAAAGTGAATGTGCTTTCAACTAGTGTGTAAAGTGAAAGAGTAGTAAATGTAAGGACAAAATTTTGAATCTCGGAAGGCAGTGACACATTGAGCCCTACAGACTGATCTTCTTTCAGCACTTTGACCTCAATGAAAAATCCTTTCATGACCTTTGAAGATTTACGATTTGTTTAACATAAGATTTCCATCATTTCGAAGAATTTTTACCATTTTCTTACCACAGATGTTGGAAAGTTAAGTGCCATCGTAGAACTTAAAAATTTGTGATGTAATTAAATCTGAAGACGACGTCGTTAATAAATGAAATAAGACAATAATTTTCATGTCACTAGCCATTGTTTCATATGCTATGTGAAATCAGTTTTATCGTACACTCTATGCTCTGATATATCTCTTTTATAGAACTACTTGCTACACCGAAGTTTAAATTGTGAATGCGTGTTATTGCAGAGTTCTTAACATTTAAAATTTTTACTGTCGTAAGTGTGATTTATATTCCTCGTTTTCTTTTTCTTTTTATTAATTTGTGTTTCCATGGATCTGCTGTGAGGGTAATATAGATGATGGCCCGACAATACTACAATACTAGTCTGAAACGGGGGATTTAAAAAATATGTACAAGATGGAGAACACCGCTAGGAAGCATACGTAACGTTTCAGCTTACGGTTGGCCCGACACACACATATCAGTATGGAAATGCCAAAACCCTATTGACTGCTACCTGTTCAGGAGCCTGAAGTAGTGAACACTAAAGTAACAATGTCCTAATGACATTTTAATAAAAATAACAATGGCACTAGCATGAAATATGTCCGTCTCGAAGTGTACACATTCGACTTTATTTCGCACTTTTCCAGTAAAACGGCTAGTTCACAGATTCTGTGAGGAAGTGATTCGTGGTTAATTCATTACCTTTGTTAAGGACCTTCGAGTCTTGGATCAACTCTAAAAAAGAGTTGAGGAGGGAATGATTTTGATCCGGGAGGAAGACGCAAACGATTGGACTCTTTGCCCTCCAAATAATACAACTTTCGTGCACGGATATTAAGTTAGAAAATTAAGGCTGTTATTTGTTTTTCATTGCTGTATTATATAAGAGCTGCAATCTCAGTGCCCTATAAGCCTTGTTTTCAAATGTTATTATAGATATGTGCGTACTCTGGACGATGTGCATCAACTGCACCCGCGGTGATAATATATTGAGGTATGCACAGTATGATCCTTATAGAATACAACCCTTAAGATAGTCTTACTGATATCGGGCGAGACTACTTCGTATTTGCAGGTAAAGTATTGACACTCAGTCGTCCCTGTCTGTTCCAGATTGAAAGTTAGATACTGTATAGACTACACACTATATCGGTGTGTTCGTGTGGCGACCACACGTCCTCTTTAATACAGAGTGTCGTCGGAATTCTATCCTGACATGAAGTGCGTTCGCACGCGGAACGTGCGCTGTTCAATTCCATACGTAACGAGAAGAGCTTGCGTATCACTGCGTGTTACGTGAGCGTGCAGCACATGTGCTGCCACCTGTTGGACTTCCGCCAACATTCACCACTTGGTTGGCCTCGAATAGATGCGTTATCACAGTGAACGTTATCCGTATCGCGTTCACAGTAATTAGCAGACATATCTGGCTAGTTCTGCTCAGCGATCCGAAATTCAGGAAAGTGAAAAATCAGTGGCTCCTGACTCGAAAGGTATTGCTTGCAGTGCAATATTGTTTTGACATAAGTATACAGTACGGTGTAATTTTTTATTATTATTAATAATAAAGATAATAAATAAATTTTATTATTACATCACGAATTGCCTGCTTTCAATAGCAGTCCCTAATTTCGGCTTATCCGCCCTTGCCATTTTTTGTGACATGATTCCATTTCCTCCACCTGTTTACCAGAAGCTGGTCTTCAAGCCTCCAAACATTCTCCGCCGACAGATGTACTGACACACCAACATCATAATCTAGTACATCAGTGCCAAAATGACCACCTTCGAAAATTATCATCACCATACCAAAACAATCTGTTTTTATACTTTCATCTACAATTAGGCTACTTTTAAGTTTTATAACGTAACATTTAGAAAGCTATATGGCTGAAGGGTAGTCACATTCTACTGCCAGCCCTCCCCTCCCCTCCTTCATACATATACCTCCCCCACGCCCAACCCGGCCCCCATGGCCGACCGGTTCTAGGCGCTTCAGTCAGGAACCACGCTGCTGCTACGGTGGGAGGTTCGAATCCTGCCTAGGGCATGGATGCATGTGATTTCCTTAGTTAGGTTTAAGTAGTTCTAAGTCCAGGGGACTGATGAACTCAGATGTTAAGTCCCATAGTGCTCAGAGCCATTTGAACCATTTTGAACCCCACCCCCACCCCCGCATTGGGAGACGATAAAATACCAAAAAGCTGAATTTTTACCTAAGTATTGAGACTGAGGTGACTGGTTGAATCAGTACTTTGAATAAAGGCCTAGTGCAGTTTACTATTATATGCATTTCGATTTCCGTTAAGCGAAACTGCTTGTATCTGACCTTAAGGTGTTTGACGGGCAGAATTTGTCAGCCTGCAGGTTAGTTTAAACAGTTAAAGAGAACAGCTCTGGAACGGTTTGTTCACTCTTTGCTGGAAAAAGTCAATTATTAAGTTTTTGTTATTAAAGTAAAATTAATTTATGTTGTGAATTTCTATGATATCGCAACGCGCTAATGGAAACACTTTTGGCATAATACACTTTAATTTTCAATCTTTCGGATCATATGATGCATCAGTAGAGTTCAGTCTCTCACTTGGCGAGCGTTGTGAACAAACCGAGAGCCCCGCATTGATCATCTGAACAAGATCACAATGGAGGTGGTGTGTCGTTATCTTCCTCCGAACTGTCAAGAAGCTTCAAGTGTGTGGCTTTGTCGTGTGTATAACGTATTGCTGCCTGTACAGTCTACTGTACTGTTTGTATTGTGTCGTGGCCGAACATTTCCTTGGATTTCAATTGTTCCCACTTGCCTAGGATTCTCTCAAGGAATCTCAATCTGGCCTCTGGCTTCCCAACAACTTTGTTCTTGTGTTCGTACCATCTTCAACCAATCTGACTGGATACGATGAATGAAAAATGCCGTCTGTATCAGTATTTTTTTTAAATCGATGATGACCGGTTTCGATTTAATAAGGAGGTGATCTTAAGATATAAGCTGAGAGAGGGAAAAGGGGGCATGACCGTATAAAATTTACTTAAATGCAATACTATAAATAATACCGACAGTAGGACTACAAATAATATTGAAAGATCACGAACTTATTCATATCTAGTACTGCAAGTTGCAATTTCTCGGTAGCGGTAAAAATGTAAGGTGAAACTACGTAAAAAAGTAAGAATGGGGTAGTGCGGGAGATTACATAATCGGTCACCTGGCACGTGCACAGCCAAGTCAGTGGCCAGGAACGTGTTAATGAGTACAGAACATTCTTCCATTATAAAACAAATAGCGTTATTAAAATAAAAAATTCGCTAAGCTAACACATTTCAGTATGTGTGACGTGATGTAAGGTAAAACTAAAAATACAAATGTACGTCACATTTAAGTGGCTGCAAGTTCATCAAATTGTGTTTTAAGGTATGGACGACACAAATAATGCACATAAGATGTTTTTGTTAATTTCTTCCGTTAACTACACGAAAATGTAGACTATACAACTTATAGCGATATTGTTTCACACATTTGTATTTTTATCCTACAACACCTCATATGTCGTGAAATGTATAAGGTTAAAGCATTTTTTAATTTTAATAATTCTCTTTATTTTGTGATGGAAGAACCTTCCTTACTCTGTATACATTCACTGGCGCCGTCTGGGGTTTTCAATCATTATAAGAAAGGATACCACGGTTTCCAAAGACATGCCACTGTATGGATACCCTAAGGTATTTGACTGTTATGACTATTTCTACAGACTTGATGGTAAGCACAGACGCAGTAGCACATGCGAAACTAAACAAGTTGTCTTTCGACACCATTAAATAATTACATAAATCACTTCAACTACCTCACTCCTCGATTTGTACCTTTGTTTGTGTGACATGTCTTCTTTTAAGCCGAGCGATGTAGCCGTGCGGTCTGGGGAGCTTTGCCACGGTTTGCGCGGCTCCCCCCCGTCAGGGGTTCGAGTCCTCCCTCGGTCATCGGTGTGTTTGTTGTCTTTAGCGAAGTTACTTTAAGTTAGATTCAGTAGTGTGTAAGCCTAGGGACCGATGACCCCAGTAGTTTGGTCCCCTAGGAACTTACCACAAATTTCCAAAATGAATTTCTTCTTTAAAGTGCAATGAAATTTCGAGACGAAATATAAATATCTCTGACACAAAAAAAAAGGAAGGGAGCTTAGAGTTCAACATCCTGTTGACAGCGCGCTCGTTATAGACGGAGCACAAGCTCAGATTTTGAAAAGTGGAGAAAATCGGCTGTGCCCTTTTCAAAGGACCCATCCCGGCGTTTACCTGGAGCGATTTAGGGAAATTACGGAAAATATTAATGTGGATGATTGGCTGGGATTTGAAACGCCGAATCGATTCTAGTCTGCTGACCAGTGCGGCTCCCCGCCCTGTTTGTCTTAGAGACGCTGGTATTCTTACTGAATTTCTAGGAGTGTATCGTCAAACTGCAATACCCTCTCAATAGTACGCAGAGAGGTGGGATACAATAAAAACAGTAATCTGCCCTGACAGAGAAGCAGGTCGTACGTCATGTTTCACTTAGTCAAGACAAAGAAGCTTATTTTAGAATACTGGTGGATAATATATACAATAGCAACGAAATACCATGAAAATATTCATTTTTATCACACATTGTTAGACAAACGCTTGTCCTAAATTATGTTGCACAAACACTTGATATTTTTCCTCAACAAGCTTTTTCAGTAAAGGAAATATACGTAAGTAGTGTGAATGGTAACACATTGACCCACTCGCTGCTTTCGGATAGATTAAAGCATCGTTTTAGATCCAGACGAGGAACGGTACCTCTCGAAACTACAACCGACTCACTCTCTCACATAAAAACGTAGTGCCGATATATATCCATCCCGTTAGCTTCAATTCTTCCTTGCCTCTTTTATATCCTACATGAGAGCTCCCTCTCTCTGTATCCTTTCCCATCCCTTTCGTCTTCATACCCTCTCCACACTCCAGTCTCCTACTATTTTTTGTGTATCATCCAACTCCTGACCTTCCCTGCTATCACGTTACAAAACACCTGGCCCGTTTTTTCATATCCACAATCTGCGATTCTTCAAAAACCCTAAATTTCCGCCTCATATTCTGATCTTTTCCATCGCAAGTAATCCTAATTTCGCTAAATGCATTCATTTTATGACTTTTCAGTTTTTTGTTTATTTTATCTAAAGAGCATAAAAACCGTTGTTTTAAATTTTAATAGCATCAATTAAAAGCACCTGTTAAAATATGTAAAACACATTTAAATAATATGCGGCTTTAATTATATTGCACCCATTTGATGTATTTTAAAGCCATTAGAATAAAGAGCGTAGTGTTTGCATCGTTGACAGCCACTCCGGGTCCTTACTAGAGGTCACAAGAGGCACTCCCCATCGCATCGTAAAACCACCCAGTGAAAACTTGAACACTGATCAAGCATGAAAAGAGGAAGCAAAATAGTACAAGAAGTGCAACTTTGAGCAATACGTAACAGCCGTGGCGTTGTGCTGGACTGTAGAATTAACGACATGTCTTCAAAGCTCGCTCGTACCATTTTTTTCACCCGCTGTTCGTTGTATTTAAATTTGTGTCTGTGTCGTGGTGTAACGTCCGTTTGCAGCAGCGAATGTAAGGAAGGGTGTTGAGTCTGTACTGAAATGTATAGCTAATGGCTCCCTTCTGGTAGACCGGTTGCCTGGTGTAAATCTTTTTAGTTGACTCCACTTCAATTTATGAGAATTCTATAATGATGAAGACAACACAACATCCAGTCCTCGAGCGGAGAAAATCTCCAACACAGCCGGGAATCGAACCCGGGCCTGTTGCATGGCATTCTGTCGCGCTGACCACCAGCTATGGAGGCGGACGATGCTGTACTACTATACTAGCAGCCGAATGGAAATGGCTTCCGAACGTGAACCGCAAACGTTTGATAATAAGGCGACAAGTCAGCCGAATCCTCCACTACAAAACACGTCTTGTGTGTCAGACACGGCGTTAGTGACAGTAAGTTTGTCACTTGTTAAGAATCTCTTCTCGACGCACCTAACTTGTACGCCTGGTGAGTGAGATGTGCCTCTCGATTTAGGTGTTCACATGAAAGTGAATGTGATCACTCCCAAGGAAATGATGAAAACACAATAGTTTGTCACATAAGCTGGAACAAATGAACGCAACAGTTTCACTTAACATTTCACACGTAATTTTAAGACGTCACAATTAAATGTAAAAACCTCAGGTTTACAGCTCTTTTCTTTGCCTATGACCGTTTTACAATTCCAGTGATAGCCCCATGCCAAAAAACAGAATGACACCAGACTGAAGAATAAAACCAGACTGAAGACAGTCTGACGAAAATAGCGCCAATCAAAAGTAATGCTTTGCAGAACATTCTAGCACATGCCACGAGTGAAATTAATCATTACTAACTTCAATTTTCTTGATTGTTTAATAAATTTATTTTATGTTATGTTCTCCGGCAATATGTATCTGTGTGAAGATTTTTGGTAATGATATAAAATGACAAAAGTTACAGAATTTGTAAGCAGAAAAATTAGAAATTTCCTTTTATGTTGTAATCTCGTTTACATACTGATAGCAAAATGAACAAGAAACATAAATAGGAACATATGCTGCATCTGCATTAAAAATTGAATGATAAAAATAGAAAAATTTGTGTAGAATTGTTTTCAATTTTCAACTAATTTTGCGGCTCCCCCCGTCGGTGGTTCGAGTTCTCCCTTGGGCATGGGTGTGTGTGTTGTCCTTAGCGGAAGTCAGTTTAAGTTAGATTAATTAGTGTGTAAGCCTAGGCACCGATGACCTCAGCAGTTTGGTCCCATAGGAACTCACCACCACCACCACCACCACCACCACCATCACCAGCATCGACTAATTTTCATAGGGTAAGAATGGAGTTATTTAAATGAATATTAGTACTTACGGAATAATTGTGCCTAACAGGCAGAAAAAATTACTAAAATTTACTTACGGAATCCAATTTACATCTTACTTTAATTTAGATGGTATCGTAAAGTTCACTAAAAGAGCAGAAGTTCCTATAGGACTAGATTCATTATAAGCCCTTCGTGTACACCCTTATCTACATCTACATTTATACTCCGCAAGCCACCCAGCGGTATGTGGCGGTGGGCACTATACGTGCCACTGTCATTACATCCCTTCTGTTCCAGTCGCGTATGGTTCGCTGGAAGGACGACTGCCGGAAAGCCTCCGCGCGCGCTCGAATCTCTCTAATTTTACATTCGTGATCTCCTCGGGAGGTATAAGTTGGGGGAAGCTGCGGTGTCACCGCCAGACACCACACTTGCTAGGTGGTAGCTTTTAAATCGGCCGCGGTCCGCTAGTATACGACGGACCCGCGTGTCGCCACTGTCAGTGATGGCAGACCGAGCGCCGCCACACGGCAGGTCTAGAGACACTGACTAGCACTCGCCCCAGTTGTACAGCCGACGTTGCTAGCCATGGTTCACTGACAACTACGTTCTCATTTGCCGAGACGATAGTTAGCATAGCCTTCAGCTACATTTGCTACGACCTAGCAAGGCGCCGTATTCAAGTGATATTGAGATTCTATTAATGTATCATCAAGAGCGATGTTCTACAAATGTGGATTAAAGTTAAGTATTCCAGAGGCTGCGTACTTTTCTTTATAGCATTCATTACGTATCCTGTTTCAGACCTCACGCCAGCCTGCGTGAGTTTAAGCGCGTGCCTTTCGGCTTCCTCTCATTGTGTCTAGGCTGTCTTGTCCAGATACAACAGAAGCAATATATTCGATACCTCATCCAGAAGCGCACCCTCTCGAAACCTGGACAGCAAGCTACACCGCGATGCAGAGCACCTCTTTTGCAGAGTCTGCCACTTGAGTTTGCTAAACATCTCCGTAACGCTGTCACGCTTACCAAATAACCCTGTGACGAAACGCGCCGCTCTTCTTTGGACTTCTCTATCTCCTCTGTCAACCCGACCTGGTACGGATCCCACACTGATGAGCAATACTCAAGTATAGGTCAAACGAGTGTTTTATAAGCCACCTCCTTTGTTGATGGACTACATTTTCTAAGGACTCTCCCTATGAATCTCAACCTGGCACCCGCCTTACCAACAATTAATTTTTATGATCATTCCACTTCAAATCGTTCCCTACGCATACTCCCAGATATTTTACAGAAGTAACTGCTACCAGTGTTTGTTCCGCTATCATATAATCATACAATAAAGGATCCTTCTTTCTATGTATTCGCAATACATTACATTTGTCTATGTTAAGGGTCAGTTGCCACTCCCTGCACAAAGTGCCTATCCGCTGCAGATCTTCCTGCATTTCGCTGCAATTTTCTAATGCTGCAACTTCTCTGTATACTACAGCATCATCCGCGAAAAGCCGCATGGAACTTCCGACACTATCTACTAGGTCATTTATATATATTGTGAAAAGCAATGGTCCTATAACACTCCCCTGTGACACGCCAGAGGTTACTTTAACGTCTGTAGACGTCCTTCCATTGAGAACATCATGCTGTATTCTGTTTGCTAAAAACTCTTCAATACACAGCTGGTCTGAAATTCCGTAGGCTCTCACTTTATCAGGCGACAGTGCGGAACTGTATCGAACGCCTTCCGGAAGTCAAAGAAAATGGCATCTATCTGGGAGCCTGTATCTAATATTTTCTGGGTCTCATGAACAAATAAAGCGAGTTGGGTCTCACACGATCGCTGTTTCCGGAATCCATGTTGATTCCTACAGAGTAGATTCTGGGTGTCCAGAAATGACATGATACGCGAGCAAAAAGCGTGTTCTAAAATTCTACAACATATCCTTGTGATTAATCGATATTAAGGTTGAGGCTTGAGTTACTCCTGTAAGGAGGGCAGAGTCAGATGTTGCAAATGCCATACGATACGCCGTCAGCTTCATTGGGCTCCAACACCTGTGGAAGTAGTGTGGTGTAGCGGGAGGGGGGAGGGGGGGGGGACAGGCGAGACGTACCACAACCACAAGACAACATGTTGCATGACTTCAGGCAACATGTCACATAGCGTTGCCTCGTTGAACTCCAGCTTTCACAATAATTAAGAAACCGTGTATGATGTGATTCTTGAGTTTCTCCCGGCGTATTTGATAATCAAAATATCCACGGGTGTGCTGCCGGTCTACAGTGTCCAAATAAAAAATGTTCTTCAGAAGGAGTGGGCCTCATTACATCACATGTTGGTACATTAGTTAAACTGAAGCCGAGCGTATCTTGTCATATATAAAATTGACAAAACAAGAATTACCCAAGTCATGGCTTTAGACAGCATCCAGATTACATTTAGCTTACTTGAGCAGCTAGTAGAGTCTCTTGTCAACTTACAATTATACTAGGAGTGACAGGATGAAGTATCTGCATAAGATGAGGGCAAATCGTGCCAGAGACAAAGGCCAACAGTACTTTGTCTCTGCTGTGATGCACACTTAACTTATGCACATATTTTATCCTGTGAGTCCGGTTAGAGTTTTATGTTGACAAGAGCCTCTGATAGTGGGTATTTACTATAGTTCAATTCTTTTATCTTGGCGACTCGCGCATGCCCGCTCAGACGCGGAAGATTCCTGTGTTGCCAGTTGCACGCGCCAAGAGAAGCAGCGCCATAGTATAGTATAGTATAATATAGTTCGCAAACTTACGTTTAGGAGGGAACGCGCAGTTTATGAAGTAAAGCCACCACGGCCGCATTAACCCTTTCGCTGCTACAGAGACGTGCTCCCCCCATTCCGCGCTCTCGTCATTTAGCGGAATTGCTGGAGGACTTTAAGCAATCACGCAAAATACCGACAAACACTTTTGGTATGACTATGAATTACGTTTCGTCGAAGTACAATAGGAATTAAACAATCACCGCTGTTCTTTATTGCGAAAAAGCGGTTCGTGAGAATGATACAAACACCTTTCCTTGCTATCGCCTGAATTAGGAGGCTTATTGCTTGTTTGGTTTAATTAATTAATAGAATATGAAGCCATTGGTATGAAGAATGTTTTTTTCCCAACTGTCTTTTATAGAAAGTCTGCTATCAAGACATTGCTTTTGTTCAATTACTTTATTTATGACTGAACGTTTCTAAAACTGAAGACTCTCATCCGTGCTCTCCACTGCAGTCGAGCTCTGGCAACGTCGTTCTTTGTTCATTGGCTGACTGTGTTTTGTGACGTCAGATGCGCAGAACGAACCTACACTCGGCCGCCATCGTAAATGACGCGCACTTTAATGGGCTGCTATCTAAAGCCATGGCTTGGGATAATTCTCGTTTTGTCATATTTATATATGACAGAAACCGCTCGGCTCTAGCTAATCTAATGTACCATCATGTGATGTAAAAAGCCCCACTCCTTCTGAAGGATATATATTTAGAAATATCAAAATCTAGATCAAGGGCTAGTGAAACTATGTTTAGCAACTGGTTGCCTGATTTTTTCAACCTCTTCACCGCAAATTTATTCCTCTAACAGTTTCGGTTCATAAAACCAACATCGCTGGACGGAATGCCGGACAATGGTGTACCGATATGTATGCGTAAATCACCAACGTTCAGCTTTCCCTCCAACAAAAGAATGAAGTTGTGTTGGTACAGCTGACGGTTTGCAGTGCGTTGAAAAACAGTAAGCATGAATGCATGGAAGTGATCCACAATAGTGTTTCAGGTAATCCGCAGCGGTTACTGTGCCTTCAGTTACTACCGTGGAAGACCAGATGATGTCTCCATTGCATAACTCTGCCTCAAACGGTCTGATCGTGTGGCGTGGTGCATGCTTCGAGCTACCGTTTGTCTATATGACGTCGTAATCGGACACAACCACGAACCGTCTGAACAAAAAAAATAACGGCCAGTTACACACTGGACACTGTAGACCGGCAGTACGCCCGTGGATATTTTGATAATTAAGAAACCAGTTAAGGGAAACATGAATGACCCGTTTTTGACGAAGTGTGTCACAGTGCGATGAGACTGGTCAGTGTATGTACACTCCTGGAAATGGAAAAAAGAACACATTGACACCGGTGTGTCAGACCCACCATACTTGCTCCGGACACTGCGAGAGGGCTGTACAAGCAATGATCACACGCACGGCACAGCGGACACACCAGGAACCGCGGTGTTGGCCGTCGAATGGCGCTAGCTGCGCAGCATTTGTGCACCGCCGCCGTCAGTGTCAGCCAGTTTGCCGTGGCATACGGAGCTCCATCGCAGTCTTTAACACTGGTAGCATGCCGCGACAGCGTGGACGTGAACCGTATGTGCAGTTGACAGACTTTGAGCGAGGGCGTATAGTGGGCATGCGGGAGGCCGGGTGGACGTACCGCCGAATTGCTCAACACGTGGGGCGTGAGGTCTACACAGTACATCGATGTTGTCGCCAGTGGTCGGCGGAAGGTGCACGTGCCCGTCGACCTGGGACCGAACCGCAGCGACGCACGGATGCACGCCAAGACCGTAGGATCCTACGCAGTGCCGTAGGGGACCGCACCGCCACTTCCCAGCAAATTAGGGACACTGTTGCTCCTGGGGTATCGGCGAGGACCATTCGCAACCGTCTCCATGAAGCTGAGCTACGGTCCCGCACACCGTTAGGCCGTCTTCCGCTCACGCCCCAACATCGTGCAGCCCGCCTCCAGTGGTGTCGCGACAGGCGTGAATGGAGGGACGAATGGAGACGTGTCGTCTTCAGCGATGAGAGTCGCTTCTGCCTTGGTGCCAATGATGGTCGTATGCGTGTTTGGCGCCGTGCAGGTGAGCGCCACAATCAGGACTGCATACGACCGAGGCACACAGGGCCAACAACCGGCATCATGGTGTGGGGAGCGATCTCCTACACTGGCCGTACACCATTGGTGATCGTCGAGGGGACACTGAATAGTGCACGGTACATCCAAACCGTCATCGGACCGACAAGGGAACTTGCTGTTCCAACAGGACAATGCACGTCCGCATGTATCCCGTGCCACCCAACGTGCTCTAGAAGGTGTAAGTCAACTACCCTGGCCAGCAAGATCTCTGGATCTGTCCCCCATTGAGCATGTTTGGGACTGGATGAAGCGTCGTCTCACGCGGTCTGCACGTCCAGAACGAACGCTGGTCCAACTGAGGCGCCAGGTGGAAATGGCATGGCAAGTCGTTCCACAGGACTACATCCAGCATCTCTACGATCGTCTCCATGGGAGAATAGCAGCCTGCATTGCTGGGAAAGGTGGATATACACTGTACTAGTGCCGACATTGTGCATGCTCTGTTGCCTGTGTGTATGTGCCTGTGGTTCTGTCAGTGTGATCATGTGATGTATCTGACCCCAGGAATGTGTCAATAAAGTTTCCCCTTCCTGGGACAATGAATTCACGGTGTTCTTATTTCAATTTCCAGGAGTGTAGATGCCTGGCGCGGCTGACGTAGCAACGTTGCTACGTCAGCCGCGACCGGGTCCTGAATGAATGCCGAGGCGAGGCGTGGCGTGGCGCTCGACCGCTGGTTGCGTAGGCCGTCCTTCCATCTGGTTGGCCAATGTTTTCCGGCTGCCCTGCCTGCCCCTGGCCGGCTATCATTAGCTCTCCTTGCCAGCGTTGTGACGCCAGCAGCCGGGTGACACTGATGTCAAAGCGCAAAGCTGCCCTTCAAAAAAATGAAAGATTTTTTTCACGCGCATGACGCCCTTTCTGCAAATACGCGGGCAGAATTTAGCCCCATTAAAGGTCGTCCACGTGCTGGCATTGCCGGCGCGAGAATTACGAAGCGAAACTTGCTGTACAAAAGCTACCGTATGCAACATTTCCTCTTTGTTCGTATTTGATGGTGATTTCATCAATTTTGTTTCGGGTGTGACCAGAAGTTGCGTGATGGAATTGCGTCCATTGTTTCAAATTTTTTGTAACTTGCAGCACTGCAGATTACATCTGTAGAAAAATTTTATTACTTGATGTTCAGTAATTCACATTTATTGATGCATTTCGTGATTAACTCAACATCATTAAATTTGTCAAATGATTACAAAAAATGGTTCAGCACTATGGGACTTAACATCTGAAGTCATCAGTCCCCATGACTTGAAACTACCTAAACCTAACTAACTGTGGCCGAGCGGTTCTAGGCGCTTCAGTCGAGAACCGCGCGACCGCTACGGTCGCAGGTTCGAATCCTGCCTCGGGCATGGATGTGTGTGATGTCCTTAGGATAGTTAGGTTTAAGTAGTTCTAAGTTCTAGGGAACTGATGACCTCAGAAATTAAGTCGCATAGTGCTCAGAGCCATTTGAACCATTTTTGAATCTGTTTTCATTTTTCCGATTTGTGTGTTTCTTATACCGTTTCCTTTTTTAGGGTTCTGTACTTCAATCGGTAAAAATGGAACACTTATGGCATTACTCTGTTATTCGTCTGTCTGT
Source organism: Schistocerca cancellata (assembly GCF_023864275.1). Taxonomy (NCBI): domain Eukaryota; kingdom Metazoa; phylum Arthropoda; class Insecta; order Orthoptera; family Acrididae; genus Schistocerca; species Schistocerca cancellata. Next base: position 347,411,986 of record NC_064634.1, on the reverse strand, counting down.
CTGTCACTGTTAAGAGCCTTTTTTTCTCAGAAATGGGTAGACATATCTAGCTGAAATTTATGTCACACGCTCAGGTTCACTTGGCGATTTAAAATGTTTAATCTTCTACATCAATGCAATGAAAAGATGTATGTCACATATTATGGTACTCTCAAACTCAATACCTATACGGTACTTCTCGTTGACCTAGACTCATGAAATTTGGCAGGAAACATGGTTCCACAGCACAAGTAATGGGAAAAATCCTAAAATTGTTAATTTATGACAATATGACAGAAAAATATTTTTGTCACTTGTTATCCGACTGTCTATATATCCCTCTGTTTAGACCTCTTTTTCTCAGGAGCGGAATGAGGTATAAAGTTGAAATTTATGTCACTAAGGTTAACTGTTCTCTGGCGATGTAAAAAATCTTGACCGCTACATCAGTGCAGTCAAAGAATACAATGATTTATGTCATATATTTTGATATCTTGCCAACTGATAACAGGCAGAAATCGTGAAATGCCCGATTCCCTGGATGGATCAACTATCTATCCACACAATTAAGATTTGCGGAACCCATAACGCACAAGTCCTACTTATCTGGATTTTTCTATTTTTCTTTTTCCATCCTCCCTTCTCATTTCTACTTCCTTTTTCGTTTTCTTTTTCAATATTCTTTCCCTTTTCGTTTCCTTTTTCTCTTCCTTTCCCGTATTCTTCTCGTTTTCCTTTCTTTTTCGCTTTCCTTTCTTTTCCATGCAGCAAAATACATCGTTGCTTTACATGCAGTGCTTTTGTAAAAACGGTTCGTAATTTTATGGGAAAGGGGGGAGGGGGAATTAGGTCAAGGGAATGAAAACAACACTGAAATAAAACCAGGAAATGTCATCAGGTTGTCATGCAACCTCAAATCACCAGCTTACATCTTTTCCTTTTTTCAGTGTGTCAAATTTTCGTGGAAGTGGTATGCAGGTGTGACTGACGGCCTGTCACCTGCGACACGGCGACACCCTTCGATGCAGAACGCCCACTAGGAGTCGGCGACTTGGCGTGGGTTACCTGTCGCGTCCACAGGTAGCGGGCGCTAATTAATCCTGCCAGTCGCGCGCGGGGGGCGACTGCTTCCGATTAAACTCTGCGCTGACGCCCCTACCTTAACGCCGCCAGCTGCAGAGGACGTCAGCTGCGTCGCAACAGGAAGAAAACATCGCGCCGGACGTCACAGTGGGAGGCGCAGCTTGTGCTAGAAGAGAAGGGATTCAGCCATCCAGTGAGCAGAATTACGTAACACGCGACGAATACCAACGGGAACAAAGGAACCTTTCTGGCCGTTGACGATGTGGTCGTTAGAGACGTAAAGTACAGTGATGAGTCAAGATTTTATAACCATGTGGTGCTTTGTCAGGCGGTTCAGCAACGACACAGCATAGCATGGATTCGAAACGTCCTTTGTACGTCTCAAGAGGTTTGTGGTACCACTTTTATACGCACATGTCACGCAATTTCCGTAAATTACGGACCGTCGGTTTGTGGGCGTGGCGGTGGTGCCCAGATATCTGCATCGGGTTCAGATGAAGTGCATTGCTCCCAAGTACGTGACCCTCATTCCCCTCAAACCACTATTGCACGATCTCGCTTTATGACACCTACAGCCATCCTGTTGGAAGATGCCATCGCCGTGGGAGAAGACAGCAAGCATGTTACAGTTTTCTGGAAGCAACAGTCTACATCTGTCAAGTACTTGAATAGAGCACTGCAAGCCATCAGCTGAACCACCACAAATTTCAAAATCTTAAACATCGCTGCGAATCAGCAACTGTGTAAATCTGAAGAGGCTGGAATAAAATCAGCCAACCAGTTGCAGAACAAAGGTTTATTTGCCCTTGACCTAGGTTTCGATATTTCTAAAAAAAATTCTTCAGAAGGAGTGGGCCTTGTTACATCACATGGTGGTACATTAGATTAGCTGAAGCCGAGCGTCTCGTGTCATATATAAAATTGACAAAACAAGAATTACCCAAGCCATGGCTTTAGATAGCATCCAGATTACATTTAGCTTACTTGAGCAGCTAGTAGAGGCTCTTGTCAACATACAATTATAATAGGAGTCACAGGATAAAGTATCTGCATAAGATGAGAGTACATCATGCCTGAGACATAGGCAAACTGTACATTGTCTCTGGCATGATGCACACTTAACTTTTGCAGATATTTTGTCCTGTGACTCCGGTTAAAATTTTATGTCGACAAGAGCCTCTGCTAGTGGGCATTTACTAGTGGGCTTGGGATGATTCTTGTTTTGTCAATTTTGTATGTGACAAGAGCCGCTCGGATCTAGCTAATCTAATGTACCATTATGTGATGTAAAAGGCCACACTCCTTCTGAAGGTGATATATTTAGAAATATCAAAATATAGATCAAGGGCTAGTAAACCTATGTTTAGCAACTGGTTGGCTGATTTTTTCTACCTCTTCACCGCAAATTTATTCCTCTACCAGTTTCGGTTCATAAACCCATCATCAGTGGAAGGAAAGCTGAACTTTGGTGTACCGCTATATATGTGTAAATCACCAATGTCCAGCTCTCCCTCCGGAGTTGTGTTGGTACAGCTGATGGTTTGCAGTGCGTTATTTAAAAAACAGTAAGCATTAGTGGATGGAAGTGGTCCACAATAGCGTCTCAGGTAATCCGCAGCGGTTATTGTGCCTTCAGTTACTACTGTGGAAGGCCAGATGAGTGTCTCCATTGCATAACTCTGCCCCTAACGGTGTGATGGTACGGCGCAGTTCAGGCTTCGAGCAACCGTTTGTCTATATGGCGTAGTCGGACACAAACATCAGCCTCCTGTAACAAGAAAAGTGACGACCAGCGACACATTACCGTTGATCCACAGTCCAATCTTGAAGACTCAGTGTCCACTGAAATCGTAATTGACAATGTTGTTAGGTCAGTATGAGAACACTTTGGGGGTGTCCTCTGCGGAGATCAGAGTTCAATGATGAGCACTCAGTTGTGAGCTCTGAAACACTGGTGCCTGCGCCACAGTTGTCCTCTGTCGGCATATCTACCTCAAATCGCCGCCAGCCTTGCTTTACAAAGTGGACAACACTCCGACCTCCACGTTTGTAATGAGGCGTGAACGACCAACAGCTTGCCGTCTGCTCATGGGTTGACAGTACTTGAATCACTTTCCATAGGTGCTCTCGACAGAGCTCTCGAACTACTGACGAGCTCCGCTGTTTTCGAAGTATGCGTTACCATGCTAAGTCCTTTGTCATAGTTGTTTATATCAGGGATTTTCCCCATTTGCGGCTCGTGTCATCACTAGAGTAATATACCCATTCGTCTTTGCTCCGCTTATATACTTTCCTTAGTACTTTACGTACTTGCAGCGGCACCACGTGTTATTCAGTCACACGGTGGGCAGTCGTTATAATTAGACCGCGGATTTTAGGTAAAAACCTGTTATGTTCCTGAGTTCCTATTTGCATAAAAATTTGTACTTATGCGTTTCATGACTATTTACACTTAATAGCGTCAATTCTATAGGACCTAAAAAAGCCTATTTCGACGTTAGTGCCTATTTTTGCCTATTTCGGCTTTAATATCCTAAAAAGTGCCTATTTCATCATATAAGACAGTGGCTCCAAGTTTTTCCACACTATACGACAGATGGAAAAAAATATTTTCTGCCAAGCGTGCAGCAAGGTGGCTACTTGATATGCGCTCGTGCTTCGTATTTGCCTAACACTTCGGTCTTTTTAATTTTTTTATATCGCTATCATTGATAATACCATATACTCTGTAACCGAGCGGTTTTAGGCGCTTCAGTCCGGAACCGCGCTACTGCTAAGGTCGCAGATTCGAATCCTGCCTCGGGCATGGCTGTGTGTGATGTCTTTAGGTTAGTTAGGTTTAAGTAGTTCTAATTACCAGGGGACTGATGACCTCAGATGTTAAGTTCCATAGTGCTCAGAGCCATTTGAACCATTTGAACCATATACTCTTGTAGGTGTTTTATTATTCACATGTAAAAAATAGATCACGGATCTTTAGGTTAAAACCTATTTTTTTCCTAAGCTCCAATCTGCATATAAGTTGGTACTTACGCGTTTCATGACTAACTAAACTGAATACCGTTAGTTCTAGAGGACCTAAAATTGTGCATTTCGACGTTGACGCCTAATTTTGCCTATTTCGGCATCAAAATCCTAAAAAGTACCTATTTCGTTAATCTGACATAGAGTTCTTGTGTTTTCAAAGATTAGAAAAAAGAAGTAAACTTAGGACTTTACGTCTCGTCGAAGGCGAAGGTCGTTAGAAACTGTTTACAGTTCCTTTGCTTGCCTTACTACCAACAGCACTCGGCACGATTGAATGGTCATCCATCCAAGCACGCGCCGAGCGCGACAGTGCTAAACTTCCGTGAGCGAATGGGAACCGGTCAAAGATTTTAGTTACACATTAGAATCGAACGTGGGAGTACTAAATGTTAAATTTGAAAATATTTCGTTCGTAGGATTCTGGCCAGCTGTGTATTTTCGCAAAGAAACGGTTTCATAGGCCTTGAGCTGAGCACGGATTAAAAAATCACAATGTTATTCGTAGACGCCCTCTATAGCTAAATTACTGCCCTTCGCGCATTTTCTCGTTCCTGTCTACAGGCAGTCCGATCAAATTACTCTGTTTCGTGAAAGGTATTATACGTGAATTTTCCGGTTCGAAAAATAATTTGCCAGTAGTGAGATGTTTTCATCTGAAGCACCGGTAGATTCCATTCGCTTGTTCAGAAGGGACGGCCATCTGTCAGGTGCCATATGTCCAGCAACGAGTACGGTACTTCCCCTACCGCTCCCATGCACCGCAGTAAAAGGAAAAAAAAGAAAACAGGTCATCGTTCACTTTTTCCCAGCGAAAACAAATCAGTACATTGTGTAGCGACCGACGTGTTAAGTGTTACTGACATTCTAAGTGCAAAATAAATTCTAGTTTCTGTGTGAGAATAATACGCCATGCCGAAAACAGCTAGTGCAAAGTCTACTCATATAAGGCAGTGGCTGCAAAATTTTCCGCATTATACAACAGATGGGAAAATTATTTTCTGCCAAGCATGCAACATGGAAGTTAGTTGATGTTTTTCTTAGACTTCTTATTTTCCTGTCACTTAGGATTCTTTTTTATCGCTATCCTTTAGTAATACGAAATACTCTTTATATGCGATTCTAAACTGCATTTCCTTTTCTCTCGTATTAGGTTTCGAGTGTTAAGAAATCTCACTTAACTCAGCATGCAGATGGAATCGCACATAAAGCTAATGTTGAACGAAAGTCAAAATTGAAGCAAACTCTTTTAACCAATAAATCTGGCGAATCCTCCGAAAAAAACAAGTTCTGCAGTGATTTGTGTCATGCAATTGTGGCAGCAAACATCCCCTTTCGGAAACTAGAAGACCCTATTTTCAGAGGTTTTCTTGAGAAGTACTGCCATCAATCTATTCCTGCAGAGTCAACTTAACGTAAGAATTATGTGGATTCAGCTTACAATGCTGCATTGCACAGAATCCGAGAAGATGTTGGAGAATCTCGTATATGGATTTCTGTGGATGAAACTACTGACAGTCTTGGCCGTTACATTGCAAACCTGATTATTGGCAAGTAAGATCCAGGTGCTCCATCCAGGGCTCATTTGATTTCCTCAAAACAGCTTACAAAAACTAACCAACAAACAATAGCACAGTTTGTGAACAATGGGTTTGAGGTGCTATAGCCAAACGGGGTGGATGAGAATAAGGTGCTTCTGGCCGTCACTGATGCTGCTGCATATATGATAGCAGCGTTTCAACTATTAAAAGTATTCTACCCATTGATGCTGCACGTAACTTCTTTAGTGCATGGGATCAACCGCATAGCTGAGCAAGTAAGGCTACAATTTCCTAAAGTAAATGAAGTAATATCTATGGTGAAGAAAATTTTTGTTAATGCGCCATCAAGAATACAGGCATTCAAAGAACAGCTTCCAGATGTCCCATTGCCGCCAGAGCCTGTTGTCACCTGCTGGGGCACGTGGCTGATAGCAGCAGAATACTACAGTACGCATCTCTCAGCTGTCCAGAAGGTGGTTGAAAATATACCGGAGGGTGCTGCATCCGTAACTGCAGCAATGCAGCTACTCAAAGATTCTTCTTTAAAACGGGACTTATCTACACATTTATGGCAAGAATTATTTCACAATTAGAAGGCTCAGGGAGACCTATCTACGACAATATTTCTTTGCTTGAAGAAGTCAAAATGAAAATTAATGAAGCGTCAGGTGAAGTAGGGGGAAAAGTACGGGCAAAAATGCAAACGGTTTTGCAGAAGAACACTGGCCTCAACGAGTTGTGTGCAGCTGCCGACATACTTAGTGGAAAATCCAGCACTCCTGACTCCAGCATTCCTGTCCAACATGTGCCAAAAATGAAGTACGCCCCTGTCACATCTGTTGATGTAAAGCGTTCTTTTTCAGCGTATAAACTGATTCTGACTGACAAGCGCCACAGTTTTTCACTAGAAAGCCTAGAAAAGATTTTGGTTATTTATTGTGAAGCCAACTATGGTCGAATACGTGAAACTACGAATGTATTAATTAAACCATTGCCACATCTTTTTTACGAAGATCTTCATCTTGCAGGAACTCAAAAATATTTGGAGTTCTGTTCAACATTAATGTTGTAGATTGCTGTGCTCTGTAACTGTGTAAATATTCATTCTCCTTGTTTTAATGACTAATAAGTTGTTCATACTGTCAACACTGTGTATTTTAATTTATTTTTATTTTCTCTGCATCATTTTTATTATAGCCTATTTTAGGTTTTATATAGCCTAAATGAACTACTGAAGGGGCCTATTTTAGGTGCCTAAAACACACTTTTTTACGACCTAAAAATCTCTAGTTATAATGTTGCAACATAAGATTAAGTTCGAAATGGGATAGGAAATGTGGCCGCGTCCTTGTCAAAGAAAATATGTGATCTAGGAGAAATATGTAAAACACATTTCTTAGTGGCCGGACGGATTTAAAAACCGTCTACCTGACCACGAATACAATGCGTCTTGAACGAATTATCCTAGAATTCACCTGAAGTGCAGTAGCGTTGCAAAACCGTTGTAGTGGAATTATAATGGCGCTTCTGGCCATTAAGATTCCAAAGGAAAGAAAGAAAAATTACGCTAGGTGACACAGCCTGCAGGATATTCCAAATTGGGAGAGATAGCAGGAGGCATGGGGAGTAACAGTTTGAGTTTCACACTCCAAGAAGAAGACACTGCTGTCCTTGGATTAACATAACGTTTAATGTGATGTCGTTGAGTCTGGAAGGGCATAATTTAGTAAAAATACACATCAAAGATAAGCCAGTAAAGTGGGAGAATCAATGCACATAGCAGGAAGTTTTCCAGAAGAAGTATATCCTCCAATCAGACAGTCATTTCGATTCCGATTCCCGTCGGTCAGGGATTTTGTAACGAAATGTGTCTGGCGAGGACGCTGAGAAACTGTCGGCAAGTTGTTGTTCTAGAATGAAATTTACACTATGCAGCGGAGTGTGCGCTGATATGTAACTTCCTGGCAGATTAAAACTGTGTGCTGGACCGAGACTCGAACTCGGTACCTTTGCCTCTCGCGGGCAAGTGCTCTACCGACTGAGCTGCCCAAGCACGACTCAGCACCCGTCCTCACAGTTTTAATTCCGCCAGTAGAGCACTTGCCCGCGAAAGGCAAAGGTCCAGAGTTCGAATCTCGGTTCGGCTCACAGTTTTAATCTTTCATGAAGTTTCACATCAGTTGTTGTTCTAGTTCGAAAACTGGTATTGATGCCTGTTCCTCCATACTGAAATCCAGTTACGCCATTGGAAGAAATTGATACAGGCGCAGGTCACGAATGTGCGGCGAATCCGGACAAGACAGCGGAGTTACATGTTACACAGAAGTACTATTTACAGAGTGTTAAACTTTAGCGTCCAATCGACTTGTGGTCATTGCAGGAGAAACATTGGGGGAACCGTCCAGTGCTCATTCGTCGGAAAAGTAGTAGGGAATTCGCGTAAAATCTGTTTGAAGATCGCCTGACCGGGAACTAACCTCACCGCACACGCATGCACAGATGATGGCTTCACAGATGGCGCAGCGATCGACTCACGTGCTCAACTGCACGCGCACTGGCTCTACGTGAGCATAGGGCAGTAGCGATGAGTGAGACATTTATGTTTCAAGCGGACGTTGTACGTAAACATGGCTGAATGTAAAGACATAACAGAGCAGCAAAAAGGGGCAATCGTGTTCGGCCGTGCCCATGGCCATAAGGTGTATGAAGTTGCTCACGGCCGAGCGTCTTCAGTGGGATAGAAATCATCGAACGTGGCCAGAGCTGACAGGGGGAACAAAATGTGTCTCACGAATCACGTTTTTGTCTATATTCAAATGACGCAGGTCATCGAGTGCACCGAGGACCGAATGAAGTATTGCATCTTGAATGTGTACAAAATGAGATCCAAGCCAGAGGTGGGCCTGTGATGTTTTTGGTGTGTTTTTCTTATTATGAATTGGGCCTGCTGCCTCAACTGACCACTAACACGAGCCAGCATGTTTATTTAAACATTCTGAATGCTCAGTTGTTGGCTTCCAATCAGCATCTGCATGATGAGTAAGCTACTGATAGCCCTATTTTTCAAGACGACAACACCATTAATCTGGCTGGAAGAATATGTGACTGGTTTTCTGAACACTCCCCCACCCTATTACATTTCGATTGGCCTCCAAAATCACCTGATTAGAACCTCGTGGAAAATATGTGGGGCATATTAAAATAGCGGGTAAAACACATGCATCCCCGCAGTTTGGTGGAGCTGCACGATCTAAACCTCAGCTAATGGCTTAACTTGTATGTGATGTATCTGCACAACCCTGTGGACTCATTTCCTAACCGAATCTAGGCGGTTATCAAGTCCAGGGGCGTAATTACACAGCATTAAATGATGCTTGTATGGATTTCTCTATGGTGACTATTTATTGGGCTATGAGCTTATAATTCCCCCTCAAACCGTGAAAGATACACCCATGAAACATGCCAAATGAATAAAGGACTAACACACAGACGAGAGCAGAAGCGTACAGAGAAATCTAACAAGAGCGGAAGAGTTACTGGACAGAAAGTTACGGGGAAAAGCAACGATAGGGATACGTATAATGCAACATTCGCGAGTTTACCAGGATGAAGAAAAACTGGAGTCGTTACAATTAATATCACACCCTTCTGTCATTTTTCACTTCCTTACGATTTTTTTGTTATAGGATCTCAAACATATTTACGGATGTAACATTTGTTTCCAACTCTAGTGTAGTTAAACTATTTTTATTTATTATTTTTGTACAATTTGCAGCGTGTAGAGCACAGAATTGTAAAATTTGAGAAGTCCTGAAGGAAATTATAAGCCGAGGTGCTTTTTTTTCTTTTTCTTTTTTTTTTTTTTTTTGAGAACTAGCGGTGAAATAATGAAATAAAATCAGATTTTCAGGTTAGCGCACGATGCACATTATTTCCGACATACACATCTTTCATATTGTTGAAATCCTTTCATAAAATTTTGCCAGTGTTCAATACACAAGAATATATATTCAAATATCTAGCATACAAACGGTAGTACTAAGGACTTGAAACTTTGGGGTTTTTTAGCTCTTCAGTCACAAACAAAGTTCAAATGTCGAAACTTGATAGATTTCCTTGTTATTTCAAAAATGTTCAAATGGCTCTGAGCACTATGGGACTTAACAGCTGTGGTCATCAGTCCACTAGAACTTAGAACTACTTAAACCTAACTAACCTAAGGACATCACACACATCCATGCCCGAGGCAGGATTCGAACCTGCGACCGTAGCAGTCGCGCGGTTCCGGACTGCGCGCCTAGAACCGCGAGACCACCGCGGCCGGTCCTTGTTATTTGCCAACGTTATTGCAAGTCCATTGTCTAATACAGATAAGCACTTCTAATAAATTCACTGACTGTGATAATAGTGGTCTTACCGTAACAAGCAGATTTAGCTTCACGGGGGAAAAAGTTTTTCGTCCCACCATAGCTCTTGGAATTACCGTTTATGAGTCCAATATTGCTTCCTATGTATCTAAGGAGCTGAAGCATAAAATGATATCGGTTATCATCTATGTTTGAAAAGCTACAATTAAATAAAACGATCAAATCTGACCATTTCTTGAGTTATATTATCAGTCCAGAAGAAAATAAACAAATGCCGCAACAACTCATATGTATACATACGAAAGAGGGATACTAATTTTTTAAAAAAAATAAGCTATACATTGTGAATCAAATGGTAGGAGATACGTCGGAAAACGAAAGCAAAGATGGAATATGTGAAGCCAGTGTATAAAGTGAGGAAGAAAAGGGAGTGTGTGCTTGACTTTACACCTTTTCCTTTATTAATATAAAAGAAATGTATATGACGGTAGTATCTGTTCCCGAAAGAACAGTTACCGTGGACGCCGGCACGGTAGCTCATCGTGTTCGGTCAGGGGGTTAGCTGCCCTCTGTAATAAAAAAAACTGAGTTAATGGGTCAACGACGAACTGAAGCGGGTGTCTTGCGACGTCCGCCCCGAGCAGATACAACGAGATTTAAAAAAAAAAAAAAAAAGATGGATAGAGCGTCTGCCATGTAAGCAGGAGATCCCGAGTTCGAGTCCCGGTCGGGGCACACATTTTCAACATGTCCCCAATGAAGTACATCAACGCCTGTTTGCAGCTAGGGTGTCATTTAGTTATCATTTCATAAAAGAAATGTATATGTTTACAGTTAACGAAAACTGTATTTTTTCTAGCTCTGACCTTTCTTACATATTTTTTAAAAGATCGTGAGATATTCCACCTAACGCCAATAAATCACTGAAAGACGGCCAAAAAATATAGTGTAATTGGTAATAAGTAAGCCCTGTAGGACTAGAGCGGGAAAAACGATTTGATCTTGACCACTGTTTAAACACAGAGATTAGAGTCAGAAGTGACATGCGTGGGCTGAGGACTGATCGTGCCATGCAACCGAAACAATGCATTTTTTGCCTAATGACAGGGTCGAACACGAAAATATTTTTCTCATACCGCCCAAGATGGTTGAGATAGCTAAATGAGCGGTCATTTTGTAAAATGGGAAGTAAATTGTCGACGTCGTTATTCCTGTGCTGTGATAGTTGTAGTACTCTTTTTTTGTGAGGGTAATTTGAGTTCAACATCGTGCGATAGCAGGATAGTTAGCTAGCGCTTACAGGGGTAATTTCTTTATCGCAAAATCCTTGTTGTCGATAAATGTTTATCAGAAAATTATCTTTCTATACAGATCACGTAACCTTCCATTATATCTCTGTTTGACTGTACGTACACATCTCGGCAGTCCATAACGGAAATTCTGTTAAGATTGTCAATTTCGTGAGCGACGATTACTTTGCGTGTCATGTTATGTCACTGTTACATCCCAGAGGAGAGAAAACAGTGTCGACGAAATGGATAGCGCAGTTAGTTCGTCTGCGATGACTTGAGGATGTAATGGGAAATATTAGTTAAGGTAGGTGGGAGAGATTTTGGACCTTACAATTCCTTACACTATTTTTTTTTCAATTCAAAATTAAAATAACGCTGTACCTATTGTGAACACTTCGATTTTATCATTCATCGCCTGTGCTCAGTCCGTGAGATTGGTGCTAGAGATTTCTGCTGCTGCATTTGAAAAAAAAATGGCAAGAGAAAAGAACCTAAAAATATTTTATATCAGCTAATTTCGGTTGAAAGTAATGCAGAATTTGTTGTAGGATATCGTGGAACATTCCTTCTTTAGTCCCAGTACTTTCATGAAGTTCCGACACGCATGTGGAAGTATTACATAGCCTTCAAATTGGAGTCAGTGAAGGAGATGCGTTCCAGTCAGAGAGCTGTTACTGAGATTCTTTTGGCGGAAAAGCAGAGCCTGGCAGATAATCTTAGGCTCCTACATAACGCCAATGGAAACCTGGCAGTGAACAAAAGCACGGCGAGTCGTTGGGCGAAGCGTCTGTCATCATCGCAATAAGATCGCGCAAACATGTACAATCATCCGGGTGCCGGCAAGCCTCACACAGCTGTAACTCTTGCAATGCTGGAACGTGCGGGCAGTCTAATTCGATGTTATCGATTGCTCACAATCAAAAATGACAACACAAGACCTCGCATAATTCTGCGCACCCGAGAGGAGCTCACAAAATTCATTGCACTGTTCTTCCTCATCCGCGCTAGACCTGGCACATTCCAACTTCTATCTGTTTGTCCTATTGGGGGGTGCACTCCGTGGGAGGCAGTATCTGCATGGTGGGGAGGTTATTAATGCAGCAAGACATTGGCTCTGACGTCTACCAGTGGACCGGTACCATCTGGGCATACAGATCCTTCCAGTAAGATGGCGAAAGAACTTGCCCCCTTCAAACAGCCGTGTACCGCAAGTCTCTACAGGAACGGAAGGTTCCAAATGATTGGAAAACAGCACAGGTAGTCCCAGTTTTCAAGAAGAGTCGTCGAGCAGATGCGCAAAACTGTAGGCCTATATCTCTGACATCGATCTGTTGTAGAATTTTAGAACATGTTTTTTGCTCGCGTATCATGTCATTTCTGGAAATCCAGAATCTACTCTATAGGAATCAACATTGATTCCGGAAACAGCGATCGTGTGAGGCCCAACTCACTTTATTTGTTCATGAGACCCAGGAAATATTAGATACAGATTCCCAGGTAGATGCCACTTTCCTTGACTTCCGGAAGGCGTTCGACACAGTTCCGCACTGTCGCCTGATAAAGTAAGAGCCTACGGAATATCATCAGACCAGCTGTGTGGCTGTATTGAACAGTTTTTAGCAAACAGAACACAGCATGTTGTTCTCAATGGAGAGACGTCTACAGGCGTTAAAGTAACCTCTGGCGTGCCACAGGGGAGAGTTATGGGACCATTGCTTTTCAAAATGTATATAAACGACCTAGTAGATAGTGTCGGAAGTTCCATGCGGCTTTTCGCGGATGGTGCTGTAGTATACAGAGCAGTTGCAGCATTAGAAAATTGCAGCGAAATGCAGGAAGATCTGCAGCGGATAGGCACTTGTTGCAGGGAGTGGCAACTGACCCTTAACATAGACAAATGTAATGTAATGCGAGTACATAGAAAGAAGGATCCTTTATTGTATGATTATATGACAGCGCAAAAAACACTGGTAGCAGTTACTTCTGTAAAATATCTGGGAGTATGCGTACGGAACGATTTGAAGTGGAATGATCATATAAAATTAATCGTTAGTAAGGCGGGTGCCAGGTTGAGATTCATTGGGAGAGTCCTTACAAAATGTAGTCCATCAACAAAGGAGGTGGCTTACAAAACACTCGTTCGGCCTCTACTTGAGTATTGTTCATCAGTGTGGGATCCGTACCAGGTCGAGTTGACAGAGGAGATAGAGAAGATCCAAAGAAGAGCGGCGCGTTTCGTCACAGGGTTATTTGGTAAGCGTGATAGCGTTACTGAGATGTTTAGCAAACTCAAGTGGCAGACTCTGCAAGAGAGGCGCTCTGCATCGCGGTGTAGCTTCCTGTCCAGGTTTCAGGAGGATGCGTTTCTGGATGAGGTATCGAATATATTGTTTCCCCCTACTGAAACCTCCCGAGGAGATCACGAATGTAAAATTAGAGAGATTCGAGCGCGCTCGGAGGCTTTCCGGCAGTCGTTCTTCCCGCGAACCATACGCGAGTGGAACAGGAAAGGGAGGTAATGACAGAGGCACGTAAAGTGCCCTCCACCACATACCGTTAGGTGGCTTGCGGAGTATAAATGTAGAGGTAGATGTAGATGTAGAGGCTGTCGCATTGAAAGGAGATTATTTTGAAAAATATGGTTTTGTGGTCAAACGAGAGGGGAATAATATGGTGTACTGGAATCCTGAATAAAACCAATCTGCCTTCAGAAAAAAATACGTCGCCTTGCTTATTAAATGCCCCTCGTATGTACCACGAGGGATTTTACGATTGATAGTAGCAATGAGGCTGTCAGGTGGTGCTATACTACAGACGAACTGTTCATGGTATCTTCACTTCACTCGTGTTTACTATTGTCCTGTTGTACATTTTCTATTTTGTACAGTTCCTCTTTCCCACTGACACATTATTCTTGAGACAGTTTAATTTCCTTGAGTATTCTATGAACAGTTTGAGTTAAGCGGGAATTAACTCAGGGCCCCGCAATTTCTTGATAACTTTGTGCATATTTTACACCAACAGACTTTTAATTCAACAGTCTCCTTCCACAACGTAAATTTAAAGCTCAGACGACGCATATCCATTAAAATGAAGAAGAATTATGATTTGTTCTACAGTAGAAGTTAGTGCTCGCTCCTGACAATAGTGGCTGTCAGAGCTATGGCAATCGATGTGAAAAGTTAGTCGAAAGGGTTTTTGAAGAACGAACTCGGCCTCCTTCCAAGAACTGAAGACTTATGAAATGCGTCATAAGGACGTCCCTCGGAAAGGCGGGAACAGGCAAAAACAAAGTAAGAGACAATCCTTCTTTATATATTTTTGTAATAGGGACAAAACTGGTTACCAAACGATCCAATTGAAGAAGAAAGAAGTAAACGAACCAGAAAATCCACTTATAATATGTTCTGAAATCGCTGACACTGTGCCAGGGGAGGCAGCAAAATCAGACTTCTCGCCTTCGAATTCTTAGAAGTTTCTAGTCTGCTGACTTTTTCTGTAAGAGTTTTGAACTTGCAGACCGATTCGGGATTCCCCGTGTGTGGCTTGGTCGCAGTTACAAGCATCTAGGACACTATTTTCCCATTCTAAAGGGTAAAATGAAACTTTCTGAGGGGTAAAAACGGAGATTCTATTATGGTTTCTCCGTAACCTGCATTGTCACAATGTCTGTGGACACTAATATTTCTTGGATCATCTTTATCTTCACCACCATAATCAGCCACATGACATCCACTGTTTGATAAACGCTTCCTGTACACTTTTCCATGGCATTGTGATGTTAAAATACAGGAATATCATACTGCTCCAGGATATCTCTCAGCCGGCCGGAATGGCCGAGCGGTTCTAGGCGCTACAGTCTGGAACCGCGCAACCGCTACGGTCGCAGGTTCGAATCCTGCCTCGGGCATGGATGTGTGTGTTGTCCTTTGGTTAGTTAGGTTTAAGTAGTTCTAAGTTCTAGGGGACTGATGACCTCAGCAGTTAAGTCCCATAGTGCTCAGAGCCATTTTTGAACCATACCTCCCAGCGTGATCCACACGCTGTCCACGAGGTCATCGTATCCGTTTCTTCTTGTCTCTTCGACTCGAACTCTCACACAAAACAGTTTTATTTCCACTATAATCCGTTTCGTTACCTATTTGCTTGTTTTCCTGGCTTCTCCGAGCAGTTGCCAACATCCATTCCTATTGAACGCTAAGCAGTCCTCAATATTTGAATGGTACTTACTTTAAAAGACCATGTTCCAATATTAGAAGACAAAACTAAAGCTTCTTTCTGGAAACTCATTTTTTGTCCTATTTTTCTTAGGTGTTTGTTTGCTTTGCTGTCCATTCTGTGGTTATAAACAGAACTCGTCACCAGTAAATAATTCTGATAGTAAATGTTTCTTTTTCTAGGATAAATAACAAGTAATTACTTTGGTCTAAGACAATTTTCATTCAACGAGTGAATATTCGAACCAACGTATAACTTCTCCAAAGTTACACAAAAAGCAGACTTTGATAAAACAGAACTGGCATTATTTTGGATAGTCATCTCTAACAGAAGAATTAATGCCGATTCCATTTGCAATGACGTACAGGTGTCATAGTAAACTATGTTAACAAAACCAAGCTAGGAACAGAATGAAGGTGGAGAATGACTTATTTCGTGCAACAAACCAAAAATAAAAAAAGTATTGTTAGAAATAAGCAAAGTGTCTTGGCTATTTATTTCTTGGCTTAGTAAAAAACACACACAAAAACGCCGAACTTAATTTGTTTTAACGTTAACTAACTATTATCATTCATTCGTATAAAAATAGGAAAACAATTTTTTCAGTCTTCAGTGTAGTTAGATGTCAAACTTTGTTTGGAGTACGGAGTGATTTCTGATCGCATTCAGGAATAATATTTGTAGAAAGGTTGAGAAGAAAAAAATTTTAGTACCCACTATTAGCTCCGTGAAATCTGTACTTGTTTACGACTGTTACTTCGTCCCTAGCTATGCTGACATCGACGGAGCGCTGTAATTTTTCTCTCTTTTTTTCCATATCTCACCGATTTGCTTACACACCGAGGCGTTAGTTTAAGCCGTTAATAAGGTTGCCAGTTTTATTCCTTCTCATGTTTAGTAGCTCTGTGAGGCTGTGCAGTATCGCAGGGCGAAAGAATCAAAACTCATATTTTTTGCTTAAGGCTGAAAATGGCCTCTTCCAAACCTGAAACTATGCAATTATGATATGTAAATTAATTTTTGAGGAACAGTATATACATTTGGAGGAACTATTTTTATAATCTTAAATAAATGATAACCAAGAGATGTAGTAGATTACAAGAATAATTGCATCAAACACATAGCATTTTATTTGTAACGCTACGAGGGCATGCTAAAAAGTAATGCCTCCAAATTTTTTATGTGAGAACTGTTTAAGGATTTTTGAATAAATCAAACGTTACTGACATTTTTTATCTTTATTCTTCATGTCTACATATTTATTTCTCATCATAGTTTCCCTGACGACGAACATATATCTCCCATCTAGATTTTAGTTCGTTCACAACGTCACTGTAGAATATTTGGCTTTGCTGACGGAGCCACAACGTCACCTGTGTTTGTACGGCTTCATCACTACCAAAGTAAGTCCTCGAAGATGTTCTTTAAGTTTTGGTAATAGATTAAAATCGGATGGGCCAAGTTAGGTCTGTATGGAAGGTTAATGATGACAGTCAGCCCGAGGCGTCGAATTGTTGCAGATTTCGCAGCACTTGTGTGTGGCCTGATATTGTCATGCTGAACGAGAGGGTGCTCCATAATCCAGGAAGTCTCCCACACTGCGGTTTGTCCGGACATCCGCATGCGGCTGCCTCTTGTGGCCAAATGCGGTTTCTAAAGGTCATACATCCTTTTTTTATTTACATCAATCTTTTGACTGTTATGATGTGGCCCGCCACGACTTCCTGTCCTGGGCCAACCTCCTCCTCTGAGATCATACTAATGTAACAAAAAGCAATACTAAAAGTAAGACCAGTATACGTTTGAAGATAGAGATGACCCATCGAAATATGTTGTAACTAGTACAAACTTCATTAGGTTACAGCGTTTTATAAAACATCAATCTTACTTACATCACTTGATAGAAGACGTATTCTGGATGAATGGTGGCCCAGGATCCAATATTGAAATCCGGCTGGCCAGCCCGACAAAGTTTGGTGTTTGTGCAAAATTCCACATTAGTCTTCTGAACACCGTGTTAGTTTCCAAGTGTGTTTAACTTCCTCTTCGTCAGTACAGTTCCATTCTAGTAATTAGCTCAGACGAGAGTACCGGAAACATCCGGCACCCTTGACTTCGTCAGTCTTGTAGGGAAACTTGGTCGCAACAGGACAGCCGAGTGCTTAGAACTCAAGTTTCTCAGGCCGCCTCTAGCTTTAGTCCGCTAATGAGAGACGGCAGTGTTACCGCAACTTGCTCAGTCTCAAAGCGGATTTGAAGTTGCTTATCGCATAAATTGGCCAAAGTGTATTTCCATGTCTGGTTATGAGGATAATCACGACAAGGAGGATAATGAAGTCATCTTTTGGGAGGGGGAAGTTTCCGATCCCCGTGTAAACTTACTGATTTGGAATTTGCGTGATTTCCTTAAACGACTTACTGGGGAATGTACTACCCTAAAACCAAAGTGGATTTCCTTCTATATCCTTATATCACTGACCTATTGGTGTTCTGACTAACGACTTCTAAACCGATAGGATAAATAGTATCAGTTGGCTCCAAATACATCCACCTATGAGGTCACTCGTTAAGTTTTAAACATCCTCTAGAAACAATAAATCTACTAATTAATGCTCAGTTTGTTTTCAAGTACATGGTTTCAGTCGTGGTACACATTGAAATCCAAGCGTCACAGTACCCTGACACGCCGTTAAGTATGGTCTACACCTTTTTGTCATCAGTCTTCCACGACTATGCCAGATAGGTCAAATAAAACGTTGCACGTCGGCAGAAGTTTGCCAGTCTTGCATGAACTGAAAGAAATTTGACAAAGTCACGAAAGACTCATGGACTGCACCTTTTTGTACTTGTAAGACTGTCGCCAAGTCTTTGTATGTCTTCTCGCTCAAACTTAGCTCCACTGCCAGTGTTCACTCGGTGACGTTAGAGGTTCCAAAGGTTATTTCAGTGTATACAGTGGCGAAATAAAACGGCAAAATTACGACACCAGACTCACGAATTTTTCACGGAGTTCACAGAGCTATATCATAGTTTTCTACCTGGCAAGTAAAATTTGAGGGCAGTAGCAACCGACACAGGAAAAACCAGGCAAACTCCGCTAACAAAGTGCAATGCATCAGAGTTTCCCTTATAATTATCAGGGAAATCTTTTCAGTAGCACAACGGGTTATCCGCGATCTAGTTATTCAGTTGTCTATTTATGGTAAAAAAAATGTTCAAATGTGTGTGAAATCTTATGGGACTTGACTGCTAAGGTCATCAGTCCCTAAGCTTACACACTACATAACCTAAATTATCCTAAGGATAAACGCGCACACCCATGCCCGAGGGAGGACTCGAACCTCCGCCGGGATCAGCCACACAATTCATGGTTCAAATAGTAGTACAAAAGCTTACCAGGATTTTCTAAATACTTTGCTAATTTGGGAAATGTTACCTAAAATTATACAGATTCTAATCTACCTGTTAATACACTCCTGGAAATTGAAATAAGAACACCGTGAATTCATTGTCCCAGGAAGGGGAAACTTTATTGACACATTCCTGGGGTCAGATACATCACATGATCACACTGACAGAACCACAGGCTCATAGACACAGGCAACAGAGCATGCACAATGTCGGCACTAGTACAGTGTATATCCACCTTTCGCAGCAATGCAGGCTGCTATTCTCCCATGAAGATGATCGTAGAGATGCTGGATGTAGTCCTGTGGAACGGCTTGCCATGCCATTTCCACCTGGCGCCTCAGTTGGACCAGCGTTCGTGCTGGACGTGCAGACCGCGTGAGACGACGCTTCATCCAGTCCCAAACATGCTCAATGGGGGACAGATCCGGAGATCTTGCTGGCCAGGGTAGTTGACTTACACCTTCTAGAGCACGTTGGGTGGCACGGGATACATGCGGACGTGCATTGTCCTGTTGGAACAGCAAGTTCCCTTGCCGGTCTAGGAATGGTAGAACGATGGGTTCGATGACGGTTTGGATGTACCGTGCACTATTCAGTGTCCCCTCGACGATCACCAGTGGTGTACGGCCAGTGTAGGAGATCGCTCCCCACACCATGATGCCGGGTGTTGGCCCTGTGTGCCTCGGTCGTATGCAGTCCTGATTGTGGCGCTCACCTGCACGGCGCCAAACACGCATACGACCATCATTGGCACCAAGGCAGAAGCGACTCTCATCGCTGAAGACGACACGTCTCCATTCGTCCCTCCATTCACGCCTGTCGCGACACCACTGGAGGCGGGCTGCACGATGTTGGGGCGTGAGCGGAAGACGGCCTAACGGTGTGCGGGACCGTAGCCCAGCTTCATGGAGACGGTTGCGAATGGTCCTCGCCGATACCCCAGGAGCAACAGTGTCCCTAATTTGCTGGGAAGTGGCGGTGCGATCCCCTACGGCACTGCGTAGGATCCTACGGTCTTGGCGTGCATCCGTGCGTCGCTGCGGTCCGGTCCCAGGTCGACGGGCACGTGCACCTTCCGCCGACCACTGGCGACAACATCGATGTACTGTGGAGACCTCACGCCCCACGTGTTGAGCAATTCGGCGGTACGTCCACCCGGCCTCCCGCATGCCCACTATACGCCCTCGCTCAAAGTCCGTCAACTGCACATACGGTTCACGTCCACGCTGTCGCGGCATGCTACCAGTGTTAAAGACTGCGATGGAGCTCCGTATGCCAAGGCAAACTGGCTGACACTGACGGCGGCGGTGCACAAATGCTGCGCAGCTAGCGCCATTCGACGGCCAACACCGCGGTTCCTGGTGTGTCCGCTGTGCCGTGCGTGTGATCATTGCTTGTACAGCCCTCTCGCAGTGTCCGGAGCAAGTATGGTGGGTCTGACACACCGGTGTCAATGTGTTCTTTTTTCCATTTCCAGGAGTGTAGTTCTAAGTTCTAGGGGACTGATGACCATAGATGTTAAGTCCCATAGTGCTCAGAGCCATCTGAACCATTTGAACAATGTTCGCTAAATCGTTTCCGTCGCAGCGAAAAAATGTTGGAGCTGTGTCAGACCACTCCAGACGGCAAAAGAAATCCTCTGGATCGGTCTGACAGAGCCCCAGCATGTCCACTGCTGCCGAAAACCAACTACCCCAAGATACTACACTCTGTCAATGGATTGTCTTATTTTGTTTTGGCTTCTCTGGCTGCATGCTACAGTAATTTGATGAGATAATTGCAATGTTTACCACAGCAGAAGACGTAGAAAACATTAATTGCGTAGTTTTTAGAGGTAAGAATTAAAACTTTCCATCGTCATAAAAGGAGCTGCATCCAGAAGGACAAGGCGGATTGCGATCATTGTTGGCAGGTAGGCAGATGGTGCCACACACACAAAATGATTACACTTCCAGCTTTGAAGGACCATCATGAATTGAGCTGCACAGCCACAAAACATACATGCTAGCATGCCGTTCGACTCCCATTTTGGTCAGTAGAAGGGTCCAGGCGCCGCAGCATGGAGCTGTACAGGTCTCGAATTTAGTCGTGTGATACTCTATCCCATGTTTCTTGCACCTGCGTGCGAAGATTGGTGGGTGCAGGTGGATTCCTGACGACACGTTCCATGGCATCCCACATATTCTCTATCGGAGAGAAAGTAGGCGACGCGGTTAGCCACGGCTGAGTATCCAGATTCACGCTAGGGTTGTGGCACAGTATGGGGACGAGCGTTGTCCTGTTGAAATTAGGGTATGGGCCAGCGCGTTCATGAACAAATGAGCTACCGGTCGCAGGACCTCACACATGCAGCTATCACAGGGCCTGTTAGGAACACTAACGTGAACAAGCAGCACAGAACGGGCTGCGGCGATTCCTGCGTCATGCAACCGCCAGTCAATGGTACCAGTGCTAATGGGATATTGAATAGAACGCAAGGTAGCCCTCTAGATGACCCCTACCGTGACTGTCGGATCTGTTCGCAAGTGGGGGACAATCCGTCGATGCTCTCTCCTTTAGGCGCATGTCGGACGTCCAGATCCTACATGTCGTGCATGCGTGCTGCCAACCACCGCAAACCGTACAAAAGGAGACCCCGTACAAGACGGTACAAAATCTAAGACTAATTGTGTTGTTTTTCTGTTGCATTCGTGTACTGAGCGAGGAAAGAAATGGTTGTCTGTCTGCTTGTGTACTCCCCTATCACAATGTCATGGCCTTTAGAAGAAACATTCTATGATCACACAATAATTATCTTTCATTATTTTATTGATACGCAGTAAAACAACAAGTTTTCTGATACGAGACACTGTATATTTACTTCCACAAAGGTTTAACCTCCATCATCAGGTGGATTAGTGTGTATCAATAGAGCTAATAGAGCAAGTGTATGTTGTGTTACGACTTTGGCTTAACCTGTGGCACTGTCTTCAGTGATCATTGGCGTCATTATCTATCGAAATGCATCACATGTACACTGTCACACTTTTTATACAAAGATCTATTTTTACGAATTGTGTCAGTGTGTATGTCATGTATTACAACACAGAAGGGAGCGTTCTACAGCGAATAACAGTACACTAATGTCACATATAGTAAGGTATTATTTTTTATTTTTGACAAGTCACTTTATGTGATACAGTCATGACAGCTTTCGGCCTTCAAGGGTCATCTTCAAATACTATAGCCGACATTTGATGGACAATCATTAATGCGTTTTTAACTTGCCTTAGTTTACAACGCATGAACACTCTACATCAAGTGCCGCCCCATAAAATCTGAAGTTTGCCTTTGATGGCCAAAACCGTCCTCAAAGGCCATCTTCAGATGCAATGGGTGGCATCTGGTGAACAAGTGTTGATGCGTTTTCAACTCGCCTTAGGTGACAACGCATGAACACTTGATTATCGAGTGCCGCCCGTAGCATCTGAAGATGGCCTCTGAAAGCCGAAACCGGTTATGCTTGAGTAATAAAACAGTGATTATGTCAAAAATAAAAAAGAACGTTACAATAAACCAATCACCGTCCCCGCAAACAGAATATCATCTTTCCAACATCAAGTTTACTTTGTTTGTTTGCTTTTCAGCTGCTTCAAATCGTCTCAGAAATATGAGGCCACAGACTGTAATCCTGGACAAAACAAATCAAAGTAAATAGAAATAGACCCTGAGAACTTGACAAATTACTAATAGTGTGCTCTCCTTTAATAGCAAAACTACGAAACATAACTAGATCTCAATGTGTTATCCCTTTTACAGCCGATGCATATCATGCAATGATGCAGCTATGTAGGGTACGATCGCGGACCAGTGTGTTCAACATCAGTTCCTTCGGATTTCGATGAAGGCTGTTGGTGATTGTTAACGACCCCCTGCGCCCAGCAGTGCTCACTGCAGAAGCTGTGACGCTGGCTACAGCTCTGCAATCGCCTTAGCTGTTGTTGCTGCCGCCGCTGCTGCTGCGGTTGCTGTAATTGCCCCGAGGGACTTCCCCTGTGGCAGCCGGTGGTTCCCCCGTCCGACATCTGCTCGGCTGCTCCACTGTTCTCCGGGAGCCACCTGCTGTACAATTACCTCGCGGTCAATAGATGAGTGCGTGGCACCGCATTGCGTGCGGCTAAGATCCTCCCACTGATTTCATTGTTATGACAGTGGATCACGCATAGTCGGTAGCCTGCACACACAGTGTCTCCCGAAAGCGATGTGAGCTCCATAGAACATTTGATGTACAGACTTATTTGTAAGGTAACGAAAATACTGGAAAACATTTCTTGTTATCAGGTACAGAATGTTGATACTGTACAGCAACAATGATCTATAATTTCGTTTTCGTTCATTTTACTGAAAAAACACAGTTAACGTTTCGAATTTATTACACATGGTACATTGGTTTCCAGATGAGTTGCTGTGAAACGGATTTGACTGTTTTCTTCTGACATAAGTGAGCCAAAATACTTGGTACCTGAGCACATGTTCGAGGGTTACACCAAAAGAAATGCATAACATTTTCTTCTCAAAAAACCCAACTTTTTTTTCTATATCTTGGTTTTCAAGGAAGTCATAGAAAGCCGGCCGGGTTGGCCGAGTGGTTCTAGGTGCTACAGTCTGGAACTGATCGACCGCTACGGCCGCAGGGTCGAATCCTGCCTCGGGCATGGATGTGTGTGATGTTCTTAGGTGAGTTAGGTTTAAGTAGTTCTAAGTTCTAGGGGACTGATGACCTCAGAAGTTAAGTCCCATAGTGCTCAGAGCCATTTGACGGAAAATCGAAACCTGGATGGCCGCACGGGGATTTGAAGTGTCATGTTAACCACTGCGACACCTCGTTCGGTGTTGTGATTATAGCGGAAAGGGGGTTCCACCGCCGAGTTTCTTCCCTAGCGTTTGTTGCGTCCCACGATCATCATTTGAAAAATTCATATTTATTTCACATTGTGGTCTGATGCCTTTTCTGTCGCTACAACCACCAGTTGCTTGACGGAAAGGAGGCTTTGTGCGTGATCCGTCTACGATTAGTGTAAATATTGTTCTGCATGCCGCCGTATTTTAACCGTTTGTATATTCTAAGCTGGAGATTGAGGAGGACCATATTAGCTTTTCCCCTGGACGAGTGTCGAAACTATAGCCAGGAAGTCCAGTATACCACACCGACGGTCGTTAATTCATCGCGCGGATTCTATTCGGGCCTGGCTTACCTGCTTATCTACATGGACAGGTCAATAATACTCTCCCTGTCTCCCTGTATAGGTCTTATGTACTGTGCACCTTATCTCTCTCGACAAAATTTCGGAATTTTTCGATGGATATATCCGGAGTATTCTGGTACAAGTGGAGCATGGTCTCCAATGGCTAATTACTGACTAGTTGCGTTTGTTTGTTTTACCTTCGTACAGGACGTACAAAATAAACTGATCCAGGAAATTTTCATGTGCCTTAAGATATGCAAACCCAAGTTAAGCCAACTGCCCCTGGTATGGATAATGTAAGGTAGGTTGTCTATCTTAAAGACTTATGAAACGCTTTCCAGGCCAATTTTATTTTACGCAGATGTATACAAGGCGTTTGGAAATACCCGTTACAAAATTGTAGGGCTTATACACGGGAATGAGTACATAATACTTCGAATAGGAACCCATGTACAGATACGTTCCGTTTCTGTTTGCCTGGTAGGTTTGCAACAGGGTAGCCATGATGGGCGAAGCTTATGTCGGACTGTTTGATGTCATTTGATTTGCAATATATCTCTCTGACCTGGTTAGAGCCTCATTCACGTGTCTGTGAGTGTGAAATGTGGTATTGACTGTTGGAGGTGGTACGAGTGTAGTTGTTGGTCGCCACATTAGTTGCACGCCCGATTGTTCGTGTATTCGTTGATGGGTTCTCTTCCAAATCCATAGTGCGGCGTCTCCTTGGAGCGCCATAGTCACGCTTGCTGACGGTGAAGGTACGCTTTCTCGCAACCATTGCGTAATTGTGGCGAAAAGGATATGCGATGGGATCGGACGTTGTGCATAACGATTTTGATAAAGGCGACGAGAAACTCTTCCAGTACCGCGAGCTGCGGCATACTTATGCATCGTATCGGTTTATTCTCCAAACGTGTACTCAATTATGTTGCTTTAACACTCAGAAACATGAACGAGGCTCGAACCACGTCAGAGGAATTGCACGGATGTCAAATGACCTCAGCCAGGCCGACATAAGCAACCCTCATCATAACTACCTTGTTGCAAACCTACCGAACAAACATGTTTTCAAACAGTTGTAGCGCGGGAACGGTACGTTTCTGCACGTGGGTTCCTGTTCAAAAATTTACGTCCTCACTCTCCTCTACAAGCCTTAAAAGTTTATAACGGAAATTTCCGAACACCATGTATGTAAAGTTCAGTGTTCTGGCACTGACGGACCAGTCGGAACACACCGAACTCCGTGTCGTCCTCTGTCAATGGCGTGATCGGTTGCTGTTTGGAGGGGCGTCTGTTTAGCATTCCGCTCTCCCGTCGTTGTAGGGTGTCTTGGCAGTAGAACCGCTAGTAATCGGTCGACCAGCTCTTCAGTTGGCCTCACGAGGCCGTATCAGTCCTGCCTCCAAGGAAAAAATCCCTGGTAATACAGGAAATCGAACCCGAGTTCCGGATGGCAGTCAATTGTAGGTCTGAAGATGACCGCAGTTGTGGTCGAAACCGGTCACCGGAATAAATAACTTATGATCAAGACTGTTTTCGATAGTAAATAAGATAACTTTGGTAACAAACTGAATAAGGAATAGTAAGAGGCTCTGAAAGTCGCGTATTAAATTTATTGCTCGCGAGAGGTAAATAGTCTACGTGAGTCAGGCGATCTAATGACAGTGAACGGTCATCGTCTGCATACCAGGGTGAGATAGTATGGCCCACTGTTGCTCCTTGTTGTCAGTGTTTCTCTCTTTCCCTCGTCTCATGCATATAGCGGCTTCCCTGACATCACTATGTATCTTTTATTTTTAATTGACGCTTGACGTGTAATCCAGTAATGAATACAAGTACCCTCTTTCCTCCACATTTCGGTGATTAATTTTCGTTTTCCTGGCATGTAAATCTAATGCAGAATACCTCCATGATCTTTGATTAATCGCTGTTCAAATTGACTGTTTGCTTCACACATGTAAGTGGAGTTGAGGTAGATGCTTCTGAGGTCACACAGCGCAGCATCACCTTGGTAGGGTTCTACTTCTTAGAAGAAGCGGAGGGTAGGCGAGGTGCAGCGTCACAATCTCTTTTCACTTTTTTGTCTATTGATTTTGGTCCCAAACCATCCACTGTCTTCAGATCATCTTAATACAAAAAACCGGCTTCTATTATTAATTCGTACAATTATCTCTTAGATGTTTCGATGACGCGTTACTTTAGTCGTCTTGTAATTAATTTTTAGACCTACTTTCAATTTGTTTTATTAAATTAATCCATTAGTCATTGAACTTTATCCGCACTGAAGGTAAACAGTTGAATGTTGTCATCACAAGGCCTTGATTCAATTATGATTCACTGACATGTATGTGTGCCGCCCCCTGTGGCCGAGCGGTCCTAGGCGCTTCAGTTCGGAACCGCGCTGCTGCTACGGTCGCAGGTTAGAATCCTGCCTCGGGCATGGATGTATGCGATGTCCTAAGGTTAGTTAGGTTTAAGTAGTTCTATGTCTAGGAGATTGATAACCTCAGATATTTAGTCACATAGTGCTTGGGGCCATTTGAATTTGACATGTATGTGTACTTCTCTTCTAGCTTCAAGAACTGAAGATGTTTTCTACGTCTTCTGAGAGTGGTTTTACTGGCGTGAAATCTGATGGTCTGCCTCCTCTCACTGCATTAAATTCTCTATATAGACACATACTGACAGTAACGCAACGTGTATTGGAGACGGGGCTCGAACCTGCAACCATGATTTTTTCGAGACTGCAGTGCTTCTCCGAGGCCACGAGGCCCGGATATTTTGAACCACCATTTTACCAGTAGTGGTACGATCGTTTCCACGTCGTCAGGGCTGAAGTTCACACCTACAGCTTATTTAGGCAAAAGAAGGGAGGATTGGGATTTAACGATCTTACAAGCGGCGCACAAAGTCTGTTAAAAGGAGGTCGGTGAAGTAAATCGGCCGTTGCCTTGTCAAAGCAATCGTTTCTGCGTTTGCTTCAAACGATTTTGAGAAATCAGAAAAAAACGAAATTTGGATGATCGTCCAGAAATTTTACTGTAATTTTTCGGAATACGGGATCAGTGCCCTTATCTCCGTGTTATGTGGCGAAATTTTTGTTGCCTCCTCACGAATATCGTTCCGAGGCGGTTTATGGAACGTTGTACTGAGCTTCAGAAACAGAACAAAACTTTAAACGCAGCATGTATTCAAACGTCTTCTTCTTTCTCCTGGGATTATCCCGTATCTTCAGGGGTTGGATTTGGCAATGTTAGTGGTAGACGGTAGCCACCTCTTCCTTTCCGGGACGTAATTTCTGTACCCCACATGTATACCTCCAGTGGAAGTCCAGTTTAAACTATGAGAACGTTTTCGAAGTGTTTTCGAATCGTGTAAGATAAATATGATTACTCATGCTGGCCGTCACACTACCTCTCATTGTTAATCCAGCAGGTGGATTCGGTCCGGGCCGGCACGCCTCTCCGGATCCTGGAAGCGATGTGCTACCGCTCTCAGCTATACGGGCGGTTATTATATTGAAATCGAAATGTAACATTTCTCGTGATGAATATATGAAATGTTGTACACAGGCTTAGAAGTAATTTGCCCCTTCGTACAACAGTCGAAGAATGGGAAAAGATGACAGAAAAATTGGGTGTAGAGTAGCGTTGAAATAGTCAAAAAACTGTTAAAGGAATAGTAGTAGTATTTGTAGTAGCAATTAGCAGAGATAAAAGAGTATTTGTACTGTAGACTTAGATTACGATTCAGTTTAGGAAAATGCACAATAAGACTGATTATTATAATGATCTACTTATAACAAAATTTTATCACTAACGGTCCATAACTTTTTTCGAGAAGTTGGGCTGGAATAAATAAATAATAAGTAATGTATAAGGGAGAGCTCAAAAGATGAACGTCAGCTTTGTATGTTGTTGATCAAAATCCTCATTAGTAAATTTACTAGGGACGATCTCACTGAATCTGATTTTATGTAGTAAGAAATTTGATACAAATAGTTAATTTACTTCCTAATTACAATATGTCGATGGCTTCCCTAACCTTCGGAAGAAGAACAAACGAGCCAGCTTAGCCCTGTGGACGAATCCAAGTAATCTTGTCAAAGGAGGACGCGATGTCCAGTGATGGCTGATTCCTCTGATCTCCTTGTGAGTCTCTAACGAGTAACATTCGTTAAAAACTTTTCCAATTAAATCGCAAAGGAAGTCAGAAAAAATCTGCTGGAATGAAACGGACGGGATTTGTTAAAAAATATCCCCATATCCGTATTCTGCTGTCAATGTGTAATACTATGATCAAGACAAAACCACATTTTTTAACAGTTTTACTCCTAATCAATAAGATTCGTAATTTTGTCCTTTTATCTGAGTCTGCGATGACAGTATGAAATTAACGAAACAGTCAGCCTCATACTAAAGCAGGGAACGCAGGGTCGCGTTAGAAAGCCCCAGTAGTTCTCCTAGAAATGTGTAATACTCCGTGCAGTTAGCTAGACGTTTCATATTAACATAAACATTATGATGTGGCACCTTTCGACAGAAAAAAAAACATAAAACACGCTTTAAAAAATGAAAAATATTTTTATAGCCTCATGTAGGACATTTACACGTTTTTGGAGCGTGTGATTAATTATTTCTGTTCAAGAATTGCTCTATGAATTAGTTAGATTCGTAATTTTGTCCTTTTATCTGAGTCTGCGATGACAGTATGAAATTAACGAAACAGTCAGCCTCATACTAAAGCAGGGAACGCAGGGTCGCGTTAGAAAGCCCCAGTAGTTCTCCTAGAAATGTGTAATACTCCGTGCAGTTAGCTAGACGTTTCATATTAACATAAACATTATGATGCGGCACCTTTCGACAGAAAAAAAAAACATAAAACACACTTTAAAAAATGAAAAATATTTTTATAGCCTCATGTAGGACATTTACACGTTTTTGGAGAGTGTGATTAATTATTTCTGTTCAAGAATTGCTCTATGAATTAGTTAGAATTGTTAAGGAGGAAGGTCTTTAATCTATTTTTGAAAACACTTCCGCTACGTTTCAAGATTATATTTCCGTGGGTAGATTGCCAAACAGTTTTATGGCGGAGTGTTTCACCCTTTTTTGTGCCAAAACTAGGCTCATTAAAGCGTAATGGTTATCTTTTTACTTTAGGTATTTTAATTGTGAATTTCTCTGTTACTCTCAAACATATTTCGTAAGGTAAAATGTACTGTGAGGCTGCGGTTAAATTCCGTGTTGCTGAAAGAGATGTCGGCAAGATGAACGTGCGTAGACATCATACATAATTCTAATGCAAAGTATATCTCTTCCAATATATCTTTTCCAATCCACGAATAGTTATATAATAAAATTACTTCTTCTTCGAAAGACCATTGGGTTGAAAAATTATTACATTTGGGGCTTTGATGTAGCAACAGCTGCGGAATTTGTTTCTTTTGAGAACGGAAACACGTTTATTCCTTTGCCTTTTTATTATAGTTCTTCTGTGGTAAATTAATTTTGTGTTTACAGTTATGGCGGCTTATCTGGTACTGCAAAAAAATGGCTCTGAGCACTATGGGTCTTAACATCTATGGTCATCAGTCCCCTAGAACTTAGAACTACTTAAACCTAACTAACTTAAGGACAGCACACAACACCACCCATCACGAGGCAGAGAAAATCCCTGATCCCGCCAGGAATCGAACCCGGGAACCCGGGCGTGGGAAAGGAGAACGCTACCGCACGACCACGAGATGCGGGCTATCTAGTACTGCATTCTGTATCAGTTTCCTATTTCATGTTCAAATAAATTGGTTTGTTTTGAAGTATAGCGAAAAATATGGTCATGTTACTTCGTAGATATACAACGTCTTTCGGCACTTCGTCATGCCTTCTTTTGTTTGCTATCAATTTCCTGTTCTTAAAAAGAAACAGTCTTCTTCGA
Source organism: Schistocerca cancellata (assembly GCF_023864275.1). NCBI lineage: Eukaryota > Metazoa > Arthropoda > Insecta > Orthoptera > Acrididae > Schistocerca > Schistocerca cancellata. The sequence goes on along the minus strand of NC_064634.1, from coordinate 347,381,909 downwards.
TAACTGTCTGCAGGCAACTGTGTCCCGTAAGGTGATGTTTCATAACTCTTGTGGCCCTTAGTAAACCTACAGACTGACACGTTTGGTGTCTTCACTTTGCTATCGCTACACTTTTAGGTGCACTACGAATGTAGTGGTGTGGACATGCTGGGAATTTGTGTGCCACGGGGAGCGTGCAAGGGATAAGTCTCTGCAGGCGCACAATGTGCTGTGCCCTCGCTGGCTCAGATGGATAGTGTGTCTGCCATGTAAACAGGAAATCCCGGGTGGGGCACACATTTTCAACATGGCCTCAATGATGTATATCAACGCCTATTTGCAGCTAGGTTGTCGATTTAATTATAATTTCATTAAGCTGGATTTAGATCTATGCTGAAAAGGACAGACACATTACCATTAAAACCGAAAGCAATAACACAATGATACCAAAACATTTCAAAGAAATAATGGGTATTGCGAAAAATCAAGTGATAAAATATCAAATAAAATAAAGGCGAACATCACTAATAGAAGTACTACAGGAAAAATATCTGACACTGCATATATACTGACAAGTATTCCCTTTTTAGGCACAACATCACAAAAAATTGCTAACTTATTTAGAAACGCCAATATTAAAATAACGAAGTGCAGTATATAAATTGCCATGTAATAGCCGCTCTGCATTTTACATAGACAAACCAGGAAGAACTTCCCGTACACGTTACAAAGAACGCACTGAAGCCTTCAGACTTAACCACTCTGACAAATTTGCAATAATTAACCACATGTAGCTCAACAGGCACAGATTAAGTGAATTCATAACAGCTTAATAGTACTCCACACAGGTAACAATGGTAAAAACCGTGATGTGCTACAGCAGTTAGTAATAATGTTACATAAAGAAAAAGCTCCTGAAAACTTATTCAATGCGCAAACAGAGTTCAGCAGTCAAAATTTTTTCAGTAATTTTAGAAGCTTATTTTTTTCCTACAGAAACAAGTATTTAATAATGTATCAGTTTCATAAAATATAGTCACATTTGTCATATTCACAAATATTTGTATTATTAAGGACATCTATGTAAATAGTAATGTACCATCTTGTTAATGATATCTGTGACTTATAAAAATGCAGCAGCTTTACGGTTTAAATTCTTTGACTTGTTTTGAAATGTGTTCGAAAACGTGCTTCGTCAAAATGTTTCTGCAAATGTGCGGTGTAATAGGAAGTGTTTATTTCTACATAAACATTCTCCAGAACGATGCACCTACTACCACAAATAGTAAGTTACTTTTCGATTTATCATATTTTTATAAACTTATATTTCATAACGTGGCATTTCGTAATATAAAAAAGTGATCTTGTGAGGCCCAGAACTAAACGAAATGTAAATAATATGTAGACTCTCAAAGCACCTGAATATGAACCTCCAGTGTTCGAAATGCATCGTGCATTTCTAACAAAAACACGGTTTGTGACTGAAGGTGGTTGTTCTTTATTATTACGAAGGTGAAGAACGCTTGACCATGACTAGTGATTCGAGCTCATGCCAATATCAAGAATTAACGTCTTTCACCATTTTATGTGATTTGTTAATTTACTAAACGGACTGTTCATACATTGTACTGTATCGCGATAAGAGACTGATGCCCAGTTGTACAATAATTAATAAGCTTGGCCCGGACTGGAGAGTTATATCTTCAACGATTCACCGTTTTTTGTTATTTGAGATGCTCCTCAATTCGATTATACATTACTTCTGGGTATAAACTCGTATATAAGAGAAAATCACAGTTGGTGTTATAAAAAAGCAATGCAAGTGTCTGCTTTAGAGACGTCGTAAGCATACGTGGTATTGTAATTTAACAGGTCAGCAATCATTTTTACGAATGAGGTTTGGGAATAATGTAATCATATCTTTAAAATATATCGTTTTAAGTGGCTTCTATCAGAAACGCACTTTTTTTGGCTCACTAAATTATGCCTTGCGAACGATATGTATCATACAATTTTCCACTAAAGATTACATACACCAAAGTCTTTCGGGTAATGCTCGTTTCACGACGATTACCGCAGACGTGACGTCGTTTCGATGTTGCGCGATACCGACGACCGCATGATCGGTTATCGGCTTTGTGACAAGGAAGAACGAGAATGTTATTGCTCCTCGAATCACTCGCAGCAATTAATGCTGACTTTTTAGGGTCCTGCCTAACCACACATCGGAAATCACTACATATTCGGAAATCAAAGAGAGAACTGCAACTCGTTTTAGTCGTAGCATTTAAAGCTGTACTCTTAGGTTCCAGACTAACTACACACTCGGAAATCGCCACGTATTTGGAAATAAAGAGCCAAATATTAGTGCAAATGCAGAATATGAATTTTTTTGCTGCTCGTTTCTCTTGCAGTATTCATAGGTTCCTGTCCAATTACACCCTCGGAAAACCCCACACATTCGCAAATAAACAGCGAAATATTTGTGACATTGAAAAATATGAATGTTAATGCTCCTCGTTTCACTGGCAGCAATTTAAACTGTCCTCTTAGGTTCCTGCCTAACCACACACTCGAAAGGCGGTACATATTCGGAAATAAAGAGCCAAACATAGGTGAGAAGGAAAAATATTAATTTTATTGTTGTTCGTCACAGTCGCAGCGATTTAAGCTGTCCTCTTATGTTCCTGGCTAACCACGTACTCGGAAATCGCTAAATATTAATTCCATCCTTCGTTCTCAGATCAGATTGAATGTAAATAAAATGTAATATTGCAGAATATATTTGCGTTACATTAATAAGAAAGTAACGGAGCGTGTTAACAATGCTAATATGAAAAAAAGCATGTAAGCATTACATTCATAAGAAAGTAACAGAACGGGTTAACAACGCGAACATCCAAAAATAAAATGCATGTAACGGGATGCGAACCAACAACATTCGATTTCAGAAACCACGACGTTATTTATTATAGTAGCTCTAAACCATACGATATTTAACTCCGGTCTTTGTTATCATATTGTATCTTGAAGACCGTTGATGCGTTATTAACTGACATTTAGTGATAATACGATGTTGCAGTGCCTGCAAGGAACTTTGCATTGTAATCAGAATAACACAGGCACTGCAATATCGTATTTATCTGCCGGTACCGGAAAGCGACTCTCGTGGACGACATCTGACATGTGCAGGAACATACGTAATGGATGTACATGTCGTAGACACTGGTTGAAGACATATGGGAGTTTGCGTCTGGCCTTTGGTTGTGCACGAATAACCAAATAGTAAGGCGACTGACTGCTCGCTATATCAAGTGGGAAATCCAGGCTCGTGTGCCAGTCCGGTAGAAATTTTTATTGTTGTCGTTCCATTCTACCGCTGGTGGTTGTCCTGTTGTTAATGTTCATCCTACGACCTCTTCTCAATGCATTACACAGTCCGTTCCACTCGTCTCCCAAGACCTTTGTGTCTCTGACAGAACTACAGCGTGAGAGGTAAATCTAAAATATTTTGTTTCTACTCCCGGAACCTTAATTCTGTTTCCAAATCCCTTCACAGGTCGTTCACTGTACATGTTGAATAAATGTTAAAATTCGCTAAAGCCCGTCTGACTGCATTCTCAACTACTAATGTTCTTCCATTCTTATAACTGTTCTCTGTTTCTTGTACAAATGATGAATATAATTTTGCACCTTGTATTTGATCTCTCCCTCTTTCAGATCTTCAAACAGTTAATTTCAGTGAACTCAGTCCGATATAATTGTCGTAAAGGAGTTAGCTGTAAGTTAAATGTTTATTTGACTCAACAATAGTGAAGCCATAGTCACAGTACATAAATTTTTTCTTTAAAAATGGTTTACGTTACCGGTTCCAACGAGCTACGTCGTCATTTTCCAAAGTAAAACATCAGTTGGGAAATACGATATGTAACGGGAATTGTGACCATACACCTGGCTACATTATTTTTCGCAATTGTTCTCAGATGTATAGTCACATTTCCCAATATATATTCTCCAACTGATTTTTTACATTTGAAAATGACGACGTAGTTCGTTAAAACCGGTAATGTAACCCCTTTTTTTAAAGAAAAATTTTATGTACTGTGACACTGGCTTCACTATTTTAGTGTGAAATAAACATTTACATCAGTGAACTATTTCAAAAGGTTTCTCTAAATCAAACCGAGCAATAAAAGTATGTCTTTCTTGGTTCAGAGAATTTGTCATAGGATCAGTATTGAATCTCGTACTCCTACATTTCTCCGGAATCCAAACTGTACTTTCCCCCTTAATATTCTACTAGTTTTCAATTATTCTGCAAACAATTCCTGTCAGTATTTTGAAAGCATGATTCACTAAAGCGATGGTTGGGCGGCATTAACAGCAGCGAGTACCCACCGTTTTCGGTACTTGTATTACTACACTCTTCTTGAATTCACAAGGTATTTCGCCCGTCTCAAATATCTTACGCACCACGCGGAATAGTTTTGTCGTGGGTGACTCTCCCAATTATTTCGATAATTCTGCGGGTGCCTTTTGTCGATTCATGTATTTCAGTGGTATTTTAAATTCGTACTGGCATAACGTATCTCGCCTCTGGACTGTATTCGGCAAATAATTCAGCAAGTTAAGTATATGTCATAATATATTTAAAAAATTAATTAATGAAGTACCATTTATTTTTTATCCTCCCATTTTATTATCTGGCCCTACAGAACGCAAATTCTGTTTATTCATCAAGTATTGGTAGCCTATAGCAGTGTCTTTCACTATTAATTTGTAAATCATTGGCGCTACGCAGCTCCAGTGTAACGGAGCACTGAAAATTTATCACAGACACAAACCATTATCATTACATACATAAAATGTACTCGCAATTGGCGGTAATAGCTCACTCCTAGGATTTTATGTAAAGGCATTAACCGTCGATAAATCATTATGTGACATTTTATTATGCTAATACTTACAATAAATCTTTCGAAGAATGACGTGTTTTTGTAAATCTCAGGCACGCGTGCAAGAAATTTTGTGAGGCCCGTATCGACATTAACGAAAGTCGATAGCCGATCATGCGGTCGTCGATATTGCGCGCGACGTCAGAATGATGGCACGTTTGCGGGAGTTGTGAAACGAGCGTTACTCAAGTCTTTCTGTGGCCTGACACGCACATTCAAGAAACGTAGAGCATCTTTTCTGCAAATTTATGCAAGGTCTTTGGAGCACAGAGTAAGCGCTGAATTACGTGTGTAAAAAAGCTGTATTTTTTGCAAACATGGGATAATTTAATTAACTTTCGGAACGAACAGTGATAGCCATGTGTTTTGGGGCGCAATCTGTAGTATTTCCAGAGTGTAATCGTAAGTAATTTTATCTCAAATTTCAGTGTTACGCACGTCTCTACCTTTAGTTACATTTATCTGCAACTGTAGAACAAATGAATTTGAAAAGCAAAGTATCGTTTTCAGTCCCAAGTAAAGTTACGTATAATTTCTGACAGAATATACAGAAAGAATGCTTATAAATAGGTGTTGCCAATAAATCAATTTCAAGATGGCTTGTAACGTTAGTATTGCTGAAATTCCGAAAATTATCTTCAGTTTGTGGCGACGTCATTTATCCACTGCGCCAAAAACAGCAGGTGAAAGCTGTAGCTGACAGATTTTTATCTTTGCCGTAGTCGGCTTGGTTACGAGTTGTTTATTCTTGTGAGTTTTTGATCTGTGCTTGGAAAATAAAATGTTTTCTCATCTCATGAAAAAGCTGTTACTTCATTAAATATAAAGGCTCCCATAAGTTGCAGGCTCCCATAATCCCTTGCACTTGAATTAATAACGTATTTATGGAGTAACTTAAGTATGAGTTATCCTGTCCACTTCAACACTTCGTGGAATGTGAAGCAGTTTTTTGTAGCAATTATGATACATATCGATTTTCAGGAAAAATAAAGCCAACCTACACCGTTACGCGTTACAAGTATTTCTGTCACTCATTTTAACATTGTTATCACTAAGTACCAGTATCAGCTCGAGACGAGAAATCCATTATTAGCAGTGACAGAAGTACTTGTAACAAAAATCAATGTCTGTCGGCTTTGTTCTTTGCAAAGTTCGATGTGTATCGTAACTGCTACAAAAAACTAGTTCACATTCAACGATTTGTCACAGTCTACATCTACATCTACATCTACGTCCATACTCCGCAAGCCACCTGACGGTGTGTGGCAGAGGGTACTTCAAATTTACCTAATAAATAACATTTTTAAAATGAAAAACAGTATTAAAATGTTTTGAGTGTCTGAAATGGTGGTGTGAGTAAATTGTACTGACTATGAACAAATAATTTTAATGCTGGTACTACTTGTACTACTGCTACAGCTGCCACAAATAGTGAAAACAGTAATAATAATAATAATAATAATACCAATAATAATAATGACAATAATAACAATATTGATAGTGTCAGATATAAAAAAGGAAATTTAAGGAGACTGCCCCAGCTCAGAATACTGCAAACTGAGGAAGATCCAGCTGGAAAATTGTGCGAACTGGGGTAATGAGTGGACAGGCACAGTGATAATAATTATTGTTGCATTAGTAGGTATGTCCTTAAATGTCTTCCAAGTTGAGGATTTATTATTTTCACCCATATTTTGACTAATAATTAGTACGTCACTGTGAAGAGTTCAGTGATAGTGTTGTTCTTATCAGAACCAACAGCAAACAAGCACCGACAATGATAGGTCAGGTATACAAGCCACCATAGCAAGCGTGAAGATGAAGAGATAGATAAAATATAGGAGGATATTGAAAGAGTAGTACAATGCATAAAGGGAGATGAAAATCTAATAGTCTTGGAGGGGCAGGAATGCAGTTGCAGGGGAAGGAGTAGAAGATAGGTTACAGGAGAATGTGGGCTTGGGACAAGGAATGAGAGAGGAGAAAGACACATTGAGTTCTGTTATAAATTTCAGCTAGTGATAATTAATACTCTGTCCATGAATTATAAGAGGAGTAGGTATACTTGGAAAAGGTCAGGTAATAGAGGATTATTTCGTTTAGATTACATCATGGTCAGATAGAGAATCCAAAATCAGATACTGGTTTGTAAGGCTTACCCAGGACCGGATATAGACTCAGGTCACAGTGTAGCAGTGATAGGAGTAGACTGACATTTAAGAGATTAGACAGGAAGTATAAATACACAAGAAGTGGGATACAAAAGTACCAAGGAATGACAAGATATGCATGAAGTTCTCTAAGGATATAAATACAGCAATAAAGAATACCTCAGTAGGCAGTACACCAGAAGAGGAATGGACATCTCTAAAAAGGGCAATCACAGAAGCTGGAAAGAAAAACATAGGTACAAAGAAGGTAACTGCAAAAAAGAAATACTTCAGTTGATTGATGAACGAAGTAAGTACAAAAATGTTAAAGGAGACGGAGGAATACAGAAATGCAAGTCGCTGAGAAATGAAAACAATAGGAAGTACAGGGAAACTATGACAAAATGACTGCATGAAAAATGTGAAGAAATTGAAAGGACTTACTCAGCATTTATTAAAGCCAAAATAACCTTCCATGAAATTAAAATCATGCATGGTAACATTAAGAGTACAATGAAATTCTGCTCTTAAATGCAGAGGAGAGAGCAGACAGGTGGAAAGAGTACATTGAAGACCTCTGTGGGGAGGGGGGGGGGGGGGGGGGGAAGATTTGTGTGATGAGGTAGAAGAAGAAACAGGATTCGATTTAGAAGAGATGGGAGATCAGAATTTAAGAGTACTTTGGAGGACTTAAGATGAAATAAGGCAGAAGGGATAGATAACATTCCATCAGAATTTCTAAAATCATTGGGGGAAGAGGCAACAAAACAACTATTCATGTTGGTATGTAGAATGTATGAGCTTGGTGACATACTATCTGACTTTAAAAAAAACTTCATCCTCACAATTCAAAAGACTGGAAGAGCTGACAAGTGCAAGAACTGTCAGACAATCAGCTTAATACCTTATGTATCCAAGTTGCTGACAAGAATAATATACAGAAGAATGGAAAAGAAAATTGAGGATGTGCTATATGATGATTAGTTTGGCTTCAGGGAGGGTAAAGGGACCAGAGAGGCAACTCTGACATTGCAGTTGATAATGGAGGCAAGACTAAAGAAAACTCAAGACACATTCATAGGATTTATTGACTTGGGAAAAGTATTTGACAGTGTAAAAAAATGCAAGGTGTTCGAAATTCTGAGAAAAATAGGGGTAAGCTATAGGGAGATACAGGTAATATGCAATATGTACAAGACCCATGCAGGAGTAGATGTCCAGGAACAAAGCGCTTGGATTAAAACAGGTATATGACAAGGATGTAGTCTTTCACAGTCGACAGGATAACTCGATTCTCTGTACAAATGTAATGGAGATGAGATTATTAGCAGTAATGACGTATTCTATTTTCCTTTATATTACTCTGCGTTCCTAGGACGTAACGATGTATTGAAAGCTACAACAACCACAGCAGGCCTTATAGGGTAACAGAAAAGACGAGATCCGTGTAGAACTTACGGAAAGGGGGACGTTAGTGGTTAGGAGCACAGGAAAGAAGTGTTACCACAAATGGCAGTAGCCATTAATAGAAAGGGACAGGAGACGTCAATCGTAAATATAAAATCGCTCAGAGTAATTCTTTGTCACGTAAATGTGAGACAATCAATTGTCCATAACATTTTCCCCAGTTTCCGTTACAATGTGGAAAGAAAGTCTCACAAAAAGCTAAGATTTGTGACCAAGAGCTGAAAATAAGATTCAGCAGCCGACTGTCGTATCCAAAACACTGCAGTTCGTCAGTTACCTCAGAAAGTTGGAGACATGCCGTGGACACAGAACTGTAACAGTGTTCTTGAAACAACTTCCTGATCATTTATTATTGTTATTATTATTATTTAAGGAGAGTATTAGATATCTAATTTATTTACTGTGCTTTGTACACCACAGAATCCTACAGCTGAATAATCTGATATAAGGTTTGACACTGAACTAGGTTTTGCCACAAATCTTATCATACTACAAATATTTTCCCATTACTTTTCCGATGGGTTTCATCGCCATCTATTTAGTCATATGGAAATCAGCAGCAGTACACGTGCGTTGAGCGCTTGAAGATTTCAAAATGGTTCAAATGGCTCTGAGCACTATGGGACTCAACTGCTGTGGTCATAAGTCCCCTAGAACTTAGAACTACTTAAACCTAACTAACCTAAGGACATCACACACATCCATGCCCGAGGCAGGATTCGAACCTGCGACCGTAGCGGTCGTGCGGTTCCAGACTGAAGCGCCTTTAACCGCTCGACTACTCCGGCCGGCTGAAGATTTCACAGTGCGTAACAACTGGTAGCCTGTGTATTATTCTCATCATCGCATTGGTCCACTATCAATATATATGTTCGATCACAGTGAGGAGATGTATATATTTTTCAGAAAAAGCATTTGCGTAAAGCAGAAAAAAAAATTTTCAAATGTGTGTGAATTCCTAAGGGACCAAACTGCGGAGGTTATCGGTCCCTAGACTTACACACTATTTAAACTAACTTATGTTAAGAACAACACACACAACCATGCCCCAGGGAGGACCTGACCTCCGGCGGGAGGGGTCGCACAATCCGTGACATGGCGCCTGTAACCGCGCGGCCACTCCGCGCGACATAACGCAGAAAGATATTAGTAATTTAGAATTTTTGATCTTAAATACACTCCTCCCATTCGACATGTGTTCCCCGAGTCGTTACCTGCTCCCAGTCCCCAAATAATAAATGCCCAGAGAGGAAAAAATTCCGTAGCATTTCACAGACACACATAATTTTAGATAGGAACATCTGTATTACAAAGGGTTTAGTGGGCAGTTTGAGATCCAAAATTTTGGTCAGAACTTGGGTGGGGGGGGGGGGGGGAGGGGATTGGAACGATTTTAACGTATTTCTCGTTTTTTTATGTAAAGATGTTCGTGATGTACGACAGATATGGAAATTTCTGTCCTCCACAGCTCTTGATTTTTAACCGTGAGTAATTTAGTTCGGACTGTATGTAGTCACGTAATTAGCACTAAATGGCACTAATGTTCACGAAACTGTATTAATGCTACTGTGCTTAACAGCGCTGGCGAGCGACGGACTGCAGCTAGTTGCGGACAATGGAGCGCTTATTTTCCATTTAATTTTCTTATTCAGTGTGTTTCACCCTCCAGCCAATTACCCTATTGTTTCGTGTAAAATTAATTTCTCGCCTTGGCAAGCGACTAATTCTTTAGTGTCTCCGTTTTTCTTCCGCTTGCCAGCGCTGCGCCTTAATTGGCGGATTAACGAAGCTGAAACGGTGCCAACTCCGTCAGGTCCCTCGTCGTAAGAATTAGTTATGGGTGCGCCGCCACCTGCCACCTGGCGCCGAATGCGGCTACTACGACCGTGTGTGACACGCAGCGCTGCGCGCGGTACAATGGTCAACTAATTGGAACGGACCCAAAGGGCAGTGCTCACGTCCGTTCTGTTGTTGCGCTGTTAAACAATGGACGCGAATACGCCTCTGATTTCTCTGATAGGCACAAATCAGCGTTTCAGGAGCGATTCAGCCGAAAATAACAAGGTTATCTCCAACATGTTTCGCCTAGCAGCAACTGATATCCTATAAGCTACAATAGATGTCAATTACAGATTTATCACCATTGAAATTGTGTTTCGATATTCTTTCAGTCTTCGCGTGTTTTAATATATTTTGACATCACGTTGTACTCGAGAGAAGTTATATTTTTTGGATTGTTTTCTTGTACGCCGGTGCCTTTCATGTTTTAGAATGTTGTACTTAGCTGTGTAGGGCATTACCCGACGCTATTAAAAAATTAAACAGATTTCGAGAAATCACAGAGATCAAATGTAGCACAGGGATCTGAATCAGTTCCTTACGAATGTGAATCAAGTATCCCAACTAATATTCCTCCTATATTAAAACATAATCGGGAGCTAATTTACATATGAAATTTCGAATATTTATGTAGCTTTTCTAATTTACGAGGTTAAAGTAAAGAACGGTTTGCATTTATTTTGTTGTTATTGATCTGATAAGACATATCCCAGACGGGTGTCTGCAGTAGTTTTCCAGCACATCCAGAGAAGGAAAAATTATTATACAAGTAAACTTGTTTACTTTCCATTGTTGTTGTTGTTGTTGTTGTTGTTGTTGTGGTCTTCAGTCCTGGGAGTGGTTTGATGCAGCTCTCCATGCTACTCTATCCTGTGCAAGCTTCTTCATCTCCCAGTAACTACTGCAACCTACATCCTTCTGAATCTGCTTAGTGCATTCATCTCTTGGTCTCCCTCTACGATTTTTACCCTCCACGCTGCCCTCCAATACTAAATTGGTGATCCCTTGATGCCTCAGAACATGTCCTACCAACCGATCCCTTCTTCTAGTCAAGTTGTGCCACAAATTTCTCTTCTCTCCAATCCTATTCAATACCTCCTCATTAGTTATGTGATCTACCTATCTAATCTTCAGCATTCTTCTGTAGCACCACATTTCAAAAGCTTCTATTCTCTTCTTGTCCAAACTATTTATCATCCATGTTTCACTTCCATACATGGCTACACTCCATACAAATACTTTCAGAAACGACTTCCTGACACTTAAATCTATACTCGATGTTAACAAATTTCTCTTCTTCAGAAACGCATTCCTTGCCATTGCCAGTCTACATTTTATATCCTCTCTACTTCGACCATCATCAGTTATTTTTCTCCCCAAATAGCAAAACTCCTTTACTACTTTACGTGTCTCATTTCCTAATCTAATTCCCTCAGCATCACCCGACTTAATTCAACTACATTCCATTATCCTCGTTTTGCTTTTGTTGATGTTCATCTTATATACTCCTTTCAGGACACTATCCATTCCGTTCAACTGCTCTTCCAAGTCCTTTGCTGTCTCTGACAGAATTACAATGTCATCGGCAAACCTCAAAGTTTTTATTTCTTCTCCGTGGATTTCCATTAAGAATGTAGAAACTTGTATGTGATAGTTGGCAAACGTTAGTGAGTTGTTTCGGTCGTTTCGTAACCTTGTAACGAGTTAGTTTTCTGTATAATTCAGTGAAAGAAAATAATAACAACAGTGTATTTAAGTGAAGCCGCTTTGCTTTTTCCGGTTTAACATGAATTCACGTGCGCTATGGTATTAACAAAAGCAGATTATCTGACACATTCATAGCTTCAGTTAACGTTATTCTCATCATTTTTCTAAAATTAAATGCTCTGTTGAACATTTTGTGCAATTGTCTGGAATTTAAAAAAAAATTGCGCCAAGAAATTAATAAATTAAAAATTTTACGAAATTACTCTGGATGTTCTGGAAAACTACTGCAGAGACACGTCTGGGACGTGTTTTATTGGATTTATCAGAGCAATAAGAACAAAATAAATGGAAATCGTGCTTTACTTTAACCTCTTACAGTTCAGCGATAGCTTCATTTTAGCGAAGTTGCTAAATTTCAGGCCAAATCTTTTACTAGCCGTAGCTCCGTAACTAAACATTTGCGGACCTATGTTTATATGAACATATTTCTATAGTTTTACATTCTGTATATAAACATTAATGTACAGATGTCCTGTAAAAACAGACTGCGGGAATGAAACCGCTGTGCTATGCTGTGCTATGAAAGTGTTCACGTTTTCTTTCTTGCACTCAGTTTTAACTTCCCCTTACATATAATTTTAGACAGAAACTGTTTGCTAAGCTGTGTGCTGTTTTGTTTTCTTTCTGGCAATGGATTTTGACAGAAAGCAGGAAAGCTATATTTATGACCTATCGACTTATAATTAGAATATCGCTACATAATCTGACACGTCGGAAATTTTGTAACTCCACCCGTTTTGTCAATGAAGCTACTGTCCTCACAGATCCTGCAGTAGGAGAGATCTCTCAGACCCCATGCACCAATTATCCCATCCAATTTACCCATTTATTTTACGCAACGTTAATCCCCAGTCAAGATTCAGTTAGATGTAACAATAAACACTGTTCGAGATCAGAGTGATGGGGAAGGAGGCAACGGACAGAGAGAGACGGGAGAATGAAGAAAGGAGGAGATGAACAGAAAGAGGAGGAGGAAGGGAAGATGGACAAAGACAGGAAGGAGAGGAGATGGACGGAGAGAGTGGGAGATTCGGACGTATTGTTGAATGTAACGTCTGCCAGTTATGCAAACACCGCTTTTCCCAAGTTGCCATACATATTTCAGAACCTCTTTGCCATCATCAGTGGGTTTCTGTTTTATTTAATCTTCACACTTGGTTTGCATGGTTTTCATGCAATCCGAGTGAAAAGATTAAATAAAACAGAAACCCACTGCTAACGGCACAGAGCTGCTGGAACATGATTGGGAACTTGGAAAAAACGCTGTTTTGCATACCTAAAGCTCATTACATCCAACAATTTTAACTGCAAACACGGTAACACAAGGAGCTGCAAATCCAAATGATGAATTAGGACGTGTATCCAATTTCCGTACATATTCAGCATTTGCGAAACATTGCCGGGTTCGTTAGTCGAATATACGAAGGACTGCTGAAAATCAGTGCCTCCAACTTTTTTATTTGGATGTTGCATGTCTACAGATTTATTTTTCAACATAGTCATCCTCATAACGAACAAATTTCTCCCAAGTAGAGACCGGTTTGTTGATACCGTCAGAGTAGAATGTTCGACTTTGTTGATAGAGTAACAACCTGACCTCTGCACCGCCTCATCACTATGAAAGTGAAGTCCTCGAAGGTGTTGTTTAAATTTTGGAAACAGGTGATAATAGATTAGGGGCAAGTTGGTACTGTATAGAGGATGATAGATGTCACTGAACCAAAGGTGTCGAATTGTCAAGGATGACGCAGCGCTCGTGTGTGGTTGACATTGTCATTGTGAAGGAGAGTTTTCTTTTGTACAATACTGTAGCAGTATTTTCTGTGCATGGTTCAAGTTACATCGAGGTGTTACTTGCCACTGACACATCAAGCGGAAGTTACTTCAGTTCTTAAGCTTTGAACCCAAGTGTACTATGGCAAAGTACTCTCTGCCATGCACTTCATTGTGGTTTTCAGGATGTAGGATGTAGACGTATACTTACCTGACTATTGGGAAAACTCGCTGCTTATGTCTGACCCTCCAATAAACTTCCAAAATTTAATAATCCGCGCTATCCTCTTCCATTCACATCCCAACCACATTCCCCCTCTCCCGCCATCTTCCTCCACTTTCTGGCGTAAGCGTCTATCCCTGGAGCAATCCCGCCGAGAGAGCACTTCAAAGAAAAGCCGCACTTCTCGCAGAGGGCGCAAATACGATTAAGAGTTTGTTCGGAGGGAGACTTGGCTGCGCTAACTGGAATTTATACTGCCTGGACGGTCTTCTTCCTCCTCTCATTTACTTTGTGTCCTCCAGTGCGGCTAATGGCGTTGCTGAGAAGTTAACCAAGCGTTGCGTCTGATGTTGCAAGAACTGTTCGCTTCTCCTGTCTGTGTAGCGTGCCAGCGGTGGGGAGTTTTTTACGACTTATCTGTTTAAATATCACAGAATGAGAACACTAAGCACACTCCTAAATCTGTCATAAAACTCCACACTGAGCTCGCAATTCATCACTAGCAAACTACGGATGGTGCTAGCGGGCAAGGTGGTTGCATGCATACGGATTACTCACACTCAAATGCAAAGTGTTCTAGGGGTAAAAGTCCAGTTACATTAATGTGACCACATGTCACTTGTCAGATACCTTAATAACCACCTTTTGTAGCGCTGGTGCTGAGAGTTGTGCAGGAAGAGATTCAGTGAGGTTCTGGAAGGAACCGAGAGGGTTGTGGAGTCATGCTGATTGCAGTGCCGTAGCCAGCTGCGCTAGGTTACTCGGTCGAACATCCAAGGCGCGTACAGCCTGACTGAGGTGATACCACGGATTCTCGATTGGGTTTAAACCGGGTAGTTTGGTGGTAAACTCAGCCTGGTGCTCTTACAATTAGCACGTATGCAGTGATCTGTGTGAGATGTTGCATTGTCCTGCTGGTAGATGCCATCGTTCCGAGGAAAAACAAACTGAACATAGAGGTGGACATGGTCCCCAGGGATAGATTCATAGTTATGTTGATCCATTGTGCCTTCTGGAACGACGAGATTACCCCGCGAGTGCTACGAAAACATTCCCCAGACCGTGACATTCCCTCCTCTGGCCTGCAGTCTTCGATTGTTGCAGGATGTTTTCTTTCAGACGTTTCACGCCGTACTCCCCAACGGCCATCTTCCCAATGGAGCATTAAATGTGATTCACCTGGAAAGGCCACGTGTCACCACTCAGTGGATATAGCAGTAGTGGTGTTCTAACATTCTGCGTGGAGTTTGCTTGTTCTAAGTCGTGTCTCCCTACCAATTTCGCGCAACGACGTTCTGAGCGTGTTTTTTAGGGAATTGACTAGTTCGAACCTGGGACCTGTTACTGGTAAGGAGACGCCAGACCACACATGACATGTAGAGTTCAGAAGAGTTCAGTGAGGCTAGCGATGATATAATCAAATACTTAATGATTTCAGCGTCAGCTCCTCTGCACTCCCTGTAAAAGTATCTTAATACTAACTAAATTTAGTGGAAGGGGTTCAAGGCTTTCCTATTTTTAGTTAGCTGGTAAAATAACGTCGAAAAAGCAGTTAAGTTTACCATTGGAAATTTTATTCTACTCACAAAACATTCTTTATAAATTGCACTATTGATAAAAGGAAATGTTTTAATACAGGATGATAAAAACCAACTGCGTTCAACAAAAATGTGAACGAATATTCCCTGAAGGGGTTTCAAAATTTTACAATGGATCGAAGGAAGACCTATGCCATATCACATCTATAATCTAGGTTTAAATTAAGTTTCGCAAAAGAGAAAACTATCAAAATGGTCTACAGTGACCGTCAATTATCTTTAATTACTTATCTAACTTGTAAATTACAGTGGCTGATGTCGCTTCTCAATAATTATATAACAGAAAAATCATCACGTTTCAGATTTTTACTTCAAGTAGCAAATGTGAACACCATGAGATTTAATTGACGATCGACACTAGTATTACGTAAAAAGGGGATGTAACAGATGAGACTTCTGTAGTTCTGAGTGAACTCAAAAATGTGGCATCGCGTGCGTTCATTACCTTGTCGGTGTTTAGGCAGCGTCAGGGTGTGGCGGGCGGCTCAGCTCTACACCTTGCCGTCTCGGAAGCAACTCTCTCCTAACTTCTCCTTCCTACAGTTTACTGAAGTTGATTTAGGAAAAGCTATCTGGCTGTGTTTTCAACTGATCAATCAGGGTCTCAATGTTAGCCTTAAGCTCCGCCTACAAAAATGCTGTCTATCCAATGAGAAACGTAATACTTTTCGTGGTGGGGCAATGTTTTTAACATTTGCAACATAACAAAGACGTGAAGAAGTCTCACGCTAAAACTTGCAGCTGGTGTGGCCCTTTTAGTGTTATCGTAAGATCTATACTGTTATTCTGGAGGGCTCTATCTTTTAACATGGGCTGGGGGGGGGGGGTGATTTTGGCGGTTGCCTGGCGACGTGGGTGTCCGTCCCTTATCGTAGGGCCTCCTAGCCTACACGATTCTGCTCTCGGCTTCTGTTCTCGTTTCTCCCCTCGGAACTGCGTCTGTTTCACGGTGGGAAGGTATGACATACATTTAGACGTTCTTGTGTTAGTCTGTGGTATTCCATTTGCTCACTCGTTGATCGTATTACTTTGGTTAATTTAATGTCAGGATTTTTTCGGAGCTATGTGACATACTGTCGGATTTGCTATCATGGAAGGTGTTGGATTTATCTGACACCTTACAGTGTAGAATTCCAGCCTTCG
This sequence comes from Schistocerca cancellata, assembly GCF_023864275.1. Taxonomy (NCBI): domain Eukaryota; kingdom Metazoa; phylum Arthropoda; class Insecta; order Orthoptera; family Acrididae; genus Schistocerca; species Schistocerca cancellata. Next base: position 347,365,015 of record NC_064634.1, on the reverse strand, counting down.
TCGCTTATGAACAGCAAGCAGTCAGCGTGGGTATGTGAACCAGGCGCCTCCTGCAGAGGCCCATAGGCAGCAACGTTCGCTCATTGAAGAGACACTATTGGTAGTCCCTTGTCCCATCTGGCAGTCAGTTTCTAAAGAGTTGCAGGTCTATTCGCCCGTGCACGTCTCCGCAGCCGTCGTTCACCCGTAATACATGACACCACAATAGCCTCGGCGCCGGTAAGGAATAGCGCCGTTTTGCGATGCACAGTATACCTGAAACACTGCTACGCGCGAGCAGTTTATGGGCTTCGCCATTTCGGAAATGCTTCCACCCTTGGTCCGAAAGCCAATGATCATGCCCTTCTGGACGCAAATACACTACTGGCCATTAAAATTGCTACACCAAGAAGAAATGCTGATGATACACTGGTATTCATTGGACAAATATATTATACTAGAACTCACATGTGATTACATTTTCACGCAGTTTGGGTGCATAGATCCTGAGAAATCAGTACCCAGAACAACCACCCCTGGCCGTAACAACGGCCTTGATACGCCTAGGCATTGAGTCAAACAGAGCTTGGATGGCCTGTACAGGTACAGCCCCATGCAGCTTCAACATGATACCACAGTTCATCAAGAGTAGTGACTGGCGTATTGTGACGAGCCAGTTGCTCGCCCACCATTGACCAGACGTTTTCAGTTGGTGAGAGATCTGAAGAATCTGGTGGCCAGGGCAGCAGTCGAACATTTTCTGTACCCAGAAAGGCCCGTACAGGACCTGCAACATGCGGTCGTGCATTATCCTGCTGAAATGTAGGGTTTCGCAGGGATCGAATGAACGGTAGAGCCACCGGTCGTAACACATCTGAAATGTAACGTCCACTGTTCAAAGTGCCGTCAATGCGAACAAGAGGTGACGTGTATCCAATGGCACCCCATACCATCACGCCGGATGATACGCCAGTATGGCGATGACGAATACACACTTCCAATGTGCGTTCACCGCGATGTCGCCAAACGCGTATGCGACCATCACGATGCTGTAAACAGAACCTGGATTCATCCGAAAAAATGACGTTTTGCCATTCGCGCACCCAGGTTCGTCGTTGAGTACACCATCGCAGGCGCTACTGTCTGTGATGCAGCGTCAAGAGTAACCGCAGCCATGTTCTCCGAGCTGATAGTCCATGCTGCTGCAAATGTCGTCGAACTATTGGTGCAGATTGTTGTTGTCTTGCAGACTTCCCCACGTGTTGACTCAGGGATCGAGACGTGGCTGCACGATCCGTTACAGCCATTCGGATAAGATGCCTGTCATCTCGACAGCTAGTGATACGAGGCCGTTGGGATCGAGCACGGCGTTCCGTATTACCCTCTTGAACCCACCGATTCCATATTCTGCTAACAGTCATTGGATATCGACCAACGCGAGCAGTAATGTCGCGATACAAAAACCGCAATCGCGATAGGCTACAATCCGACCTTTATCAAAGTTAGAAACGTGATGGTACGCATTTCTCCTCCTCACACGTGGCATCACAACAACGTTTCTCCAGGCAACGCCGGTCAACGACCGTTTGTGTATGAGAAATCGGTTGGAAACTTTCCTCGTGTGAGCACGTTGTAGGTATCGCCACCGGCGCCAACCTTGTGTGAATGCTCTGAAAAGCTAATTATTTGCATATCACAGCATCTTCTTCCTGTCCGTTAAATTTCGCGTCTGTAGTACGTCATCTTCGTCGTGTAGCAATTTTAATGCCCAGTAGTGTATCTCTAAATTGCTGTCGGTACTATCTCTTTGAAAACATTCCACGCCCTTTCTTCTCTTACATGATCAGATCGGAAGGAGTGAAGACTGGCTCTTAAAAAGGCGTTAAGAGCCTTTGGTGGTGATGATGATGATTATCATCATCATCATGATTCGGAATCGAAGTATAGAGTGAAAGCCCTATCGTTTTTACACATAATGTGCTATAAACGCGTCCACTCAATTACATACAGCAAAATGTTGGTCTGGTGACATTTCTCAACATAATTTCGTATGATGATGGCGTGTGAGGATATTTTTCACCGAGGAACAGCCAGACAAAAAGGCTTGTCAGGAGCTTTTCTTCTGTATGAAAAAAAATAAGTACAACATTTTGCCTATCGTTGTTCTTACATCTCAGAGAGGCACTTTTGTGCAAAATGTGTTCATAAATTGCATCTCTTTTGTGCTCTATAAAACACAATGTGCGTGACGATACTTCGAAGACAACGGACTTCCATTTGACTTCATGATTTGGAAACAGGGTCTGTGTTGTGCCATTATGACAGCTGATGGAAAGAAAATACAGATCATGCCATATTTACTTTTCATTACCGCCTACAAATCACCGTGGGCATGAGGATGGACAGCACCACTTGCTAGGATAATCTTTACGTACTCAAACAGGGTAATATGCACAAATAAATGTTTATTTATTTATTGCTGTTTCATGGAGTTCGGCCGTGTTGAATTTTTATTCCAGGTCGTCAGATAAGCAAGTGGTAGTAATTCAAACTCATTGTTGTTCAAATTACAGTCTTAAAAGTTACATGTAGCGAAACAAAATGTAACGTAATGACTACCATAAAATTAAATTAGTATAAACCAACCGCAAACCAAAAATACTGCATATTTAAACCATGTCCAGATACTGTTATTTCCAAAGGCTCTCGCTGAAACTGAATTTACGCGGTGCCCTCTGACTGCTACATGTCTCAGCTGTTACAATTCTTATACTAAATTCAACAAAAAATTATATACACCGTAACGTATATCTGTAACGAGGTCATCCAATGACATGGAGGTGATGTTTTGAATCTCTGTCTGAATATCTGTCCTTTGATGAACAAATTGATGGGTCTCCTAGAATTTATACAACCCATCAGAAACACAGATACTGAGACATGCACGGTTTCGTAGCTATAAGAGCATATATTACTTCTAATCGGCGGTAGTGCAAATGGTTTTAATGGCTCTAAACACTATGGGACTTAACATCTGAGGTCATCAGACCCCTAGACTTAGAACTACTTATACCTAACTAACCTAAGGACATCACACACAACCATGCCCGAGGCAGGACTCGAATCTGCGACCGTAGCAGTAGCGCGGTTCCGGACTGAAGCGCCTAAAACCGCTCGGTTACAGCGGCCGGCTAATCGGCGATAGTGAAACGTGATTCACGATTTCAACAGAAGCCGGGCAGCAGTGATAAAACTCGAAAGATGTGACAGGGAAGAAGAAATCGAGAGGGGAGTGAGACAGGGTTGTGGTCTTTACCGGATGTTACTCATTCTGTACCTTAAGCAAGACTTGAAGGTAACTAAGGAGAAATTTTCAAAGGAAATTAGAGTTCAAGGCAAAGAAATAAAATCTTTGAGGTTTGCCTGTGACATTGTAATTATGCCAGAGTCGTTAAAAGTGTAGGAACAGTAGTTGAACATAATGGATAGTGTCCTGCAAACAGGTTATAAGATGAATATCAACAAAAACAGAATAAGGGTAATGGGAGTGGAATTGAATGGGATGACGTTGAGGGATTTATATCAGAACATGACATATTAAAAACAGTCGATGTGTTTTGCTATTTGGGGAGAAAAATAACAGATTATGGTCTAAGCGGAGATGATATAAAATGCAGACTGGCTATAGTAAGAAAAGAGTTCTCAAAAAGAGGAGTTTTCCAGCATCGAATACAAATTTGTTAGGAAGTCTGTTTTAAAAGTACTTGTATGGACTGTAGCCCTGTACGGCAGTGAAATGCGGACGATAAGCAGGTCATATAAGATGAGAATATGAGTTTTCGAAACGTGCTGCTTCAGAAAAATGCCGAAGTTTAGATGGGTAGGTCGAATAATTAAGGTCGGAAAAGTGAAAAAAAATAGTGACTGGGGAGAAAAGGAGTCACAGAGGGTTCAGTTTTCGGTCAAGTGCTATTCCTTATATATACGAATGACCTTCCACTTAACATTCAAGAAGCACAATCGGTACTTTTCGAAGACGATACGAGTGTTATAATAAACCCCATTAGAGAGAAAGCAACGGAAGAGATAGTAAATGATATTTTCCAAATAATTATAAAATGGTTCTTACGAAATGGACTCTCCCAAAACTTCGAAAAAACAAAATATGTTCAGTTCTGTACAACAAATAGGGTCCTACCAGCAATTGATGTGCGCTTGAACAGGAGGCAGTAAATAGAGTAGAAAGAACTCTCCAACGTTTTGGGTGTATGTCTTGATGAAAACTTGAACTCCTTCTGTTCCATTGAAGACTTTCTATTTAAAAATTTGTTGTGTTGCATGAGTAGAACTAAAGTATGTCTTCATTGATGTTAACAACTAGTCATTTCTACGAATCCTCTAAACGGACTCGTTCCACATCATGTCATTAAAAGAATCGTTCAAATGATCCATGGAACATGTAACTAAGTGACTTGGGGAAAAGAGCAATGTATGACACGGTCTGACTGAAAGAAGGGGTCAGTTGAGTGGACACTTTCTGAGGCAACAAGGAATTGTCAGTTTGGTATTGGAGGGAAGTATTGGGGGTAAAAGTTGTAGAGGGACACCAAGACTGCAATATAATAAGCAGGATCAAATAGATGTAAGTAGGTTGCAGTAATTATGCAGAAATGAAGAGAATTGCACAGGGCAGTCCATCGTGGAGAGCTGCATCAAATCAGTCTTCGGACTGGAGACGACGATGGCGACGACGACGACGACTGCAACAACAACAACAACAACATTAATCAGTCATCCACAAAAATATGAATTAATCTCACAGCCGTGTGATTTCTCCGGTATTCTTCGAACTCAAGCATTAACGTATACACAATTTTTCTCATAACAGCTACCTCAAGTGGTCACAAAATTGTCGTCTCATGACTAGTGTTGTTAACTAATTTCCGTAGAAAAACCGATAATAAATAAAATTGCCATAAATAAAGATCGCACACTTCGCTTTGTTTATATGTGACGTCTCGCGGAGCAGAAAGAATGTGGAATATGAAGGGGAAATGGTGTTTTACTGCTGTCAGCACTCACGGTTTCATCTGAATTTTTGAATGAGTTAATATTTACACGATAATAAAAGCTCTTTGTCCGCGTAACAAAAAGGCTGAAATAACTGTGGCGGTTTGAAAAATAAAGAGCGGCGCTGCGTTGGCATTTACAGCTCCGAGTCCAAACTGCTGCTCCACACTTAACACAATTTTCTAAGCAACAATTTTCACAGCGCTTTTAATACCCGCTTGTCGGTCATTACGCACGCTTCACCTTTTATCGTTGACATTTTCATCTGAGGGACAGTTATGACAGTCATTAATTCTTTAATTTGTAAACAATCAATGGAGTAGCTGTCCGTCTGTACGCCGAATCTTCACACCCCTTTAAGCAGCACATCCTACGCTCTAATGGGGTCGGGCGAGGAGAGAAGGAACATGTTATGGAAAAGTTTAAAGTTATATTTTACACATCGTATAAATCACAGACAGGTTTCATTTTAATTCGAAATTTTTTGTCGTTGCTGTCACTCAAGGAATTCAACAGCTTTGCCCAAAAGAGGAAGAAACCAGGCGTCAGGGAGATGAGTGCGAATGCAAAGGGCAATACAAGGGATGTAGATTACTGTGAATTGCTGTAGGGTGTTCTAGTGTTTGAAAGTACTGTTTTAATGATTCATGTTGCAAATGTGTGTGCTGTGTTACAGGATATTGTCAGTGGCACAATGTGGCAGGAATTCTGAACGTTAAGCGCTTACAGAAATTCCGAGACATCCCTTGTTCACTGGGATACAGCACCAGAGGACGTTGTTCATCTTGGGTGGCGTTTTGGGATTGTTCTCAGGTCGTTCTCGGTATGTTCTGAATTTGCGGTTTCTGGGAGATGATCATTGATACACGACTGCAGGGGTGCCATAGCCCCCAACTGCCCACTTGAGATGAGACGAATATCTGTTTAGGATGGAAGTCAACAAGGATATGACGTCCGCAGCTCGTGGTCCAGTGGCTAGCGTTGCTGCTTCTGGATGACGGGGTGCCGGATTCGATTTCCGGCCGGGTTGGGTATTTTCTCTGCCCGGAGACTGGCTGTTTGTGTTGTCCTCATCATATCATCATCATTCGTGACAGTGACTATATTGGACTGTGTAAAAAATTTAACTGTGAAAAAACTGTGACTTTGTACGGGCGCTGATGCCCACGCAGCTGAGCATCCCACATACCAAACATCATCACCATCGTCAACAAGGATCTGACAAGTATCTGCGTAGTATGGAAGTCAACAAGGACGTGTCAAGTAACTATTTAGCATGGAAGTCAACAAGGATCATGCCTTTCCATTCCCTTGAAACCCGTGAACTTTAACAGCATGTCAGCAGTACAGAATAGAACAGACCTGTGTATTGCCTCCCATTCTAGACGCCGTGTATACTTCGTCAGTCAGTAGTAAAACATTATTCAAACTCGGTGTCAGTCTTAGAAATTGTTTATGCATATTTTTACGCCATATCAGGGAAGCTTTTCAAGATACGGAGATGCTCAATAAATCCCAGTGGCAGGCTTTACAACAGACGTTTGGCATCATGGACATGTTTACTGTTGCAATTTGTATAAGAACCGGTCAACATACCGTTTCTTCCGCGTGCATCTCGTCAAACCACTGTGGCGAGAAAATAATACAGAGCTCATACAGTAGTTTACCAATGATAATTCCTGACGTGCACCATTCGCAAATGTAACAAGGAAGTGGGATGATGACAGCGTTACTAGAACTACCCTCTGCAACACATGGTAATTTAGTTTGCGGATTATAGATGTAAATCACCAACTTCGACATGGTCGCGTATACAAACAGTGATCCAATGCTGTCAAATGCTTTTTATTCCAGTCTTTGATCACAATATGAATTCTTTAGACGAAGACCTGTTTCAGTCCGCAATGACCATCCTCAGATCTTTTTTACACCATGTCCTAAAGTGATAAGGCCATAATGGCATCGTCAAAACATATAATCAGCATAGCATCGTCATATAGATCTGGCTAGCCAGTTGCAATAATGACTGTGTGGACGATGCGGCCTATTCTACACATTATTTTAGATCTATATGACGATACTATGCTGATTATGTTTTGACGATGCCATTATGGCCTTATCACTTTAGGACATGGTGTAAAAAAGATCTAAGGATGGTCATTACGGACTGAAACCGGTCATCGTCTAAAGAATTCATATTGTGATAAAAGACTGGAATAAAAAACATTTGATCGATGTAAATGTACACTACCCCACAAAACGTAAGGCCGAAAGTAACTTACGCGCGGTATGTCAGTCCCAAGTAACGTGGAACAATGAAACTTGCTACAGTACAATAGAGAAGGCAACTGAAATACATATGCAGTGAGACAAACAAAACCGACACTTTTATGCGAAGATGATAATTACTCCGAAGCCACCGCAATCTACGATAGTCCCCTGGACATTACAGAAGGCGCGTCATTATCTTAGTAGGATGTGTGACCAACACAGAAGGCAGTGCATACTCTCCAACGTGCTCCCATCCTAACCACAAGGTTGGTGAGGAGTCCATGTGGTAGGGACTTACAGTCCTCCACCATCGCGGGCGACAACTGCTGGATGCTCATTAGTGCATGTGGACGTGTCTCCCCAACGCATATCGCACGTGCTCGATAGGATTTAAGTCGGGGAAAAGAGCTAGCCAATCCATTCGCGAACATACTCTCATTCCAAGAGCTCCACCAGCTGTGCTGTTCGATATTATCGCGAACTGGCGCCCATAAAAATGAAGCCAGGGGTGAACGCTGCCATGAACGGACGTACATGGGGAGGGGATACAGTATCACAATAACATAGACCCGTGAATGTACTGCGTTCAAAAGGTATGGATGACAGTCCGCCCCTGCAACGTAATGCCTCCCTAAATCATAACACCGTTGGTGCTGTTTGTAGGTTTCCATCCTCTGTTGTAGGCCAGACCTTATCGTTTAGTTGACGTGGTTGCGGTTGTTTGTCTTCTTCTCGACTGGCGCCATTTGGTTTCGCGAGCGTTGCCTGTCCGCTAGTGGCAGCAGCGGCGGTTATCGATATGTAGTAACTGTCACCCTATCTTTTGGGCGTGACGGTATGCATTTCGGTTGGGGACTCAGGAGGAGCCAGGTCCGCACTGCGCGAGAAACACGCCGGGACCGCTGGCGGTGTGCATGGACTGCCGGATCGGAGGCCTGTGGTCACGACGGTGCACGACCTCATCGTAAACAGGATTGTGCATTCGGATTCAAGTAGGGAAACGTCCAACATTGTGAGATCTTGCGATTCTACAGTGACTTGGGTTCGTGTTGCTGCTCGTAGCGTTGCCGAGGTGAAGAGCAGTGAGTGGAGTGCTTGGGGAAGGCGAATCTGATTAGCTTTCCTGGACTTCTAATTACACTTTATTTCGTTCAGTTTGTTAAGATTTGTTAAGTTCAACCAGCGGTATTTTTCCTGCCTCGTGGCCACTAACACCCAGTTACCTGTCCTGGGGATTAGTGTATGTAACGGCAGTGTACGTTTCCTCGCCTTGCTGCTACTGTTCGGTGAGGCGTGTAGTCTTGACAGCTTTCTTGATTGTAGGTTGGTTGGCGATCCTCCTACTCTGGTGGTAGTGATTCCTTTCTCGTTCCGGGCGCTCTAAGCACAGTATTCTGTGGACAGAGTCCAGATCGCCGGTTCCAGCTTTGGCGTATTATTACATCTTGCATTTTTTTTTATTGGACGTCAGGTAGCCTCAGCAAGATTATCATTAGTCATTCGTTAGACTGCCACTAGTCTGAGTTACCATCGTGTGAAGTGAATGCAACTCTTGGCTGTCTATCTCATCGCTCGCGAAAGTGTTTTTTTGCCGGACCTACTCAGAGGTTGATTCCTGGTACACCGTCCGTGACTGGCCGTTGTGTTTTATTATTGTATTTGCTGTTTTATTGTATGTCTCTAAAAATTTTTATATTACTGCCATTCTTGGCGTTACAGTGGGTTTAAATGATTATGGTACGAAGTTTACCCTCATTTTGTCTCACCTGTTTGGTGATCAGTTGCTTGTTCTTTTAAATTAACCTTTGCTGTTGTATTTGCTATTTTACTGTATGTTTTTTTTAATTTTTTATATAATTGCCATTATTAGGTTTAAATGGTTGTGGTACCAAGTTTACCATAATTTTGTCTCACCCGTTTGGAGCTCAGTTGCCTGTCTTTTTAAATTAACCTTTGCTATCGAACTGCTGTTTTACAGTGTCTTTGTTAAATTTTTTGTGATTACCGTTCTTGGCGTTAAAGGCCTTCAGCCGTGACAGTGGTTACGTGCCTTAAAATTCTAATTGAGATCACATTGGCTTGTTTTTAAAACATTATTTTCTGTCTCTGTATTTTATGCTCATTTGGTAAATTATAACGCACTGAAGGCACTATTAATTACACAGTTGTTTATTCTTTCATTAATAACAAGTGATATCTTTATGTATTGCTGGGTCTGGAATTACCGTTTAAAATAAATGAGTGTAGTTGCGAAAGGAAACCAATAGTAACCGAATCCTGCCTTCCTTGACTACCAAGTTGCACTTGCACCAACAAAACGATTATGTTCGACAATATTACGAGGGGAATTAAATGTTTCCACTGCTCTCCATATGAGGGTACGCCCAGAGTCACTTCTCAGACTGAGTCTGGTCTTATGCGAGGAAAGCACCCGACCTCGTTCTTCGATGGTCCGCTCCCTATGCTCCGAAGTTGCCTATGTGCGAAAACCGATCGCATTGTACTGGACGTCGGGCAAAGGGATCACACCTGTGCAGTGCCGTGCCACAGTGGAGGGTGAGGAGAGCCTTGCAGTCAAGTGTTCTTGCAATTGGACCCGATTTTTAAAGTGGATTCCTTGTACCCGCTGCACAAAGCTGCGGTCATATGTTGCTATTGTGCATGTCAGGATGGTAGCAGGTGGGCATCCGGGGTATTTTTCCTACACGTAAAATGATAAATGCCAGGATTCGGGAAAAAAATGAAATTTGTTCCCAAGAACTACCACTAAGAGATACAATGTTCATGAAAACTGGCTACGGCCGCGGGGTGAACCGCACGTGGAACGGAAAGAGCATTTCGCCCTCAAAAGAAAGGACTAGTGGACACATCCAGAGGATAAGAAAACTGGCAGGCAAGAGAGCGACTCGCTGTTGTGGACGCTTCCTCGCCGACCCTCTAGCGTACGTTACGTGACGGCACCCGATTGGCGAGTTTGGGGCAGAAAGTTGGCGTCTCTCATTCAACAATATCGTGGTGGCGTCTCTAGCTCAGCGTAATAGCGTGGGAGCCAGCCACAAGTACTGCGGAGTTATTTCCGTAACAGCTCACGCCACTGCCTGAGGCTAAGTTAAAATGATGGAAGTAGAAAAAATTTTTACCATTTTTAGTTTTCCATGGTTGACTACCTCCTTACTTCGGGCAGCATTGCCTGTGGTTCGGTACGCTCGCCGTGCACATATAAGATTTCTGTGAGCAATAACAGACACCCGAGATACACTCGTCTCACTTCGTCCTTCTTCCAGTGTCCCGATGATTCTTCCCCGTGTGAAGTCGCACAAACGTTGAAACTTCCTGGCAGTTAAAGCTCTATTCAGACGGATTCTCGTGTTCAAGTGCTCTACCGCCTGGGCTACCCAAGCACAATTCACGACCTGTCCTAACAGCTTTGCTTCCGCCAGTAACTTACCTCCTATATTCCAAGCTTCACAGAAGTTCTCCCTCAGGCTTTTGCTAGGCCATGTGTCAGCAGTACCCATGCTCCCACGACTGCTAGTCTTCCAAGTTTCGCAGGAAACCTTCTGTGAAGTTTGGAAGGCGGGACATGAGGTACTAGTGGAAATAAAGTTGTGAGGACGTGTCGTGAGTCGTGCTTAGGTAGCTCAGTCATTAGGTCATTTCACCGCCAAAGTAAAGGTCCCGATTTCGAGTCTTGGTCCGGCAGACAGTTTTAATCTGGCAGGAAGTTTCATACCAGCGCACACTTCGCTGTAGAGTGAAAATTTCGTTCTGACTCCAAACGTTGAGCCGGTCGCTGTGGCCGAGTGGTTCTAGGCGCTTCAGTCCGGAACCGCGCTGCTGCTACGGTCGCAGGTTCGAATCCTGCCTAGGGCATGGATGTGTGTGATGTCCTTAGGTTAGCTAGGTTTAAGTAGTTCTATCTCTAGGGGACTGATGACCTCAGACGTTAAGTCCCATAGTACTTAGAGCCATTTGAACCATTTTTCCAAACGTTGTCTGCGGACCACGTTTTACTGAGAACACCGGCACAGTGTACTGTAACTGCTTGACACACATTGTCTTTTCTCGTTCCTTCAACTGCGTCATCTTGAGCAGCTAGTCACATGTGACGCCCAACTTTCTACAGTCGACTGGGAAACCTCTGGCACCATGCTCCCGGTCTTTGATTCATTTCCACCTCGTTGTTAACATGTCACCCTTAATTTCTGCAGAGCATTGCATTACAGGTAGACAATGCAAGTGGCGCTTACTTTCTCTTTCTGTTCTTACACGTATTCTCTTCCACCATCGGAATAGTACCTTTCACAGTCTAATTCTGCATTCTTTTCTCCTTTTTGTTACCTCTATACTTAAAGAAGATATGTTTCGCCCGTTTCCGCACGAAATTAAACTCTGCTGCTTTAAATGCGACGAGGCTCTGGACACTCATTGCTCCATAAAACCTGCAAACACTCGGAAGCGCGCGAAACAAAATAAAGGAAAACAAAACGGCAAGGGAATTCGGGTTTTACAGTTGGAGGGTTCGGAAAAAAAGGGCCCAGTGGTAGTGGCGGTCCTGTTCCCACGCTGGGCCATATATCGGTCGGCGCCATAAAAGGGTGCAAAGCGGGAATTATCCGGCGCGGCTGAAAAGCGTGGCTGGGCTGACACTGGCGTGTTGCCTCGTCAAATTTATGCGCGGGACAGCAATCGCGCTGCGAGCGCACTCGTGCTGACACGCGCATAATCGGCTGGGGCCGGCGGGTGCGGCCCAACCACTCCAGAGGCCTCTAGAGATCACGTCAAACTGCTCCGGTGGGTTTCCCTGCCCGGTGCTCACTCGCACTTGCACTGCGAATATGCGGCACCAACATTTTGGAATTTCTATCGCAAACAGTGTAAAGCGAGCACATGAGAAATGCAGTGTCTTGAGAGTATGATCGGGCGAAGTACTGGCGTTCGAACAGGTTCGAAATTTCTCGATGCATCTTAGGCTTCAATATGAGATCGAGCTCTGCTCGCAGAATGACGTGACATTTTGAAACGTCCCCATAGCAAAATTAGGAATTACTGTGCTGCTACACCTCTTACGTTATTTGATTTACAAACAGCTGAGCAAAACTCAACGTACTCAGACATTTTCTCTTTACTTATTCTGATCATCACTAAACTGACACATAATATTTTAGCGCAACGCAATCTGAATTACAATAATCCTTACAAAAAATGGCCTTGACTAACAATAACCTTTACCTTTCATGAATCACTTACCTCACAAAAATCTTTGTTACTCGAACTACAGCAATACAGCGAACGCCAATACTGCCAGCTAAACAAAAGATTCTAACTACTGAAGGCACTAACTACTGGCAGGCATACTTATCAAATGAAAGATTTGGATAGGGAACAAACAATGTATTTACCTTAATAGTGTTCAAAAGTCATAATATATGTATCAGTTCATGACATAGAGTCTTACAAATTTCCTTTTTCTGGCGGACACACGTCTAGATCGTCCGCTCTCAGAACTCTGGCATCTCTTTCCCCACATCCACCACTGCTAGCGGCTCACCTCCAACTGCACAACGCTACGTTCCGTTCACATCGAACTGTCCAACACTACACAAGCAAATATTCCAACGCTGAGTCCAACCAACCACAGACTGCACACAGCAAAGTCAGTGATTTTCATACAGAGCGCTACGTGGCGTCACCAACATAAAAACCTAAACACCCTACTTACGATTTGGCTCGAACGGCGTGAGGGCAGACGGTATGTCAGAAACTACGAGCAAGTTGCAACAAAAGCTGCAGCTCTGCTTGAGATCTGAGTCTGTCAAACACGGGAGGAATTGCCATTTTTGTGCAATTGTACAAACTCATGTTTTAATTGAAAAAAATTACAGTAAAGAAGTGCATAAAACGCATGGTTGTTGTTGTTGTTGTTGTTGTGGTCTTCAGTCCTGAGACTGGTTTGATGCAGCTCTCCATGCTACTCTATCCTGTGCAAGCTTCTTCATCTCCCAGTAACTACTGCAGCCTACATCCTTCTGAATCTGCTTATTGTATTCATCTCTTGGTCTCCCTCTACGATTTTTACCCTCCACGCTGCCCTCCAATACTAAATTGGTGATCCCTTGATGCCTCAGAACATGCCCTACCAACCGATCCCTTCTTCTAGTCAAGTTGTGCCACAAATTTCTCTTTTCTCCAGTCCTATTCAATACCTCCTCATTAGTTATGTGATCTACCCATATAATCTTCAGTGTTCTTCTGTAGCACCACATTTCGAAAGCTTCTATTCTCTTCTTGTCCAAACTTCTTATCGTCCATGTTTCACTTCCATACACGGCTACACTCCATACAAATATTTTCAGAAACGACTTCCTGACATTTAAATCTATACTCGATTTTAACAAATTTCTCTTCTTCAGAAACGCTTTCCTTGCCATTGCCAGTCTACATTTCATACCCTCTCTACTTCGACCATCATCAGTTATTTTGCTCCCCAAATAGCAAAACTTCTTTACTACTTTAAGTACCTCATTTCCTAATCTAATTCCCTCAGCATCAGCCGACTTAATTCGACTACATTCCATGATCCTCGTTTTGCTTTTGTTGATGTTCATCTCATATCCTCCTTTCAAGACACTATCCATTCCGTTCAACTGCTCTTCCTAATCCTTTGCTGTCTCTGACAGAATTACAATGTCATCGGCGAACCTTAAAGTTTTTATTTCTTCTCCATGGATTTTAATACCTACTCCGAATTTTTCTTTTGTTTCCTTCACTGCTTGCTCAATATACAGATTGAATAACATCGGGGAGAGGCTACAACCCTGTCTCACTCCCTTCACAACTACTGCTTCCCTTTCGTGCCCCTCGACTGTTGTAACTGCCATTTGGTTTCTTTACAAATTGTAAATAGCCTTCCGCTCCCAGTTACACCTACCACCTTCAGAATTTGAAAGAGAGTATTCCAGTCAACATTGTCAATACTTTCTCTAAGTCTACAAATGCTAGAAACGTAGGTTTGTCTTTCCTTAATCTAGCTTCTAAGGTAAGTCGTAGGGTCAGTATTGCCTCACGTGTTCCAATGTTTCTACGGAATCCAAACTGATCTTCCCCGAGGTCGGCTTCCACTAGTTTTTACATTCCTCTGTAAAGAATTCGCGTTAGTATTTTGGAGCCGTGACTTATTAAACTGATAGTTCGGTAATTTTCACATCTGTCAACGCCTGCTTTCTTTGAGATTGGAATTATTATATTCTTCATGAAGTCTGAGGGTATTTCGCCTGTCTCATATATCTTGCTCACCAGATGGTAGAGTTTTGTCAGGAGTGGCTCTCCCAAGACTGTCAGTAGTTCTAATGGAATGTTGTCTACTCCCGGGGCCTTGTTTCGACTCAGGTCTTTCAGTGCTCTGTCAAAGTCTTCACGCAGTATCGTATCTTCCATTTCATCTTCATCTACATTCTCTTCCATTTCCATAATATTGTCGTCAAGTACATCGCCCTTGTATAGACCCTCTATATACTCCTTCCACCATTCTGCTTTCCCTTCTTTGCTTAGAACTGGGTTTTCATCTGAGCTCTTGATATTCATACAAGTAGTTCTCTTTTCTCCAAAGGTCTCTTTAATTTTCCTGTAGGCAGTATCTATCTTACCCCTCGTGAGATAAGCCTCTACATCCTTACATTTGTCCTCTAGCCATCCCTGCTTAGCCATTTTGCACTTCCCGTCGATCTCATTTTTGAGACGTTTGTATTCTTTTTTGCCTGCTTCATTTACTGCAGTTTTGTATTTTCTCCTTTCATCAATTAAATTCATTATCTCTTCTGTTACCCAAGGATTTCTAGCAGCCCTCGTCTTTTTATCTACTTTATCCTCTGCCGCCTTCGCTATTTCATCCCTCAAAGCTACCCATTCTTCTTCTACTGTATTTCTTTCCCCCATTCCTGTCAATTGTTCCCTCCTGCACTCCTTGAAACTCTGTACAACCTCTGTTTCCTTCAGTTTATCCAGGTCTCATCTCCTTAAATTCCCATCTTTTTGCAGTTTCTTCAGTTTTAATCTACAGTTCATAACCAATAGATTGTGGTCAGAGTCCACATCTGCCCCTGGAAATGTCTTACAATTTAAAACCTGGTTCCTAAATCTCTGTCTTACCATTATATACTCTATCTTATGTGACCATTAATGGTGATTCTTAGGTAAAACTAACAGCGGAAGGTATCGTTAATCTTCAAAATATATTACTTTGCTCTGAACACCGTCCTACAAATTATTTGCTTATTACATACTATAATCATTCATCAGGTGGGTTGCAAATTAGCATTTCGATCCCTACTCACAGTAAAGCAAAAAATCAAAATAAATATATAAAAAGTACATGTTGGGCAGATGCAAGTAAGACTCGCACACATAGGCTTCCGTAAAAACTTAATTATGAGTATAGACAGTTAATCCATTCTGGGAATGAAGAACCTCGACGCTTTTTGCTTGCAATGATAGTGGCAAGATATCGCTCCCAGGTATTCCATGACTTTCCAGAATGTTTTAATTTCACGTTCGAAGTCGGACAACAAATGACGAAACAGAACTTTTCTCGCGTGATGTAATTACAAATTCACAATTTTATTGATTTTTTTTTCCTTTACATGAGGACTCGGTATGTTACCAAATTTTACCTCTCTCTTTCACAAGTTATACTCGTACAACAAAACATCAGTACATCCTCAATTGTTTACATAAAAAGAACTGAAATGTCCGACAGATGTCGAAAACAACGTTGAAACAATCATTAATCCCGTGAGCCTGGATGCTTTTATTGGACTTTATGACCTTATATGACACGTATGTCCTCCGTGAGCGTTTATCAGAGCTTGACACCTACGTGGCATGCTCGGTGTAAGTCTACCTGTGTGGTATCCTTTCCCATTCTTCTATGAGAGACCATGACAGTTCCTGGACAGTCTGTAGTGGAACAGGACGACCACGGACACGTCTTCGAACATGTTCCATACATGCACCACGGGGTTTAGATCGGGACTCACCACCGGCCATTACTTCAAATTCCACGCTTCGCAAGACATCCCCGCTGACGACCGCCACCTAAGCTCTGGGGTTAAAACGAATTCAGGGTCACCAACGTATGCAGCAGCTACATGTCCAACAGGATCTGTTCGATTTATTTCCTGATGGTACGGCGACCATGAACAATGACAAGACCCGTGTGGCTACCAACAATGAAGCCTTCCAACATCACAGAACCTGGAAAAACTGTCGATTTCCTGAAGAGGATTTCACAAGTATCGCTCAAGACGGGTCTGTGCGCAGGAAACCTGACATTATCTTTCGTCAGAGGATATCTGGACCCGTCTGTGAATAGCACGTTTCGTCAGTGACGAAGTTGTCAATTGAAATGGGAACGGCAGAACTGAAGGAGGGCCGCAAGATGTTGCCGTGTCAAGAGAACTGCTTGAAAAGACGTCTTGGTCGTAAAGTCCTTCCTCGTAACCTGTTAATTACTGTCTGATGGAATACAGCTGACCAGTGGCCCTTTTGAGATCGTCTTGCAATGCTCGGATGGTAACACCGCGGCGCCGTAACACAGAGATGGCCAGATATCGGTCTTCACCTGGGGTTGTAATGCGTAGGTGACGCTGTCCAACTCTCTTTGTATCCTGACCTGTCTCCCTGTAACGTGTCCACAACCTATGGACGATCATGCAGAGGCATTGGCGTATGCAGGAACACCACAGAAAGTCCATTCTTGTTAGATCTAACAGAGAGCCCTTGCATCATGCACTGCATTACGATGTCACACTGCTGGCCATTAAAATTGCTACACCAAGAAGAAATGCAGATGATAAACGGGTATTCATGGACAAATATATTATACTAGGACTGACATGTAAATACATTTTCACGCAATTTGGGTGCATAGATCATGAGAAATCAGTACGCAGAATAACCACCTCTGGCCGTAATAACGGCCTTGATACGCCTGGGCATTGAGTCAAACAGAGCTTGGATGGCGTGTACAGGTACAGCTGCCCATGCAGCTCCAACACGATACCACAGTTCATCAAGAGTAGTGACTGGCGTATTGTGACAAGCCAGTTGCTCGGCCACCATTGGCCAGACGTTTTCAATTGGTGAGAGATCTGGAGAGTGTGCTGGTCAGGGTAGCAGTCGAACATTTTCTGTATCCAGAAAGGCTCGTACAGCATTCTTCTATAGCACCACTTTTGGGAAGCTTATATTCTCTTTTTATCTAAACTGTTTATCGTCCATGTTTCACTTCCATACCTGGTTACACCCCAAATATCTCCAGAGAAAGACTTCCTGGCACTTAAATCTAGATTCGATGTTAACAAATTTCTCTTCTTCAGAAATTCTTTTCTTTCTATTGCCAGTCTACATTTTACATTCTCTCTACTTCGGCCATCATCAGTTATTTTGCTGCCCAAATAGCAGAACTCATCTACTACGAGGTGCATTCAAGTTCTAAGGCCTCCGATTTTTTTTCTAATTAACTACTCACCCGAAATCGATGAAACTGGCGTTACTTCTCGACGTAATCGCCCTGCAGACGTACACATTTTTCACAACGCTGTCGCCATGATTCCATGGCTGCGGCGAAGGCTTCTTTAGGAGTCTGTTTTGACCACTGGAAAATCGCTGAGGCAATAGCAGCACGGCTGGTGAATGTGCGGCCACGGAGAGTGTCTTTCATTGTTGGAAAAACCCAACAGTCACAAAGAGCCGGGTCAGGTGAGTAGGGAGCATGAGGAATCACTTCAAAGTTGTTATCACGAAGAAACTGTTGCGTAACGTTAGCTCGATGTGCAGGTGCGTTGTCTTGGTGAAACAGCACACGCGCATCCCTTCCCGGACGTTTTTGTTGCAGTGCAGGAAGGAATTTGTTCTTCAAAACATTTTCGTAGGATGCACCTGTTACCGTAGTGCCCTTTGGAACGTAATGGGTAAGCATTACGCCCTCGCTGTCCCAGAACATGGACATCATCATTTTTTCAGCACTGGCGGTTACCCGAAATTTTTTTGGTGGCGGTGAATCTGTGTGCTTCCATTGAGCTGACTGGCGCTTTGTTTCTGGATTGAAAAATGGCATCCACGTCTCATCCATTGTCACAACCGACGAAAAGAAAGTCCCATTCGTGCTGTCGTTGCGCATCAACATTGCTTGGCAACATGCCACACGGGCAGCCATGTGGACATCCGTCAGCATTCGTGGCACCCACCTGGATGACACTTTTCACATTTTAAGGTCGTCATGCAGGATTGTGTGCACAGAACCCACAGATATGCCAACTCTGGAGGCGATCTGTTCAACAGTCGTTCGGCGATCCCCCAAAACAATTCTCTCCACTTTCTCGATCATGTTGTTAGACCGACTTGTGCGAGCCCGAGGTTGTTTCGGTTTGTTGTCACACAATGTTCTGCCTTCATTAAACTGTCGCACCCACGATCGCACTTTCGCCACATTCATAACTCCATCACCACATGTCTCCTTCAACTGTCGATGAATTTCAATTGGTTTCACACCACGAAAATTCAGAAAACGAATGATTGCACGCTGTTCAAGTAAGGAAAACGTCGCCATTTTAAGTATTTAAAACAGTTCTCATTCTCGCCGCTGGCGGTAAAATTCCATCCGCCGTATGGTGCTGTCATCTCTGGGACGTATTGACAATGAACGCGGCCTCATTTTAAAACAATGCGCATGTTTGTATCTTTTTCCAGTCCGGAGAAAAAAAAATCGCAGGCCTTAGAACTTGAATGCACCTCGTACTTTAAATGTCTCGTTTAGTAATCTATTTCTGTTAGCATCACCTGATTTAATTTGACTGCATTCCATTATACTTGTTTTGCTTTTGTTGATGTTCATCTTATATCCTCCTTTCAAGACACTGTCATTTCAGTTCAACTTCTCTTCAAAGTCCTTTGCTGTCTCTGACAGAATTACAATGTCATCGGCACACCTCAGAATTTTTATTTCTTCTCTCTGAACTATAATTTCTACTACTAATTTTTCTTTGGTTTCTTTTACTGCTTGTTCAAGTTACATACTGAGTAACATCGGCGATAGGCTAGAACACTGTCTCACTCCCTTTTCAACAGCTACCTGCTTTTCATGATCCTCTACTCTTATTACTGCCGTCTGGTTTCTGTAAAAGTTGTGAAGAAACTTTCGCTCCCTGTATTTTACTCATGCTACCTTCAGAATTTTACAGAGAGTATTCCAGTCAACACTTTAAAAAGCTTTCTCTAAGTCTACAAATGCTATAAATGTAGGTTCACCTTTCCTTAACCTATCTTTTAAGTTAAGAAGTAGGGCAAATATTGCAGTCAAAACTGATCTTCCCCGAGGTCTGCTTCTATCTGTTTCTCCATTCTTCTATGACGAATTCGTGTTGGTATTTTGCAGCCATGATTTATTAAACTGATAGTTCGGCAATTTTGACAACGGTCAGCAACTGCTTTCTTTGGTATTGGATTTATTACATTCTTCTTGAAGTCTGAGGTTATGTCGCCTGTCCCATATGTCTTACACACCAGAGGGAAGAGTTTTCTCATGGCTGGCTCTTCCGATGCTATCAGTAGTTCTGACGGAATATCGTCTACTCTCGCGGCCTTGTTTCGACTTACATCTTTCAGAGCTTTGTCAAATTATTCTCGCAGTATCTTATCTCCTTTCTTATCTTCATCTACGTGCGATCTTGCATTATCCTGCTGAAATGTAGGGTTTTGCAGGGATCGAATGAAGGGTAGAGCCACCGGTCGTAACACATCTAAAATGTAACGTCCACTGTTCAAAGTGCCGTCAATGTGAACAAGAGGTGACCGACATGTGTAACCCCATACCATCACGCCGGGTGATACGCCAATATGGCGATGACGAATACATGCTTCCAATGTGCGTTCACCGCGATGTCGCCAAACACGGATGCGACCATCATGATGCTGTAAACAGAACCTGGATTCATCCGAAAAAAAAATGTACGTTTTGCCATTCGTGCTCCCCGGTTCGTCATTCAGTACACCATCGCAGGCGCTCCTGTCTGTGATGCAGCGTCAAGGGTAACCGCAGTCATGGTCTCCGAGCTGATAGTCCATGCTGCTGCAAACGTCTTCGAACTGTTCGTGCAGATGGCTGTTGTCTTGCAGGCGTCCCCATCTGTTGACTCAGTGATAGAGACATGGCTCCACGATCCGTTACAGCCATGCGGATAAAATGCCACTCATCTCGACTGCTAGTGATACGAGGCCGTTGGGAACCAGCACGGCGTTCCGTATTACCCTCTTGAAGCCACCGATTCCATATTCTGCTAACAGTCATTGGATCTCGACCAGCGCGAGCAGCAATGTCGCGATACGATAAACCGCAATCGCGATAGGCTGCAATCCGACCTTTATCAAAATCGGAAACGTGATGGTACGCATTTCTCCTCGTTACACGAGGTATCACAACAACGTTTCGCTAGGCAACGCCGCTGTTTGTGTATGAGAAATCGGTTGGAAAGTTTAATCATGTCAGCTGGTTGTAGGTGTCGCCACCGGCGCCAACCTCGTGTGAGTGCTCTGAAAAGCTAATCATTTGCATATCACAGCATCTTCTTCCTGTCGGTTAAATTTCGCGTCTGTAGCATGTCATCTTCGTGGTGTAGCAATTTTAATGGCCAGTAGTGTAGTTGGTTGAATACGACGTCCACAAATGACAACTGCCATCTGCGCACCTCATTAGAAACCACTGGGGCACCGGTATTCACTTCCTTTTCAGAACTCACCCGACACTGTAACACAGCCAATAAATGACGGGTAATTTTAACTGTTGCATACACTGAAAGCGAAGATCTCAAGCCATGCAGTAAGACCTCAGGTACTTACTGAATCAAAACATTTCTGACATACCGGAAGTTGATACACGTGTTTCCACAATTCTTTTGAAGAATATAAAATCTCACAGCAAACACTGGGAGAGTCTCAGAGCAACAGAATATACTGTCTTCACATCAGTCAAGCTATAGGCCACGTAGCCACTGGCAACTGAACATTAAAGGAGCCCTTCCCTCATCTCAAAGCGAAACGCACAACAGCGATTACGATAGTTATAAACTGAAAGGAACGAGATCAAATAATAACAAAATTCAGAGTTGCCTACCTCATCCGACGCATTACTATTCTGTCGAAATTTTTCTTGTGTGTCGTTCTGGTATAAAGGCTTCATAAAGTAGTAAGTATAATGTTCAGCAGTACGACAGTGAAATGGATAACAGATAACCTGACCTGAGATTGTAATACATTCGTAAATTATGTTTGAATTCAATATTCCGTATAGATTCTCGCACCGATATTTCAGTTTTGCTGACTCATATAGTATCCGAATACGGTTCAGAAGTTATAAACCCAATCCAATATAGATGTACGTATAATTCACATCTATTACACTTGTGTAATTGTTTTGGCGAGTGCCAGATTCATGTTCTTGGAATATGTCAGCCACATGTTATGAGTTCGTCATGAATCGATTGGGGGGCAGGAAATGCCGTACAGAAGCAAATACGTTTCTGTCATTGAACGCATGACGTCACTGGAACTCTCCGCGGCCATATTTGTATGTTGGAGGTTGTGTTATTTCACGAGTGTTGTCATTTTCGCTTAATTACTTTCATCCAGTGAGTATTTTACAAATTAAAGTGTTCTGAGTGTGTGAAAGCCACGCCAGATTATGCTGTTGTTGGTTGTAATTCTCACAGTCGCAACATTAAAGTGACTGTAGAAGTGCTTCATGCTTTTCCTTGCAACACAAGTTTGCATAAGATATGGGGTCGAAATGCTTTAGGAAAGATGCTGAGAATGTTGAAAAGATTAGAAAACGCTCTCGTTATTTCAAGTACCACTAAATTTAACGTGGAAGCAAGTGCTTAAGAGTCATGTATTTCCATCGTGTAGTCTTGCAAGAGCAGTGCGGGTGATAGCACACCATGTGCAACATAAGAAAGGTTGGAATGTTTTAACAAACGTGAGATACGCAGGAGGAGGATCGAGTGTTTAGAAATACATTCACTGCAGAAGAAGACTGCTGGTAAATGTATATTTACGAAGTTCTTTTTAATTATTCAGATAAAGTCACTGACAGAATTCCGTAGCGGCGTTACAGAGGAAAAATGCTCATCTGAGAAACGTGTACTGGAAACTTCGAGCACGTCATAAAGATCACTGAAGTTAGTTGTCATCAACGAAATGACGTCTGCACGATGAAGAAGTAATAAAAATGCACTTCTGAAATTAATCGAGTACTGGGCAAAATATTTTCACTCAATCAGACCAGAAATTGGTTACAGGGCTCAGAACGGGTTTCGTAGATGAAAGAGAACATTTACAATTCGATTACTTTGCGCGCCGTTTCGCAGAAAAGTCACAACTTTTCAGGGAAAAGGATATCAACGTCACGTTCTTGGATAAACCGCAGTTTCACTTTCCACCCGGGTATTTTGAAGATTTTTTTAGTTAGATTAGTTAATTCAAATGTTTTCTATAAATAAAACAACTGCATAATTTCTTGAATGAAAACCCAGTGTCCACACGTTAGTTGAAGTTCTCTTAAAACTTGTGATGAATACGGACTGAAAATGAGCGTTGTATAGATCCTGTTTGCTCTTACTACTTTTCTCAGAGCCAGCTTCGAAAATTTCGCGCCCATTTCCAATATTTACTTTGACAGAAAACTGCAAAAACAGAGCGTACTTTGCGCTTTTTTGTGTGTTGCAGCTCGATAGATGGTTGATCTTCTTAAATAAAAAAAAAATGGCTCTGAGCACTATGGGACTTAACATCTATGGTCATCAGTCCCCTAGAACTTAGAACTACTTAAACCTAACTAAACTAAGGACAGCACACAACACCCAGCCATCACGAGGCAGAGAAAATCCCTGACCCCGCCGGGAATCGAACCCGGGAATCCGGGCGTGGGAAGCGAGAACGCTACCGCACAACCACGAGATGCGGGCCGTCTTAAATCAGCAGCGTCAGTTTAAAAGCTGGACAAGTTACAGAATGTAGCAGTAACACTTTAGATATAGCAGAATAGCAACTTAACATTTCATTATGTCAGTAGAATCTATAACACACCAAAAAACATCGCATAAATGCGCGGGCCACATGTTACAGCGCTGTTCCCGAGGCAGACGCTATTTCTTAGCTTTAACCGGTAGCGGCAGTGAATGCTTACTGCCCAAACCTTATTTTGCTACGGAATTTGGTTACGAATGCAGTCATCCTAATGATACTACAGCACACTCATTTGACTATGGTGTGTGAACAGTTACTGACTGGGTAATTGCTTGAGTCTCGTCGCATCTGCCGCAAAGGATGCGAAAGAGGTGAAATTCCATTGATTCTACCAACGGTGGGTTAACAGGCACTCCCCACCCTTTCGCCGGTAGCACACAAGCGCTGATGGAACAAAAGCAACTCGAGCCACTGAGCGAGAAGTGCGTAAGCAAACTGTCGAATTCGCCTGGTGTGAATTGTTTGGCTGGTAGCAGGGCCATCGATGTCGAAACTCAGCCAGCTGATGTCACGTTAACGTGAATCACTAGCTAGCACAGGGCTTTTACACGATTCGGCAACAACAGCGCAAACACTGCTGCGAATTTCCAATGCGCAAGCTGTGACGTTAGCGTGACAAATGCTGGTCATTTCGTTTGTTTTTAAAGCTACGCTAGTTATCAATGGGATATATTTTTATCCACTCGACCGAGTGACAGCTTCGGTAACAGCCAGCTGGGAGGCATTCAGCACAGTTTCGGCATTGTTTTACTTCGCTACTATTTGATGAACGTTTTGGGTTGGAGTTTAACTGTACTTTATTTAACTTTTCGTGGTTAACTTACCGTGGTAATTTATTTCTCACGAGGATACATTTGAGTAATTTTTTAAATAAAAATAATTTTTTATACAGCACGTTTTTAAATCGGACTAAAATGTGTAAAATAATTTATCCTAGCTCAATATGGATTCGTAACACCGTAAACATAGTTCGGAATATTTGTGACTGAATTTTTAATACCTATATCAGTATTTGCATAATTTATAATGAGAAACGTCGGGTGATTGCAATAGATGGTAGTGAGGAGGTGAACTATTCATGCATCAGTTATGTATTGTACGTGCCCAACGTTCGTCGTTATAAATCTGACAAGTGTTTTCATAGCCATTAAGAAAATCACAACTACAAATTTTCAGAACTATCTGTATGGGGTTAGGAATCTGTGTGGGGCTAGGAGAAATTATTTCATGCATTTTAGTCCGATTTATAAAAGTGTTATATTAAGAATTTATATTTATTTCAATACTTTTTCCGCTTTTTAGTCTTACGTGTGTGAAATTTCTCAGTAGATTTTAAACATTTTGGTGGGGTTATAAGAGTGACGTGTTTAATTTCAAATTTGCATCAGTGTCTTTTCAGCTTATCATATCTGAAACAGAGTAATTTTTTACTTACCTACTAATAAAATATCAATATGTTTCATTGTTATTTTCATAAGAAATAAAAGAAGAAGAAAGCAAAGTTCATATCGTACGGTCTTTTACAAGATTTTTATTGTCGTTGTTGAAAGCTGTTGTGACAGCAATCTGGCAAGAACCGGGCGCAACTCAAAGAATCAGCAGAGACTGGCTGGCTGGCTGGTGGAGGTTGGCTGAATGTGAACAGGAGGGCAACAACGAGAGGAAAATGAATACTGGAGATGGCATTACAGAATAACAAACTTCAAACGAGTAATCAAATAGCGAAAACCTAAGGCATAGCGAAATATGAGACCAAACCAAGCCGGCCGGAGTGGCCGAGCGATTAAAGGCGCTACAGTCTGGAACCGCACGACCGCTACGGTCGCAGGTTCGAATCCTGCCTCGGGCATGGATGTGTGTGATGTCCTTAGGTTAGTTAGGTTTAAGTAGTTCTAAGTTCTAGGGGACTTATGACCACAGCAGTTGAGTCCCATAGTGCTCAGAGCCATTTTTGACCAAACCAAAGGTGTCTAATGAAAACGGTTCAAGCACACAGCAAAAACACTACTGAAGGGAGAGCTATGGTGCATCTGGCTTCATAGTGCTGCGAACACTAACTTGCTACGAAGGTTGGCGTGGCCCTGCGATGCGGCAAATGCAATATTGAAGATGCGTTACTAGTGCTCGCAGATATAGTCACGGAGTTCCGCATATACTGCCCAGACCGTATTCTGATACGACCTGCACAACACATCAGTGCTACAGGGTGGCCGAGATGTGTTGTCAACCCTTTTCACCCCCACCAACACTCCTACGGAAGCTAGGTAGATCAAAGAGACAAAAAAGCGATTGAATATTGCATTCCCATCCAGTTGTGAGCTACGATTAAAATTTCACGTCTCTAGTTAATCGGGAAGTTAGTTTCAAATTAAACGCAAAATTTGTACCGAATAGACAGACATACAGACAAGCATGTTCCCTGATAAAATATTTTTAAAAGAGACTTTCTGGAATGTGTTTGCAAAAAATTACACGCTGTGACAGGTGTTAGGATATCTGTAGTGTCTTGTGAAAAGTTTACGTTTGGCAATCTGAGGCTCTTCTTTTTTCTTCTGTGGTGACTTGTTGGCAGCGGTTAAGTTGGCAGTACATTTCCATTCTTCTTGTCTTACCGATTTCCTTTTGTCCGTAGGTTTCAGGTCATAAACCTTTCGTAATTGGTCTTTGTACCTCACACACGATCTACCTTTAGGTATCTTTCCATTAACATACCCCTCTGTTATTGTGTTGAGTTCGTCATCAATCCTTAGACCGCCAATAAGTTGCACTCTTCTTTTGACAACTGACATCTACTGACATCTCTCTCACGCATTTAACATCATCTTCGTCTGTTCCAAGGCGAAGCATAAAATAAATAAATAAATAAATAAATAGACGGAGCTGGAGCATTCCATAGCTTCCATAAAGCCTCAGTCATGATTGTCGTTAATATTACGAAACCAGTGGAAAATATATTTACATTTCTCATTCTCAGTCATAGTTTTATACGAAAACAGCCATTGCGAACTGCTTAAAATGGATCAATTGTTGGTACTCAATCTACAATGTGAAGAAAAACTTGCTCCTGAGTAGCTGGTAATCTAAGCATCTCAAGTACTTTCTAAACAAGTGTAGGTGCTCCTTGTAGGAGAAAGAAAACATAACCATATCTATCGGTGTGGCCGAGAAATGTTAAATGTTCTGATATCCCTCTCAGCTCCCCAGATTATGTAAACTATGTATATTTACTCTCAAACACTGTACTCATAGGGTCATGCAGAACGCATGAAGGCAACGTTGTGTAAGTAGTGGTCCATGATACTGCTCAGCTTACAGAGTAGCATTAACATGCCAGCACGAAAAACATGTCTAATTATCCCCATGTAACCACGAGATGGCACTCAGCAACTATTATCTGCTCCTTTAACAATTATAATGTTTAAGAAAAGATTAGTTTTTAGAAATTGTAGAGTTTAAAGCTCAGACATTATTAGACTTCACAATAATGCCGCGTCTAGTTTTCTGAATAATTTATATTTTCGTGGACCCCACTCATTTTTTAAGTCATCAGTCTTTCGATTTAGTTGGAGCTGTTCTTTACCTTGCCCTGTTTTGTGCTACTCTTTTCGTTTATAAGGGGTTATTCAAACAACTTTCTCTACAACCTGTTTCGAATGGTCTGGTGTTGGTCTGCCTTTATAATTCCCCCCCCCCCCCCCCTACCTCGTACACTTCTATTTCTATCCATCATTTTTAGAAATCCTTCATTTCGCACTTTATATGTACTCTTATTTAACATTTGTCTATATCACCCACCACTTCTCAAACTCTTTCATCTGTTTCAAAAACAGGATCACAAGGAATGCTACAACGCGAAAAGAAATTGTAAGCAGAATACAGCGAAACAAAACTGCGTTTAATTTAAGAAATAACTCGCTGACCAGCAAGAAAATCAGTCTGGAAATAAGGAAACAAATCATGAAAGCAATGATGTGAAGTGCGGCTCTGTGAAGGTGTGAAACTTTGACAGTAGGAAAAATAGAGAGAAGACGGCTAGGAGCCCTGGAGATTTGATGCTACAGAAGGACGTCGAAGTTCAGCTGGAGAGGTTTTGTTACTAATGAAGAGGTGCTGAGGAGGGCACGGAGAACCAGATGTCTCTTGATGCACATCGAAACAAGAAGAGAAACTGGTAGGACACATTTTAAGACACATTAATATCGTTGGAAAAATAGCAGAACGAGCAACTGAGGGAAGTAACGCCAGGGACGACCAAGGATGTCATACACACATCAAATTTTGAGTGGAGTAAGGTATCTTACTATACGGAAATGAAGCGGAAGGCGAAAAAGGAGTCAGATTGCTCATTGCTGCAAACCAACCGAAAAGTATAACACTAAAAACGATGATGAAGAATTAACGGTGTTGGAAGTTTGCCGTGTGATTAAGTATTCCCTTGCACGCTGCTTCAGTACTGCATAAACAAACTTTTTCATAGGAATATTTGGATACGAGTATTTGTATGGTGATTCGCTGAAAAAATTATTTAAACTGTGCTGAGGCAGATATTTCGTTCCTTTTAATTCTGTCATAGCATGAACACAGCGAAAATCCGTCCTGAATACACGTATTTACGGCGTCAACACGGTTCGTGTTTCCGTGCGCTTTTTTCGTTTTTTCTTTTTGTTTAGTTTCTCCCAGTTAAGCAGTGTAAATGCAGCTACCAGCTTTTCACGTCTGCTTTGAAGTCCATATCGGCGATTTGTTTCTTTTCGGACTGCAGTGCAAGAAATTAAACACATTCAGCCGCGAAAGGCGCAAAATTGAATTGGTGAACAAGTCTGCCATTGCGGGACCTTCCTACCTTTGACGCAAGGAAAAGAACGTTTCGACAGGCGGCGTAGTCGCTATTTTCAGGCAGCCGCAGCAATGTTGGTCCCTGTTGGCACCACTGGAAGTTTCCGTTTCTCGCTTCGGCGGAGCTTGAAAGCGATCCGATTTCCGATTGCGCCGCCCTGCAGCGCCAACACAAGGCTTCATTAGCGGCCAGAAAGTTCCCGCGATATGAGCAGCCGCGGAAAACGGAGCGCCATGTCTGGCGTATCACGTGTTTCAGATGACTACTTTAATTAACCGACGAAATCTCCATGTGTCGGTAGCAAATAGGGAACAAGTAATCGGAAATGCGTTATGTGTGCGTCAATAACAATCTGTGAACAATGTACTGTTCTGTAGTTTCTAATAGCGACCACCGTGCACTGCTGATAAAAATGTAAAGGTCACGGTATTCCAGTCACATGATATCCTCCTCCTTTTCATGCTATTTCTAGTTGATGTGTGTATGCAGACTGAGGCGACGAATGAAAATTTGTACCACGGCCGGGACCGGAACCCCTTGCTCATTGGGCAGATACGCTTACCTCTACGCGACCCTGGCACAGCGGATTTTACAACTGCACGGAAAACCCTAGCACGTCTCTCCCCTCAATCCAAATTCCCATTCACGCCTCAACCCTCTTGGTATTCCCCCTAAACTAGAACAGCATTTCAGAGTCTCTCCAACTATATTGGAATAGCGCCTTAGCATCGAATGAAACGAAGGATACTGTCTGAAACCCATCCATAGATGCGTTAATCAAATGAAGCTATTTGGTTCCAGAGGCCTTTTCAAGTCTCAACATGTGTGACATACATAAGGAGACTTAAGCAACGAATGAAAATTCGTACCAAGGCCGGGATTTGAACCGCAGACGCGCTAACCTCTAAACCATACTGGGACGGTGATTTTGCCCAACTGCACTGACCACCCTAGCCTGTCTCCATCCTTAACTGATACTGACTTTCGTAAACTATTGGTATTACTGTGCGTACAGATTCCCCAAAAAAAAATGCATTGATTTGAAAGTCGTGTTTTCATTTTCCATGTCGCCCAAATTCCACTATTGCATACGGCATTTAGTCAGAAAATAGTTTCCCGCACAATCGATTTATCTTCTTGCATTAACACTAACACACACAACAGCTCTGAATTTTGATTACTTACCGTCTAAGGTAAACTGACATCAATAAGATATCGCATAGTCACTACTGCCGAGGTCTGCTTCTTAACACTGGCTGCAAAAAACTGGCTAGTCGAACGCACATTGTTGCTTACAGTTGTTAATTCAAGCCGCAACTGTAGTTACTGCGTTGACGTTGCTCTTAACCAGGAATAAAATCACTCTCAGAAAGTCCTGGGCTGACGGTGTTTTCATCAAATTGTCACATAATACAGAAAGAGGTGCGGGCGGAAATGTGAAACATTGCATCAGATACTTGAACTAGACATATTCTCTGCAAGTAACTCATAAGAAACGCAACCGTTTGATACATGAACAGATGCGTGCAGTTGCCTAAAGTACAACGAAGTATAAATGTGAATGAAAATCAGTTTACAGAGAGAGCAAAAAATGGCTCTGAGCACTATGGGACTTAACATCTATGGTCATCAGTCACCTAGAACTTAGAACTACTTAAACCTAACTAACCTAAGGACATCACACACATTCATGCCCGAGGCAGGATTCGAACCTGCGACCGTAGCAGTCGCGCGGCTCCGGACTGAGCGCCTAGAACCGCTAGACCACCGCGGCCAGCACAGAGAGAGCATTTGACAGAATTTGGCATTTGTGGTTTTTCAGTAATTTGGAGTTGCAGTGTACGAAAGCAATACAAAACTGAATGAGCTAATTATTTTAATTGGCTTGGTCTGCATTTCGTGTGTAATTCGAAAACCACATCGTTCGTAAAGCCCCACTGCGAAAATAAACATAAAATTAAATCTGACACAATAACGTAATTCGACGTACGTAATTCGACGTGTGCAGTAATTAATTGTATTTCGCTACGTGGAAAGGCATACCTCTGTCTAGAAAATTACAAGAGTTACATGTGTGTATGAGTGTTTGTACAGTTTCTTCCTCCGGGAGATATATTCATACAGCGTGCGAGTGGAAATATTTACGTTCCTAATGTCACGTCGACTGCTTTGTTATGAACGTTCACAAATATTTCCGCTGCGTGGGATGCACCAGTGGAGACTTACTAGTGACTACAGAGGACGAGCGAAAACGTTGTTCCTGTAAAACGCACTGATCCTTCCCTTTAATTTAGGAGACGCGCTAACGGATTTTTTAAAAAAAAGTGCAGCGAGGTTTTGAGTTTCCAGGAAATGTGCATTTTAGTTGTGCAGCAACCCGGACACATCACAAACATTGCGCCATTGTATTTAATTCGAGGCAGACCCTTGTTAATATCAGCGACTGCTTGTTTTATTCCCCTGGGTTGCGACTGCACGCCGACGTTTCAGCTATTCTGAAATTCCTGCTGCGTTTCTAACAGAAATAACACTCGTTGGTGCTACTGCCGTGTGCTGCTTCTTAATGGTGCCTTCATGGACTGGAAGCGCTTGTTCACATTTCCCAAGCCTTCCTAGTTGCCAATACGCTGTGTGACGATATTAACGGCACAGAAGAATACTGTAGATTAGATGGGTATATGTGATAGCTAAAGATCAGGTAGTGAATAGATCTGGGAAGAAAAGAAATTTAGGGTACAATTTACAAAAAGAAGAGACCGTTTGATAGGCCACATCCAGATGCATCAACGACTCGTCAGTGTCGAAATGGTGGAAAGTGCATGGTAGACAGTGTGGGGGGGGGGGGGGAGGGGCGTCAAATTGTAGAGGGAGTCCATGTCTCGACTACAGTTATCAGTGATGCAAAGAGATGTACACTGACCATCATCAAAAAATAATTGATGTAGAGTACTGAAATCTCGGGAATACATTTGTCTAGGTAATATATTTAAGTGATTAACGCTGAAATATCATGTGTTAATGTAAGCGCGAGAGAAGCCTTTGCGAATGTGTACTGCTGGAACAAGAATACGCGGTGTAACCACCAGAATGTTAAACGCAAGCAGGTTAACATGCATGCGTTGTATTGTAAAGGTGCCTGATGTCAGTTCGTGGGGCAAAGTTGCATGACTTCGGTCAATACAGGTACGGTTAATACTGTTTTCGGATGATGATGTCCCATATGCGCTCGATTGGAGACCGATCTGGTGATCGAGCAGACCAAGGTAATGTGACGACCCTCTGTAGAACATGTCGGATTACAACAGCGGAATGTGGGCGGGGCGAGCGTTATCGTGTTGGAAAACACCTTTTGGAATGCTGTTCGCGAATGGTAGGACAACAGGTCGAGTCAACACACTGACGTACAAATTTGGGATAACCACGAGAGTGATCTTACTGTCATATGAAATCGTAAGCCAGACTATAACTCCAGGTGTAGGTCCAGTGGATCTACACGTTGGTTGCAGGCCCTCAACTAGCCTCCTTCTAACCAACACATGCTCACCACTGACACTGAAGTAGAACCAGCTTTCATCAGAAAATGCAACAAAGCTCCACCCTGCCCTCCAATGAGCTCTCGCTTGACAACACTGAAGTCGCTGACGGCGGCGGCTTGAGGTCAGTGGAACGCACGCTACAGGGCGTCTGTCTCGGGGCTGTCGTTTTATCAACAGTTTTGTAACAGTTCGTTATGTCGCTGTGGTGCCAACTGCTGCTCAAACTGCTGCTGCAGATGCAGTACGATGCGCCAGAACCATAGGCGGAACATGATGACCTGCCCTACATCTACATCTACATTATTACTCTGAAATTCACTCTACCATTCCACTCCCGAACAGCGCGCGGGAAAAACGAACACCTAAACCTTTCTGTTCGAACTCTGATTTCTCTTATTTTATTTTGATGATCATTCCTACCTATGTAGGTTGGGCTCAACAAAATATTTTCGCATTCGGAAGAGAAAGTTGGTGACTGAAATTTCGTAAATAGATCTCGCCGCGACGAAAAACGTCTTTGCCTTAATGACTTCCATCCCAACTCGCGTATCATATCTGCCACACTCTCTCTCCTATTACGTGATAATACAAAACGAGCTTCTCTTTTTTGCACCCTTTCGATGTCCTCCGTCAATCCCACCTGCTAAGGATCCCACACCGCGCAGCAATATTCTAATACTGGACGAACGAGTGTAGTGTAAGCTGTCTCTTTAATTTACTTGTTGCATCTTCTAAGTGTCCTGCCAATGAAACGCAACCTTTGGCTCGCCTTCCCCACAATATTATCTATGTGGTCTTTCCAACTGAAGCTGTTCGTAATTTTTACACCCAGGTACTTAGTTGAATTGACAGCCTTGAGAATTGTACTATGCATCGAGTAATCGAATTCCAACCGATTTCTTTTGGAACTCATGTGCATCACCTCACACTTTTCGTTATTTAGCGTCAACTGCCACCTGCCACACCATATAGCAATCTTTTATAAATCGCTTTGCAACTGATACTGGTCTTCGGATGACCTTACTAGACGGTAAATTACACCATCATCTGCGAACAACCTAAGAGAACTGCCCAGATTGTCACCCAGGTCATTTATACAGATCAGGAACAGCAGAGGTCCCAGGACGCTTCCCTGGGGAACACCTGATATCACTTCAGTTTTACTCGATGATTTGCCGTCTATTACTACGAACTGCGACCTTCCTGACAGGAAATCACGAATCCAGTCGCACAACCGAGACGATACCCCATAGGCCCGCAGCTGGATTAAAGTCGCTTGTCAGGAACGGTGTCAAAAGCTTTCCCTCTCTGTAGCGTCTCGTGGCCGCATTCAAACTTAGAGAGGTGTTGATAATGGCGTCTTTGCTACCTTAAAGGTATTCTTGACTAGCATCAACTCACCGCGTAGATCTCTAGCGCCACTCTTACGCAACTGACGTGAAATTTGAACAGACGTCGTCTCTCATATGTAGAAACACACCACCAACTTCTGTTCACGTCGCACAGCTCCTGCTTGATGTTGCGATTTTTTTCTCTCCGGTGTACAAATCTAGTCTTCGGGCTGAAGACCACAGCGTTTTAATCGTTTCTTCCTCCTCTCTTAAGATAGTTTGCTTCATCGTATATACGGCTTGGTCCACCCCCGGTCGCCGTCATCTCCACATCAGTCGGCTCTTAACTAGCAACAAGACTATTGGTTCCCAGTTTGGGGGTAATTACCCCTGCGGGGTAATACATCACTGAAACTTCCTGGCAGATTAAAACTGTGTGCCGGACCGAGACTCGAACTCGGGACCTTTGCCTTTCACGGGCAAGTGCTCTTGGTAGAGCACGAAACCACGACAGGAGCGGCACCTACAGGAAGAGAACACAGGTGTCGCTCCAGCTATTCTCGGCCGCACTAGAAGATTTCATCAGAGGACGAGCCTTTATCCAAACGATTTAGCCGTGACTTGTCATCTATATTAATTGTTCGCATGGAAAAAATATGAAATGATCGTATGACATTGTTGGCCGGTAGGCCCAATGCGGGGGATTTCGGTCGCCGTGTTGCAAATCCTTTTTAGATGACGCCACGTCGGCGACTTGCCAGTCAGTGATGATGGACACACAACACCCAGTCATCTCAAAGCAGAGAAAAATCCCTGACCCTGCTGGGATTTGAACCTGGGACCCCGTGCGCGGGAAGCGAGAACGCTACCGCAAGACCACGACCTGCGGACCTCGAGTGGAAATTGTATACATCGAAGGACATTATTTGCATGTCCTCTTCTGCTTGCGACCCGTCTTTGTAGAAACGCGAAGTGTTGTCAGTTTAAGTTATTGTAATGAACTCCATTAATATGATTTGCTTGAGTTGTTGTTTAGCTATCCGAGAAAACCACTTCCTAGGCACCCTGTATTAGACAAGTGGGCAGAATCCCACAGTAATGGTTTCAGAAAGTTTGGGAGCCACTAAACTAGACAGTATCTGAAACCACACTCGATCACTTCCTTGCATTTTTCCTCGTTTAGCAGAGCTGCTATGTCAGTCGGCACTAGACTAGATAACTGACTTTGTTTGAGCCAGATTCTCGGTTTCCTCAGAAACTGGACGCCATGCGTCATTAGTTGGGGCGACTTGCGCTTTTCGCACACCTGAGTGCGTAATCGGCGAGATGTGGAGAATACGGACTGCGGGCAAGTCAAAAGAGGCGAGCCGGCTGCCGGCTTAGCGGGTGAAGTTTGCTCATTACGCCCGCGATTGCACGCCGACTGCTGCGCCACTCATTACGGCGGCTAATGGCGCGAGCGCGCACGATGAGTGACGTGCGGTCCGGGCCAGACTTTCAGCCCCTGCGCTGCGACGATTCGCCGTGCCTGTCACACAGCACCGCTGCGGCAAATTTTATATGCTCGCTAAAACCCGCACTCAGTACGGAGCGCCTGCAGCACGTGTACACCACACTCAGGGTAGTTCAATAATTGAAAAATATCCGTAAAGCAAAAATGATTTAATAAATGAGTATATTTTTTTATTATTTTTTACTATTTTTCCACATATTCCCCGCCAAATCATATCCCTTTCCGATCTGAGCACTTTTTAAAAGGGAACGAACACGAAAGCAACCAAAATTGCGAAATTTTTTTTTATTGGATCTTCATCCACCATATGATATTGAAATTCAATTTCTGAAAATTATGTTCTAGTTCGAGTTCTAAGCTTGATAAAAATAATAATTAACCAAGTTTTCGCACTGGACCACGCTACTTTGCTGTTCTGTATCTGGTCATATTATTTATTCCAGGGGCGTTTTCTTCCAGTTTTATGCAATCACAATGTGGGGAATATTTCAGTGTTTAGCAGATCCACAACTTCTACAAAAGTGTGTGCTTGGAAATATTCAAAATCACGATGAAAGTTACAACTTTCTGATAGGAAAATCATGCCCCAAGACAAAGTTTGTTTCAACGATTACTGATGAAATTGCAGCGTTTGATGCTTGTTTAGTCCGTGCTAATGTTGGCAGACTACGGACTCTACAGAGACTGGAATTTGATTCAGGAACTTTCACAATGTTGATACTGACGGAAATCGGTAGCGGGAGAATAGATGCAGCCTTTGCCTTTCGCTGGCAAGTGCAAAGGTCCAGAGTTCGAGTCTCAGTCGGGCACACAGTTTTAATCTGTCAGGAAGTCTCAGATCAGCGCACATTCCGCTACGGAGTGAAAATCTCATTTTGGAAACATCCCCCAGGCTGTGGCTAAGCCATGTCTCCGTAATATCCTTTCTTGCAGGAGTGCTAGTTCAGCAAGTTTCGCAGAAGAGCTTCTGTGAAGTTTGGAAGGTAAGAGACGAGGTACTGACAGAATTGAAGCTATGAAGACAGTTCGTGGGTCATGCTGGGGTAGCTCAGATGGTAGAGCACTTGCCCGCGAAAGGCAAAGGTCCCGAGTTCGAGTCTCGGTCCAGCACACAGTTTTAAACTGTCAGGAACTTTCATATCAGCGCACACTCCGCTGCAGTGTGAAAATCTCATTTTAGTACACTCCTGGAAATTGAAATAAGAACACCGTGAATTCATTGTCCCAGGAAGGGGAAACTTTATTGATACATTCCTGGGGTCAGATACATCACATGATCACACTGACAGAACCACAGGCACATAGACACAGGCAACAGAGCATGCACAATGTCGGCACTAGTACAGTGTATATCCACCTTTCGCAGCAATGCAGGCTGCTATTCTCCCATGGAGACGATCGTAGAGATGCTGGATGTAGTCCTGTGGAACGGCTTGCCATGCCATTTCCACCTGGCGCCTCAGTTGGACCAACGTTCGTGCTGGACGTGCAGACCGCGTGAGACGACGCTTCATCCAGTCCCAAACATGCTCAATGGGGGACAGATCCGGAGATCTTGCTGGCCAGGGTAGTTGACTTACACCTTCTAGAGCACGTTGGGTGGCACGAGATACATGCGGACGTGCATTGTCCTGTTGGAACAGCAAGTTCCCTTGCCGGTCTAGGAATGGTAGAACGATGGGTTCGATGACGGTTTGGATGTACCGTGCACTATTCAGTGTCCCCTCGACGATCACCAGTGGTGTACGGCCAGTGTAGGAGATCGCTCCCCACACCATGATGCCGGGTGTTGGCCCTGTGTGCCTCGGTCGTATGCAGTCCTGATTGTGGCGCTCACCTGCACGGCGCCAAACACGCATACGACCATCATTGGCACCAAGGCAGAAGCGACTCTCATCGCTGAAGACGACACGTCTCCATTCGTCCCTCCATTCACGCCTGTCGCGACACCACTGGAGGCGGGCTGCACGATGTTGGGGCGTGTCCCTAATTTGCTGGGAAGTGGCGGTGCGGTCCCCTACGGCACTGCGTAGGATCCTACGGTCTTGGCGTGCATCCGTGCGTCGCTGCGGTCCGGTCCCAGGTCGACGGGCACGTGCACCTTCCGCCGACCACTGGCGACAACATCGATGTACTGTGGAGACCTCACGCCCCACGTGTTGAGCAATTCGGCGGTACGTCCACCCGGCCTCCCGCATGCCCACTATACGCCCTCGCTCAAAGTCCGTCAACTGCACATACGGTTCACGTCCACGCTGTCGCGGCATGCTACCAGTGTTAAAGACTGCGATGGAGCTCCGTATGCCACGGCAAACTGGCTGACACTGATGGCGGCGGTGCACAAATGCTGCGCAGCTAGCGCCATTCGACGGCCAACACCGCGGTTCCTGGTGTGTCCGCTGTGCCGTGCGTGTGATCATTGCTTGTACAGCTCTCTCGCAGTGTCCGGAGCAAGTATGGTGGGTCTGACACACCGGTGTCAATGTGTTCTTTTTTCCATTTCCAGGAGTGTATATTATTTCACTTGAACGTAATGGGGCAACGCTGTTGCGTAATTGAGCGAGTCAGGTTTTACTTCAGCTTAATTGTCCTCTGACATACTACAACATATTTCATATTGTCAGCAACATTAATAAATAAAAGCTTGATCCAGAACGAAACATTGCCTCGAAACGGGGTAGAAAACCCGAAGAGATTCTGGTCGTATGTAACACACCCCACTGGCAAGATGCAGTCAATACCTTGTCTGCGCGATAACTGTGGTGATGTTACTGGTGACAGTACTACTAAAGCAGAGTTACTTAACACATTTTTCCGAAGCTCCTTCACCAATGAAGACGAAACAAATATAGCAGAATTCGAATCAAGAACAGGTGCCAACATGATAACCGTAGAAGCAGATGTCCTCCATACAGCGAAGCAGCGTAAACAACTTAATAAGATCCAGACTGCATATTAGTCAGGTTCCTCTCAGAGTACAAGTATGCTGATACAATAGCTCCATACTTGGCAATCATATACAACCGCTCGCTCGTTGAAGGATCCCCACCCAAAAATACTGAACAGTTGCATAGTTCACACCAATCCCAAGAAATGAAATAGGAGTAATCCGCTAACTTTCAGACACATACCAATGACGTAGTTTTATAGTAGGATTTTAGAATATGTTCTGTGCTAGAACGTTATGACTGCCTGAAAGAAAACGATTTATTGAGGAACAGCCAACACGGATTCAGAAAATATCGTTCTTGAGTAAAACGGATAGCTGTTTATTCTCACGAAGTAACGAGTGCTATCGACAGGAGATGTCAGATTGATTCCATATTTTTAGATTTCTAGAAAGCTTTTGATACTGTTCCTCACAAGAGGCTTCTAATCAGATTTCGTGTCTATGGACTACCGTATCAATTGCGCGACTGAATCCGTGATTTCCTCTCAGAAGGATAACAGTAAGTTGTAACTGACGGAAAGTCATAGAGTAAAACAGAAATAGTGGGCCCTCTGAGTGTTACAGGCTTTGTGCTGTTCCTGCTGTACATAAAGTATGTAGGTGACAATCTGAGCAGCCCTCTAAGATTTTTTGCGGATGATTCAGCCATTTACCATCTAGTAAAGACATCAGGTGATGAAAACCAATTACAAAATGATTTAGACAAGATATCTGCATGGTCTACAAAGTTACAATTGATTCTGAATCGAAAAACGTGAAGTTATTCACAGGAGTAATAAAAGGAATCCACTACATCTCAGATACGCGATAAATCACACAAATCTAAATGCTATGAATTCAACTAAATTCTTACAATTACAAATAACTTAATTTGGCACAAACACATTTGTGGATAATTTTGTGGGGAAAGCGAACCAAAGACTGCGATTTATTGGCAGAATACTTAGAAAACGCAACAGGTGCTCTAAAGAGGCTGCCTACACTACTCTTGTCTGTCCTGTTCTGGAGTACTGCTGCCCGGTGTGGGATCCACTTCGGGTAGAATTGACTGAGGACATCGAAAAAGTTCAAAGGAGGGTAGCTCTTTTTTTATTATCGCGCAATGGGGGGCAGAATACCACGGATATGGTACATGAATTATGACGGTAATTATTAAAACAAAGGCGTCTTTCGTTGCGGCCGTATCTTCTCATGATATTCTTATCACCATTTTTCTCCTCAGAGTGTTGGCTCCTTCCTGCATAGGAAGAAATGATCGCCATAATAAAATAAAAGAGAGCTCACAATGAAATATTTAATTGTTCGTTTTTCCCGTGCGCTTTTAGAAAGTAGACCGCGCGACCGCTACGGTCTCAGGTTCGAATCCTGCCTCGGGCATGGATGTGTGTGATGTCCTTAGGTTGGTTAGGTTTAAGTAGTTCTAAGTTCTAGGGGACTGATGACCTCAGATGTTAAGTCCCATAGTGCTCAGAGCCATTTGAACCATTTTTTTTTTTTTTTTTGTTAGAAAGTAGAACAGAGTAGAACTGTCTCGAAGGTGGTTCGATGAACCCCCTGCCAGGCAATTGCTTGCGAACTGCTTAGTGATCATGTGGATTTGGATGCAGATCTTACTTTAATTTTATTTACTAGAAATGCTAACAAAATGTTACACAATTTACAACTCATATTCTATGACATAAAAATGTAATAATCACAACAAACTCATATTTTTGTAATTGAAAACGTTCATAAAGCTGCACTTTCGTAAAAGAGTATTAAACAGTCCTTTTCCTTTTGCAAGACAGACGTATATACCAGCATTTTATGAACTTCGTTTTAGTTCTCCTATTGCAGTGCTCGCATTGATGTATTAGTGGTGACGAAGTGTCACCTACTGTCGGGCAGTGATCTTACCTATCCTGTTGCTTGTAAAAAAAGTTAAAAAACACAAACATGACTTTCAGATAAGAAACGGCATGAGAATCAAAGTACAGAAGTTCACAAGTTTCCAAACAGTAACTTACAAGAAGATCTGAGAACAAATGGTGCGTAACATAAGGCTACCGGCTTGAGCTAACTCTGACGTCGCTTGGTTCCGTCAAATCTACAACAGACGTAGAGAAACAATAATCTCAGACAACCTCAAATTATGTGTCAGAACGTCCTTACAAGTGTAACTAAACAATTCAACTTTGCACACCTTGCCACAGTAATCTGGAAATAAAGAAATTATTGTAGCAATTTGAAGGAAAACAAATAATGCAAAACGGTTGGCGGTTTTGCACTTGGGACCTTAAACGAAAGTACATAATTAAAAAAATTAATTTCTTATAAGTAGATGACTATAGAATTTAGCCTTCCACATAACACTCAACATTAAAATATAACATTTTGTTTGCCCTTTTCAAGTAACTTCAAGACAATTTGGGCTTCGACTACTAATATGGAATGTTCAGCCATAAAAAATATTAGGCAAATTTGTCACTGAAGCAAGGTAAGCGGCGTTATATGCGAGAACCCAAACAGAATTTCGCTCAACAAACCGAGGGTTTCGCGAATGTCAGCGGCCTTTTAGGCCCTTTAGCTAGACGTAACAGAATTGCTCATAGATTTCTTGATACGCCTCTGATTGGTTGTAAATTTATCTCGACTGCACAGTATCCACAGCCAAGGCAGCAGAAATAAGAAACGGGCCTATTCCGAACACGCAAGCCCGCGGTCATCCAAGCCGAAGAATGAAAGAATTTTTCAGTTGCCGGATGCACACCATTTCCACAGCCACAGTCATTTTTTTCAGGCTATGTGAGCGGCGTTACGCATACTCACTATCTGGTCTTCAACCGGATTAGCAGACCAAGCAGCGCGTACGCACAATAACCAAATCGCAAACTTGAACGAGATTACGCGTCCGGTCTACGAAATGCCGTGCACAGCAATGACACCAACAATTCGGGTGAACATCCGGAGACACGCTGTTAAAGTGGCAAATATCAAATTCAAAATTGTTAAGGTTTTCGTGGCCACTTGTTGACAAACTACCTTTTGGCTTCTGTCTCGGGTTCTGCGGCCGACGTTCATCTAATGATTTTTCTGACGTTTCGCCAGCACGAGTGGCTGGCATTGTCAAAGCTTCACCCTCCATTGCCGGTGCCAATTATTTTAATTTACATAAAACATGAAATAAAATAAAGTTGCTCAGAGGACTGACAGATTTAAGTTTTTAAAAATTATTGCATACACTGCGCAACATTTATGATGTAAGGTGTAAAACATATCACCTACTACGAAGTCTGTAACTGTTCATATCTGTCACATGAGCTCACTCCGACAGTTTCAGGTGGAGAAAAATGATGGGAACATATTTTTGGAGGTCTCTGACGATAAAAAAATGACTTACGGAACCGTGTTCAGCAGCAATATCTGTCTATAAGGCCTACTAAACTCTTGAAACTTTTTCGGTCACGTCCTTGGCAAAATACAGTAAAACATATCGTTTTGCCTCGGAGCTCTGTTTCTACCTGTTTTCAGTAAACAACTCCCAGTTACTGTTACCTACCAATCTACGAAGAATGTCGAACAGTGTATTATAAATTTAAAAAAAAAATCCGCGTGATACAGCTGTACACACCCGTTAAACAAGCGTTTGCTGTTTCAGTTACTTGTTGATGTTCAACACCTGTGGCGGTAATACCTTTCGTTATCACTCACTTTCATTAAACACAGTGAAAGTGATCGTAAAGACGGCAGGGGCCACGTTAGTACGGGACGTAGCGAAGCGGTGAAGGCGCGATAACACGCCAGCAGTTACGATTTCACTTTTATCGGTTTCGCGTTATACCCTCACAGTCGCCGGCAGGTCGTATAACGGATTTTATCGCGAGGCGCTGAAAGCAGCGCAACTTGCTTCTCTCCTTTTTAAACGCCATCGCCGTGGATAGAAGACTGACACAAAAGGATGACAACACATCCTGCGAAAGGGACTTCAATGTTGAGCGTTGCCGTGTTTTGCAGCAATGATTTATGATTTTCCCTAAATGCACCTGTAGTGTAATCGTTTCCTCAAATTCATTTCCCGCTTTACTTTCTCGGACTCCATTTGGGGTGGGATATCGATATGGGGTTTATTCAGCTATTTGATTTCTCTCTATAAATGACGATAGCCCCATAAAGCTGTATAACAATGTAGTTTGATTTCCATTAACATAATTCGACTTCAATCTCATCAACAAAAATTATAGAAAACTAAGCTGATAGAGAATCATGCTCATTACACTTCTCATAATACAAAATATGGAGGAGCTCTGCCGTTCTGGCCACAAAAGGGTCCGCCTGATCCGACCAACCGCCATGTCATCCATTATCCATATCCAAGCGGTATGAAAGGTGACTCGGTCGGCAAACCACTCTCTCTCTCTCCCGGCCGTTGCCAGGCTAGCAGACCTCCAGCCGCTACTACTCGGTCAATAGCTCCCCAATTGACATCGCGATTTATGTAGACGTCGTTTCAATCCTCCCACGAAGGTAGAACCCATCGTAGCACCGGTAACCGAACCCGAGCCCTTTTCATGACTGTCATCTACATTGACCACTCGGCTACAGGCGAGTACAATGTAAAGCATAAATAGTAATAAACATGCAGGAATACAGTGCCGGCCGGTCGTTGTGGCCGAGCAGTTCTATGCGCTTCAGTCCGGAACCGCGCTGCTGCAACGGTCGCAGGTTCGAATCCTGCCTCGGGCATGGATGTGTGTGATGTCCTTAGGTTAGTTAGGTGTAATTAGTTCTAAGTCTAGGGGACTGATGACCACAGATGTTAAGTCCCATAGTGCTTAGAGTCATTTGAACCATTTGAGTACAGTGCAAACAACGTGATAAATAAAGAGTATGTATCACCTTGACAGTTACATGGAACGCTGTTGTTGCTAAAATACTGTGCAAAGGTATCTGCATCAAAGAAATCGAAAATACACAAAGGTGACAAAAGTCGTGCGATACCTCCTAATACCGTGTTGGACCTCCTTTTGCTCGGCGTAATTCAGCAACTCGACGTGGCATGGAGTCAACAAATCTTCGGAACTCCACTGCAGAAATACTGCACCTTGCTGCCTTTATAACCGCCCATAATTGCGAAAGTGTTACCGGTGCAAGATTTTGTGCACGAACTGACCTCCCGATTATATCCCATAAATGTTATACGGGATTCGTGTATGGCTATATGGGTGGCCAAATCATTCGCCCGAATTGTCCAGAATGGTCTTCAAACCAATCGCGAACAACTGTGACCCGGTGACATGGCACATTGTCATCCATAAAAATTCCGTCATGGTTTGGGAACATGAAGTCCATGAATTGCCTGAAATGTTACCCAGGTACCCGAATGTAACCACGTCCAGTCAATGATCGGTCTAGTTGGACCAGACCATCCTGTCCAACACGGTGTCAATGTCTATACCTCATCACGAACTGTGGAGGTGGGAGTCTTGCCTGCTCTGTACTGCAGCATAGGCAGCTATCTGTGGGAGATCTGACGACAGAGTGCAGTTCTGGTGCAGAAACAAGTGTTTCGGAGCACAACGCTCAGGACACATTGTTGAACACGGGGTTCTGCAGCACATCACACCTACGTGTTCCCAAGATGACCCAACGACATCATCATTTACGATTTCAGTGGGCACTGGATCATGGAGATTGGACTCTAGACCAGTGAAAAAGTATTGCACAGTCGGATGAATCACGTTTCTTTTTACATCAGATCGATAGTCGTGTCCGGGTATGCTGTCTTCCAGGCGAATCGTGTATCCTCGAAACGTGCATCGGAACTCAGAAGCAGGCCGATGGGGACAGCATTATGTTGTGAGGGGAGGGGAGCGTCCTCATGGGCTTCCATGGAACCAGTGGTAGTTACAGAAGGTACCATGACAGCTGTGGACTCGTGAACATTATTGCGGACCACCTGGATTCCTTCATACTTACGTGTTTCTTGACTTCCGCAAGGCGTTCGATACAGTTCCCCACAGCCATTTAATGAACAAAGTAAGAGCATATGGAATATCAGACCAATTGTTTGATTGGATTGAAGAGTTCCTAGATAACAGAACGCAGCATGTCATTCTCAATGGAGAGAAGTCTTCCGAAGTAAGAGTTATTTTAGGTGTGCCGCAGGGGAGTGTCGTAGGACCGTTGCTATTCACAATATACATAAACGACCTTGTG
Organism: Schistocerca cancellata; assembly: GCF_023864275.1. Taxonomy (NCBI): domain Eukaryota; kingdom Metazoa; phylum Arthropoda; class Insecta; order Orthoptera; family Acrididae; genus Schistocerca; species Schistocerca cancellata. The sequence continues at coordinate 347,321,256 of NC_064634.1, read as the reverse complement.
GAAGACTTCGGAAGTTCACTGAGGCTTTTTGCGGATGATGCTGTGGTATATCGAGAGGTTGTAACAATGGAAAATTGTACTGAAATGCAGGAGGATCTGCGCCGGCCGGTGTGGCCGTGCGGTTCTAGGCGCTTCAGTCTGGAACCGCGTGACCGCTACGGTCTCAGGTTCGAATCCCGCCTCGGGCATGGATGTGTGTGTCGTCCTTAGGTTAGTTAGGTTTAAGTAGTTCTATGTTCTAGGGGACTGATGATGACAGATGTTAAGTCCCATAGTGCTCAGAGCCATTTGATCATTTGAACCAGGAGGATCTGCAGCGAATTGACGCATGGTGCAGGGAATGGCAATTGAATCTCAATATAGACAAGTCTAATGTGCTGCGAATACATACAAAGATATCCCTTATCATTTAGCTACAAAATAGGAGGTCAGCAACTGGAAGCAGTTAATTCCATAAATTATCTGGGAGTACGCATTAGGAGTGATTTAAAATGGAATTATCATATTAAGTTGATCGTTGGTAAAGCAGATGCCAGACTGAGATTCATTAGAAGAATTCTAAGGAAATGCAATCTGAAAACAAAGGAAGTAGGTTACAGTACGCTTGTTCGCCCACTGCTTGAATACTGCTCAACAGTGTGGGACCCGTACCAGATAGGGTTGATAGAAGAGATAGAGAAGATCCAACGGAGAGCAGCGCGCTTCATTACAGGATCATTTAGTGATCGCGAAAGCGTTACGGAAATGACAGATAAACTCCAATGGAAGACTCTGCAGGAGAGACGCTCAGTAGCTCGGTACGGGCTTTTGTTAAAGTTTCGAGAACATACCTTCACCGAAGAGTCAATCAGTATATTGCTCCCTCCTACGTATATCTCGCGAAGAGACCATGAGGATAAAATCAGGGAGATTAGAGCCCACACAGAGGCATACCGACAATCCTTCTTTCTACGAACAATACGAGACTGGAATAGAAGGGAGAACCGATAGAGGTAGTCAAGGTACCCTCCGCCACACACCGTCAGGTGGCTTGCGGAGTATGGATGTAGATGTAGATGTCTTCCCTGATGGCATCTTCCACTAGGATAACTGTCCATGTCACAAAGTCAGAATCATGCTGTAGCGTTTGAGAGGAGAATGATAGTGAACTCAGGTTGATGTGTTGGCCATCTAATTTACTTAAACTATCGGCCGCCAGCTCCGTACCAGCAAACCACTGGTCCGTTAGTTATGATAATTGCGAGACGTAAGCGTAGAAGTCTGGTGCGCTATGCTTCCTGGAACCTACCAATAACTTGTCGAAACCATTCCATGCAGAGTGACAGTAATACTGCGTTCCAGAGGCGGGCCAGTAGACCAACGCGCTGTTGTTGTTGTTGTTGATAATGATGACGATGATGATGATGATGATGATGATGATGGTGGTGGTGTTTGGTTTGTGGGGCGCTTAACTGCGCGGTTATCAGTGCCCAAGAAATTCCCAACCTTTACTCAGTCCAGTCTCGCCACTTTCATGAATGATGAAATGATGAGGAAAACACCAACACCCAGTCATCTCGAGGCAGGTGAAACTTCCTGACCCCGCCGGGAATCGAACCCGGGACGCCGTGCTCGTAAGCGAGAACGCGACCGCAAGACCAAGAGCTGCGGACATCGCGCTGTTGAGGAGGTGGTGAAACAGGTCAGGGCTTTAAAGTCTCAGAGCCTGAATTTTTTTACCATAAATGCAAGCTATATTGCGGTGGAGAAGCACGGGAAAATTTCGCGTGATGTTGGTGATCCTGGTCCTACCACAAAACGGGCAGACTTATAAGAATCTCTCTGGTCTTAATTTTATCGTGAGTTTCTCTAGCACTAACCAGGTCACAAGTTACATTATCTCCAATGCACGGGGTCCGTGTGTTCTTTCCGCGATTACCAAGCAAGGTCCTTGAGTAGCACAGTGCACTCGCTTTGGGGAGAAGTAGGGTTTATAATCCCTCCCAGCACCCCGATTTAAGTTTTCCCTGGTTTTTCTTAAATCGAGCTCCCCCCCCCCCCCCATCCCCCGCTAATAACAATATAGTAAGTTATTGATTCTCTCCGTTGTCCAGACAACCATCGATACTGTTTAAACATATATTCAATGAAACCTGTGAACCGCTGCCTCCTGTACGTGAAAATGTTTATCAACGTTAATATTACATAGGATTAATTCTCAGATAATAATCCTTGAAGCCTGTTGTATTCTTACTTAAATTCACGTCTTAGAACTATTATTAGAGTAAAAATATTCTTGTGATTTTTAGCACTCCTCAAAATTAAATTTATGTTTCATACGCATTAAATTTACGTAATAAATGCAACTTTTTTTGCAAATCAGAGAGTAAATGCCATTCAATGAATATTCGATATTGTCCATAAAAATACCGTTAAATTGAACTGTATTCAAGAGTGTTCGTGTTGAGTACTACCTCTTAGGAAGTCCTGTATCTATTCACAAATCTGCTCCGATGCTCCTTACGCTCGTATTGTGATTACTAAACGACAGTCATGGAGCGGGGCATCAAATAATACATCAGTTACAGCGTTGCCTATAGTTTTTTTTCCATATATGAGAAATATACGAACGACTTCATCTGCAGATGTGTGACCCACAAAACCAGTTTATATTTTGTGTATAAAGATCCGATTTTACTTCAAACTTTTAATTTATTTTATTTTTTCGTGCAGCAATGCCTCCCGCGGGCGTGTGGTTGCAGACCCATTATTCACGAAGAATGTAAGAAAGCACATCCTTTTACTGCATTACGAAATTCATAGTGTGAAAGACGAAAGAGAGCAGGGCAGCTGGACAAGGCCACGATGAAGTTTGAGATCCGAAAAAATGGCCTACGAAAACGGCAGGTATGAAGAGAACGCCTCTGCAGAAGTTTCTCGTCAGAGAGTCTAAACACGTGAGGTGGCTGTGACAACACGAGCCAGCTAGTCCCTGTCTCTCGCGGCCCCATTCTTATTGGACCGGACGAACGCCAGAGTGCAAATGGAAGAAGTGTGTTCCCGTTTTGTTGCCAGAGAAAAGAAATGCTTTGTTCATTCAGGAGGGGTGGGAGTACAGCAGCGAAACCGGCAAGGTAGCGGGATGGGTGGAAAAAAGACTCGCAGAGAAAACTCTTATACTGAAGACAACGGTCACGCATTCTTTCACTGTTGCGGATCGGATAGAAGAGTCCTCCATTGCTCAGTCAAATATTGAAGTTGCCTACCTTGCTTTTTTTTCACCGACAGAGAAGTGCTTGGATTGAAAAGGGCTTGAGGCAGGGATGTAGGTTTTCTACTCTGAAGTTCATTTTATATATCGAGGGAGCAATGACAGAAATAAGGCAAAGGTTCAGAGTGCATTTGAAAATTTAAAATGACAATGAAAAGATTCTTTGATTACATTGATTTCCCCTGTGGATGTGAAGAATAATTACAGGATCTGCTGGATGTAATTGTCTACTGAGTAAATAACGTGAATTAGGTATAAATAAAAAAACGTGATTGTTTAGTGGTAGCATAAAAATTGCGGACCACGAATAAGAAATAGCGAAGATTTTCTGATACCTTGAAAGTGAAATAATGCATGAAGAGCGATGCAAGAAGCACATAAAAAGCCGGTTAGTACAGGAAAAAAAGAGCTTTCCTAGAATCAAACAATGGTCCTCTCCGATGAATTAATATCTGAAGAAGTGCGTTTGGAGCACAGAGCCGTATGGAGTAGAATCGTAAGCTGTGGCAAAACGAGTAATAAGAGAAACGTTGTAAAAGGGACGTTTTAAAAGGTTGCTAAGAATTAATTGTACTGATAAGAAATGAGATTGTCCGTAAACTCGTCGAGGAGTGGAGTATATACAAAACATAACAAGAGGAAGGGGTATACTGGTAAGACATGTGTTAAGGCCTCAAAGAATTAATTCCATATTATCCGAGGGATCCGTAGAGGGCACAATTTGTAGGGCTCGACATCGGTTAGAATATATCCAGTAAACAAATGAGGATGTTGGGGGAAGGTGCTCATCTGAGATGAAGACGACGGAGATGAAATTATGTTGTGGCACATCGAACCAATCTGAAGAATAAGGACCTCCCCCATTTAGTCCCTACCCTTAAAAAAAAAAAAAAAAAAAAAAAGGTTCGCTCTTCAGGACATGTCATTCACTTTGAACTGCATGGTGCAATGTACAACCGCCAGTATACTTCAGTCTGGTTCCAGCCTGGACTTGGCAACTGTGAAGCTCCACTGAACGTCCATCTATTTTTGAAATGAATAAGAATGTACATCGCAGATGATTTTCCACGGAGGACGAAGTGGCGCATGAGGTTATGGAAAGGACACCTCCAATTTCTCTCTCCCGCTCCCCCAATTATCATTAATCGAAGAAATTGGGAGGGTTCCGCGTCAGCGTCCAGCCAGTTTCAGTTTTCGTACTTTCCTTAAGATCACTTCAAATGAATGCCAGGCTCTATCCCTAAGAATGGTTACGTCAGTTCCCTTCCCGGTCATAAGCAGTTCCAAAAGCTCGCTGCGTCTCTGATAAACTCGTTGTCAGCGGGTCCAAAATTCTAACCGTCGGCTCTCATTTCCCTCTTTTCTTCTGTCGCATCAGAATGTAAAAAAAAAAAAACCTCGTAGTTCGTATAGATAACGTTCGATCATAAATTTGAGTCTATCACGAACGTACATTACTCCTACAAGAACAGGTGTACTATATACACACGCATATGCAGTGAGGTGACACAAGTCATGGAGTACCTCCTGTGATTGTGCGGAACTTCCCGTTGCCCGGTGGAGTGCGACAGCAACTCCACGTGGCATGGAGCAGCAAGTCGTGGAATCCCCATGCAGGAACACTGAGCCACGCTGCCTCTATAGCTGGCTATAATTGCGAAAGTGTTGCCAGTCCAGGATTTTGTGCACGAACTCACCTCTCGATTGTGTCTCATAAATGCTCGATGAGATTCACGAAGGAAGATCTGCGTGGCCAAATCATTCGCTCGAATTGTCCAAGGTGTTCTTCGAAGCAGTCGTGAACAGTTGTGGCTCGGTGACATGGCGCATTGTCAGTCATAAAAATTTAACGGTTGAATGGCTGCAAATGGTCTCCAAGTTGCCGGACAGAACCATTTTCAATTAATGATCAGTTCAGTTGGATCTGAGTACAAACGACAGTTCCGCCACTGCACTGCCCGTTTATACCTTGTGTACGCGGTACTACCACCAGCTGTATATGTGTATAGCACTATCCCGTGACTTTGTGCGGTCTAACGCACGGCTTTCCGGATTGGGAAGGAGCGCCTGCTCCCCGGCATGAATCCGCCCGGTGGACTTGTGTCGAGGTCCAGTGAGCCGGCCAGTCTGTGGATGGTTTTTAGGCGGTTTTCCATCTGCCTCAGCGAATGCGGACTGCTTCCCCTATTCCGCAGTAATAGACGTAAAGTCATCGAGTAAAACAGAAGTTATATCCAGTGTTCCCCAAGGAAGTGTTATAGGCCCTCTATTGTTCCTGATCTATTTTAACGACATAGGAGACAATCTGAGTAGCCGTCTTAGATTGTTTGCAGATGATGGTGTCATTTACCGTCTTGTAAAGTCATCAGATGATCAAAATGACTTGCAAAATGATTTAGATAAGATATCTGTATGGCGCAAAAAGTGGAAATTGACCCTGAATAAGGAGAACTATGAAGTTATTCACATGAGTACTAAAAGAAATCAGCTGAATTTCGATTACGCGGTAAGTCACACAAATCTGAAGGCTGTAAATTCAACTAAATACTTAGGGATTAGAATTAGAAATAACCTAAATTAAAACGATCACATAGATAATATTGTGGGTAGTGTAAACCAAAGACTGCGATTCATTGCCAGATCACTTAGATGGTGCAACAGGTCTACCAAAGACACTGCTTACACTACGCTTGTCCGCCCTATTCTGGAGTACTGCTGTGCGGTGTGGGATACGCATCAGGTGGGACTGACGAATGACATCGAAAAAGTACAAAGAAGGGCAGCTCGTTTTTTATTATCACGAAATAGGGGAGATAGTGTCACAGAGATGATACGTGAATTGAAGTGGCAATCATTAAAACAAAGGCGTTTTTCGTTGCGACGGGATCTTCTCATGAAATTTGAATCACCAGTTTTCTCCTCCGATTGCAAAAACATTCAGTTGGCACCCACCTACATAGAGAGAAATGATCATCATGATAAAATAAGAGAATGCAGTGCTCGCACAGAAAAATTTAAGTGCTCATTTTTCCCACGCGCCGTTCGAGAGTGGAAAGGTAGAGAGACAGCTTGAAGGTGGTTCATTGAACCCTCTGCCAGGCGCTTTATTGCGAATAGCAGAGTAATCACGTAGATTCCACCTCAGCTACACTATGTCGGCGATTTCTGCGCAAACAAGTTCTCCACGTACGTGTACACCACCATTACTCTACCACGCAAACATAGGGGTTACAATCGTTGATGTGAGACGTTCCCTGGGGGTGTCCACCGGGAGCCGAACCGCACAATAACCCTGAAAGAGTGGTTCTGTGGTGGGCGGCGGAGGGGTGAAGTGGACCGCGGTAGTCGTCGTGGGGTTGTGGTCCACTGCGGCTGCGGCGGGGATGGAGCCTCTCCGTCGTTTCTACGGCCCCAGTTAACATACAATACAACACAAAATCCCGTGACTTTCGTCACCTCAGTGTACTTCATACATTTTTACGCACTATCTGGCAGGAAAGCAGATAACCTGACTTTGACTTACGTCAGTGGACAACGGCATTCACTATGTAAGAGCTAACACAGTCAGTTTACCGGTCGGAGTGGCCGTGCGGTTCTAGCCGCTACGGTCTGGAACCGAGCGACCGCTACGGTCGCAGGTTCGAATCCTGCCTCGGGCATGGATGTGTGTGATGTCCTTAGGTTAGTTAGGTTTAATTAGTTCTAAGTTCTAGGCGACTGATGACCTCAGAAGTTACGTCGCATAGTGCTCAGAGCCATTTGAGCCACGGTTTTGTCTAGAGTGTCACACACAGTCAGTTTCAGAATAAACTTACAAACTGCTTGCAAGACGATCTTCTTGTGTAACTTAAAATAAAAATGGAAGAAGTACCCTGGAAAGTCATGTGTTAACAGTCTCTCTTACTTGTAATTATTGTGAGCAAATGGTGAGAGACCTTCCAGTATTTTCGATTTTTTGAGCCATATTCGGTACAGAAGAGCAACCAAAATTTATATTTAATTATAGTGCGCAATCTGGAGACGATTTACCGTTGACGTGATAAATCCGTGGCAGCTGTCTTCTCTTGTCTGAAAAGGAGGAACTGGCGGCTCAACTCCAATTAGAGAATCTAAAGAGTCTGTAGGCAGATAACTGAGTCCTTGCTCAGTCTGGAGATCCTGTAACGTCAGGGATAGGGCATGACCCGGTCTCAGCGCTTCTCAACTACTGTTCCACATCAGAGTTTCAGTACAAAAGAATTTTATGCATTGTCCTCCCAGGACGGACGTTAATCATTTTCTCTATATTCGGTTCTGAAGTACTTATGTAGATGTAGAACGCTCCATAGGACATGCTGATTAACGCCACTGGTGTTCCATTCAGTGGGCTGCACTATAGAGTTGTCTGCCTCTGTGCGCTTCTTTCATACTGGGTCACACAGAGATGTACATCGCACTGACGTAGAATAACTCGAAAAGGATTCGGAAGATGACTTACACGATAAATGAGATCGGGCATCGGCCAGATTTGGGATTAAGATAATCATTCACAGCGCCTATCCCATCGGTGTATCGTCAACGTACTATGCACAGCAAAATGGAGTAATGAACCAATATTTCTCTTGTTTTGCATGGTCTGAGAGACATTTCTTTTCGAGTGTCGTATGTTTATAACAGCCGTCGCTTTTATAACCTCGTCAGTTCTGGGCTTAGATTTTATGAATCAATGGTATATATTGATATTTAATCCACTGTTCTGGAACAAAATAAAACTAAAATACTAAATTTAAAAAAGAAAAGTGTCTCACAAAACTTTTAAGTTATGTTCAACTTGAATACTGTTATGTCAAAAAGTAACTGAAATACATGCAATATTCAGAAAACTCAAAATTAAACTCCAGCATATTATGGAAGCAATGCCACTGGATGTGAAAATACAGGTCGCTTCCGGATGTAGATTCAGCGGTACATTACAAAAAATATCGTATTGTTGTAACGAAATAAGCTACCGCTTATTCGATAGTGCAAGGTATATCAGCATATTCTAAACACGTTCTAGTTCAACATTACGAAATACAAACAAAATAACTTCATTTCTTGAAAATAAGCTCACACTGTGATAAAGAGGTTTCTCCAAATCGGTGCTACCACCTGCTGAGAACATGTAGAAACGAAAACGAGTGCTGCTCGGAAAGAAAATGATATAAAGTAGATTACACAATCAGGCACAGCGTGTTTAGTTTATTTCCGGAGCTTGAAAAAAAAAGTTGGATGTAGCGGATATGCTACATAAGGACTGAGAAGGATAACAAGTGGTGGCGTGGAGTGTGTGTGTGTGTGTGTGTGTGTGTGTGTGTGTGTGTGTGTGTGTTACTATTAATCTAACTCTTGCAGAATTTTCGTTGTTTCAACATAATTTTTGTTATGTTGGGAGAGCTAGAAAAAAACTTACTGCTTGTGCAAACTGTGTCGTGTTTAAACTGGGAACTACTGCGTAAAACTTGCGAAGCCCAGTTATCCTGTGCCGCAGCGTGTAAATTAGCACTTTCGCAGCCCGCTTGGCTGTGACCGTTACTTTTATGAAGGACATTGAATTTGGAACCAGACCAACGGGCGGCTGTTTTGACTTGTACGCCTTCATATCAAACGCCGTACAAATACCTATATGAGCGAAAAGCTGTTCAGTGCATATTGGAATGTTACACTTGACAAGAATACTAAGCGTTTCAAATTAATGCCATCTGACGTACCACTGCAAGGACCATAAGGTTTGATGATACGCAGCTCAAGTGCGAAGACTGATTGATAAGGCAATGCATAGGGACTGTGTGTAGGGCTTAGTGCCCCCATCGAGGTGGAGGGCGTAGGCGCGAATCGAAAAAAGGTAGCAACGAAATCATTCGTGGCATTTTCGAAGGAAACATCCCAGCATTTTCCACATCTGCGAGTAAATCTGGATGACCGGATAGTGATTTACATTCACCTCGTCCTGAAAACAGTGTCTCAAGCGCTGCACCAATTCGCTCGGTCGTTACCGAAGCGACTGGAACCTTCAAATACGTATGTTAGCCTGGACGTTTAAATTTAATATCATTACGTAATATTTAATATCGTACAATATATATCCCCTCAAATATCCTACTAGAACTTGTAACCTCCCCACAAAAAATGTAAATGAAAATGTGCCAAGTGTAACCTCCCCACAGAATTTTATTTTAAATTAGAAACCAAGAACCAAGTGTAACCTCCCCACAGAATTTTGAAAAATAAAAATAAAAATGAACCACGAACCTCTGCACCTCTGAACAAAATTAGTACCCATTCATGATCTCTATGCTGAAATGCATTCACATTTAATGTAACCACAAAATTCAATTCCTAAACGCGGAAATAATAAAAATATTCAGTAACCTGGTAAATTTTATGACGACAGCAGCGCTGCGCCTCGGCCCTGTATTCTGAATAAAAAAAGGGAAAAATTCTTACCTCAATAAAAACTGCGAATATATATCTGCTCTTATGTAGAACCCCCTTTTTTTTGGCACAGCTTCGTGCAATGCTGGCGTATATTTTTTTTTAATTTTTGGAAGGAATGATCATGCAATGGATATTTTCTTCAAATTGAAATGAATGCTTTTCTTTAAAAAAATTGCTTTATATTATAAAAATTATTATTGGGGGCATTTTTTTAACAAATTGACATTTAATATACATTACTAGATATGCGCAAGACTGCTTCTTTACCTTCTACAATAATACTCATCGTCCAGAGTCCCGACCGGAGCAGACTGCAGACACGCGCAGGCACGCGTCGACTACTGCAGACTACAGCTTACTAGCACGGACTGAAGACTACTACTGAAGACTACTGCCGACTCACGCAGACTACACCAGACTGACTACTGTCGACTCACGCCGACTAGCAACAAGCAACAACTAACTACATACTACTCTCTGGTCAGAGACTCTGCCATGCCTCGCCCATCGCGGGCAATGTATACGTCTTACATAACCCCTCACGCCGACTAGCGACAAGCAACAACTAACTACATACTACTCTCTGGTCAGAGATTCTGTCATGCCTCGCCCATCGCCGGCAATGTATACATCTTACATATTAACCCTCCACTGGGGGGGTGGGGGGGATGGGCAAAAATTTGGCAGCGATGGTGAGTCAATTGGAATCGTCCGTAGTAGTGTTCTGTCCGTGCTAGTAAGCAGTAGTCGGCGCGTGCCTGCGCGTGTCGGCAGTCTGCACTCGTCGGGAGTCTGGGAGTCTGGAGGATGAGTATTGTTGTAGAAGGTAAAGAAGCAGCCATGAACAAAAAATTTGTACTTAGATCGTGAGAGTTATAGACTATGTCTGCACTTTGACTAGTATTGAGCTTCGCTTTCTCACTCATATGGTGAGATCCGTCTGTGCAAACAACTGATGCAACAAAAAAAGAACTGTGTAGCTCCTCCTTCAGTACGGTGTGCTGTCTCAGAATTAAGAGAGACCGTAGAAACAGACGCTCGATCGTTGCTACAAAGGTCGTGGAGTCAACGTTCACTTCTCACGACAGTTTTCCAATTCACAAACACGTCCTTCGTTCTACCTATCCGTTTTAATAATCACGTGGCGTTCTGCCGAATCCTAAATTAAAACGCACTGCGAAAATGCTAAGCAGCCTCCACCATTTCATGTTAATGCTCCCGTCTGTTTTACGCGGACTCCTGCAGCATTTATCTGTGCGTAAGCGTTTTCCGTCCGCCGTGACTTTAGCTTAATTAAAAAGCAACTCGAATTTATGGAGCATTTAAAGTACACCGTTCTTCTTTCTCCTTTAACGTCGGAGCTTCGTAGCCGTTTTTACGCTACAAAAGTGTGCGTACGCTTATTCTGTGTATAGGAAAACGCAAGCAGACTCCACATATAAATCCAGTTAATTACATTGTCATAATATCTGCCAAATAACCCAAAATATTTCAAGAATAAGGGGGTTTAAGAGAAGTAGGAGGAGAAGAGCAAGGGAGGGGAAAGAGTTGGGGGAGTGACGCAAACAGAAAAATAATGAGGAGAGTGAAAATGACAGTGGATGACGCGACAGTGATGGAGAATGATAGAGGAAAGGATGAATCGCAGATGTATGAAAAAGGATGGAGGGAGAGAAAAACAGTATATGAGAGAAGGTAGGGACTGAGGGAGGACTGGAAGGTATACAGAGATACCGATATACAGAAAATTAAATCTTCAGTGAAACAATACCGTCCTCACAGAGGTAACTGTGGACTGGGCGGTATTTTTGTTCGTACTCTGAATTTTTCTGTAGCGTGTTGTAGCAATTTTATCACTTATTATATGTTCAGAGCCATCCTCATGCAGGTGCCTTTTTGTTGTTGCACAGAAACATTTAGAAAACGAATTGCTATAATGCAGTGTAATCTTCTATCAGCGGGAACTGGAGAAAGAAATGGCGTACGAGAAGAAATCACCAAAGATTTCTCTTGGAAGATATCTGGAACCTTCAGATTTTCGCAGTGGTAGTTATTAAATTTGAGCATGATTTCCCACTGGGACGACTGAATACTTTTGCCATGGAACGATGTCAGATTGTTGAAGTGAGATACAGTGAAGAAAATGCATTGTATATTATGAGCAACATTACTTCTAACAGACCAGCTGCCAATACGGTCAAGGAGCATGGCACTACTAAACTAGAAAACTCTGCTTCATACATACTTACTCCAAGTACCATTAGTAAGTGGAAGTGAGGTTAATGAAACTGGTGTACAAGATGCGGTTTGCCACGCAGCGCACATTTGCTTTTAAAGTGCATTAAAATATATTTTTACTAGCCTCTGTTCAAGGAATTGTGCTTTTGCGATGGAAGTACTGTCACTAGGTGCTAATATCGATAAACTACAGTACTTTTTTCTTCATTTGTCTGGAAATGTCTGTAGTTGCGCTGTAATTACTTAACGTATTTCGTATCAGTCTATGCAGTTATCAAAAATCCTCATTTATTTCAGCGTGCATCTTTCGATGTACAGGATTAAGACATTACAAGCATATGATTGCAACATTTGTGTAATATTTACTCGTGTATCGTGTCAAGGATTGGGGTGCTGCGACTGAAAGTGAAAACAGGTCAGAATACCAGACTGTACGCAGACGATAAAAAATGGTTCAAATGGCTCTGAGCACTATGGAACGTAACTACTGAGGTCATCAGTCCCCTAGAACTTAGAACTACTTAAACCTAACTGACCTAAGAACATCACACACATCCATGCCCGAGGCAGGATTCGAACCTGCGACCGTAGCGGTCACGCGGTTCCAAACTGACGCGCTTAGAACCGCACGGCCACACCAGCCGGCGCAGACGATACTTCCGGAAGTGGGCATAAAACAGACTAAAATACAACCACTGATCCAGTAAAACGAAATGCTCATTGTGATGTAAATTGGCATTTTAGTTCATGCGTAGATGAACCCAAAATACTTTAAGTACAGTATTTTTTTTTGTTTATTTTTGCTAAGCAAAAGAGATTATAATAACAATAAGAATAATATTTCGATATTTGCCACTTTATTTCTTGTGGTTTCGTGCGAGACACTATGACAAGATGAAATCATGTTCAAATTTGTCCGACTTGGAAATGAGCACCCGCTAACTTACTACCTGCCATAACCCTGGATTCGGTGTGGGGCGGCGGTGGGGTGGGTGGACTGCTGTAGCCTGTTGTGGGGTTGTGAACCACTGAGGTCTACGGCGGGACGAAGCCTCAACGTCCTTTCTAGGTCCCCGGTGTAATATAATACAATACGATACCACCTGACATGACTGTGCCTGAAACATCGAATTTACCTATCACTGTAGGCGTGATTTCAATTTCCTTTCTACTTCAAAAAGAGTCAATCACAGACTTAATTATGTGTACGAGAGTCGGGCTGAAAAGTAATGCCTTCGAATTTTTTGTGTGGAAACTCGTAAAGATTTTTATTTAAAACAAACGTTATTAATATTCTATATTTTTATTCTTCATGTTTACATATTTCATTCTCAAAATGGTCACCTTGGCGACGAACACATTTCTCCCAACGAGAGTCCAGTTTGTTGATATCGTCACTGTTAAATGTTTGACTTTGTCGCACCACTTCATCACTACAAAAATCAAGTCCTAGAAGGTGATCTTTAAGTTTTGGAAACAGATGAGAATCGGATGGGCCAAAGTCGGGACTGTACGGAGGATGATCAATGACTGTGAACCCAAGACGTCACTCATGTATGGTATGGCATTAACATGTTGGAAGAGAGGGTGCTCCATATGTGGATTCATGCTTTCAAAGCTCTCTAGCGTCAAAGGATTGCAGCTTGCTTGAGAGAAGTGGGAAAGTCGACAGGTTAATATGGATGGCACGGAATACCTCAAGTGGTACTGCAGACAGAATAAAAAATTCAGAGGCATTACTTTTCAGCACGCCCTCGTATTTATGCTTAAGACCGACAAGGAAATTAGTAATGAGTCCCACAGACTGAAAAGAGTAAAAGGGTTCTGAAACAGATGGCAAAAGTGTTTGGAACCGATATAGTTATTACTCGACAGGGAGACAACTGTAGATGTAAGTAATGAAGAGGACACATAAAAAGTGAAGAAAAAAAACAGGTAATTGAGAGCGAATGAGAGAGAGACCATCTAATGATGTCAAGTGGCAGTAAAATGTAGCAATTTACAATAACAGATGGCTCTGAGCACTATGGAACTTAACATCTGTGGTCATCAGTCCCCTAGAACTTAGAACTACTTAAACCTAACTAACCTAAGGACATCACACACATCAATACCCGAGGCAGGATTCGAACCTGCGACCGTAGCAGTCGCGCGGTTCCGGACTGAAGCGCCTAGAACCGCTCGGCCGCAACGGCCGGCTACAACAACAGAGGCATGGAGGAGTCGTCCGTAATTGCGAGTTGAAATAGTAATTGTGGATGATCTGAAAGTCACAACTGGCAATCAACAATATTATTAACTGTTTCTCCGATTAATTCGCAGCCTTTTATTGATATTGTGGTGCCTGCAGTCCACGGTTAACCTGTCTTAGCGTGGCGCCTTTACAGCGTGGTCTGTTGATTGCCTCCTGTACCAGCCACCAAAAACTCAGCTTGGCGATAGAAGCAGTCGGGTGCCAGCGAGTAGAGCTCTTGCTGTGGTGGTGATTTAAAACCTTGGGCTTTGAAGGAAACGGCTGACAGTGGACAGCGTTCTACATTTCACAGCCAATCTAACTGTGCCAATTTGCACGCATTTGGGCAGGCTACTTAGGGTTCGCGAGTGCGACTTTTGTAGCTGTTGTCCTCTTATTTTTCGGCACAATCTTCTCCAATGACCGTCTGTGAAGATCTCGCAACTCACACTTCTGTCCGTTCTGTGACTTCGTGGATGAATTTTTTCCACTTCCCCTGTATCGGCATAGATCTTCGATACGGTGCCTCTTGAAATATCAAATACTTCGGCTACCTTGGTTTCGGAAGCAGTCACCATATGAGCACCAACAGTTTGCCCACATTCGAATGCACTTAGTTACGACATGATGCACTCACAACTACACAGAACACTGCTGCGACAGTGAGTGTCACTTGCAACGTATTGTGGACATTGTACAGGCATCGTTCGTAGTCAAATACAACAGCGACACTTACATGCTTGGTTGGCACCTGCAGTTGTATTCAGGCATGAATTTCGAGCGGTTTCCATATTTTTGTCCAACCCTTGTAGGTCGAAGGGCTCTCTTACAACAGAAAACGCCTTTTCGGTGAATATAACTAACTTGTAGTTTAAATTCAATTACAACCAACAAAAATTGTGCACAATATCTCTATACTGGGCCGTCGTTATAGTGTCCTTTTTAGCTCTCGCCCGTCCTCACAACACACATAAAATAATGAATCGAGTTAGTCAGAATTAATAATTTCAAGTGGGACTATCATTGCTAGCCTCAAAGGCTTGTTAATTTCTGAGTACCCTAATTCTGATGGGCGACAATATTTTATCACCCCTGGAGGTTGTGGCATCACAAAAAACATCGGTACGGATGCGTTTTGCATCTGTCCTGCAATTTTTGTGAACTGTATTTCAGCTTTCATTGCCTACTTTTGTGGATCTCTGTATATGCTTGGAAACTGTGGTTTTTCTTTGAGAGTGACGTGACCATTAGCGGTCTATGGCAACTCTTTCCTAATGTCACGTGAAAGAGCACGCGAATGGATCGACAGGCGGCCCGGAAAAATGACGAGGGATTTGGGAGGCGGTGAACGCCAATGGACAGTCGGAATGAATTTCATTATTGCGACGGCATTTAATTCGGGATCGCGAGGCGCGCCGCTGAGTGACGGCTGCCGCCAGGCTGCGGAAAATTGGCGCCAGCGGGCTGGCGCTCTCTACCCCCAGGATAATCCCCGTAATCCCCACCCCCGCCCCCGCCCCCGCCCCGCGTGCCGCGCGCAGTCGACAGTAGAGTCGCGGGCGACCGGCGACCACTGGAGTGTAGCAGATGCGCCGACAGCGGCGGCCGGGCGACTGCCCGCTCATGCATATGCAGCAGGACTCGCCAGGAATGTGCCAATCCAGCCGGCTCTCCCCAGAGTCTGGGACGTGGGCCGAGGGCCGGGACGAGAAATACCAAGTCCACGCACTGTGCCACTGCGGTACGCAATACTAATGGCGCAGTAGCCAATACAAAAGTTATTACACCGTAACGACTTCTCTTTCGCGCTGACATTCCAAAAATCCTGTCGATCTTTCTCTCTAAACTGCCGATTTTTTTTCCTAACCGTTAGGAGCCGAGAATTGCCGTTTCCCTCACTGCTCCACTCCCAGCTCACTTTCATGTGGTGGCATACATCATAGATATGCAATAGACTGTGACCTAAAAAGGCCCGCTTTACTCGTTAGGAAAGAAGAGAATATTAATTACATCGCTTATGGAACATGTTGTACCGACTACAGCTTTTAATTAGAATGAAAAAAAATGTAATTCCGCGTCGGTGAATAATTTTTATTTCATTACTACGTGTTTCGATAGTTAACCGTTATCGTCATATGAACGACATTTAAATGACTGTTCTTTGTGCTAAGCATTGCGGATTTAGTGCTGCAGCATGTGGGGTGGCAGACAGGGGTTGTGACCTGTAAGTGGAAAAAGCGCATTTCGTGTGCTGCATCCTGGTGGTGGAATTCACATTTGCTTCTCACTGAAAGTCAGTGTGACAATTTTATGGGTATATAGTCTACTTACTGTTCCTGTGACACACTAACCCCTTCGTACACCTCACATGTTGCTGCGCGAAATCGCCAATGTTTAGCCAAATTTTACAGTGCTGTTCTTATCGTTAATCATCGAAACGCGTAGTGGATAAAATAAAACTGTTTGCAAGAAGTGAAATTATAACTGTATGCAGGCGCAGGCAAAGCAGGACATCTTTGTCACAGGGAGTTATCTGTGATTCTTAGCCGGCCGTGGTGGCCGAGCGGTTCTAGGCGCTACAGTCTGGACTGCGCGACCGCTACGATCACAGGTTCGAATCCTGCCTCGGACATGGATGTGTGTGATGTCCTTAGGTTAGTTATATTTAAGTAGTTCTAAGTTCTAGGGGACTGATGACCTCAGAAAGGCCATTTGAACCATATTTTTGCGATTCTTATTTATGAAAACTAGGCTTACTTTCTGCCTGTCGATAGACGTTTATTTCAATATAGCCTTTCTTCTTAAGTATTTGAAAGTGCATTGATAGTCCCATTTTAATCCAAACAGCTGTGACAGCCTCCATCTGATCCACATTTTGTGTCGCTTCTTGTCCGTAAAAAACTCTCGGACTTGACTTCATAACAAACTATAAAGTTTATTTCAGCCAAAGCTCACATAAATTGTTTACTCGCTGTGCTAGTTTACCTAACTAGACACTGTCAATAGCCCATAAACACTCTTAGTCGGCGCCTGCTTTCGAGTATGCTAGGAGTCAACATTTATGTTGTAACATCACTCGTATATTGACAACGACCACGCGATGCAACTGAGTTGGCAGTGTGAACAGGGCCGCTACTCGCAACTGGCAGTACCCGGGACACAGACATATTATGCTATTTCAACATCTTCGTTGTGATGATAATGCCACTCCCTTTGTCAAACAGGTAACAGTTCAATCCAACATAATTGTCTAGCCACGTGAATTTGATAGATATGGAGTTGATACACCGATACAGCGATCAACGTTTAAATTTTTCGTGGTATCCCTGTAATGTTTAAAACGATTAACCAGACGCTTCATTCGAAAAATACATCACTGATTTCCAACTCCATTCTGTTCAACAAGAGCTTGGACTTCGTCGTTATTGACATTTTCTTGGCTACGTTAAATCTTTGTTTTCCTTCCATCTTCTACCATAATTATTAAAATATGGCTCCAGATGTGCAGTTACTGAGCAGCAAGAGCGACAGGTCTACTCAGCAATTGGCAGCTAACTACTAACTAACTTTACTTATACAGTTTTCACTGGTACACTGATATTGTCGGTCATTTTTGGACAGAATATTAGCAGAGAGATCACCGATCGTTTTCAGCACACACAGGGAACTGTTTTAGTATTCAACTTACCTTATGAGGTGTACTGGCAATCGCCATCGTCAAACCATAAAGAAGAAATGAAAAGATTCAAAGAATGCAGATGCAAGAGAAAATTGCCGTAAAGTACATAGTTAAGGACTTCGATATGTACTATATGGTTCACCTTGACAAAATACTTTGTTTTCGTATTTTTGTGTTTTTTCTGTATGATGTAGTGACAGTCTAATCTATTATTACCGTTACATTGAAATAACTGTATTAATAGTGCTTAAAAAACCTCACTAGCTCCCGTTGCGATCTGGTTTGGATTCAGTTTTCTCACACCCTCTGAGAAGATAAGAAGAAAAGTTGAATAACCTATATTCCGAAATCGAAGTTATAATAAATAAGCATTTCTTTTGGTTATCTCGTTTTGTTTGCCCGAGAGTGGTAATTTCCGTTGTTGACACAGTCGTCTGTTTGGCGATTCCTGCTCGCAAAAAGGTTTTCAGGGCTACCATTAATTTGGTATACATCACTATATGAAACATCATACGCCGTTAGTTTGAGTCTTCCATATTTTATTAATTATTTTGTACTCTTTTGCTTCATCAAAGAACTACAGTATCATATCGAAACGAAACGAAATCTAGCTTAAAACCCCTGCTGCTAATTTGCTTTCCAGCAAAGAGCTTACATTAAAGCTATTCCAGTAGTCTCAATGCCACAACTTTAAAGGAAATAAAAGAATTTCAATTGCGTTAAATATTGTTGAGAAATCTTCTATAAATATTTCAATAATAAATAACAAGCGTTTTAATCAGTAATATTGGTCGTAAGTTATTTCTGGAACCTTTTTTTACAGCCCAACAGTGTTTCATTCTTTCTCTGGCCGCAAGCCATCTCTCCTCCGTCTAGCTGCTGTTCTGCTTTTGCTCGTCGTGGAAGCTTTAAAGTTGCTGATGTGATGTGTACTTTGATCGGTTAGACATGCCTTCCTCATTCGGTCCAGTGCTCTTAAGCGCTTTCCATACTTTTTTGAACCCTTTATTGGAGACTTTAGGTCTATTTGACACTACATTAAAAATCTGTTTCTTAGTCAACCCGTGTCGAACAAATATCCATTGAAGTTTATTCGACGTCTTCTCATTGGCCCCATAAGCTGTTCGTTATTCCTTAATTGCTCTCCTCTTCTTCACAGTCTATAAAGTCTGTTATCTAACAATCTACACTCCTGGAAATGGAAAAAAGAACACATTGACACCGGTGTGTCAGACCCACCATACTTGCTCCGGACACTGCGAGAGGGCTGTACAAGCAATGATCACACGCACGGCACAGCGGACACACCAGGAACCGCGGTGTTGGCCGTCGAATGGCGCTAGCTGCGCAGCATTTGTGCACCGCCGCCGTCAGTGTCAGCCAGTTTGCCGTGGCATACGGAGCTCCATCGCAGTCTTTAACACTGGTAGCATGCCGCGACAGCGTGGACGTGAACCGTATGTGCAGTTGATGGACTTTGAGCGAGGGCGTATAGTGGGCATGCGGGAGGCCGGGTGGACGTACCGCCGAATTGCTCAACACGTGGGGCGTGAGGTCTCCACAGTACATCGATGTTGTCGCCAGTGGTCGGCGGAAGGTGCACGTGCCCGTCGACCTGGGACCGGACCGCAGCGACGCACGGATGCACGCCAAGACCGTAGGATCCTACGCAGTGCCGTAGGGGACCGCACCGCCACTTCCCAGCAAATCAGCAAATTAGGGACACTGTTGCCCCTGGGGTATCGGCGAGGACCATTCGCAACCGTCTCCATGAAGCTGGGCTACGGTCCCGCACACCGTTAGGCCGTCTTCCGCTCACGCCCCAACATCGTGCAGCCCGCCTCCAGTGGTGTCACGACAGGCGTGAATGGAGGGACGAATGGAGACGTGTCGTCTTCAGCGATGAGAGTCGCTTCTGCCTTGGTGCCAATGATGGTCGTATGCGTGTTTGGCGCCGTGCAGGTGAGCGCCACAATCAGGACTGCATACGACCGAGGCACACAGGGCCAACACCCGGCATCATGGTGTGGGGAGCGATCTCCTACACTGGCCGTACACCACTGGTGATCGTCGAGGGGACACTGAATAGTGCACGGTACATCCAAACCGTCATCGAACCCATCGTTCCACCATTCCTAGACCGGCAAGGGAACTTGCTGTTCCAACAGGACAATGCACGTCCGCATGTATCCCGTGCCACCCAACGTGCTCTAGAAGGTGTAAGTCAACTACCCTGGCCAGCAAGATCTCCGGATCTGTCCCCCATTGAGCATGTTTGGGACTGGATGAAGCGTCGTCTCACGCGGTCTGTACGTCCAGCACGAACGCTGGTCCAACTGAGGCGCCAGGTGGAAATGGCATGGCAAGCCGTTCCACAGGACTACATCCAGCATCTCTACGATCGTCTCCATGGGAGAATAGCAGCCTGCATTGCTGCAAAAGGTGGATATACACTGTACTAGTGCCGACATTGTGCATGCTCTGTTGCCTGTGTCTATGTCCCTGTGGTTCTGTCAGTGTGATCATGTGATGTATCTGACCCCAGGAATGTGTCAATAAAGTTTCCCCTTCCTGGGACAATGAATTCACGGTGTTCTTATTTCAATTTCCAGGAGTGTATTATTTTCCGAAAGATCTTCCTCTGATATTTCACTGCTTCTGTCGGTCCACCCAATCCTGTTACTGCTTATGGATGCTCTGGTTTTATCACTGTGTTGTACTGTAGTGCCTGAGTGTAACTTCTGTTGAGATTCCATTTGTCTTGTGCAGAACATGTGACCAACGAAAATCAGCGCTCATCCTATCTGTACTGCTTTCGTTGGCTTCTTCCTAGTTTTCATCTGTACCATTCCACCATGGTACGAGGCGTGTTCCAAAAATAAGGTCCGTTTGGTCATAAGAAATATGCTGGTGAAAAAAGGTTTTTATCGGCAGTAATATTTTACTACATATCTAGTTTAATTTTCTACATAATCGTCGATCACATCTGTACACTTTCTATAATGCTACACCAGCTTCTTTAATCTCTATGCATAGACGTCTGCTGTCAGGAAATTGACCCGTTTATAACGCCAGTCTTGAGTTAATCGTCGTTTTGAAATCGTTGTAAACCTAGCTGCTTTTTTAAGTGCAAAAAGAGGAAACAGACCTTTGTTGGAAGGTGGGCACTGTGCGGAGGATGCTCAAAAAGTTTCCAACACAAATCTTGAATCTTCTCCTTGGTTTCGGTTGCGATGTAACGGCGTGCGTTGTCGTAAAGGAGGATTATGACTGATGACAGTTTCCTGCAGCGTCTATTTTGGATCGCACGTGTCAGTTTTCTTACGTTTCAGAGTATACGTCAGCTGTAATTGTTGACCCACGCTCCATGAAATCAATCAAGAGGATGCTCTTCTTGTCCCAGAAAACAGTAGGCATTATTTTTCGATTCTAGAACGGATATTGCTTAAACGTTTTTGGTTTGAGTGCATTTGAGTGGAGCCACTGCATTGTTTCGTTTCTCCGTTGGTGTACGATATCCACGTCTCGTCACCCGTAAGAATGTAGGAAAACAAAACATCTCCATTTTGTCCATAGCGCTCCAAAAACTGTCGTGCGCTACGCATTCTCCGCTGTTTGTGCCGATCAGTGAGCATTTTTGGAACCCATCTCACACACAGATTGTAATATCCAAGCTCTTCAGTGATAATCCTGCAAATTGAGTTTCGAGGAACATTTTATAATTCATTAGCCAGACCACTAACCGTCAGTCGCAGATCATTTCGAAGTTTCTGGTTCACATGATCAACAATGCCGTCGGTCAGAATACTGGACCTGTTCATCGTGAAAATTTCTGGGACCATTTTGAGATTCTCGACACTATTTTCGAACTTGTCATCATTATTTCAGATCCATACACTGGGCATAACTCACGATGGATTTCAGCAGCTGAAGATCCTTTTGACAACAAAAATCTAATCACACTGCGCACTTCACAACTGGCAGGATCTACTAATTGCTTCGGCCGCTCCCATCTGCTCTCATCGACTGGTAAACAGCTACTGAATCCAACCAACACTGCAGTAATTTTTAAAGACTATGTATACAGCCCTGCATGCGTCAAACTTTGTTCAGGCGTACCATGAGCTAAATATAGATGACGGCACCTTAGTTTTGGAATACTCTTCGTATCTGAAACTTCAAGTTTCCAGTTTTACCGTGCTCCGTTGCTAGATAATGAGGCACTGTTAGAATGTGTCATAATAAAGAAAATTTTCAAAAGAACGAAAAATATGAAGAAATGGCGAAGTACACAAAACGCTTTTGAATTGACGTCTACATCTACATCTACGTATATACTCCGCAATCCACCATACGGTGAGTGGCGGAGGGTACCTCGTACCACAACTAGCATCTTCTCTCCCTGTTCCACTCCCAAACAGGGCGAGGGAAAAATGATTGCCTATATGCCTCTGTAAGAGCCCTAATCTCTCTTATCTTATCTTTGTGGTCTTTCCGCGAAATATAAGTTGGCGGCAGTAAAATTGCACTGCAGTCAGCCTCAAATGCTGGTTCTCTAATTTCTTCAGCAGCGATTCACGAAAAGAACGCCTCCTTTCCTCTAGAGACTCACACCCGAGTTCCTGAAGCATTTCCGCAACACTCGCATGATGATCAAACCTACAAGTAACAAATCTAGCAGCCCGCCTCTGAATTGCTTCTATGTCCTCCCTCAATCCGAACTGATAGGAATCCCAAACGCTCGAGCAGTACTCCAGAATAGGTCGTATTAGTGTTTTATAAGCGGTCTTCTTTACAGATGAACCACAACTTCCCAAAATTCTACCAATGAACCGAAGACGACTATCCACCTTTCCCACAACTGCCATTACATGCTTGTCCCACTTCAAATCGCTCTGCAATGTTACACCCAAATATTTAATCGACGTGACCGTGTTAAGCACTACACTACTAATGGAGTATTCAAACATAACGGGATTCTTTTTCCTATTCAGCTGCATTAATTTACATTTATCTATATTTAGAGTTAGCTGCCATGCTTTACACCAATCACAAATCCTGTCCAAGTCATGTTGTATCCTCCTACAGTCACTCAACGACGACAGCTTCCCGTACACCACAGCATCATCAGCAAACAGCCGTACATTGCTATCCACCCTAACCAAAAGATCATTTATGTAGATAGAAAACAACAGCGGACCTACCACACTTCCCTGGGGCACTCCAGATGATACCCTCACCTCCGATAAACACTCACCATCGAGGACAACGTACTGGGTTCTATAACTTAAGAAGTCTTCGAGCCAGTCAGATATTTGGAAACCAATGCAGGAAAAATTCACAAAAGCGTTTCACTATGATACATATGCGTACTTAATATGAATGACTTGTAAGTTACGAGTGACAAAACATAGACCCAACGAATTGTACATGTAACATTAGAGTATCGTAATTGTTTGCTAAAGGAGTGTTGTTTTCTAGAGGCGTGTGTCGCGTTGTTTATTAAAGGATTGTATCATTTAGTTTACTAAAGGAATGTATCGCGTTGTTTACTACACTACTGGCCATTAAAATTGCTACACCAAGAAGAAATGCAGATGATAAACGGGTATTCATTGGACAAACATATTATACTAGAACTGACATGTGATTACATTTTCAGGCAATTTGAAAGCATAGATCCTGAGAAATCAGTACCCAGAACAACCCCCTCCGGCTGTAATAACGCCCTTGATACGCCTGGGCATTGAGTCAAACAGAACTCGGATGGCGTGTACAGGTACAGCTGCCCATGCAGCTTCAACACGATGCCACATTTCATCAAGAGCAGTGACTGGCGTATTGTGACGAGCCAGTTGCTCGACCACCATTGCCAGACGTTTTCAATTGTTGAGAGATCTGGAGAATGTGCTGGTCAGGGTAGCAGTCGAACATTTTGTGTATCCATAAAGGCCCGTACAGGACCTGGAACACGCGGTCGTGCATTATCCTGCTGAAATGTAGGGTTGCGCAGGGATCGAATGAAGGGTAGAGCCACGGGTCGTAACACATCTGAAATTTAACGTCCACTATTCAAAGTGCCGTCAATACGAACAAGAGGTGACCGAGATGTGTAACCAATGGCATCCAATACCAACATGCCGGGTGATACGCCACTATGGCGGTAACGAATACACACTTCCAATGTGCGTTCATCGCGATGTCGCCAAACACGGATGCGACCATCATGATGCTGTAAACAGAACCTGGATTCATCCGAAAAAATGACGTTTTGCCATTCGTGCACCCAGAGGTTCGTCGTTGAGTACACCATCGCAGGCGCTCCTGTCTGTGATGCAGCGTCAAGGGTTACCTCAGCCATGGTCTCCAAGCTGATAGACCATGCTGCTGCAAACGTCGTCGAACTGTTCGTGCAGATGGTTATTGTCTTGGAAACGTCCCCATCTGTTGACTCAGGGATCGAGACGTGGCTGCACGATTCGTTAAAGCCATGCGGATAAGATGCCTGTCATCTCGACTGCTAGTGATATGATGCCGTTGGGATCCAGCACGGCGTTCCGTATTACCCTCCTGAACCCACCGATTCCATATTCTGCTAACATTCATTGAATCTCGACCAACGCGAGAAGCAATGTCGCGATACGATAAACCAATCGCGATAGGCTACAGTCCGACTTTTATCAAAGTCGGAAACGTGATGGTACGCATTTCTCCTCCTTACCCGAGGCAGCACAACAAAGTTTCATCAGGTGAGGTCGGTCAACTGCTGTTTGTGTATGAGAAATCGGTTGGAAACTTTCCTGATGTCAACACGACGTAGGTGTCGCCACTGGCGCGAACCTTGTGTGAATGCTCTGAAAAGCTAATCATTTGCATTTCACAGCATCTTGTTGCTGTCGGTTAAATTTCGAGTCTGTAGCACGCCATCTACGTGGTGTAGCAATTTTAATGGCCAGTAGTGTAGTTTCTAGTCGGTCGTCTCTTATTTTTGACTAGCCCCGTGTAAGAAGAGTTATCGGAGGTACTTGGCTCCTCAGTTAAGGTAAACTCCGTCGAAGTGCAGTACTTGGGAGAATATCGCTGTAACAGCGCCACCTCTCGCGCCTGCTTGAGGAGGGCAGCGGACGCGGAGAAGAGGTGTTGGAAGACGACGATCGCCTCCAGGCGAGCTTGAATTACTGGCGCCGCAGCCAACTCGCTGAAGAATAGTTTCCCGCGCACTCAATCTTTATGGACGGAGCCCAGGGCTGTTTTGTTTGCTGGCGACGTCGGCCCCGATTCCGGTCCGGTGACCCGTGAGAAGAAGCGTTGGGCCGCTTCCAACGGCGAGGCCGCCGCAAATGCGTCTGCGGCTGCGGGGGGAGATCGCGGCGCCCGACCACCGCCTGCCTCGTGAAGACCAACTGTGCGGCGCGGGACAGGGGGCAGATCGATGGCCCTTCCGTGCTCAGTAGCACCATCAAACACTGAGGTGCTAGGAAGGGAACGGGAAAACGTGCAGAGTTGCAGAATAGGGTCAACAGTCCGAGCATCTCGACTTGCGTATTATGCACTTTCTGTGAATCATCTTAAAAAATAAAGTAGGAAAACAAACGCGTACATTAAGGAGGACCTGACGAGTCTGTCTAGATCGGAAATTGACTCGTTATTCAATTTTCCTTATCAGACGTTTCTGCAGTTGACATTGCACACTTTTTTTACACTACTGGCCGTTAAAATTGCTACACCAAAAAGATGACGTGCTACAGACGCGAAATTTAACCGTCAGGAAAAAGATGCTGTCATATGCAAATTATTAGCTGCCCAGAGCATTCACACAAGGTTGGCGCCGGTGGCGACACCTACAACGTGCTGACATGAGGAAAGTTTCCAACCGATTTATCATACACAAACAGCAGTTGACCGGCGTTGTTTCGTGAAATGTTATTGTGATGCCTCGTGTAAGGAGAGGAAATGCGTACCATCACGTTTCCGACTTTGATAAAGGCCTCGTATCACTAGCAGTCAAGATGACAGGCATCTTATCCGCATGGCTGTAACGGATCGTGTAGCCACGTCTCGATCCCAGAGTCAACAGATGGGGATGTTTCCAAGACAACAACCATCTGTGCTAACAGTTCGACTATGTTTGCAGCAGCTCGGACTATCAGCTCGGAGACAATGGCTGCAGTTACCCTTGTCGCTGCATCACAGACAGGAGCGCCTGCGATGGTGTACTCAACGACGAACCTGGTTGCAAGAATGGCAAAACGTCATTTTTTTCGGATGACTCCAGGTTGTGTTTACAGCATCATGATGGTCGCATCCGTGTTTGGTGACATCGCGGTGAACGCACATTGGAAGCGTGTATTCGTCATCGCCATACTGGCGTATCACACGGCGTGATGGTATCGAGTGCCATTGGTTACACGTTTCGGTCACCTCTTGTTCACACTGACGGCACTTTCAACAGTGGAAGTTACATTTCAGATGTGTTATGACCCGTGGCTCTACCCTTCATTCGATCTCTGCGGAACCCTACATTTCAGCAGGATCATGCACGACAGCATGTTTCAGGTCCTGTATGGGCCTTTCTGGATACAGAAAATGTTCGACTGCTGCCCTGGCCAGTACATTCTCCAGATCTCTCACCAATTGAAAACGTCTGGTCAATGGTGGCCCAGCAACTGGCTCGTCACAATACGCCAGTGGTATCGTGTCGAAGCTGCGTAGGCAGCTGTACCTGTGCACGTCATCCAAGCTCTGCTTGGTGTAGCTACGGGAATCGCTGCAGGGTATATTCAACGCAGCGCCATCCCGATGCGGATATAGCTACCGACATGTAGGCAAGGGGTCAGCGTGGCCTTCTGCTAGTAACTTTTCTAAAGCCCCTTACATCTGCACATCACATAGAGCACTTCGTCATGACTGGCTCTCCCAAGTATATCAGCGGATCTGAGGGAATGTCTTCTATTCCATGGGTCTTGTTTCGGCTTAGGTCTTTTAGTGCTTTGTCAGATTATTCTCGCAGGATCATATCTCCCATCTTATCTTCGTTTACTTCCTCTTCTCCTTCTATACTATCAAGTTCATTTCCCTTATATACATTCCTTCCACTTTTCAGCTTTCCTTTCCTTTTGCGTAGTACTGGTTTTCCATCTGAGCTCTTGGCATGCATACGTCTTCTTCTCTTTTTTCCAATGGCTTCTTTAAGTGTCCTGTAGGCGCTATCTATCTCTGGTGTCATGTTCAAGTATTAAATAAAGATAACACTGAACACTGCACTGTAATGTAACTAATGGAAGAGAATCATCACGCTATCACTCATACCTGTCGGTATACAAACGAAAAAAGACGAATAACTTGGACAAAAAGATCTCGCATATATTCTGAATACATTTACATTCACTCAACCTTTCTTTTATGAAAATCCAGCAGTATTAAGTTTTGTTAATCTGGTCTGGGGCAATAAACATCGCCCAAGTAGCTTTTCACGGAACAAATTCGGAAATATATCTGTATTGAGTACTTGGAGAAGTTGCACAATTTAATGATAGAAACCTCTGGTTTGTGTGTGTGTGTGTGTGTGTGTGTGTGTGTGTGTGTGTGTGTGTGTGTGTGTGTGTGAGAAACTTTGTAAGAGTATGTCTAAATCAGATATTTGAGTAGCGTCACCGGGAAAGTGCTTCGTTTCTTTGTGATACGTAAGGCAAAAGTAAAGGGCTTACATTAAACGCTAAAATTACGAATTCGGGTGCGTTCGTCTGCAGGTAGATGCAAGGTAAGTTTGCTCTGCTTTAGCCCACCTTTTAGGAGACCTAAAAAAAAGGAGTCCGTAATAAATCAGTGTTCTGAAGAGCTGAGACATGTTAACAGTCATATCCTAACATTGAGAAATGCATTGTGGAATGATCTGAACACGCCGTCGACAAATATACTCCCTCAGGTGGACCGTAGTGAAAAGGGTAAGGCTATGACTTCGCACAAAGTTGGAAATAGCGATCTTTCAGTTAGCAGTTGATAGAAAGATGTTTGAAAGTAGCTGTATTGTTTCGAGCAAAAAGCTAATGAAATAGAGTAAAAGAAAATGTTTTTGATAAATAGTACGATCTGTTTTTAAGAAAATAAAGTCGAGGTTTCTTAAGAAAATAAAGTCACGGTTCAACATATCTGTAACTAGTGCTCAAAAATCTCGTATTCTGTGACAAATGTATAACACAGACGTCCCAGTGCGGAATTAGTAGGTATGTCTTTCAAGTTCTCTCCGGAAAAACCGTTATTGTCAGAGTGTATACCGATGACGTTATTATTGCGGATGTGTCAGCACATTAAAGGACACAGCGATGAAAACGACAGGAAAATGACAGTTTTACAGAAGAAGAAAAATGAGTTGAAATACTATGTAATTCTAAGTTATCGATTGCGTTGTATTGATCCATCTCGCCGATATCACATAAAGGAGGTCACATCTTGCTAAGTGACGGTCACAAGTGCATTAATTTCCCGAATATGACGCAAATGAAGCTCCGTATTTATCTTTGTTGGGAAAGCATCCTGCCTCCTCCCTGATAACTTCATTTTGTCTTACTTTTGTCTTTGTTGTTTCAGGGCGGAAGAAACTTCTTGGAAAAAGTTCTCGCTCCTCTTTAGTGCTCTTAATGCTCAGAAACCTGATTAAATACACGTCTGTTATGAAACTTGGACGAGTGGACATCTTATACGGCCTGAATAATACACCGACTGCCGTCGGCAATTTCCCAAACTTTATTTTCTTCCGCTCTCTAAAACTTGGGTCGTTGTTGCAATTTGAATATATTATCGTCCTACAGGGAATTATGAAAAATGTCTTTCTTACGATTCAGCGACACACTTATTTAGTTATTCTTGGCTTCGCTTCCGTAAACTATTTTCTTGTTTGTTTCTTGACAGCTTCCACAGCTACAAAATGAACATTTGTTAATTTCTGATGATTCACTAGTACGTAAAGATCACTTGAAAAGATGCTGTGAAACTTAAGTAAATAAAAACTGTGATGTTTAGGAAGAACTAAACACTTTCATACATAATGCAGTTCAAATGGTTCAAATGGCTCTGAGCACTATGGGACCTAATATCTAAGGTCGTCAAATAAATGGCTCAAACGGCTCTGAGCACTATGGGACTTAACATCTATGGTCATCAGTCCCCTAGAACTTAGAACTACTTAAACCTAACCAACCTAAGGACATCACACACATCCATCCCCCAGGCAGGATTTGAACCTGCGACCGTATCAGTCACGCGGTTCCGGACTGAAGCGTCTAGAACCGCACGGCCACCGCGGCCGCCCATAATGCAGTACTTCCTAAGAACTCACAGTTGAATTAATTAGTTTAGGTTGAATGTAGTGGTAGGATAGTGAAAATGATATGGAGATGTGCTATGAGCAAGAGGTCTTGTCATAAGAACATTCTTACGACATCACTGCTGAAGTCATTCCGAAGAAAGTTCCGTGAGTTTTTAAATTACATTGAACTCTCCAAATAGAAGTCTTTATTAAACTACTTTTTCTGTTGTCGGTGTTACAGATCATCTTAATATTTGAAGAATGTCATTATTAACGAGCTACGATTCAAGTTCTTTGCTTTCCACATTTTGGGAGGAGGTTGTAATGGACAAATACAAGAAAAATTGTAATGAACACATGTTTTAAGATGCATACCATAAGAGATATGAGCGCTTGTTCACTACAAGAGACGTGTTATACGGTAGCGAAGATGGATAAGTGCCCAGAATTCATAAGGTACGCGTTTTAGAATCAATTTTTACTAGACCTTTCTTGCTTCAAATGCTCCTTTGTCATGTCCCTGAATACTGACCATTTCTCCTGTGACATCACATGTGTACATACACGGTCCATTGACATTAATGTGATCCCCTCCTGCTTTCGATATCATCGTGGAATAACCACTGACAGCCGGCAGCTGGCAGCACTGGCGGTGGAGGGTATATAAAGCATTTCATGGGGACGCGGGAAACAATGCAGTTGTCCTAATGAGGAAAAGGAGCGATCTATCTGATGTCAAAAAGGGCATGATCATTGGATTTTGGGCCAAGGGAGGAAGCATTTCCGAAACTGCTAAGTTTGTAAACTGTTCGCTGCCGCAGTGGCTAAAGAATACCGTGCGTGGGAAAATGACACTATCCAAATCCGGCGCCGAGACAACTGTGGTCTACCACAGAGATTACAGGGATGAACGACGGCTGTTGAGATATGCACGGGTGAATAGGCTTGAAACTGTTAAGTAAAAGACCGGCTAGTTGAACCAAGGGGCTACCAACAGTTTCTCCTCAATGACCGTTCAACGAACATAGACGCATAGGGGTATCAGGTACCTGTTTCATGCACCCATGCTGACTGCCCTTAATCAGCGATGAAGGTTGAAATTTGCCCGCCAATACCGCAACTGAGTGGCGCCATGTGGTCATTTCAGATGAATCAGGTCTTATGCTCGAACAGACAGTTGAAAAACAACAATTGTAACAATCTTCGGAAGAGTGCAGGCTGGAGTAGGGAGCTTTATGGTCAGGAGCATGTTTTCGTGGTATTCTCTGGGCGATATCATCATTCTGGAAGACACAGTGTTGAACACAAGTATACATCTATTCTTGGGAACCATATCCACCACTACTTGAAGCTTTTTTTCTTAGCCACAATAGCATCTACCATCAGTACAATGCAATGTGCCACAAAGCTCACAGTACCCTCCGCCACACACCGTCAGGTGGCTTGCGGAGTATGGATGTAGATGTAGATGTACCTGAGCGTGTTTCGAAGAGCACCAGAATGACTTTACCATACTCCTCTGCCACAGAAACTCCGAATCTTAGAGCCACCGCGATCGTGTTGTTCACGCCATGGATCCTTAACCGTGAAACCAAGCACATCTGGCCACGGCACTGGATTCAACATGTCTCTGCATCCCTGCCACAGTTTTATCCAGAACCTCCTTGACGCTTCCTGCGTGTCTGCACTACATAAGGTGGTTATTCAGTCTTTTGACACGTACAGATATTTTTATTGGCGTCTGACGACAATGTACTGAACAACATTACATCAATATTTACGCCGTTGCAGACTAATAGTTATAACTGTTATAAGTTGTATGTCTTTAAGTTAGGTCGTACCTCCGAGTACATGTGGTAAGCCATTAATGTATATTTGCCCCTGGGCAGCAGGTCAGGTGTTGAATTGTGGATACATGAACACACAATGTGTTGCCTATACTGACAGTTGCCGGCCGGTGTGGCCAAGCGGTTCTAGCCGCTACAGTCTGGAACCGCGCGACCGCTACGGTCGCAGGTTCGAATCCTGCCTCGGGCATGGATGTGTGTGATGTCCTTAGGTTAGTTAGGTTTAAGTAGTTCTAAGTTCTAGGGGACTGATGACCCCAGAAGTTAAGACCCATAGTGCTCAGAGCCATTTGAACCATATACTGACAGTTATAGTGGTGTTGTTATGACAGTGAAGAAAACATCAAGTCATATAGTTTGTGACTTGTTTGTCGGAAAACTATTCAACACAAAGAAAACGCAACCAGCACACTGATATGTGTACATGTTAGAGTACCAAATTAAAAAATATATGCACTTATACCCGTTACACCTTGTATTTACACAGATATTTAAAAAACTTCACTTCGAGGGCTGTAGAGGATGTCTTGAGGAACGAATTCAAGATAGGAACACTGCCGAGAAACATCATCCAACGACGCTACCCACCCCTTCACCCATAAACGAAACTTTGTACACTGATAGACCACAGGAGGAATGTTTCCTAACAATGTTGTTTGCGTAAATTTGGTATAACAGGACAGAAGTTTGTGGAGCCTCTTCCCTGACGGTGTGAGGGTGCTGTTATCTTGATAATATTTCATCAAGTCCCACACATGCTATGTTGTTGAAATTCTCTCAGAATCTTCTTTCAAATGCCACAGAAAAATGTATGTAGTTCCATAAGAAAAATCGTAATTGGTGTAGTGTGTGTGTGTGTGTGTGTGTGTGTGTGTGTATGTGTGTGTGTGGGTGGGTGTGTGTGTTTGAGGTTTACGGGCGCTAAACAGCGTGGTCATCAGCAACGCATAAAAACAGGAACACATGCAGTGAAGGGACTAAGACGAACAGCGAACAAGGAGAACGGCTAAAAGACACAGACCTGACGCAGTTCCAAATCCTCACATACGAAGGCAAAACAAGAGGAGAAGGAACTAAAAAGGAAAGGAAACACAAGGAAAAGAGAACAGAAACCGAAGGGAAACAAGGAGGTAATCGTGGCTGGCTGACCTCTTACCTAAAACCTGGATGAGCCAGTCACCCAGCAGCACATTAAAACCCTCTCCCTAAAATCCGAGGCAACAAATTGGACAGGACACAGAACCGTAAGACCTTAACTACAGCCGTTGCGTCATCTTGCAAAATAGAGGGCAAATCCGGTGGCAAAGAAACCACCGCCCTCTGGTCAGAGAATAAAAGACAGTCAAGTAAAATGTGGCGGACAGTAATCTGGACGCCACAAGCACTGCAGATTGGGGGGTTCTCCCGCCGGAGTAAAAAACCATGCGTTGAGGGACTGTGCCCGATGCGGAGGCGAGTGAGGAGAACCTCATCCCGCCTGCATGACTGGTAGGACGTACGCCGTGGCCGCGTGGTGGCCTTGACCAGACGCAGCTTATTTTCACTGACTGCCAGCCACTCCTCTTCCCACTGACGCAGAACGCAAAAACGCAGGAGGGAGGTAACAGCATGGAGGGGGACGGCACATTCAGTAACGTGAGGGAGGGAACATGCATCTTTGGCAACCACATCCGCCAGTTCGTTTCCCCTAATACCCACGTGCCCCGGCACCCAGCAGAAGGAAACCTCCTTCCCCTGCCGTGGCAGGTGGAGTAGGGCATCATGGATGTTCT
Source organism: Schistocerca cancellata (assembly GCF_023864275.1). Taxonomy (NCBI): domain Eukaryota; kingdom Metazoa; phylum Arthropoda; class Insecta; order Orthoptera; family Acrididae; genus Schistocerca; species Schistocerca cancellata. The sequence goes on along the minus strand of NC_064634.1, from coordinate 347,288,476 downwards.
GGACGACCGTATCCGCTGGGTACAAGTGTTGCATTGTCTGAAGGAAACTCAGGGAGTCAGAACAGATGAGGAACTTAAGACTGGGAACACATCTCATCTGCTCCAATTCCCGCAAGATCGAAAACAATTCGGCATCGAAGACGGTAAACGCCGCAGGAAGCCGTAACTTGACGACTCGATCAGGGAAAACAAGAGCACAACCAACAGAGTCCCCCTGTTTAGAGCCATCCGTAAATACTGGTACATGGTCGGGATGCTGGTTTAAAATATCATAAAATAAGGAGGTAAAAACAAACGCAGGAGTGCAGCTCCTCCGGAACTCCGACAAGTCTAAAAGGACGCTGGGCCTCTGGAGCAACCAGGGAGGCAGGCGTGTAAAACCTTGTCGTTCGGGGGCCACACGCTCCACACCAAGGGACTCAAGCAAATGCTTGGCACGAATCCCAAATGGTCTCTGGGACGACTGGAAAAGAGACGTTCCATAGGCAGTCGGGCAACGGTAGGATACGCAGGGGAGGTAGGACAGGCAAGGAATTGACACACCCGTCGCACCATGAGGAGTTTCCGCCGGATGGCAATCGGCGGTTCCCCTGCCTCAGCATATAGGCTGGGGATGGGACTGGTACGGAAGGCACCAGTGGCCAGCCTGATACCCTCATGGTGTACTGCGTCAAGAATCTTCAGATACGAAGGCCTCGCTGACCCATACACGGTGCATCCATAGTCAAGACGCGATCGGACGAAAGCCCTGTAAAACTGCAGCAGACGCGCCCGATCTGCTCCCCAGGACCGATGGCTCAGACACTTCAAAATATTCAGTGCCTTCAGGGCCCGCACATTGAGGTCTTTAAGGTGCGGCAACCACGACAACTTGGAATCAAAAGTGAGGCCCAGGAGCCGCACAGTGTCGCTAAAAGGAAGAATGGTGTCCCTCAGACGCAATTCAGGGGAGGTAAAAAGACGTCGAGAACGATTAAAATGAACACACACACATTTGTCTGCAGAAAAGGTAAAACCCGTCTTCGCAGTCCATGCCTCTAATCGCTTTATCGTAAGCTGCAACTGCCGACTAGCAGTGACAAGACTGGAGGAAGAACAGAAAACAGCAAAATCGTCCACAAACAAGGAGCATTGGGCAGGACTCTGGATAGTGGACGTGATACTGTTAATGGCGATGGCAAAGAGGATGACACTTAAAACGCTTCCCTGAGGAACACCATTGTCCTTCACATACAAGTCAGATAGCACATTACCAACCCTATTTCGAAAGAGGCGGTGGGAAAGAAAGGACCGAATGAAGATGGGGAGACGGCGACGAAAGCCCCACTCATGGAGTTGACTGAGGATAAGGCGGCGCCAAGTAGTGTCATACGCCTTATTAATGTCAAAGAATACACCTAGACAATGCTGGTTACGTAGGAAGGCCTGCTGGATGGCCGCCTCAAGCAGGGTCAAGTCGTCTATAGTTGAACGACATCTCCGAAAGCCACACTGAAAGGGGCTAAGGAGCTGCCTGGTCTCGAGCAGCCAAACCAGGCGACGGTTGACCATGCGTTCCAACGTCTTCCCGACACAGCTCGTCAAAGCAATACTTCGATAACTACTAGGATGCGTGCGGTCCTTCCCCGGTTTGAGGAGGGGAATCAAAATCGCCTCCCTCCACGAGTCAGGGTATGTGCCGGATAATTGGTGTAGTAATCTGGCGAATATTAACGGTAAAAATTACTTGCGAACGTCAAGAGATTCGCAGTATTGTCCGCTGTAACATGGCGAAAAACGCACCACGATATACACTATCTATTCATTCTGAATGTATTTGGGATGGCCTGTCTTAGTTGTCTCACCATGCACAAAAGTAAGAATTACTTGGAAGGCTCTACATGTAAATTCTTGGTGCTAAAATACACTTGAAATCATCGTTACAATAAATGCTGTCAGGGAGAGTTCTTTGATTAGGTATATTTTATGTTCCGTTGATCAATAGTGAAGAGATAGTCATGGATGCAGAGATTGTCAGAAGACAAGAACAGATAATAGTTTATATAAGAAAAATTTTTTTCCACAGGTCCTAAATTATAGAATAAATCAAAAGAATATAAAATATATATTCATTTAAGAGATAATAGCAAAGTAGTCGTAAACCCTGTTAGGTATAAAACGCTGAGGGGCATATGATAATTCTTAGTCTGTTTTAATCATGCGTCATCAAATAGAAAATTCTTTTCAACTCCTTATTTACAGTGATCAGTGATCTCATTAATTCACTTAACCTGTGCCGAAGTAAGATTTGTAGGACACTCACGGCATTTGATAATAATAACAAAGTGTATATCTCCTCGATCTACTAAGAAATTCGTCAGTGGAGTAGAAGGATTTAGCTGCCAACAAGTCTCTTAGGCTCCTTTTAAACTGAAGTTCGTTAGAAGCTAAATCTGTTACCGCTGGTGGCAAGGTTACTGGAAATGTGTGTTCTTGCATAATGGACACATTTCCGGAACAAAGTAAGGATTTTATGAAGATTTCTCAATTTTTTTTCCTTCTTGTTTCATGAAGTGAGATATTCGTTTGAAAAAAAAAAGAAAAAAGAAAAAAAAAAGTGAAACACTGTTTACGACAAAGATCACTGAGCGCTATACGTATTGGGAATCAGTAATTGCTGTTCCCAGTTCCTTGTTATTTGCCCGCATCTCGTGGTCGTGCGGTAGCGTTCTCGCTTCCCACGCCCGGGTTCCCGGGTTCGATTCCCGGCGGGGTCAGAGATTTTCTCTGCCTCGTGATGGCTGGGTGTTGTGTGCTGTCCTTAGGTTAGTCAGGTTTAAGTAGTTCTAAGTTCTAGGGGACCCATAGTGCTCAGAGCCATTTGAACCATTTTTTTGTTATTTGAATTTTTTGGTAAGTTACTATAAATCATCATTAAAAATCCTGCACATAACTTTGTCATGCCTGTTATATGTTTACGGTGATGCTATGGTCGACTACAGCTATGTCGCGAACATCACAAATTGTCTATCACTGGTTTTTGTGAAAACACACGTTTAGCAGATACAGTAGCAAGTTTTGTTTCGCTTCTGGCCAATGTCTGTAAGTTTTTGACATGTGTAATGCCCTTATCTGTTTGTGTCAGGAACAGTACGGCGCAACATGTAAGATCTGGGAAGGTTTCATTTTCACAACAAGACGTATTTTATGATTCTTGACTCCAAGGAACTTTCTTTGTAAGCGTTTGCTGTAATGATGACTAATTTTACATTTATAATCTTTCAAATAATGCTTTTCTTTATTTATGTTTATGTAGAAGTAGAATGAAATGACCTTTTGATGGGAGCCTTTACACAAAAGAACGTGACACTGCACCCACTTCTTACTGGTTAATAATAACTTTCTTCAATGTCTGTAACTGGTAATTTGATTTTTACTGCTCCAGCAAATTCAATTGGTTAATTAAGCTAGCTGTGTTATAGAAATTATAATTATATGACTACTTGAAACTTCCGTATTGTGCTGAAATAAAAACGCACACCCACTTTTGCTCGGTGAGTGTAGCACAAGTTAATCTGCAGTACCTATCGATAAAATGGAACCAGCGGGCGAGGATGCAAAGTGCGTAAACCGGACAGCTAATTCTGATCAGTGTCCCGTGTGCAATAACAGGATTACATCCGGACAGATTATCGTGCCACACTAGAAAATTTGTACCCCTCAATCAGTCGCAGTGGCATCACATTGAACCGATCAGCGCAAAATTGGAAAATCAGAACGGCATCGTAACTCTTAAGAGTGCCTTTGCGGATTGCAATTGCGCAATGACACAATGCCATCTGTCAAATGCGCAGTAGTATCATATGCTGCACTAAGCTGAAACTCAAAATCGTTAAAAAATTTGTAAAAGCAAGAAATGTGAATGAGTACGAGGCTGCCACTAAGTATAACTGCTACAGATCTTAACAGTGTATGCAAATAACGAATGATTCTGCGCTGTTTTTATCAGTGGGATGGAATATTAAGTTACACAAGTAGCATTGCTTAGAACTAGTCAAATGTATCATCGTAATACGTTGCAATACCTCAACACTTCTAACTTTTGTATATACTTTCGGATATTACGATGTAGGTTTCATTTCGAACAGCGATGTTGTATGGTATCCCCATCTCACAGATGACGTTCGACATTTGGCATAGACCTATGGTGGAAATGAACAGCCGGTCTCGGGAAACAAAATATCAAATATAGGAACAATAGACAAAACTATAATATGAACAGTAGTTTATGTGAATCCGTGGTGTCTGTTCTTTCGGAAGTATCCGAAAGAACAGACACAACACGGAATCCGCACCTGTGGTACGTATTATGTAAACTGAAAGCGGAAGTGGGAGAAAGGAAAGGAAAGAGAAGGAACTACACTACTGGCCATTAAAATTGCTACACCACGAAGATGACGTGCTACAGACGCGACATTTAACCGACAGGAAGAAGGTGCTGTCATATGCAAACTATTAGCTGTCCAGAGCATTCAGACAAGGTTGGCGCCGGTGGCGATACCTACAACGTGCTGACATGACGAAAGGTTCCAACCGAGTTCTCATACACAAACAGCAGTTGAGCGACGCTGCCTGGTGAAACGTTGTTGTGATGCCTCGTGTAAGGAGGAGAAATGCGTACCATCACGTTTCTAACTTTGATAAAGGTCGGATTGTAGACTATCGCGATTGCGGTTTATCGTATCGCGACATTACTGCTCGCGTTGGTCGATATCCAATGACTGTTAGCAGAATATGGAATCGGTGGGTTCAAGAGGGTAATACGGAACGCCGTGCTCGATCCCAACGGCCTCGTATCACTAGCAGTCGAGATGACAGGCATCTTATCCACATGACTGTAACGGATCGTGCAGCCACGTCTCGATCCCTGAGTCAACAGATGTGGACGTTAGCAAGACAACAACAATCTGCACCAATAGTTCGACGACATTTGCAGCAGCATGGACTATCAGCTGGGAGACCATGGCTGCGGTTACCCTTGACGATGCATCACAGACAAGAGCGCCTGCGATGGTGTACTCAACGACGAACCTGGTTGCAAGAATGGCAAAATGTAACTTTTTCGGCCGGCCGAAGTGGCCGTGCGGTTAAAGGCGCTGCAGTCTGGAACCGCAAGACCGCTACGGTCGCAGGTTCGAATCCTGCCTCGGGCATGGATGTTTGTGATGTCCTTAGGTTAGTTAGGTTTAACTAGTTCTAAGTTCTAGGGGACTAATGACCTCAGCAGTTGAGTCCCATTGTGCTCAGAGCCATTTTATAAGTTTTTCGGATGAATCCAGGTTCTGTTTACAGCATCATGATCGTAGCATCCGTGTTTGGCGACATTGCGGTGAACGCACATTGTAAGCGTGTATTTGTCATCGCCATACTGGCGTATCACCCGGCGTGATGGTATGGGGTAGCATTGGTTACACGTCTCGGTCACCTCTTGTTGGCATTGACGGCACTTTCAGCAGTGGACGTTACATTTCAGATGTGTTAGGACCCGTGGCTCTACCCTTCATTCGATCCCTGCGAAACCCTACATTTCAGCAGGATAATGCACGACCGCATGTTGCAGGTCCTGTACGGGCCTTTCTGGATACAGAAAATGTTCGACTGCTGCCCTGGCCAGCACATTCTGCAGATATCTCACCAATTGAAAACGTCTGGTCAATGGCAGCCGAGCAACTGGCTCGACACAATACGCCAGTCACTACTCTTGATGAACTCTGGCATCGTGTTGAAGCTGCATGGGCAGCCGTAGCTGTACACGCCATCCACGCCAGCTCTGTTTGACCCAATGCCCTGGCGTATCAAGGCTGTTATTACGGCCAGAGGTGGTTGTTCTGGGTACTGATTTCTCAGGATCTATGCACCCAAATTGCGTGAAAATGTAATCACATGTCAGTTCTAGTATAATATATTTATCCAATGAATACCTGTTTATCATCTGCATTTCTTCTTGGTGCAGCAATTTTAATGACCAGTAGTGTAATTACAACAGCTGAATCGGGACTGTAGGTGGAATCAGCGGTAACGAGTGAAAATGTGTGTCGGACCGGGACTCGAACCCGGTATCTGCTGACTAAACAGTTACGTTAACCACTGCGCCACGCGGACGCGGTGTTTATCTCGGCTCGTTCCCCGGCCAAGTCTCATTCCCACCCAGCGCCACCTATCCACAGTATCCGTCCATGTCCTCCGTGCTCGCTAATTTTAGATGCGAGCATGTGGTCGAACGTTCATGTGCATCCTCACAGAAGATTGTGGATACATTGCCAATCGAGTCGAATCAGTTATACGAATGTGCGGTTTCTGTTCTTTCGAACAAGAAGCTGAACTCTGTTAGTCAGTCATTCTGTCATCCCTTTATATCAGTAAGATGGTAGTATGTTCAGCAGCTGCAGATGGCTTCGGACATTATCAAGTGCCGGATACACGGTGCAGTTTAAACACAACAAATCTGACATTTTCTGTTAGGCAATCTAGTGTAAAAATTCATGAATCTCCCGTCTTTGATCTTGATTGTTATATAAACTGGATCCAAATACTGGCAACAAAGTGAACTCATATTTTATTTCTTCATATCGAGAGCTCACTAGTGTTTTTAAACTTGTCCTAGGTGGTTTTCTTCTTATTAATACCCGACTGAATTACTATACATGTACGTAAGATGACCATACGCTAAATCAATTACATTTGCCTTATTAGTGTATAACTTTCCCATAAGTCTTAATATAAGCTCAGATTCGCTTAACATGGATTCTACAAGCTTATGAGTGTAGGTGACATCAATGTCCTACCGTTTTGTTACAACTCACTCTGGATAACGTGATCTCGTGGCAACTGTCCCGAATGTAGTCAACATTGTTTTAGATGTGATCAGGGATTTCCGTTTCAAAGATGGTGTATTAGGGTTCCGGTCCAAGTGTATAATTGCTATTCAGTGGTAATTTGCGGTCGCTGGGTATGAGAGCAGGGAAAAGGCAAAATTTGGTGGCCCATGAAATCAATGTAGATAGTACATATCAGCTCAACTGTAGGATCCCTTTCCGCAAAATTACATCGCTTTTTGAACTTCAGTGGGCTGTCTTCTACTTTCAGCACCTCTTACACGCTGCCTTCCCGCGTAATTTATCGAGATTTGCGAAGAAAACAACGTGTGCACTAGTCAATGCAGGAAAATATGTGATTCAACTGTGTTGTTGCAAGTCATCTATGCTCCATTGTTTTCGTCTCATAGGACACTTCAACTCGATAATTCCGTTGCTACGAAAGAGACTGATTCTGTTACGTGTGACTATGCCTCATATGCCTGCGTGAAACAAACCTCTTTGGAAAATTGCTTCCAAAACGACTCGCAAATAACCGGTATTTGCAGACCAGAAGGGGCGCCATTTTTAGCCACTAACTAAGGCACAGTCTGGCAGTCCTTCTACATAAAATTCAACGTTCGGTGGCGATTTTGACTAAAATTCATTTTAGACACGGATTTCTACTAGTGCCTGCAAGTGTGTTGGAAAATATGTCATTACAGCCCACAAATCCCTAGTTTCCTTCACTGGATGACAATGGATAGGCCAAAAGACAATAGCACCATTTTTACGCTCCATCACATCTCACTGTCTCCTGGGGACAAGATAACCTGTGTTGTACGTAAGCTGCACATTGTAAGCTGTTCTCATCCGATTCACTTTCTCACAACATACAGGCGCCTGAAGTTAATAACAAATGAGACGCGCTAGGTGAGTACCCTTTAATCCGACGATTGCTATAATCCATATTTATACCTCTAAAACTATGCTTCTTACGGTCTGTGACGAAGGGTACTCCTTTTACCACTCCTTCTCTTTCCTCTTCCAATCACGAAAGATGCGCAGGAAGAAACAATGTTGAAGAGTCCCCTACATGTAGCAAGTATGTGGAGCATGCTTATCGCGTGTTTGAGATATCAAGAACAATAGGCTGCAAAAGATGACTGCATACAGCACTCGTAGTGAAATATCATCTACGAAGAGCAACAACACACGAAAACCATTCTTGAGTGAACGGGATTGCTGAAGGACAAAAAGGTCTTTGTCATCAAGATCCAATGGCGATTGAGAGAGAGATTATTAAGGTACAACACCCAAAAAAGTTCATATTACGAATGTGAATTAAATAGTAATAGATATTCCTCACGGTATGTGTGTGTATCAGCAGTCGGTTCACTGAACTTCCAAGCGTAGCTTCCGACAAAATGAAGTTTTCGGTGGTAGGCGTAGAAAGCCTTTCAAAGGGATCCTTTTATCCTGTTTCCCAAATACTACTCTTTCTTCCGTGTTTTTGGCATCTTTCCGCAACTCTGAGGATCTGTGATGCGATAAGCAGGGAACCCCACATTTAACGTGAAAGCTTCTTACAGATTTCAACGTTGCTCTCCACCCCTGCGTTATTGAATCTACAAATGCTTCACGCCCGTTAGTTATTTTGTGAGGAGGACGTTCTGTTCGTGTACACAGTTGTTCACTAAATCGTACCATCGTAGGTTATTCCACTGCTTAGTGCCCTTTTATGTCAGCCCCACTGATCATTTTACATTATTACTACGTAGTCTCACTGGTGTTGTATCTTCATTAGCAGACTAGTATTATTGAGACTATCCATTTCGACGTGATTCCCTGGATACAGGGCAAGTAACATTTTAGGGCTACAACTATAATTGCTTATGCTATGTAACTAATTGGTAACATCTATTATTAAAAGCGTATTGGAGATCAATAATCATACATTTAGCTACTACCTACATCAGTGGTATATTTCGAGAGACAGGGATTGCTGTAGTGTGCTCTGTTGTAGGGTATGCTTTACCAACGTGGTGATAGAGCTCAGCATACTACAATACTTAACGCTCTTAGAAGTAATGATATCAGTTATGCCAAGGTGGCTACGACTAACACAACCAATGAGTGACTGTTCAGAGATCAAGTTCACACTATTTATTACCGAATCAGTTACATACAGTACTTAGCTGTCGTTTGGAGGACATCTGGCGTCCTGTACATTTTTTTGAAAGTATCACTCTGAATCAATTTCCTAACCCTGTTGGTACACACTTCGGAAAAATTCCTCGAACTCCAGTCGCAAAACGATGAACTGATGGACGGGTGGCGGCCGTCGAAGACTGGTTGCAGGCTGTTGTCCGCTGCCGCTCGTCGTAACGAGACGGCTGGGCGTTGTCAACCACGCAGCTGCCTGTGCGTCCCACATAAATACTTGGCGGGCGGAATGATACCGAGAAAAGCCTTATTTCCTGCCGCGTGAGAGGCATGCATAGTAGGGCGGCAAAAGTATCGTTCTCCATAGGTGAGACGGTACTTTGGGTTTAGCCATACGTCACCTCGGCGCTAACGCCTGCTAAGTAGACAACCCACATGACAGTAGTGTACTGCGTGAAATTTGTACCCCATGGGATACACAAGAGAATTAGTTCAACGTTTCTCCGGAAAGAGGAAGACGGGAATTCTCCTAATGCAAACATCCCTGCATTTGCGGTCAGTAGTTTAAGAAAACCACAGAAGATCTAAATCTGGATTGTCTGACGGCGATTTGAACTTCCGTCCTCTCGAACTTCAGTTCAGTATCTTACCAGGATGTGAGCTCGCTCCATTCTACAGCTCGTACCTGTAGTAATACTTTCTCCTTCATGTGCTTCAATGTTATTTTCTATGTTATTTTATTAGGTTTGCTAAATACGTGTATTCAGTGGTCTGAGAAAACAAAATTTATTATTTTCCTATCGTGCCAACTACATCAACAGGAATGATTACTTAAATAAACCTGACACTTGTGTTTTATTCAGCAGAAATCTATTGAGTAGTCTAAATATACAGACCATATACCGTCAAAATATAAAACTATGCACATGCGGGAGATGACAGTAAGGGCATCCGGCCATCCTCACTACTAACACACTGCAAAATCTAGATTAACATGTCATCGCCATCTCAGTACGTGATACGATCAGGAAAAAGAAATAATTTATTTCTACTTCATGACAGTCCAACTCTGCAGAACAGTGGTTCTCATCCTGAAGGTAGTTACACCTGAGGTGTAAAATGTAATTTTCTGAGAAGTAAAAACAAAAGGATTTATTTGTGATTCCATCACGGAACTATATTATTTTTAAAACAGCATTATTACTGCCACTATTTTGTGAGAATGTAGCACTGATTATGTAAGCTTCGAATGCTAGCTTTGGCGCATAACACCTGTGGTGCAGTTTATAGCTAGTGAAACGACTGTATGACCATCATCCTCGTCTCATTTTCCACCCACTACACACGTACTTTGCACTTTATACATTTCATCTAGGTCATAAAAACTGAGACATATGCGCCACATATGCTTAAATATCTTAAAACAAAGCCTTCTCAGAGTTGTAGGTAGTTGCAGCATTAGAACATGAATTGTTTCATTATTCGCTTCACAGAACAAACGAAGTAATTGACAGCACAATACAACAGTAACTATGAATGAATGCCACACTGCTGTCGGGCCTTATTATTATTATTATTATTATTATTATTATTATTAGTGGCAGTTACCAAACATAAAACATTGGTAGCCTGCAGTCTGCCAGTTTCTATCAGTTCAGAAGTAAGGAGTCCAGCAATCTTGTGATTTACAAACAATAAGTATAGTGCACATACAGTATCGGTTTATTTTAAATGGCGGAGCAGCGTGTGGGTGAAGCAAATGTTGCTAGGGAGAGAAGTGACGCAGACGAAGCACGTTTTGTAATACTTTTCTTTTCTGACAAGGAGTACAGGTAGCATGAGCTATGCATTGGCAGTTGCTTCATTATTCTACGCACATTAAAAAAAGTTCTGCATCACCCCGGTTCCCAGAACTCCTGATGATAGACGTTGACTGTGGATATTGTGTCACAGACACAGACCCTTTGTCGTTCAGAGATGTTACTAAACCCGCCCAAAAATGTAAACAACCATGCATGAGCCGTGCCTATTAGACGGACGGGGTCCGACAGCCGATCAGTTCCAGTCATTCTACCAGGAAGGAGGTACACGGCTCGTGTTGTCTGTAGTTCAACTATGCCTAGACAGTCAATACAGCTGTTCGATCGCTTCCGCATTGTTATTTTGTGCCAGCCGGCCGGGGTGGCCGAGAGGTTCTAGGCGCTACAGTATCGAACCGCGCGACCGCTACGCTCGCAGGTTCGTATCCTGCCTCGGGCATGGATGTGTGTGATGTCCTTAGGTTAGTTAGGTTTAAGTAGTTCTAAGTTCTAGGGGACTGATGACCTCAGAAGTTAAGTCCCGTAGTCCTCAGAGCCATTTGAACCATTTGAACTTTGTGCCAGGAAGGGCTCTCAACAAGGGAAGTGTCCAGGCGTCTCGGAGAGAACCAAAGCGATGTTGTTCGGACACGAGGAGATACAGACAGACAGGAACTGTCGAGGACATGCCTCGCTCAGGCCGCCCAAGGGCTACTACGGCAGTGGATGACCGCTACCCACGGATTATGGCTCGGAGGAACCCTGACAGCACGCCACCATGTTGAATAATGCTTTTCGTGCAGCCAGAGGACGTCGTGCCACGCGTGCGCAATTGGCTGCGTGAAGCGCACCTTCACTCCTGACGTCCATGGCGAGGTCCATCTTGGCAACTACGACACCATGCAGCGCGGTAGAGATGGGCACAACAACATGCCGCGTGGACTGCTCAGGATTGGCATCACGTTCTCTTCATTGATGAGTGTCGGATATGCCTTCAACCAGACAATCGTCGGAGACGTGTTTGGAGGCAACCCGAGCAGGCTGATTGCCTTAGACACACTGTCCAGCGAGTCCAGCAAGGTGGAGGTTCCCTGCTGTTTTGTGGTGGTATTATCTGGGGCCGAGGTACCCCGCTGGTGCTCATGGAAGGCGCCGTAACTGCTGTACGATACGTGAATGCCATCCTCCTACCGATAGTGCAACCGTATCGGCAGCATACTGGCGAGGCATTCGTCTTCATGGACGACAATTCGCGCCCCCATCGTGCACATCTCGGGAATGACTTCCTTCAGCATTACGACATCGTCCGACTAGAGTGGCCAGCGTGTTCTCCAGACATGAACCCTATCGAACATGCATGGTATAGTGTGAAAAGGACTGTTTATGGACGACATGACCCACTAACCACCCTGAGGGATGTACGCCGAATTGGCGTTGAGGAGTGGGTCAATCTGGACCAACAGTGCCTTGATGAACTTGTGGATAGTATGCCGCGACGAATACAGGAATGCATCAATGAAAGAGTACGTGTTACTGGGTATTAGAGGTACCGGTGTATACAGCTATCTGGACCACCACCTCTGAAGGTCTCGCTGTATGGTGGTACAACATGCAATGTGTGGTTTTCATGAGCAATAAAAAGGGCGTAAATGATGTTTATGTTGATGTCTATTCCAGTTTTCTGTACTGGTTCCGGTACTCCCGGAACCGAGATGACGTAAAAATTTTTGATGTGTGTTTAAAAAAATGATTGCTGGAAATATAAAGTACCAATTCACCTTTCGTCAATTTTAAAAATTAAAGTGTTGAAAGAAAATTTTTTGCTGGTTCTAATGTTGATGATGGGGCAAAGGATGAGGGGTGGGGGTGGGGGGAGTGATAGCTAATATGTAATTGCACTCAGGGGTTAATAGTCTCTGAAAGGTTACACTTATCAAATTTTTTTGTAGACTAAAATTTAAAAAAAAATCGATTTGTATAACTGGCCAGCGTGTAACGATGTTTTCACACAGAAAATGTACCCCTTAGTTTCACATCATTGCGTGATGTTGCGAATATTATCCACGGAAGATTCAAAAAAACTAAAGTGAACTCAACCACACTGACAAACTACGGCGTGGATGAAATTCTCAATCTTGTGCGCCTTCCTCTGGAAGAGCGATTGTTGGAAGACAGCAGACGTGCAATCCAGCGGAAGCAGAGCGGGTTGTGTAAGGAAGAGACTTGTGCGTCTCTGCGCAGTTTGTAATCGCGCGGGCAGTGTCCAGGGGTGGAGAGCCGTGGGGGTGGATTGTGCCGCCGGAAAGCCGGCGCGGAGCACAAAAAGCGTGGCCGTGCCCAGCGGCGCGCGTAATGTCGCCATTAAAAACGAATTCCGGCGGGAGGCGTGATAAACGGCGGAAGTTGCCAGCCGGCGCTAAATAAAGGGCCAGGTCGTGGGCGGGCGAGGGGGCGAAAGCAGGTACATTACCCCGAGGCCATCTCCACCAGCCGCGCCGCTCCTCCTAAACTCTGCAGCGAGATGCGGTGGCAGGCTTCACTGGAGGCGCCTCTCTTGCTCAGCCTGTTCTGTGTACACCGGGGAAACCAACTGAAACATCCGCAGGGTACGAGGGAAGGTTGAAAAGTTATCGGAATGGGATAGAAAGGAAAGACTTTCCTATAAGAGGGGGATGGGTTGGGTTGTTTTGGGAAGGAGACCAGACAGCGAGGTCATCGGTCTCATCGGATTAGGGAAGGATGGGGAAGGAAGTTGACCGTGCCCTTTCAGAGGAACCATCCCGGCATTTGCCTGGAGTGATTTAGGGAAATCACGGAAAACCTAAATCAGGATGGCCGGACGCGGGATCGAACCGTCGTCCTCCCGAATGCGAGTCCAGTGTCTAACCAATGCGCCACCTCGCTCGGTTTACCTATAAGAATCCTAGAAAACTGACGATATGACCTTTCTGGCCGACCGTATTGCATTTACTTCCTTTGGTGGTGGTGATGTTGAATGTACACGTGTCCACTGATTTGATTGTTATTTTGTCTCTAAGTTACAGCAGTGGACACAAGCTTCATCTGTGGTCACAAACGACTGAAAAGATCTCGTAGTTTGCACTGAAAACTGGTCAAATATTGTTCGGATCATCCGTTATGACGCCTTTCTGGTTCTACATTAAGAGTCGTGGCACTTCTCTTGCGGAGAATTACCACACAGTCAATACCAATGTTAAAGTGAGATATGCCCGTCCAGCTTCAGCAACTTATTGCACACTCAGCGATCCTATATGATCATTGTATGCACTTTTGCAGTAATTCCTGGGGTATTGGTAAATCTTGCGCTAGCACTATGCAGATCATCACCTGAACTGTCCCGACCAAAATTAAGCTCGTTTGTCCACTTGCCATCAATTGCATACGAAGAAGCAGAGTACTCCAGTGTGTTCTGAAAATCAGCATGAATTTCCCTTGCTTTCAAACTTTTTCTACGAAGTACTTAATCACTGCTCGAATATTGAGTTTTTCGAACTTCACAAATCACTACACGGGAGCAACCACACATCTCCACCCAGGGCACCGACGTGTCATTTGTTTGCTCATAAAGGACGGCATGTTATTGCGTGGGAACCTCGCTGTACTAGTGCTGAAATCTGGTGGTGATTCGGTAACTGTTCAAACTACACTTGTAAGTAATCCCTAGCAGACATCACGATCCTCTAGACTCACTTCGAGAAAATATCTGAGGCCTTTTATCTTCGCCTGAACAAAAAACTGAGCTTGATTCAACCTGAGGAGGTAATGCAACTTCGTCCTCCAACTCACTCAGGTATTCATCCAAACTGGAAGGGGGCTGTGGGATAGGTATTTCAGAGCTATGGGGCCCTGGACGTCTAGCTGAGTCAAGGTTAGGATAACATGTTTCTTTTGTTTTTTGAATTGAATCCCTTTACGTCAACTGAAAAGAAGTAGCCATCAGTGGTATGGTTTTCCTGCACAAACCATATCATAGGAATTCCAAATCTAAATGCATTTTTCTTACCCTTAAACCACAAACGAAGATCTTCTTCACATCTTCTACACACCTTATGCGGGGGGCCCATGGTTTATCTTGATGTCCAAGTTGTAATTTAAAGTAAGCAAAATAAACTTTCCGCGCAAAATCACTTATGTTTCTCAGTTGACTTTTAGTAGTGTATTCACCACAGATATAACGAAAACTGTTTGGAGAAATAACACAACCTCTTGTAGCCATGACTAGACAAAAACAACCGCACTGTTCACTTGAATAGCAATATGTCTACTGAGAGTTTCTTTTCATTTCATGCGAGATACAAATCGTCACTTACTTTGTCGCAACACGATAAAACTGAACAATAAGATTGTCTGCATTTACTTCTGGCGCCCAGGAGTTCACGGTAAAACCTGCAAGTGGTAATAAATAATAGTTAACATTGTAATTTTTTTTTAATTTAAGTTTATTTTATCGATTACAATTGATATAATTTTTAATAATTATTAAATTAAAACATAGGTTTATTACTAATGAACATAAATACTGTAATATACATAAAAACCGATGTGATAGAATTTTTGGAATACTTTGCCTGTTTTTGGAAGGTCAAAATCTATAAGCAAACGTTAAAAAATCCTTTTCAGGTTTTAGTCGCAGACCTGTGTTATTACAGAACCATATCAGAACTGAACTATGTCCTCCACAAACAGTTGATCAAACAGTTTAAGGGGACGTCGGTTTACTCACCGCCTTGTATAATTTGGAACTCCAATTACTACGGAACCATCTCTGAACTGAACTACGCCCTCCACAAATAGCTGATCAAAGGGGACATCGGTTTATTCCCGGCTTGTGTAATTTGAAAAAAAGCAAAATTATTTGTCGTCAGACCACACGTTTCACGTCATGGTGAGTTGCCAGCTTACAGCTGTTGTCCAGTTTCCGTGTTGTTTGCCTTCGCGGTGTTCACTAAGAAACTGGATGAGACGGGCCTGCGATCACTGGCAGCAGCAATTGCTGCCAAATTTATCGTTGACCTCTGTCGGTGATGCTCTGAGAGTGGTGCACCACTCCAGCAGACACGTTCTACAGTCCGAGTTGAAACGCCAACAGACCGAGAAACTTTTAACGGCATAGTCATGGTCATGTACAGACACCAGAGCTGCTTTTTTTTTATAGCGTAAACATACCTACTTTAATGATATCAAGTATTGTAAATGAAAAAGCAAAACAAATATTCACTCTAGAAATTGAATACCTTATAATAAAGAGATAACTACACTACTGTATTAACCCATGGTAAAGAATATTTAAGAAATGAAAAACTCTTGAGGATGTATAATGTAGTAAACAGAATACGCATGCTACCTAATTTCGTTGTTGCGCACCTAATTCTGTGTCAATATATACGTACTTAACATTGTAATAATGAGCTTAATTCCGTTATAATATTCTTGTGCATTGTTAAAGTTCAATTAACGTACTTTCCATTCATTTTCAGCATCGGTATCACTGTCACTAATATCTGCACAAATATTACTGGTAAATATCATAGCGGTAGGTAGAGCGATAAATTGACAAATTTCTTGGAACCAACGCAGACAAAAACGACACTAAATCGAAGTACTTTTACTATTTCCACAGCTATACCTGTCTCTACAAGAGACACCGGTGTCATCATTTTTCCTGTTCTTTGACTTTTGTTTTCCTTTGGATACTAATCTCATATTGGATCAGTCGTTTAAAGTTCAGGCCAAACTCTATTTCCTGCTTTTTTATTCTGAAATAAACTAACTTAACTTCCAGTTCTCTCGTAAGGGCAAACGGTCCACCCACTTTGCCAATGGTCACATTGTCTTTGTCACCATCATTGCGCTCTACGTAGTCTTTTAAGATACTGCATGGAACTCAGAAATGTTTAGCAGCTTTGTACATCAAACACTTTTCTTCCAAAACCTCCTGAGTAGGATTATCTTCTCTTGCGCACGTAACCCATTTTTGGGTTCTCCGTCTTCGCACATTTGCTTAGTGCTGGAGCCGTTGTTTTTGAAATGGACTGAAACCGTAAGAGTTTTTGCCGTTTTCATAAGCAAGTGATTCAACAATAAGGCATTTAAATCCGGCTATGATGACTGAGATTGTAAGTATGTTCCTTTGGTATTACAACGGCATATAAATGACTAACTACTTGAACAACTTTCCTTAATTAAAATTATTTAACAGGATCAGGGTAGCAGACGATGTATTTCTCTCCATATAACAAACAATAAACTATACGTTCCGAGCACAGCCTTCGTTCCCGCTCAGAACGTCTTTCCCATGTGAAGACATTCATGCCATTTATTGAGTAACTTTGTGTAGAAGGCCTACCTTACTTAAGGACAAAGAATGTGCCTGCTATCACAAAATAAAGTATGTCACGGAGTTAGGTATGTTTCTTTCGGGCGGGAAGGAGCGCCTGGTCCCCGGTACGAATCCGCCCGGCGGATTTGTGTCGAGTTCCGGTGAACTGGCCAGTCTGTGGATGGTATTTGGCGGTTTTCCATCTGCCTCGGCGAATGCGGGCTGGTTCCCCTTATTCCGCTTCAGTTACACTATGTCGGCGATTATTGCGCAAACAAGATCACCACGTACGCGCACACCACCATTACTCCACCACACAAATATAGGGGTTACACTCGTCTGGTGTGAGACGTTCCCTGGGGGGTCCACCGGGTGCCGAACCGCACAATAACCCTGGGTTCGGTGTGGGGCGGCGGAGGGGTGATGTGGACTGCGGTAGTCGTCGTGGGGTTGTGGACCACTGCGGCTGCTGCGGGGACGGAGCCTCTCCGTCGTTTCTAGGTCCCCGGTTGACATACAATACAATACATACAATAGGTATGCTTACACTGTTACCACAGGTAAATGTACGCTGATAAGACAAAACATTATGACCTCTGCCCACCGCGACGTTGGATGCGTGGCGTTCCTGACACGTGACGCACTAACAAAAGGATATAAGCGGAGCAGACACGGACGGGGACCACTCCTGCGAAGATATGGGCTGTAAATGGGCAAATCCATTGAGATAAGCGACTTTGATTATTGTTACGCAGAGTCTTTGAACGAGTATCTCGAAAACAGTGAAGCTGGACTGATGTTCACGTGCTGCTGTCGTGAGCACCTACTGAAAGATGTAGAAGGATAGTGAAACTACCAGTAGGTGCTAAATGGTTGGACGTCCACGACTCTTTACAGAGCCGAGCGGTCTTAGACGCTGCAGTCACGGACTGTGCGGCAGGTCCCGGCGGGGGTTCGAGTCCTCCCTCGGGCATGGGTGTGTGTGTGTTTGTCCTTAGGATAATTTAGGTTAAGTAGTGTGTAACCTTAGGGACTGATGACCTTAGCAGTTAAGTCCCATAAGATTTCACACACATTTGAACATTTTTTGAACTCTTTACAGAACGAAACCTCCTGGTAGATTAAAACTGTGTGCCGGACCGAGACTCGAACTCGGGACCTTTGCCTCTCGCGGGCAAGTGCTCTACCAAGTGACCTACCCAAGCACGACTTCATTCTAGAAACATCCCCCAGGCTGTGGCTAAGCCATGTCTCCGCAATATCCTTTCTTCCAGGAGTGCTAGTTCTATAAGGTTCGCAGGAGAGCTTCTGTGAAGTTTGGAAGGTAGGAGGCGAGATACTGGCGGAATTAAAGCTCTGAGGACGGGGCGTGAGTCGTGCTTGGGTAGCTCCGCTGGTAGAGCACTTGCCCGCGAAAGACAAAGGTCCCGAGTTCGAGTCTCGGTCCGGCGCACACATTTTTAATCTGCCAGGAAGTTTCATATCAGCGCACACTCCGCTGTAGAGTGAAAATTTCATTACAGAAACATCCCCCAGGCCGTCTTTACAGAACGTTGAGTTCGGAGACTTGTCTGTTTGTAAAGTAGGATAGACGGTAACCAGTGGCATCTCTGCCGAAAGAACAAATGCGGGTGCACCCGCAAGTGTTTCGGAGCACACTGTTCATCGTACATTGTTGAACATGGAGCTCCGTAGTAGACCACCCCTACTTCTTCACACGTTGACCCAACGACATCATCAATTACAATTGCAGCGGCACGAGATCATCGGGATTCGACCGTCTGTCAGAGAAAACGTGTCGGCCCTTCGGATGAGTCACATTTTTGCTATCCAAGGTCGATGGTCGTCTCCACAAACGATGAACGGCGGCTCGAAACGCGCAGCGCGCTACGGGCTGGTGAAAGCAGTATCACAGTGGATTGAGAAGCATTACAGTGAACTCACGTTGATGTCTCAGTGACCACATTCACCTGATCTAAATTCTATGGAAACCGTCTGAATCGCTGTCGGGCGCCATCACCGCGTATGCAAAGCAGCGGCCCGTTATTTACGCGAATTACAAGACCTGTGCGTAAACATCTAATGCTATATACCTGCACAAACCTACCAACAAACTGTTGGACCCCTGATACGCAGAATCAGTGTCGTATTTCGTTGCAAAGACGGACAAACAAACTAATAAGAAGGTGGTAATAATGTTTTTGCTCATCAGTGTATATTGTCACATAACATAATCAACAGTAATTGCGTTCAAAACCGTAAACGTGCCGTTTAACGAGAGGCTTGGTGACATGTCAAAATTATATGGATTCACGTTAAAAGTTTAATTTTGACCCTTTGGCAATAAACCTCTACTTACCGCTCGTAGTAGTAAATGTATTAATAATTCACCTAGCCTGGAAAATATTCCTAGATTACAATACGGAGTTTGCTGTCGAATAATGGGGAGACAGAAAGATGAAACTGTTAAACGTACTCGTAAAGGGGAATATGATGATACACTTGACGAACTAGTAAATTATATGAAATTATTTGGATAAGTTGTGCGTCCAGCAGTAACTCCAATAAAGGGTTTAGAATTTGTTCTCCTATTACGAATAAGGATAATTTTGCTTGTATACATTTGCTTATCTCCTCATTTATGAAATAATTATTAAATACACAAGGACATCAACAGTAATTTCTGGTAATCAAATTGACAATATATTTGCAACTGTAGATTGTCATATCGAACGTAACTTCTCACATCTTCGGTTCATCGCAAACTATCGCCCGGGTCCGTGACCAGGAAATATTATTGCTGGTTATGTTAATGAAGACAGGCGTATGCACCGCCACGCAATTTTCGAATGACCACGCTCAATTGTGGCCAGTCAGTGGAGCGTTTACCAATTTGTTCCACTCACCACGCGTCGACAGACGGACCATTGTCGAAATTAATTGGTAATGCTGTAAATTATGCCAATTAGCGGTGGCCGGGTCGCACGCCATCGCACAAAGCTTCGCTCTTTGGGACGCGCGCAGAGCAATATTACTAATTGTGACGTCGCGTGCCGGAGGAATGGTAACTGATGTGATGCGATGCACCGCGCGCGTTGCGTTAAATGCCACTCGCACCGGATTTCGTAGCTCTCGTCGCAGTAACGAAATTGTTTCTCATTGCCAGCACACCACGTATTCAGATAATTTCTGTTTACCGCGTATCTCGTTTCATCGTCGTTACATCTGTGGCTGTCTAGCTTATACCATCCGAGGTGCACCATCTGCTAAAATATATTTCGAAAATAATGTAGAAATCTCACTATCCTGGACTATGCATCCGTTCCAAATAAACAGGTTCA
Source organism: Schistocerca cancellata (assembly GCF_023864275.1). NCBI lineage: Eukaryota > Metazoa > Arthropoda > Insecta > Orthoptera > Acrididae > Schistocerca > Schistocerca cancellata. The sequence goes on along the minus strand of NC_064634.1, from coordinate 347,267,997 downwards.
CATACAGTTCACGATTATACGTTCTGGCTCCTGCGCAGTGAATTGAAACGACGCATAGCTTGCAATTTTCCACCAGTAAAATCATATCGAGGTTCAGTGCTGGAATAACGGCTTAATTAAGAGACGACGACGTACAATTCTTTCCAGCTCTAGTACGAGCGTTCACATCTAGACTGCAGTGAATATATGTAAGAGCTTCTGCGTTTTCTGCCTCGTCGATACAGGCTAATAAAAGGTGGTAGCAACCTGTTTATTTGACGCCCTTTCGTGATCGAGGTCAAACTATTCAGGTCACTATGCGACTTATCTCGTTAGGCAACAACGAAAAAGTATGATGATAGTATTTAGGAAGTTCGACATCAAGATATTTATCACCTGTACAAAAATGTTTGACGATGAGCGTGGTTATTGCTTTAGAATGTTGACAAAATTTTGTAAAACAGTTGCACCACTAATAAAATGTGTGAATGTCAGACATTGAAACGCATTACAAAATAAGTGCAATGGTCAGTAAGGAACAGATAAAATCATAACAGAAATGTATGGGTGATTCATAGCTTATCAAAAAATGACAAGGCAACTACTACGCAACCACTAAAATTCCACAATAAAATCGTGGGATAAAGCGATGTAGCCCTGTGGTAAGACACTGCACATGCTTTCAAGAGGACGTCAGTTCAAACACCAAGCACCGTTTTCAACAGTAGATGCAAAAGTCTTCAAGGAATAGCAGCTTAAGCGACGGGGACCAGCGATGAGTTCCAATGTCGACAGCAATTCCTGCAGTCTACGTTCAGAAGAACACCCGTACAGTTTTCGAGCGAACGTAGTACAAAGTTGCACATCTTCAGTGAGCCAAACCACACAGAGACTGGACAGTTGTTGATTGGAAGCGTATAATGTGATCAGTGGAAGTGGTTCTGTGGTGAGTTGGGTCCAGTCGTGCAATTTATCTCGAACAAGAGCCACAATGTTTATTTCTACCATCCAGATGTTGCCTTTTCTGCCACATCTTCTTGACGAGTATGCTTGGACTCTTGCGTCTGCCAATATGACAACATTCAAGAGCTTCTTGTTCTTCATCGCTGTACAAGGTGATTCAGCTGTCCGTACAGCTGTCGTTTTGAGCAGCCCACAATATTTTTGCTCACCTTCGTAAACCACGTGCAAGATTTTTATATTTTTTTCGCTCCTTACTGACAAAACATTAATCCTATAGAAAAAAATGAACACGACCTTTTGTAGGAATAATATATTTAAATTTTGTACTGGGATACGTTTTCGTTACAGCATAGTTTTCGAGTTATTCAAGAAAAACGTACAAAAGTGACCTTCAAACCCATGCCTACTCCCAGACTCAGCCCATCCCAGCCAGGATTTCTAATATGTTGTTCATGGCACTCTCTCTTACCACTGTACAAATGTGTGTGACTGCACGAATTATTTCCCACGGTAGGCTTTATTTGATCTTCATCGAGTGGCCTTATTACGCCAGCGCCTTAATCGAGCACTTATAAATTGCAAAATTGAAAAAAATGGTTCAAATGGCTCTGAGCACTATGGGACTTAACAGCTATGGTCATCAGTCCCCCAGAACTTAGAACTACTTAAACCTAACTAACCTAAGGACAGCACACAACACCCAGCCATCACGAGGCAGAGAAAATCCCTGACCCCGCCGGGAATCGAACCCGGGAACCCGGGCGTTGGAAGCGAGAACGCTACCGCACGACCACGAGATGCGGGCTGCACAATTGAGGTCTGTGTAAATTTTACCTATAGTTTTCTGAATTGTGAAACCATAAAATAAACAGTTACATCGTTGTATTTGCCGCCCTCTGACTACTAAATTACTGTGCGTGTAATGGTTAAGTTTGGATCGAACTGTCAACGTAATTAGTTTTAACGTAACGTTTACAAAAGTTATTTTTTATTCATTACCCTCACAGACACGTTTAAATTAATAATGTTAAGGAGATAGCCGACTGTGCTGGTGGCTAATAACCCAATCAGCGGAGACCAAAAAAAGTCGAATATCGGGAATAGTTCGTGTAATCGGAAATATTTGTACAAGTTTAGAAGGGAGTGCCACGAACAGTATACTAGAAATCCTGACCTGTGAGGGATGAGTGTGGGGCTGAATGTGTGTGGGAAGGTATTTTTGTACATTTTTCTTGAATAACTCGAAAACAGTGACCTCGAGCAAAAACGTATCGCACTGCAAGATTTAACTGAATTAAATTTCCTACGAAAAGTTCCTGCTCATTTTTTTTCTGTATGTCGCACAGCGATCGAGACAATATGAAAACCTCGCGCGTGGGTTATGAAAGCCAGTTATCGGTAGGGGCAACTGAATCACCCAAGTACTGTTCTTTTATGATATTTAACCATACTGCCTATACCTGTACATAGCGCATTACGAAACAAAACGTGCATGTTGGATATGTATATACACTAATGTCCAATTGCATCACGATGTAGTGTTTAACACCTTTAGACGGTATATCCGTTGCTACTGTTCGCTGTCAGCACTGCAACAGATCGTACCTGAAAGAGTTAACAACCTAGGCAGCAAGGCGAGTTTCGAATAATGTATCACAAACTCGAAAATACACCCGTGTGTTATCGCTCAGCGACAATAACCAGTTTCACTTTATATTTGATAACCGTTAATTTCATGTATATGATAAGAAATAATTATTGATTGTCCATTATTGTGCGAGTAAGTTCAGAATATTTTGTGGTATACTACTGCAATAAATTTTACAAGCACTGACATCGTACTGGAGGTAAACAAGTTTATATACAAGAAGCACTGTTCAATTTAGTAGTTTTACCTAAGTTTCTCTTTGATAATAGTCACAAATGTATTGATAATAAATCATGTTCTCATGTATGTAAACACGACGAGGAAACGCCACCTTCCTTTCGTTAGTGAATATAGTACACTTTTATAAAACTACTTTCGTCCGGTTCTTCACAATTTTCAAACCACATTGAAATAACGCTTTAATCAAAATATCGCCACATTCCGTATAACTAGATTTACTTTACGATGCGATGCAGTCTAGTTATTCATGCCGCTACAAACACACGCTGGTCGCCTCGAGTCCATGATTGCGGCAATGACCAGCTCCGGGGACAATGCCTCAAATCGAATTACAAGCTTAAAGAACTAATTTTTGATAATCATCTGTATAAATAAATCTTTATCCTCCGCAGTTTCGATCATTCAGACTCATCACTGGAAGAAAAGGCAAATATATTAGACGGAAAAGCTATTCGTTTTTCTCTCAGATATTCAGAAAGTCCTCAAGTCTTTATGAAAACATTATAATAAATGCGTTTGGTCTGTGTTATTGTTAGACCAAATAGTTGCCATTCGAGGTCGTGATGCATAGCAGATGACCATGTACAGTCAATGTGGCGTTGAGTAATATCGAAACACCTAAGAGAAAGATGAACAGCTTTTCTATGTAATGTATTCGAGTTTGCCTCCAGACATGATGGTCTGAATGACCGAAACCTAACGACTGTAGAAAGTCGCTTCACTAAAATATTAGCAAGTATAAATTACAAGCGCTTACTTAAGGTATGGTGACAGTACGCTCACAAACGGCCTTGTTCAGACGGCTGCATAAATATGTTCATGGTTTGACGAACGCTCTAGCTCGCCATCGCGGTGTCGCGAGCTTTCCGACCGTGGCTTTGCGACCCGTGACGTCAGCTTGGTGTTTCCGACCGCAAATATTTTATTCGTGGCTTTTCCTACCGTCATAGGAAGCCGTAACGGTGGGGGATGCTTCACCGATCCTTTTGTAATAAGAACGCTGAAACGTTCCCTTAGAAAAATTATGAATTACTGAGCTGGTAAGCTTCTACGTTATTTGATACAAAGACAGCTGAGTAAAACTGAACATACTCAGGCAGTTCTCTCTTTACTTATTCTGATCATCACTAAACTGATACACTATTTTTTTAGCGCAAAGCAATCTGGCTTTCAATAATCCCTACGAAAGAATGGACCTGACTAACAATAACCTATACCTTTCCTGAATCACTTACTTCATAAAAATCTTCGTTACTCGAACTAATGTAACACAACGAGCGCCAATACTGCCAGCTAAATAAGAGATTCTAACTACTGAAGGCACTAACTACTGATAGGCATTAGTTAGAAGATGAAAAATTTTGATAGAGAACAAACAATGTATTTACCTTAATAATGTTCAATATATATATATATATATATATATATATATATATATATATATATATATATGAGATCCATCTTTACCAATTTCCTTTTTGTGGCCGGCACACGTCCAGATCGTCCGCTTATAGTAACCTCTCAAAACTCTGGCATCTCTCTCTCGACATCCACCACTGCTGGCGGCTCACCTCCAACTGGGACTGGAAAGTACTGTACCATCCATCATACTCCCCGGACTTAAGTCCTTGTGACTTTGATTTGGTTCCGAATATGAAAGAACCCTTTCGTGGCATTCGCTTCAAAACTGTTCCAGAGATTCGAGAGGCAGTAGATCGCTCCATTCGCACCATCAACAGAACAGGCTCTGCTAACGGAATACTACGCCTTCCTCATCACTGGCAACGGGTTCTACACAACGATGTTGACTACTTTGAAGAACAGTAACAGGTGCAAACATGTAACTCTTTTGTACCGGTTGTGAATAAATAGTTGCCATTATTTAATTTCCAACCCTCCTATACTGCCTATTCCTTTCAACAGGCACATCTTGTAGGTCTTCCTTATCTCCGGACAGAAGGGCTATATAGATCGCAAACAGTAGTTGTGGTATGTTCACCTCGAACTTCTATTTGTGTTACGAAATTTTATTTCACTTCTTTTATTGCACTACCTGCAAGCAGCTGTATCCTTCTCTCCTCAGAGTGTAAAGTGCTTGAGGCAGTAGACCAAAGTTGGAAAGGAACGAGGATCAAATCTCTACACGTGGATCCCCCATTATATTTTCCACGGTTTCCGTAAATTAAGGTAAGATGAAAACCATACATGGTGTATTGCTTATTGCATCCTTCTCCATCTTCAGTAATGCTGTGGTTAGCACACTGGACTCGCATTCGGGAGGACGACGGTTCAATCCCGTCTCCGGCCATCCTGATTTAGGTTTTCCGTGATTTCCCTAAATCGCTTCAGGCAAATGCCAGGATGGATCCTTTGAAAGGGCACGGCCGATTTCCTTCCCCATCCTTCCCTAACCCGAGCTTGCGCTCCGTCTCTAATGACCTCGTTGTCGGCGGGACGTTAAACACTAAATCTCCTCCTCCTCCTCTTCAGTAATGCTATGTCTCCAACAACGCCTCATTGACGGGAATCTTTATATTCTTTGCAGCTTTAAAGGTGAACATTTTTGGTAAGGATATGCCGTGACTGTTTCTGAAACCGAATGAAATAATGAATTTACTGTTCCTCGTCACTGTTTACTTATTTCTACAACGCGTTTCGGCCGTGTAATCCCCCATCGCCAGGTGTATTGTGTGTGTTAATATGGCATATATGTGTTGTGTAACGACTTTGGAGTAAACTGTGACACTGTCTGCAGTGGTCACAGGATGCTTTCTTTGTCGAGCTACATCACATGCGCTATCACACTTTGTAGACGCTGAGGACACTTAAGTCATAGGTTACTTCATAGTGTACACAACACATGCATCCGATATTAATCCACATAAACGCACTTGGTGATGGAGCTTTAGACCTCCAAAACGTCTTGTGAAAATAGTGTAAATAAGTAGTAACTGGTAACAGTAAACATGTTGTTTCATTCGATTGTTTTCAGCCCTCCATTTTTTTTTCATTGCACTCGCTGCAGCTGTAGTCAATGTTTTTCTTGCCCGTTCGTAACACACAATATTTTATTGTGTTTCAGCGCTTCGTCAAAGGCGCCTGCACTCAGCAAACATTTCTCTTTTTAACAGCAAGGAATACCCTCCACATGTTGATCGTACTGCGATGGGTGCAGCGCATACTTCTAATGCTCGTGTTTGCTAGTCCAAGTGTGTGTTTTTCGCACAAACAAAAACCGGCATTTTCGGGTAGAATGTAAACATTTCGCGAATGCTTCATCGGCCACTCACCGAAGAGCGCAACTTGTTTGCATACTGCAATCAATTTAACAATGTAAACGCGCTTCCGCCGATGCGAAAAGCTTCCAGCAATTCTGGCCTGCAAATATGTATCTTATCTAGGCGTTGATGCAATTTCAAACAGTTGTATTGGAACGCCGCGTCCATAGATGAAATTTTACTGACAAATTGATAAGAATGTTGAGGACTGGATCTACTGTCGTCATTTGTCGTAATCCGTTAATTGGTGGGTTTCTCGTTTATATGCCACTATATGTGTTACTGAATGCCCAAACTTCTGTCTGTTACAAGAAAAATTGAAGCCCTAGTCTTTAATATCCGCTGATTTCTAGAGGAAGTGACAGAAGAGACGGAAACATTGAGAGCTGGGGGCAAGTATGGGGTAGTACAGCCAACTTGAAGTACCAAAAGAAAGTAGAGTAGAAATTGTAAGTGCCTAGAATGAAGGAAAATAAATTAATAAAGAAAACCAAAGAACAGAAAAAGACAATGGAAAATCAACATGCTGATAAGCGTAGTTCATCTTCACGTGAATGTAACATTGTAGTTCACTGTGAGTGATACGAAAAGAGTAGTGCTACATAACAGCTTCGATATGCTGACTTCGCGTAGTATCATGCGCACCTTATGGAACGCGGTTATTGAGTTTTATGGGCTCGCATACGTACTCACTGGAGACTTTTCTTGCATTTCTTTCCTTTTATGCTTATTTTGTATTTTGTAAGCCTCCAAGCAATATTAGAAATTCGAACGGAAACTTTTTGATCGCCTCTTATATTTTGCCAATTCTGTATATAGGTAGAGATGTAGGCTTATGATAACTGTTTTCGTCGAAAGTGTGAGACAAACTTGGATTTTTCGTCCAGATTAGTATTTACGTTTTTAAATGCTTGTCTCCATGCTCGGATGTACCATGTGATTGCATTCCTAAGTTATTTCTTACGTTCTAAAATGTGGCTGTCCAATTCAATAAAATATACCGGAAACGGAGTGGGAAAAGAACAACTATTAGCGAAAAAATACCACAGTCTGTTTTATGAAATCAACTGCAGTATACAATAACTTCATAAATTAATTCGTAGCAAGAGTAATGTGAGAGTTGTGCGTCCGACTAAGAGAAAAAAATTTGTGCGTAACTTTGTTGCGTATTTTATTCATGCGCGGCACGGCGATAAAATATCGTTATTCAATACCCACGCTACGTTGCCTCGCTGTCTGAAATAATTGATTACAAATTATTTCAGATCGCTGGTTCGTCACGCGACAAAAATGTATGAAACAATGGCATGCGGACGCTCATTTACATTTTCATGTGTGTTACTCACTGGAAGCAGTTTAAACGCGCCATTTGGAGTAATAGCTGAGCGAATGGGTGTTCAGCTCTGCAGCGGCAGGTCTATTGGAAAAAAAACTGCTTCTCATTTGGTAGCTACAGCGTGAAATAGCCCGTGGACGGAAGGTATCGGGAGTATATTGGTACAAGCGAAAAACACTTTCTTCAGGTATTGATATGGACCTGAGACAGGATCTTCTGTAAGTGTACGTCTGGAGCTTAGCTCTGTATGGAATGTAAACCTGGACCTTTGGAAATCTGTAGAATAAGAAACTCAAAGCATTTGAAATGTGGTGTCACTGAAGACCGTTGAGTTAAAAGGACGGATAAACTACAAAATGGGGAAGTACAATGGCCGTTCAATAAAACACCGGAAATCTTTTTAAAGAATGTATGAACGTAATCCCGTCCAGTGCTATGCACTTATGCCACAGCTGGATAAGCTTCTGCCGGCCGGTGTGGCCTTGCGGTTCTAGGCGCTACAGTCTGGAACCGCGCGACCGCTACGGTCGCAGGTTCGAATCCTGCCTCGGGCATGAATATGTGTGATGTCCTTAGGTTAGTTAGGTTTAAGTAGTTCTAAGTTTTAGGGGACTGATGACCTCAGAAGTTAAGTCCCATAGTGCTCAGAGCCATTTGAACCATTTTTGATAAGCTTCTCAATTCCACGTGCAAAGACTTCCTGGGGGCGTGCGCATAACCAGTTTTGCACTGCTGCCTCGACTTCTCTCATCATCAGCCAATCTTGAGCCACAAGAGCTTTTTTCAGTGGGTTAAAAAAGTTATAATCTGAAGTTTCCAGATCCGTGGAATCCGAGGAGACGGTTGGTGCAAGCATACGAACTTCAGGTCTTTGACTGTATTAAACGTGTGGCGTCTCCCTGTTATGCGATAACAGGACGCCACTGGATATCAGTCAACGTCGCTTTCTCAAAATCGTTATTTTCAAAGTTTCACGCGTACGTTTTTGGTATCTTGTAGTTTTCACTTGGGACGTAATGTTCTAGAACTGCTCTCAGTCAACATGACCTTACCAGCACTCCTTTCGGTTCGCACCATCTTGGATCGCCACTTCATTGAAGCATTCTTACGTTCAGGTTCGTTGAGTGCACCCAAATTTCATCTCCCTTTACAATGCCACGAAGAAATGTCTCCCCTTCATCCTCGTATTGTGCAAAGGCTCTCTGGACACATCCGCGAGCCTTTCTTTCATTTCTGATGTCAAATGTTTTGAAACCCATCTCGCACACACTTCCTTGAACAACACGAACAATATGGCTCTGAGCATTATGGGACTCAACTTCTAAGGTCATTAGTCCCCTAGAACTTAGAAGTAGTTAAACCTAACTAACCTAAGGACATCACATACATCCATGCCCGAGGCAGCATTCGAACCTGCGACCGTAGCGGTCTCGCGGTTCCAGACTGCAGCGCCTAGAACCGCACGACCACTTCGGCCGGCCACGAACAATATGGAGGGATGATCCGACACTAATGTTCATCGTTGCTGTAGCATCTTCGTCTCTTATCAACTCATCAGTCCTCTCAGTATTGTCTCTGTGACTTCACAGACAGGGCGTTTTGGGCGTGGTGAATCAACACTTGTGACACGCCGTTTGAACTTACCGTCCCACTCTGACACCTGTGTTCAACTCAGACAACGTTCACCATATTTCACTGTCATCCGACGGAGAATTTAGATTGGTTTCAACCCTTCAGCTAACAAAAATCTAATGACACTCTACTATTCTACGTTGGTGCAAACCTGAAAGGATGCCGCCATCTTGTTTCACTGATTTACAGCATCCACTTCGCGCGGCAGGCATACCAACCACATCTGTTTATAGTTCTAGGCCACCCCAAAAAATAACAAAGAAGCACAAACTTTGTCGAAATTCTATATTATTATTACAAACTCTTCCGGTTATTTATTGAGTGGACCTTGTACTACAAAATAACTGCGGAAAGAAGTATTTCTATTCTTTTTCCTTTTGTCTTAGCCATATGAGTACCAGATTAATTAGAATCAGGTTCATTTCTGCTGGTCTTTCATTCTCATACCTTACAAACTTCATCGCTCTTCCGCCCAAGATGACTTGTCATGAGTCTCTGTCCAGGTAACATATGACGGCTTGAAATTTATATTTTAAAGTCATCCTGTTTCCTATATTGCTGTTTCTTCCATGTCCCCTTGTATCTCTTTGATCGAGAGCACTTTGATTCTCTTGTTCAGAAGAAATTTTGTAATCTGATGGTTCAACGTTCCATGATTCATTCTAAGGACATATTCAAAGGACGTGTTCTTCCTTTTTCTGATGATGTCCAATATTCTCCCTATCCGTATATGCAGTTCGTGGTTGTCTAGTCTTCTATACAGATCTTCTCCTGTTCTTCGAGATCCCAGTACCCTCATGAGAAGACTTCTTTCCACAATTTCTAGCTTCTTAAGTGATGCTTTTCTTATGAGGTTCAGACTTTCTAATGCATACAAAGCCTCATAGCAAATCAACGGCAATGTCTCAGTCTTCTATTAATCGAAGCATTCTTCTTATTGCAGATGTTCATAGTTAGTTTGTACGGTACTTTCATTTTTTTATTGGTTTTCCCATTGTTCCTTTCTCTGTCAGTGCAGTTTTTGTTCATTCTCCTAGGTATTTCAATACCTCCACCTCTCTTCCTATCGCCATCCATCTAGGAGCTTTCGTGATGTTCGTCATACATCATGTCTTCACGACAGAGATCTGTAGACCTGTTTTGGCCGTTTACCATGTGAAGGGTCACGTTCTGGTGCAAGCAGGAATAATTAACTTGGAATTGTATGGAGTTGCTGAGAGGAAAATAGTAGACGCAGACAAAAACTGTATATGCAAAACAGATTACAGAGCATTTCCTGTGTAACAGTAAAATGTAAATAGAAAGATTAGCACAAAACAGGAACAAATGACAACCAACATCAAACCAACTGAACTGAAAGGTGTAAGACTTACAAAATGGCTTATAATGGCTAAACCTTTTTATGATGGTTGTATGTTTCTATCACCTTCACCCTCATCATCATCATACCCTCCCCCCATCTCTCTCTCTCTCTCTCTCTCTCTCTCTCTCTCTCTCTCTCGCTCTCTGTCCCGCTCTTCCCCGTTTTTCTGTTCCACTGCTCAGTATCTAATATTCCAGCGGGAAACGAATATACTAACAGTGAAACGGATACCCGCTATCGTAAAGGGCCAACTTTAGGGCAATAATCAGAAGTCTATGTGGTAACGACATTTCAGTTGGACGCAAGTAATGTGCGCTGCTATTGACTGATACCGTTTGAGTTTGGATGTTTGGATGTGTAAGGCTTTGAGACCGCAGTAGACCTCTATAGCACATGATACATACACAAAACGACATTATGGTCGTCTTAATTACACATGGTTTATATTTTTCAATGGACACGCCATTGCATGTGCAGTAGCAGGAAACTCCTAAGCACGTATAAGGAACGATACAAGATCTGCCAACACCAACGTCGCTCGAATATTGAAAGGAAATTGGCAGTTCAGCACTGCAAATAATACACACATCAGAAAAAGTTTTGCATCACCCCGGTTCCGAGAACTCCAGAAGATAGACGTTGACTGTGGATGTTGTATCACAGACACAGTCCCTTTGACTGTTCAGAGATGTCACTAAACCCGCCCAAAGGTGTAAACAACCATGCATCAGCAGCGCCTATTAGACGTAAGGGGTCCGACAGCCGATCAGTTCCAGTCATTCCACCAGGAAGGAGGTACACGGCTCGTGTTGTCTGTAGTTCAACCATGCCTAGACGGTCGATACTGCCGTTCGATCGCGTCCCATTTTTACATTGTGCCACGAAGGCCTCTCAAAAAGGGAAGTGTCCAGACTTCCCGAAGTGAACCAAAGTGATGATGTGAGGACATGGAGGAGATACGCAGAGACAGGAACTGTCGATGACATGCCTCGCTCATGCCGCCCAAGGACTACTACTGCAGTGGATGACCGCTACCTACGAATTACAGCTCGGAGTAACCCTGACAGCAACGCCACCATGTTGAATAATGCTTTTCGGGCAGCCACAGAACGTCGTGCTACGCGTGAGCAATAGGCTGTGAGAAGCGCAAACTACACTCCTGACGTCGATGGCGAGGTACATCTTTGCAACCACGACATCATGCAGCGCGATACAGATGGGCCCACCAACATGCCGGATGGACTGCTCAGAACTGGCATCACGTTCTCTTCACTGATGACTGTCGCATGTGCCTTTAACCAAACAATCGTAGGAGGCGTATTTGGAGGCAACCTGGTCGGGATGAACGCCTTAGACACACCGTCCAGCAAGTGCAGCAAGATGGAGGTTTAATTAATTGGCTCTGAGCACTATGGGACTTAACTTCTGAGGTCATCAGTCCCCTAGAACTTAGAACTAGTTAAACCTAACTAACCTAAGGACATCACACACACCCATGCCCGAGGCAGGATTCGAACCTGCGACCGTAGCGGTCTGGCGGTTCCTGACTGCAGCGCCTAGAACCGCACGACCACTTCGGCCGGCCAAGATGGAGGTTCTCTGATGTTTTGGGGTGGCATTATGTGGGGCCGACTTAACGCTGCTGGTGGTCATGGAAGGCGCGTAACGTCTGTACGATAAGAGAGTGCCATCCTCCGAGCGATAGTGCAACCATATCGGCAGCATATTGGCGAGGCATTCGTTTTCATGAACGACATTTCGCGCCCCCATCGAGCTCATCTTGTGAATGACTTTCTTCAGGATAACAACATCGCTCGACAAGAGTGGCCAGCATGTTCTCCAGACATGAATCCCATCGGACATGCATGGGATAGTTTGAAAAGGACTGTTTATGGACGACATGATCCACTAACTACCCTGAGGGATCCACGCCGAATCGCTGTTGAGGAGTGGGACAATCTGCACCAACAGTGCCTTGACGAACTTGTGGATAGTATGCCACGACAAATACAGGCATGCATCAATGCAAGAGGACGTACTACTGGGTATTAGAGGTACCAGTGGGTACAGCAATCTGTACCAGCCCTTTGAAGGTCTCGCTGAATGGTGGTACAACATGCAATGTGTGGTTTTCATGAGCAATAAAAAGGGCGGAAATGATGTTTATGTTGATCTCTATTCCAAATTTTCTGTGCAGGTTCCGGAACTTTCGGAACCGAGGTGATGCAAAACTTTTTTTGGTGTGTGCTGTTTCGGTACTGGTATGTCGGAACTATGTAATGTTGTACTGAGTTAGAATACTAAGTTACTTATTGCAGCTGATCAAATGCGACGCAGCTATTTTCCTCGAGGAATCGGTTTTGGATATTCTTCGTGTTTGCGGATAACAGAAAAAGTGGAAGATCAGTGATACCAAGAATACCTCCAGATGCGTAATATAGTTATCACAGTAACTGACGAAAAGATACTGGATAATTAAATAAACTGTTATTGCTGCAGTTATGATGATTAAAATTCCTCTGGGTGTTCTTCCTCGTCATTGTATAAAATACTTTAATCATAAACTTAAAACCAGTTTATAATTATAACATTTTATACAATGACGCAGTAAAACACGCAGAAGACTTTTTAATCATCATGACAACGGCCACGGAAGCCTACGTAGTTATATTTTACATTTGTTGAAGTTTTTGACATATGCCATTGTCGCGGGTACAAACGACTAGCTGTCGTCATTCATACGAATTTACTGACTGATATAAGTAGAAAGCAGTGGACAGCGTATTAAACCTACCATGGGCCGAAGAGAGTGCCATTTTCAATAAGTGGAAACGTAAGTATCCACAGCGGCTAAGCAACTGTGATAAGCAACTGTGTGGTCTGCTGGTTGAAATGAAGCGCCACCTTTCAATGAAAGATTTAAGAGTTCTGGTAGGATATATTTTAGATATTTCTGTTGAAGGTACTATGAGATATCGGATTTTGCTTTTCGCGTTTTGCTGTTTAAGCAGTGTGTCTGTTACTAGAGGTCGACGGTGATATCAAATTTGCCTGATCCTTTCCTGTCCGAGCACATAGTAAAGTGGGTCCGACAACGCCGGTTACACAAGAGCTTGTGCGGTGTTTCAAGTGCGTCGGACATAGGGAGTGTTGAGTGTGTTTTGCCGGTAGCTCTGCCGTATTACGTACTACCGGGATACCGCTGATAGTAAATGAAATACCTCGGCATCTGTTGCCTCGCCAATGGCTTAACTCTCCTACCCTACCCTCGCATTTACTGGCACCACTTCCCAACAAACTCCCCCTTCCCACACACCCAAACACAAATTCTCACTCTCGCATATCTCAATAAAAGTGACGACCCGTAGCAAATGAAAACGGGATATCGAAACATGAAGACCACTCGCCAGCTAGGATGTGCGGAGCTTATAATAAGCGCCTTTACTCCCCAACGAATTACAGCACCGTCTGCGATGAATTAAATAAAGCGAAGCTACATATCAGCGCACAGCATCAGCTACAAATCAACACTACCCTTATGCTAACGGGCATCTGGATAAAGATTGCACCGTCTGCGTTCGCGGAGTGCCAAACGTGTTGTCATTAGAGAGAAGACAAAACTGCGTGAAAACTGACAACAATCATTTTGCAAGAATATTCTGAAGTGGGGAGATCTTTTCTCATATGCATATAACTACACTAAATAGTTTTTTGTAGTTAAATCTTTTTAGTTAATTCACCAGGGCATAGTATACGTTGTAATACATTCATTATCAGTGACTTTGTTACTTCAATAACTGTTCGTATCCTTTCCAGTTGATTTGAAGAATCCTTGATCCAGTATTCCCTGCGTAGGAGTGTTTCCGATAACACACGAGCGCACCTAAGGAATTAACAGTTTGCGCCTAGTAATTTCCCATGTTGTATTATTGAGTCATTCGGAATGCGAGCGCTCCGCTACGGTCGCAGGTTCGAATCCTGCCTCGGGCATGGATGTTTGTGATGTCCTTAGATTAGTTAGGTTTAACTAGTTCTAAGTTCTAGGGGACTAATGACCTCAGCAGTTGAGTCCCATAGTGCTCAGAGCCATTTGATTTTTTTTTTTTTTTGTTCAGTCATAAATTTTGTTTGATATCCCATGTAATCTTGTTTTTGATAATAAATGTTAGATTGGAACCAAAACATCTTTTTTTATTTCTTCCAAACACTTTGCATCTATCTGAAAGTGTGGTTTATTTGTAAAGGGGACTGCATCTAAGGCGCTAGTACGACCTGTTCTCGAGTACTTCTTGAATGTTTGGTATCCAGAGCAGGTCGCATTAAAGGAAGACATCGAAGCGGTTTAGAGGCGGGATGGTAGAATTGTTACCGGTAAGGTTCGAACAGCTCGCAGGTATTACGGAGATACAGGGTGGCGCAGGGGAACGGGAAATTTTGAACGTTACACTTGGCAGCACTGTAGCGCCGGCAGATGTTCGAAACTTTGCACAGTTGATGTGAACGCATTGCCATTTAGTAATCATGGAGAATTGGAATGGTGCGGAACGTGCAGTAGCTGTGAGAGCGTTTTACAAAAATGGTGATAGTGCGACTGCCGCGCACAGAACATTTCGACAGCATTACCAGCTTGGACGTCATGGACGTGTCCCATCTGCGCATGCGATTACAACGTGGGTGCGTAATTGTGAAGAAACAGGATCTGCCTTGAAAAAGAACGTCCAGGTGGCATTCCAACGGTACGTACCCCAGAGAACATTGCAGCTGCTAGAGCTGCAATCGACAGAAGTCCTCGCCGCTCCGTTCGACAGCATGCATCTTCGCTAGGGATTAGGCGACGAAGCTTACAAAGAATACTGCACGAATTAGACTTTCATCCCTATAAGTTGCAGATTGTGCAACACTTACATGAACGAGACCAGCGTGACGTATGGAGTTTAGTAGCCAGATATTGGCTAAAATCAACGAGGACGCGAATTTCCTTGGTAACTTATGGATATCAGACGAAGCCCATTTCCACCTGAACGGACTCGTAAACAAACAGAATTTTCGTTATTGGGCACAGGACAATCCTTTTGAGTTTCACCAGCGACCACTACATAGCGCCAAGGTCACAATATGGTGTGCTCTATCATGTCATGGTGTTATCGGCCCTTATTTTTTTGAACGTGAGGATGGTAGTGCAGTGACAATAACATCCGCTCGATATGTTGAAATGCTTCAAACATTCTTTACACCGAGACTGTACGAGCTTAATCTTAAGGTCGAGAACATGTGGTTTCAGCAGGACGGAGTACGTCACACACTGCTCGACACTCGATGGCAGCAGTTCGTCAATTGTTTGGAAGACGCATTATTTCACGTAACGGTGGCATTGCATGGCCTGCGAGATCCCCTGATCTTAGTGTGTGCGACTTCTTCCTGTGGGGATATCTTAAAGGCAAGGTGTACCGTACACGTCCTGCAACAATCCATGAGCTTAAGGAGAACATTGAAAACGAAATCACTGCCATTCCCCAAGATTTGCTATACCGCGCATTCCAGAGTTTTCATAACAGGCTGTTAGAGTGTGAACGCCGAATGGGAGCACATCTTTCCGATGTCATCTTTAAAAACGTAACGAGACACTTTTGGACATTTTGATTCTAAACACATACTGAAAAATGGCATACTGAATACATTCACTTTCGTTAATAAATTACTAGTTTTATGAATTTATTCATGGAAATGACGTTATTTGGAAATTTCCCGTTTCCCTGCGCCACCCTGTACTTCGAGAACTCAAATGGGAATCCCTGGAGCGAAGACGACATTCTTTTCGAGGAACACTATTGAGGAAATTTAGAGGTTCAAATGGCTCTGAGCACTATGGGACTTAACATCTTAGGTCATCAGTCCCCTAGAACTTAGAACTACTTAAACCTAACTAACCTAAAGACATCACACACATCCATGCCCGAGGCAGGATTCGAACCTGCGACCGTAGCAGTCCCGCGGTTCCGGACTGAAGCGCCTAGAACCGCACAACCACCACGGCCGGTTGGAAATTTAGAGAACCGACAGTTAAAGCTGACGGAAGAACGATTCTACTGCCGCCAACGTACATTTCTGCCAGGATCACGAAGATAAGAGAAGTTAGGGCTCGTACGGAGGCATACAGGCAATTGTTTCTCCTGCGCTTTATTTGCGACTGGAACACGAAAGGACATGGCTAGTAGTGGTACAGGGTACCCTCTGCCACGCACCGTACGGTGGCTTGCGGAGTATGTATGTAGATGTAGTTTAATGGGTTTTGGGACGTTATGTCAGGAAAGTACAGGTCGAGTTTCGTATGATCGATGTTTTCAGAATCCATGCTGGTTACCATAGAGGTGGTCATTCTTTTCGACACTCCTCATTACGTTTGAGCTCAGGATGTGTTCTATTACTCTACAACACCTGGATGTCAGTCAGATTGGATGGTTGTTTTTGCATCATTTCTACTTCCTTTTGGGACACCAAGTTTCCTGCCTTTTGTGCCTTTAGTCTGCAGTAATATGTTATTACGCCAGCGATGGAAGTTGATGCTGCTCATTCAAACTTGTTACTTCGCTCATTTTAATGTCGATTCTCTTCTGATCCCAGAGGTCACTAGTTATTCACGTGGGCTTACAAAAATTTGTAATCGTTTGGATGAAGTCGATGTTTGCAGTGGCTGTTTAGTCAAAGGGTTTATTGCTGCCTCGCCTAAAGCAGGCTCCCAATATTTAACGCAGTTTCTGGGAGAACTCTGCTCTCACAGCATTAAAAATTACATACGCGAAGACACAAAGGCGTGAACTGAGACCTCCAGTCGTAGATAACATGATAGTGGTTATAACGATAACCGCGGGTCATTCACATGCAATAATGAGACTGACTTTCACAGGGTATACATACACTCCTGGAAATTGAAATAAGAACACCGTGAATTCATTGTCCCAGGAAGGGGAAACTTTATTGACACATTCCTGGGGTCAGATACATCACATGATCACACTGACAGAACCACAGGCACAAAGACACAGGCAACAGAGCATGCACAATGTCGGCACTAGTACAGTGTATATCCACCTTTCGCAGCAATGCAGGCTGCTATTCTCCCATGGAGACGATCGTAGAGATGCTGGATGTAGTCCTGTGGAACGGCTTGCCATGCCATTTCCACCTGGCGCCTCAGTTGGACCAGCGTTCGTGCTGGACGTGCAGACCGCGTGAGACGACGCTTCATCCAGTCCCAAACATGCTCAATGGGGGACAGATCCGGAGATCTTGCTGGCCAGGGTAGTTGACTTACACCTTCTAGAGCACGTTGGGTGGCACGGGATACATGCGGACGTGCATTGTCCTGTTGGAACAGCAAGTTCCCTTGCCGGTCTAGGAATGGTAGAACGATGGGTTCGATGACGGTTTGGATGTACCGTGCACTATTCAGTGTCCCCTCGACGATCACCAGTGGTGTACGGCCAGTGTAGGAGATCGCTCCCCACACCATGATGCCGGGTGTTGGCCCTTTGTGCCTCGGTCGTATGCAGTCCTGATTGTGGCGCTCACCTGCACGGCGCCAAACACGCATACGACCATCATTGGCACCAAGGCAGAAGCGACTCTCATCGCTAAAGACGACACGTCTCCATTCGTCCCTCCATTCACGCCTGTCGCGACACCACTGGAGGCGGGCTGCACGATGTTGGGGCGTGAGCGGAAGACGGCCTAACGGTGTGCGGGACCGTAGCCCAACTTCATGGAGACGGTTGCGAATGGTCCTCGCCGATACCCCAGGAGCAACAGTGTCCCTAATTTGCTGGGAAGTGGCGGTGCGGTCCCCTACGGCAGTGCGTAGGATCCTACGGTCTTGGCGTGCATCCGTGCGTCGCTGCGGTCCGGTCCCAGGTCGACGGGCACGTGCACCTTCCGCCGACCACTGGCGACAACATCGATGTTCTGTGGAGACCTCACGCCCCACGTGTTGAGCAATTCGGCGGTACGTCCACCCGGCCTCCCGCATGCCCACTATACGCCCTCGCTCAAAGTCCGTCAACTGCACATACGGTTCACGTCCACGCTGTCGCGGCATGCTACCAGTGTTAAAGACTACGATGGAGCTCCGTATGCCACGGCAAACTGGCTGACACTGACGGCGGCGGTGCACAAATGCTGCGCAGCTAGCGCCATTCGACGGCCAACACCGCGGTTCCTGGTGTGTCCGCTGTGCCGTGCGTGTGATCATTGCTTGTACAGCCCTCTCGCAGTGTCCGGAGCAAGTATGGTGGGTCTGACACACCGGTGTCAATGTGTTCTTTTTTCCATTTCCAGGAGTGTAGATGTAAACTGTGACTTTCAGGAACCTAGCGATATCAAACACCTGACGTGTTCACTGCCTGCAGCTTGTTATAACGCGCAAGTTAGCAGTTTCACACACACATTGTTTGTTTGACCGAATGCTGTCGGTAGTAATGGGAACAATCGAATGAAAACGGTCTACTCAGTCAGTTCTTGGCAAACAATCGGCTCATTCGGGAGTAGTTTCATGTATCGGTACAATTAATCACTTCTTTCTTCCCAGCGAAACCAGTCTGTGGGAGCAAACGAATGTACACAGCCGACGCAGTCCGGCGCATTCAGTTCCGAGTGAAAACATCCGACTGTTAAATCACTATTGTCGACTGCACTCTGTTATCGACTGTCGTCTCTGTTATTGCCGTTCTGATATCTGCTTCATACTTATTGCCAGTAAGTAACTTTCAGTTCAGTTTTTCGCCCATATTTATGTATAGGCGTTTTGTTAGTAGTGAACTTCGTGTCTGGATCAGAATGCCAAAATTCTCGGTGACAGGGGAACGGCAGGAACTATATGACCGGGGCAAAAATGATCCTGAAAAAATTCGATACGTTATTAACTGTCTGCAAGGGTGCTTTATACTGTATTACGAAACCATAGCAAAGAAATTCAAATAAAACTAACGAAAGATGAAAAACTTTTCTCCCCAGTAAACAAACAGCTTTTTCTGAGACGCTTTCTGTTCATGTAAGCTCAGCATTTACCGAATTAGAACTATCCCTGAAGGGTTCAAAACAGCAGGGAGAGAGAGACAGAGCTTCAATAAATTTAAATAAAAAAGCAATTTTTCTTTTAGTTAAATATCAATTCATAATGTAGTGACTCTTATTAACCTCTTAAAACCGACTCTTATTAACCTCTTAAAACCAACCAAAATTCCATATACCCTGTCTTACCCAAATTATAAAAAAACTGGACTAGAGGTATTAATATTTAGAGAGAATATTACCAAAACAACTAAAAGCACAATACCAGTAGTGTGTATATATATTTGTTTTAAGTTACGTACAAAACACAAGTGCTGTCAAGATACATTCATCGTATCTGATTGGGTTATTGACGCACTACGTTAACTTAAGCAATGCAAATCCACTTTATAAACATCAAAACACTCACAATAATATCCCTCTATGTCAGCACTGCCCGGTAGCTGAATGGATGCCGGCACGGTAGCTGAGCGTGTTCGGTCAGAGAGCCGGTTGCCCTCTGTAATAAAAAAACTGAGTCTAAAGATCAACCACCGAACTTGAAGAGGATGTCTTGCGACGTCCGCAACGACCAAATACAACGATCAACAACGAAAAAAAATAATAAATAAAATGGTCAGCCCGACAGAATGTCAATCGTAAAGGCCCGGGTTCGATTCCCGGCTGAGTCGGAGATTTTCTTTGCTCAGGGATTGGGTGTTGTGTTGTCCTAATCATCATCCCCGTCGACGCGCAAGTCACCGAAGTGTCATCAAATCGAAAGACTTGCACCCGGCGAACGGTCTACCCAACGGGAGGCCCTAGTCACACGACATTTATTTATTTAGCACGTCCCGTAAACTCTTGTGACGAAATGAACAAGACAGCCGAACAACAGTCTGTCGTTTCCCTTTTCAGTCCTCTGTTGGCAGAGATATTGAACCATACAGCCAAAGAGTGTACTGTGCTACAGGAGACGTATGCAAACATTCTAACAGGATGCTAATCCAAGAACTGAACTCCACGATGTTTTACGACTCTCGAAAGCGGACGGGACTGTCCTGTCAGGCAGGAAAAGGTGAATGCCACAAGCATGAAAAATTCGTATATAAGTGAATATACAAAATTATTTTGAAAATCTTTTTAGGGAAATACTTTTTGTTTACCTCTCCTAGAAATATGATAGTCGTTACTTGTCTAAAAAAATTTGGCAACAGTCGTGGTTCATATATTTTGCCGAAAAGCTGAAAAAAATATGTAAATGTAATCAGAGACTTAGTGAAAACATTCGTACAACTGCCGTAACTAGAGCCGGCTGAAGTGGCCAAGAAGTTCTAGGTGCTACAGTCTGGAACCGCGCGACCGCTACGGTCGCAAGGTCGAATCCTGCCTCAGGCATGGATGTGTGTGATGTCCTTGGGTTCGTTAGGTTTAAGCAGTGCTAAGTTCTAGGGCCCTGATGATCTCAGAAGTTAAGTCCCATAGTGCTCAGAGCCATTTGAACCATTATTTGCTGTAACTAGAGACTTGTGTCAGTAGGTTGTCTCTCTTTAAGTGAAACCCAGAGAGTGACTGATAATACTCAAGTAGCTTACATGGTCAAAGAGACTTGTTTCATTCAATTGGAAACGCATGAACGAAAAAACAATTGACTGGCCAATCAGTTGTTACAGCACTAGTGTCGCGCACTATAGTCTCTAGTACGTACATATTTACAGGCGTACTTATTGTGGCGAACGCGCAGAATTCTATAGCGGCGTGGCCAAAACTGTCATATACAGTCTGACGGGACGCATGGAAAGAGATGGATTTCATTGGACCGATGCAGCAGACCGTACGTAGCACCCACGTGAGCGAGGTTGGCGCGAAAGCTAGTTGGACGGCGCCACCGCCGCGGTCGGAGAGCGCTGCGCGCCGGCCTCCATTGATCTCGGCGGGCAGCGGTGGCGCGCCCTGGCGTCCCGCCGTGACGTCACGCGCCGTGGACCGGGGGGGCGGAGTTCCGGCCGCCTCAGTCGCGGGCGCTCAGCCGACGCGTCCGGTGCTGGCAGTTCGCCTGCTGCGGCGACAGATGGCGTGCCGAGCGCGCCGTCGCGCGTCGCGTTATCCCGTGCCGTCGTCTCCGACGCTGCCGCCGGCGTCATCGGATGCGAACGCTCGCGTGTGTTGTGATCGAAGCGTGTGTCGTCTTCGCACAACTACGCTCAGTTTTCCGCAGTTCCTCGCTTTTCATCGTCGGCAGTTCCAGTGTTTGTCCTGTTTTGGAAGCGTGTTTGTTTAGTTACCACTGAAAAGTGTTAGTGCCAAGTATTCGTACGTTTTTCATGTATCGTGTCAGGAGGAGGCCAGTCGTGTATTGTAGGATGTTCAGCAATAATCGATCATTATTTTACAAACGTCAGTTTGTTTCACCGCGTATCCTCGTGACAAGAAGCGTGCCAGTCGAAAGTAAATTCTCGTGTTAGATGATACATCATACGTTTACGATGTTGCTTTTACGGTTTCTGATTATCCTTTACACTAGTGCCGATGCCATCAATTAAATTAATTTAATTTTTTCCTTATTCGCCCGTCTGAAGTGTTGCGAAATTTCCCATATGTCTATGGCACAGAATATTTTGCATGTAATAAATTTTGGTGTGCGTTTATTTATGTATGTTTGTAATACTAAAGGATCTAAACACACGCATTAGAGACAATATCGAGTGGCTTTTCTGCGAATTTTCTACGACATGGAAGGAAATAATTATTTGACCTTAAGAGGACACAAATAGAGTCATTTCCTTTGGATTTAGAACACTCAAGTTCTACATTTTCACCTTAGCCTTTGTTGTCAATCAAATCACATTATGAAGCAATCATAAATTTCACTACTTAAAATTTCAAATTAGCTTTCCAACGCGAAGAGGACAGGTCACATTTATCAAATAGACATTATGTAGATTCCGTAAAACACAGCTGTGTTTACTGTTAGCTTTATAACAGCTACCAATCACTAAACTGTGACATTTTTAAAACATTTTATTTGTTGGTGTTACCTGTTTCGAAGTTCGTTTTTCCATCATCAGATGACTGCATTATTTTTAGAGTACCAATAACTGATAAGCTGTTGAGTGGTTACAGTGATACGATGCCCTACAGCGAAAGCAAAATTTTGAATTCAGAAGATTTCGAAATGGATATGAAAATCGAAAATAAAGTGCAGCTGGAAACAGCAGGATAAATGTATGACCCTTTCACTTACAGTAAAAAAAATCTCTGCAATTTGCGAAGACTGGCGGCTTTTTTTTAATTCTAAGTACTAGGACTATACATTTATTCCGATGCTCTTAATTTCAATTTATCGTCAATATTCATTTCCATTTCGAGTTCGTCTCAATTCAAAATTGTTTTTCGCTCTAGGGCACAACGGCACGGCAAACATTTGACAATCAAGAGATCGTTCTGAACGAAGTATGTGTAAATGTCATGTACTTAATGGTTAGTAGCTATTTTTTATCTTAAACTTTCGAAATGTCATTTACTAGCAATGTTACATAACGCCGTGTATGTTACCACACAAGATGAATATCAACAAAAATGAAATAAAGATAATGTAATGCAGTCGAATTAAATCAGGAGCCGGCTGCGGTGACCGAGCGGTTCTAGGCGCTTCAGTCCGGAACCGCGCTGCTGCTACGGTCGCAGGTTCGAATCCTGCCTCGGGCATCGATGTGTGTGGTGTCCTTAGATTAGTTAGGTTTAAATAGTTCTAAGTTCTAGGGGACTGATGACCTCGGATGTTAAGTCCCATAGTGCTCAGAACCATTTTACTTAAAAAAAAAAAATCAGGAATACTGTGGGATTTGGAATGAGAAATGAGACACCGAAGGTAACTGATGAGTTTCGTTGCATGGGCAGCAAAATAACTTACAAGGGCACAATTAGAGTGTATAAAATATAAATTGGCAATAGCTAGAAAAACATACCAAAAAAACGGGAAATTGCTTAGCATCGAATATCAATTTAAATGTTAGAAAGTCTTTCCTGGGCGTAGTTGTCTGGACTGTAGAAAAGTGAAACGTGGCCTATAAACATCTGAGACAAAACACAATAGCAGCATTTGAAACGTAGCGTTGCAGAATTATGATGAAGGCTAAATGGTAGATCGGAGAACATTAGAACTTGGGAGGAAAGGAATTTGTCACTACTTGAATAAAATTATGGATCGGTCATTCTGAGACATCAAACGATCACTAATATAGTACAGGGTGGAATTATAGAGGGAGACCAAAAGACGAATGCGGTAAGCAGGGTCAGACGAATGAAGGGGGCAGTTGTTACAAGCCATGAAGGGCTCGCATAGGATTGATTAGCGTGAAGCTGTGCATCGAACCAATCTTAGAACTGAAGGCCAGAGCACTATGATATTATAGTGTATTTCATGGTTCATGAAGGCTTGACTGAGCTACAACTATGATTTAGATGTTGGTTATCACCATTTCATCCCATGCATATCGCCAAAATTTGTGCGGCCTTGTCTTGGAAATTAGTGGCGCTGATCGGCGAAATTTTTATTTTTGTCGTCTACAGTAGATATTGGCTAACTCGTCTGTAAGCACAGATGCTTTCACGGTTTGCAACAGTGGTAGCTGCGCTGGAGCAGGCAGCTGCACGAGTGCAGTGAAAGCAGAATGGCACTCGTGGAGGTCTGCGTGTGACAGCGGAGAGCGCACACAGCACTGCCCACACATGTTACTCGCAGCGAAATATTGTCACCAAACACACACAGTCTCGAGTACGTGTCGCCAGCGCGCTTTGCGCAACCTTTTGTAATCGTCGTAGCAGCAGTGCTACCGAAATACTCTTGCGAAAATTTTGGTTCCGCAGTTATTACGTACCCAGTTATATCCCTTTGATATTGCATTTAGATTTAGGGTTTCCGTAATATCCAAAAATACCGCAACGGTACCTCTGAATAATCAGTCAAGGGATTTCGACGCTCTCCGGAGTGCAACTAAGCAAGTTTTCCTCTCCTTGCCTTCCTCCACAAACAGTTACGAACAAACGTTTCATATGCGTGAGACTGTACAGGGTGGTCCATTAATCGTGACCGGGGCAAATATCTCACGAAATAAGCATCAAACGAAAAAACTATAAAGAATGAAACTCGTCTAGCTGGAAGGGGGAAACCAGATGGCGCTATGGTTGCCCCGCTAGATGGCGTTGCCATAGATCGAACGCAATTTTTAACA
Organism: Schistocerca cancellata; assembly: GCF_023864275.1. Lineage (NCBI taxonomy): Eukaryota > Metazoa > Arthropoda > Insecta > Orthoptera > Acrididae > Schistocerca > Schistocerca cancellata. The sequence continues at coordinate 347,243,282 of NC_064634.1, read as the reverse complement.
TATTCGTGTAGTACGTAAAGAAATATGAATGTTTTAGTTGGACCACTTTCTTCGCTTTGTGATAGATTGCGCTGTAATAGTCACAATTATATGACTCACAATTTTAGACGAACAGTTGGTAACAGGTAGGTTTTTTAAAATTGAAGTACAGAACGAAGGTACGTTTGAACACTTTATTTCGGTTATTCTAATGTGATACATGTACCTTTGTGAACTTATCATTTCTGAGAACGCATGCTGTTACAGCGTGATGACCTGTAAATACCACATTAATGCAATAAATGCTCAAAATGATGTCCATCAACCTCAATGCATTTGGCAATACGTGTAACGACATTCCTCTCAACAGCGAGTAGTTCGCCTTCCGTAATGTTCGCACATGCACTGACAATGCGCTGACGCATGTTGTCAGGCGTTGTCGGTGGAGCACGATAGCAAATATCCTTCAACTTTCAGGGGACGTCAGATCCGGTGAACGTGCGGGCCATGGCAAGGTGCTTCGACGACCAATCCACCTGTCATGAAATATGCCATTCAGTACCGCTTCAACCGCACACGGGCCATGTGCCTGACATCCATCCTGTTGGAAGTACATCGCCATTGGCATGCAGTGAACATCTTGTAGTAACATCGGTAGAACATTACGTAGGAAATCAGCATACATTGCACCATATAGATTGCCATCGATAAAATGGGGGCCAATTATCCGTCCTCCCATTATGCCGCACCATCCATTAACCCGCCAGGGTCGCTGATGTTCCACTTGTCGCAGCCATCGTGGATTTTCCGTTGCCCAATAGTGCATATTATGCCGGTTTACGTTAGCGCTGTTGGTGAATGACACTTCGTCGCTGAATATAACGCTTGCAAAGAATCTGTCATCGTCCCGTAATTTCTCTTGTGCCCAGTGGCAGAACTCTACACGACGTTCAAAGTCGTCGCCATACAGTTCCTGGTGCATAGAAATATGATACGGGGTGCAATCGATGTTGATGTAGCATTAACGACACCGACGTTTTTGATCCCGATTCTCGCGCAATTTGTCTGCTACTGATGTGCGGATTAGCCGCGACAGCTGCTAAAACACCTACTTGGGCATCATCATTTGTTGCAGGTCGTGGTTGGCGTTCACATGTGGCTGAACATTTCCTCTTTCCTTAAATAACGTAACTATCCGGCGAACGGTCCGGACATTTGGGTGATGTCGTCCAGGATACAGAGCAGCATACATAGCACACGCCCGTTGGGCATTTTGATCACAATAGCCGTACATCAACATGTTATCCACCTTTTCCGCAATTGGTAAACGGTCCATTTTAACACGGGTAATATGTCACGAAGCATTTACCGTCCGCACTTGCAGAATGTTACGTGATACCACGTACTTCTACGTGACTATTAAAGCGGCATCTATCATAAAGCGAAAAAAGTGGTCCAACTAAAACATTCATATTTCTTTACGTACTACACGAATATGTAATAAAAATGGTGGTTCCTATTTGAAAAAACGTATTTGATATCCGTTTGACCTATGGCAGCGCCATCTAGCGGGCCAACCATAGCGCCATCTGGTTTCCCCCTTCAAGCTAGACGAGTATCGTTCTTTGTAGTTTTTTTGTTTGATGCTTATTTCGTGAGGTATTTGGCCCCGTCACTATCAATGGACCACCCTGTGTATTTTTCTTCCACATGGCCTTCATATTATGATTTTTTCTCAAACCCTTTCTCATTTCCTACACAAACGTAACAAGTCATCGATCAGACAGCGTATGATGTCTCAGTTTTTAGAACTATCCAACAGTCGAATGACTGCAGTGATTCAGGGAAATTGCGGAAAACCTAATTCAGGACGACCGTATTAGTATTAAAAACTAACGTGAAGTTCCGCATTCTGGCCCTAGACAGGTCAAGCGGGCCCGAACGGCCGCCGTGTCATCCTCTGTTAATGGCATCATCGGATGTGGTATAGGCTGGTATGTGGTCAGCACACCGCTGTCCCGATGATTGTTAGGCTTTCTGACCTTGGAACCGCCAGTAATCCGTCGAATAGTTTCTCAATTTGCCAGACGAGGCGAAGCGCGCCGCATGGATGACCGCTCAGTTACGCAGACGTACCGTATCAGTCCGTTAAGCCACTTAACTTTACATTAAGAATCAATCAATTCTCTGGTAAGCAATTAGCAGCATAAAAAACCCTTACCTGTTTTTCGTGCTAAAATTCATGCCAACATTCTGTCTCCAGAAACAACTGCCTTATCCCGAGCTCAGACCTTCCTTTCACCGAAGGAAACTAAAAGCAAACAACTAATTCTATTGGCTGCAGAATGATGTTACAGATTATACACTACTGGCCATTAAAATAGCTACACCAAGAAGAAATGTAGATGATAAACGGGTATCCATTGGACAAATAAATTATTCTAGAACTGACATGTGATTACATTTTCACGCAATTTATGTGCATAGATCCTGAGAAATCAGTACCCAGAACAACCACTTCTGGCCGTAATAACGGCCTTGATATGCCTGGGCCTTGAGTCAAACACAGCTTGGATGGCGTCTACAGGTACAGCTGCCCATGCAGCTTCAACACGATACTACAGTTCATCAAGAGCAGTGACTGGCCTGTTGTGACGAGCAAGTTGCTTGGCCACCATTGACCAGACGTTTTCAGGTGGTGAGAGATCTGGAGAATTTGCTGTCCAGGGCAGCAGTCGAACATTTTCTGTATCCAGAAAAGCCCGTACAAGACCAGCAACATGCGGTCGTGCATTATCCTGCTGAAATGTAGGGTTTCGCGGGGATCGAAGGAAGGGTAGAGCCACGGGTCATAACACATCTGAAATGTAACGTCCAATGTTCAAAGTGCCGTCAGTGCGAACAAGAGGTGACCGGGATGTGTAAACAATGACACCCCATACCATCACGCCCGGTGATACGCCAGTATGGCGATGACGAATACACGCTTCCAATTTGCGTTCAAAGCGATGTCACCAAACACGGATGCAACCATCATGATGCTGTAAACAGAACCTGGATTCATCCGAAAAAATGACGTTTTGCCATTCGTGCACCCTGGTTCGTCGTTGAGTACACCATCGCTGGCGCTCCTGCCTGTGATGCAACGTCAAGGTTAACCGCAGCCATGGTCTCCGAGCTGATAGTCCATGCTGCTGTAAAACGTCGTCGAACTGTTCGTGCAGATGGTTGTTGTCTTGCAAACGTCCTCATCTGTTGACTCAGGGATCGAGAAGTGGCTGCACGATCCGTTACAGCCATGCGGATAAGATGCCTGTCATCTCGACTGCTAGTGATACGAGGCCGTTTGGATCCAGTATGGCGTTCCGTATTACCCTCCTGAACCCACCGATTCCATATTCTGCTAACAGTAATTGGATCTCGACCAACGCGAGCAGCAGTGTCGCGATGGGATAAACCGCAATCGCGATAGGCTATAATCCGACCTTTATCAAAGTCGGAAACGTGATGGTAGGCATTTCTCCTCCTTACACGATGCATCACAACAACGTTTCACCAGGCAACGCCGGTCAACTGCTGTTTGAATGAGAAATCGATTGGAAACTGTCCTCATGTCAGTACGTTGTAGGTGTCGTCATCGGCACCAACTTTGTGTGAATGCTCTGCAAAGCTAATCATTTGCATATCACAGCATCTTCTTCCTGTCGGTTAAATTTCGCGTCTGTAGCACGTCATCTTCGTGGTGTAGCAATTTTAATGGCCAGTAGTGTAATTAGCAGCGTAAAAAAAACTCAGCCATTTTTAATATCTGTTTTTCGTGCTAAAATGCTTGCCGACGTTCTGTCTCCAGAAACCACTGCCTAATCGCGAGCTCAAACCTTGCTTTCACCGAAGGAAAATAAAAACAAGCAACTAATTCTATTGGGTGCAGAATGATGTTACAGATTACAAACGACGTGTGCGTGGAATCTGAAATTAAAATAAGACTCCCGAATTTTTTAAAACTGTCTGTTGAATCTGCAGCATTGAAAAACTCAGGCCAACATACTTACAATCGAAATTTTAACAGGTAACAGCCGTCAAAAGTCTTCCTCCGTTTCTGAGTATGAGAGGTCAGCGGAGATGATTGCCATGCGGGGGAGTCGGGTTCGATTACCATTACTGCCAAGGATTTATCCTTTGTTGGAAGATTGGTTACGGGGAGCAATCAGCCTCCTAATGTTAACTGAGGAGCCTCTTGAATCAGAAGCAACGGCTTCACGGTCTGGAAAGTTGGGAAAATGGCGGGGAGAGCAGTGTGCTGAGCACGTGCTCCTCCACACCGCATCCGCAAGACGGCATAAGGGAGAGAACGACGCGGCAGCCGGTCAAAATCCGTTGGGCCTTCGAGACCTTGACGAGGAGCTCAACAGCCATCAAATTCAGAGAGCCGTGTTCGAATATTGATCTTACATATTGTGTCGCCAATGCTCGCACACAAAAGCGCCATAAAAAGGAACCAGTGGCAGAATAGGTATAAACTTCCACTTTTTCGTGATCGATGCAACATTTCTTGCGCTGTGTTGTTACTGTCTAAAAGCTCGTTAATATTAAAGTTCGGATAGTTTACTGTGGCAAACCACGGGAAAGCAGAGACAAAATCTCTGTAACAGTTCGCGTGAATGAGTGAGTGGTCGTGAAAAATAACGTTGGTTATTCTTGAAGCGACAGAGTTAAATACCCGAAACAGACTGGCTCGGTAAAAAAGATATTTCGGACGAGATCCACTGGCATCAAATATTGATAGAGAATTGAAAAAGAATGATCTTATTCTTCAAGCTTGAAGTGCAGTGCAGTGAACAAATCATAATAGGCTGTGAAAAAACTGGAAGGATCTAAAATAAGGATTTAGAGGTCATGTGGGTGAGTGGGTGCGAAAGAAGTAATGCAAACAACAGACTAGTATCAAAAGCCTTTTAACGGAAAAAAGTGGGTTAGTGGGATGTCTAAGCTATACGCTACTAACCCACAAGTCATGAGACGGAACAGATATCATAAATTAGCTTGATTGTAAGCATTAACTAGTGGAGTTTATATAGCTGGCGATAAAAGTAGTTTATCTAGAACTGGCCGGCCGGAATCCATACGGGTTAACTGCCATTGGTCTGTTACACTGGCTTCCTACAGACGTCTAGTCAAGTGCTGATGTAGTTCAAAATTAGTTAAATCTGACGTTGTCTCAGAAGTATACAAAAAATATTTTTATAATTGTCTAGATCGCCAACATTATAAAATATGACAATGTGATGACTAGTTTCAGATCACTAAACTACTGTCTTCAGATTACACAGGGTAAAATAAATGTCAGCACACAGCGAATTCACAAATCCTGCATTGTCTCTGAAGTTTGGAGGATTCCCGTACGTGTGACTCTTGGAATACAGTGCTGAATAACCTGCAATGTAACACCAAGTATTTCAGAACCATACTTAATAAGACTGTATGCCCAAATCAGATCTACTGGGCACACAAACACTACTCATCTTTGACGAATTACTGGATGTAACTCTGCTGTGTAGACGTTTTTTAATTGACTGCGATCTCGTTAAGCGTAATTTTGAAGTAGGTGTTACGTTGCCGGTTATTCAGTTTTGTATTGAAGGAGTGGATGCTTAGTCAACTGAAACTAGTCATCACATTTTAGTGTTTTATAATGTACGCGATCTAGACAATTATGCAAAAATTTTAAAATAATTTTTAAAATTTTAGGTAGTTGAATATCTCACGCCACAGACACATTAGGCATATTGTGAAAATAAGAAAACACACAACAAAGATTTCACAATCTGCAGAGAGATCAAAGGCGTTACTTCTGTCTTTCGCTAGTTTTTTACAGGCGGTGGTAGGGAATAGGCGGTCGGAAGTCGTCCGTCTTTGCGTCCGATTTCATGGGGCCTATCATGTGCCAATCTGCCAATCTGTCCCTCTACATCTACATATATACACCTCAATCGCGGTACTGTGCATGGTGTAGTATACCTTGTACCATTGTTAGCCATTTCCTTTCCTGGTTCACTAGCATACAGAGTGAGGGAAAACGGACTGTATTTATGCTTCCGTACGACCCCTAATTTTTCTTGTATTATTTTTGTGCGGCAGTAGGATCGCTCTGTTTTCCAGTTTGAAATGCCCGTTCTCTAAATTTCATCAGTAGTTTACAGCAAAAAGTACACCATCTCCCCTCCGGGGATTCTCATTTGAATTCATGAAGCATTTCTGTAACACGCGTGAAGACGGTATCTAATGGTAACAAATCTAGTAGCACGCCTCAGAATTGCTTCGATGCCATCTTTTATTCCGAATGGTGGCGATCCCAAACGCTCGAACAGTACTCGAGAGTGGGTCGCACTCCTGTTCTACACGCGGTGTCGTTTACAGATCCACTACACTTTGCAAATGCAGATGTTGGCACAAGACAGGTGTGGCGAGCCATATCAAACCAGTCTGAACGTTAATGAGGAAGAAAAACAAACTGGAACCATGTTGATACAGCAGTGATAATTCTAAAAAAAGTTATATGGCTCCAGAGACCTTTTTCAGTCTGAAATATCTACGATGTATACAGGGTGTTCGTAATTAACATTTAAAAACCCCCGAAACGACGTAAATGACGCCCAAAGAAGTAATTTAATATAAGACACATGGGATCCCAGACGTCGGGAAATACCCCAATAGTGGATGTGAAATGTTTGACATGTGGCGTTACTAGATGACTATCTTTCCACACGCGCAGCACTTGAGCCTATCGGCCTGCCATATCCTATCGTCCCAACAGTAGTCACATATTCACGCCTGTGTGGCTCCGGGCTCAGGTCCGCGAGTTTAGCACGGAAGGCTCAGGGTTCGAGTCTTACGTCTGGGAGATTTTCTCACTGGATTAGACAATTATACGTATACACTGAAGTAAGATTTATTATTTTATTTGCCGGTCGTGTCCGCTGGTTTATTGAAATGTACAGAACAACAAAAAATGTTCAAATGTGTGTGAAATCTTATGGGACTTAAGTGCTAAGGTCATCAGTCCATAAGCCTACATACTACTTAACCTAAATTATCCTAAGGACAACACACACACACATGCCCGATGGAAGACTCGAACCTCCGCCGGGACCAGCCGCACAGTCCATGACTGTAGCGCCTAAGACCGCTCGGCTAATCCAGCGCGGCTGCAGTACAACAAAAACCGACCGTATTGCGCCAGAAGTAAATAAATATAAGCTTCCGAATTTTGTAGTTACCACTAAATGGCCTATGTCTCTTTACTATATAATGTCGTTAAACAGAGAAAGAAGGAACAAAAGGTAAGAAAGACTAAATAACACTTTTTCTTGGTTACATAAAGGACAATAACTTTGTAAATTCTGTATTATAACCGATTACATTTACAAAAAGTGTTCGAAATGTACACCGTTTGCTCGAATGCCGGTATTGCATCTCTCAAATATCCCATCCCGCCGAGGTCCAACTGCTGCGCGTCTTGTGAGGTACGTCATCTGGCGACGTCACATTTTCAGCATTTCCAATCCACTTGTGGGGTATTTCCACACATTTGCGGACCCATGTGTCTTACATTAAATTTCTTGTTCCAGCTTCAACTAACTTGGTTCTGTCCTTTTTTTTTTTAACGTTTATAAGAATCACCCTCTATGTGCAGACTGATGCGACAAATGAAGGTTTGTATGAAGGTCAGGAATCGAAATCGCACCTGCTCACTAGGCAGATGCGCTATCCAATACATCACCGTGGCACAAAGGCTTTGTCTAACTGCACAGACTATCCTTGCACGCTTTTCCCCTCAATCCAGATTTCCAGTCAAGCGTCAGCCTACGTACTATTCCACCTAAACTCGAACGGCGTTGCAGAGGTTCTCCAAGTGCATTGGAATAGCACCTCAGCATCGAGTCTACCAAGGAGGTTGAAGCGTGAATGGGAATTTGGACTGCGGCGGGAGGCATGCTAGGGTAGTCCGTGCAGTTGTGCGAAGCCACTGTGCCAGCGTGGCTTGGTCTTCAGCGCATCTTCCTAGCGGGCAAGTGACCTGGGTTCGAAAGCTGGCCTTGGTACAAATATTCATTCGTCGCTTCAGCCTGCATGTATACAACATGGATGTTTGAGACTTGAAAAGGTCTCTGGAACCATATAGTTTCATTTGATTAATCCTTAACTCATGAGGTGACTTTTCTGTAATGTGTAGTATGAGTGTTGGTCTCTGGTGTCCCCACGTATAAACTGATATTTCAGGCACATGTCATTTGAAATTTTTAATTTAAGTTCCATAACATTTATTTTTGCAGATAATTAAATGCTTATTAAATACATGTTGATTTTTTGCATTAAATAAGGCCTACAGCATTTCATTTATTATCACATAAAATCGCGTCTTTTGTGTAGTTTTTTGGATAGTACACATAAGAAGAAACTTTTTGAGATTTGAGTTGTTCGTTCTGAAAAATTACCGTATCTCTGTAACAAGTAAATTCTCACGTAAGACTAAATTCCAGGATTTAAACATACTCATAAAAATTGCGCTTCTTAGGTACAAAAAGAAGGTCTGCAAAATTGACATTCATTGATGAGGTCTACATTTTTCTTCCTCATTAATGTGAATACATTTGATTATAATAACACTTGAAGTATTTTATAGGAGAAACAGAAGGGTCCGAGGTACAATTGTGCTGAGGTTCTTCATCTGAATGATCCTCCGATAGCAGAACTATGATCACTGGCTACTGTAAAATCTTCGTCTTTTTCGTGTATTTCTTGGTCTACGAGTGTATCACTGACATGTTCCTCCATCCACCGACTAACAATTTCATCAGGATTGTTAAAACTGATAAGTTCCTGCGAACACATTTTGTACTATACTGAAGAAAATGGGCACGTGGTTGATTAGGCACGATGTATCAGACACCAACACGGGTTAACAACAAATAAAGAAGGCGATAATGCAACGGACAAGAAGTCATTGTAGGGTTGGCGATTTTGGAAGGGTAGTTAGGGTATAGAAGGATTCAGCCAGAACTGATCTCCGAGAACGAGTTCGAAAATTTTTGCGCGGCCTGAGAGATCACACCTCGTATGTCGAGTTTTCAAGCTCATATGCTAGTTTTGTACGATGCTGAGGTGCTATTCTAACGCAGTTGGAGGGCCTCTGCAGTGCTGTTCGAGTTTAGGGATAATACCAAGTAGACTGCGGCATGAATGGGGCAATTGATTGCAGAGGGAGGCGCGCTAGGGTAGTCCGTGCAGTTTTGCAAAGCAGGGTGGCATAGCGGTTGGAGCATCTGCCATGGCCGGCCGAAGTGGCTGAGTGGTTCTAGACGCTACAGTCTGGAATCGCACGACCGCTACGGTCGCAGGTTCGAATGCTGCCTCGGGCATGGATGTGTGTGATGTCCTTAGGTTAGTTAGGTTTAAGTAGTTCTAAGTTCTTGGGGACTGATGACCTGAGAAGTTAAGTCCCATAGTGCTCAGAGCCATTTGAACCATTTGAACCATCTGCCATGTGAGCGGGAGACCCGGTTTCAAATCCCGGTCTTTGTACAAATGTTATTTCGTCGCTTCAGTTTGCGTACATACGTTTCTAAAAGAGCCGAGAATACACACTGACACATGCGAAGAAATCAACAGTGCTCCCTGCGGTGCAGGGCTTACATCGCTGAGCCTGCGCTGGCGCTGGGCTGGAGCAGGCAGCCCGGGCGGCCGATCCGTCATCCGCGGCGCTGTGTGTTGTTTGCGCAGAGCCGACTGGGCGGCCCTCGGCGCGCCAGACAGCGCCCACTGCTTCCCTCCGATGGCTCTGGCCGCTCTAAGTGCTCCATTAGTAGCAACAGAGCCGCCCCGCCTCTCGATTTGGGGCCGCGCCCCGCCCACGACAAGAGGAAGATCGCATTGCAGCCGCCGTGTTGACTCTTCCGCCGCGTGCAAACGCTGCCGCGCGCTTGTCAACTTAATCGGACGGAATGCACGCTCCTTAAAGTAAAATTGAAAAACTACCGTTGGCAACCGTAAACTGTCGTAAGAAAGCGTACGCTATGAAAGTTTCCCTACTAGCTTTCGACAATTAAGGTCGAACCCGCGTTACCTGTACTTCAGGTGTGTTTCGTAGCAGTCGGGCTTTAACTCACGACAATCGTTTCCTTGACGTATGCGATCACCGTCTTACTAGATTCGCCTAGAAACCGGAAGCGGTGAACCATATAGAACATATGTGGGGCTATATAAGGAGCCACGAAACCTACGAAACATTTTTATTCTACATAGTTATCCTTCTGTCTGTTACTTAAAAATAAACGCTATTTATTGGGAAACTGGACCTGTCGATGTTCAAGTCAGGTTTTTACGCAAATTTGTGATTTTTCATCGTGAAACAGACGGATGATGAGTAAAAAGATGATGATGTGATATGAAAATGGTTAGCTTTTCAGAGAATTCACACGAAGTTGGCGCCGGTGGCGCCACCTACAACGTGCTGACATGAGAAAAATTTTCAACCTATTTCTCATACACAAACAGCAGTTGACCGGCGTTGCCTGGTGAAATGTTGTTGTGATGCCTCGTGCAAGGAGGAGGAATGCGTATCATCACGTTTCCGACTTTAATAAAGGTCGGATCGTAGCCTACCTCGATTGCGGTTTATCGTATCGCGACATTTCTGCTCGCGTTGGTCGAGATCCAATGACTGTTAGCACAATATGGAATCGGTGGGTTCAGGAGGGTAATACGGAACGCCGTGCTGGATCCCAACGGCCTTGTATCACTAGCAGTCGAGATGACAGGCATCTTATCCGCATGGCTGTAACGGATCGTGCAGCCACGTCTCGATCCCTGAGTCAACAGATGGGGACGTTTGCAAGACAACAACCATCTGCACGAACAGTTCGACGACGTTTGCAGCAGCATGGACTATCAGCTCGGAGACCATGGCTGCGGTTACCCTTGACGATGCACCACAGACAGGAGCGCATGCGATGGTGTACTCAACGACGAACCTGGGTGCACGAATGGCAAAACGTCATTTTTCGGATGAATCCAGGTTCTTTTTACAGCATCATGATGGTCGCATCCGTGTTTGGTGACATCGCAGTGAATGCACATTGGAAGCGCTTATTCGTCATCGCCATACTGGGCTATCACCCGGCGTGATGGTATGGGGTGCCATTGGTTACACGTCTCTGTCACCCCTTGTTCGCATTGACGGCACTTTGAACAGTGGACGTTACATTTCAGATGCGTTACGACCCGTGACTCTACTCGTCATTCGATCCCTGCGAAACCCTACATTTCAGCAGGATAATGCACGGTCGCATGTTGGAGGTCCTGTACGGGCCTTTCTGGATACAGAAAACGTTCGACTGCTGCCCTGGCCAGCTCATTCTCCAGATCTCTCACAAACTGAAAACGTCTGGTCAACGGTGGCCGAGCAACTGGCTCGTCACAATACGCCAGTCACTACTCTTGATGAACTGTGGTGTCATGTTGAAGCTGCATGGGCAGCTATACCTGTACATGCCATGTTCACTCACGTAGAAGATACACAGAAGGTGGGCAAATATATGGCAACCCAGGTTTACAACCACCTCCCTCTCCCCCGTCCCTTCCTCCGCACGCCTAAAATGCTTAAGGAAATGGTTGGCATTCAAAAGAGCTTGAAGACTCTGGAGAAGCAGGGTCTTATTTGCACCATTCCTCATGCATAATAATGGCAAGTTCAGATAATGATGATGGAGCTGGAATTGGTCACGCACCCTTCTCTCCAAAGTAGAAAACAGATGCTCATAATATTGAGATCTGGTAACTGTGGTTGCCAGTGAGAGGTGCGACTTCATCCTCGTGCTCACAAAGCCAAAACGGGATGGTGGAAGCTGTGTGAAAAAGGGCTCTGTCGACTTGGAACACCACTGGAAATAAACATAGCACCGTGGGATGGACCTGATCAGCTAAAAGGTTCACATAATCCATGACAGTAATGCGATCCAACCGAGTAACCGTGGGCCCATGGAATAACAAGATATGGCTGCCCAAAGCATTACCGAACTATTGGAATACAAATTCGGGCGGAAGTTGGAAACAGCGTGAAACAAGGCTCATCAAATGACTTTCTTCCACTGCTCCTGTTGTATCCACGGACCCAATCAACCAACCAACGAGCCAACTCGCGCACGCGCGCCTTGACCGTGACATCGCTGGCCACATTTCCTGTCGCGTCGGCGTCTCAGGGCGTTACCGCCGACGGAAGAGGTCGCACCATGGCTGAGCTCGGGTCCGCAGCGCCGTCTGCCTTTTGCATATAAGGAGGAGTGCTGGCCCCGAGACGGACGGTCTATTGTCAATTGTCTATTGCTAGCCTTTCGTGGAGTTTATGGCGGATCAATTGCAGTGTGATATTTGCTATTGTATTCGACTAGGCTCAGTACACGGATTACTCTTGGATATTACTTGGACTTGTATTGCTGGTGCACGTTTCGTCAGAAATAAAGATAAGTTATTTATTCATTCTAGCTGGCGCAATTCTTGTCATTAATTATTTTTCGGCCAACAGACATAGCTACATCCTGGTCCCTACCCACGCTTTATACAATTTGTGGTGGCTGCCCCAAAAGTAGCGCCGAGGACCTTGGGTTTGGGAGTCGTCACAAAAGCTCCAAAGGCCAGATTTTATGCTTTCTGCAGCACGTATTTCTGTTACGGGCACTTAAATCACTGAGAGGCGGCTTTGAAATTCCAGCTCGCAATGAAATCTCTTGTTTATGGAGCTCCCTTCGTGTTGTTTCAGTGCTCCAAATGGATCAAATGGCTCTAAGCACTATGGGACTTAACATCGGAGGTCATCAGTCCCCTAGACATAGAACTACTTAAACCTAACTAGCCTAATGACATCACACACATCCACGCCCGAGGCCGGATTCGAACCTGTGACTGTAGCACCAGCGCGGTTCCGAACTGAAGCGCCTAGAACCGCTCGGCCACAGTGCTGACAGAGTTCGCGAGTGTGACCTTCAGTTCTGCAGTGACTTTTGTAGCTGTCGTTCTCTTAGTTTTCGTCACAATCCTCTTCAGTCGTCGTCTGTCACGATCACACAACGCACACTTTCGTCCGCGTTTTTCCGCTTTGCCTTTATGCGATATTATCTTTTCAAACATCAAAAACCATGGTTACGGAAGCACTCTGCCCGAAAATTGCCCCACATTCGAATTCACTTAGCACCGACATGACGCATTTATATCTGCATAGAACGCTGGTCTGACCACGACTTGCACCAGCTATGTAGGCTACTGAAGGCATTGGACACGTGCCGCTCTTGGTCAGATTCAACTGTGCCATCTGCAGCCGCGGCTAGCATCTGCACTTACGTTTAGACACAAATTTCTCGCGGTGTTTCCATATTTTTGTCCAGCCTCTCTAGTCTCGTGAAATCAGTCCAGTTTCTTAGAAAATACTGTACAGTGCTAATTTCTCCAAGTGTTTGATTGTTTAGACAATGCTACTAGCTGTCACTGTACTCTTTCAGCAAGTGTAAGGTCTTCTGTTTGTCGAGCATTTCACAAATCCGTCTGCTTACTTGCCAGAGTTCATCGAACGAAGTCTAAAAGTCATGTATCAGTCATGTTTATCGTACTGTCAGAGGACTCGCATAAGCATTGTATCTGCGAACATCAAAAAACGCTCATAAAGTAAATTTTTCGCCTCGGTGATCGCTGGAACACTATCTAACGATTAGTTAAATGTAGCGCGCTGGCAGCCCATAAATAACCCGGCGAGCTGTCTGTGCCCGGTGGCAGACATTCTGTCCCTGTCCTCGCTCTTTTTTGTGCTGTATTTTTCAGCACCTACTCTGATTTATGCACGCCTTTAGCCTCGAAAAAAAAATTGCAGACTTTTCTATTCGCGAATGACGTGGATTCCGGCGAAAATTATGATTTCGATCACAGCGACTGAAGATAGCCCGGTTAGCGAGTAGACATGGACACACAACATCGGTACCGGAAGACATATGTGATAAACTCGCTGTCGAGTACTTAGCCCCGAAAATTAATGCAACAATTTCCATGAAGTTTAGTTCGGACCAACTTGCTTTGGCCACGCCTGGCTCAGCAAGGATGCTTGTTTCTGTATGGTGTAGTCCCACCGTAGTAGTTTATGTGTATTCAGTACTGTCTAGTGCCCACTTTTCACTTCCGCAAAAGGCTGCGCTCCACTAATTACTTTCAGGAAAGTCTTCTTTATGGTGAAATTTGTATTACATTTAGTATATGTCAATATTATTCTGTTGTTTACACTCTACTGTAACACATGCGGTTCTCTAGCCTTTTTCAGTAGTGTTTTTCGGAAGAAGAAAATCGTCTTCCCTTCAGACATACTTGCCTGTTAATGTGATTCACCCGTAACAAATCTAGCAGCACTCCTCTGAAATACTTCGGTGTCTTACGTTAATCGGACTTGGTGGTGATCCCACACTCTCTAACAGCAGGTAAGAATGTATTGCACAACTGGTTTGACTGCAACCTCCTTTATACAAGAGCTACATGTCCGTACAATGCTCCTAATAGTCCGAAGTCTATCATTCGCTTTCTCTATAATCGACCTTACGAGTTCGTACCATTTCACGTCGCTCTGGAATGTTACGCCCTGATCACATCGAATCGATGCATACCAGCATACCATTCTTACTGTATTCGAAACTTAGTGGATGGTTTTTCCTACTGATCTGCATTAACTTACATTTTTCCATATTTAGAGCAAGTTGCTAGCTTTCTGACACTCAGAGATCATTTTCATTTCCATTTCATGTAGCGTTTGTTCAATTTTGTTGTTTCTTACCCGAATGGAGCCACCGGATGTTCGGCGGATCCCGTTTTAAGATGGCTGGGTACTTATTTTCCCAACAGCTGCCCGGTAACTTGGTGTCATTTCCGCCACCCAGCGTAACTCATGCTACATCGTCTGGGAACGTCTCGTCATCTGATGTTACCAGAGAGTCGACGCGTTTAAACTGTGCTGTTCTGCTGCGTTGTTGGATCTATAATGATGACGGTGTCGCTAGTCTGAGGTGCTTTTTTAAAATATTAGTTACAATCAGTGTTTCACTGTTTCCCTCAAGTAATAAATTCGGAAATTTCGAATGTCTTCATACGTTATAAATGTACTGGGTGATATCAACAACAGATATGAAATTATTTGACGCTTATCGGAACAGCTGCCTCGTCCATTGTAAAGAGAGAAGCATTAATTAATCCTGGGTATTGTTTTAATACCTCTTTCCTTTACACGAAACAGCACTATATCCTTGCCTCCCTCTTGTCGGCTTACTTAATTGCCCACGGGGGGAGAGCGAGGGGAGAGGAGGCAGATTTAAGGTGCAATCGGAATCGTATTGAAACTCTGCAAGTTTTCATATGAGCAGCGTTGTGAGAGGTAAAATTCACTTCCAGTGTCAGAGAAAGAAATGGTGTGTTCGATTGCTAAGAAGTCGTTGATGCTACTAATAAATGCTGCAGCACTCTACCAATAAGCATAAGAGAATCTAATGTTAGTAGTTGAATGTTTTTATTAGCAGACAAATCTGATTTGTTAACCATGCTAATTTAAGCTTTTTTCCAAAATCATATCAAGCGGTGTCTGGATGCTTCCTTAGAAATAGACAAGGCTCTTTCCCCGTCCTAGGCGAACAAAGCTTGTGCTTCGTGTAAAGTGAATACACATGAACATCGATATTCATTCTGTTTTCACACATGAGGTATTAAACGTGGGTTTGGAAACGTCGCAAAACAGCTGTGGTATGTTTTCCTTAGTTAAATTTTCAGTTCCGGAGCTGGCGAGAAACTACGTTCTTATGACTAAGGCGTGGAAGCATGCGAGACAAAAAATATTCTACAGGATGAGCGAAAGAGGCAAAAATTAAATTGCATAGCACGACGAGTGGATGAGCGTGCAGCCAGACGAAGGGGCAGGAGTGAGGGGATGGGAGTAGGAGGGTGAATGAAATTACTCTGCGGAAGGGTTTCCACCAGCACGGTTGGCGTACGGACATTTGTGTCTGCATATTACTGCAGCCTTCACATTCCAGACGAATATTGCGAAGTACGTCTGCCTAAACAAGTAGTGGCGCTACCAGTGTGCGACTTGAAACGGCCCATCTGATTTTACGAATTCATGATCAACCTCGCTACGACATTTATGGTTCTCGGGCTTCTTCCTATTGGTAGCAGACACCTTATGGCTTCAATTTTGTGGCATACTGCTGGACTCAAGCCGCACTTTTCCGTAGTGCGTTACAATTTTGCTCATTTCGAAATGACTGTATAGCAAGAACTTAAGAGCAAAGCTGTATCTGTGTAGTACAATAGTGGAATTAGAAAAATCGTATTTTCACATTAACAACAGAAAACACACACAACCTGGGTAATGAATCACGACCAATGCTTGGTGATAGAAGCTACCTTTTTTTATATTTATTTACTAGCTGACAAACGCGGCTTTGCCCAGATATTCACTTTGCAAATTTTGATTTAGAAACGAAAATAAAAAATGAAATATGTTTGTAGAGAAGTATCGGAAAAATTTCATTTCCATGTATTCGTGAAATACATTTGAAATTATGAAGCAATTGTTCAAAGAAATATGCATAATCCACAAATGTATAAATACAGCATCCAAATTAAGAAACGCGATCCCGGACAGTTTCTATAGGCTGAACGCAGCTGATTCTCGTGTTTACCGTTTTATTTTGTACGTGTTCTGTTATGATGACGACGAACGAGTCGTCGCCAATGTTGACTGGTGGCCAATGCTAAATAGAAACATATAAATTACAGCAGATTTGTCAGTAACGTCGGTAAGATGCTGGCTGCATGGTCTGGATCTGCAACGACTAAAGTAATTAGAAGTCGTTGGTAAAAAATAATATATATTGCACTTAATTGGTTGTACAGGATTCTTCTTGGCTGCATACATACAATTATAAACAGATAGCTATGGAGGTCTCACTTAGGCCATACGTTACTAAGCGCCTTGTTAGAGGTTGCTTCCTCTCAGCTGAAGGCTATGCTACTTCACTACTGGACGTCCCGAGCAAGAGTGGACGAGAGCTCGCTAGAAACTTGATACAATCCGCGGAGCGGCGCTAGAGGCGCTGGTCGCGGGTGCAGCGATACTAATACGGACCGCGGTCGATAACTGCAACCCCTAACAAGTGTGGTATCGAACGTTGATATCAGTACGTCTATGGTGACGTCTCTTCATAGCGTTATAGACGGCTACTGTTCTCACATACAGCTGTTTACGTGAATGTCGGTTGGATAATGCTTGAAACTCCTAAGTTCGATCCACTTACAGGTGGCATTCAAGAGTAAAAGGAACATCAGCTGTTGACACAGCTTTCAGTTTTTTCTCTATTTAATAGGTATTTCTCTTTCAAGACTGGTATTCGCTTTCAACAGTAATTACGAACTAAAATAACTTCTTTCGTCTAATTTAATCTCTCGAAGAGTATACTCTTTGTGATCCACAATGAAACTTTGTCCACATTTATAGAGATTTACGAGCATATTAAGTTGTCAGAGATATCAAAAATTTTTTCCCTTTTTCACAGACAAACTAAGTCGCGAAGGTCACATTTGTGGTTGATACGATATTATTATACGTTACTAATAGCGTGTTAGTATAATGTTAAAGTTTTTTAGTCATCCCTTACAGAAACAAAAGAATAATGGAAAATTTTCTGCAAAGATTTTTATACAGTGCTGACATTTGTATATATTGTCCTTCCTCTGTCGTTGTAGGTGCTGTTTTTTCTGTAAATAGTTAAGATCGACGTTTTACCTTTTCGTTGGTTGAAATGGCTCTGAGCACTATGGGACTTAACATCTTAGGTCATCAGTCCCCTAGAACTTAGAACTACTTAAACCTAACTAACCTAAGGATATCACACAACACCCAGCCATCACGAGGCAGAGAAAATCCCTTACCCCGCCGGGAATCGAACCCGGGAACCCGGGCGGGGGAAGCGAGAACGCTACCGCACGACCACGAGATGCGGGCTACCTTTTCATTGTGCGGCCTTCCAGTCTCTGTAAATTTCCTATGGACCATCAAAAACCGAATCTTGCGTTGTTCCCGTGTAGCCTCGATTGGGCGATCGGAGTACTTTTTGGGCTAGTCGCTCTGCGACTTATTTACATTAGCAATCCTTTTATGATATCGTGTTCATAAAAAAATTAAGTGGACAACTTTTATGTTCATAAAACCTCGTATATCTTCTTTTTAAAAGAGACGTTTTAATTAGAGAGTGTTAATATGTCTGATACACTCAACATGCTCCAGCAACGACTCCTAAGAGAGAAGAAGCTAACTAAAAAAACTGAATGTAGCCCAAACTTCGATTTTCGTTTATGACGCCAATGATACTATGTTTTCCTAGTTGCTACTGCTATGAACAGTTTACTGTAAGATCTTTCAATATACGAGGGTTGACTGAAAAGTAATGCGTCCACCATCGTAGCTCTTCAACAGTTGGCAGCATTCGTATGTGGCAGGTACTGGCTTGTTCCGTAGCCTCTTCTCTACAACTCCAGTTGGCGGGAAGCCTTAGAATTGAACAGTTGTGTTGTTACAGTGAAAAGTATGGAAGCCTGCGCATACGGTCGGTCAATGCGATTTATGCAACGTGCAGTTATTAAATTCTCAGCAGCAGAAGGTGTCACCCCCAAAGGACATTCATCAGAGAATGAAAACAGTTTATGGTGATCGTGTTGATGTGAGTACTGTGCGTCTTCATTCTCGTAACGCGAGAGGTGTTCCTGGCAAATTTCAAACCTGTGCGCTTACATTTCAGGAGTCAGTATTCGGGGTACCCATCGTGCACAGATCTTCCGATAGCCAAGCAGAGCAATAATGTGACCCACACGTTCTTGTGAAATGCCGATTGTGGTTTCAATTTCTTTCTGAGTGATACGACAATCGTCCTGAATCAGTCTGTCAACATTTTGCGTGTGAAACTTCGTGGTTGCTGTCACAGGAGTCCAACTCTTTGTCACGCATGTCAGATGTTCTCGCCCCAACATCTTTAAACTTACTCGCCCAACGGCGCACGCTACTCATTTCAACACAATCGCCATAAACTGCTTTCATTCTCTGCTGAATGTCCTTTGGGGTGACACCTTCTGCTGTCAACAATTCAATTACTGCACGCTGATCAAATCGCACTAACCGACCGTCGCCGCAGGGTTCCATACTTTACACTGTAACAACACAACCGTACAACCGTTCAATGTTAAGGCTTCCCACCAACTGGAGCTGTAGAGAAGAGGCTACGGAACAAGCCAGTACCTGCCGCATAGCAATGCTGCCAACTGTTGAAGAGTTACGAAGGTGGACGCATTACTTTTCAGTCAACACTCGTAATAAAGTTTATCGTCAAACAAGGAAAAAAAGTTAATTCTTCTCTCATTCTTCGTAGATGCATTGTATTAGAATTGAGACCTAAAAAGTTGCGATTAGTCTCTATTACGTTCTTCGAAGTCAAACTTCGTTGCTCCCATTCGAGAGAGCGATACGTAGAGATACGAGGTCCCGAAGCACATTCATAGCGCGCTACAGATTAAAGCGCTCGTGCAAGAGGAGAACGATTACTAACGCGACCTCCCCGCTGTATTACATGGCAGACAGTGCTTATCGAGTTAGGAGCGGCGGGGAATTTAGCCCGGCAGCGCTGGAGATCTCTCGGAGGCGGCAGCAAACTCCGGCTGAAACCCTCCCTGAAAGTGGCGTCGAGCAGCCACAGTTTGCTCATAAGGGCTCGGGTGGCTTCTGACGTTATTACGGGACACCTTACCCAACAAATATGTAACACGCCCCTGAGATGTGTCCGCTCCACCAGCAGAGTTTCATTTGCACGTGCCTCTTATGTAATTCAAGACGCGTGGGGAGCTCAAGCGCAGAATGTGGACGATTTCACGGTACGTCGCATGCGAAACAGCTTTACCTGCTAATCAGCAGTTAGCTTACGGGCTGTAATCAAGACTTTTTCTTTTCTTAGAAAATGCCTCAAAGAGAGTCTCGTCAATTAAAGGTTTCATGCAACTTTTCGTAACATGAGGCGACCGTCTGACGTAACACGTCATCCTGTCTACCATATTGCACACCAGGACAAGCGATGTCACAGTTTTCTCTTTCCCTCAGCAGGCGTGGACGCGTTACACATCTGAATCGAAACCGTAAAAGATACGTTTCCGGACTGAGTCCCTATTCAAATATTACCTACTCACTGCCCTCTAAAGTCCCAGCAGTTTGTAACGGGAATTTCCGAACTCCTTTGTTTGACCAGTATCGTCCTGACTTTGTGATAGGTCACACACTATACGTGTCACAAAAGTAGATACAGTAACATAAATAAAGTGACTATACTGATCTCATAAAAAAGTTATTATGCATAGTTTTTTATTTCCAAACTCGTATGAAAATATTTTTCTCCTTTTTGTCAGGATAAAGATTATGAAAATAAAAAATAAAGCATTAAATATTTATTATTTGCACGGTCTTAATATGTTGTTGACTTATGTAGGAATGGAAAAAGAAGTACCGGTAGCGAGATTCGATCCAGAGACCTCGCGCTTCTCGCTCGTCTGCGGAATCCTTGAATACTAGCGATCGTACGAAGTACGTAAGTACACCTAAAAATTTTCAAACCCGATTTTCTCTGAAACGGTTGCGACCTGCGTCTTCCTTGTTTACCTGTCAATTCCTAGTCGTGCAATATCAATCAATGGAAAATCCACTATGAAATAATGGCAGTATTATGAAAAGGACAGTTGCTTCTCACCATATAGCGGAGATGCTGAGTCGTAGATAGACACAACAAAAAGACTGTCAAACATAGTTTTCGGCCAAACAGGCCTTCATCAGGAATAGACAATACACACACACACACACACACACACACACACACACACACACACACACACACACACTCTCTCTCTCTCTCTCTCTCTCTCTCTCTCTCTCTCTCTCTCTCTCACGCAAACGCAACTCACACACACACGACCACAGTCTGTGGCTGCCAGGTAATGCTGAACGGGAGAACGGAAGTCCAATATTCCGTCTTGCCGTCCAGACTGAGGTTTTCCGTAGTTTTCCTAAATCAGTTAAAGCAAATGCCAGGCTGGTCCCTTTGAAAAAACACTCGGCCGATTTCATTCCCTATCCTTCTCCCAGTGTGAGTTTATGCTCCGCCTCTAGTGATCTTAATGAACTTGTATCCCAATCTTCCTTGCTTCGGAGGCAATAATGGCGACCCAGTTGTACAAGCAGTACCGCCTTGTCAGCCACAGGCTACGGTCATGTCTGTGTGCGTGAATGAGTTGCTGTGTGTGTGTGTGTGTGTGTGTGTGTGTGTGTGTGTGTGTGTGTGTGTGTGTGTGTGTGTGTGCGTGCGCGCGCGCGTGTGTGTGTGTGTTTTCTACTCTGATGAAAGCCTGTTCGGGCGAAAGTTATGTTTGACAGTCGTTTTGTTGTGTCTGTCTGAGACTCAGCATCTCCGCTTTGTGGTGAGTAGCACCTGTCCTCTTCATAATACTGCCACTACTCCTAGTCGTGCACTACGCACCTGCCAATATGAACTATATGGTGACGTATACTTCGTACGCTGCCGTTGCGAGTTGATCCCATAGCGACGGTAAACAAATCAATACACTTTTGTATCTTCTGCAGAAACCAAGGTAATTAGGGTAGCAAAAAGATTAAATAATAATTATATTATTATGGTTTTACCAAAAACCGCAGACCTCCAGATGTTTTATACCAACACACTCAGAAAATATTCTAGAGCAACCTTTGAAATATAGTTGGTGAACTTGCGTTCAGCTCGTATATCACGAAGACATAAAAAAAACCTATGGACCAGCAAGGATACTCTCCATAAAGTACAAAATATTCGTTAGAATTATCAGATTTGTGTCAAGCAACGGAATCTGTTGTGAGGAAGTTCGTACGGTCAGCACAGCGCCGTTGGCCGCTCGTCGATAGCATGCAGTGAGTCCATACACGAGATCCATATCGACCAATCTGTGTCCAGTAAAGTAAACCTATCCGTGTTGTTGTGGGTTACTGTTAACGTACAACTGCCGAAAACAAAACAAACGGGTTGACCCAGCAATACTGCATACAAGTTTGAGGGCGAACTCTAAAGTGGGCAGTACTGTTGTCAACACCAAATATTGTGAGTGCATCAAACACGTTTGTTTCCAAACACACCGTTGATACTCGCACTAAGGATAGATATAAAGATAAATGGAGATAAAAAATACAGTTAGAGCCTACTCTGCAACGAGACAGTGGGTATCACGTGCTCCTCACACCAAAACCCTCAGAAAATATCTTGAGGCGGAGGAGATTAGTGTTTAACATCCCGTTCATAACGAGGTCTTTCGAGACAGAGCAAAAGATCGGATTACGGAAGGATGGGGAAGGAAATCGGCCGTGCCCTTCCAAATGAGACCATCCGGGCATCATTTTCCTGAAGCGATTCACGGAACTCACGGAAAATCTAAATCAGGATTGCCGGACGCAGGTTTCAACTATCGCCTTCCCGAATTCCAGTCCAGTGTGCTAACCATTGCGCCATCTCGCTCGGTGAAAATATCTTGAAAATTTTTCAGCATATTGTGGGTGGAGTTCCGGGCCACCTTTTAGAAAAATAATTATATTTTTCCAGTTTTGGGAAAATTTCTTCATCATCCAAACATCCTACAAATAGTAATGCAGCTTTTCTATTAAATTTCCTCCAGTTTTACTTTTACTGCTTGTAAGATGCGACGGAGTAGAGTATCGGTTTACTTCCAATGACGGGAAACGATGACCTATCAGGTGAGGGATTCTAGACTCGTCATTGCCGTGGCTGCGCGACGTGATTGATGAATGTGTTTTGGTTTTTGTACCGAGGGACGTCTGCACTGGTGTAAAGGATCGGAAGGTAGCGCCAATAGCCGGCCGACGGTCTTGATTTCTTCTTCTCTTAACGAGCGGCCACGCCGCTACCGGAAGTTAACACGAGCGGAGTAATTTATTTTCGCACTTCTTCTTTACGACTGGCCTTCTCTCGCCGTCCCTTTCTCTCCCTGCCCGAAAGCGGTGTGGCGCTTCGCTGAGAATGGGACTTTTATCTCTCGTTCCAGAGCTACTGGGGCCGACTTGGCCCGCTGCGTCCTCCTGGGGTTGTTTCAGTGCCTTCCCGGTCTCGGTCGGAGAAAAACTGCACACCGCAGCAATTGCCTACGACGGCGAGAATCCGGGAACCTGGAACATTTATTTACTGTCGCTTTCTACGGTGCCTTCACGAAAAAGTATTAACTCTTATAAAGTTTTTAATTAGCTGTCTGCTGTCAGTTTTAAAACACGCTCAAAATAAATATATACCGAAGGCATTTTCCGAGTTATCAGGCAAGTCCGCGTCCAACTAAAACAGTTTTAAAGGCGGTAATCAGGGATGCGTGCTGCAGCTCGTTACTCTCGGAGATGTGATATCGGTTACTGAATATGCATCACGCATACAAAGTGCTTTAATTTCTGAATGGAGAATCTGATAACAGAATGCCATTAGTTATTTATGGCTACAGAAAAGTATTGGGCTTGCCTCGTTAATTTTCGATTCCCTCACTATCGAACAGCTTCTAGGAGAAGTTTTCAGCGAATGTCAGAATCTGTGATATTAGTGCCGTCTGATTCTACATAAGTGTGATAGCCAAACGATATTGTATTTTGCCTTCCAGTAAGTGAGAAACAAAAGTGCGGACAGCAGATCTGGTGTGATGAATTTGGAATGGTTGATACAGATTTGTACTGTGTGACCAGTGTAAGGTGTTATGACTCGAAATGATATTGCAACGAATGGATTATAGTGGAGCTACAGTGTTGATGAAGAATGAAGAGGGGAAAAATGATTAGCTGCAGGTTTGAGTGAGTGTGTAACGTATGTATGTCACACTGCATTTCTAATTAACCTCGCAGTTGTTGTATCGTACGTACACATTGGCATTGGAGAAATGACTTCGCGGTTTTCGTGCAGATGCTGTAAGACTACAGAAGTGTCACATAGTTGGATGTTTTCTTAAAGTGCGGTGCGTTGGCAACTGCTACGACGGAAGTATGTTCTCTGTCAGGCCACAAATTGAATGAAGAGAAAATGCGGTGACGATATTAAAATGGTATTAAGATTGGAACATTCGTGTATAAAGTAGTGGTCATGTAGTGTACACCGAATGTTTCGGGACTGAACAGCGGACACCTGTGTTGGTGTATAAGGGAAGTTTTATAGTGTCGTGTGAGCTCGGATTGTACGCAGAGGATGTGCGCGTAGAGAAGCGGGCTGTCGGAGTAGGGGTAGGCACCGCGACAGAGACGCGTGGGCGGTGGGCGGTGGCCCCATGAGGCGCTGCTGGGAGGCCGGGAGGCGGCGTCGGCATCGCCACGGCCGCCCACGCACAGCGTGAGGAGCCGCGCGACCACAGGCCGGCCGTGGCCATATCGCGCAGGAACCAGCCGCCCCCGCGCGGCGCTTCGCTAGAGTCCGCCCCCGGGAGCAGCAGCGCCACCGCGACGCTGCCCCGGGGGCGGTCGTGCGCCTCTCTGGAAAGCGCCGGGGGCGGCCGCGGCGGCGGGGGCGACGGTTCCGCCCCCAGCTGCTCCTCCTCCAGCGCGCTCCTCAACCGCCGCCGCCGCAACAAGACCGTCCATTTCGGCGAAAACCTGCTGCTGAACAATGAGGACGGCGGGGGCGGAAGCGGGGGCAGGTCGCGCCGCGGCGGCGGGGGCCGCGTGCGCCGGCTGGGCGGCGGCGGCGGCAGCTACGAAGACGACGACGGGGGCGGCAGCGGCACCGACTCCCGCGGGAGCGTCGTCAGCCTGCCCGGCCGGCTCGAGCCCAACGTGCAGCAGCTCTTCAGCTTCATCGAGACTGTGCTCAGCGCCTGGGTGGACACCAGCAACGCCGAGTCGGAGGCGGAGGAGTCGAGCGGGGGCGGCGGCGAGCGCCGGAGGCGGCGGTCTGGCCCGCGGCTGACGCCGGCGGAGGTGTGCGCGCTCATCGGCTGCGCCAACCTGGCGGGCGACCGCGGCATGGGCTGCCCGCGCTACCGACACCGACACTGGCGGGGAAAGGCCTCCACCTGCAACGCCAACTTCCTCAGCAAGGTATCGCTCCGTGGCACAACCAGTCTTACATAAGGCGTTTTCTCTATCCATTACCTGAGAAGGACCCGCTTCGCTCGGTATTTCTTAACTAGTTTGTCTATCTGTTTGGTACAAATTTTGCACTGGATTTTAAACAATCTTCCAGGTGTGCTAGAGACATGCAATTTAAAACGTAGCCCAGTACTGAATGACAATGCAATATTAGCTTGTTCTTTTGTCGGTGTGTTTGGCAGAGTGGGATTTTTTTTTTCACTTGCTGCTTGCCAAATAGGCCCGCTGCCTGTATAAAAAGGCGGGCTGTAATACTGCAGTTGGTCTCTTAGCCGTCACATCAGTAACTCAAGATCAAGAACAAGGGAAAATCCACATAGTAATGAACATAGACCCATCCTCGTCTCCTACATGATCGAATGAAGTCATTGCGCTTTAGACCCTTAAAGTATTATTTATTGATAGTGCATTTGTGACACGTGGTCACTATCAAGCACTGTGGGATATTGGGGTCGCACTCTACAACATGAAGTTGTGACACGCTAGAAGATACTTCGCAGCAGTGTAAAACCAACCACATCATCTATTTGGTCTTACGCTGATGGTAAGTATTTTCCAGCGCGTCACAAGTTTATGTTGTAGAGGGCGACCGCCATATTCCACAGTGCTTGACAGTGACCAGTCGCAATAAATAATATTTTAAGAGGCTAAAGCGAAATGACTTCATTCAAAAATTTCACTGAGGCTGTGGATCCAGTCCTTATCAAAATCTTCGATTGTGTATCACAAGAGAAAAAAGACGGCTACACCGACTTTAGGAGCCATGCTCCACAGCGACTTTTGTTTCACTTGCTGCTTTTTGTTTACTGACCCACCCTCTGATTGCTTATGGTGGGTCGTATTATGCAACTTGGCCGCTGTGACTGCGTTCGGGGCTCGGAGTGGCTAATATGTCACCTCCCCGGCTCGCGATCCCACTCACACCGTTGCCCGTGCCCCGCCACGTGGAGGCGGGCTTTTTGTGGTGTATGTACATTTTTCTACTTCGTTGTGCAGCTTTTTTTTTTAATATTACAGAATATAATGGAATGCGGAAGCGAAATATAAATTTACTTAGTAACTAAGAAGAGTTAAAAAAGAAGATAGGAAAATGTATAGATTGAGAAGTTCCCTCCACCTAATATGTGGTGGGCGGCCAGGGTCTTGGAATGACCAAGATGCCGGCCGCCACTCACAGTTGCTTGTCTATACTAACATACTTAAACTAACGTAGTACTAGGGGTAGAAGAGCTATATCTATTATTTACAAATGTACAGTTATGGTGCAGTAAGCTTGCTTATATTGTAATATATGCACCTTTTTCTACTTATTAGGTGAAATGAACTAAATTGCCACATTAGGTTCTAGTCTGTATGTTTAGAGACGACGATAGCAGTGACTAGGATTGAAATTTGGGGGAAGAGTGTACAGGAGAGAGGTATGGGCAGGAAGGATATACACCCCCCACCTTCGCAAGCAACCCTGCCTGGACGGTGGTTTTCCCCGATCTACATTAAAGTATCCTTCGGGTTGGGCCCAGCTAAGGGGAACCACAATTGAGATGCTTCCCTCCAGGCGTGGTGTCGCTGCTCGCCAGGAGGCGTAGGTCCCTAGGGTAGGTGCCTAACTTTAAGCTACTTCTCGATTACAATTGTGGTGTTGATTGTTATGCGGCTACTAGATGCACAGCTACTAGAGTACTTAATTTGCTGTCGTACATCGGGGAGTACTACGTCTATTAAACATCAGGAAAAAATTTGGGCTCATTTCCCAGTGCAGATACTCCTAACTGAGAAGAAAAAACCTACAAGATGATGTATTGTGTGTTGCTCAATAGGAAAAATAAGTGGAAGTGCATGGCAGTGTAAGAAGTGTGCTGTTGCTCTACATTTAGTAGACTTTCCGGGTCTGCCATACACACCAGTTATACTGGCTGATAACTAAAACAACCAAGCTAGCTGATATTTATTATATCTGATTTCACAGTGACGAATAGCGCATATAAATATACACTACTGGCCATTAAAATTGCTACACCACGAAGATGACGTGCTACAGACGCGAAATTTAACCGACAGGATGAGGATGCTGTGTTATGCAAATGATTAGCTTTTCAGAGCATTCACACAAGGTTGGCGCCGGCGGCGACACCTACAACGTGCTGACATGAGGAAAGTTTCCATACACAAACAGCAGTTGACCGGCGTTGCCTGATGAAACGTTGTTGCGATGCCTCGTGTAAGGAGGAGAAATCCGTACCGTCACGTTTCCGACTTTGATAAAGGTCGGATTGTAGCATATCGCGATTGCGGTTTATTGTATCACGACATTGTTGCTCGCGTTGGTCAAGATCCAATGACTGTTAGCAGAATATATAATCGGTGGGTTCAGGAGGGTTATACGGAACGCCGTGCCGGATCCTAACGGCCTCGTATCACTAGCAGTCGAGATGACAGGCATCTTATCCGCATGGCTGTAACGGATCGTGCAGCCACGTCTCGATCCCTGAGTCAACAGATGGGGACGTTTGCAAGACAACAACCATCTGCACGAACAGTTCGACGACGTTTGCAGCAGCATGAACTATCAGCTCGGAGACCATGGCTGCGGCTACCCTTGACGCTGCATCACAGACAGGAGAGCCTCCGCTGGTGTACTCAACGACGAACCTGGGTGCACGAATGGCAAAACGTCATTTCTTCTGATGAATTCAGGTCCTGTTTACAGCATCATGATGATCGCATCCGTGTTTGGCGACTTCGCGGTGAACGCACATTAGAAGCGTGTATTCATCATCGCCATACTGGCGTATCACCCGGCGAGATGGTATCGTGTGCCATTGGTTACACATCTCCGTCACCTCTTGTTGGCATTGACGGCACTTTGAACAGTGGACCTTACATTTCAGATGTGTTACGACCCGTGGCTCTACCATTCATTCGATCACTGCGAAACTCTACATTTCAGCAGGATAACGCACGACCGCATCTTACAGGTCCTGTACGGGCCTTTCTGGATACAGAAAATGTTCGACTGCTGCCCCGGCCAGCATATTCTCCAGGTCTCTCACCAATTGAAAACGTCTGGTCAATGGTGGCCGAGCAACTGGCTCGTCACAATACGCCAGTCACTTCTCTTGGTGAACTGTGGTATCGTGTAGAAGCTGCATGGGCAGTTGTACCTGTACACGCTATCCAAGCTGTGTTTGACTCAATGCCCAGGCGTATCAAGGCCGTTATTATGGCCAGAGGTGGTTGTTCTGGGTACTGATTTCTCAGGATCTATGCACCCAAATTGCGTGAAAATGTAATGACATATCAGTTCTAGTATAATATATTTGTCCAATGAATACGCGTTTATCATCTGCATTTCTTCTTGGTGTAGCGATTTTAATGGCCAGTAGTGTAATTTCATTGGGTTAAGATGCCGCTGAAGCGAGAAAAGCGCCAAGTCGGAGGCCAAGTTGCAGCGCTCGCTGTAGATTGTAACATTCGCCGAGCCAATGTTTGTTTATCCGCTTGCCACCGCGATGTCGTTCCCCGGCCGTTGCAATAATTTAAGGGGCTGAATTAATTTCCATACGCTTTAAGCGGGCGCCGAATTCCGTGGCGGCGACTGGCCTGGTTGCGCATTAGCATTTGCCCCAGGGCGACTCGGGCCGGCGCAGGCGGACCGGAACGCGTCAGCTCCCGAAGAACTGCCGGATTACTGCCCGCCACTGTCGATACAGCGAGCTACGACCTGCAGCCGCCTAATCCCCGCGCAGAATCGCGGATTTCGCCGCTGATGGAAGTAATTTACTACGGCCCCATTGCCCTTTCTCTATTTGTCTTCTTCTTTCCTCCGCTTCTTCCTCTTCTCTCCGTTACCCTCCTTACCCCCTCCTCCGCTAAACTGTGCGCCCCCGCTCTAAAAGCGCGCACTCTCCTCCACTCCCAGGTACCTCCTCCAGGACAATCCAGTGCTCTATCAAGCACTTTGCAAACCTGTTCCAGATTGTCGCGTTTTCTTCGACGAAGTCGTTACGGCGGAGAACGGTTTAGCACCCTCACCTTCACCACTTTAGAATCGTATTGGAGAAGCGTACCGAAACCACTTCCTGTACCAGAGAATCTTCGTAGACGAATATTCAGCCTTTCTGTATAACACATTAATTTCTTAGTTCGTACGAAGCGAACAGTTAGAAACACAGAGATGAGTGCTCACACAACAATGTTTTCTCTGACACATTTCTGCATGAGCTCTTACTGCGCGAGGTTCTGCAATAAAGAAATGTTCTCTGTGAAACAGATCTCTTGCAGATCTCTTCTACTGCAAGCTTTCCATACTTTGGGAAGCGGCAGTATGGACTGAAATAAGAAAAAAAAGTCCAATAAACATGTGCCCTAAAACGCATAACTTAAGAAGTATTATCCTTTGTTCATCTTCGCTATTTTGAAACACAAATCTTCTAATGAAGAAGTGCTCATAACTTCTAAGGTAAGCATTTTCGAGCACATATTTACTGGACGTTGTTTTCTTGTTTTGGTCCATACTACCACTTCCGAAAATATGGAAAGCAAAGAGCTTGCAGTAGAAGAGGTTTGTTTCACAGTATCGAAGATCAAGAATTGCTCTTGGCTCTTAAGGTAAGCGTTTTAGACCCCATGTTTTCTTGACTTTTTTGTTTCGAATGATCATTCCTGTTATATCCCTGAATATTGACCACCACTTCTGAAACATCCTGTATATCACATTCCATCGACGTATGGAACGTTATCCTTGTGGGCCGAATGAGGGAACGCGTTTTATTAGTACCACAGTAATAAAATTTCTTTTTATTGATATTTTTCTTCTTAGAGTATTTATTGGTACAAGCAAAGATACTTCGAGACATACTTCTTTGTGTGAAAAGTTTTCTTCAGTCTGCACTACATTCATCGTCTGAAAGAACAATTCGCTGAGAATTATATCAGCTTTAATCGGGACATGAGTGTCAATGTGTAACTGAAACTCCCGACCTAATGGTCATCACTGCCGATTGCCTTAACCAATTAGCCCCAACGAACAGATGCCTGGGAGTAACCCAGTTTTTCAGTATCACACGTATTTCTCTTTCACTATTGTGTTTTATTGTCACTTACTGCTTCTTTCACACCAATCAATGAATTATTAATTCATTACACACTCTTCTCAACCAACATTTGGTTGGATCCTGCAAAAAAAGAATGCGCTGTATGTGCACGAGACCAAGCGGAACATTACTCAATCTTAAGTGATGCTTGGAGTCTCCTCAAAATAAATTTATTAACATCCCCCCCCCCGTCCCCCCAGGTTTAACGGAAAGTATAAAAACGCACATAGTAATAGAATTATACTGCCTGAAGGATTGCACTTTCTTGTTTTGTATTAAAATTAATTTACATGACGTTTTCTATTGCATATGAAATTTGAATGTGTGTTAATGTGGCAGCAACCGTACTTGAGTGCACTATTATACCCTGAAAACTGTCTACCGTCGTGGAGAAAAAATAAGTAAATTTTCATGATATTTAAAAGGACTGATAATTTATCTATAAAGTATAGGACCTTAAAGGAATTCCGTTCTTATTACAACAATGCAGATATATTTTTGCGACTGTTTTTTTAGATTTCAGAATATGTAACATTACGATTTGTATTTTAGTAACACTGAGCTGATACATTTCGATTACGATTATATGGGTAAATCACCGTCTTTTGTTCTTCAGCATCTTCTGAATGAATGCTACCTTTACAAGCAGGCTTCTTTTTTTTTAAAAAAAAAAAAGCACTCCGTCTTCAGCCCACGAATGACCTACCGGGACCATCCGACCGCCGGGTCATCCTCAGGGGAGGATGTGGATAGGAGGGGCGTGGGGTCAGCACACCGCTCTCCCGGTCGTTATGATGGTGTTTTTGACCGTAGCCGCTACTATTCGGTCGAGTAGCTCCTGAATTGGCATCACAGGCTGAGTGCACCCAGAAAAATGGCAACAGCGCATGGCGGCTGGATGGTCACCCATCCAAGTGCCTGCCACGCCCGACAGCGCTTAACTTCGGTGATCTTACGGGAACCGGTGTATCCACTGCGGGAAGGCTGTTGTCCACAAACATTTATTTAACTAAACGTAAATATTATGCTACAGGTACCTTCTTTATATACAACAGAACTGCTTAATTAGCCAAAAGAGTTGCCTTCCTTTCATGCAACCCGTTATCCTGCTATGGCGTATAGCTGATGTCGATCTTCATTTCATGATAGCAAAAAATGGATACGGTTTTAAAGCGAGTACAACATTTGAAATATAGATTTGTTACAGTAATTCTATAATAAAATTTCAGAAGAATTATATTTTATCATTTGAAGCAGTAAGCAGTCTGCAGTATTGTACTGTTGTCGTAAACATGTCCGATGTACAAAGTAAATGGAAATCACATTTTTAGTTACGTTGAGAGAGCTTAGTAGGTGTCGCAGTCAACTTTGCCTCGATAATCGATTGTGTACATAACGAGCTTCAGCGTTTGTGGAACTATGTGACTGATATTACTTCATGCCATTGATTTCATCCCCAATCCTAAGTCAATGAATTTAATTCAGTTAAAACCTGAGGCTAGTTCTTTCCTCTACTGCGGAAAGGATACATTTCCGTGATTACGTTGATGTGAAGAACACGCAGAACCATAACAGAAAAGAGGGAAATATTTTCCGACGTCATATCCGCTGACACAACAAATATTGGTCCGAGTCCAGAAACTTCCCACCTTACCTCTGTGTCAATGTGGCGGATACGTATCTGTTCGGCGCTCGTAAAAGTTTTTAGAGCTCTCCGAGCCCCACAGCGAAACTTGACGCGTCCCGCCCGGTTGGACAGCACGCCAGACTGCCGTGGTAATGGCCTTCTTCCTCTGCGATCCGCACCCGAACACGTGTCAGTCATAAAAAAGTACGCCACTTCTTCACTCTGTAGGCGCGAGGTTTTCCGGCTGCTAGCACTCGTACTGGAGTAGTGTTTCTGTTGAACGAGGTGTGTGTGTGTGTGTGTGTGTGTGTGTGTGTGTGTGTGTGTGTGTGTGGCGCCACTTAATTAGGGTAACGCAATAACCTGGCGCGGCCGTCTTTATTACCACCGCGCCGCTGCTCTTTTCCGCCAGGCCGGCTTTGGCAAAAGTTAATTGGATCCTTTTCTCGTCGGCAGAGAACTGGGCGGGCAGACGCGCTGTAAAACAGAGCCACGTCTTACACTTAGGTCGCGTCTTTTCATCTGACCCTGCTGACAACTCGTAGCAGGAGCCAGCCACTACAGAGACCAGAGGCGTTCTCCCACTGCCGTATGATGAATCACCTTGCATCGTACCTTCCTTTTCTTGACATGTACGCTGCTGCACATTAAGATCGCAACACCATGATGGCAGCATGTAGCACACGTCGAACAGACACCAAGTACATTCATATAAATTTATTGATATAGAGCTGGGTTTAATGTTATTTTGCAGGGAAATACACAAAGTTGTTTTTTTTTCCCTTAAACTAAAGATGTTGTACATGGCTTCCATTAGTTATCCTGGACACATCCCATCGGAAGTCAATTTCTTCCCATACTCTCTGTAGCAGTGCAGGTATAACTTACTCAGTGGCGGCGTAAATTCTTGCTCTAGGTTCAGGTAGAGAGGCCGGCACAGGATGAATCCCCATTAAAAATCATCGAGTGGTGTCAGGTCTGGGGAACGTGGACGCCATTCAATTGGTGCATGACAGCCAATCTATCGACTTAGAGAGCGGTCACTGACGCCAGCTAGGTTATGGGCTCGTACACCATCTTGCATGAAGTAAATATTTCGTTCTTGGTCTTTCTTGTCGATCTGTGTAATCAAAAATTGTTGTAACATATCCAGGTACATTATCCCGTTGATGGTTCTCTCACGGAAAAAAAGGGGCCGTACACTTTGTTCTTGCTCAATGCACAAAAATAGTTCAGTTTATGTGTATCACGAACATGTTGCAAAGTTTAATGTGGATTTTCACTACCCCAAATCCTACAGTTATGAGTGTTAACGTTGCCACTTAAGTGAAAGGTTGACTCGGCAGAAAAGATGTATTTGTCCAAGGAATGTTCATCTTTGAGTAATCGATTTAATATATCCGCACAGAAGTTCTTGCGAGCAGTTTTATCAGGGTCCTTTATTGCTTGTACGATCGTCAGTCTGTACGGTTTTGAAGGTAAACGGGTTCCCAACACACACCAAACAGCAGAGGTGATGATGATGATGATGATGTTTGGTTTGTGGGGCGCTCAACTGCGTGGTTATCAGCGCCCGTACAATTATCCAATCTTTGCTCAGTCCAATTTCGCCACGTTCCTGGATGATGATGAAATGATGAGGACAACACAAACACCCAGTCATCTCGAGGCAGGTGAAAATCCCTGACCCCGCCGGGAATCGAACCCGGGACCCCGTGCTCGGGAAGCGAGAACGCTACCGCGAGACCACGAGCGGCGGACAAACAGCAGAGGTATGTGGGATTTGTAGTTCGCGAGATGCACGCCAGGTCGATTTAGTAGGGCTGTTGACAAAACGTTGTCGTCAGATTTGCTTTGATGACCTAATGATTTCCTATGTCTTACCCATGATCGGGTTTCTACAAAAGATTTATGCCACTCCTAAATTGTAGACCTACTAGGAGGGTCTTTAGCGTACTTGGTACGGAAAGTACGCGGAACTGTTGTCGCCGACTTCGATTCTTCAAACCAAAACACGCAGCTAGCACGCTCGTGCCATCTTTAACGCAACAGCCGCTAGCGCTCTTTACGGTGCGATTCGGCACTAAGGAACTACGCGAGACAAAACATGATGCATTTCCCTACAAATTGACACTACAATCACCTCTATAGGCACTATGAATTAATTTTTATGAATTTTCAAAGTTGTAAAATCCTTTTTGAAACACCCTATGTACTACATGATTGAGAAGCCGGCCGGTTTGGCCGAGCGGTTCTAGGCGCTACAGTCTGGAACCGCGTGACCGCTACGGTCGCAGGTTCGAATCCTGCCTCGGGCATGGATGTGTGTGATGTCCTTAGGTTAGTTAGGTTTAAGTAGTTCTAAGTTCTAGGGGACTGTGACATCAGAAGTTAAGTCCCATAGTGCTCAGAGCCATTTGAACCATGATTGAGAATATGTAGCGTAAATGACCTAGCGCGCCTGTCAATGCTCGGCAATTGCTAAATAACTACTGGAATTGGATATACGTCCTAACCTCCTCCTTCTGCCTCTTTCTGTCCTCCTCCTTCCCCCTCTCTTTATCCATCTCCTCGTGCTATTTCTCTCTCTTCCCGTCTTCTCTTCCCATTGCCCCTCGTCCACATCATTCTTCCCCCTCTCTATGTCAATTTTCTCCTTCGCCCTTCTTTCCATGTTCTCTTCCCCTCTCTCTGATCATGAGCCTTGATTGTTGTTAATACAAACAAAGCCTTGATTACAAACTGAAGTCGCTTAAAATGAATAGATAAATGGGTTGGGATAATTGGTATAAAGGATATGAGAGAGACCCCTCTAACTGC
The DNA here is from genome assembly GCF_023864275.1 of Schistocerca cancellata. NCBI lineage: Eukaryota > Metazoa > Arthropoda > Insecta > Orthoptera > Acrididae > Schistocerca > Schistocerca cancellata. Next base: position 347,208,490 of record NC_064634.1, on the reverse strand, counting down.
TGAATCTTCGAGAGTAGTAGCTTCAATGACGGTATTTCGCGTAGTTTTAATATCCGAACGTGTAGGATTACAAAGTTTCAGACGCTTCATATTCCATAATAATATTCTTATTCTATTCATAAGCCGATAAACCACAAATAAAACTTTCCTGTTAGAACCGAATGCGAGATGAAAACAAACACATTTTTGTGTATACTGTTTTTGATATGTGTAGGAGAAAGAACATATATCCCTTTCAGACCTACTGGCTAAAGTAGCGTACATTAAACTTCATTTTCACATCTCTGAATGTCCCACCTGTTGGGCATCACTGCAAAACTATTAACAAGTGAAAGTAGCGGAGTGCAGCAGCTTGTGCCCGCCAGAATACACTGTTGTTGTTGGCTTGTTGTACTCCACTGTACAACCGGATATTATTATTGTTTTTTCGCATGGTAATTACTAAATTATCAGTGTACTTATTACAACAATGAAGATTTGAAAAATAATTATTTTAGTCCATAAAGAGAAGCCAAGTGTACAAAGTATACAATGAAAACGGGTACATACGTTTGTATTACTCTTACAGCTAAACTCATTAAAAATCACCTAAAATCATTAGGGTATAAAGAGAAACTTTCTTCCAGCCAGCAAAAAAAAAAAAAAAAAAAAAAAAAAAAAAAAAAAAAAAAAAAAAACAGATCTGAAAGAGGTATGGGGGAAACAATTTGTCTAGTGCCCTGCTAGCGTACTTGAAAATGACTGCAGAAGAAAAACTAAACAGCACAATTTAACACCACAGCAGCCGCTTCACGTGTTTTGAATCAGGAAATGTGCTTGTACATTAGAGATTAGAGTACATCCAGAGTAATGTCAGTTTTATTAAGTGATAGTTATTTTACAATATGACATGTCACCATAACCAGAAAACGTGTAATATGTTGACTGGAAATTGTCATAAGCACAAAACCTCAAGAGCAGGTTGCACGTGGAGATCTAAAGTGCGATGACGAACTCTAAAAATTGTGGGGTTAATGCAGCAGATGGAGAAATGCAAAAGAGGGTAGCTAAATATGGCTCTGAGCACTATGGGACTTAAAAAAAACCATCTGAGGTCATCAGTTCCCTAGAACTTAGAACTACTTAAACCTAACTTACCTAAGGACATCCATGCCCGACGCAGGATTCGAACTTGCGATCGTAGCGGTCGTGCGGTTCCAGACTGAAGCGCCTAGAACCACTCGGTCACTCCGGCCGGCAAAAGAGGGTGGTTTCGTGCAGCAAACGCTGGTTTGTTACGGAAATGATCAAACTACAGTGGCAGATAGTGTAAGAGAAGCGTCACGTAAAAGTCTATAAATGAACATTACAGTTAAACCATAGAAATTCGACCTTACAACTGTCGGTAAACCTCAGCGTTCCTCTCGCGAAACAACCAGCAGGATAAGGGAATGGTATTCGTACAAGAATTACCTTCCGCTACACACTGCAAGGTGGACTGCGGAGCATAGATGTAGACGTAAATTGCAATTTTTCTCTGAATGGTTGAACACAAAAAGCGGAGTGCAGATAATGATAAAAACGTAGTACGTACTCGTCTACAGTGCTGCATATGCAACGTGGAACACGCTTAGGCGCTACAACCCTGCAGAATACGTAAACACAGCATGGCCCCTGCCAGCAGAATGGATGGTAGGCGAGATTTGCGATCCACTGCGTGCCCCATCACATCAAGTGGAACGGCGCCGTAGCGTCCACTATGGCGAGATTGCGTAATTGCTCGTATGCTCGCCTCGCGAGAGCCGTTCTACGCGACTGATGGTCTCCGCCGTGTTCCACGCAATCTGCGTGGCACTGCGTACACGCAGCTGCGGATGCATGTGAAAGGATATCGCAGCTTATGAAGACCAACAGTCGAACTGTTTTTCTTTTCTAATCTTCCGTTATCATTTTAGATACCGTTTTATTGTCTTGAGACGATTCTGACGACTGATGAGTCTCCTATGAAAATACGTCATTAAAGTGCACAACATATCACTGCCATTAATTCTGGAGTTTCAGTACTATAAAGCGATTTTTCTCGCGTTTTAACATTATCAAATGGACCTCCGTGGCAGATTCAAAAAATTTTAGCAACTGCAGTCGTTTAAAAGAAAAATACTTTTTGAATGCTGCGCAATAAGTTTTTTTCTTTAACCTGTGCAGCCAGATGCGTTTCGCCTTATTTATAACGCACCTTCAGCCATTGTCCTGAAATATTACACGATTGTTTCATTTGCACAGATAGGTTATCGTTTGCACATATACTGTAGGTTATAGATTTAAAGCGGTTCATTGAAGCTTTTTATAATAAAGTGGAAAGGTCTTTACAGATCAGAGTCTAATTCATTATTTATAAGCCAAACAAGTATGAAACTGGTTGAAAGCTTGCAGTTTTCTTTGTAATCGCTGTTTTCGAAATACAGCTCCGTAACTGCCATTTTTTGTGTCTTAGAGTGTCTTTCGTTTCTGTACGTGTTGCCAACAATAACCTATATGTGCGAGTGATAACTAATAGGTGCAAACTAAAGGAGCGAGGACTAGCCGAGCGATCTAAGGCGCTGCAGTCATAGACTGGGCGGCTGGTCCCGCCGGAGGTTCGAGTCCTCCCTCGGTCATGGGTGTGTGTGTTGTCCTTAGCATTAAGTTAGTTTAAGTTTGATTAAGTAGTGTGTAGGCTTAGGGACCGATGACTTCAGCAGTTTGGTCCCATAAGACCTCACCACAAATTTCCAAAAACGAACTGTTGACACAGACTCAACACGGATGTAGAAAACTTCATTCTTGTGAAACACAACTAGCTCTCTACTCACTCAAGGTGCTGAGTGCTATCGATAAGGGATTTTAAACTGATTCCGTATTTCGAGATTTCCAGAAAGCGTTCGTACCTCACAAGTGGCTTGTAATCAAATTGTGCTTATGGAATTATGAGACAGGAGGTCACAATTCGTAGTAATTGACGGAAAGTCATCGAGGAAAACAAAAGTGATTTCTGGCATACCCCAATGTAGTTTCATAGACCCTCTGCAGTGCCTTAGCTATATAAACGATTTAAGACATAATCTGAGCAGTCGTCTTACGCTGTTTGAAGGTGACACTGTCGTTTATCGTCTAGCAAAGTCGTCAGAAGATCAAAACAAATTACAAAACGATTTAGAAAAGGAATATGTATGCTACGAAAATTGGCCATTGACCATAAATAATGAAAAGTGTGAGTTCATCCACATGAGTGCTAAAAGGAGTCCGTTAAACTTCGGTTAAATCTAAAGGCCGTAGATTCAACTAAATACCTAGGAAGTACAATTACGAACAACTTAAACTGAAAGAACACATAGAATATGTTATGAGGAAGGCGAACCAAAGGTTGCATTTTGTTGGCAAAAGACTTAGAAGATGAAACAGATCTACTAAAGAGACTGCCTACATAGCGAGAAACGATCATCCTAGCAAAATAAGGGAAATCAGAGCTCACAGGGAGAGATATAGGTGTTCGATTTTACCGCGCGCTGTTCGAGAGTGGAATAACAGAGAATTATTCTGAAGGTGGTTCGATGAACCTCCTGCCAGGCATTTAAATGTTATTAGCAGAGTGTCCATGTAGATGTAGACGTAGAAATAAGGCGAAACGTGTCTGGGTGCACAAGTTAAACAAGGAAACTAAATGTTAGGTATGCATTTTTCTTTTATGCTACGACAACTTATAAATAGCTGCTGTGGCCACCACAATAAAACCTCGTAGTAAGTTTAATATTAAAGACTGACCTCTGTGCTTCACAATCAATGTTCTACTATCTGATGTATTCGAACTGTCCTCATGTACGGTCGATTGAGTTCGACATTGCTTTTCTCCTTTTGTTTCAGATTTCATATACACTCTAGCGTTAATCAAAGAACCGCTGTTTATACAGAAAAGAGTGGCAACAATTTTTCTTCACCTGTATGGAATTGCTTCACAGTCAGAAATTACTTTGGTAGGGGAGAAGAGGGGGAAAGGGAGGGGGAGAATTTCCAGGACGAATGTTTCACTCATCAGCTGAGTGCACACTGCTCCGAAACTTCCTGGAAGTTTCATTCTAGAAACAATCCCCTGGACTGTGCCTGAATCAGTTGTGCACATTATTCTTTTGGCACAAGTACTTGTAAAAAGTACCACAAAGAATGCGAGGTAAGTCTGAGCAGTCTGGAAAGTAAAAGAGAACTGAAGATGTGAGGGCGGTACCTGGATAGCTCAGTCAGTAACAGCATTGCCAGAGAAATGCAACGTCCTGGGTGCGATTCCCAGTCCGGCAAACACTTGCAAATTGCTAGGATATTTGAAACTGCGCTTACTCCACTACAGAGTGAAAGTTTTGTCTTGGAAACAACACAAACGGTTAAGCAGGACCCATTCATTCTAAATCCACTTTCTGGGTCACCTAACGCAATTCAAAGTCGGGTACAGCCACATGGCGCTTAAAAATTACAAAAACAAACTGAATGAGCATTTGACGTAAGAGATACTCGGTAAATCTGAGCAGCGCCCGAGCCTAGCTGTGTTATGCTAGGGACTACATCGATTAAGGCTTCTAAAGTCAAGGCCGAAACGAAGGTAGAGAATGCAAAAAGGAACTAAAACAACAAGTCATACACTTAAATGATTGGCAGTTATCATTAAAAGGAGCAAACACTTCTTGAAGAATTATGGAATTGTGGTTTTTTTCTAACTGTTTTTCAAGAGATTTATACAGAATGCACGATGCTTAATACGTTTTCCAAGATTACGATAGGATGTGTATTGTTCTGCAAATAAACTTATAAATAGTTTCTTATGCTAGAGCCCACAACTGGTATCAATTTACTGAAGGAAGTTATTTTCCCTCCGTGAGGTTTTCTTAATAAACACTTTATTCCGTTTCATTTTCAGTTGACTAATTACTCATACATATATGTCAATTAGTCACACAAATTTGTGGGATGAACACGTGTAATGAAGTCCGTAGAAGGCAGCTCACCGACGTTAAGCGTGGATACGACTATCTCAGATGTGAAGTTCTAAATGTGGCGGCAAAATCTGCATACACTTTTCACTTGTTTCCACATATGTATAACTTCACACCCGTGATAGCTATGCCTTTACCCACCATCGTTGGATTGCATTCTTATTAGGGAGGCCATTACGTGTCATTTTTCGTACAGTGCTTTGTGGATGACGTCCTGTAAGCAAATAACATAATATCTGAGTTATGTCGCTTGACACAGCCCAAGGTGTGCGCAGGTGGCTAACCGAAAACGAAGTTAAATAAAATGTATGTCAAGTTCAGTAAGTAACAATCTGTCTCACGAGAATAACTTCTTTCAAGACAATGTATTCAAGCCACTCTGATGTTTCTAATGCAGATATGCTTCAGCAACTAACGAAAAAATGGACCTCTAATGCGGAAATAATTAAAAAACTGAAACTCAAGGTTATTCAACAAGCATTGGAAAGGCGCATGTGTGATTCCACAGCCTTAAAGATTGGGTATAAAATTTTATCATTATTTAAACTAACGAATATTAAGCACTTGAGCCTAAAAATGAATTCAAAAACTTTAGTAATCAATGAGTGTACGAATTTTCATATCGATTTTGTTGGTCGAGTAATGGTAAATACGTAATAATGGGAGATAGGTAAAAATGTGTTTTTCTGTGATTTTTGCGAGTTAATGCTTAGTAGAATTAAAAAATTACTAAATATCGCCAATATGGTGCTTTGTAGGAACTTCAGTGCTTCCATGCATAGGAACTGTGCCTGGAATCTTAGAATGGTCCATCCAAAACTGCTATAAAACACAAAGTTGGGTTGGCTGTAGAAACTAGTACCACTTTGGTTCGTCAAGTGTTTTATTTCTGAGCGGCGTATTTAACTAGAACACAAAGTGAACTTACTTTTTATAGAACTGTCAAAAAATCAACGCGTGGTTTTGTGACAAGTATAGTTTGCGCCTGGGCCAAACAGATCAGTTGTTCAGACGCCATGTTGTAGCAGTGTTCCTGAGATCTTAAGCGTCAGAAGTTTAGGAAAATAGTTTAAGCATTTTGCTGCTCACTGATCACAGTAACTCTGTTATTCAATAGTATGATGACAGCTCGAAAGTACGACAACAGCCGAAACTTTGAGTCACCCACGCTGGAGCTTAGGTGACGCTAAACGCTCAGCTGTCGTCTTGGTATTCTTTGACAAGACCTCTGGCTCGATGGCATTCATTTTATCGGGTGTTATCATTAAGTGTGATTTTCTCCTGTTGGCCAAGCACTGTCTGCCTTACCTGTATAGATGAACAGCTGAAGTACGCTTTTTCACCCCTTTAGACAACATTAAATTAATTGATTAAATGAACTTAAAGATTGTATTTAATCTACTTATAACGTTGGTTCTGTCTTCGACTCCTATTTACGAAGTTCCTTCATATCTCCACTTGTCCTCAATTTCTTTAATAAATTACCTGATCGCAAAGACAGTTATTAAATGAAAGACCAAAGTTAATTACGTCTTAAAACATGAGAGGAAGCTGACGGCTGGATCAGGAAAAAAACAAAGAATCTGTAGACGAAAGGAATATCTTAGCAAGAGTAGACGGCGCCAGGGAGAGTCTATCACACGGGATGGGATTTATTAAGAGAGACAGCAAAACAAGCAAGTTAGTGAGCATAAAAAAGCAGGCGTATGGCGCGATTGGATGGGAGTCGCTCTCTAGATTGATACAGAGCCACTTAGGCGACTTTCATGCCTCTAACCAGTAATAGTACCACGGAAAAGGGTTCTACAGTTTAACGTAGAATCCGAACCACGTGCAGTTCCTGGCATATCTTCAGATCATTGAGATGGGAAGACTGGGGTAAGGGCAGACTGAAAAATATCAAGGTTTATCTAGGATTTGATAACGCGATCTTTCAGTAACCAGACACGCACTTTACCCACTAGAGCGCCAATCCCGACGGTCAGGATGAGATTAGAGTGGAAGATGTGCTTTTTACTATAACGATAATGAAAATGAGGTGGGCGAGAATGCAGTGAAGTGAATGGAAGATGGCTGCACCAAAGAAGCTCGTTTATGCTGTCCGAGAGAGCAGAAAAGACTGAAGCGACTACCTGACGAAGAGAGAAGTAATAAGGATGCATACAGCGCGAACGTGGTGCATGAAAAAGTGATTGTTTATCCAACAGTGGTTATTAGACACTGCGAGAGGAAAAATGCTTGAGATTTCATGCTGTTTATTTTTACCATAGGAAGGTACACTATGTGATAAGTGTATGTGGACATCCCCAAAAACATACGTTTTTCATTAGGTGTAGGTGCATTGTGCTGCCACCTACTGCCAGGTACTCCGTATCAACGACCTCAGTAGTCATTAGACATCGTGAGAGAGCAGAATGGGGCGCCCCGCGGAAGTCACGGACTTCGAACGAGGTTAGGTGATTGGGTGTCTTTTGTGTCATACGTCTGTAGACGAGATTTCTGCACTCCCAAGCATCCCTAGGTCCACTGGTTCCGATGTGATAGTGAAGTGACAACGTGGAGGGAAACCTACAGCACAAAAGCGTACGGGCCGACCTCGTCTGTTGACTGACAGAGACCGCCGACTGTTGAAGAGGGTCGTAATGTGTAATTAGGCAGATATCTATCCAGACCATCACACAGGAATTCCACACTGCATCAGGATCCACTGCAAGTACTATGACAGTTAGGCGAGAGGTGAGAAAATTTGGATTTCACGGTCGAGCGGCTGTTCATAAGCCACACATCAAGCCGGTAAATCCCAAACGACGCCTAGCTTGGTGTAAGGAGCGTAAATATTGGACGACTCAACCTTGGAAAAACGTCGTGTCGACAGTGTGGCGATCCGATGGCAGCGTGTGGGTATCGCGAATGCCCAGTGAACGTCATCTGTCAGCGTGTGTAGTGCCAATAGTAAAATTCGGAGGCGGTGGTGTTATGGTGTGGTCGTGTTTCACATGGAGGGGGCTTGCACCCCTTCTTGTTTTGCGTGACACTAACACAGCACAGGCCTACATTGATCATTTAAGCACCTTCTTGCTTCCCATTGTTGGAAAGCAATTCGGGGATGGCGATTGCATCTTTTACACGATCGAGCACCTGTTCATAATGCACGTCCTGTGACGGAGTGGTTACACGACAATCCTGTAATGGACTGGCCTGGACAGAGTCCTGACCTGAATACTTTAGAACACCTTTGGAATGTTGTGGAATGCCGACTTCGTGCCAGGCCTAACCGACTGTCATGGACACCTCTCCTCACTGCAGCACTCCGTGAAGAATGGACTGCCATTCCCGAAGAAACCTTCCAGCACCTGTTTTTACGTATGCCCGAGAGAATGGAAGCTAAGGGTGGGCCAATACCGTATTGAATTCCAGCATTGCCGATGGAGGGCGCCACGAACTTGTAAGTCATTTTCAGCGAAGGTGTCCGGATACTTTTGATCGCATAGTGTAGAAATAAGAAAATTCTGATATTGCTGATGGTGTATCTTCCTATACATTCAACAGATTTATGAACAGCATAAAAAGGTGGAATTGAAAATGCATTACCGTAATGCTTCTTCAAAAGAAAATGGGGAAAGAAAATAAGGAGTTGCAGTACAGCGCAGTAATTCTGAGATGGGTATTTACAAACCAGGGACAGAGCGGCGCCAGGCGACCAGCTATTATCCTAGGAGGGTCTTTAAAACGCACCGGCGCGAATGTGCCGGGCTTTATCTCGGAGCTGAAGAACGGGCAGAGAAACGCGCAGCCTTCCCTCAGTGCCTCGTTGCTGAGTCCAGACAAAAATGCCAAGGGACGCTGAATTGGCTCGAGTAAGGAAATTGTGGAGGAAAACGCTGAAGAGGTGGTATTCTTGGATGACGGGAAGAATGCTCCGCTGTGAGAAATGTATTTTCCATTCTCCGCTCAAAGTGCCATAGCAAAGCAAAGCGCAGTCAGTGCGAGAGAATATGAGAACGTTTTCTCTGCAGTTCCATTAGGAGAATGGAAAACAGGAGCTCCATAAAAATGCCATCGTGCAGCTTACGCATCACTCGATCCTATTGCGAGCAGCAGTAGTAAGTTCATTGTCAAAGCGTATCCGGACCTTCCTTTGTGTTCTTGCGAATTATTTCATTATGTCTTTACGACGTCCGTTGTAGAGACGTGGCTTAAAAACAGAATTCTGTAATTGGCGAAGACAGCTACAATTATTAATTTCTAATGCGATTAATGTTAAACTAGAAAGTTTTTGGACCTAAAAGTTTGACGGAGGCCACTAGTGACATAGGTCAGAAGCTACTGCAAGGTTTACCCCATTATTTAGCGAATAACGTCAGTGGAACAGCAGTGGTGATCCCTATACGTCTAGACCCAAAACGCTGCCCTTTGATAGTAGAATTGCAGCGTGCCTACAGGTTCGTGTCGTCCGCCATATTGTAGTTACATCGTTGTATATGCACTTAAGGATCATTTACTGATTTATGAGTATGTATCTTGACTCATTGACGGTAAATGTGTCGCAAGGAACCCAAGATTGCGATACTTCCTTCACATAAAATACGAATTTTACAATCTCTCTCGGGTTTGGTATGCATAGATTAAGAAAAAATTTAATGCTCCGGAAGTATTTCGTGTGATTTGTCTCCTCGTTCTGTACTCTTCAGGAAGGTGACACGCGCATGACTTCAGGTTACTTTCCATTAGGAAAGTGGGTGTACTCAGCGACTGTGATACGTTTTATAAATTATAGAGCGCAGTGGATTTTGAAAATAAGACGTCAAACGCTTTAATGAATTATGGAGCGCAACAATCAGCCGTCTTTTTTTTTTGCAGGTTCTATTTGGCAAATCCAGATTTTGGCTAGTGCCTAGCCATTATCAAAACACAATTTTCTAGTCTCGATGCATGTCAGTTCCCTGTTGTTCGGGCGTCAGTCATAGTTCTTTGAATATTAGCAGTATTTAAATACTAATAGTATTCAAGGAACTGTGACTGACGCCCGAACGACAGCGAACTGTCATGCATTGAGATTAGAAAATACTGTATTGATAATGGCTAGGCACTAGTCGAAATCTGGATTTGCCAAATAAAACCTGAAAAAAAAACGACTGATTGCTGCGCTCCATAGTTCATATAAGCGTTTGACGCCTTATTTTCAAAGTCCACTGTCTCTCAACTGGTGCATAGATCCTTTATATTTGTGGCCATATCTCCAGTAGTTATTTATAATTATTGGAGGTATTTTAAATCTGTCTCTACAACTACAAGAAAATGCGTATTTTTGTCATTCGAACGTGTTTCATTTTATTTAAACAAAACTTCATCAGTGCTTTGTAACGAAATGTATCAACAGTTTGGATTGCTTTACAGTTCGAAAAAAAGTTCGTTAAAGGGCTGTTGATTTTACTTACGGAATTTCCATCCGATTTCCGTTAGCATCAGGATTCGCTGTTTGCTTGCACGCTTTTGAAGTTTTACTCCGTTCTGCGCTGCTGTTTTTACCTAATCGCACACTGATTTACAGAATTATGCATTCCTTTTACAACATCTTGTTGGGAAGATTATTTCGATTACGGTGCAGCAGTTTCGTTGGGAAACGCTCACACATCCTCCATAGAGCCCTAAACTCTCCCCATGTGATCTGAATATTTTTAAAGCCCTGAAGAAAGACATACGTGCCCTTCGATTTGCTTTGCCTGAGTACAATCATAGCTCCGTAGGCAGTCGCAAACATTTTTGCATGAAGGCACTGACCACCTTGTCTCACAGTTGGGTAAAAGTATTAACAGTTCAGTAGATTACTTTTGAAATAATTAAATTGTCGTCTTTCCTTTTGGCTCGTTTTCATTTGATTGTCCCTTAAATATTCAAGAAATACACAGGTGACTGTAGCTCCAATTTATTTTGCCATTAAGTGCAGAAAAAACTCGAAGAGATACCGAGCTAGCCAGAACCTAAGGACAGCAAGAGAAATTCAGACCAGAAACAACTCAATAAATTCATTTTCGTTTTTAGTTTCATTATTTATTTCCGTTTGACATTCTTTATAATTAATTACATGATTTTATATATTCTTTTTATTAAGATAAATTGTATGATTTAATATCTTTATCATTCCACCAATCGAGGTACGAATTTTAAAAAAATTAATAACTTGATCTCTTCTGGCGTTCCTTTCACTGCGATCTATCGTGCTCGCAGCACCGAAACTGTGTTCTTCCACCCACTGGCAGACGGAAGGCGAACGGAGCGGCGATCGTTAGAAGCTATTCGTGGGCAAGACAATAAATACGGTCTCCACCGCTGCAGTGCCGAGAAAAATATAAATTACCAGCACGGTGCTATGTTGTTCCCCTTGAATAGCTCTGTTCCTTCCGCGCCACGCTTTGCATACCGAAATACAGTTACTGACAAATAGCGGCGCCTCGCCTCAGATTTTACGACGCAACTGCAGCCAATACCGCTGATGTGACACGTTTCGAGCGAGTTTGGCTTGCTGAATGACTTACAACAGCTTACTAAATAATATCTAAGTCTACCGAAATTACGGCGATTTTCTGAAAGGAAATTACTCTGATATATTCCTGATTGTGTGATCAGTGTCTTTTGCAACGATTATTTTTACATTATTATTTTGTACTACGTGCATAATCACGGAGTAGGTCACTGTAATACATTTGTCTGATCTTTGTGCTTTCGCTGCACCTTTAATTTGGAGAGGATTAAAGACAATGAATAACTGTTTCGTATACACTTGCGTGTCTGCTGTTACACAAATATTATTATGTTTTTTTCTTAAGCAAACTGCAAATTAAGTAAGTTAGTCAACAGACGCGTTTCGCTTTATTCTCAGCTGGTGGTGATAGCATTTATTGATCCTCTTAAGGTTACGTGCATCAGTTAGTAAAATCAGAACCTTCATAGGATCGCTCTGTCTGTGTCTCCGAATGTTAAATACCATTTTTCTCAGGAACAGATAGATGTATCAGGTTCAAATTTATGTCACCTATTAAGGTTTATGTTCTTTTTGTGGTGTAATAATTTAAAGCTTCTGAGTCAAGGTTCAAAAATAGTTCAAATGGCTCTGAGCACTATGGGACTTATCTTCTGACGTCATCAGTCCCCCAGAACTTAGAACTACTTAAACCTAAATAACCTAAGGACATCACACACATCCATGCCCGAGGCAGGATTCCAGACTGATGCGCCTAAAACCGCTCAGCCATAGCGCCCGGCCTAAGTTATAGTCATTTGTAATAAGAAAATAAAAATATTTTATTACATCTTCAACATCTACATAATTAAGTTGAAGTGGCCTGCTCGCTTCTTATTATACGTCGGGGCTAGTCTGAGGAACTACTGTAGAGGTTTTGATATCGTCTTGGAATTCCCCGGACTGGTATCTCTCCAGTGTCTATATCTACAACAGACAAAAATCGTTCACATCCTGGATACGGAACCCTACGTGCGCGAGTCCTACTAGCAGCTGGCGACTTTCTTCATATGTTTTGAAGACAACGGGTTTTCACCTCATCGGTAGTAGAGGTTGCAGTCTAAAAGCTTTTTTTCGCTTCCAGTACTAACTCATTTAGGCTTCTAGAAGCCCATTTTCCCTTAAATGCACTTGGTTTTATTTTTATAAAACTTCAAAGAAGATGACTTAATGCGCATTTTACTATAATTATATTTGCTTCCACATACGGGGAGTACTGAGCACAAAACTAGTGCAGTACGCTTAAGATACTAAGTAACAATTGTACTTCTGACATAGCTGCTGCTGCGGCCTTACCAAACACAGTCGTTAAATATGAATTTATATTTATCATTATTTGAATTATTCATGATATTGGATGGAAATGAGACACGCCCGGATAGCCGGGCGCGGTAGCACGCTGCTTCCGGGATTAAGGAAGCTGCCAGCTCCGCATCGAATCTGCCCAGCGGATTAACGACGAGACCCGGTGTGTCGGTCAGTCTGGATGTGGTTCTTAGGCGGTTTCCCGCATCCGACTCCGTGCAGATACAGGATAAAGTCACGAAAAAGATGTCTCGATGCAGTTGCGCCCTTTGTGAGGGATCTAGCCTATAAATTAGTTATATAATACAGAATGATGGTTCAAGGCTCTCACTAATGCGTCATTGATCCTTTCTTTGTGAGAGTAATAACCCACTAGTAGCCAATGATATCGTGAAAGACGAAGTGCATGGAAAAATAAAGCTCCACAATTTAGATTTTATGGTAAGTGTACCAGAGCAGTAGACGCCATTGATGAAAATCCAAAAATAATATAAAAAAAGGCAGGTATTGAAATTAATCAGTTATTTCACGGGCTTCAGTGTTTTGGATAAAATCTTGTAATTGGATTTTCAAAACCACTTTGCCTTTTTCCAAAGATTTTCAGTTGATAAATTTTTAATTGATGGCAAGTGCGCACTGCAGCTCTTATTTAACACGTCTCTTCGTTTTTCTGCAGTCTACCTCTCCTTTTGCGTTGCCTAATCACACCATTTCCACAATCTAGTAGCTGGGATCGTAGTCTACCGTCTTTGATGCCCCACGTTCCATTTCCATTTCTCACGTCAACAGGCTTCACCCCCCGGGGCCAGTCCGAAAGATGATAGTAAAATAAACAATAAAATTGAGACCGTAACTGGCGAAACGGTATCAGATCAAAAATACTTGTTGCAGGTGTGGAACAACAGGACGAATTAATAGGTAAGCGTAGTGTACAATAGAAAAATCGTGACTGCTCATTTACATTTCAGATATATCAATTTATAGCGCAGGTATTTTACATGCATTGTTAAGATATCCAGAAAATCTTCAGAGAGCAAGGTCATTCGACCGTTTAAGGCGGTTTCGGTTGACATGCTATGGTTTAAATTATGAGTGACGCATTGCATTATGTTTGGATGTGCACGACAAATCCTGTGACTTTCGAAACAATTGTCGCTGTCAAGCAACAGAATGATTCCGTCCAACAACACTCCTGGGCATTTTGACTTTACGGCGCGTCGCAGTTTCTGCATAGTGTCTTCGCAGCACTGCGGATTGGCTGTGGCTCACTGCTCGAGGAACACGACGAACAGAGGGCCCCTGCAGTCGATGGAGGACACCAAGACATCACGTGATGCCACCATTCTGAGGCCGAGGGCAAACGGCAAAGCTAACAGTGAAAATATCCCACATCTTCCCCACATAAAGATATCTGAAGCTGTGCACACAAGTTCCAGTAAGACATGAGTAGATGTCGGTTTCAGTCGTACGGGGAGGAGCACGAGTGTATGCGGTTGACGATCCAGAAGCGGCCGTCCGCTTTCTACAAAATAGAATTGATTGTGTCTTTCCCAGTGGAATAAGTGTCTTAATATGTGTGGCACTAGTATGTGGTGCTAAATGAATTTTTTTTTTTATGTAAGGAAGATGTCGGAAGATAGCTTTCAACTGCCCATCTCTAATATTGGTAGATGGTCTGTTCGGATGGAGAATTTCTTCCCAACCTTCGCCGAAAAGTTGTCCTGATTAACGTCGTTTTCACGTTTCTGTTAGTAGCATATAACGGTACCTTTGTTTACGGATCTGCGGAATCATGTCGATACCCGGTATTCGATGACTGTGTAGTATTGTAAGGAGTAGTTGGTATCGGAAGAATCGAATGGGCTACTAATTAAATACGAATTAAATAGTATGCAGTATCCATGCAGTATATATGAAAAACGAATGCACTAGTACAAGTTAAATACCATGTGCAGTCTGTAATGAACATATTAGATTTCAGTAATCTAAAGGGTGAACCAAAACTCCACGGACAAACTTTCAGATGTTTTTCAGTGATACCTTCCGAGAATCTTCGTGTAAGGGGGCCAACGGTATCCAGTGGTTAAGTACAGAGCAATAATGTAATTACGATTAATTGGTATTTTTACGGATGTCACGTTTGTTTCTGTGAAAATATCTTCACAACAGTAAAGAAACCGGTAATATGCAATAATCAAAACTTACAACCGACAAGATACAACAATCATGCAAGAACTCCTCAGATGCAAAAGTATGGTGAAGTAGTTGCCGTGCGAGCGCTAACAGCTAACTTCCATTGCATTCAGTTATCCAACACAGAAGTCACATAATGACCAACTGTTCATCAGTGAATGTGTTCGTAGTACTTGCGTGGTACCCCTTATTTGCAGGCAATAGCGCATTTTACTTTTAATAATTTTTTCATAATGTGGGGCCACAGTAATAATATATTTCTTTAAAGCCAGTACCGTCATTAGACTGCAAATGAAAACAGTCTAACGGCGGTACTGACTTCAAAGGCATTTTACTTTATCTGCAGTTTTGCTGTTTCACCTACGTGAAGTGATTGTATGAGCGCTACAGTACGTAAAGAACAAGAGTGGGTGGTAGGTTCCCACACTGGCTAGCAGAGGCTGTAGGCGCTTCCAGAACCAGTGGGATGAGGTGCCGATGCAGAAATCGCTCTCGTTATCAGCAAAGAGATACATAGGGAAAGTACATTTATTCTGGAGCGAATCAAGTATTTGTTAATTAATATTTGCTAATAAAACTTCCCTTTTGCCACTCAGACATTAGAAACAGACATTAAATACTATATTTCAGTAACTTTACAATGCTAGGAAACGTTCATGTTAATAAATAAATGAATAAATTTGGTACAACCGAAGATAATCCATCTTATACGAATTATACCAATTGTATGCTGTAGTTGGCAGTCGTCGATAGGATGCTTTTCAATCTATTCATAAGGTAGACCATGCTCCCGTATCATTAATAATTTGCTTATAATCAGTGTGAACAAGTTAATTTTACGGTGTTTCTTGAATAAACGCACCATAACGTCATCCCATGTAAAAATTATTTGCACGAAAAAATTCTTCCCACATCATTACGTGAAACATAGACGGTAGTATTGGACATTCAGAATCTGACGGCGCTGCTACTGTAGAGTAAGAGGACACAAAACGACGAGAGCATCTCTACATAACAGGTAGGAAGAATTTCTACGCCGAGGCTCACTAAGTCAGTTGAAGGTCGGACTGGCTTAATTATCGCAAAACTCGGGTGGGAAAGTGTGGCCGGTTATACTGTCCGCGCCTTATATTCATCTATCGACTCACCGGATAAACTGAGGCGTTTCTGGAGGTTTAGTACGAGTGGAGGGGCGGGGGGTTTCTTTCGTATTCCCGCGAATCACTGTTGACACTCAACTGACACTGCTGGGAAAAAAACGCTAAACGGAAGCGATCAGTACTGAACGAAAACTTGAAGGCAATGAGTTAAAGAGGGCTTTGTTGTGCACAGTTTTCAGTGGAATACAGATACGAAGCTGACTGGGACAAGAAATCAAATCAAATTCAGTAACTCTGTAACGACCTGCCTGAGACTATTGATCACTTATACCCAAATACCCTGAAGGTATTCCTGAACAACCTCTGAAAGTCTGACGGTGGAGTTCTACTTCCTCTCGTTTATCAGTAGTATCAAGTATGCACCCACTTTCTCGGAAATAAATACTTCTGTTTTAAAGAACAGTTTGCAACAGTACACTGTAATAATGAGATGTATGTGTACAATACAATACATATCACCATTGATGGTTAAAATATCTGGTTTACACAGTGTCTGTATCTTACAATTACAATGTGCTTCAGACACGCATACATGTCTAAACGAACAGACACTGTTCTGACGATTACAGCTGTGGTAAATATCACGAAATTCATTCGCATTTTTCAAATCCGAATTGGCGTCAGCTGTCTCTGGTAGATGAAAAACTGTGCAGGAATGGACTCCTACCTGGATTTACCAGTTATCGCAAGCGGTCGCCGTAACAATTTCGGCTGTGCGTCCACGCTTCCAGGACTGGGAAGCTATACACCACGGAGTCCACAACCCTTATGGTCTCATATTTACGTAAATACAGGGATTGTAACCATCACTGATGTATCCATGCCTCAGTGGGCTAGTGTGGGAATCATGAAATGTGCGATCGTAAGGATTGTGGATACCGTGATATATGGAAATTTGAGTTGGTCCTGGAAGCGTTGAAACGTCGCCTTACAAAAATTATCAATTACTATGCTGGTAAACTTCTGCGTTATTTGATACAAAGACAGCTGAGTAAAACTGAACGTACTCAGGCAGTTCTCTTTTTATTTATTGTGATCATCTCTAAACTGACACACAATATTTGTTTAGCGCAACACAATCTTACTTTCAATAACCCCTACAAAAGAATCGCCCTGACTAACAATATAACAATAACCTATACCTTTCATGAATCACTTACCTCACAAAAATCTTCGTTACTCGAACTACTGCAATACAGCGAGCGACAATACTGCCAACTAAATAAAAGATTCTGACTACTGAAGGCACTAACTACTGACAGGCATAGTTAGCAAATGAAAGATTTTGATAGAGAACAATGCTGTGAAACACATCTCTTCTATAGAAAACGTGCGTAATCGTGATTGAAAGTATATGCACAAAGCTATTGAGAAATTTGTCTGGAATAAACATTATAGAAGTGTCGACACGCCTGCAGCTATTGGTTTCGATGCCGAATATCATATCACATCAGATTCTGCTAGTCCATTCAAAGAGCGGCGTCAAATAATTTAGATAGTTCCGGATGCACTCTGGGAGGCTTAGGCGAGTATGAACGACTCTGTGGTAATGAGAACCCAATGGAGCCGGGAAAGCTGGGACAAGAATGAACCAGCTGCGGGCGCTCGGAACAAATCATGCTGAAAATGCGGCAATCCGTCGCCCGACTTTGGCGCGGCTTACCGAGTGCGAGAAAAGTGAATAGGTTTCCTGAAAGCGCCATTTATCTGGGTGCAGCGGGGAGCGGATTATTCAGCGCGACCGGCCGCTGCGGGGAATCCCCACCTGCCCCGCCGCGCCAGGGGGCAGCACGATCGCTCAGCGCTCCCCACCTGTCGCGTCCGACGTCCCGTCCATTTGTTACAGACACAGACGTAGACGGACCGCGGAGTTCCAGCTCGGCTCGGTGCTTCCCTTTGCGTCTGCGGTCCCTGTCCTGCTTTCAATTCCAATTTCATTACCGGCCGTGGTCGTCCGCATTAATTCCCCTCCAAGACCTCTTCCTTTAAGCGAGCTGAACCTGGAACTCCGAGCGACAAACTTGGAGAGGTTGTTCAGCAGAAATGTCGTTAGAGGGTTTCGGTAGGAGAGAACAGCAAGCGCCGAGATCTTGGTACCACGTGATTAGGCAGTTGTGTTTAAAAGTTTACCGTAGGCTCAAGATCGCGACAATTTTGGTTTCAATACGTACCAAGTAAGTTTATCATGAAACAATTTGTATTAATTTATTAAAATCTATTGACAACGTTGCCTGGAAGAAACTATTCTACATCTACATACATACTCCGCAATCCACCATACGGTGCGTGGCGGAGGGTACCTCGAACCACAGCTAGCATCTTCTCTCCCTGTTCCACTCCCAAACAGAGCGAAAGAAAAATGACTGCCTATATGCCTCTGTACGAGCCCTAATCTCTCTTATCTTATCTTTGTGGTCTTTCCGCGAAATATAAGTTGGCGGCAGTAAAATTGTTCTGCAGTCAGCCTCAAATGCTGGTTCTCTAAATTTCTTCAGTAGCGATTCATGAAAAGAACGCCTCTTTTCCTCCAGAGACTCCCACCCGAGTTCCTGAAGATTTCCGTAACACTCGCGTGATTGTCAAACCTACCAGTAACAAATCTAGCAGCCCGCCTCTGAATTGCTTCCATGTCCTCCCTCAATCCGACCTGATAGAGATCCCAAACGCTCGAGCAGTACTCACGAATAGGTAGTATTAGTGTTTTATAAGCGGTCTCCTTTACAGATGAACCACATCTTCCCAAAATTCTACCAATGAACCTAAGACGACTATCCGCCTTCCCCACAACTGCCACTACATGCTTGTCCCACTTCATATCGCTCTGCAATGTTACGCCCAAATATTTAATCTACGTGACTGTGTCAAGCGCTACCCTACTAATGGAGTATTCAATCATTACGGGATTCTTTTTCCTATTCATCTGCATTAATTTACATTTATCTATATTTAGAGTTAGCTGCCATTCTTTGCACCAATCACAAATCCTGTCCAAGTCATCTTGTATCCTCCTACAGTCACTCAACGACGACTCCTTCCCGTGCACCACAACATCATCAGCAAACAGTCGCACATTGCAATCCACCCTATCCAAAAGACAGAAAAAAAATGTCTTGTGGCTAGGGCCTCCCGTCGGGTAGACCGTTCGCCGTCTGCAAGTCTTTCGATTTGACGCCACTTCGGCGACTTGCTCGTCGATGTAGATAGAAAACAACAGCGGACCTACCACACTTCCCTTGGGCACTCCAGATGGTACCCTCACCTCCGATGAACACTCACCATCGAGGACAACGTACTGGGTTCCATTACTTAAGTCTTCGAGCCACTCACGTATTTGGGAACCAATCCCATATGCTTGTACCTTACTTAGGAGCCTGCAGTGGGGCACCGAGTCAAACGCTTTCAGTTCTGAAGATGTTGCTGTTCGTACAGATACCTCTTAGTCGACCTCATTTATTATTGTACCTGGAAGTGAGGATGTTCGGCCAGCTTTCCGTGAGTCAGCGCATAATCGTGGTCTACAGTATATGCACGACTGACCTGAAAGCATTGGCGTGCGATCCATTTTCTTTAGTCCCCTCTATACTTGTTTACTGTAACTTTACCGTTGCTTCCAGTAACGGCCCAGTGCAGTAATATCGTGGTTGAGTAGTAGCTGTCTAAGCAAGAACACTACATGAGACGCAATGAACACTGTATAGTCCGCTACTATGTAGATGCTGATTCACTCAATATTGAACAGATGGCTACAGTTGAACACAGGCGTAATGACAAAGTGATTCAGTTGCAGCGCGCTGCCGGCCTTTGTGGCAGAGTGGTTCTAGGCGCTTTAGTCTGAAACCGCGCTGCTACTACGGTCGCAGGTTCGGATCCTGCCTCGGGCATGGACGTGTGCGATGTCCTTAGGTTAGTTAGGTTTAAGTAGTTCTAAGCATAGCGGACTGATGACCTCAGATGTTGTCCCATAGTGCTTGGAGCCATTTGATTGCAGTGCGCCGGCTGTAGCAAGTATATTAGGTTCGCCTATTTTGTCACGCGAAATGCGTTAAACACTAATGTCTCCCATACAAAGCTTTTAATTTATGTACGAGACTTTTTCACTGGATTCAGATAGCCAGAGGCTACTACGAAGTGTATATTCCTGCCAGGACCCTCTGTCTGCTGCACAGGGCAATTCATTAAAGCCTAACCTCCTTTTTGGAAGAGCCCGCAGCGACCAGTGAAATGGAGAGGGCGAACGCTGCCCTGTTTTCCGGGCAAAGTGCCAACCCGACCGCACGCCACGCTGAAGAGACACGTTCATATATTACTAATGAATTAATGGTTTCACAAAATAATTACATCATGGATACAAACTTATATGCAGACTTTCATCGTATTTATCATGCTTCCAAAACCACAGAGCAGTGCTATGCCACTGATGTTAACTGAAGGCAACTATGGTTGCTAAATGCAGTTAAGAGCATCGTTCTTTTTCTCTACCTCTCTATCATGAAATACGCCTCTGTGTCTGTTCTGCGCACCAGCCCATCCACCCACACATCCACCCACCGACACACAATATGAATTAAACTGACGTCAGCAGCTAACTCGTATGTCGATACACCATCCAGTTTCAGGCGATAATTATTGTATTTAAATCCTAGCTACTTTACTTTTAAAACTTGAGAGGCAATGCACGTTCATCGACGATTTTCTTCCTAACATAATACTGTAATACTATTTACATGCTACAGTAAGGGCTAAAATCAGTAATTCATTTTCCGGTACAAGGACTACAATACACTGATAAGCCAAAACATTATAACCACTTCCAGAATGAGATTTTCACTCCACTGCAGAGTGAAAACCTCATTCTGGAAACATCCCCCAGGCTGTGGCTAAGCCATGTCTCCGCAATATCCTTTCTTTCAGGAGCGCTAGTTCTGCAAGGTTCGCAGGAGAGCTTCTGTAATGTTTGGAAGGTAGGAGACGAAGTGCTGGCAGAAGTAAAGCTGTGAGGACGGGGCGTGAGTCGTGCTTGGATAGCTCAGTTGGTAGAGCACTTGCCCGCGAAAGGCAAAGGTCCCGAGTTCGAGTCTCGGTCCGGCACACAGTTTTAATCTGCCAGGAAGTTTCATTATGACCATTTACTTAAAAGTATGGTGGTCCACGTCTGGATCGCAGTTCAGCAGTGATTCTGCATGGCATGGATTCAACAAGTATTTGATTGGTTCCCGTAATTTGCGGGCTGTTGGTTGGTGGCCGCGGAGCTGGCTCCCGACACCGTCCCAGTTGGGTTTCATCGGATTCAAATAAGCCGAATTTGATGGCCAAGACATCAACGTGAGTTCACTATCATGCTCCGCAAATCATTGCAGATCGATTCTGGCCTTGTGACATGAAGAGTTATCCTGCTGGAAGATGCCACCCCTTTTGAAGAAGACATCAAGCATAAGGGGCTACAGGTGGTCCCTAATGATGTTCATATAGTCCTCAGCCGTCATGATGGCTTCGATTACTACAGCAAGCCCAAATGAATGGTCCCCATAACATAATACTGCTCCCACCGCACTGCGACCTGGCGGATGACAGCGTATCTGGACACTACCATCAGCTTGGTTTAACAATAAACGGCCAGGCGACACGATTCCACTGTTCCGCGATCCAATCTCGATGATTTCGTGCCCACTGTAATCGCAACACGATGTTATTGCGATAACATGGGAACACGCAGCGCCCCTCTGCTGCGGGACACCACGTTAAACAGTGTGCACTGAAAGGTGTGCTCCGAAATACACTATTGTCCATTAAAATTGCTACACCACGATGACGTGCTACAGACATGAAATTTAACAGACAGGAAGACGATGCTGTGATATGCAAATGATTACCTTTTCAGAGCATTCACACAAGGTTGGCGCCTGTGGTGACACCTACAACGTGTTGACATGAGGAAAGTTTCCAACCGATTTCTCATACACAAACAGCAGCTGACCGGCGTTGCCTGGTGAAACGTTGTTGTGATGCCTCGTGTAAGGAGGAGAAACGCGTACCAACACGTTTCCGACTTTGATGAAGGTCTGATTGTAGCATATCGCGATTGCGGTTTATCGTATCGCGACATTGCTGCTCGCGTTGGTCGAGATCTAATGACTGTTTGCAGAATATGGAATCGGTGGGTTCAGGAGGGTAATACGGAACGCCGTGCTGGATCCCAACGGCCTCGTATCACTAGCAGTCGAGATGACAGGCATCTTATCCGCATGGCTGTAACGGATCGTGCAGCCACGTCTCGATCCCTGAGTCAACAGATGGGGACGTTTGCAAGACAGCAACCATTTGCACGAACGGTTCGACAACGTTTGCAGCAGCATGGACTATCAGCTCGTAGACCATGGCTGCGGTTACCCTTGACGCTGCATCACAGACAGGAGCCCCTGTGATGGTGAACTCGACGACTAACTTGGGTGCACGCACGAATGGCAAAACGTCATTATTTCGGATGAATCAAGGTTCTGTTTACAGCATCATGACGGTCGCATCCGTGCTTGGCGACTTCGCGGTGAACGCACATTGGAAGCGTGTATTCGTCATCGCCGTACTGGAGCATCACCCGGCGTGATGGTACGGGGTGCCATTGGTTACACGTCTCGGTCACCTTTTGTTCTCATTGACGGCACTTTGAACATTGGACGTTACATTTCAGATGTGTTACGACCCGTCCCTCTCCCTTTATTCGATCCCTGCGAAACCCTACATTTCAGCAGGATAATGCACGACCGCATGTTGCAGGTCCTGTACGGGGCTTTCTGGATACAGAAAATCCTCGATTGCTGCCCTGGCCAGCACACTCTTCAGATCTCTCACCAACTGTAAACGTCTGGTCAATGGTGGCCGAGCAACTGGCTCGTCACAATACGCCAGTCACTACTCTTGTTTTATCGTGTTGAAGCTGCATGGGCAGCTGTACCTGTACACGCCATCCACGCTCTGTTTGACTCAATGCCCAGGCGTATCAAGGCCGTTATTACGGCCAGAGGTGGTTGTTCTGGGTAGTGATTTCTCAGGATCTATGCACCCAAATTGCGTGAAAATGTATTCACATGTCAGTTCTGGTATAATATATTTATCCAATGAATACCCGTTTATCATCTGCATTTCTTCTTGGTGTATCAATTTTAATGGCCAGTAGTGTATATGCGCCTGCGCCAGCACTATTGTATTTTGTCATCAGATCTGCCACAGATAGCCGCCTATTCTACTTAAAGAACGGGCAAATCTCCATCCCTACGTTCTGTGATAAAGTCTCGACGTTCACGTTCTTGTTGTCTACTCGTAGTTATAGCGTTCTTAAACCACTTTCCGTAGATGCTCACTACAGTAGCACGTAGTTTCGCCGTATCCGAAACGGTCACTCCAGGGCAATGGACCACAACAATCAGATTTTGTCAAAGTCGCTCCAGTCGGCGGATTTCCGCATTTAAGCCACTTATCGTAACTGGAATGATTCCTCCTTCATCTCTGTTCCGCTCGTGTACTTCCCTTTCCCTTACCGCGTCACGTGCCCTGTGCGCCACCAGGCTTCATACAACACCGCAGTGAGCAGTGGTCGTAATGTTTTGCCTCATAAGTGTATAAGGAACGATCAAAAAGTTTCGGTTTGAAAGTCATACAGTCCAGAATTGCTATTCCAATCAAGCAAAACCTCCATGGCCATTTTGTCAATCATCCAACCGAGGTACTACGGTGAAAGTACCCGTTGGTAGGACACTTTGTCTTGCTGCGAAGGAAAAACCTAACTACCTGCTGCACATCCTCATCCGATAGGAATCGTTGACACATAAAGGCCTTTTTTAAGGGACCGAAGGTGACATAGTCGCATAGAGAGAGATCAGGACTACAGGGCGGTTACTCGAGTGTCTGCCCTTGAGTTGGCGTAATTTCAGCGTTGCAACATTTGGGGACGTGCGTTATCATGACCCAGCAGCACTCGCTGGCGAGTTGGTTTTCGACAGGCATGCTGCCTTACACACCTTCTTCATTCTTCTATGGATGTCGACCGGTGTTTATCTTTCGGCAGCCACGGAAAGAATAATAACACGTTGGTCGTATAAGAACGTATTAGGTAATAACGTCGGAGTATTTCACGTTTCCGCATTTACCGCACGAAAGTCGGAAAGACACAACTGCCACATTAATCAAATGGTTCAAATGGCTCTGAACACTATGGGACTTAACTTCTGAAGTCATCAGTCCCTTAGAACTTAGAACTACTTAAACCTAACTAACATAAGGTCATCACACACATCCATGCCCGAGGCAGGACTCGAACCTGCGACCGCAGCGGTTGCGCGGTTCCTGACTGTAGCGCCTAGAACCGTTCAGCACTCCGGCCGGCTCCACGTTAATCCCTTGCCTACATGTCGGGGCTCATGTAACAGAAATTTTTTAATCGCTACTTATACAAACAGTTGTCCCCATTAAAATGATTAGAAACGGAACGAGAGTTGATAAATATCTTCGTGTGTTCTGCGAGATTAATGATGGTTGTTTTAAAGAAACGTCCTCATATACATCAAGAAATTTTTAATAATTACTGTCAAGTAAAGCACGTTTCATATACAAGCTAGGGAATGTTATATCTCACTCATAGTGTAGCAAAATTTGCTTCTCTTGGGAAAACTCAAGTTCTACACGATCCGAGGGAACAAAAATGAATACAAATGTTGATAGAAACTAAAGACCTCTCCTGTGTCTCTAATTTCAGTCTATTCTCTCTACGCACTGTCTATCTCTCGATCAGTAGCCACTTCGTTAATCTTAATGCGGATTACTACAGGAAAACTAACCTAAACATGAGTGTCATACACTGTAATAGTCGCGATGGATAATGAATTGTGGAAGAAGTAGCAAAAGAAGAGAATGAAGCATTTGAGTTCTACTGTTACAGAAAGACGTTGAAAGTTAAGTTGGCTGGAAAGGGAGAAACGAGTTGCTTCGCAAATATCAGAAAAATCGATAGACAACACAATTTCCTATGGTAATTGTAATTAAAGTTTGGCTTAAATGTTTTAAAAAATTGTTAAAAGAAACTGTGAGAGGGTTTGTGTGAAAAATTCTAAGCAGAAGTTGTAATAGGAAGGTAGCGCAGCAGGGAATAACTTCCATGAAACTAGAGGGAGTCGTATAGGGCTAAGGGCTTAAAATGTAAGGAAATACAGATATTGCAGTAAGTGCAACAAGTAATTCAGGATGTTAGAGGTACTCTGAGATGGAAATTGTGCAGGAGAGCAAATTGTAACGGGTTACATCCAACCAGTCGGAAGACAGATGACCCATCAAAAAATAAAAAAAATAAAAAAACACGATTATTTTAAAAGAGCATAAACAATTATTTATTTATTTATTTATGCATTTATTTTACCTGGCAAGATTAGGGCCTTCAGGCCCTCTCTTACACCTAACCAGGCATACTCAGATTCAACAAATTTCAGTTTCTATAGAACATTAAGGGCATATAACATGTTATACAGTATTAATGTTAAAGAAAAAAAATAGAGATTATAAAAGTAGTACAATGATAATTATAACAATCAAAAAATAATTATAACAATCAAGAATAATAATAATAATAATAATAATAATGACTATGTATATGAAAGTAAACATATTTTTCTTTTATGAATGTCAGTCCTATTGCTAGTTGGGAATTTTCTCGTTATATTCTCGCAGCTTGTGAGTTATTCTCATCAAGCAGAGACATAAGACGATAGAATGGGGTGAAAGAGATGTAGAAGAGGTAGATAGGTTAGAGGAAGAGAAATAGAATGGTAAAATTCGAAGCTATGATGGAGAGGAGAAAGAAAAAGATGAGAGGGGCACAACAATGGTGGCTATACCGTCCCTAATGTGTAAGTCTTGAGTTCCATCTTGAATGTTAAGTGGTTCTGAATAAGACGCAGATCACAGGGGAGCGCGTTCCATAGTCGTATGGCTGAGATGGAAAATGAGATGGAGAAAGATTTTGTGTTATGTAAAGGTACAGCCAAGATGCTAGACGTATCCGATCTGGTATTGCGGTTGTGGAATGATGATAGGTGTTTAATGTGAGAAGATAAGTATTGGGGGCACCAGTGGCTAAGAAATCGATGAAGTAAGCACATCGTGTGGAGATCGCGTGCCTTATGTGGGCGTATCCAACCTAGCTGGGAGTATGAAGGACTGATATGATCAAACAACCGTATATTGCATACGTATCTAACGCAAGCATTCATCACTAGCTCGAGGCATCTCGAATTTTCACTATTTGTGCCGTGTTGAACTACATCACAGTAGTAAAGATTAGGCAAGACTAGTGTTTGGACTAATTTTTGTTTAACATGGGTTGGAAATATTTTTCTAAATTTTTGAATTGCATGTAGGGAGGAGAGCGATTTCCGGCAAGCTGTGACTGTTTGTTCTTCCCAGTTTAGGTGTTCATCCAAGATTATTCCAAGGTCTTTTACTGTTTTTTGGTATGGTAGTTGGGTACCATTGAGGAGTATTTGAGGGACTGTTTCGCGAAAGTACCGACTGATTAACTTTGGATGAGATATAAGTATGACCTGGGATTTCTTGGGGTTTAGTTTCAGACCTAGGTTCTGTGCCCATCGAGAAACAGAGCAAAGATCTGCGTTCATACTCGCTACTGCGTCAGCAATGTTCTTGGGGCTTGCACTTATGTACAGTTGGGTGTCGTCGGCATATAGATGGTAGTTGCAGGAGTGAATCACTGGAGAAATATCATTAATGTACAGTGAGAAGAGTAATGGACCAAGGACGGAGCCTTGGGGAACTCCAGAGCGCACGTTTTTCCATGATGACTTTTCCGACCCACAAATGACTTGTTGACTTCTGTTTTTGAGGTAGCTGTCGAACCAGTGTATTGCGCTGTTTGAGAAATTCAGCTGCTTCATTTTAATTAGTAATATATCAAAGTCAACTGTATCAAAAGCCTTGCTAAAGTCAAGCAGTGTTAGGATGGTAGCTTCACGTCTGTCCATAGCATGTTTAATGTCATCAGTTACTTTGATTAATGCAGTTGCTGTACTATGGTGCTTTCGAAAGCCTGACTGATATTTGTCGTGGATGTTATGAGTTTTGAGGTAATGCGTCAGCTGTTCATGGACGATGTATTCTAGGGCTTTAGATATTGCAGGTAGTATGCTGATCGGCCTGTAGTCACCTGGCGACTTAGGGTTGTCAGTCTTGGGTATAGGTTGAATTAAACTTTGCTTCCACTCAGTAGGATATGTACTACTGACAAGAGACAGGTTGAAGATGTCTGTGATAACTGGAGTAATAGTGTTTACGACGTTCTTAATCATGCCAATGCTCACTCCATCATTTCCTACTGCCTCTGAAGAGATTTTCATAATTGCCTTGTGTACTGTGCCGGTAGTGACATGTTTTAGGAAAAACTTGTCTCTCGAGAGATTGATATTTTGGGGCTGGTAATTTGTCGCTGCGTGGCAGTTTACAGCTGTTGAGAAGAAATCGTTTAATTCTTCTGCAGACGCTTGATAAACAGCGTCAGATCTTCGCTTCCCTATACCGAAACTGCGCAGCTTTTTCCACAGTGCAGCAGGTTTTGATATGCCGCATACGACAGAGCGGGCATGTCTGATTTTGGCATTCCTCACGCTTTGCTTGGTTCTATTTCGGAGTTTCCTATAAGCTTCGTACGCCTCGGGAGTTGGGTTATGCTTGAAGGCCCTATGTGCAGCATCACGTTTATTCATTAACTGGCGTAATGCAGTGGTGAGCCACGGAGCGGGAGCTCTCTTTACCTTGACAGTGCGTTGAGGAGCATGTTTATCATACAGTGCAATAATTTTGCGACATAATTCCCGAATTTTTCCGTCTAAAGTCGGTTCATTGCTTATATCATGCCAAGGGATGTCTGAGCAATCCTTTTGAAGAGCGTCATGGTTAACATTTTTTAGGTTTCTGTAGGTTACCAGGTGAGATTTTTCTTTGGTAGTATGTACTGAATAATTTAAGAATATCACGTCGTGAGCAGAGAGTCCTGGAGCGGATGTCTGATTGGCGCGAATTATTTTATCTGGTCGCTTTGTTGCTATTATATCTATGAGTGTATGGCTGTGTGGCGTGTGATGAGTTGGGTCCAGCGGTGTTAAACTCGTATCATTGGAGTGGAACAGTCTCCTTAGTTTTTCTGCAGAGGGAGATTTTAACTGTAAGTCGATGTTTGTGTCGCCCATAATGATTATGTGTTCATACAGTGTCACGAGCGAGGACAGGGCAGACTGAAAGGAGGACATAGCACCGACGTTTGGAGGTTTATAGATTACTCCACTTAGCAGTTTCTGATTTGATGTATTTATTTCGAAAAACAAGAACTCTGCTTCTCCTTCGCCCTTTGCATCCGATGTGCATAGTATAGTAGGTCTCAGATCAGAGCGAACATAGGCACCCACACCACCCCCGCGTCGTGTTTCACGATCTGCCCTTAGGAGAGAGTAACCAGTGATTCGGATAGCGTCGGAAGAAATGTTTGGTTTCAACCAAGTTTCAGAGACGAGGATGACATGGAACAGCGATTGGCCGAACAGGTCACAGAACTCGTCGAAGTGAGCCGTTAGCGACTGGGCGTTCGCGTGGGCCACAAAGAGCCCGCCGCCGGAACCGGTCCGTCCCATTGTGGCCGCCTGTAGGACCGAGCGCGCTCCGTCTACCTGCTGGCCGGAAGAGGGACAAAAGCTGGATTTCGCGGGGGAAGACATATTTACAGGTGTATCCAAGGTCGTGACTGACTCAAGCGTCTGTGGGCTAAAGATGAAAGACAAGCTGGAGGTATCGGAGAAGGGAGCGAAAAGAAAGATGGAAAGTGGCAGTAGTGGTTACGAAAAAGATAATAGTAGTAGTAGTGGTAGTGACGAGGATGAAAATAACAGATATAGAAAGGCGGTTTTAAGGAGATTCCTGTTAATGGAGAATGTTAATTCCCGTTTGACTGACAATATGAATATACATGAGCACTTATGATAGACAAATGAAGAACCAATATTTATGTGAAACAATTGACTGATTTTAAATAGAGTACTTATGGTACTTATAGAAATAACGAAGCAATATTTACGTAAAAAAATGAAAAGAAAGAATAAAAATTAACTTATATTAGACAGAGTACAATATGAGACTTTGTGTCTCGCGAGATTTCGCTCAGTCTTTCAGTTCGGACATGTTCGTCACCGTTTTCCTCCCTCCTTCCGTCTTGACTACGATCCTGCCATCCTGGGTCCATACATTTTGAAGGCCGAACTGTGTGATCGCAGTGTTCAAAACTTTTAGTCTTTCGCGCGTCAGATCTTCCCTCAGGGTAACCCCACTCTTGGCGAGTTTTCTTTTCTGGGCAAACACTTCAGCTCTTTTCCGGTATGATACAAATTTAATTATTATGGGCCTGGGTTTCATCGCACCTGGTATCCTGCGCCCAACACGGTGGCTTCTGTCAATATCGGCCACGCCGATCTGCACGCCAAGTTTCTCACGCACAAGGCTAATGGCCAGGTCGTCGGTGTTTTCACGATCGTTTTCAGCTACCCCGAACAAGCACAAGCTGCTCCTTCGCTGATACTGCTCAATTTCATCGGTGGCCGCAGACAGTTTAGCTTCTAGGTCGGCGGCTTTTTTCTCTTGTGCGGCCAGGGACTTTTTAAGAGACTGGATTTCGGTGCTGTTGCGCCCGACAGACTCTTGCAGTTTGTCCATGACCGCGGCCG
The DNA here is from genome assembly GCF_023864275.1 of Schistocerca cancellata. Lineage (NCBI taxonomy): Eukaryota > Metazoa > Arthropoda > Insecta > Orthoptera > Acrididae > Schistocerca > Schistocerca cancellata. The sequence goes on along the minus strand of NC_064634.1, from coordinate 347,178,552 downwards.
TCACAGAGTCCGTGATGGACTGCACGATTACGTCTAGCGTGTCTTTACTGTGCAGCGCCGCACTCACCTGGGACCGGACGAGCTCCCCGATGTCGGGAAGCGAGGCCTCACCTGCCGCCGGAGAGCGGGCGTCCGCGCTGCCTGCGCCCCTGTAGCCTCGCCTGCTGCCGCTTACTCGTGCTCTTCCCATTTTTCACTCACTTATCACTTATCACTTGTGGTAATCAACGGAGAACAACACACCACGGCAAGTAAAACTTGTTTAGTCGGATGCACACGTTGTGGACTGCCGCACTTCTCTGTAACACCTTCAATGAGCGGAAAAACTCGCGAGCCAACGAAACGCGCGTCACTCAGTGGCCGCCATCTTGGTTTTTTGTGATTTATCCCCGAGGTATAGTTCACAGCAAAAAGCATTCTCAATTCTCGTAATAAACGAGTTGTGACACTCTGAAATAACCAATTTATTACTGAACTTCAAATACGAAACAGGCATTGCTATGTATCGTGTACTGCAAATAAGATCGTTACAGGTTTTGTTCATGATTAGTTCATCTTCAGGCGATAGTGCACTGCTATACTTAGAAATATTTTGTTACTGATAGCGAGATGGTTGTTCATACCGGCAGTCTTCTATCGGCTGCGCTGGTTTGTAGTGGTTCACCCCTGTGCATCAAATGTTCCTAGAAAGGACAATTCTTCCTTCTAGGTGTAACATCAAACTGTAACAAAAAATCGCACTCCTACTAGTGACCAACGCCTTTCTGTGGGTACTACGTTATTTCCGTAACTCTGAACGACTAACACCTATGGTTGTGATGAAATGATAATTAAATTAAGACCCTACGCTGGCGACAGGCCTTGATTTACATCAGCAGGGACAGTTGAAAATGTGTGCCTCGACCGGGACCTCCTGCTTACATGGCAGACGCTCTATCCATCTGAGCCACCGAGGGCATTCCCCGTGAGACCCACATTCCCATCTTAATATCCACACGCTACATTCGTAGTGCCCCTGCCTGTTACACCCATTACTCGCGTCAGACAATCTTATCGAGTCCCGTAAGAGTTCGGGCAACACGTGTGCATCCGTATAGAAGAATAAGGTGAATGGCCGGTTAGCCTGAACTATATGAAGATGATATCTGTTCTTTGCCGAAAGAACAGATACCATCTTCATATGGTTGTGATGGTTTACGTGGTGCTGTATGGAAACAGTTTTCTTTCGGCAATCAGCCTACATGAATTTCACTAATTATTAAGCTGAAATTTTTAAACAATCCGGCTGCCCTAGAGATAAACAGTATCTGAAACCGTTTGGACATTTTAACATTTTAGTCGTCCTTTGACTCGTTTGAAGTTTGTTGTTCTTTTCGTATCTTGCTCTCACATTTTCATCTCTCCGCCGTTAATATCCTGTTCACGTCTGTTTTGCGTATTTTAGTATTTGTTTGCCCCGCTAGTTTTGTTTCTGCTGTTCCTTCAAGGACCAAGTTAAATTATTCCCGTATGTGATAGCACATGTTCCACTAATGTGTCCTCCTACTGCTTAGGATCTCAGATGGACTTCTTTACTCACCTATTCGTACTTTGTTTAATTTATGATTTTTGATGAAATAGACTCTACCCATAAGACTGATTTTTTGAGTAATCATCTATTCGAATGATTTGTACGACAGTGGGTATTAAATATTTGCATCGATCTTTCCATTAGCTGGCGGCTAACGCTCGTGCATGCAGGGTGGTTATCCCGTAATAATGTAGAATGTACTATGGACTTTTCAGTAGGCATGTATGTATGCGACGGCACTGAGAACACCTTCGCAGACGTACCCTACATTGAAATCTCGGAAGAATTTTAACTTTCCTCATTAAACAGTCCATGAATAATTTGATTACGCATATCAGTGCTGCGTCGCATCCTTAATTCTCTCTCTCTCTCTCTCTCTCTCTCTCTCTCTCTCTCTCTCTCTCTCTGCACACTCATGCAGTTGCGGATAATATCTGAGACAAAGCTTTTATTCACCAGCAGTAGTAGGAAACTGCCTGGCGCCAAAACCGGATAAAATAAGAGTTGCAGGAAGAGATTAGCGGTCTCATCCTTTTGTTCAGCGCGGACGCAGAATCTGGCAGGCTGGGCGCGGGCACTATATAGCGGACTGGTTGGAAAACAGAGAACAATGGGCAAGTAATTCGGCGAACGGCCAACGCGCCTGGTGGAGCTGGGAGAGGCTTACGGGGTGGTGGGCACTGCTAGCGGCGGCCATCGGAATGCAGTGTGCCGGCTGGACTGCGTTGGCGGGAGGCGGAGCACAAGAAAGGCGCAAGCCGGCGCCAGAGGACCGAGACCAGGGACCCAGGCGCGAGCGTCCGCGTCCGGCGCCTCATTAATAACTCAGGGCCGCGCCGGATACACAGGCAGCCCAAGCTGCACTGCAGCAACGCGGGTTGTCACCATTGCAGGCGCCAGACGCGTGTCTCAGTTGAGACGGATCCTGGCCGTTTTACAAGGGGCCTTACAGATTTCGATTTTCTTTCTACTTATAGCATAACAAGCTAAGTGCTCGGAATTCAGCTTGCTAAAGCTGTACGGTGCAATTTTCTAAAACAAAGATCCCTTTCCGAGATCGGAAAATAACAGAGCGTTTTCAAGTACAAAACTTTTCGATCTTATTAACACGTTAGATTCTAAAAGTCAACGTCTTGGTTACATGCTGTTATTAAAATTGCAGACATCATCAGACCTAAAAATTACTGTAGGCAGACGTACTTAGGCCTACATTGCAAAAATGAAAATTGTCTGCGTATATTCGAACAGCGTAGCTCAGAAGGGGCCTACGAGGAGCTGCAGTGATTTTTAGACCAGATGTTGGCTGCAAATTCGAAATCGGTTGTCAGTTGCAATAAAATAACATGTGATCAAGACAGTGACTTTTATAATCTAATCCAATACAAAGGCCACCAGTCTCTTCCACAGATCCAAATGACATTTCCCGTCTTATTAACACACTTACTAGTACCGTAGTGCGTACCTTAATAATTGTAAAGTTGATGATTCGAATCTTATGAGTAGCAATTCATTATTTTTACTTAAATTCCGTACGTATTAAAAATTGGAAATGTTAATTAACAATCACTGAATCGCAACTTTTACAATATCAAAAATTTTCGTCCAATTTCATATTACAAGTAGCACAAAAACGCTAGTATTCACAATAAACTAAAATTTGGCACAAAAATGTGGAACTTCAAATAGAAAATAAAATTCTTTCTTATATCTAGGGATTAAACCGCATTACTGACGTACATAACATTTTCTTTTTAGAATAAGGCATTTCGTATGTCTATCAATTTTGATATAGTTTCTTGCAATTAATAATTAAAAATAGAAAAATGCTGTTTTTATTAAAAGCTCGCGTGTTTGTATGATTGCTAGGCATGTACGCTACGCACTCGACTACCAGGCTGGAAATGTTTTGCAGTTTACAGTGGTCGGAAGAATAGATTTTTTCGAGACTGTTGATCTTTTTTTTCTATTTTTAGAACTGCATCGTACTGCTTGATAAAATTAATGTCAAGAAAGATCCTACAAGTCTGAAGAAAAGCAAGGAGAGCCAGTTCGTAAGCTGTCCACATTGTATGGAATTCGTTGAGGTTGGCGAAACTGCACTACGGAACTTCATCTTTAGTGACGTTTTTATGTCAATGTTCACGGGAAGGATCCCTAACCAATCTACCCCTTTCTATTTGGCCAACTAGGGACTGCGTGACAGTTTCATTTCCTCCCCACTTTCTCTTTCCTTTTATTCTAATATTTTGTCATTTTTTTCACGATATGTGTCTTTCCTTTCTTTAGACAACATTTTCTCTTGTACCTTATACTTTTGAATCCTTCTAAATTTATCACTCGTCTTCTGAATACATCTCATTTTTCCGCTTTTTCTGGATTTAACTAGTGTATTTCTAAGTTAACTTTTTGCATGCAGCCTGTGGTCAATTTCTTTTTTTTTTCCAGAGGTATTTGAGGATCTGGTTTGTCGACCTACTGTTACACATCATGTATAAGTGTCGAAAACATCAGTCTCCTTTTCCCTACTTTTTCTATTATTTCTAAAAATTTTGATATATTTTCATTGTTTCTAATTTTCCAGACTAAAATTTTGCCCATGAATCTTCTGTATAATATTTCTATGTTTGAATGTTAATATAAATTTTTTAAGGCTTTCGTGGCCCCTTGTTGACAAACTGCCTATTGGCTTCTGTCTCGGGTTCTTCGACCGACGTTCACCTAATGATTTTTCTGACGTTTCGCCAGCACGAGTGGCTGGCATTGTCAAAGCTTCACCCTCCATTGCCGGTGGTGAACTGGAGCCGAGCTCGCGGCCGCAGACTATATGTACCTGGCGCGCCAACGTCCGGCGCCTTCTCTGCGGTCATTTCCGGTGCGGTTCTCCTCTTGCTAACTGCGACGGTCGTTCGCTGCAGTACGGGAAGCCAGGATCCGTTTACCTTGAGGCTTTCCTCTTTCTTGTTGAAACTGTTCGCGTGTTTTTGTATTTCTACAGCTTCTCTGAACAAGCCCGCGTGATAGTGCTTCTCTACAGCCAGAACTTCCGTGTCGGCGAACTTTATTACGTGGTCTGTCTCATTCAGTGCGTGCTCTGCCACGGTCGGTTTCTCCACGTGACCCAACCTGCAATGTCGCTTATTTTCTTTGATCCTGGTGTTAACTGATCGTCCAGTCATTCCGCCATAAACTTTTCCGCCTGTGCATGGTATATGATATATTCCCGACATTGCAAGTGGGTCCTTCGCCGATCTAAGACACTCTTTGATCTTCCTTGTCGGTTTGAAAATCATCTTTACGCCATGTTTGCGCAATATACGGCCGATTCTGTCTGTCACTCTGGAAATGTATGGCAGAAAGGCCGTACCCGACATTTCTTTTTCTGATTCCTTACTTCGCCGAGTGTTTGGCTCTGTTACACTTCTAATATAATTTGTGGAGTACCCCTTGCTCCTCAGAACACTTTCCAGGTGTTGCATTTCTAATTTGTGTGTTAATTCAGTGACACAGACAGATGTGTGCCCTGTATTTTATAAATTATTTACAGTTATTGGCTATCTCCATTAAAATGCTCAGTTCAGTGACAGGCGTTGAATTACGTAGATATATTCTAGTTTCATTACCGCGTCGTGGTGCCGTATTTTTATTGTAAATGATTTTTGTTGATCTACATTCTCATCCAATTTCTGTATCCCTTCATTTAAGGTAGTTTTTTCTAACTAATCTCCTTGAATTAACTCTGCTAGACACTCAACTTTCTGATATTTCGTCTTTCACCAGTGTCTGCATGTAAACATTTTGGTGCACTTTTTATGTTGGTGATAAGTTTGGCCTCCGCTGCAAAGATTATTAAACCTTGTCTACTGGCTATATGCTCCAGTAGGTTGAATTGTATTTCTGTATCTGCTTTATATTGTTATATTTCACAATACTGTGAAGTGCGAAATATTTTTTTGGTGCTAGTTTGTACTGACATCCCATCACCACTGGCATTCCTAGTAAAATGTTGTTACGCACTTCACAGGAGTGTGAAATGTAACAATTGACGTATGGTTAAGTTAGCCACCAGAGGATGTGAGGATGCTGCCGTAACGAGCCGTGTCAGTAAATTTTAGAATATGAACTTGACTAAAGTACAAAAAGTGCTATTTTATAATTTTCTGACATACTACTTCACTCTGTGAGCTGGGCGTAATAGACTTGCTTTTAGCAGTACTGAGGTCCAAATCCCCGTCCGTCCGCACAGCTTTTTGTTCTTCCGAATAATTTCGTAACCGCTAGAGGGAAATGCCGGTGTGGTCGTCTGGAAAGAACGCCGTGTAATTCTTGTCCCCATAATTGTCCAGTCGAACACAGTGGTACCTGTTGTACGAAAAGGTACACAAGATGAGGCAGCTAAGACACACCAACCCAAATGTATCCAGAATGAATAAATATATAGAAGTGCTGTTTTCGCTAAGTTATAGCGGACAATATCGTTAATTTTTTGACGTTCACAAGTAATTCGTATCGTTCGTAGTCACCGAATTACGATACCAAGTCTTTTTGTCTACTGGAACTATATACTTTATTTCCATGGCACTTAAAAGGAGCTTCCTAGAGAATTTCAATGACATAACATCTACCGGGCTTGAACAAACAGTATCGAGATAACTGCGCCGATAACACTTCCGTCGTTAGAAGAAGAGTTTCCACAAACGTATGTCCTGTTATACAAAATTTAAGCAAACACTTAATTCAAGTATGATTCTTGTGTTTACTTGTGCGCTTGAAGCCCACCACTTTGCGTTCTGCTTTTGTAGCTATCATACAACTTGTCCGTGAAGTTATTGAGACATTCGCAGTGTATACGACAGTCGAAGAAGTGAATGGCGAATGTCGCCAAACTACAGCGGTGTGGTTGCATGCTAGAGAGTATCCAGATCGTGCCAAGCATTCACGATCTGTCTTTTTTGCAAACTTTATTAAAAATTTTCTAGAAATAAAGTGTGGAGAAAAAACAGGCCAAGGAAAAAGAAGAGCAGCTGGTGACAGAACTGAAACATTTTACCAACAGTAACACACAGTGCAAGTATCGCTAAAACGCATCTTGGCAGCACGAAAAAGATGAACAAAACGAGTGTTGTCTGTACAAGGTGGTTGCGAGATCTCGGATGTTCAGTATAAAATGTCAAATGAAAACACCTTCACCCGTCTAAATTTCTAGTTTTATTTTATTTATGCTATCAGTTTCAGCGTTACATTACGCCATCTTCAGGCCCCTTGACAGACATATAGGAAGAGTCCCACCTCTTGTACGGCAAAATAGGGGCCAGAATACAGTGACTAGTATCCGTGGATTTCTTCTTAACACAGCGATCCCTTTCTGTTAAGAAAAAATCCCGGGATACCAGATACTGTACGCTAGCCCCAATTCCGAATGTACATGAGGCGGGAGTCTTCCTACACGTCGGTCAACGGGCGTAAAGATGGCATAATGTAAGATTCAAACTAGCAACACAAATAAAATAAAACTGGAAATTTAGACTGCTGAAGGTGTTTTGATTTGACATTTTAAACGAGTGTTCCATGAACACGTTTCGCTGTATCTACAGATTCAAGGCAAAGACTTCCAAAATTCGTTATAGTTCTCCGTATGTTATCTACGAAAAGCGCAAAGTGATGCGACATAGGGAAGAAGCATCGTTTACAAACCATGGACAAATCAATCTTCGCGATATGCACTAATCTTCATTTGAAAATCTACGTTGAGTCAATGAGCTGGATAAAAACAACACTCTTGGTCTGTCAAAGTTTGTTGTGTGTTTTTCAAGACCAGCATCATTGTAAGCTGTTTCATTAGTGGGAATGTATCGCGAGTTCCTAAGATTTGCTGCTGCCGCAGATTTTAAGACATCCCACTGACGAAAGGCAATTAGAGTGTCTCTCGCATTGCGCACATGAAATGATACACCCTCTTAAAATAATGTCTGGAGAGCATTGGATCGGTTGCTCAGGAAACGCGAAATGGTCTGCACACTCAACGGACTTAACAGTTTTGTGGTTTCGTCTATAGCGAAAATTAAAACAACTGGTCTGTTAAGAAACACCGAAACTCCCAAAGGCATGAAATGCCTTATAACACGGGGTTTCGTTGGGGTTAATTCAGATGACATTCAGCATGCAGTATAGTAAAATATCTTCCACTCCATTAGGCCGTCTGGTACAGTAACCGTACATAGAATATTTGAATTTAAACCATTGTTTGTTGCAGTTTAGCCTTATTAACAACGCGTTTCTCCTTCGTGGGGCATTTTCAGATTATCTTAAAATTTTTCCTTTTACAATATTTTAAAAACCACAAAACAAGTCTGTGCTATATTAAAGTACATGTCAAGTCGGATGCAACCACAGAGTCTCAGCGGGTTCATCTCATTCGATGCATGTTTCGACTTGGCGCAGAACCGTTTTTTTGTTTTGTTTTTTGTTTTTTAAGAAGTTGTAAAAGGAAAATTGTAATATAATCTCAAGATGCCCTTCATAGGCGAAACGTGTTGTTAACAAAATAATAAATTGCAACCAAGACTGTATTCAATTCGAACAAAAATGCAGTATTGTTTCTCCAGAATCACTTTATAGCTTGTAGCAGTGGTCGAGGTCAGCATTTGCAGATTTGGTATTACACCTGTGATAATAAACACACGGATCACACCTGAGTTACTTGCTTTCTCACATTTGGTGTAGGGCAGATATTTGTGAAACCTCCTTACCTGACAACGAGCCAGTGGTTTGCGGCGCTGTTATCTTGATACTATTTGATCACGTCGCATACATATAATGTTAAAGTTCTCTTAGAAGATTCTTTCACATTCCACAGAAAAAAGTACACAGTTCCATTACAAAAGAACAAACTCGCTATCGTAATTCGGCGAATATAAAAGATAAAAATTACTTGCGAACGTCATAAATTACGCTATATACCTGTAGTACACTATAACTAGACAAAAACCCACTTCGATATATTTATTCTTTCTGGATGTATTGGGGGTGATCTGTTTTAGCTACCCCGACCTTTGTATGAAGGACTGGTTTATCACGACATTACGGTGAGCAAGGAAAAAAAATTGCGTAAAGTTACGTGACCTCAGAATGTAAGATACACAAACAGTTGGCGTACAATAGTACACAGTATGAAATTTACACTAGTCACAGACAGATGACACGCACAACTTCCTCGCTTAGGTTAAAAAAATTAAAACGATGAATATGTTGTTTTCAAATCAACTGGTGACGTTGCCGCCTCCTGTAGGTAACGCAGTTGAGGAGAGATGATATCCCTCCCCCCACCCCAACCCCCTTAACCCTTACACGCACAGGTTGATCAGATCAGGCTGCTGAGGAGTTTATCTGTAGGCAAAACAACCCGTTTTGCGCACTGCAGCCCCCCCCCCCCTCCCCCTTTCGTCTGAGCGCCGTAACTCCTCCTCCGACGGCGCAGCAATTTAGAGTTAGCCTCCTCTGGGAGGCCGCCTTATTTGCCAGTGGTGCACGTGCATGGCCAAGTTCAATTGCCTTGTATATGTGTGCGTCCGTAATGGATGCACGTGACCTCACGAACACACACACACACACACACACGTGCGCGCAAGCAAGCAAGCAAGCAACCACACCCACAAGGCAGACTAAGGGAACGGAGATGCTAGCGACCAGATAACGATAACGGAACACAGCACGAGTATAGAAAGCATAGCTCGTGAGAAATTCACCTTGTTATTTTCTCGCACTACATACTGCGAACCATGGATGAAGGTCAATAGACAGATATCATATTTCTAGATTTCTGTTTGACACCGTGCCACACTGCAGACTGTTAACGAAGGTGCGAACATACGGCGAGCATACGGAGTAGGTTCCCAGATATGTGAGTGGCTAGCAAACTATTTCATAACAATGACCCAGTAAGTTGTCCTGGAAAAATTTGGAAATTTGTTTAAGTTACTATGGGACCAAACTGGCTAAGGACAACACACACATATACATACATGCCCGAGGGAGGACTCGAATCTCCGAGGGGGTGAGCCGCTCGAACCGCCAGACCGCGTGGCTACCTCACGCGGCGTGTTGTCCTGGACATTGTCCGTCAAAGACAAGGGTATCGTCAGGAGAGCCCCAAGGAAATGTGACAGGATCGCTCTTATTCTCTACGAACTTACACAATCTGTCGGTTACGGTGAGCAGCAATTTGAGATTGTTAACTAACGACTTGCAGTGTACGGGAAAGTGTTGTCGTTGAATGACTGTGGGAGGAAACAGCATCACTTGGTCAGAATTTCTGCTTGGTGTGATGTTTGGTACCTTTCCTTAAATGTGGGAAAATGTAAGTTAATGCAGGTGAATAGGGAAAACAGTCCTGTAATCTTCGCACACGGCATTACTGGTGCGCTTCTTGACACTATCCCGTCTATTAAGTACGTATCTAGGCGTAACCTTGCAAACCGACATGAAACGGAACCAACATATAAGGTCGGTTGTAGGGAAATCCAATGGACAAAATAGGTTTATTGGGAGAATCCTGCTGTGCATCACATGATGGCTTGAGGAGTATGTAAGTGAATGTAGATAATTATTAAAAAATCCACGAGTAACAAGCTATAGGATTTTCCCTTACTCTCTTCTACTAGTGTATGAGACGGAGAGTTGGATTGATCTATTAAATGAAGTTAATGACATTTGAGATGCACACAGACGCGGTGGTCTAAATGCTTGTTTTGGGGCATATATTTTTCCTCATTGAAACAAAAATATTAGTTCTTCAACGAACTGAATGTTTCGATACCTGTTCTGAAGTTCTCTGGCATTCACAGGTGAGTACACCAGAAAACTCTGCAATACTATCTCCTCGGGAAAATGGTGCTGCGCCTAATCGCCCACAATATTTTACGTAAATTTGCAAAGTATACGAAGCCTGCCAACGGATAATTCTAATCTTTAGCTCATTCAAAATGGTGCTAAGCACTATGGGACTTAACATATGAGGGCATCAGTCCCATAGACTTAGAACTACTTAAACCTAACTAACCTAAGGACATTACACACATCCACGCCTGAGGCAGGATTCGAACCTGTGACCGTAGTAGCAGCGCGGTTCCGGGCTGAAGCGCCTAGAACCGCTCGGTCACAGCCGTTTGAGCTGGTTTGAGCTTGTTCTGACATGATAAAATGAAAGATGTTGTTGTTTTTGTTCTCGTCAGTCTGAGCTCTGGGTTGATGCAGTTCTCCAGGTTATTCTGTTCAGTGCAAGCGTCTTCATCTCTGAGTAAGTTTTGAAACATAAAAAACTATCCTATAGGATGGTATTCGTAGTTTTTTAGTAACTCTCTACATCTATTTACTGTATTCAGGCCAGGCTTTGGCCTCAGTCTATAATTTTATAAAGGTCTCGTGATAATATTATCAATGAATTCTTATCACAACTTGTCTTAGAACCACCAAAGTCGAAATCTATTAGTTAAGTCACTTTAGCGCAGAAGTGTTACATTATAATTTCTGGGAATGGGGAAAATGTAACACCCTTCCCTCGCACCCCCGCCCCCTCCGCCCAGCACACACAAACGTTATCATCTTAATATCGAAAAGTACGAAGTAGACAGTTTGCAGTGTAATCTTGATAGGGCGTCTTCTAGGTACAAAACTTCGATCATGCAAGAAGGAGGAAGATCCACTGGAACACACAAAAGCCTTAGTTCATCATTGGCGTAGTGCTAACGCGTTCAGACAGCGATGAAAGTGAGACATAGTGGTCCATTTATGCAAAGGACATCTCTGTAAGGAATTAACAAAAATACAGCTAGTCAGGCCAGTGACGAAGCTCGTTCGACGTATAAAAAATTTGTCGACAAGTAACACGTGTTAATGCAGAAGTAGTTTGCGAGTACAAACGGTATTTTACAGGGCAGTGGGGTCATTATCGTGGCATCACATGTTGGTGTTCTTTCCGTTCCAGTCGGATGAAGAGGGCGGGCAGAACAATTGCTTTAATGCTTCGTGCACGCTGTATTTAGTCTAATCTTGTCTTTACCGTCCCCGTGGGAGTGATGTGTAGGAGTCCGAAGAACATACACCTCTGTATACGTCAATTTTTGAAACTTTTTGGAAGTAGGCTTTCGCAAAATAATTGGCGTCTTCGTTTTGCCGTCTAGCAATTCAGACTTTTCAGCATTTTCATGTGCTCGTCCTTAAGTGAAACAAACGTGTGAAAATTCGTGCCGTCCTCTTTTGTACACGTTCAGTACCCCCTCTTATTTCTGTTTTCTATGGGTCGCAGATATTTGAACAACATTCTGCTCAGGCGAAACGTAATGAGTCTCATTTGTAGACTGACTGCATTTTTAAAATATTCTTCTAATCAGCCTTAGTCTGCCACCTGCTTTATCTACGAATGAACCTACAGTATTGGATCGTTTCATTTGATATCGCTCTAAATTATTACACCCAGTAATTTTTTATGAGTTGCCTCACTCCAGTAGTGAGTCATAATGGTGGAGTCATAGGATCCTATGTTTTTCTGCTTCGTGAAATGTACAGTTTTTCATTAGCGAACATTAAGCCAGTTGTCAATATTAGTACCACCAAAGTCTAATACATACTGTCGCGATACTCACTGCTGTGAAAACTGTTACCTTACGGCAGCTGGAACAACACTAACGCCCTAAGCGGCGACAAAGCAAATAGTAAGATTAATGTTTGCTTTTAATTTTTTTTTTATTCTACGAAACAGTTATTATGTTTTTGTGTTACAAGCATTAGTAAATTATCAAGAAACATGAATGAAATAAATGTGAAAACTGCCGTATATCTCTCATTCAGTGCTATGCGTTGAAGATTCTCCTGTTTGTGGAAGTGGTTTCTTCCATGTTGGGAAACAGTTTTATTGATTTTGACGTTTTATCGTCACATCCGTGTGCTTTGGCCTTCAGCTACAGCTGTGGTGGCTTTTTGGTACATTAAATAATGTAAATATTGCATTCCATACACCTTACCTACGTTCCACATTCGCTGATTTCACTGGAAGTTTAATGAAGAGAACTTTACGTTCTTGAGTAGACGCACATTAGATTAGACAAACTTTCCGTTCCAATTGAGACGTAGTAAGGGGATCCTCCAGAATGTGTACCATGACAGAAGAACAATAATACACAATAAATATTTAGAAAAAAAACGAATATACTCATGTACCTTCCACTGGTCATGGCCTTGGAATGCGTCATAAAACTTTTAAACATATTTTCATTTAAGAGATACTAAATACTGAATACAAGAACATGTTATACGACATCTTTATGCAAAGGATCAGGTCTTTTGTTTATTAGCAGTTTATGTCTTCTAAAAGATAACGTCTTAGGTAAATATCTGTAGGTTACAAGAGAATAGTAAATAAGCTGTCCTGTAATATACCGTTTCATGCCTCCCATGACCCTAAGGAAACTGAAGTACGTCAAATGTGGTGACATTTTTTAGTTAGTGTCGATTTTAATACGTTCCATTTATAAAAACTACGTTACAAATCAATATAAACGACACTATTCGCTCTCATCGATTATCACAGTCAGAAGTGCAGTTTTCTGTCTTGTTGGAACGCTGCTGTCGCGATGTATCACAAAACTGAGTGGGAACATCATGACTGTATGTGTGAGAGTGAGTAACACTTTGAAATCTTCTCTAGCTCTCCCTGTATGGGGTGATTCAGCTGCCCCTAAACATCGGTTTTATGCATCCCGCCACGCGCCCAAAAACCTCGTGTATGATTTTCATGTTGTTTCGCTCACTACGCGCAAATTACAAGTCCTACAGAAAAAAATGAACATAACTTTGTCGTAGGAAATTTAATGTGTTTAAATTTTGTACTGTGATATGTTCTCGATGAAGGACACGATTTTCCTGTTACTCAAGAAAAACCTCAATTGAAGGTCACTTTCGCAAATTTTTCTTGAATAATTCGAAAACTGCAGCCACTAGCGATAACGTATCTCAGTACAAAACTTAGCTACATTACATATCCTACGAAAAGGTCCCGTTTTTTTTTTTTATAGGAGCAAGAGTTTGTGGATAGCGAGGGAGAGAATATGAAAATCTTGCTCGTGGTATGTGAAGGCGTTGCGGGTTGCATAAAGCCCTTAGGTAGTCGCATCTGCATCATCTAATATACTACTGACCACTAAAATTGCTACACCACGAAGATGACGTGCTACAGACAGGTAATTTGACCGACAGGAAGAAGACGCTGTGATACGCAAATGATTAGCTTTTCAGAGCATTCACAAAAGCTTGGCACCGGTGGTGACACCGACAACGTGCTGACATGAGGAAAGTTTCCAACCGATTTCTCATACAGAAACAGCAGTTGACCGGCGTTGCATGGTGAAACGTTGTTCTGATGCCTCGTGCACGGAGGAGAAATGCGTACCATCACGTTTCCGATTTTGATAAAGGTCGGATTGTAGCCTATCGCGATTGCGGTTTATCGTATCGCGACATTTCTGCTCGCGTTGGTCGAGATCTAATGACTGTTAGCAGAATATGGAATCGGTGGGTTCAGGAGGGTAATACGGAACGCCGTGCTGGATCCCAACGGCCTCGTATGACTAGCAGTCGAGATGACAGGCATCTTATGCGCATGGCTGTAACGGATCGTGCAGCCACATCTCGATCCCTGAGTCAACAGATGGGGACGTTTGCAAGACAACCACCATCTGCACGAACAGTTCGACGACGTTTGCAGCAACACGGACTAGCAGCTGGGAGACCATGGCTGCGGTTACCCTTGACGCTGCATCACAGACAGGAGCGCCTGCGATGGTGTACTCAACGACGAACCTGGGTGCACGAAAGGCAAAACGTCAATTTTTCAGATGAATCCAGGTTCTGTTTGCAGTATCATGATGGTCGCATCCGTGTTTGGCGACATCGCGGTGAACGCACGTTGGAAGCTTCATCGCCATACTGGCGTATCACCCGGCGTGATGGTATATGGCGCCATTGGTTACACGTTTCGGTCTCCTCTTGTTCGCATTGACGGCACTTTGAACAGTGGACGTTGCATTTCAGATGCGTTACGACCCGTGGCTCTACCCTTCATTCGAACCCTGCGAAATCCTTCATTTCAGCAGGATAATGCACGACCGGATGTTGCAGGTCCTGTACGGGCATTTCTGGATACAGAAAGTGTTCGACTGCTGCCCTGGCCAGCACATTCTGCAGATCTCTCACCAATTGAAAACGTCTGGTCAATGGTGGCCGAGAAACTGGCCATCACAATATGCCAGTCACTACTCTTGATGAACTGTGGTATCGTGTTGAAGCTGCATGGGCAGTGTACCAGTACACGCCATCCAAGCTCAATTTGACTCAATGCACCAGGCGTGTCAAAACCGTTATTACGGCCAGCGGTGGTTGTTCTAGGTACTGATTTCTCAGGATCTATGCACCCAAATTGCGTGAAAATGTAATCACATGTCAGTTCTAGTATAATGTATTTGTCCAATGAGTACCCGTTTATCATCTGCATTTCTTCTTGGTGTAGCAATTTTAACGGCCAGTAGTGTACATTGCGATTCTTTTCAAAAATCATCACTCCAGCCCCCTTTCGAAAGAGTACTTGTCCTGTGTGGGCGTTGACAGAAAGAGCGGCTTAGCCCGACAGTGGCCCACGCAAAAGTGGGAGAGGGCAGTCCAGAGGGAGTTAACGACCCGCCTGAACTCGGCGGCCACCTGCGCAGCGCTCAGAGCGCGCCAAATGAAGGCCGGCGGCAGCAGCGGCGGCGTCCACACCCGCGACAGCGTCGTTATGCAGATTCCTGGGGCAGAATGCTGCGTAATTGCGGCGGCTGCCGAGTCAGTCATCCGCAACTTCTGCTTCGGCCATTAGCGGTCCGCTGTCCGATACGGCTTCACGTGGCCCTGCTTCCCCTCCCTCGCTGCTCTTTACACGGAAATGAACTTGAATCAGTAGCACCAGGAAAGGCGAGCGTGAAACTGGTTAGAACACTGAAAAGCACTTTCAAATAATGACATCTGTTTTATAATTTTGCAGTGTTATAGTATCTTATACGTTTATCATGCCTAACTTCCGCTCAGACTCATTGTTTTTGTATAGACAACGAGCTTCTTGGACAAAATATTATTTCCACCAATCAAAAAAGCACACTAATCGCTTGGTAATTAATTATACTGAAGAGGCAAAGAAACTGGTGCATCTGCCTCACATTGCGTAGGGCCCTCGCGAGCGCATAGAAGTGCCGCAACACGACTAATATCTGAAGTAGTGCTCGTAGGAATTGACACCATGAATCTTGCAGGGCTGTCCATAAATCCCTAAGAATACGAGCGGTTGTAAATCTCTTCTGAACAGCTCATTGCAACACATCCCAGATCAATAATGTTCATGTGCGGGGAGTTTGGTGGCCAGAGGAAGTGTTTTAACTCAGAAGGAGGTTCCTGGACCACTCTTTAGCAATTCTGGACGTGTGGGGTGTCGTATTGTCCTGATGGAATTGCCCAAGTCCGTCGAAATGCACTATGGGCATGAATGGATACAAGTCGTCATAGATGATGCTTACGTACGTGTCATCTGTCAGAGTCGTATCTAGACGTATCAGGGGACCCATATCACTCCAACTGCACACACCCCACACCATTACAGAGCCTCCACCAGCTTGAAAATTCCCCTTATGGCATACAGGGTCCATGGATTCATGAGGATCTCTCCATACACGTAAACGTCCATACAATTTGAAACGAGACTCGTCCGACCAGGCAATATGTTTCGGCCATCAACAGTCCAATGTCGGTATTGTCGGGCCCAGGCGTGACATAAAGTTCTGTGTTGTGCAGTCACCAAGGGTACACGAAAGGGCTTTCGGCTCAGAAAGCCCATTGCGATGAAGTTTCGTTGAATGTATCGCACACTGACATTTGATGGCCCAGCACTGAAATCTGCAGCAGTTTGCGGAAGGGTTGCAATTCTGTCACGTTGAACGATTCTCTTCAGTCGTCGTTGGTCCCGTTCTTCCAGGATTTGATGTTTTACCGGATTCCTGATATTCATGGTACGCTCGTGAAATGGTCGTACGGGAAAATCCCCACTTCATCGCTGTCTCAGAGATACTGTGTCCCATCGCACCGACCACAGCACCACGTTCAAACTCTCTTAAATCTTGATAACATGCCATTGTAGCAGCAGTAACCGATCTAACAACTGCGCCAGACACTTGTATTATATAGGTGTTGCCGACCGCAGTGCCGTATTCTTCCTGTTTACGTATCTCGGTATTTCAATAGGCATGTCTATACCGGCTTCTTTAGCACTTCACTGTAGTTAGTTACATGTTGGATAGACTATTTCAAGACTCTTTTATCGAAATTATGTGAAACGAGACAGTGTACAGGATATGAATACAAATTTAGTGTTAAAATGAATGAGCTTATTTTTTAGTTCTCCTCACGCTACCGCAGACTGTCATAAGGAAGAGTAGACTACGGTAGTTTTTTCAGTAGACTTGGTCAGTTAAAACCCTACCCGCGTAACCCGTAAGTTAGGTATCGGACGTATACTCATTTCGATCGATTCATTTAGGTTTGTAATCAGTGTCTTAGCCGATTACCCCAGAAATCAAAAGCGTTGAACAGTGTAGCAACTGAGTGAGGATGTACAGTCCTTAATCTAAGGAACATTAGTACCAGTGTCCTTCAACATGCGTCATCGTTTGCAAGTGTGAGAATCACGCAATACAAGACAGAAGTCATGTCAGTACTGCGGAATCACATAAGGCAGTGGCTACTCCTTTACGACCTCATTTTCTGAAGCGTGGACTCTACCCACAATCTCTCAAACGTGTGCCTCAGGTATCTTTACAGAGACCAAGAAAAATTTCGAGGACCACTTCTGAAACAAGAAATGAAACGTTGATTTTCACTATCTCAGCGACCTCACGTGATGAGCAATCGAACGTCACATCATCTGCCTTATGGGGCATTCCTACAACGGTTTTGACACAGACATGGACGAAGTCGTCGCTGGAGCTGTTTATGCTTGAGGAGGCTTTGATCGTGATGGAGAACGTTCTGTTGAGTGGAAACTAACAACAATAACTATACAGAGTTTTTATGTTTGTGCATGTCACTGACTTGCATCAAGAGTAAACAATGCGGTTTCATAAAACCGCAGAGATTACACGATAATATCATTTTTATTGCAAATAAAATGTAATTTATTTTTTGTAATGATATAAAATACACAATGGACTAACACTGAACGATGTTCGGTTCTAATTATGTGCAAAACTAACACACAAACAAACAGAGAAATCATCGGCTCCTAGTTTCTCTCTTACACATTCATTTATGTTTCACGCCCTAGCAATGTTGTCAGTACTACTGGTAATCCTACGATTTACTACATCACTTATGTACTATACCAGTACTACTGAACCGTAGTTTTGGCAGAGCGCTCCTCTAAACTACACTTAAAAGCAAGGTTTCTTCCAGCTACCAGTTTTTAAAGGACATTTATCCGAAAAATAGAAGGAGCTGCCCGGAAGAAATGATTTTAGATTATATTTAAAACGTGCTTTTCTACCTGTCAGACATTTTATCTTATTGGGCAAATGATCAAAAGTTTTTGTTACTCTATATTGAACACCTGAGCCGTGACAGCTTCAATAGCGGGGAAAACGATCATTTTTTCCTCTACTACTGTAGGCTTGGACATCACTATTC
The DNA here is from genome assembly GCF_023864275.1 of Schistocerca cancellata. Taxonomy (NCBI): domain Eukaryota; kingdom Metazoa; phylum Arthropoda; class Insecta; order Orthoptera; family Acrididae; genus Schistocerca; species Schistocerca cancellata. Next base: position 347,160,233 of record NC_064634.1, on the reverse strand, counting down.
TTCCTAAATTGTAATGGATTCGTTACGACGGAGTTCATGAGCGTATATATGTACTGTAATGGTGCAGTAAAATGTCTAATCCTCGAAGAGATGCGTACTTGACGACCACGGGTGAACAGCACGTATTATTCTTACTGCTCGCTTTTGTGCAATCAGTACTTTCTTTTTAAGTGGTGAGTTGCCCAGAATTTATTCCATAAGATATTATTGAGTGAAAACATGCAAAATATGTCAGGAAGTGGATGCGTTTGTTTCCAAGACAAGGGATTACACGAAGCGCAAAAAGCAACTGAATTTAATTGTTTGGGAATCCCAATAATATGCTCCTCCAATTTCAAGTTCTTTTTCGCGCATTATAAGGCAAAGCTACCAGCAGACGTTTCATATCAGCGCACACTCAGCTGCAAAGTGAAAATTTCATTCTGTAAACATCTCCCAGACTGTGACTAAGCTGTGTCTCCGCAATACCCTTCCTTGCAGGACTGTTAGTCTTCCAAGTTTCGCAGGAGGACTTTCGTGAAGTTTGGAAGGCAGGAGATGAGATTCTGGCGGAAGGAAAGCTATGTGAACGGGTCGTGAGTGGTGTTCGGGTAGCTCAGTCGGTAGAGCACATGCACACGAAAGGCAACAGTCCCGAGTTCGAGTCAGGGCTCGGAACACAGTTTTAATCTGCCACGAAGTGTCATCCTGTGGACACGCTTTCATTCTAAGACTGTGTGACGTAGAACAGTAAATCCATTCTCTTTATGGAGAGCATCTGGAGACGAAACGAAACTGCCTCACTATATAGCTGTCACTGAGAAGAACGAAGAAAACTGAAAAAAGGCCGTGCTAAACAAAAATTTGAAATAAGTCTTATCTATCCATCGTAGTGGATTGTATATAAAAGCCGGCCGGTGTGGGCGTGCGGTTCTAGGCGCTTCAGTCTGGAACCGCGTACCCGCTACGGTCGCCAGTTCGAATCCTGCCTCGGGCATGGATGTGTGTGAGTCCTTAGGTTGGTTAGGTTTAATTAGTTCTAAGTTCTAGGGGACTGATGACCACAGATGTTAAGTCCCATAGTGCTCAAAGCCATTTGAACCATTTGTATATAAAAGAGTGAAGACTAGTGGTGAAATATTGATCATCTAACGTAGCGTGTGGTTTCTCGATCTGCAAACATACTACCATAGTAAGACTTCTCACTTAGGGTTTGTGTAGTCTAAATTACTATAATTGTCTGGTACACAGCACTCTTTATTCAGCAACTTTTATTACTGAAATCTTCGGATTAATTAATTTTCAATTGCAGGTTGTACGCAAATGCACTACTTTAGAGACAAATATCCTTGATGGGTAATATAACAGACACATTTACGTATTTTGAAATAATTTTTATTTCATTTTAGTCATTAGTTTGGGTACTTCTCTTCATAGTTCATACACGTAACCCGAAAATATTAGAAAGGACTCAATCATCCAAAGTTGAATTTATCCGCGTCATCACATGTACACGTATAGAATTCGTGAGTTCTTCTAAAGCTGAATAACTCAAGTAAATCAGTCTATGCATTTCCATCGACTCCGATTTGTTACATCTTGTTGTTGTTTTGGTCTTCACTCCTGAGACTGGTTTGATGCAGCTCTCCATGCTAATCTATCCTATACAAGCTTCTTCATCTCCCAGTACTTACTGCAACCTACATCCTTCTGAATCTGTTTAGTGTATTCATCTCTTGGTCTCCCTCTACGATTTTTACCCTCCACGCTGTCCTCCAATGCTAAATTTGTGATCCTTTGATGCCTCAGAACGTGTCCTACTAAACGGTCCCTTGTTCTTGTCAAGTTTTGCCACAAACTCCTCTTCTCCCCAATTCTATTCAATACCTCCTCATTAGTTATGTGATCTTCCGGACGATAAAGGTTGATTTTTATCATTGGTTCTCCTAATTAACAATAGCGCCGCGTGTGACATTAACCTGTGTCTTCATCTAGAAATACACCAAAATGTCTGTATAAACCGACTGATACTTTTTTCCAGACTGCAACGTGGTGATCGATGTATATGACAGTAAGCCGTAGGAACGCGCAAGTGTAGATTCGAAAACAAGAGTTCCCCATCCAAGTAATATAGTCATCGCAGGACGTTTATGTGGCACAATACGGGTGTCGTACTGATTCAGGACGGCCTCAGCTACCTGTGTGTGTTGAAGTGGCAGATATTCCAGCATACATTCTCGCTTGCTGGTGTGGGTCAATTCTATTTTCAGCTAGCAGAAAGCAGTACCTCGTAATAATCCGTTCTCTTGGTATTCTACACAGGACATCGTAGACTGGCTACAACGCTAGGTGATGGCACCCACTGAGCGGCCTTGCCTCTGCAGATCCAGCATACTCTTTGTTCGTGACCATAATGGAAGGGCAAGTTTTGATAATGAACGAAATGCAATGGAAACTGCACCCATTAGTAAGTATATATTTCCACATTAAATATCGTTTCACCTTTTCGCATGCCACTGAATTTTGTGGAAATACGTTTCAGTGCCCTACTTGCTTCGGGTATCTGCCAATACTAAATTAAAGAGAACTGTTGAAAAACCGGACGCAGTATTGCCATACAATATATACTGCGGCTTGAGAAAATATCGACCTGTTAGCAACAGACACGGCAATTTCCCAATACAGGGTAACGTGGTTGGAAAAAGGTAAAGCATAAATGGAGTTGTGCTTGGGGCAAAATTTACCCAGGCTCATTATGCTTGGAGTTCGAAAGTGTTAAGTGCCGGGTCTCATCGCTCCTTAATTAACGCGGCATCGCAAGTTCGTAATTGCGTACTTTTGTGTTTAGTTCCGGGAACCCCGCATGCTTTTTTTATTACTCTTTTTTTCTCATTATGTGTGAGAATTGCAGCGCTCGCTCCAATGAAAGCACTTAATGGATGGGCCGGCGTCAGATTTCAAAGTTATTTTAATGAGAATGGGGCTCCCTTTCTCAAGGTGAGGAGTACGCCAGCGCACTAGTGACTTTCATGGAACAGTGCATAGATCATTAGATGTTGCTATATTAGTTTGCACTCATAGGGGTTGGACGGTATCCATGACATGTTCGTCCGCGTCGAACTGTCATTGTCACAACATATGCGGCCTGCCTTCTATCACAGTACACAAAATTTTTACTCTTTTAATAAGTTTTAAAATATTACCGGCCGCCCTAAATATCTTTTCTTCACGTTTTCTCTTTCTTAACTAACCAACTTTGTGATTTATTTAATATTAAATTTCTTGAATAAGCTAAATCATATCGCAATTAAGAACCGAAATCTGGTTCTATGCTTTAAATGCTGTATGTATATAATACAGACGGAAACCAGACTACATAATTATGGAAATAAGAATAATTATTAATTTATTCATGATTAAGAGCTAGAGAGTTCTCAAGTTTTAGGTAATTGGTGGCAATAATAGAACAAAACTGTCTTTAAAATGGAATAAAAGTCAAATAGCTGCTGCCTCTATTATTTTGGCAATTATTAATCTTTCTGTCTTGATCGCACAATTGAAATCCATACGTGATGGGTTTTGGTGACTCCATCGTCAGTTATTTATCTACAGCACAAAATGTAAAAACACCAGCCCAGTTAATAATTGCCAAAACAAATAATCGCAAACGTCTACATGGAAAATTTATCTGTTATCGCCATGACAAAGATTAATGAAAAACATATTTCATTTCTAATCGCTCATCTGCCTGATATATCGTAGCAGTTTTAAAAGCAACAATAAAAATGCCCCCTTTCGCTCATGCCAGCATGGCAGAGCTAAAATTTTTGCGTCATTCATCGACGAATACCTTAGCAGGGTAGAATTTTTTGTTTTTTTTTTGTTTTGGTAAACCTGGTCCAGAATCCAATTGTGAGAGGTATTTCTTTGAGCTTTTTTTAAGAAAAAGGATTGTACTGTACTGTTTTATGTCCGGGCTCTGAGCATCAGACCCTACAAATACGAAATAAACTGAACATGAGCAGTCCGTGTGGTCCCCCACCATGCGTTCAACTAAGGCTTTTCACCGACCAATCACGTATCGATATGCCCAAAAAATATACGCTTTCTATCCATTTCCTTCTTTATTACGCATTCCTTGTCGCTGACTGCTAGCAGGAACGCCTTCATTCTTTCTTTGATCAATCCATCTGATTATCAACGGTTTATAATCGTTTCATTTTTGTCCTATCCGTTTTCCATGTTTTGTACCAACGCAAATCTGTTCTCCGTGCCTTTTCATTAATTTTTTTATCAGGTATGAAAGTAGATATTTTTGGTTGTTAGTAGCTGTTTATATTTATCGAAAGCGTTTGCTGCTCTATCTTAACTGCATCTTTCTTCTTTCTCTAATCTGTTCGCAAAATAGTAGAATTCATCCTCCTCTTCAAGAAACTCTTGCTCAGTTTCAATAAAATCCTTCTAAGGTAGACTTCTGAACTGACTCATCCAGTGAACTATACGGGGACCAGCAGTTAACGTGGACTGCAATGTGGCGTTTTTCGCATTAACTGATATTTCCAGAGCAGAAACAAGTGACACGTAAAAGTACTAGGACTGACTTGGAATCGAGCCCTCCTTGTACAAAATAAATATCACTACTGACAATGAAGAAACCTGCTTTACACCTTTCATCTTATGCCATTTGATAACGGAATGTAGGAAGGATATAACGAGGGCTGTCCAGGATTTATCCTGTAAGTGTGTGTTGTTAGTACTCGTCGCGAGCGGTCATAGGAAGTTAAGGTGGTGGCATAGCTGATTCTGTAGCCAACACTGTAACAATGTTTTCTTTTGATCGCGGGAAGAATATTAAGCATTTGATGTAACAATAAGCTAATATACTAAGTGCTAGAGCGCAATCAAACTGCAAAAGTAAAACATTTCGTTTGTAGGGGCAAGGGGACATGTAATAAACATTTTAACAATTGTTTTTGTCTCATCATGGCGTTCCTGTTATTGACATAGCTGCAAGATACTGGACAAAAAGTACGGAAAATGAAATTATCCTCTTCCAAGCTAATGTACACCTGGTTATGCTACTGTTCAGTCTGTCACATGAGGAAGACGTCCCTTTCACATTCGTTCGCCTGACCAAAATTTTTTGTTTTCCAATCTAACCTACACCTCGAGCTTCACTACTGATCATACTGTGGCCAGAATGTAGCTTCTGCCGTTTAGACGGAATCTCTTCTTTCTTCATTTCGGCGATTAGGGATTACGTCGATTCAACTCTTTTTCCCGAGCTTTAACAGCCACCCACTGATCATGCATTCGTTGCCGCTATAGCTTTTTTGTCTCTTACTTCCACGCCCTCCTCGTCTCCAGTTTCTGATTTGTATGTTCGTAGTTTTTCCTTAAATAGACCATGTCCCTGGATATCGTTATGAGAAATTTCCTATTGTCGTAGATCTATTTCAACTTCTGTGAAGCATGGCCCTTTACTTTTCGTATCCTGATAATAGACTAATATTCTCTTAGATATCCTTTCTGTGCTCATTCGTGTCACGTGGCCATAAAACGCACCATTTATTTTCCGAATCGTGTCGCTTACCTTCTCCATGTGTTTATATTGTTCATCATTTTAACACACTCGGTATTTGCTTTTTTTTTTTTTTTTTTTTAATCCAAGATTTATCTCAAATGGTTGAAATGGCTCTGAGCACTAGGCCACTCAACATCTGAGATCAGTCCCCTAGGACCTAGGACTTAGAACTACTTAAACCTAACTAATCTAAGGACATCACACACATCCATGCCCGAGGCAGGATTCGAACCTGCGACCGTAGCGGCCGCGCGGTTCCAGACTGAAGCGCCTAGAACCGCTCGGCCGCACCGGCCGGCAGATTTATCTCACATTCTTTCTTTAAACTGTTGTTTCTTTGTTATAACTTTCCTGTTCAGAGTAAGAGTCTCTGCCGCATGTATTCTCCGCTCAAATGACAGTGCAGTATAACAACAATGCAGTAGTGTCTAATTTTGGCCTTTGGGGCGAAATAATTAACGATATTTCAACAAAGACAGGGAAGAAGTACGCTGTAGACCAATGAAAGAAACTCTGTCAATGGCAAAAGCATAAAATGAAGAAGGGGCCGTTCACACGAAGCGAGTAATCCGTATGACTTTGTCATCAAAACAAAGATTCGTATTTCAGACGAAATGGTGAATAACATTTGAACATCAGAGGTGCAAATATGCTCTATATACGTTTACATATCGATAACGGAAACGTCAATATGCGTCAAAGTAGAATGTGAAAGATACGCCGCCCACAAATAGGGTTATTTCCTAAGTTAGCAGGATAATGACGTATCCACTTAACAGCTGTTCATCGGCTAACACACAATATTCTCCCACCGAAAAGTGTTGGCAACATGTGCTGTATACCGCGAACAAGCGCAGCATTTGGATGGCACTTTGCAGAGTTCAGTCGTTGAAGAATAACTACTTTTACGCTTCTGTGCGTGCACTTGTTTGCCAAATATCTCTAGGATAAAAACTGTGTGCCAGACTGAGACTCGAACTAGGGACCTTTGAATTGCGCGGGCAAGTGCTCTACCAACTACTCGGTCCAGCACACAGTTTTAATTTGCCAGGAAGTTTCATATAAGCGCACACTCCGCTGCAGAGTGAAAATCTCATTCTGGAAACATCCCCCAGGCTGTGGCTAAGCCATACCTCCACAATATCCTTTCTTTCAGGAGTGCTAGTTCTGCAAGGTTCGCAGAAGAGCTTCTGTAAAGTTTGGAAGGTAGGAGACGAGGTACTGGCAGAAGTAAAGCTGTGAGGACGGGGCGTGAGTCGTGCTTGGGTAGCTCAGTTGGTAGAGCACTTGCCCGCGAAAGGCAAAGGTCCCCAGTTCTAGTCTCGGTCCGGCACACAGTTTTAATCTGCCAGGAAGTTTCATATCAGCGCACGCTCCACTGCAGAGTGAAAATCTCAATCTCTAGGGTAGGTTCTGTGCTGAGAAATATTTCTTGAGGTAAGCCATTGCACTACTCAACTTGCTGATTATAAGGTTATCAGATTGTGAAACTTGAGCGTTAACCTAATATACTGCCCAGAAACTTGTCCGAGCGAGGGCCTTCTCGAAGTGACGAATAGCAGTGTGCAGAACTAATTAAGTCGCAGTAAGCCCCGTCCCCCGCCTGCTGCACACACACACACACACACACACACACACACACACACACACAAGATGTCCGCCAAGTGCACCCAGCTCTTGCGAGTCCGCCCTAAAATTCAAACCCTCGCCTCAATAGCGACTCTATATTTGGAGATGAGGAAAGTTAAATTATGGCGGAATCGCGTGGGCGCTAATTCAGCGCCCCCTCCTATTGGTCGTCGGGTCGTGAAAGTCGCTCACCGTGCTTGCGCTGCGCCCGAAATATGAAACACTTTGCCAGACCCTGCGTGGCGGAGATAGAGGGAGGGGTGCGGGAGGCTGTTCTCACGGGCAATTTGACTTGACAAATGTTGTCTCGCCGCCTGACAGGTGCCTCGAGGGCCGCGCTCGGAATATGCAATTCGCCACCCTGCTTGCAGCCAAGTTGTGCCACAAGGATTATACGCGGCCTCGCCGGCTGAAACTGGCTGTGGTAGGGGGGGGGGAGGGGGGGGAGGGGGGGGGAGCCGTGTGGCGAGAAATGGCGCCGACGAGAAACGCAGTTTGCGGGTTTTATGTCGCTTCCACTGTGAAACTTAGGGTGCCGTGTTTTCAACAGCCCTCGAGCTCGGCAAAAGAAATGAGCCAGCCACCGCAGCACACCGCAATTCCAAATGCAAATTCCGAGGTTTTGTCCAAACAATTTCCTAAGCTAACTGCGAAGACACCTATTTTGTGTATATATTTCAGCAGATTTTGCGAAATTGGCAGCCTCTATTTGTTAACCGACAAATTTGAATTGGCGACCATCGGCTACACGAAGTTTTGGTATCGTGTTTTCGAGAAGACATGCGATGTCGTCATCGCTAACTTGTTTTGCTTTTGTACAGACACAGAAAGTGATAACTTTCATAACCGGTTTCTGCTGTACATGTTCACTCTTCAGATTGTATAGGTCATTACCGGTATTTACACTCTTTTCTTGATAAACTCTTTCGAATTCTGAGGATGGCAGGGGTAAAATACAGGGAGCGAAAGGCTATTTACAATTTGTACAGAAACCAGATGGCAGTTATAAGAGTCGAGGGGCATGAAAGGGAAGCTGTGGTTGGGAAGGGAGTGAGCCCATCCCCGATGTTATTCAATCTGTGTATTGAGCAAGCAGTAAAGGAAACAAAAGAAAAATTTGGAGTAGGAATTAAAATCCATGGAGAAGAAATAAAAACTTTGAGGTTCACTGATGACATTGTAATTCTGTTAGAGACAACAAAGAACTTGGAAGAGCAGTTGAATGGAATGGATAGTGTCTTGAAAAGAGGATATAAGATGAACATCAACAAAAGCAAAACGAGGATAATGGAATGTAGTCGAATTAAATCGGGTGATGCTGCCGGAATTAGATTAGGAAATGAGACACTTAAAGTAGTAAAGGAGTTTTGATATTTTGGGAATAAAATAACTGATGATGGTCGAAGTAGAGAGGATATAAAATGTAGACTGGCAATGGCAAGGAAAGTGTTTCTGAAGAAGAGAAATTTCTTAACATCGAGTATAGATTTTAGTGTCAGTAAGTCGTTTCTGTAAGTATTTGTATGGAGTGTAGCCATGTGTGGAAGTGAAACGTGGACGATAAATAGTTTAGACAAGAAGAGAATAGAAGCTTTCGAAATGTGGTGCTGCAGAAGAATGCTGAAGATTAGATGGGTAGATCACATAACTAATGAGGAGGTATTGAATAAAATTGAAGAGAAGAGAAATCTGTGGCACAACTTGACTAGAGGAAGGGATCGGATGGTAGGGCATATTCTGAGGCATCAAGGTATCACCAATTTAGTATTGGAGGGCAGCGTGGAGGGTAAAAATCGTAGAGGGAGACCAAGAGATGAATACACTAAACAGATTCAGAAGGATGTAGGTTGCAATAGGTACTGGGAGACGAAGAAGTTTGCACAGGATAGAGTAGCATGGAGAGCTGCATCAAACCAGTCTCTGGACTGAAGACCACAACAACAACATGTTGATGGGGAGGTCCCATACTCCGAGTTCTAGTGCAGGTGGTTTGCTCTTGCCTTCGTCCGACCGTAATGGGGATGAATGATGATGGTGAAGACGACACAACACCCAATCGAGGCAGGGAAAAATCCCTGACCCCACAAGGAATCCAACCCGGGACCCCGAGCGCGGGAAGCGCGAACGCTATTGCAAGACCACGAACTGCGGACATTTTCTCGAATACTCTGCAATAAACTGTGGTCGGCAGAGGGTTGATACAACCACTTTTAGACTGTGTTTGCCTTTTCACTCTCGAATAGCACATGTAAAAAATCAACACCCTAATCTTTTTGATTTCTCTTATATTATTAGGTCGGCCATTCCCCGCTATGTCACTGGGAGCCAGCAAAATATTTTGGCATCCGCAGAAGAAAGTTGATGACTGTAATTTCTTGAATGATCTCGCCTCGACGAAAAATTCTTTTGTTGTAATTGTTGCAATCCCAACTCGCATTTCATACCCGTGACATTCTCTCACCTAGTTCGTGATAGTACAAACTGAACTACCCTTCTTTGACCCATGTCGATGTCCTCCGGCAATTCTATTTGCCACTGATTACGGAACAGGACGAACCAGCGTGGTGTAGGCGGTTCATTTAGTAGATTTGTTTCATCTTCTACGTGTTCTGCCATCAAAATACATTCACTGATTCGCCTTCGCAACAACATTTTCTAAGGAATGGTTCCAACGTGCATTTATAATGCCTAGGTATTTGGTTGAACTGACGAATTTTAAATAATCATGCAACAGAAGTGCATTGTATTTTTCAGCGCTAATGTGCAGGGCCCCACACTTTTTATTGTTCAGGTCAAATGCCCCTTTTCCCACCATGCAGATGTCTTGCGTAAATAATTTTGTAATTAGTATTTATCTTCTGACGAATAAACGGTAAACGATGGCATCATCTGCGAACAGCCCAAGAGGGCTACTCAAAGCGTCTTCTTAGTTGTTTATGTAGATTAGGAACAGCAGAGGTCTTATAACACTTCCTTGGGGAAACCCAGAAATCACTACTGTTTCACTCGATGGCCTCCCATCTGTTACTACGAACTTTGACCTTTCTGAAACAGAAGCACGAATACACTAGCACAACTGAGACGATACTCCTCAGGCAGGTAATCTGACAGGTCTGACAGGCAGACGCTTGTGAGGAATGGTATCAAAAGCACTAAGAAAATCTAGACATATGAAATGAATTTGAGATACCCTGTCGATGGCGTTCCTTATTTCATGTATTGTAACTGAAGAGCCAAATGTGTTTCACAGGTATTTTCTGAACTTGTGGTGGCTGCGTATCAATAGGTCGTTTTCATCTAGTTATGATATTCGAACATGGTATGCGTTCCAAAATCCTGCTACAGATCGATGTCAGTAATAATAGGTTTGTAATTCAGCAAATTACTTCCGTTTCTATTCATGTGTGTTGATGTGACCTGTGCAACTTTCCAATCTTTAGGTAAGGATCTCTCGTCGAGCGAGTGGTTGTATATGATTGCTAAAAATAGAGCTGTTTCATCAGTATACTTCGAAAGGAACATAACTGGTTTACAATCTGGGCGGAAGACTTGCCTTTATTAAGTCACTTCAGGTGCTTCGCTACACCGAGGGTGTCTACTTCCAAATTTGTTAATAAATTATTGTCATCAGTATATGCAGGCAGTCTTTGTTCCTTAAACATTTGTACTGATTCTCTGCATTTGAGAATCCTAGCAAACATAAAGGGATATTTTGCATTTGCCATCAACAAATGACTAACTTTTTCCGACACCCTATCCAACACCTAGCACGGTGATGACGTGTTAACTAACGTGAAGCCTGTTTCATTACCTTTGGTTATATTCAGGGTGAGTTAACATTGTTTCCATGTGCGATTTTTTTGCATTCTGCAATTTTCTAATGATGCTATCTCCCTTAGAGACTAAATATCAGCCGAACAAATACTTGAAAGAGACCTTTGAGAGCCGCGTGCATTGGCCGCGTGGTTTGAGGCTTCATGTCACGAACTGCGAGGCCCCTCCCGGAGGTTCGAGTCTTCCCTCGGCCATAGGTATGTGTGTTGTTCTTAGCATAAGTTAGTTTAAGTAATGTGTAAGACTAGGGACCAATGACATCAGTAGTTTGGCCCCTTAGGTACTCACATACATTTGAAAATTGTAGAAATTTGAGGCTGAAAATGATCAGTATTTTCTGTAGGTGACTTTTTCTAAACCTTGCAAAAGTGCCCCTCTGTATCGATACAGCCCTGATTCCACGTAGTACTTTGTACTGCAATAGCCGTTCCTTGTTTCTACTGGTTCTGACGTTCCCTCAGAAGTTACGTCGCTGCACCAGAATCTTAAATCACTGAGCTAGTCCACCACTCCTAGTGACCACTCATCGACATAGCTGCAATTTCATGTAGTACTACTCCTTATAGGAGACATGAATCACGATGAAGATACTGTTTAGACTTTTGGGACATCCTGTGAATTATGATGTTTTAAAGGTTTTGTTCATTTATTAGTATTAAAGTTGCGCCTTACCAAAACTACAGTTTGGTAGTTGTGGTACACTGTATCAGTGAAAAGTAAATGTTAGGATTACTGATGGCATCGGTAGCGTTGGTAGGGAAAGGAACACAAATGAATGTGTAAGAGAGGAAATTGGAGCCCACGACTTCTTTTATTTGCGTATAATTAGGGCCGCACATCATTCAGTGTTAGTCTATTATGTATTTTATATCGTTAGAGAATATAAATTGCATTTCATAAGTGTTAAAAATTGGTTGTTTTCGTAATTTCTGCACTTTCATGTAACCAAAGCAATTACTTTAGATGCAAGAATAGTTTCCGTGCACAAGTATAAGAAATATATACAATCATTGTTGTTATTTTATACTCAATAATATGTTGTTCACGATGATCAAAGACAAGAGTTTCCTGTTATGATTAATAAATGCAGATATTTTGTATTAATAACCGGCCGATGTGGCCGAGCAGTTCTAGGCGCTTCGGTCGCAGGTTCGAATCCTGACTCGGGCATGGATGTGTGTGATGTCCTTAGATTAGTTAGCTTTAAGTAGTTCTTAGTTCTAGGGCACTGAGAACCTCAGATGTTAAGTCCCATAGTGCTCAGAGCCATTTGAACCTTTTTTTTTTTTTTTTGGATGAATACCAGAAACAATTTTGATGTAAGTTCGGCGAAATATTGATGCGATGTTTGATATGTTTTTGTTTTGTGGTTCTTTTTACCTTTTTGTTGTGAAAATGGCACTTTCTAGCGTTATTTGACAAATCTATATTGTTTTCTTAATTTTTACTACAACATCCCTCTGTTTCACGTTACAGATTTTCGAATAAAACATAAATTATAAATTACCGATTTCAGTTTTGCTATAAATACTGTGCACTTTTAAGTAACAAATGGTTCAAATGGCTCTGAGCACTATGGGACTCAACATCTTAGGTCATAAGTCCCCTATAACTTAGAACTACGTAAACCTAACTAACCTAAGGACATCACACACACCCATGCCCGAGGCAGGATTCGAACCTGCGACCGTATCAGTCCCGCGGTTCCGGACTGCAGCGCCAGAACCGCACGATCACCGCGGCCGGCTTTTAAGTAAAAGACAGCAGAATAGCTATATGAAACAAAAATGTAGGTTGCCCAGTCCTTTATATATCCTCAATCAATTTCTAAACGGTTCACAGCTTCCGATTTCCAGGGGAATCTAGTAACTCACTGATCGCATATGTAAATAAAGCAATGCTGTGAGGTAACGCGCGATAGATATGCAAGATACCCAGTGCGCAGGTAATGCGGGAACGAACTTAACTGCCGGCAGCAGTGGCCGAGCGGTTCTGGGCGCTTCAATCCCGAACCGCGCTGCTGCTACTGTCGCTGGTTCGAGTCCTGCCTTGGGCATGGATGTGTGTGATGTCCTTAGGTTGGTTAGGTTTGTTTCTATGTCTAGGCGACTGATGACCTCAGTTGTTACGTCCCATAGTGTTTAGAGCCATTTGAACCATTTGAACAAACTTAACTGACCAAAGTTACTAGAACTACTGTAGTCAACTCTTACTGATGGTAGTCTACGATAGTCTATAGTAGTTTTATAGCCCTAATTAGTAGTAACTAGCTATACATGCACCCCCCCCCCCCAAACACACACACACACACACACACACACACACACACACACACACACACCACGTCACGAATCGGGCGGTCACTCCCGCCGGAGGTTCGAGTCCTCCCTCCGATATGGGTGTGTGTGTTGTGTTTAGCGTTTAAGTAGTTTGTAAGTCTAGGGACGGATGACCTCAGCAGTTTGGTCCCAAACGAATTCACACACATTTCAACATTTTTTGAACAACACACACTCGCGTGGGCACACTTCTACTTTTCTTGTAGCACGCTGTCCTCCAGCGATAGTCCGCAGATAAAAAACACGTTGGGCAGTTTATGAGTAGGGCTGAGAGGGAAACACCAGAGGTCGGTGTCGGCAGCAGCGGCAACTGCTGGTGGGGCTAACAAGCGCCTCTACCCACGCGCGCCGACCGCAAGCAGCGGCCATTGGGCGGTTACTGCCGCCCTGAGCGCCGCCTTACGATCCACTAAATTTCCCGACAGCTTGAAAGAAGCGCCGGGGAGGCGCCGTGCCGGCTGCAGAGTTACGGCCACTCCGGCGAGGCACGTGGCCGCAGGGTCACCTCCCTGCTGCCAGGATCAAGTCATTGCCGTCGTCTCCGCATCCTTATCCCTTCCCGGGGAATTGTGGACCGTCTGCCTTACGACCGTATGGTGCCATTGTCCTACCACTGAACCGGAAGTCTTAAAATACACTATAATCTAACTAAATAAACGTCAGAGGCAAAATACAGTACCTACTCTTCCAGTTGATACACATGGATTTTATTTGTTTATTTAAGATTACACACAATATTATTCGATGGATAAAACTGTAGAGCAATCCATAGCAGTAAGCTTGCTCATGAATCACTCTATAGATTAGTGAAAACCGTATCAGAAGAACTGTAACGCTACTTGATATTAGCCTTCAAGGTATAGAATTTTGTTTATAATTACAGTAGCTACATTGATTGCCAGAACAATATGACCATCGACCTGCTATCGATATAACCCCGTCCAGGCGATAGTAACGTCGCCAGTGGAGGAATGACTGCTAGTCGGTCACACGCACGATACATGTACACTACGCCCATTAAAATAGCTACACCAAGAAGAAATGCAGATAATAAACGGGTATTCATTGGACAAATATCTATTATACTAGAACTGACATGTGATTATATTTTCACGCAATTTGGGTGCATAGATCCTGAGAAATCGGTACCAAGAACACCCAACTCTGCCCGTAATAACGGCCTTGATACGCCTGGGAATTGAGTCAGAGCTCGGATGGCGTGTACAGGTACAGCTTCCCATGCAGCTTCAACACGATACAAAAGTTCATCAAGAGTAGTGACTGGCGTATTGTGACGAGCCAGTTGCTCGGCCACCATTGACCAGACGTTTTCAATTGGTGATAGGTCTGGAGAATGTGCTGGCCAGGGCAGCAGTCGAACATTTTCTGTATCCAGAAATGCCCGTATAGGACCTGCAACATCCAGTCGTGCATTATCCTTCTGAAATGTAGGGTTTCGCAGGGATCGAATGAAGGGTAGAGCCACGGGTCGTAACACAATGTAACGTCCACTGTTCAAAGAGGTGACCGTGACGTGTAACCAATGGTACCCCATACCATCACGCCGGGTGATACGCCAGTATGGCGATGACGAATACACGCTTCCAATGTGCTTTCACGCGATGTCGCCAAACACGGATGCGATCATCATGATGCTGTAAACAGAACTTGGATTCATCCGATAAATGACGTTTTGCCATTCGTGCACCCTGGTTCGTTGTTGAATACACCATCGCAGGCGCTCCTGTCTGTGATGCAGCGTCAAGGGTAACCGCAGCCATGGTCTCCGAGCTGATAGTCCATGCTGCTGCATATGTCGTCGTACTGTTCGTGCAGATGGTTGTTGTCTTGCAAACGTCCCCATCTGTTGACTCAGGGATCGAGACGTGGCTGCACGATCCGTTACAGCCATGCGGATAAGATGCCTGTCATCTCTAGTGATACGAGGCCGGTGGGATCCAGCACGGCGTTCCGTATT
Organism: Schistocerca cancellata; assembly: GCF_023864275.1. Classification (NCBI taxonomy): domain Eukaryota; kingdom Metazoa; phylum Arthropoda; class Insecta; order Orthoptera; family Acrididae; genus Schistocerca; species Schistocerca cancellata. The sequence continues at coordinate 347,144,890 of NC_064634.1, read as the reverse complement.
ACCCTCCTGAACCCACCGATTCCATATGCTTCTAACAGTCATTGTATCTCGACCAACGCGAGCAGCAATATCGCGATACCATAAACCGCAATCGTGATAGGCTACAATCCGACCTTTATCAAAGTCGGAAACGTGATGGCACGCGTTTATCCTCCTTACACGAGGCATCACAACAACGTTTCACCAGGCAACGCCGGTCAACTGCTGTTTGTGTATCAAAAATCGGTTGGAAACTTTCCGCATGTTAGCACGTTGTAGGTGTCGCGACCAGCGCCAACCTTGTGTGAATGCTCTGAAAAGCCAATCATTAGCATATCACAGCATCTTCAACCTGTCGGTTAAATTTCGCGTCTGTAGCACATCTTCGTGGTGTAGCAGTTTTAATGGCCAGTAGTGTAATATCAGTGAGCGGGTTGCCCGTGTGTAGAATGGGGAGGGCGCGCGATGTATCTGAGTTTGATCGAGGGCACACTGTGACGGCCCAGGGGTGGGCACAAGCGTTTCGGAAATTGCACGACTTGTCGGGTTTCGAGGAATGCTATAGTGAGCGTCTTCAGTACGTGGTGAAACCACGTCCAGACGTAGTTGGGTTGGGCTAACACCGCTCATTTCAGATGTCGGACGTCCTAGGCTGGGCAGACTGATAAAACAGGACAGGTCGCGAACTGTGGCGGAGCTAACGTCAGACTGTAAAGCTGGGCAGAGTTCAGTGCCCCGAAAACTCCTGACGATGGGCCTCCGCTGCCGACGACACATTCACGTGCGAATGTTAACATCATAACATCGGCAGCTACGACTGAAATGTGCACGTGACCATAAGCACTGGACGTTCGCGCAGTGGCAGAGCGCTGCATGGTCAGATGAATTCCGATACCTCATTCGTCATGCCGATAGGAGGGCGCGAATCCGTCGTCTTGGAGGGGAACACTCCTTGACGCCTCTACCGCGCGACGGAGTCAAGCGGGCGGCGGCTCCGTATATTCTGCGGAACATTCACGTGGGCATCTATGGGTCCAGAGGAGCTGGTCAAAGGCACCATGACCGTCAATTATCATCATCATCATCAACGGTTAAGGAGTATACTACACTGGTTGCAGACCACGTACACCCATCATAACGTACATGTTTCCCGACGGCAGATGCATTTTTCAACAAGTTTAAGCCCCATGTCATAGGGCAGGAGTGTGATGGAGTGGTCCGAGGAACACAGGTCCGATTTCTAATTTATGTGCTGGTTCCCCAACTCGCCAGACCTGAACCTGATCGAACATATCTGGGATGTGACTGAACGTGGCGTCAAAATTGATCGTCCTCGTCCCCGGAATTTACGAGAATTAGGTAACTTGTGTGTGAAAATGTGATGCCAATTGGTTTGTCCACCTCTGACACGGATATGGTTCAAATGGCTCTAAGCACTATGGGACTTAACATATGAGGTCATCAGTCCCCTGGTCTTAGAACAACTTAAACCTAACTAACCTAAGGACATAACACACATCCACGCCCGAGGCAGGATTCGAACCTGCGACCGTAGCAGCAGCACGGTTCCGGACTGAAACGCCTAGAACCGCCCGGTCACAGCGGCCGGCACACACACAATATATCATTGGCCAAGACATCAAATGAGAAATCCTAAATCCTACCCTTATCACTCGTGTCATGTACCAAACAAATATGTTAAGTTATTGTTGTCACGTAGTGTTGTCTGTGCGTGTTGATGGTATCTTTGTCTCTAGTCTTTTGTTTCCCACAGACTAGCATTTCTTGTGTTCGCCAGTCAGTCGTTTCCTGACGAGGACACATTCCGATTAGGAATAACCATATTAGTAGAACTAAACTACAGTTTGTTTGGATTTCACCCATAGAAAAACTATAGTTAAATATTTATTGACGTAAGTTGCTCATATCAAAATACTTGGTTTGGAATCCTTTACCCTTTGTACACTGTTGAACCTAAATTGACGGGACGTCCCATACAAACAGCACGTTGCACTCATGCTATAGGAGAAGTCCAGCAAGAGATATTCCAGTCTTGTCTTTGGTGAACTCCTCTCTCGTTGGGCTTCTCCAGGAATGTGCTTTATGCCGAATAGTTTGTTCATTAAACCCGGAGTGATAATTTACGGTAACCTCTAAGGTTTCGCTCTGAAACACGGTTTGCAGGGAACGACGCCGCCTGATTTACGTTTATTGCCCCTGATGCCAGAATTGCTGCGGCCGAATAAACCGCTGCGTTGCCAGCAATTTCTAATTTTTTTGTTTCTGCAAACGAGCGTAATGTAGCACGTGCCACCGGTTACACCGGTGTTCTCTCCAGTAACTGAACAGAGAAAACTGTGCGTTCAGCACAGCAGCAGTACACCGGCCTGTAAGAAGCTGAAAACACATCAGTGAGTATCTTTAACATGCAAAATCAGAGAAAATTATTTACCAGAACTACTCTTTCTTTTGGGATATTTACGTAGGGTGAGGGGGTTTGTAAAGTGATATATTATTGCACTCCGTCTTCAGGCCACGAGTGGCCTACCGGGACCATCCGACTGCCGTGTCATCCTCGGAGGTGGATGCGGATAGGAGGGACGTGGGATCAGCACACCGCTCTGCTGGTCGTTATGATGGTATTCTTGATCGAAGCCGCTACTATTCGGTCGAGTAGCTCCCCAATTGGCATCACGAGGCTGAGTGCACCCCGAAACATGGCAACAGCGCATGGCGGCTCGATCGTCACCCATCCATGCGCCGGCCACGACCAACAGCGCTTAACTTCGGTGATCTCACTGGAACCGGTGTATCCACTGCGGCAAGGCCGTTGCCCGATATATTATTGGTACCTTAAAATGTTTGACTGGCATTCATTGCATAGGGGACTCATGGTTCAGTATAACGCTTCTCGGCGGTGTGTCTGTGTTGATTTCTACATTGACGGAAAAATCTCAGCACCAAGAAATAAATATTGTAGAGTAATGAAATTTGGACATAACATATTGAAGTGGTTATCGTTGCAAGATTATGCGAAATGCTGGTAGATTATAACAGGTGTAACCACGTGAATGTTGATTGCAAGCAAACGCACTTGCATTGTCTCGTACAGGTGCCAGAAGTCAATTGGTGGGTTGGAGTTCCATGCCTGCAGCACTTGCTCGGTCAGTAATCGGACGATAATTGCTGGTTGTGGTTGCAGTTGTCGTCCAGTGATGTCCCACACGTGCTCGATGGGAGGCAGAACTAGAGATCGAGCAGGCCAGGGCAACATGTCGACATTCAGCAGAGTATGTTGGGCTACAACAGCGGTACGTGGGCGAGCGTTATCCTGTTGGAAAACACTTCGCGGAATGCTGTTCATGAACGGCAGCGCAACAGGTCAGATCACCAGACTGACGTACAGATATACTGACAGAGAGTGCGGGATAACCATGAGAATGGTCTTGTTGTCATACGAAATCTCATCCCAGACCATAACCCCAGATTTAGGTTCAGTGCGCCTAGGCCGCAGACAGGTCGGCTGCAGGCGCTCACCTGGCCTCCTCCTAACCAACACACACCCGTCACTGCCACCGAGGCAGAACCGGCTTTCATCAGAAAACACAAAAGACCCCACGCTCTGCTTTCTCGCTTGATATCACTGAAATCGTGGTTTGGGTAAAGTGAAATGCACGCTACGGGGCGTCTGGCTCGGAGCTGTGCTCGAAGTAATCGATTTTTAACATTTCGTCGTGTCACTGTGGCGCCAACTGCTACGCGAATTGTTTCTGAAGACTTGATACGACGTGCCACAGCGTACGTAGAACACGAGGGTCTTTCCTCTCGGTAGTGAATTGTGGCATCCAGAGCCCCCTCTTCTTCACGAACACTGCCAGCAATCATGTATAGTGATTACATTCGCGTGAAGTATTTCTGCAATATCGCATCCAGCTTCTTGTGGCTCTATTATACGACCTCACAATGGTGAAAGGGAGTAGTGGTGGTAAGGAGAATTTTGTAGTAATTTGTAGTCTTATTCTCCTCAAAGACGAGACTCCTGACTCTGTTACTATGGAGACGTCAGAGATACCTTGCGGTGAGTAAAGAACTCAGATGTCAAAGAAACGCAACCAGAATTCGTATCAAGGTAACGTACCAACTAACAATGAAGCGACAACAGTCAATTTTTTACAAACTCTTGAGATTTCTACTTCACAGTAACTTAATTGCGATAAAAGGCGACATTGGCTGTATATAATTTACTTAAGATCTTATTTTTGCCCAGATTTTGGTCATGATGACCGAAACCAGTAACCACCAATAGAAAGAAAAGGAAGTATGTTTAAGACTGTTGCTGATCGTTCTTAACACTCGGCAGTCACACGAACGTAAGCAGGGTAAATTATGCTTAACAAACGATATGAGCAGAAAGTTTACATCAAAAATAACAAAAAAATAGTGTAAGTTAGTACCCGAGAGGAATATTTTGGAAAATGGGTGTTTCGTAATTTCATTATTGCTCTTGATGTTTGTAACGTGCTATTTCTACGTACTTATTGCTTCTACCGAAATGTTACAAGGAAAATGGCGAAAACTAATCAGTTTTTACAGCCTCCACTCAATGGTCAGAGGCCTGCCCTCGCGACAGTAACTTTCAAGACACACTCCATTTTATTTGGACCGATTGTAAATTGAAGTTCTTACTCTCATAGCGAAACAAAGATTTTTTGGCAGACTGTATTTCAGGTATTGACTTACACACAAAAGGCCCCGTACATGAAGAGTTAACTGGTCTTCACAAATCCAAGCTATTCAGTTCGTCCTTTTTATGATATGGAAGACAATGGTGCAATGCAATATCGTGTCACAGTTTGACAACGGTATCAATATACTCCATCTCCCCCATCGGCGTACGCCGAATATTGTACCGTTTGATTCACTGTTACAGAGACTGTGACGTGGCAGGCGAATACTTAACTGAAGATTTTCGGCCCAATCATTTATGGAGACCCCATGCAGGCGTTTAAATTCCGTACTACGAAAAAATGATTATTACCAAGTGCCGATGTTCAGCAGGAGAGCAGCTTTGCCTGATTTGTTTGTAGATGAACATCTTCAGTGACAGATGTTTCTCGTGGTTAGTTACAAATCTTGCTCAAATCGGTGACTGTAATTTACCAAAGGAGTTACTAATACTGCGGAGATCACGGATCGAGTTACATCGGCATTGCTTCATTATGAATTTTCGAGTCATAGTCAAACTTATGAGGCTCGTATCTTATAAAGTTGCGAATGGGAGCTATACAAAGGGGTGGACAAAAATGTGGGAACATCATAATCACGACAAATTACCATGTCTCATATGGTGTACGAGAACCATTGGCTTTAAAAAACAACTTCCAGTACTGTCGGAATTCATAAATACAGGTCCTGAAAAATAGAGACAAGTTCGTGAAATGATGGTGGATAGCGATGGCGCATCCTTATCTCCAAATTAGACGACGAAGGCTCAATAGTATTGAGGTCTGGTGACTGAGGTGGCCAGAGGAGATGGGACAGTTTCTCCTGAAACTCACAAAACCAGATATGGACGATGCGAGTTTTGTGAACATGGCGTTGTCGTCTTAAAACACAGTCACCATTGTTGAACCAGTCATCTCCTTCGTCAGATAACCTCTCCCGTCGCAAATTTTTCTTTTGCTTCTTTGCATTCGTGCGCTTTTTCTCCCCTGCAGTGAACTGACATAACTGTCTCTTCACTGTAAACTCATGAAATTTATTCCGTATTTACTAGCGGTCTTCATCAGCAAAGAAACAGCCATTACTTCTTTTGTCGTTTCGCTAATTTTGACTTTGTGCCCCTCTGTCTTCTTTTTCTAATATCTGAGGTTGCCTCCACAAGAGAAACACATAATAAAAGAACTGCACGTGACGTGGGGCAGGTTGTTACGCTCTGTTGTCTTCAGTCCAGAGACTGTTTTGACGAAGCTCTCCATTCTACACTATCTTGTGCAAGCATCTTCATCTTCCAGTACCTACCGCAACCTACAATCTTCTGAATCTACATCTACATTTATACTCCGCAAGCCACCCAACGGTGTGTGACGGAGGGCACTTTACGTGCCACTGTCATTACCTCCATTTCCTGTTTCAGTCGCGTATGGTTCGCGAGGAGAACGACTGTCTGAAAGCCTCCGTGCGCGCTCTAATCTCTCTAATTTTACATTCGTGATCTCCTCGGGAGGTATAAGTAGGGGGAAGCAATGTATTCGATACCTCACCCAAAAACGCACCCTCTCGAAACCTGGCGAGCAAGCTACACCGCGATGCAGAGCGCCTCTCTTGCAGAGTCTGCCACTTGAGTTTGTTAATCATCTCCGTAACTTTATCACGGTTACCAGATAACCCTGTGACGAAACGCGCCGCTCTTCTTTGGATCTTCTCTATCTCCTCCGTCAACCCGATCTGGTACGGATCCCACACTGATGAGCAATACTCAAGTATAGGTCGAACAAGTGTTTTGTAAGCCACCTCCTTTGTTGATGGACTACATTTTCTAAGGACTCTCCCAATGAATCTCAACCTGGTACCCGCCTTACCAACAATTAATTTTATATGATCATTCCACTTCAAATCGTTCCGCACGCATACTCCCAGATATTTTACAGAAGTAACTGCTACCAGTGTTTGTTGCGCTATCATATAATCATACAATAAAGGATCCTTCTTTCTATGTATTCGCAATACATTACATTTGTCTATGTTAAGGGTCAGTTGCCACTCCCTGCACCAAGTGCCTATCCGCTGCAGATCTTCCTGCATTTCGCTACAATTTTCTAATGCTGCAACTTCTCTGTATACTACAGCATCATCCGCGAAAAGCCGCATGGAACTTCCGACACTATCTACTAGGTCATTTATATATATATATATATTGTGAAAAGCAATGGTCCCACAACACTTCCCTGTGGCACGCCAGAGGTTACTTTAACGTCTGTAGACGTCTCTCCATTGATAACAACATGCTGTGTTCTGTTTGCTAAAAACTCTTCAATCCAGCCACACAGCTGGTCTGATATTCCGTAGGCTCTTACTTTATCAGGCGACAGTGCGGAACTGTATCGAACGCCTTCCGGAAGTCAAGAAAAATAGCATCTACCTGGGAGCCTGTATCTAATTTTTCTGGGTCTCATGAACAAATAAAGCGAGTTGGATCTCACACGATCGCTGTTTCCGGAATCCATGTTGATTCCTACATAGTAGATTCTGGGTTTCCAAATCGACATGATACTCGAGCAAAAAACATGTTCTAAAATTCTACAACAGATCGAAGTCAGAGATTTAGGTCTATAGTTTTGCGCATCTGCTCGACGACCCTTCTTGAAGACTGGGACTACCTGTGCTCTTTTCCAATCATTTGGAACCTTCCGTTCCTCTAGAGACTTGCGGTACGCGGCTGTTAGAAGGGGGTCAAGTTCTTTCGCGTACTCTGTGTAGAATCGAAATGGTATCCAGTCAGGTCCAGTGGACTTTCCTCTGTTGAGTGATTCAAGTTGCTTTTCTATTCCTTGGACACTTATTTCCATGTCAGCCATTTTTTCGTTTGTGCGAGGATTTAGAGAAGGAACTGCAGTGTGGTCTTCCTCTGTGAAACAGCTTTGGAAAAAGGTGTTTAGTATTTCAGCTTTACGCGTGTCATCCCCTGTTTCAATGCCTTCATCATCCCGAAGTGTCTGGATATGCTGTTTCGAGCCACTTACTGATTTAATGTAAGACCAGAACTTCCTAGGATTTTCTGTCAAGTCGGTACATAGAATTTTACTTTCGAATTCACTGAACGCTTCACGCATAGCCCTCCTTACGCTAATTTTGACATCGTTTAGCTTCTGTTTGTCTGAGAGGTTTTGGCTGCGTTTAGACTTGGAGTGAAGCTCTCTTTGCTTTCGCAGTAGTTTCCTAACTTTGTTGTTGTACCACGGTGGGTTTTTCCCGTCCCTCACAGTTTTACTCGGCACGTACCTGTCTAAAACGCATTTTACGATTGCCTTGAACTTTTTCCATAAACACTCAACATTGTCAGTGTCGGAACAGAAATTTTCGTTTTGATCTGCTTAGTGTATTCATCTCTTGGTCTCCCTCTACGACTTTTACCCTCCACGCTGCCCTCAAGTACCAGACTGGTGATCCCTTGATGCCTCAGAACATGTCCTACCAACCGATCTCTCCTTCTAGTCAAGTTGTACCACAAATTCCTCTTCTCTCCCATTCTATTCAGTACCTCCTTGTTAGTTATGTGGTCTGTCCATCGGATCTTCAGCATTCTTCTGTAGCACTATATCTCGAAAGCCTCTATTCTCTTCTTGTCTAAACTATTTATCATCCATGTTTCACTTCCATACAGGGGTACACTCTATACAAATACTTTCAGGAAAGACTTTCTGACACTTAAATCTACACTCGATGTTAACAAATGTCTCTTCTTCAGAAACGCTTTCCTTGCCATTGTCAGTCTACATTTTATATCTACATCTACATGGATACTCTGCAAATCACATTTAAGTGCCTGGCAGAGGATTCACCGTACTACCTTCACGATTCTCTATTATTCCAATCTCGTATAGCGCGCGGGAAGAATGAACACGTATATGAGCTCTGATTTCTCTTATTTTTTCTTTGTGATCGGACCTCCCTATGTAAGTCGGTGTCAACAAAATATTTTCGCATTCGGAGGAGAAAGTTGGTGATTGGAATTTCGTGAGAAGATTCCGTCCCAACGAAAAACGCCTTTCTTTTAATGATGTACATCCCAAATCCTGTATCATTTCTGTGATACTCTCTCCCACATTTCGCGATAATACAAAACAATATCCTCTCTACTTCGACCACCACCAGTTATTTGGCTCCCCAAATAGCAAAACTCATCTACTACTACAAGTGTCTCATTTTCTAACCTAATTCCTCAGCATCACCTCATTTAATTCGACTAACAACTAGCCCCAATGAAATTGTGACGAACTGTCCCGTACGCCGCCATTTGGTATTCAGTTACAGATCAGTATCATGTTTCAGTTGTAGAGAAATTTTAAACATTTTATTATTCATCTGAACTTTCACATAATAGAGCACTTGCACTGACGTACAGGAAGTCTATGTTGCTATTATATACACTGCGAGAAGAAGAAGTTACGGAGAAACGACGTTTCCTATCTCAGCCTCACTAACACCGACAGCTCGACCTCCTGCGGTCGGCAAATGAACTTCAGTTTTAGGTGCTGCTGTCTAATGGAAGGAAAGTGCGAATTCGAAATTCGCATGTACCAACTTGTTCAGTGTAACAGCTAGCCCCGATCTTCCATGCTACTGTTGCGTTTTGGAACCCTTTGTAACGTTATAAATGACTTTTGTAAAAATGAGCGTCTCGACGTTATTATGACATGCACTGACTTGAGTACCTGGTGGGCGCGTCAAGTCTCGTAAATAGCGAGAGAGAAGGGAAGCCGACACTGGCGGGACGCTTCAGCGGCGCTGTCGGCAGCGTGCAGCCGCGCCAGGCGCGCACTCGGGTTTTCCAATCACGTCCACCGGAATTGGAGCGACTTTCGCAGCAAAGGCGTCGGCACTGCGACGACACACCTGGCCCCCCTCGCCCCTCCTAGCGGCGCGACGCGACGCACCGCGCTACGTGCCTTGTCTCTGCCCAGGCTGCCGCCTGTTCAGGTATGCGCGATTGCTCCCCAGATAAACGTCCCACCGTTCTTCCTGACTCACCGGCGGTCCCACGACGCCGGATGGGATTCGTGACTTCTCCCAGAGTGTGTTCGATAATTGGCAACCCTTCCACATTTCGTTTCGTGTCCCTTCCCCCCACCCAACCCTATTCTTTAGGAAATAGAACTTCTATGCGAAGGAGCTCGGGTTCGATTCCCGGCCGGTCCGCTCGGCAACTAGGTGTTGTGTTGTCCTTGACGCTCATCTCGTCATAAATGACATTCCACTGTCGACATGGTTGTATGGGCTGGTCCCAAAGTCGATACAATTTTTTAAAAAATCTTCCATGTATGAAATAGTGCGATATATCTGATTACAAATTACACTACTAGCCATTAAAATTGCTACACCGAAGATGACGTGCTATAGACGCGAAATTTAACCGACACGAAGAAGATGCTGTGATATGCAAATGATTACATTTTCAGATTCGGTGCCGACACCTACAACGTGCTGACATGAGAAAAGTTTCCAACCGATTTCTCATAAACAAACAGCAGTTGACCGGCTTTGCCTAGTGAAACGTTGTTGTGACGCCTCGTGTAAGGAGGAGAAATGCGTACCATCACGTTTCCGACTTTGATAAAGGTCGGATTGTAGCCTATCGCAATTGCGGTTCATCGTATCACGGCATTGCTGCTCGCGTTGGTCGATATCCAATGACTGTTAGCAGAATATGGAATCGGTGGGTTCAGGAGTGTAATACGGAACGCCGAGCTGGATCCCAACGGCCTCGTATCACTAGCAGCCGAGATGACTGGCATCTTCTCCGCATGGCTGAAACGGATCGTGGAGCCACGTCTCGATCCGTGAGTCAACACGTAGGAAAGTCTGCAAGACGACAACCATCTGCACGAACAGTTCGACGACGTTTGCAGCAGCATGGACTATCAGCTCGGAGACCATGGCTGTGGTTACCCTTGACGCTGCATCACAGACAGGAGCGCCTGCGATGGTGTACTCAACGACGAACTTGGGTGCACGAATGGCAAAATGCTGTTTTTTCGGATGAATCCAGCTTCTGTTTACAGCATCATGTTGGTCGCATCCGTGTTTGGCGACATCGCCATGAACGCACATTAGGAGCGTGTATTCGTCATCGCCATACTGGCGTATCACCCGGCGTGATGATGTGGGGTGCCATTGGTTACACTTCTCGGTCACCTCTTGTTCGCATTGACGGCACTTTCAACAGTGAACGTTACATTTCAGATTTTGCGACCTGTGGCTCTATCCTTCATTCGATTCCTGCGAAACCCTACATTTCAGCAGGATAATGCACGAGCGCATGTTGCAGGTCCTGTACGGGCCTTTCTGGATACAGAAAATGTTCGACTGCTGCCATGGCCAGCACATTCTCCAGATCTCTCAGCAATTGAAAACGTCTGGTCAATGGTGGCCGAGCAACTGTCTCCTCGCAATACGCGTCACTACTCTTGATGTGTGGTATCGTGTTTAAGCTGCATGGGCAGCTCTACCTGTACACGCCATCCCAAGCTCTGTTTGACTCAATGCCCAGGCGTATCAAGGCCGTTATACGGCCAGAGGTGGTTGTTCTGGGTACTGATTTCTCAGGATCTATGCACCCAAATTGCGTGAAAATATAGTCACATGTCAGTTCTAGTATAATATATTTGTCCAATGAATACCCGTTTATCATCTGCATTTCTTCTTGGTGTAGCAATTTTAATGGCCAGTAGTGTAGTTGATATGTTAGGTACTTGACCGTAAGCATGTAAAATATTTGTTAGAAGATGCTGCCTCAATACCTAATTTCTATACCGCTGAACTTATTGTGTTATGCCTCTGGTGTAAGGTTATACTTATTAATGATTAGCTTATGATAGCATGAGTAGATTATGATAGCATTTAAGCTAGTAGATAGACGATCTGCAACAGGGAACGTGTGAATCTTTTAGCCGTTTAGTAATATACAAGGTGATTTTGCTAAATTCGAAAAAACTGCAGAAAAAAAATTCCTGAAAGGATAAAGAGCAAAGAAAGGCCATATGGCAACCAGGGGAAAGTGCTTCTGTCGGAGCACAAAAACGACGAATATGTTCCTCCTTGATAGACTCGGACAGAAAAGTGGGGAACCAGGCATGAAAATCCTGATTCCGCCCTCACCAAAAATTCTTGCATCCGAACGTACTCGCACCCTTGTAACTCTGAACATTTTAAATTCTTTTATCCAGTCTCTCTTTGTCGTTAAACGTTCGTAATCAGCATTTACTTCTAACTGCCATTGTCTATACGTGTCCCTCTCCCACCATATCTATTTTCTCCACCGTCTCCTCTCTTACTTAGAGTGGCTCGTTTTGTTCTTTCTTTCCCACTGCCACTGTCCCCACAATACCTTGTTAGCCTCGGTCTAACTTACGTTTTTCCCTATTTGCCCTACATGTTTAAAATTTCGGTCCAAAACGCGTCCTTCCCTATGTCTACTTGTTAAAGTTCACTGGTCTGAGAAGGTGAAGGCTCCCCGAACCTATGTAAGGTCTCTCTCTCTCTCTCTCTCTCTCTCTCTCTCTCTCTCTCTCTCTCTCTCTCTCGGCTGTCACCTCTATCTTTGCCTTCCACTGCTATTGTCTTCATCCATTTCTCTTTCACCGCCACTTTATCTCGCTTACCATGACTATCTCCTCTCTCTTTCTTCCACAAAAGCACTTTCACCTCGCTCTTCCACCGCCGTTGTGTCTTGCTACTCTCACTCAGCACAAAAAAGCGTGATTATGTTCCTATATCAAAACTTTTCGTGAGTTAGGCGGAAGGAGGATTGACTCAGGTGGATCCCCACTTTTCCGTCAGAGTCCATTAAAGAGGAATGTATTCACATGTTTCGTGTTCCGACGGGAGCATTTTTTCTGCTGGTTCCCTTCTTTTCTCTGTTACAGCAAGGCTTGGAGCTCGTAGAAGACGTAGAATTTTCAGTTTATTTATGTACTTCGGCACATTTATTTGAAACATATATACAACAAATAAGTACGCGTGATATAAGGTTAACGCAAAATCGTTCGCTTTACATTTTTCTGTATACTTTCCTCATCTACTGCAATTCATAGGCTTATGATTTGTGTCTTAAAAGGGTAAAAATGTTAGTAGAAATATTTTACTGATCTTTCAGTCTATAGTTCTACATAATTTTTGGCAGTCTTTTAAGTTATACTTAGGCATTTTAAGATCCTTTGTCACTGAAGAACCACTTTGGGCATATTTGTACAGGCGTGAAGTGCTCATTGTACCGAGACAGCCTGTCATAAAGCTTTTTTAGTGAAAAAATTCTGACTAAAACGTAATTTGATGACAGAATCCTTTCGATGGCCTTAGAACCCTCGACATTTGTTCACTACGTCAATTAAAACTACATGTATGTCTCACAACGGATATTACGCGGATATTTTACGTGTCTAAGTACGGTAAATTTGAACCTCTGAATCTCGTCAACGGGTAGAGAAATCGAAAAAAGTTTTGAAGTTCCTCGAGAACATAAGCCTACGAACATACGGTAAAAATTTAGGCGATCTGCCATGAACAGATACTACGCAAAACACATGGTTTTTCGGGGTTTTCTCAAGATCGCTCATGAATGAATGGTGCTTTTATAAGCCGCCTGAGGTCCACACTAGACCACATCTAACACAAAAGAACCAACCGATTTTCTCAGTTTGCTTGTGCTGGAGGAAGTGTATAACGCGCAAATTTCGACCCTGTAGTGTAGGATAGCTGAAGCATGACCATTCTTCCGACAGGGATACAAATGGTCGTCAGATCAAGGGCAATCGAAAACACCTGACCCGTTATCTCTGAACTGTAGAACCCGAGGTGTAGCGCCCCTATAAATCACATTTTTGCGTTCTGTTTTTTCGAACAAATTGGTACCGTGCGCTTTTGTGCACAGCCCGATATGGCCAGAAATGCGTTCTGAGTGAGTTACATTCACTTGAGGTGAAGATAAAATATCTTTGACAGTGTACCTTTCAGTGACTGGTAGTACATATTGGAACATATCAAGAAAGGTGGAACGCTCTGTCTGTATCAGTTTTTAGGTCAACACACGCGAAGACACTGAACTATAACTCCATGATGTAGTAGACACAATGCCCTTTACACCTTCAGCACGTGAAGCGGGGTCATTCACAAGAATTGCAGATACGCCTCGCCTGTGAGGCGTTGTTGAAGGATGATTGGTCCAACGAGACGGTCGCCAATAATCCCCATCCACACGATCGGAATGAACCAGTGCTGATGGTTCCCTGCTACCATACAATGGAGATTCTCCGTAGCCAAATCGCTGTGGTGAAAATTATCAATATCTCACTCGGCGCCCTCCCCCGTTCTGCCCCTCCCCCCCTCCCATCGTAAGGGTGACCACAGCCGTAAATGGGATGGATGCTGGCAGGCAACATGCCTTGTGCTGATACCGAGGTCACTGTCAGAGGTCTTTTATCTCCACCTTCAAGTGTGTTTGCCTCCCCTGTAACGCATTTCATGCCATATTTCCTTCCATATTACACTTTCCGCTACTTATCCTCTCAGGGATCTTTTCCTGTAGTTTTTCCTTATTCAGAAAAATCACCTTGTATATACATTTTCATTATTAGACTGTGTGGCGCAAACGGTAATCTATTATCTTTGTGGGAAGTAGCATGAGTGGAAACCAGACTGACTCCCGACATAGTTTTCATAGAGGGGAAAGAAGGGAAACTGCAAAAAAGGAGAAAAAGTTACCTAAAACGAACGTGGTGTTGAAAGCAAGGTCGTATTTACGTGCGGGTTTCCTAGAGGCCGTACCAGAAAGTGCCTCGCTACACACAAGTTTAAAGTAGCACTTGACTCCCCAACGTCGTGGACTCGTGGGAACCCGGACCTTGATTATAACAAGAGTAAACACCCACAGGCTGAAAGGATTGAATAAAAAAGTTATAAAACCATTTTTGCAGCATGTGGCTATTTTACTCAATGTAATAAAAATAACATTTTTTTTCAGTACTGCATTGCATGTCCTCTTATCTGTAAGGACGTAGACGTAATAATTGTATACGGTCCCTTCATCGCCTGACTGTTTAGATGGACGAAAACTGTCAGCGTTCACGTCTCGAAACCTGCGCTCTATCGCGTCAAATTCCCGCTTCAGTGCATGGCACTTCACCTGACAAAATCGCAACAACTTTTTAAAAAGAATGGTATACGAAATTGTAGTAGTTGATATGAATTTGATATCATCGTAGGGCCAGGTGGACAAGTGATAAAGCACGTACCTGGAAACTGAAATATCACGCGATCGAATCTCGGTAGGACCCCGGAATTTTCAGTCTTCCTTTAACCCAACCTTCACCTGTCAACTGCGCGAAGATTTACCAAGAATGACACGTGGTAAGTATTCCACGTTAAACTGTAGGTACCCCTCCCCCGTTAGGAGAGGTGGGATAACCCAGGGACACGTCATTCGCTGTCCAATTGAAGGACTTGTACCAGATAGTTGACCCAAATGAAGTAATAATAATAATAATAATAATAATAATAATAAGTACTATCGTAACTAAGACCCAGAAGCAAATTTTTCTTTCTGTCCCAAAACGCAGATTCTTCTGCTCTCTGAACTGGTGTAAACTATTATCTGTTAACTTCATTCACTAACGAGCCTAACAGGTAACGTACAGGATGTCTGTCTATATCTTATATATATCCATAGCGTCTGACAGATAATGTACTGACTCGCGTATCGTAGCAAGTCCATGGGTACGACATGGGCGTTTTAGAAGGAGAGTCAAGTGTCAAATACTCATTCAGATGACAAACCGTGATATACGTTTATGTAAAAAAAAATCTAATGTAATAATTGTATTACTACCAAATGGAAATAACTCCAGTGATTACTCAACATTTAAAATACAGTAAGATGACGGCTGATCCCGTCATTATAGCGCAATACGCAGAATTGTTCTGGCAGTTGTAATGAATAGTGTAGGCTGAAATAGCAACGTAACAGCAAAGTGAAGCTATCACTTTAATTATTCTTTTTTTACTATTTTCCGTGTAAACTGTTGTCCGAGAACGCCGTAAAATACAAACCAGTCGCCATCTGTTCAAATTTCACAAATTTCTTATATCATAAGCTGTTTTTTTTTTAAAATTTTATACAATTAAGTAATAAACTTTAAATGCTACCTTGTAGGCTTCTAATTCGAAAATTGGTCTGAAATACCATTTTTGCGATTTAGTTATGTAATTTCCTCAGCTAGCATCAACGCCACACACTCAGCTCCTTAATACGACTTTGCTTGAAAGAGTACACGATATTTAATACAAAGAAGACTGCAGTTGTGGTATGCAGTCACCAACATATCAGTGTAGATACAAGAATTAACTGTATAGCACACCCACAAGTAAATACATTTGACTACTTAGCAAATAAAATCACTTCAGATCGCGAAAGTTCAGTCGACTAAAAGACAAAATGATAAAGGTAGCTCGTTACAAGAAAAAGGTGCTGCTTGCATAAAGCCACCGAAATGTAGAGACCAAAAATATACTTCTTCGGAGTTTTGTGCGGTGCATTGTCTCAAAAGGATGAGAGTGTGTCTCCACCATGCTCGTGTAGCGGCTGGTTGAGTATTTATGAAGATATATAGGGCCGGCCGAAGTGGCCGAGCGGTTCTAGGCACTGCAGTCGGGAACCGCTTGACCACTACGGTCGCAGGTTCGAATCCTGCCTCGGGTATGGATGTGTGTGATGTTCTTAGGTTAGTTAGGTTTAAGTAGTTCTAAGTTCTAGGGGACTGATGACCTTAGAAGTTAAGTCCCATAGTGCTCAGAGCCATTTGAACCATTTGATATATAGGGTGCGGAAAAACAATTTGACCAAAAGAGTCGTGCAGAAAGACAGCATCAAATGGAGGAATTTGAGCATAGGAACTAGGAGTCGCATTGAATATTTACGGTGCTATACCAGCCTAAGAACGATAGTCAGTTTGAACATTTGCTACGACTTTTGTTGATTACGTCGTGGCAAGTATGTGTACAAGAGCGCACTCGTTCTTCATTTACTTTTTCATTTACTTCCCTATCGAAACATCAAACCTGGGCATTTGATTATTTTCATTTCGAAGGAAGTGCTGTATGGTACGTCAAGTAGCGGGAGTGATGCTTCAAGGTTTTCTTCTTCGTATCATGTCGACTGAATAGTCCACAAATTTTGTTTACGTATATATTTTCTGCGAATTATATTTCATTTTGATTAAAGATATCATGTCTTATCTAAATAAATTATCCAACTGTATGTCAACCAAATGTAAGATATTTATGAATTATTCGTCACTTCTTGGTAGAAAAATCCCGTATATAAGATTGAATAACATGCAAACTGTTTTTGTTCTACTGATCAATAGAACAAGAACAGTTTACTTGTTATTCAACCTTTAAAAAAGTTACACATTGTGGCAGCGTGGGTGTATTGTGCAATAGTGTGGACTCTGAAGAAACTTTAAAACGCCAAGATAGCTGGTAAGGCATTTATTAGATTTTGATAACTTGTTTCGGCAAGGTACGTTGCCATTTTCATATCTGAAATAGGACAGAAGCGAAACTGACGGAGCAAACAGTTAACTAATATGATAAAATACTGTACATAAATATTTCCAAATACTACAATAAGTGGATCAGCAACATACCTTATGCTTTATAAGATTACATCATCCTTTCCATCAGAACACAAGTGGTGTTACAACATGTATACACATGTCAATGTCGTGCACTTCACTAGAAACCGGCACGTCAAACGTAGAAGAAATACTATATACAAACATGTCACTAATGCGGCAACTAAGACACATTAACAACTGACAACGGAGTAAGAATCATCCTGGAAATTCTGTTACATAAGCCCACCAGATGGCACTGCGGTGGTGTGACTAGATAATTTCGCCTTCCATTGGACATAAAAATTGATGTACTATTTCATATAATTGTTTTATGATAATTAAAATCTAATTGTTATTTACAACAAATATAAGCCAATTCAGAGAACATTATTTCTTAAATCGTCTTAAAAATATTTTTATAATGTCACGTAAACAAAACAATTTAAGAAAATTTTTATAGACTGTTACAAGATTTTAAGAAAACCTGGCTTACGTTCTTTATATCTACATAATAGTAACAGGCCTTACGCTAAACCTTTATTACATCAAAGACAACATCGTTACCGATATTGGCCACACATTATCACATGACGGCACATCTGGTATTGTCTTTTTTATGGTTAGCATTACATGAATGAAAAAGAGGGTAAAACTAGCGCAGACATATGTAACAATGAATTCGTAGCACCAGATCACAGTCTGTCTTCGAGCTGCTATAATCCTGTGGGTCACAAAATCGTACATTGGTTTACATCAAACAGTGTAAGAGGTATCGGAGTGTCATATGATTACTTGTAGGGGATATAACAACGTTAGCTAGTCAATAAGACGTATATGTATATTCACCTAGGTATCGAGCACCGTCATGTAGTGTTTTCTGTAAATTGATTAACTCAATCGACATTTTGTGACATAACCTTTGAAGTAGTAGTTTGTAAGATGTTTAATATTCGTACACTGTGTAAATTAGTGATGTGTCTTGTAAAAGAGTCAGATAATAATACCAGGATGTGTGTCCACGTAGACACAGAACACCTTATATAACAATTTCTGTAGAAGTAAGATTGTGGTACTATGATATTATTTGCACGGTTTTCATGTGGAGTACCTTTTACATGCTTATTGTATTTCGATCTACAAACTGATGTACAAAATTTATGTTTCTGCACTTAGACGTATGTCTGTAAGTACGGACACGACGTCTAGTATTGCTTATTTTATGTTTCCATGGTAACGTTATGTATAATGAGGTAATGTCGTCGTCTATAGGTTATTATCCTAGACAAAGATTAACAAATGTCACATGGGCTAAGTTAAGTATATAGCATACTGTCTTTGACTTACATGGTTATTCATTCACTTGATAAGTTGGTCTTATTGTACCAAAAAACTCGTCGGAACATTGTTCCTTTCCCATAGTAAAATTACGCAAGATACTACAATAGCTGCAAACTCCCTCCAGTTGGTTGTATTTAACCATGACATTGATAATTGTACCCCTAGATATGAATGTTGTCTTGGATGCAGTGAAGTTTTAGCTTAATGCCCATTACTGTTAGATAGAACCTAAACCACAAGTTTCCTGGTTTTTGACAGCATAAAAATTTTTAAAATTGTATAAATCCTTTCCGAAATTTTTTATACAATTCTTTATAACATGTTTTAGGATAATCTTAATATAATTATGTTCTCTGACTTGGCTCATTTACGATATGTTGTAAATGATAATTAAATTTTACTTAACGTAAAATAATTATGTGGAATAATATGTCCAAGTTTGTGTTCAATAAAAGACGATATAATCGAGTTACAACACCGCAGTGCCATCTGGTGATATTATGTAACAGAAAGCTTACACTGATTCAGTCAGTTTCCCGCTGTTGATGTGTGATAGAATTTGTAGTCGACGCGTTAGTACCATGTTTGTAAGTAGTGTTTATTTTATGTTTGACGTACAAATTTCTAGTGAAGTTCACGACATTGACATGTCTATAGATGTTGTAACACCACTTCCAGTTCTGATGAAAAAAAAAACCGTAAGGAATGTTGTTGTTCCATATATTGCGGTTAATGGAAATATTTATGTACAGTATTATATTATGCTAATTAACTGTTTGTCCTATCAGTTGCAGATACAAAGGTGACAACACAGTTTAGCCGAAACCCGTTATCTAAGCTTAATAAATGCTTTACTAGCGAACTGGGTGTTTGTAAGTTTCTTCAGAGTCCACTTAAAAGAGAGACAGGGAGAGAGAGACACAGAATGTAAGATAAGTAACAAGAAGCCAAAATGAGGAAAGCTGGCAAGATTGCTCATTGTCACCAACTATATCTTTTTATAGAAGAGCGATGAGGAAAGTAAAGGACTGTATCTACGTGGGAATGGTTTCTCATGGACAGAACGTCATCATGACAGGATGTGAAGAGCACCATAACAGTGGTTGCCGAAAATCGACAGAAATTAAGTTGGATACCTATTGAAATGGAACATTTGAAACTAATGACTATCAATGCACCTACGCAAAAAGAAAATGGGCGAACTTTGCTATCTCGAAAGTAGAATAGGTTAAAGGGAATATAAACGTAGTGGCAACAGTTGCCAATATCCAAGAATGTACAACAAGAGTTATGAATAGCTTGAAACATGTAATGACATGCTCGTCGACTATATTCAAAATAACAGACGTACACAGACTTCGTTTTTAAATAAACTTGCTTATTTCACTTTGCATACAGTAGCCATACAAATTACATTTTAGACTGGAGGCTATTTATTATTATTAAATGCATTAACAGAGCTAGGAACACACGGACAATACAGTGTAGCGATGAATCTGAAATTCGGTGCAACTGTAACATACTGCACTAATAGAATGTGCATAGCAGAGGAGGATACTCATTGTTTCCGAAAACATCTTGAAATTTTGGATATTTTTGTGATGCCCATTAAGCTAATTACTCACGATGTTTAACACATAATCGTAGAATAATAATCCTTCACTGTATCTGTGTACACTGCATAAGTTTAACAGAGAAAACAAGATTACGCGTTATTTACGAACTTAGTTGCGCCGAAGTATATGTCGCTCAGATTTCACACACTGTAACCTTGTACATGCTAAAATTAACCCTATATGCCAAGCCCATTACCGATACGAGTTGCTAATGAGTTGGCTGCGCTACATACATACGTTATCGGTAAACATGTACACTCGATTAACAGCCGGTGCTGCCCTATGGACAGGGCGCCTGCAATGTTTTCCACAAAGATTTGTGCAGTCGGGATTGCCAAACAAGAAGTTGTTTGGATCCCAAACATGCGGAACAGCTTACAGACTCAATGAAACACGAGGTCGTTGCTAAGCCGGGTATTTGAGATATCTCTAGTTCTCTCGCCAACTTCAAGAAGGACTTATAGAAAAAAGTTACCGATAATATTTTTCGTTATTATCTATTTGCGGGTCGTAGCTGATAATTATGTTGGTAACAGAAGTTCTGCAGATACACTTTTTTATGGTTCATTTATCGTTAGTATTTTTCGTGACTAGTTTAGGGATTGCAGCCACATTCTGAAGCTCTCGTTGATATGTAGAGCCAAACTGTTGCAGACAGAAGTCCGTCATTTTCATTGATCTGCCATCATCAATGGTCGCAGACTGATGATGACGTTCCAGCTGTACAGCTTGGCTCTACACGTCAATGAGTGCTGTAAAATGGGACAGCGACCCCGAAACTACTGGATCGATGTCATTCAGACTTGGTACACATAATAATTATACTGTCTGGAAAGAAGCACTTTGAGAGAGAGATCGACTTAGGTTCCCATTGGAGTGGGGGTAAAAATAGTGAGACATGTGAAATGGATAGAGAGAGGCGGAAGAGGAAATGAACAGAGAGGAGAGAGGTGGAGATGGACAGAGAAAGGGGAGGGGTTGGAGACGGACAGGGGGAGGGGAGCGGAGCGGTAGAGATGGACAGAGAGAGCCGCGAGGAGGAGGTGGACATAGAGGGTGGGGGAGGGAGACAAAGAACAACGGGTGGAAGGAGGTGGCTAGAGAGACGAGAGGGGTGGAGATGGCCAGAGGTAGTGGGGAGGTGGAGGTGTGTGCAGTACATGTGATATAGGCATACATAGGTGAAGCCACGCCAAAAAGCTAGTGATCCATTGTGCAGGAAAGACTCTACACGTGGAGCTGCTCTTATGATTGTACAATATGAGATTAGCAACAACGTTTCAGCAAAAACATCAATAGAGTTACCTCATATGCTATGCTATGTGGAACAGTGGTTAAATCGCTGGAAGGAAGAAAGATTAGGGTCTGACGTCCCGTCGTAAGTCACTGGAGTCGCAAATGGAACTATCGGGATTGAAATCTCCCGACTTCTCACATCCTTATCCTTTTTCTTCGTCTCTGATCCCATAATTGCTGATACAATCATTGTTTCAATACAGATAGAAAGCAAATTCGCCAGCAGTTCTTTTTTCTCTCGAATACGAAATGGTTGGAACAATGTTGATTTATTTCTATCGTGTGCTAATGTCTACAACACTTCAGGTGTGCCACAAGCAGTGTTCTAAATAACCATCCAGTTTATTGTGTGCTCCTACTCCGTCGTTTATTCTTTGTTTAGAGACACCGTCCAAATAATCTCAGGAGGAACGGTTCCACATCGGGTTCGATACATTGACATGAGAACGCAGAGAAAGTAATGATGTGGCATACACACTGAGAACACTTTAAAATAGCCGAAAATGCACGCAAGAAACGGCAACATGATGGATTAGTTAATAGCTGGTAATCTCACCACCGATTCTTTAAAGAGCCTAAGTCACACATATATAAATCAGCTTGAACGTCTGACATCATTACAAATGGGTCAATGTGCTCAATATTTATGTTTGACGACACAAAACTCTAATTATGTGGGTTTTAATAGTTTCGGATTATTTACTCATATACTAATGTAAAAATCAAAACCAAAAAGTTTTCCTTTCATTACTTTGTGGCTGTGGAAGAGAGAAAAGGTTTCGAAAATATTTTAAATTTAGTTTAAAGTTTTTTGGAAGTCGCTAAATGGTCTCATTATCAAACACTGGGTTGGTATAGTCTGGATAATTTGCGTTCCATTTTAAGGAAAACTAGTTTTTCACACGTCTCAATGTTTATGACATTATATCGCCTGAACTATGTGTAGTACAATGTTATAATTTTGCCGATACATTCAGTGGTATACAGGGTGTTTCCGTAAGAACATGCAATAATTTAACAGGACGTAGAGGGTACTCGACTGAACAATTTGAGGTAGGGAACCTCGGGTCGGAGAAGCCAGCTTAAGGAGGTAATAGGAATAAAATCATGTTAGTGTTTACTGTTTTATTTATATTAGTTACAGTTAACTGCAAATATCATCACAGACAAAAAGAACGTGCCATTTGTACTGTGTCTTAGAAAATATGCTGAAACTGACGGCCATCAGACTCAATACAAAGATGACATCGGCGAACAAGATTCTGACGCACCCTGACAAATATCCTTGTTGTGTTTCGCATCACATTACAGGCATCTACAATTCTGGCCACTAATTCCATTTCCGTATTCACTGGGGTCTCGTACACGAGAGACATTAGGTTTTCCCCTAGGGAAAAAATCAGTGGGATTCAGGTCAGGTGACCTCGCAGGCCATGGAGTAGGACCTCCCCTTCCAATACAGCGATCGGGAAATAGAGCATTGAGATGTTTGCGGACATCCTAAATCAAGTGAGGCTGTGCACCGTGTGTTGCATCCACACGCTCTCAGGAACAGCCAAGGGTACGTTGCTCAACAACTCAGATATAACTGTTGTTGGATTATTCGCCACACGCTGGAATGTGCAGCGCCCATTTCGCGCGGAATACGACGGGTACTTGTAGGGGACTGGGGGGGGGGGGGGACCGCTGCAACACGTTCTATTATAGCATCTCCTTTCCAAAATCGGGTGTGCGAGTGGTCCTCATGTTGCCAGATCCCTTGTTTTTTCTTTCCAATGAACAAGCCTCCCCCATTATTGGATAGAGAGAAACACTCGCCGTGACGGATAATGCGCGTTAAGAAATCGTTCCCTGCACAGCCTTTCAGCAGCTAGTGAATTGCAACAGTCTTTCCCATAGACGGTGCATGAGCACTGAGTAACGAATAGATCTCTCGTTAATCCATAGCACGTCTGTCGCGGGACAATTTAGAAACGATACAACAGAGCGACCTCATGCACAGGTAAAAAAAAAATAAATAAATAAAACTGGATCAGGACTTCCTAATAATCAGGCTCTTCGTCCTTTTGTCGTTGCGGGAAATAAAGAATGTACATGTAAATAAAGAGCACAGTACGTGAAACTTGTACACATGTTAGTTGTAAATAAGCTGGAAAACAGTACTTCTAGACAAAGCGGTAGACAAGTTTACTTCCATATCTTCTTAAGCTGGCTTCTCCGATCCCAAGTTCCCAACCTCAGTTGTAACAGGACATAGAGAATGCTCCACTGAACATTTTTTCATGCTCTTAGGGAGATACGCTGTATGTTGATACTGTCTGCAAAATGTACTGCGAATAGAATTAGTAGCAGAGAAGTAATAAACTAAAACATCATGCCTGAGGCTGAAGTTATACTGTATAAACAGTGCAAATGTGATAAGTGATAAAATTTCTTCCTTTCATTATTTTTTTGGCGTGCCATCGAGAGAAAGTTGCGAAAATGTTTGGAATTATATATAAAGTTCGTTGGAAATCGCAACGCGCTCTAATTTTCAAATGATGGATGAGTATAGACTGGGTAAGGTGTGCAACGTTGAATTATGCTGCCTGAAGAACGTAACAGTAATACTTGATATATTGTGCCAAATCTTTAACGTAAGATTGTACGTCCTAAGTAATAGATGACAGCATTGTAAATTTTTCAATTCCGTCAATAATTGTATGAAATACTGAAAATCAAATTTTTGTTGCCTCTGGAAGCCATAGGAAAGTCAATGTGCAACTCAGAGGGGGTGACCATTTCACCTATTTAGTGACATAGATCTCTGCCGCGTTCTCTTCTTGTCCTGATCCTTTGTATTAACGAGACCCAGTAACGTAACAACGATCACCCAAGGCGATCAAAAATCGATCAAATGGGGTATCAGACGAAATATGTGACGGTACAGAATATTTCTTGTTAGGAAAGTAACAACGAGTAAACTTGGACAGAGAGTAATCGACAGATATGTGCGCCAGCGATGTGTGTTGGGTCCTTGCTGCTCACATTTTTAGGCTTCCTTACCTCATTCGGAAAAAATGGAACCCTTACAGAATTGCTTTAGTTGTCAGTCTATCTGTCTGTGTGTCTGTCAAGAATTATTTTTCTCGGGAACGGGTAGGCGCACCAGGTTGAAATTTATGTGACATACTAAGGTCTATGGTACCCTGGCGGTGTGAAACTTTTCAGCTTCTAAGTAGATGCATCATCTATATTACATATTTTGGTACTCACAAACTCGCTTATTAAAACGTATAGGGTACGTCCCGTTGACCTAGAAACATGACATTTGTCAAGAACGGAGTTTTCACAGTAAAAGTAAAGGAAACAATCTTTAAGTTCTTAAACTGTAATTATATCACATAAAAGAAAATATGTTTTGTCGTTAGAACTTCCATTGCATTCATCATCCATCAAAAGCATAATAGAACAATATTACTGCATGCAATCATAAAATATAAGTTTTACCATGTTTTAGTAAGTAAATAAAAATGTTTCATTAAATCTTCTCATTATCGATGAAATGCAAAAACCATCGAGATTACCGGGATGGAATCAATTCCATAATTAATTTTGTACAGAACCGTCATTGCGTGATTCCTACTTACACTTGACCAATTTTTATTAATGTCGTAGCAAGCAATATTAATAATAACGTCAGACTTTTTTGAATGATGTTGTTGTGTGTAATAATGTTCTATCTGAGAAAAACTGTGAAAGTATGGTGCAGATATATCGGGTGGTTCTAATTAAACTTTACCTATTTAACAGGCTATAATACGTCAACTAATTAGCGTTCGAGTACCAAATTTGGTAGCATTAATGTCCAGAGTATGGGGTGAAAGATTTTTCATGGGTCACAGCGCCACCGTCTAGTTCTAACTATGGCCACCAGGTGCTGTGATCAGTCATCGTGATTAATAGTCTCACACGCTTGACAAGTGGCAATGTACTTGGTGACGTGTCAACATGAGCTTTGACAAAAGGAGCAGGGCATTATTGGTGAAGCTCTGTTATCAAAACAACAATAATGTTGCAGCTCCACTTTCAGAATATCTTCGGCTGAAAGTATTACGGAAGGGTCCTCTTTCTACACCTGCTGTGTGGAGCATAATGAAGTTTGCATCAATTTGAGAACTGGGCGTCGCTCCCGGAAGAGGCCGACGACCGTGGTTGATAAAATCGCTGATGCTATGGCAGACAGTGATGTGCGAAATTCCCGATCGTCAGGCAGTGCGCGTGCTGTGTCACGACAGTTGAATATCCGTGGTCCACTGTACGGTATGTGCTTCGAACCATTCTCAAATGGTATCCGTACAAGATCCATATCGTACGGCAGTTTGCACCACAGGACACACTTCACTCTCCACTTTCTCGCGAGGACTGAAGTTGAAGAGGGCTGGCCCTGGACCATCCTACGGACAGACGAAGCTCATTTTTCTCTGACGAGTGACGTGAACACACAATATTGCCAAGTGTGGGCATCTTCACCCCCAGTCACTATTATGAAGTTCCTCTGTATGGTGAATGTGTAACCATATGGTGTGGCTTCACGGCTACGTTCACAATTGGCTCATTCTTTTTTTAATTGGCTGGCTCTCAAGGACCAAAGACGTGCAGTGTGACTGGCCAGCCTTACTGCGATATGCTTCGCCAGCGTGTCACACGCGTCCTACAGGAGAGAGACGCATTGAACTCAACAGTTTTCATACAATATGGAGCCCCGCCGCACATCGCACCTGAATTTCACCTACTTCTCGATTTATCAGCCAATCGTTTCCAAATGCTAGACGGGCTCGATCACCTGATCTTACGCCCTGTGATTTCTGGATGTGTGCCTACCTGAAGGACAGGGTTTACCAGGGGGACATTCACACATGTACTGATCTGAAGCGCAGCATATCAGGAGAGAAAGTCAGCACAACTACGGACATGCTTCGTTCTGCTGTGCAGAATGCAATCCTGTGCTTTCAGACTTTTCTGGATATCGATGGGCACCGTACTGAGTCCTTTTGTAGCAGTAGTGGTACCGGTATGTCCTGGCATGACGTACCGTAGCAGCACGTTAAAAGCTTTTCAGTTGAATTTATTCTGCATTATTTCTCTTCCCCATGTCCTTGACATTAATGGTACCAAGTTTGGTTCTCATTCGGTAATTAGTTTCCGTGTTATAATATGTTATATAGGGAAAGTTTAATTATAACCACCCGCTACGATTTCAAATTCGTAGTTAGATTGTCAGATTGCTTTTAAGGGTCATAAAAGAAAAATACTTCACGAAAGAGAAACCGGGGTGTCCTGTGACTCCAATGTTAATGAGACACAATCGGAATCAGTCGACTCAGTGTGATACCTGGGCGTGATAGTTAATTGGAATACGAAATAGGATCAGGATCACATTTATGCGCATGTTATTTAAGCTGCTGCCAGAGAGGAGCTTGCAGCATCCATATTTAAATTACTTTTTTTAATACTTGGTGTGGACCGTCTTATCTTAAAAGACATTGAGGAAATTTTGTATGGGCTTAAACTGCTGAATTTTGCAGTGGACAGCTGATATGAATGAAGTCACTATTCTTTACTCAAACCATGCCCTTTCTAACCCTCAGTTGCCGGTGGATCCTGAAATTTTGACGTGAGTGAAATTTGTAGACGGTTGATTTCTGCCCTATCTAATAGAACGTCGAAGATCTTAATATTTAGGTTACTTTATGAATGTAGGGACGTTAGAAAATAACACAAGTCGTCCCGCGCTAAGAATATAGTGCAACACGAGTGGCGCAGTACCAGTAGAGCGTATGTTCTGGGTGTCCTGCTGTGGTACGGTTAACAGATGCATCACAGTGTGGGAGTGAAATGATGCAAGAGCTGGAAACGTACTCCAAAGTTGAAGTGCGCGGAGCAGTGGGATTATTGTGGGCAAAACATCTAAATTGCACACACAATGAAATTCTGGCGATGTGTGGACCGAATGCAATACCGCATCCATCCGTGGTGAAATGGTGCCGACAATTTGACAAAGGCTGCACAGACATGGCTGATGCTGACTGGGAAGCCCAAATTTTCCACCATCCGTTTCCCATCTTTCCGCCAAGCTAAAAGAAAATTTTGGGGGAGGGGGGGGGGGGAGGAGAG
Organism: Schistocerca cancellata; assembly: GCF_023864275.1. Classification (NCBI taxonomy): domain Eukaryota; kingdom Metazoa; phylum Arthropoda; class Insecta; order Orthoptera; family Acrididae; genus Schistocerca; species Schistocerca cancellata. Next base: position 347,117,115 of record NC_064634.1, on the reverse strand, counting down.
ATAGGAAGAGGATCTCCAACGAAGTGGCCTTTCACACAGTGGCTCCTAGGCCAAGCAGCGGATTTCTTTCATTGACGAACTGACTATTGGTAGAAAGTTATGACCGTTGTTTTACAGGGACTTTGTGATCATGTTGCAAAATCGTATTATTTATCTCTGTGCTTTGAAGACTAGTGCAGCATTCAATAAAGGTTACTTGGCTTACCACAGTAACGTGCAACCTTGTTTCCGAAGTCGTCTAGTATGTGTCACTTACCGTCACAAACGATAGTGGAGGGAGGTCATTTTCAGAATTGATGAAAAACACGGATCACATTTTTAGGCTGATGTTTGAGAAAAGTAGTCCGCCCCTGGTAGCTGAGTGGTCAGCGCGACGGAATGTCATGCAAAGGTGCCGGCGTTCGTTTCCCGGCTGGGTCGGAGATTTTCTCCGCTCAGGGACTGTGTGTTGTGTTGTCCTTATCACCATCATTTCATCCCTATCGACATGCAAGTCGCCGCAGTGGCGTCAACTCGAAAGACTTGCACCAGGCGAACGGTGTACCCGATGGGAGGCCCTAGCCACACGGCATTTCCATTTTGGGAAAAGTATTGTAATTCAGTTATATACAAAAAGACTTGCTTCGTTGTTAGACTCATTTATCTTTTATTTACTGAAGAATGTTCTGTACAATTAAATAAGAGAACATAAATGCTGCGTCATAGGCTTTTTAATTCAGAAACTTGCTCTAAAATGCTGATTTTGGGCATCAGTTACACAAAATGTTTCTCGATAGGGCTCGCGGGTTCACCCTAAATAAAGCCCTGAATGGAATAAATTACGTAAGCTTAATAATACGTAAAACACGTGGAATACTTGGGTTCGTTGGTGGGATATTTTAAAATTCATTCGGTGTACAAAGAAAATTACTTACAAAACGCTAGTGTGACCCATTCTAGAATGCTGCTTAACTGTGTGAGACCCATACTGACACGACTAATAGGGAGTATTGAAAGCATACAAAGAAGGGCACCACGAATATCTGAGGCTCTGTGATCAACGGTAGATCTTCATGAAAATGCCGAAAAATTTGAACTCTCATATGCCTGAAGGTAGATGTCACCTACCTTGTGAAAGCCTACTTCCAAAGTTGGACAACATGTATTAAGAGAGTAATTCAGGAATATACTGTAACCCCTATGTATCGCTCCCGTAGGGTCCGGGGAAAACAAGATCAGACCAGTTACGGAAAGCACAGAGGAAGACAAACAATAATTCTTCCCGCGCTACCTAGACGATTGGAATGGAAGAAAACGTGTTAAATAATACAATGGGAAGTACCTGTCGCCATGTACTTCACGAAAGTTGGCGGAATTTGGATGTGGATGTAGATTAGATCCCCTGTCCATTTCGCGATGGTGTCGACGGCCGAGTGTGACAGACAGAGCCGCAGTGCCTGTCTGTTTCGGTTCTCGTCCGCGTGGAGCGCTACGTGCGCAGGTTCACGAATCAGAACGGCAGGCTCTGCTGCCACTGCTCGTTAGCACCCTCTGACGTCAGGCCGGGTAGGCGCGCTGATTGGGCGCTGCTCGTGGGCGCAGCGAGGCGCGCTGGCTAGCGGGCTTCCTGCATCTCGTTCTGCCTGCCGAGGATGCTCCCCTCCACCGACACACACACAGGGCACGAGTGGGTCTTCATAAATAGCAAATATTACTGTCCGATTCTGCATTTTCTTTCCATGCACATGATGAAATTGAATATTAGACTGTTTCCACTGTCATATTGAACAACCAGTTTGTCCTGTAGCTGCGTGATTCATAATATGGTTCAAATGGCTCTGAGCACTATGGGACTTAACTTCTAAGGTCATCAGTCCTCTAGAACTTAGAACTACTTAAACCTAACTAACCTAAGGACATCACACACATCCATGCCCGAGGCAGGATTCAAACCTGCGGCCGTAGCGGTCGCGCGACTCCAGACTGTAGCGCCTAGAACCGCTCGGCCCCCGCGGCCGGCGGTTCATAATATCTACGATACCATGTTCTTCATGTATGATTAGGACGCTGCCACTGAAAGGGCCGCTACCGGATAAGTCGTCTACAATTACATTACAGCACTCAAAACCCCCAAAATCGAAGAAGATAGATACGAGGGGCGTTTGAAAAGTCCGTGCAAAAGTAAAAACTACTTACCTGTTTGGTGGAAACCTTTTTCATTTTTCGACATAGGCTCCTTTTAGACTTATACACTTCGTCCAACGCTGTTCTAATTTGTTGATCCCTTCTCAATAATAGGAATTGCCCACGTCTGCAAAATAGCTATTAGTTGCTGCAATCACCTACTTGTTTGAATAAAATCTTTGTCCCGCGAGCCATTTCTTCAAATTGGGGAACAAATAGTAGTCCGAGGGACCAAGTCTGGAGAATATGGGGGATGTGAAACGAGTTGGAATCCTATTTCCATTATTTTTGGGACCACAACTGCTGAAGTGTGTGCTGATGCATTGTCGTGATGGAAAAGAACTTTTTTGCGGTCCAATCGCCTGCGTTTTTCTTGCAGCTCGGTTTTCAAATGGTCCAATAACGATGAATTATATGCACCTGTAATAGCTTTACCCTTTTCCAGATAGTCGATGAGGATTATCCCTTGCGAATCCCAAAAGACAGTCGCCATAACCTTTCCGGCCGAAGGAATGGTCTTCGCCTTTTTTGGTGCAGATTCTCCCTTGGTAACCTATTGTTTAGATTGTTGTTTGGTCTGAGGAGTATAGTAATGTACCCATGTTTCGTCCACAGCGACGAAACGACGCTTAAAGTCCTGCAGATTCTTCCTGAACAGCTGCAAACCATCTTTCCAACACTTCACACGATTCCGTTTTTGGTCAAGAGTGAACAATCATGGAACCCATCTTGCGGATAGCTTTCTCATGTCCAAATGTTTATGCAAAATACTACGTACTCGTTCATTAGAGATTCCCACAGCACTAGGAACCTCACGCATCTTAACTCTTATGTCATCCTTCACCATATCATGGATTTTATCAATGATTTCTGGAGTCGTAACCTCCACAGAGCGTCCAGAACGTTCATCACCACTTGTGCCTATATTTGCACTCCGAAAATTTTGAAACCTCATATAAACTATTGTAATCGAAGGTTCAGAGTCACCGTAATGTTTATCAAGCTTCTCTTTAGTCTCCTAAGGCGTTTTACCTTTCGTAAAATAATGCTTAATCACCACACGAAATTCTTTTTAGTCCATTTTTTTACAATTACTCGACTTCCTTGATTCACACGAATCCCAAACTTAACTAAATTGACCAATATGGCTGAAACTTGGTGTGCGTTCTCTCCAAAGATGCTATTAACTAAACGTGAACTCGATACGTGCCGGTAGTGCTACCTCTCGGACTTTTCACGGACTTTTCAAACGCACTCGTACTAACAGCTGATAGTATTTCCGAACATGCAGTTTAATAATTTTTGACTGCAAAATATTTACACGAAATATCCACAGGAGATTTTAAAACCTGGTATCAACCGATCTGATGGAAGATCAGTTAGAATTTCGCAGACATGTAGAACATGTGAAACAGCACTAACCCTACGACTAATCTTACAAGATAGGTTAGAAATGCAGCAAGTGTAGGTTTGGAGACGGGTTTCGAAAGAGTTGACTGGAAACTCACTCTGAAATTCTGAACATAGCAAGAATTCAACGCAGGGAGCGAAAGGTTGTTCAGAAACGAAACTGCAGGTTAAAAAGTAGAATGTCACGAAGGGGAAGCAGTAGTAGGGAAGGGAGTGAATGTTGTAGTCCGTCCCTGATGTTGTTCAGTCTCAGCATTCAGCAAGCTGTGGAGGAACCAATGAAAAATTTGGAAAGAGAAAGTTCTGAGATGAAGAAATTAAATCTTTGCGGTTTGATCATGACAGTGTAATTTTGTAAGAGATGGCAAAGGACATGGAAGAGCAGTCGAATGGAATGGATAGTGTCTTGGAAAGAGGTTATGAGATGAACATCAACAAAGGCAAAATAAAGGTAATGGAGGTTCGTAAAACTAAGCCGGGCAATGCCGACGGAAGTAGAAGAATTTTTTTATATTGGTAGTAAAACTATTGACGGTGGCAGAAGTGCAGGGGTATAAAATGCAGACTGTCAATGATGAAGAAAGAGGTTCCTAAAAAAATTAGCATTTTATATACACTCCTGGAAATGGAAAAAAGAACACATTGACACCGGTGTGTCAGACCCACCATACTTGCTCCGGACACTGCGAGAGGGCTGTACAAGCAATGATCACACGCACGGCACAGCGGACACACCAGGAACCGCGGTGTTGGCCGTCGAATGGCGTTAGCTGCGCAGCATTTGTGCACCGCCGCCGTCAGTGTCAGCCAGTTTGCCGTGGCATACGGAGCTCCATCGCAGTCTTTAACACTGGTAGCATGCCGCGACAGCGTGGACGTGAACCGTATGTGCAGTTGACGGACTTTGAGCGAGGGCGTATAGTGGGCATGCGGGAGGCCGGGTGGACGTACCGCCGAATTGCTCAACACGTGGGGCGTGAGGTCTCCACAGAACATCGATGTTGTCGCCAGTGGTCGGCGGAAGGTGCCGACGCACGGATGCACGCCAAGACCGTAGGATCCTACGCAGTGCCGTAGGGGACCGCACCGCCACTTCCCAGCAAATTAGGGACACTGTTGCTCCTGGGGTATCGGCGAGGACCATTCGCAACCGTCTCCATGAAGCTGGGCTACGGTCCCGCACACCGTTAGGCCGTCTTCCGCTCACGCCCCAACATCGTGCAGCCCGCCTCCAGTGGTGTCGCGACAGGCGTGAATGGAGGGACGAATGGAGACGTGTCGTCTTCAGCGATGAGAGTCGCTTCTGCCTTGGTGCCAATGATGGTCGTATGCGTGTTTGGCGCCGTGCAGGTGAGCGCCACAATCAGGACTGCATACGACCGAGGCACACAGGGCCAACACCCGGCATCATGGTGTGGGGAGCGATCTCCTACACTGGCCGTACACCACTGGTGATCGTCGAGGGGACACTGAATAGTGCACGGTACATCCAAACCGTCATCGAACCCATCGTTCTACCATTCCTAGACCGGCAAGGGAACTTGCTGTTCCAACAGGACAATGCACGTCCGCATGTATCCCGTGCCACCCAACGTGCTCTAGAAGGTGTAAGTCAACTACCCTGGCCAGCAAGATCTCCGGATCTGTCCCCCATTGAGCATGTTTGGGACTGGATGAAGCGTCGTCTCACGCGGTCTGCACGTCCAGCACGAACGCTGGTCCAACTGAGGCGCCAGGTGGAAATGGCATGGCAAGCCGTTCCACAGGACTACATCCAGCATCTCTACGATCGTCTCCATGGGAGAATAACAGCCTGCATTGCTGCGAAAGGTGGATATACACTGTACTAGTGCCGACATTGTGCATGCTCTGTTGCCTGTGTCTATGTGCCTGTGGTTCTGTCAGTGTGATCATGTGATGTATCTGACCCCAGGAATGTGTCAATAAAGTTTCCCCTTCCTGGGACAATGAATTCACGGTGTTCTTATTTCAATTTCCAGGAGTGTAAATTTGTGTCAAAGTATTTTTCTGGAGTGTAGATTTGAATAGAAGTGAAACGGTGAAACGAGGACGGTAAGCAGTTCAGACAAAAAAGAGTAGAAGCTTTTGTAGTGTGGTGTTACAGAAGAATACGGGAGATTAGATCTGTTAATCGGATAAGCGACGAGAGGTACTGACTTGAATCGAAGAGAATTGAACCTCACTGTACAATCTGGCTGAAAGAAAGGATTTCACTGCATAATTATTAAATAAACAAGTTGCCGTTCTTTATAGCATTGAAATAGAGGAATTACACACAAATAAACACTGAGTACACCAGAACGATGTAAGTAAGTAAAGTAGTTTGTTAGTTTCATGTTATATGTATCATTTGTATTATTAATTGTAACAATGCGAAATGAGTCTTCTGCAGAATAATAGGAGATGTCAAGGAGGTACTTTTGGTACTTATTTTGCGTTTTTACATCAAATGCTTCACTTGTTGTTGTAAATGGCAGTTACTACTTGATGTGGCCACAAGAAAATAAATGTTTTACTGTGTTGCCTGCATCAGTTGTAAGCATTCAGTTCCAAAGGAACAGGAACGATATACCTCAACATACGGCAATTATTGACATTTATGTCTCCTGTGAATCGCAGTAAGAAACTGTTAAATTGTCTAAGAGATAAAGCTCTTACGCTTTATTTATGAAATCAAACGGCGAATACTGAATGGAATAATGAATGATTCTCTCGTGTAATTAATTTAATCATTCACAAACTTTGATCGTCTGTGGAGCGATGAAAGGTGAAATGGAAATGCAGAAACGCAAAGTAAGACGCTTGGTTTAATCCAGGTGAAACTTTCTGCCTGGAAAATATTTCTAAATAAGTGAAAAATGAAATAATCATCGGTTGGTAAAATTTTGACACCAGGAGTATACGTTTTGTTGACTGATATTATGTATGGCCTTTTACTTAATTTTCTTGACGTGATGTAATAACTATTCCTGATTGAAACTTAACTGCAAATAGTTTCGATTGTGAAAACCGATGATTAAGTATGGTAGTAAATAATCTTAGCTACGGTAACGTTCCCTAGAAGACTGCGAAACTCCCACTCTCCTGAATGAACTGAACATGTTATCTAGTTTCAGGACTATGATGGCGCAAAGTGCGTGGCACTTTTGTACCTTGGAATCAACTTAAACTCGTGCAAGGTCGTCACATCTCGAAAATTGTTAGTTTAAGGAACCTTACCGTAGATAAATCGTCGAGAGTTCCATCCTACTTAGTTGCATACCCTTTTGTATTAATTCGTGTCAGTATAAATGCACAAGAAGTTCATTTCCGTGGCACGGTGATATACCACCATACAGACATGGTGAATACATGCACCGAAAAATGAACTGTTATTCCATTTCCTTTGTAGTGTGTGTCCTCTATCCATATCATTGCGTTGTAATAGAACACAGAAATAAAGAGAAGCAATTTGTGCACTCTGATCGAAATCAGTGCAGCGAGCTGTGTCGAACGAGTGTGTATCGGAACATCTTATTTTTAACACATACAGCCTGCACTGCTGTTTAATGCACGTTATGTAAACAGAGCATTCGATACTACCGCTGAACAATTTGATATCTGGCCCAGCAGCACCCTATAAAACAACGCAGATGGACAGGAACCGAAACGCAGTTTGCTGCACATCGCTAGTGGCATAACTACTCCACGGTCTCAAATAGCTATATGTTAGTCGCTTGTGATTCTTTAGAGACTGCCATATTCTCCCGAATGACTAGCTTTCAGATCATAATAAATGCCACAATCCATTCAACCTAAAATAAAAAATAAAAAATGGTTTGTGTGTCCAGTAATGCCACGCAGGGCAACCAGCAAGATAAAAGTCATTGAACGTTGGTGTACGTACATGTGAAGCTCCCTTCGAGCGTGATTCAAAATATCTTAGAGTAGGTGTTGTTAAGAAAAATGAATGAGTTTGTTTCTCAGGAATCAGTCCAAGGCAGTAAAAATAAAGCACCGCTCTAAACCTGGCTTTTTTCTGTTTTTACCATACAGGTACATGTTGATATATCAAGGTACTACTATTGGATTCCGAAAAAAGTCTCGCAATTTCCGCGTGCTTATTTATTTACGGAACTTATTTAGCGTATTGCAGGATGCGCGGTATTCATTAGACATTATTAGAGCGGTGGTAAAGAACGTATCAGTTAGGAAGTGGAGCGCCCTGATTTGTCCACGAAACATAAATTTCTCTCAAAACACCTTTTTATTTTCCAAGAAGCGCTAAGCTCCTGTTCACAACTTTCACAGTTGCGAGTAAGGGTACTTATAATCCCAATTATTTTGAAAGGATGATTTTGTTATATGTGTAACTGATAATAGAAGTTAATATTTTATTGGGTTTAAATGCTAAAGTATTCATTGACGCTCAAAACCCAATGAAAAACATCAAAGCGTTAAGGTTATAAAGAAGTAGCTTTCCTTCGAGTTTCACTAAAAGATAAAAGACCTTTGGTCTGAACAAAGCCTTGCAATATTCATGTAATTAATAAATCAATTCAGGATACCATCGCTGTGCCTTTTAATCAGAATGAACTTGCAGATTACACTTTTGACAACTTTCTTCGACTCACAGAAATATTATGAATGGCAGTTTATAATTATGGAGGGCACTGTTGCCAAACTGCAGCGAACCACGCTCCACATTGCTCTGTGTGAATCCGCAGAATTGGTACCACTGCGAACATGAGGTGTTCGAGAAAGAACTAATATTATCTGGCGGATTACCACTGGACTCTGTCAAACGACACGCGCAAAGTTGCTTTAATGGAACTACATTTCATCTAGCATAGTTCCTGTGATGTAGTGAGTGCAGAGAGGCTGTTATTCCAGTAGCAGGTGTCAAGAGGAGGTAGGCTGAATACTCCTATATTTTATACGGTGAAAGAAGAACACGACAACTGTTGCCAGCTTTCAAACGCGATTCGCAAAGGTTGGAAATGGCACCGAAGTCACGTGACTGACAACGATACTCGCTTATGCACGCTTAGCTAGAATTCCGTTAAAATTTATAAGGTAGTGCAGGGTATTTTCTGGCGTTTCCTTGCATTTAGTTCGATTTATTACCCCAATTCAAACTTGTATCTGTGTTGTATTGACAATACCCACACAGCAGCGCAGATGACGACGGTTTGTGCTGCATCACTTGCTTGAAAACAGGCCTGCTCCATTCCCTCACTTTATTTGCTATTGCCAACTGTAATTACGTTTAACTCTTTGCCCCAAAGCCTGACTTCAGTACTCGTTTCTGTCTCGGGTTTGTTTTTGCAGCGGAGTTAATTGCACAGCAGTATGTGTAGGTTTACTGATGAACAGTTGGCCTATATATACCTCGTATATGTGGAACCACTCAGTGCAGTAGAAGAACTACACATTAACGTTAACTGCATGTGGCTCAATGAGCGAGTACAAGTCTTTCAGTTGGACTCCAATTCCGCGACTTGCCTGTCAATCTACCCCAATTACTCAACTGGGGAAAGGCGACATATAGTTTAACGTAGACTCTCAAGCACGAATCGTTCTTGGCGACTCCTCATATCGTTGACAGGTAAAGGTTAGATTAAAGGCGGACTGAAAGTTTATGTGGTCCGACAGGGATTCGATCCCACGACCTCTTCGTTTCTGGGCATACTATCCTCGGCGGTTTCCACACGGATGGAATCTACACTGTTTGTTCTCTTGCATGTCAGGTTCGACGCACTAGTCTTTGTTTTGTGTTCTACATTTTGATGATTAGATATGACATGGTTTTTCTCTGCTGTTAACATATTTTTAAACAAACAAAGATAATTAAGAGAGCAAACCGAATGAGCCTTAATTACGCGTTACTTAATAAAGAGATAGGTGACGGAAACTGACAACGGCTGGGAGAGCGATGTGTTGACCCAGCGCCCCACCAAACCTTATCTAGTGATGCCATTGGAAGAGGATGGCTTGGCGGTCGGTCGGTGCTGGTGTCTCCACAAGGGCCTGTGGGCGGAGTTTCTATTTACGTTCAATAACGTGCCCCCCGAGAGGACGGGTCAGTTATAGCAAATTATTCAGATAACGTAAATGAACAACTTGCAGTTTTATGCCGGCGATCGAGTTCACCCTGTAGAGCTGCGTAGACACGGAGGAATTGCCATAGTAACATATTCGGCATTGCGTTACGATATGTGATTGGTTCTACATCTACATTTACATCCATACTCCGCAAGCCACCTGACGGTGTGTGGCGGAGGGTACCTTGAGTACCTCTATCGGTTCTCCCTTCTATTCCAGTCTCGTATTGTTCGTGGAAAGAAGGATAGTCGGTATGCCTCTGCGTGGGCTCTAATCTCTCTGATTTTATCCTCATGGTCTCTTCGCGAGATATACGTAGGAGGGAGCAATATACTGCTTGACTCTTCGGTGAAGGTATGTTCTCGAAACTTTGACAAAAGCCCGTACCGAGCTACTGAGCGTCTCTCCTGCAGAGTCTTCCACTGGAGTTTATCTATCACTTCCGTAACGCTTTCGCGATTACTAAATGATCCTGTAACGAAGCGCGCTGCTCTCCGTTGGATCTTCTCTATATCTTCTATCAACCCTGTGAATCTTCACGTACCCTATCTGATACGGATCCCACACTGCTGAGCAGTATGCAAGCATTGGGCGAACAAGCGTACTGTAACCCACTTCCTTTGTTTTCGGATTGCATTTCCGTAGGATTCTTCCAATGAATCTCAGTCTGGCATCTGCTTTACCGACGATCAACATTATATGATCATTCCATTTTAAATCACTCCTAATGCGTACTCCCAGATAATTTATGGTATTAACTGCTTCCAGTTGCTGACCTGCTATTTTGTAGCTAAATGATAAAGGATCTATCTTTCTGTGTATTCGCAGCACATTACACTTGTCTACATTGAGATTCAATTGCCATTCCCTGCACCATGCGTCAATTCGCTGCAGATCCTCCTGCATTTCAGTACCATTATCCATTGTTACAACCTCTCGATACACCACAGCATCATCTGCAAAAAGCCTCAGTGAACTTCCGATGTCATCCACAAGGTCGTTTATGTATATTTTGAATAGCAACGGTCCTACGACACTCCCCTGCGGCACACCCGAAATCACTCTTACTTCGGAAGACCTCTCTCCATCGAGAATGACATGCTGCGTTCTGTTATTCAAGAACTCTTCAATCCAGTCACACAATTGGTCCATATGCTCTTACTTTGTTCATTAAACGACTGTGGGGAACTGTATCGAACGCCTTGCGGAAGTCAAGAAACACGGCATCTACCTGTGAACCCGTGTCTATGGCCCTCTGAGTCTCGTGGACGAATAGCGCGAGCTGGACTTCACATGACCGTCTTTTTCGAAACCCATGCTGATTCCTACAGAGTAGATTTCTAGTCTCCAGAAAAGTCATTATACTCGAACTCAATACGTGTTCCAAAATTCTACAAAATTGTGGTGTAAGCGAGAAGTAGATAGGCTAAATCCACTTTAAACGCCAGGGTTCTCCTTTGATAGTAAGGCGTATGATTTCAACAGCTCTGGATTTTATTTTCTCAGCAGAAGTACAGAAAAGTTTTGGCTACAACGCTTTGACCAGTGATGGCAGTCCGAGCAACGCGCTAAGTGATCACATTGCGCACCCTCTGACGGTTGTGGATAGAGCGAGGAAGACGGAAGGGTATGCGGATGATAGCGGGCGCGGGCTTCGCTGCCAGAGGCATCCGGTCAGCAGACCGGGGAGCTTTGACGGGATAATCTGGGGGGAGCGCGTCCCGCGCACGCGGCAGCTGGGAGCTGCGAGATGAGGGCTGAGAGCTGGGAGGCGGCTCAGCCGCGCCTCTCGGCTTATATAGGGCCGCTTCAGCTCGGGGAGATGAGCGCCGTCCCGCCTAACGGCCAGTAAGCGAAGGCTGCTGGAACTCAAAGCAAAACGTTCCTGCTCTCTCTATAACAGATCAGGGAATGATGTGTGCAAATGAGTGACAATGCTCTGACAGAGCGCGAGGTCGCAAGTTCAATCTTTAGTAAGGCTCATTTGAAGATGTTGTGTGAACGATTATGACAGGAAAAAATATTAGCTGTTAATGACTCACCATATACACTCCTGGAAATTGAAATAAGAACACCGTGAATTCATTGTCCCAGGAAGGGGAAACTTTATTGACACATTCCTGGGGTCAGATACATCACATGATCACACTGACAGAACCACAGGCACATAGACACAGGCAACAGAGCATGCACAATGTCGGCACTAGTACAGTGTATATCCACCTTTCGCAGCAATGCAGGCTGCTATTCTCCCATGGAGACGATCGTAGAGATGCTGGATGTAGTCCTGTGGAACGGCTTGCCATGCCATTTCCACCTGGCGCCTCAGTTGGACCAGCGTTCGTGCTGGACGTGCAGACCGCGTGAGACGACGCTTCATCCAGTCCCAAACATGCTCAATGGGGGACAGATCCGGAGATCTTGCTGGCCAGGGTAGTTGACTTACACCTTCTAGAACACGTTGGGTGGCACGGGATACATGCGGACGAGCATTGTCCTGTTGGAACAGCAAGTTCCCTTGCCGGTCTAGGAATGGTAGAACGATGGGTTCGATGACGGTTTGGATGTACCGTGCACTATTCAGTGTCCTCTCGACGATCACCAGTGGTGTACGGCCAGTGTAGGAGATCGCTCCCCACACCATGATGCCGGGTGTTGGCCCTGTGTGCCTCGGTCGTATGCAGTCCTGATTGTGGCGCTCACCTGCACGGCGCCAAACACGCATACGACCATCATTGGCACCAAGGCAGAAGCGACTCTCATCGCTGAAGACGACACGTCTCCATTCGTCCCTCCATTCACGCCTGTCGCGACACCACTGGAGGCGGGCTGCACGATGTTGGGGCGTGACCGGAAGACGGCCTAACGGTGTGCGGGACCGTAGCCCAGCTTCATGGAGACGGTTGCGAATGGTCCTCGCCGATACCCCAGGAGCAACAGTGTCCCTAATTTGCTGGGAAGTGGCGGTGCGGTCCCCTACGGCACTGCGTAGGATCCTACGGTCTTGGCGTGCATCCGTGAGTCGCTGCGGTCCGGTCCCAGGTCGACGGGCACGTGCATCTTCCGCCGACCACTGGCGACAACATCGATGTACTGTGGAGACCTCACGCCCCACGTGTTGAGCAATTCGGCGGTACGTCCACCCGGCCTCCCGCATGCCCACTATACGCCCTCGCTCAAAGTCCGTCAACTGCACATACGGTTCACGTCCACGCTGTCGCGGCATGCTACCAGTGTTAAAGACTGCGATGGAGCTCCGTATACCACGGCAAACTGGCTGACACTGACGGCGGCGGTGCACAAATGCTGCGCAGCTAGCGCCATTCGACGGCCAACACCGCCGTTCCTGGTGTGTCCGCTGTGCCGTGCGTGTGATCATTGCTTGTACAGCCCTCTCGCAGTGTCCGGAGCAAGTATGGTGGGTCTGACACACCGGTGTCAATGTGTTCTTTTTTCCATTTCCAGGAGTGTAGATCAGGAGAGTGACAATGTGTGTCCGGGAGGTGCGGAGATCAACCTTCCAGGAAATATCTGTATGACACTTCACAAAATGGACATCGTCGACATTCAAGAAACGTTCAAAACATGCCGTTAACTTGCAACATTAGCATCGAATGAAAAATGGCGCGCCCGCCACAGTGTTCACAAAGGTTCGCACCATCAGTAACGACGGCAAACTCTTTGAGAGTTACAATCCTTGCTCAACGTTCAGCTAGGTACACTACTGGCCATTAAAATTGCTACACCACGAATATGACATGCTACAGACGCGAAATTTGGCCGAAAGGAAGAAGATGCTGCGATATGCAAATGATTAGCTTTTCAGAGCATTCACACAAGGTTGGCGCCGATGGCGACACCTACAACGTGCTGATATGAGGAAAGTTTCCAACCTATTTCTCATACACAAACAGCAGTTCACCGGCTTTGCCGGTGAAAAGTTGTGATGCCTCGTGTAAGGAGGAGAAATACGTATCATCACGCTTCCGACTTTGAAAAAGGTCGGATTGTAGCCTATCGCAATTGCGGTTTATCGTATCGCGACATTGCTGCTCGCGTTGGTCGATATCCAATGACTGTTAGCAGAATATGGAATCGGTGGGTTCAGGAGGGTAATACGTAACGCCGTAGTGGATCCCAACGACCTCGTATCACTAGCAGTGGATATGACAGGCATCTTATCCGCATGGCTGTAACGGATCGTGCAGCCACGTCTCGATCCCTGAGTCAACAGATGGGGACGTTCGCAAGACAACAACCATCTGCACGAACAGTTCGACGACGTTTGCAGCGTGCGGTAGCGTTCTCGCTTCCCACGCCCGAGTTCCCGGGTTCGATTCCCGGAGGGGTCAGAGATTTTCTCTGCCTCGTGATGGCTGGGTGTTGTGTGCTGTCCTTAGGTTAGTTAGGTTTAAGTAGTTCTAAGTTCTAGGCGACTGATGACCTCAGAAGTTAAGTCGCATAGTTCTCAGAGCCATTTGAACCATTTTTAGAGAAACGTGTATTCGTCATCTCCCTTCTGGCGTATCACCCGGCGTGATGGTATGGGGTGCCATTGGTTACACGTCTCGGTCACCTCTTGTTCGCATTGACAGCACTTTGAGCAGTGGACGTTACATTTCAGATGTGTCACGACCCGTGGCTCTACCCTTCATTCGATCCCTGCGAAACCCTACATTTCAGCAGGATAATGCATGACCGCATGTTGCAGGCCTTTCTGGATAAGGAAAATGTTCGACTACTTCCCTGGCCAGTACATTCTCCAGATCTCTCACCAACTGAAAACGTCTGGTCAATGGACGCAGAGCAATTGGCTCGTCACAATACGCCAGTCACTACTCTTGATGAACTGTGGAATCTTGTTGAAGCTGCATGGGCAGCTGTACCTGTACACGTCACCCAAGCTCCGTTTGACTCAATGCCCAGGCGTATCAAGGCTGTTCTTACGGCCAGAGGCGGTTGTTCTGTTTACTGATTTCTCTGGATCTATGCACCGAAATTGCGTGAAAATGTAATGACTTGTCAGTTCTAGTATAATATATTTGTCCAATGAATACCCGTTTATCATCTGCATTTCTTCTTGGTGTAGCAATTGTAATGGCCTGTAATAAGGGATGATGAGAACTGATGAAATGTGAAGGTATGCAATTGAATGCGAAACAGTCTGTCGCGGAGCTTATAGTGAAACTGGCTATCTTTAAAGACGCAACTACAGCTAGTGCGACAATATACTGTATGGGAACAAGAAAACAAACCTGCACAAGCTGATATTTTTCAGCAATTCGGAACAGCAATGTCACACTTTTCAGGGATAGTTTCCTCTAAAGGAGTATGATTTTAACACGCAGACCCAGATTCAAGCAAAGGAAAGTTATTTTGGCCAGCTATTGGAAAAAGCAGTGCTCATACCATAGTTGTAGTTCTCTGACACCTATTTTCTCACTCTTCCTTGCTGTGAGATAAATATTCCCTATTGTCCTTTCAAGATCGAGCGCATGAGAAAGAGTCACAGGTGCGCAGAACACCTCCAACTTACTTGTAGCACATTAAATAACTTCCCAGTCAATTTAAGGTCCAGATTAACAATCATCGTAAT
The DNA here is from genome assembly GCF_023864275.1 of Schistocerca cancellata. NCBI lineage: Eukaryota > Metazoa > Arthropoda > Insecta > Orthoptera > Acrididae > Schistocerca > Schistocerca cancellata. The sequence continues at coordinate 347,101,841 of NC_064634.1, read as the reverse complement.
TATATACAAGTGCGTTAAGGCATTAATATGAGTTGATACAATTCTTTTGTTACCTCTAATTTTCAGGATTCTTTTCATATACGTTTCCTCTTCAATTGCCGATTGGTTGGAGTTGAAAACAAATTCCATACTGAACGTTTGGATGATTTTGTTTATCTCATCCCAAATTATCGGGCTGATTCCGCAGTTTGCTGTGCATCGTCAAGTAGACGCTTTGTTTAAAATTTCATTATCTTACAGCTTCCAATTCTGTAGCAACGTTCGAAGATAAGCAACCATCCGCTGCTTGCCTTGACATTACTTGAATCTATTTCACTTGTAGTTTGATGTGTATAATGTAGCAGGTCGCTATCATACACATCCTGCAAATTGTACCTAGCAACATTGAAACGCGCAAACACCAATTTTTGTAACAAGTGCACTTTTTCCCTTGATTATCCATAGGGTTTCTGCATATTTATTTGAAATCTATTCATAATCTTTTTCCATGTACTTAATTTTGTTTACTACCCGCTTCTTGGACAACGAATACGCTTTACCACGTTTTACTGCAGACAGAATTTTTGTCTGATCGTGGGACAAGGATGATGAACGACAAGGCTCGACACCTATTTCAATTTCATTTTCACTTGTTATGCACGTAACGTTATCATTGTACTTGTTGTCAGCACAGTCGAGCGTATACATCACATATTCCACTGACTCATCTTGCACAAACGCTAATACGTCATCTTCCACTTCTTTCTCAATCTGCGAAATTCCTTGTTTGCCTCTCTGACGAAATGTCAACTTCAGGAACTGTTGTTGTAGATGTAATGCAATGTAGCGCTATTGTGAGTTGCTCGTCAACTACACAGTTCAACTACGCTGCATAGCCTCATGCTGTGCTCACCATTGGATGCCTCTAGTCCCGCCCCGTGTTACCATTAGCACCCAATATTGTTCTTGCATGGCAGACAATATGAGGGACGTCGAATGCCGTAAACATCATTGGCCTTCTGCGATCTCGCACTCAAAGGATTTCTTGTAAGACTTACTGACGCGTGGGCATGTGCTATATTAGTTGTTTAATTATTAAATTCCATTTTTCGCAGGTGTCATTGATAATAAATATTATAATATGGAAAGTGTAAGTTGATCAAAATGTTGCAGAGACGCAAAAAAATTCATGTACACTACCCGTCAGAAGTTTTCGGTCACTACTGTGGATTTCATGTTGAAACAGCGGTTTCGTTTTCAATATTCTATACTGTCACTGTTAATATTTTATGACTGTTGATAAATACAAATAAAACAGTTTTGCGTCAGTCAATTGTTTATTTCATTTCGGGATGATAGGTCACCCACGAAAAAAAACTACACCTTCTTTCGATGTACAAACACAACGTACAGGCGAAACAGACCAACAAAATAAATATTTTCTCTCTCTATCATTAAGTACAATAGAATATGGTTTGCATTTTTGCCTCTATGTCAGTGGATTTTCAAGTCTGTGGCCCGTATCGTCGCTAGAGTTGATTTTCCACTCCTCAGTGCTCGACTTACTCGTGTATATTCGTACTGTTCTTACAGCGTAACGTGCTAACAACGCCATCGGAAATGGTGAAGCTGTTCAGCCGTTCGTATTTTACAGCCGTGTGTATCTCGGAGTACTGGTGGGAAGTAAGGGAACCCACGAGTAGGCGACAAGGACATCAATGCTTCATAACAGAATGGGCAGGTTGGAGGCTTGCCCTCTCTGTAAAGATGGACAGCCGGCGATCTGTGGCAGATGTGACGTCAGTCCTGGTGCAAGTTAAAGTGTTTCGGAGCATAGCATTCAGCGCACATCGAAATGGGCCTCTTCAGCAAATGTCCATTACGTGTTCCCATGTCGACAAAACGATACCGTCAACTGCGTTTGCAGTGGCCAAGGGATCATAGAGAATGGACGGTGATTCACAGTAAATGTGTCTCCTGATCGGATGAATTAAGTTTGTTGCTGCGCAGGGTCAATTGTCGTGTCCGGATACGCCGTCATACAGGCGAAGGGCTGTTCGAGCCACGGCGGCTAGTGCAGTTGACGAAATATCGATATATCGGTATTTTATCGAACGAATATCGGTATATGGTTCAAATGGCTCTGAGCACTATGGGACTTAACTTCTAAGGTCATCAGTCCCCTAGAACTTAGAACTACTTAAACCTAACTAACCTAAGGACACCACACACATCTATGCCCGAGGCAGGATTCGAACCTGCGACCGTAGCGGCCGCGCGGTTCCACACTGTAGCGCCTTTAACCGCTTGGCCACCACGGCCGGCTATCGGTAGATGTCTGCGTTACTCTTCACCCCATGTATCAATATCGAAATGGCATTGTCGAGTGCTCATATTTTTATTTTGTATTATATTTTTGCACTTGCGGGGTGGTGGTGTGAATGGAATAACAAGATTTCCGATATGAAGAAATAGCACATCAGTGACATCAAAAAACAATTTTTAACGGAACTAGTGAGCTAGTTCTTCACATCGGCATTCTTCAAAAACTGTTGCTGAGAACAAAAATCTGAATGGCGATATTGGCCTTTTCCGTAGGCGGAGACGTGCTGCTGACGTAATCGGGGCTCGGCGCTACCAACAGAAACTGCAACGTTTAGCTTCACCATACAACTTTGACACTACTGACACTACAGCTGCTACGTCACTGGCTTGGAAGAAACGATAAAATAATGAAGTGTTCCGGAAAAATCCGATACGTGACGAAACCGAATGACGGACCCATCAGAGACCTTTTATTATGCCACTTACTTTGTTAGCAAAGTGGTTACCATCAAGCTTCAAAATGCATCGTTTTCATTCCAGTTCTTGCTCTGAGCGGGATAGGCAGGCTGCTAGTTTATTGATTTACAGAATATCTAATAATAAATCAATAAAATATACAGCTCTAAAAGTGGCAGTATATTTACAATGTGCACCCGATATTTTCATAGGCAAGTACATCGATACTTTTTCCGTTGTTATACTAATGTTTCTATACTTTCTGGATATGTCGATGTCTGATAACGAAATTCTTTTATATCGATGTATCCGGTTCCAAATATTTTTTAAAAAATATCAACAGTCCTGAAGGATGCAGGGCCTTGGGAGCTGTTCTGCAACGGAGACATTTATCTGGGCCTCCACGGGACCTGTGTTAGTAATCATGACAAATTTGGATTACGTGAATAGTATTGCATACCGTTTGCGTTCCTTCATGCTTTTGATATGTTTCCCGATGATGATGGCATTTTCCAAGAGGCTAAATGTCAGTTTCTTACAAGACCTGAATTGTGGCGCTGTGGGTTGAGATCCATTATAGTGAATTCATGTTGATATCTTGGCCACCAAAATAGCCTGAGGTGAAAGCAATGTAGCACATCTGGTACACCGTCAGGCTCCAGCTGCGCATCCACAACCCACCGGTCGGAAATTTACGAAAATTGTATGATCCGTGTTTATACATATGGTGCCACATACTAACCACAGAGCGGTCGGAGGTATGCCACGCAAAGTCGCTACTGATGCATTGCGTTCCAAAGGTGGACGAACCGTTTTTAAGCAATGGGCGTAATGAAACTTACTGGCAGATTAAAACTGTGTGCCCGACCGAGACTCGAACTCGGGGCCTTTGCCTTTCGCGGGCAAGTGCTCTACCATCTGAGCTACCGAAGCACGACTCACGCCCGGTACAGCTTTACTTCTGCCAGTATCTCGTCTCCTACCTTCCAAATTTTACAGAAGCTCTCCTGCGAACCTTGCAGAACTTCTCATTCTGGAAACATCCCCCAGGCTGTGGCTAAGCCATGTCTCCCCAATATCCTTACTTCCAGGAGTGCTAGTTCTGCAAGGTTCGCAGGAGAGCTTCTGTTAAGTTTGGAAGGTAGGAGACGATATACTGGCAGAAGTAAAGCTGTGAGGACCGGGTGTGAGTCGTGCTTCGGTAGCTCAGATGGTAGAGCACTTGCCCGCGAAAGGCAAAGGTCCCGAGTTCGAGTCTCGGTCGGGCACACAGTTTTAATCTGCCAGGAAGTTTCATATCAGCGCATACTCCGCTGGAGAGTGAATATCTCATAATGGGCGTAATGTTTTGGCTCATTATTGCGTCGCTGTATACTGGTCGCTTAAGCAACTTCTTGTTTCTACTCAACAATTCCTCTGTGGTATAGGAGCAGCTGCTAAGGAGAAACAGTGTTGATCTGCATTACAAAATACTACTACAAGCTGTCAGGCGGTTTATTTCAATGTGTGCGGCACAGTGCAAATGGAGGATGAAAATAAGAGCTCCAAACAATATGGTATAAGAGAACGTGTTGAAAAGTAAACCCTCCCAATGTTATATGTGAAAGTTCCTAAAGCTCTTCAGCAAAAGCAAACTTTAATAACATTGTACATCTTTATTTTTCGTGTCTACATATTCGTTTCTCAACGTTGTTACCCTGGCGATCAACAGGGTACTGGTTTATTGATATCCTCAATGTAGAACGTCTGACTTTGTTGACGGAGCCACAACCTCGTCTCTGCTTGCACCGCATCATCACTATCAAAGTGAAGTCGTCGAAGGAGTTCTTCAAGTTGTGAAAAGAGATAAAAATCGGATGGGGCCAAGTAGGGACTCTGTGGAGGCTATGGATGTCAGTGGCCCCAAGATATCGGATTGTTGCATATATCGTAGCGCTCGTATGTGCTCTGGTATTGACCTCCTGAAGGATAGGGTGCCCCAGGTGCGGAAAAACTTTCAGAATTCGTCCTTTCAGTTTCCTGAGGGTACCACACACATCCACATAGTTAGTTTACACACCGCCGTGTTACACGCTGCAAATCGGAGCCCTTTAGAGGCAGAAGGCTGCAAATACGAGTATGTAGTCATGAAGAATAAACGTGTTGAACGATAATTACCGTTTGTTTCGTTTTAAAGGCTTTAACAGTTTTCGTATAAAAATTTGGAGCGTTCACTTTTCAGCGCGCCCTCATATGTATTGAGGGAAACAAAAATATAACTTACGCATATTAGATTTACTTTCGCATGTCTTAACTAGATGACGTTTATACGCCAAAAAATCCGTAATTCACCTCTGCGGTTGCCTTAAATTAACGTTTTTGTTATATAGACAGAAAAGATGTCATAATACCATAATTAGGAGCGAAACCTGACCAGATGGAAGATCATTATAACAGTAGCTAAAAAGCTCCAGTAGTCGTGGGTCGAGAAACGATGGTTTTCTGAGATAACTGACAATGAGTCGTCACTACTAGTCACTAATTTTAGTGTGAAATATGCCGCAGTTAGTATTGTAAACGTGTTAATTTTGTGTAATTAACCATCTAATTAGTGTTATACTCTTTTCTCTAAGCAAGTGTTGTACAGACAATGAGAAACCCTTAAAGTTCTAATGGAGTCTATCTTATTCTCCACGTCTTAGAACTGAACACAAAAGGGTACGAAACAGATAGTGCTTCTAGAACAGGGTGTAAATTTGTTCCAAATCGACTACTTTTAGTCAGGGAATCGCCCTGCCTTGCTTCCCCGTGCTAAAGCTCACTGACCATGATGTTAGCTATATTTTATTGGTACCGTCATTTTGGATGCGTTTACTGGTCATTAACTAACAACGAATACGAAATTGTGAGATCAAAGCCGAAGTCGAGAATTTGACGCAACAGAAGTGCCTCGCGGTAAAGTTATAAGCCCTCTTGCACGTATAGCTTAAAAATCCTTTCACGATAGTTGGAGACATGAAAGGCAAGGTCTCATCAGGACATAATGATATTTCTCTCATCTTTATTTATGAGTGCGATCGTCTCCACCTCGGTGAGAGGTACAATTAGAGAACAAGAGAGAACAGTTTCTTTGCTGGAATTTCAAAGTTGCTACGCTCCGTTCGTTACTGTCTGTTCCAAGAAGAGCTGAATATTGATTACAGAGAAAACTGAAGCAAGTGGAGCGGGAAAGAAGTTGCCAGTCTGGCCGCAAAAGCGAACCCTTCATTCGGCTTTGTTAAGTATTCAGGCGCACTGCGGGTGGGAAATGGCTCCGCTGCATGGTGGCACGCGGAAAGCCGCAGAAAGAACGATAATTTTGGAAGTGCTACATCGAACGATGCTCTTGAAACTACATGAAAGTGAGACGCAAATGCAAATGGAAAAGCCGTAAGAAGGAAGGCAAGAATGATCTGATACACCCTCTCAGATTAATAATGTGTATTGTTTCGGGACTCGAGAGTGGCATTTATTTTTATTTTTAGTTTTTTTCTTTCGAGACAGGTGCGCTACCGAACGAGCTATCGGAGTAGTACTTTTCTGTGAAAGGCAAAGCCCCAGGATCGAGTCATGGTCTACCAAACAGTTCTATTTTGCCAGGAAGTTTCAAATCACCGCACACTTCGCTACAAAGTGAGAATTCGTTCTGAAAGGAGAGAACGTTAGGGTCGAGGTCACACTCAGCGACGATGAGGCAGAGACGAAGAACAAGCCCACATTAGCGGGGGGACGCGGAAATAAATCAGCTGTGTCCTTTTCAAAGGAAGCAGCCTGACATTTCATTTACGTGATTTAGAGAAATCGCGGATAGTTTACACGTGAATGGCTGGGTGCGGATTTGAACGGCGAGTCGACTGTCTTAGCTATCAGTTTCGGTATGTTGGAAGGAAGTACTATAGTTTCCAAATTGCTGCCACCCCCGATACAGAATAGTTCTACAGAAGCAGTATTTTTGGATTTTTAATTTTTCAGCGACTGCCGTCATGTGAAAGTTGTCTTTCCAACAATATTAAATCTTTTCTGTATAAAACATGAATGCAAAATATAAAATAATGGAAATAATGAAGTGAGGAAGTGAAAAATTATATTAGACTGGAACATAAAATGGTCGCAGGTTCGAATCCTGCCACGGGCATGGCTGTGTGTGATGTCGTTAGGTTAGTTAGGTATAAGTAGTTCTAAGTCTAGGGGACTGATAACCTCAGATGTTATGTCCTATAGTCCTCAGAGCCATTTGAACATTTGGGGGAGGGGGGGGAGGGAAGGGGGGGGGAGAGAGGTTAACCTTTGAGAAATATTACCATTGACAGGCATCTCGTATTGTTCTCTTCCGTTCGAAATGTTACATGACTCCCTTCCCACTTGAAATTGCTAACTGCGTCCAAGATGGCGACTTCCAAAATGGCTGCCTCTTTGGTAACAGCGGCACAGATCTTCCCTCTCTCCTATGTCACACTACTTGAATTTAAATTACTGTTGATCCCCTAGTTATTATTTTATAAGGGTGATTCAAATGGTTCAAATGGCTCTGAGCACTATGGGACTTAACTACTGTGGTCATCAGCCCCCTAGAACTTAGAACTACTTAAACCTAACTAACCTAAGGACATCACACACACCCATGCCCGAGGCAGGATTCGAACCTGCGACCGTAGCGGTCACGCGGTTCCAGACTGTAGCGCCTAGAACCGCACGGCCACTCCTGCCGGCTATAAGGGTGGCTCTTGATCTATGAATCTCTGTAGATGGGCAGAACACTGCGTTTTCTTTTTCTCGTAGTTTATACACAAAATTTGAAGTGAAGTGGTGTGGTGTGCAACCACAAAAATGAAATCAGACCTCTGCCACACTTCTTAACGCCTTCTGGTCACCATAGAGACAGCATTCCTTCCAAATTTGGTGTTCTGGTTGCACCACAGATGTGGCGCATTTATACCGGTTTTCTCAGTGGCGTGTTTGGTTGTTGGACATGACACCTCATTGCCATGCATTATGTGCTGTCTCCTTAACCAAGAAATGCTTCGTTACGTAATTGGACGATATTATGCATATGGATTCAAATGGAAATCGTAAAATTTGTATTTGTTATTCACTCCTCCAGTCTCTAAAGTATCAATTTTGATAAAAGTGGCTGGAGGAGGAGCTATTTAAAAAGAAAAATGCTTAATAGTGGCAGCTATGACGATCATAACAGCAGCGAGTAATTGTCTCTCTTAAAAAGTGTAATGGTTTTCATAGCAATAAAAATATAAGATCACAATTTGCTGATAACGAGTTTCGGATGACTAACAATCATCTTCAGATTGTGATTAATAAAGAAACAGTGCCTGTGTAAAATGTTGAAGCCAGAAGCGTTGCTACCAAGTGTAACTCAGATCATGCTTAGTAAAGGATCAGTACCTTATCATATTCTCTGCCATAACACCACTGTTACTCAGTGTAACTCAGAATCATGGTTATTACGGAATATGTTCCTAAGTACAATGTTGACCGCATCATTCTTAGACGTTGTAGTATAAAGTCAGAGCAAATTATGATTTCCTTTTCGTTATAGCGATCAAAACTAGTAAGTATTTTTAACAAACAGTACAGGTCGCTATATGTTCCTTAACCGACAGACTTCCCAAATTATTATCTCCTAGAGCGTGTCTCGTAATCGGGATCAGAATAGGCACAATACAACAGCAAGGTTGAAACCTACGAAACAAGCCCCATCCGTACAGCTTGTTGAATACGTTGTGTATACAAATAATGTCCTAGGACCTGTCGATGACAAAAAATATTTGACATGCTGTCTAGCGCCTGCTCAGTGTACTATTAATATAAAATTTCACTGAAAAATTGCTGTGCGACGTCTATACAATAAAAAAATACTGTAAAGCGATCCATATTATCGGTCCCCGATAGTTCCAAGTTGTCTACTTAGTTTTCGGGACTATGTTTGCAGTAACAAGCGAGGTGGCAGCCTTGGAACCCTAATGACGCGTGCTCCGTGCTCGCTCTCGCTGTCGTTTCACGACTTTCTTACTCCCACTCCGCTCATTTGTCTCGCCCGTCTCCTCTCCTTTTTTTCAGGTTTATCCTCCTGAAGGAGCGGACAGCCCGCCATACACCGAGACAGGACACTCCGTCAATTATGCAGGCCTTAGCTTAGCGGCAGCGCTCAGCCTCATGCTCCGAGCCCCCCATTGTCAACTTGTAGCAGTTTCATTCTTCAGTCGATCCTCTGTGCAAATTTCAGTCTTGTCCTTCGACGACGAGGCGCCTTTTGGACCTCCGAACCTTTGCCTGTTTGACTTCTAACAACGCGTGCAAACCTGATAGCGTTAATGATGTACCTGATATTAAACACTTCAGAAACTAAGTTACACGTCACGGAAGGCCAAGTAGCTTATACTGAATACTGCACTACACATCAAAGTGACTAAAATAAATGACACGGCTATTATTGGTTTTCCATCGAGTTTATTGCAGTTTAATGGTTCAAATGGCTCTGAGCACTATGGGACTTAACATCGGTGGTCATCAGTCCCCTAGAACTTAGAACTAGTTAAACCTAACTAACCTAAGGACAATGCATACATCCATGCCCGAGGCAGGATTCGAACCTGCGACCGTAGCGGTTCCAGACTGAAGCGCGAAGAACCGCACGGCCACACCGGTCGGCTATTGCAGTTTAAATAAAGAGAATTACACCACACGCATTTCAGCTTTATTTATAAAGCAACTTCCGTGGTTATTCTGCAAATTGACCACAAGCGTTTGTACATTTTTTGTTCTTGTAGGTTAAAAACAAGTATTTGTTCATTAAGTTGGTGTGCAAGTTATTTAAGGTATATTTCGTATAATTTGCGCTCCGTTTTAAGCATAAGCAGTTTTCCACGTATCTCGGTGCTTCGTCGTGTCTCCTGAACTATGTATAGTACAACAACAAAATTTAATTTCACATTTAGTCATGTATGTGGATACTGTTTCAAAACCGTGTTGCCAATAGAGTCGCTATTCAAGAAGTACACTACTGGCCATTAAAATTGCTACACCACGAAGATGACGCGAAATTTAACTGACAGGAAGAAGATGCTGTGATACGCAAATGATTAGCTTTTTAGAGCATTCACACAAGGTTGGCGCCGGTGGCGACACCTACAACGTGCTGAAATGAGGAACGTTTCCAACCGATTTCTCATACACAAACAGCAGTTGACCGGCGTTGCCTGGTGAAACGTTCTTGTGATACCTCGAGTAACAAGGAGAAGTGCGTACCATCACGTTTCCGTCTTTGATAAAGGTCGGATTGCAGCCTATCGCGATTGCGGTTTATCGTATCGCGACATTGCTGCTCGCGTTGGTCGGGATCCAATGACTCTTAGCAGAATATGGAATCGGTGGATTCAAGAGGATAATACGGAACGCCGTGCTACATCCCAAAGGCATCGTATAATTAGCAATCGAGATAACAGGCATCTCATCCACATGACTGTAACGGATCGTGCAACCACATCTCGATCCCTGAGTCGACAGATGGGGACGTTAGCAAGACAACAACCATCTGCACGAACAGCTCGACGTCGTTTGCAGCAGCATGGACTATCAGCTCGGAGACCATGGCTGCGGATACCCTTGACGCTGCATCACAGACAGGAGCTCCTGCGATGGTGTACTCAACGACGAAACTGGGTGCACGAATGGCAAAACGTCATTTTTTCGGATGAATCCAAGTTCTGTTTACAGCATCATGATGGTCGCATGCGTGTTTGGCGACATCGCGGTTAACGCACATTGGAAGCGTGTATTCGTCATCTCCCTTCTGGCGTATCACCCGGCGTGATGGTATGGGGTGCCATTGGCTACACGTCTCGGTCACCTCTAGTTCGCATTGACGCCACTTTTAACAGTGGACGTTCGATTTCAGATGTGTTACGACCCGTGGCTCTACCCTTCATTCGATCCCTGCGAAACCCTACATTTCAGGAGGATAATGCACAACACGTTGCAGGTCCTGTACGGGCCTTTCTGGATACAGAAAATGTTCGACTGATGCCCCGGCCAGCACGTTCTCCAGATCTCTCACCAACTGAAAACGTCTGGTTAATGATGGCCGAGCAACTGGCTCGTCACAATACGCCAGGCACTACTCTTGATGAACTGTGGTATCGTGTTGAAGCTGCATGGGCAGCTATACCTGTACACGCCATCCAAACTCTGTTTGACTCAATGCCCAGGCGTATCAAGGCCTTTATTACGGCCAGAGGTGGTTGTTCTGGGCACTGATTTTTCGGGATCTATGCACCCAAACTGCGTTAAAATGTAATCACATGTCAGTTCTAGTGTAATATATTTGTCCAATGAATACCAGTTTATCATCTGCATTTCTTCTTGGTGTAGCAATTTTAATGGCCAGTAGTGTATTTAAGGTGTATTTTGGTTAATTTGCGCTCCGTTTTAAGCATAAGCAGTTTTCCTCGTATCTCGGTGTTATTTCAGTCATATAAAGAGGATACTGTTTCCAAACTGTGTTGCCAATAGAGTCGCTATTCAAGAAGCAGTAAATTAAAACATCGTGGCAGATGCTCAAGTTTTTCTGTATGAACAGCGAAAATAGACTGAGCTCCATTTTGCTGGGGGTGTCATAAATAAAAACTTTCGTAAATGTTTAAAACTACGTGTAAAGCCTTTTGTAAATCGCTCATTGATCTCGTTTTCAAACACTGACTGTATGAAGTCTGTGTATTTGTGTGTTTGCGTGCCGTCATTGACGCTGCCTCAAAACAAACACTCAGTTTGTCTTTTTAAAAATTTTAACATATGACTGTACTTCTTAAAGGGTAGTTTACGGCAGCATATTAAATTTTTAAAATCGTTTAGTAGTCACGCGAAATATTGAAAATTTTCGACGCCCCTGTACGCTGTTAGATAGGCAACCTGCCAAAATATAATTAGTTCCGGGATAGTCACTTATTAATACAGATGTATCTGAGAAAAGGGCCGAAACCACTTCTCTAACAATTTAAGAAATTGGCCTGGGTTATGTTTATCATGCTACACATTAGAAGTGGTCACGGTGCCATAAGGTACGTTATCTCTTGAATGATGAAAATATCCGGTCGATCGTAAGGTTACAGTGTGGTCATGTTGCTTAGCATTCCGTGCGTGAAAAGACGTAATTGTCGATATGGATACTAAAAGGTTCTGGTTGTACGTACTTAGGCATGCAGAGTGAAAGTCCATTCCAAAAGCCCGCATCTCGTGGTCCTGCGGTAGCGTTCTCGCTTCCCACGCCCGGGTTCCCGGGTTCGATTCCCGGCGGGGTCAGGGATTTTCTCTGCTTCGTGATGGCTGGGTGTTGTGTGCTGCCCTTAGGTTAGTTAGGTTTAAGTAGTTCTAAGTTCTAGGGGACTGATGACCGTAGCAGTTAAGTCCCATAGTGCTCAGAGCCATTTGAGCCTCCATTCCGAAAATAGTCAAGTTGTAGTTTCTATGCGCGCACGTATTCTTGTAAGGCAGTACTTGTAAGGATCAACTGCACAAGATGCAAAAGTAATTCGCATTGTTGCTGTCCTCGAACGTCCTCACGTGGTGGGGAGAAACACTGTCACGAGCTGTAGCCTCAATTTTCGCAGCGAGGAGAACTTTTAGGCGAGTAACTTTTTGGCCGCATGGGAGGCGCTGCACAAGTGAATCGAAATCCACGAGATAAAAGTGGGACACCCCGTGGGACGTGGGTCGAGCGCGGGGGGAAGTGGAGGTGGAGTTAGCGGCTGAGATCACGTGGGGCAGCAGCAGTGGACGTACGGAGAGCCGGCGCCGCTGCCCCTGCCGCTCCCTGCGACGCTTCCTAGCGACGGCTCGTTCAATTAGAGGCCGCACTGGCGCCGCGGCGCAGACGCAGCGCCGGCGTCGTGCCTGGCCCCGCCGCCACGGCTCGGATTTCATCGGCCCCGCTCTGACCTGCCCTCTGGAGCAGTAGACTAGTAGAACTCTTAGGGGAACGGGGGTCGTGGAGAGGAACATTTCCATCCCTACTGTCAACACACCAGTGTGCACTAACCTTTTGTCTTGGTTTGGGAACAACGACATTTCGGTCGTTATGGATATGATCCTGATTGTTCAAAAATTTTGTGGAAGATAATGTACACTACTGGCCATTAAAATTGCTACACCAAGAAGCAATGCAGATGATAAACGGGTATTCATTGGACAAATATATTATACTAGAACTGACATGTGATTACATTTTCACGCAGTTTGGGTGCATAGATCCTGAGAAATCAGTACCCAGAACAACCACCTCTGGCCTCTTGATACGCCTGAGCATTGAGTCAAACAGAGCTTGGATGGCGTGTACAGGTACAGCTGCCCATGCAGCTTCAACACGATACTACAGTTCATCAAGAGTAGTGACTGACGTATTGTAACGAGCCAGTTGCTCGGCCAACACTGACCAGACGTTTTCAATTGGTGAGAGATCTGGAGAATGTGCTGGTCAGGGCAGCAGTCGAGCACTTTCTGTATCCAGAAAGGCCCGTACAGGACCTGCAACATGCGGTCATGCATTATTCTGCTGAAATGTAGGGTTTCGCAGGGATCGAATGAAGGGTAGAGCCAAGGGTCGTAACTGGGTCGTAACACATCTCAAATGTAACGTCCACTGTTCAAAGTGGCGTCAATGCGAACAAGAGGTGACCGAGACGTGTAACCAATGCCACCCCATACCATCACGCAGGGTGATACGCCAGTATGGCGATGACGAATACAGGCTTCTAATGTGCGTTCACCGCGATATCGCCAAACACGGATGCGACCATCATGATGCTGTAAACAGAACCTGGATTCATCCGAAAAAATGAGGTTTTGCCGTTCGTGCACCCAGGTTCGTCGTTGAGTACACCATCGCAGGCGCTCCTGTCTGTGATGCAGCGTCAAGGGTAACCGCAGCCATGATCTCCGAGCTGGTAGTCCGTGCTGCTGCAAACGTCGTGGAACTGTTCGTGCAGATGGTTGTTGTCTCGCAAACGTCCCCATCTGTTGACTCAGGGATCGAGACGTAGCTGCACGATCCGTTACAGCCATGCGGACAAGATGCCTGTCATCTTGACTCCTAGTGATACGAGGCCGTACCGTATTACCCTCCGGAACCCACCGATTCCATATTCTGCTAAGAGTCATCGGATCTCGACCAACGCGAGCAGCAATGGTACGATACGATAAATCGCAATCGCGATACGATAGGCTACAATCCGACCTTTATCAAAGTCTGAAACGTGATGGTACGCATTTCTCCTCCTTACACGAGGCATCACAACAACGTTTCACCAGGCAACGCCGGTGAACTGCTGTTTGTGTACGAGAAATCGGTTGGAAACTTTCCTCATGTCAGCACGTTGTAGGTGTCGCCACCGGCGCCAACCTTGTGTGAATGCTCTGGAAAGCTAATCATTTGCATATCACAGTATCTTCTTCCTGTCGGTTAAATTTCGCGTCTCTAGCACGTCATCTTCGTGATGTAGCAATTGTAATGGCCAGTAGTGTATTTTCGGGAGCAATCTTACATTATTTCAACAAGAAACTGCCAATTTCTTCAGATGTTGAAGGTAGACAGTAATGAATATAATTGGTAATCTCTTATTGCAATTACACAGGTTGTGGCAAAAAGACGTTAATAATAACGGGTGTTTAATCTTGTGAAATTATGAGACAGGAATTTGATTGCAGGCTTTCAGTTTGGCACACATACATACACTTTAGATTCTGTCCATTGTTGATTATAAGGCCCACGGAGCCATTCGGGCAGGTATAGAATCAATGACCTCAGTGAGACTGTGGTTCTGGCCGCCCAAGTTGCTAGGTTTGCTGGTATAGACACGATTTTTGGCCGTTCCCCGCAACCAAAATTCGCATGACGTCATGTCGGGTGAGCGTGCCGGTCATGGGAGAGGACCACCTCTTAACAGTCCAACGTTTACCGAACGTGTCTATCAGATACTCCCGTACCATTTGTCTGTAATGGGCATGGGCACAGTCTAGCTGATAATGCCCTCGCTGGAGATTGGCAAGAGGTGCGTTGTGTTCCATGGACGTACTGAGCATGGCAAGATAATTCTTTCCCATGACGGTCTGTTCTTCATTTTTGCTCACTGGACACCAAACGTTTACCTTGGGGTAATATCGCCCAGATGACACAGAAAACATGAACACAATGTCTGGCTCCATGTGCACCACTTCCAATATAGTTTGTGCAGCGCTCACATGGCTTCTTTGTCCGCGCTTTTGAGCTGCTGTTGAATCTGCATGTCGTATGGCTTCATTCCTAAATCATGGTGCAAAAAGCTGATCGCTGACCTTTGAGAAATGTTAATGTCTAGAGAAAGTCTGCGCGAGCACTTGGTTGGGGTGGCTACCATCCCCCCTGGACGAGGATGATATCCTGTTTACTTCTGACAGATCTTTTTCTACCGCTCATTCCCATGCAGTCTTCTTCTCGTAGATCGTATCAATTGCCCGGTGCGATGGTGCATCCATTCCGGTACAGGCCTTGAATTTTTCTTGTGCGACTTGGGGACTGGGGATACCTCCATCCAGCCAACTACCTTATTCATTCCTCAATGGAGTATCAGGACGCCATGGTTTAATATGAGAAAACACGAAATATAGATCACTCATTTAATGTTAACATTTTTTTGCTCCACCCTGCATAAGGGGCAGTCAAATGGAATCGAGGCAGATGAAAAAACTAAGTGAACTGTGTACTATTTCAAAAGTACTCACCATAACCAGTCTGACACCCACTACTCAGCTGGCAAGCGAGTGTGAGCGTTCATGCTCGCCGAGCTGCCCCCTACAATCCTCCTCTACAATATTGATTATTATTTTCAGATTTATAGATCGCTTCATGCATTGCCCAAAGTGAAATCCTGGGAGAATATGAACAATATTAGTTCTGTGTATATAAGAGAGAACAAAATTCACCATTTCGTTGAAAGATTGCTCGTTCATCCTGAAATTCTCGTATGTTAGCGTTAATGGGCTGCTGCAGCAGACGGTCGACGCGAGTGCCTTTCCTAACAACATGACATTGCAGAGGTTGAAAATACCGCTTCAGTCGTAAATTACTTTATTTACACACAACCGGTTTCGGACTGTTGTAAGTCCATCCTCAGGTGTCGTAGCTGTGCTGTGGTCCCCGAGCACCGCCTGTACGAGGCGCGGTGTGTTGCCTATGAGCGCACCGCGCCTGGTACACGCGGCACTCGGGGCCACAGCACAGCTACGACACCTGAGTAATTTACGACTGAAGCGGTATTTTCAACCTCTGCTATAATACCCAGTTGCGAATGTTCTGCCAACAGGATTGTTTGTTAACATCGCATGAAGTGCCCCTACTGGATTCGTGACCATCTCGGTGGGACGCTAGACGACTGAAAAACCTTGGCATGATCAGATGAGCCTCGATTTCAGTTGGCAAGAGTTGATGATAGCGTTCGAAGCCGTAGACCCAAGCTGTCAACAAGGCACTTCATAAGCTCGTGTGGCTTCATAATGGTGTGGGGTGCGTTCACATGTGAAGGACTGGGTCTTTTGGTCCAACTTAAACGATCATTGACTGGAAGTGGTTATGTTCGCATACTTGGAAATCATTTTCAGCCATTCATGGAGTTCATGTTACCAAATGGCGATGGAATTTTCCAGATGTAAATGGGCCATGTCACTGGGCCACAATTGTTCACGATTGGTTTGAAGGGCATTCTGGACAAATCGAGCGAATGATCTGGCCACCCATCGAACTTTTATGGGACATAACTCGAGAGATCAATTCGTGCACAAAATCCAGCACACAAAAAAATTATGGACGACTATAGAGACAGGCCTCCGCCTTCAGGCCACAAGTGGGCCATCGGGACCAGCCGACCTCCGTGTCATCCTCAGTTGAGGATGCGGATAGGAGGGGCGTGTGGTCAGCACACCGCTCTCCCTGTCGTTGTGATGGTTTTCTTTGACCGGAGTCGCTAGCTCGATTAGCTCCTCAATTGGCATCACGAGGCTGAGTGCACCCCGAAAAATGGCAACAGCGCATGGCGGCTGGATGGTTACCCATCCAAGTACCGGTCACGCCCGACAACGCTTAACTTCGGTGATCTCACGGGAACCGCTGTATCCACTGCGGCAAGGCCGTTGCCCACTACGTAGACAGGCTGGCTCATTATTTCTGCTGGGTATTTCCAACGACTTGTTGAGTCCATACCACGTCGAGATGTTGCACTCCGCTGGGGAATAGGAGGTCCGACACAATGTATATCGCTTTCCAAGGACTTTTTTGGATCATCGCCACTTCCTGTTGCATTTCTTTTTGCAGTATGTAGCTGCATGTTTGCTACGAAGGCAGAGTTCTAATTGACGCGTCCCGGCACAGATATTGCACAGTCATATTGCATCGTGGCCACGCATTTTCGCGCAATATATTGACTCAATATTATTGCGCAATAAGTACTGAGTGTATGAGAGCCAACGGAGTGTGCTAGTGACTGACGCGAGGGCATTGCAGCAGTTGTGTAGATTACATCGGTCCATAGACCGCTATGTCAGATAGAGGCGGTGTCAACGAGAGAGGGGTCCCCTCCCTGCTTGGCGCGCGATGCTGCCTTTGAAGAGTGCGCTCAGCTCGCCGTGACCACTGCCGGCGTTACCACCCACGCCGACGCCGACGTCGACGCCGACGCTAGACTCCAATTTAGCGGCGCCTGCTTCGCCTCGCGCCAGGCGGCCGGCAATTATCCTAATGAAGAGTGCGGCGCCGTAATTAACACGCACCAGTTCAGCCCAGACTGCGATCGGCTCTTCCCCTTACATCGCCTCTGCGCCACGCCTGCAGCTGTCCTTACGCCCTGTGAAATTACGGCGTGAAGACGGCAAGGCGTTAGACACGCCACATTCATTTCTCGTTTCTCATGACGCAAGCCTATAATTTAAATATCATTTTAAATGATGAAAAATGCAACAGCTGCGTCAAAATGATTTATTAATCACGCCTAATTTTGTGACGCTATTATAGTCAGTGTGGTGCGAGATGGGCTGCGAAACGCTGTTCACAGTTACAAATGGCGTTTGATGACTTCAACGTGACCAACGATAAATACAGGCCTGAGTGTATCTGTGCGTGACGTCAGCAGTGTAGTGTTAACTGCCTACCGACAGAACACGTGCTTAGTCAAAGATTACGTCAAATTTCTGTGACCACACTATTTCACTGTAGTTATTGCACGACCGTAAAACTTTTCGTCATAGTTTTCCGGGAACCGCGATGGTAAGCAGTTAACAGTGGCATGTGTTGGTGGCGAACGCATTGCTTGTAAAGAAAGAGAAATGGAAACAACTGTGCGTCAAACCGTGGATAGCGAGAGGAGAATCGCAAAGTGTTCTCCATAATTTGCTACAGTGCGCTAGAGTGCGAGGACATAAAGAATAATGAAAATTATTTGAGACTGGGCGAACAAACATTTCAGTTTGCCCTCATGAAAGTGGTCTCTCACATTTCCATACGGTACACGACTCCATTTAAGAAATACCATTTCTTAGTTTCGTTCATCATAATCGATGTTACTGATAACCTGAAACTGTGTCATTCATTCTTTAAATTAGGAAGCACTGCATTGGTTACGTGTTTTTTCATGCTTAATTTCGCGCTTTTCGAGAAAATATTCTAATTATCAAGAACTGAACGTCAATCGGGAAACGTTTCGTCTAATTATAACTGAAGATCTTGGTATGAGAAAGATTTCTGCAAAAATGGTCCCCAAAAATCTTACAACAAAACAACGAGAAACACTGAAAAATGTGGCAGCCGATCTGTTAGAGCAAATGGAAATCAATCCAGAATTGTTGAGCCGTGTTATCATTGGTGGTGAAAGTTGGTTTTTTCATTACGATCCAGAGACAAAACGCCAAAGTTCGCAGTGGTGCTCAAAGATCGCCCAGACCAAAAGAAAGCTCGTATGTCAAAGTCAAAAGCAAAATGCATGCTTGTGTGCTTCTTTGATTCCAAGGGAATTGTTCATAAAGAGTGGGTGCCTCCTAGACAAGCAGTTAACCAATATTACCACAAATAAATTTTAGAAAGACTTCGTAAAGGAGTTCTTAGCGTCCGTGCTAACATTGCTGATAATTGGCTTCTGATACGATAGCCGAACAACACTAGAAATATGAGTACATACTGATTTAAAGTAGAACGACCATATAAAGAAAAATCCACGTACCACAATGAGATTCACAAACAGAAATCTCAGAAAATGTATTTCACAAACGAAGAAGGTAGCTTACAAGACCCTAAAACGTTATTTCAACAAATGCTCACATAAATTGCAAACCGTGAGCTCCTCGTAGCTTGTCGAATGATCGGATAACTAATGGGAATGTCAAGACGTTGCCTGGCTGCATACACGTAACTTAATTCGAAGTCACGTAACTGTTTAGCGGCCATACCGGTTTCAGTTGACGTCATTGTCAATGAGTCTCCTGCTACGATAGTTCCTAACCTAAGGATCCTCGTGAAGTACAGATAACTAGGTATTTTAGGAGGTATGCAGCCATTCCCTTCTCGCTCCACAAGGAAAAAGAGCAGCAAAAGAAGCCATCAATAATATTTGTAAGTTCTCTTCGCCATGACAGAACAATCACCAGCGTAAACGTAAATTTAGACCGAAGTTACCACTGTGAAACGTCAGACGACAGTTCTTCATTTCATGTACAAAATTGAGAGCAAGTTAAGTCACACATTCCATATTGTTAAATTCAGTTGCAATCTTAAACACTGTTCAATACTTAACAGCTGTGATCAACGAGCCGTCACTGGTTTGCAAGAAATTGTTTGGTACTGCACTTAATACCTACAGTGTGTAATTCCCTATGTTTCTTCATTTAGAAAATATAGGAGCGAAGGATTAGGTAAATCTGCCTGTGAACTAAAGGATATACACTGTCAGTTATTGTAGTCCGAAAAACGCTACTGTTCACCAGTTTTAATGATATTTCAAAAAAGGTAAAAGGGGCGATGTCAGGTGATAGAAATCGACATGTCAGTTGTTTTCAACAGTGTGCTGGCCGAGCGGTTCTAGGCGCTACAGTCTGGAATCACGCGACCGCTACGGTCGCAGATTCGAATCCTGCCTCGGGCATGGATGTGTGTGATGTCCTTAGGTTAGTTAGGTTTAAGTAGTTCGAAGGGACTTATGACCTCAGAAGTAAGTCCCATAGTGCTCAGAGCCATTTGAACCCATTTTTTAACAGTGTGTTGATCCACTGCTGAAGGAAAACATTTTTTTTTCCAGCTAAGGCGCAAACGTCCCGCAGAAAATAGTAGCTGCATATTCACCTGGACACTGTTATTGGCCAATGACAGGGAGAAGAATTTTAAGGACCATTAACCTGTTACTGCTCACGGTGAAGTACTTAAATGCCCGATGGGAAATTACACTATCTGCATAATATGGCAGTTACTCCGTTCAAAATTTCTCTATATCCCTTATTAACGATGGCATGAAAACCGTTTTTATGCAAATTACATTAAATTCAATTTCAGGGTTTACTGTACCCCGCGCTTTATTGCTCATAAAACTGCACAACTGACTCCTTCTCCTGTAGGCATTTCCAGTGATTACACCTCCTGATATTGCTTCTGCGAGGTCACTTGTTGATAAACTCAGTAGGGAAACAATGAGGCGATTTCAAGGATGCTGCTTGCTATACAACGCAATTCTTGTCACTGGCTCTTAGAATAAACGTCTTTATACTTTATATTTTTCAATTTTAAGTTGAAATAAACCTGTTGGCCTGTATGCTGTATAAGGCTTCCCTCACTCCTTCCAATGACTCTGCTACCATTAAAAAAACAGTTAAATGGCCTATCAGAATTGTCTTCTTCCTTTGCCCTCATTCCAAGGTTCGCGACCATTATGGTTATCACGCTTACGGAACTGAAAATGCGCTTACGGAAATGGAGAAACACCATAAAGCACCAGTCCGATATTTACCAAATTTTGTTGAGGTTTTCATCACATATTAAAATAACATTCCATTAAGAGCTAATGTCCACCATTAACATCAGTTTGCGGTTTGACTCCCACTACAAAAACGCACACATGTATCCTAATACGAGTATTGTCTATGCGAAGGACGAGAGGTAGCTGTCCGCAGCTCGTGGTCGTGCGGCAGCGTTCTCGCTTCCCGCGCCCGGGTTCCCGGGTTCGATTCCCGGCGGGGTTAGGGATTTTCTCTGCCTCGTGATGACTGGGTGTTGTGTGACGTCCTTAGGTTAGTTAGGTTTAAGTAGTTCTGTGTTCTAGGGGACTTATGACCATAGATGTTGAGTCCCATAGTGCTCAGAGCCATTTTGAACCAGAGATAGCTGTTGTTGAGATAATCGTTACAAATATTTTAGCGTACAGCCACTGATATCAGGAATATAATCCTCAGCACCGCGTTTTGGTAGACAAAATCCCATCATCTGTCTGTCTAAGTTAATCCTACTTGTGAAGTGTTTGTTTATGCATGGTTACGTAGGGCTATCTGAGTACCCGACGTTTCCCGGTTATCTATTTATTTCAATTATATTAGTGAATTTCTTTCTTTCTTCCCGTCCATCTCTTCTGCCCCTCTCTGTCTATCTTCTTCTCTCTCTTCTGTGACCACCTCCTCCAACCTCCCCCCCCCCTTTATCCCATACTCTGTTCATCTCCTGCGTCTTTCTCTGTCCATCTGTTGTTACCCCCTCTCTCTGTCCATCTCTTCCTCCCCTTATCCCCGTGCCGTACGACGATATAGTTTTGTAGGCACATTTAGCGGCATATGTGGACACTGTGTGCTAAATATGTTGTGAACATAGTATCAAGGAAACAACCAGTTCTAACGTCATGCATTTTTTTTTCACGCATCTTGTGGGGCGACGGGTTGATTATAATAATTAAGAATATTAATATATATGATCAGTCATAAGTAATACAAGAAAATATTTGAAATATTAGAATATTGTTGAACTGCTGTAAATATTGGAAGATGGTTCGCCGTCTTTTACGAGAGCCTGGAAACTTTATCTGTGGTCAGCCAGAAAGCGATGGAGAACATACCGACCATAGTTCCCAATCTGCAAATCCACATTCTTCTCCAGCCTACTGAAAGAAATGTTCCTATTCTCTATTTGCTCAGCGGGATCAGGACTATGATTATAAATGAATATTTTGAGTTGTAATTGATATAAATATTTGTTAGAGTTTTACACACTCAACATTGTATTTTTCATTACGCTGTTAGTGATAATAAATCTCTCTGTCCCAAGCCGGCCCCGTGACCATGCGGTTCTAGGCGCTTCAGTGCGGAACCGCGCTGCTCCTACGGACGGTCGCAGGTTCGAATCCTTCCTCGGGCATGGATGTGTGTGATGTCCTTAGGTTAGTTAGGTTTAAGTAGTTCTACGTCTAGGGCACTGATGACCTCAAATGTTAAGTCCCATAGTGTTTCGAGCCATTTAAACCATCTCTATCACAAATAGCACTATGAGCGGCTCAGAGGTGACCTCTACGGTAAGTTCCTATTAAATTGTCGTTCACCCTGACTTCTGATAATCAAAATAATTGCTCACCACAAAAGTGGGAAATAATTGTCACCACTTGCCACACGGATTTGTTAAAGCAGGAGGCACACTATCAGTTACTTCTGTAAAATCTAAGCGGTCCGCGAGTTCACTTTCTGTTATTACTGAAAATATGTGTTTAGTAACAGCCTGTCTCTGACGTCATCCGAGGGAGCGCGCACTTTGGCGTTAGAGTGACGCGGATCGTACAGTGGCTGGGGTGCGAAGTGAAGCCTACTCTTGCCTCTCTGGCTGTATTTAAATATGTGGCGCAGCGGACGGCCAAGGGAACATCTGCTGTCATCCGCCCTAAGCCTACGGTAGCAGCCTCTAAACGTCTGCTTTCTCGGACATATAAAGTTTTATAACACTGTTGTGTATTAATTTTGAATCTTAGTAATTTTTTTATGCATGCGGCTAAGTCGGTTAAAACCACAAGAAAAAGTTTTAGCTCTCCGGCATTTAAACTTTGCAGTCTAGAATTTTGAGAAAGAAACTGACAGTAGAACCTGACCTCTGAACTACTGCTTTAAGAGACCTTGTAATTGTTATTATTTACATTCAGGCTTGAAACTTGTTAGCCGGCCGGATTGGCCGTGCGGTTCTAGGCGGTATAGTCTGGAACCGGGCGACCGCTACAGTCGCAGGTTCGAATCCTGCCTCGGGCATGGATGTGTGTGATCTCCTTAAGTTAGTTAGGTTTAATTAGTTCTAAGTTCTAGGTGACTGATGACCTCAGAAGATAAGTCGCATAGTGCTCAGAGCCATTTGAACTTTTTTTTTCTTTTTTTTTTTTTTTTTTGAAACTTGTTATAGCTCTATTATTTAATAGGTTTCCTCACGTGCTGTAACCAAAACTTTCTGTCATTAATATAATAGATACTTAATCTACTACAAATAATAACTTTTAGTTACAAATTTAGTTTTCTGCAAATTACTCGAAAATATTAGAGGTAGCTCAATGGGGTTACATAATTAATGTTTTTATGTTGTACTGAAGATTCATTCAGATTTTCATGTTTCTAAGTCTAATATTTAGCGCCTTCAATTTTTCTTAAAAATGCGGATTCTGATCAAAATATTTCTTTAATCACGTTGAGACTTGTACCAGTTAATTTTGACATACATCTACACATTAAGACCAATTTTTAGGTTTCTAGCTTTATAATTTAGCGCTACTTATTTTTTTCTTAAAACAATGCATTTAGGGAGAAATATTGACGTGATCATTCTGAGATTTGACAGTTTACAAATTAATGTACTAAAGCACACGCTAACAAAGTTTTGAAAAGCAACTTTAATTTTAACATTAATATACTGAATCACGGGCTGCTGACAAAATTTGGAAAAACAACTTTAACTTTTAATTCCATTCTTAAATTATGGTGCAATACTCGTGTGCTACGCACAGACGCGTTATGGTGATGTGGCGCTACTAGCAGTGAACTGGGGTAAGTCCCGGCTCACCCGCTCGCCTCTGTATTTCTCCAGTGATACAGCGCTTGGTTCGCCACAATCTCAGTGTTTATGATATCGTATATCCTGAAATACGTATCGTACATAGATACAATTTGGCAGAAACATTCAGCAGTATATGTGAACACTGTCTGCAAAGTGGCGTAAATGCATCGCGGGCATACTCTATGGGTGACAAATCAAGGGACTAGTCAGGCCAGTCAAGGATCCGTATATTACTCAAAATATCTGTTTGGTTAGCTGCAGGGGTCTTGCATTATCTTGCTGGAATGTACCAATTCCTACCCTGATAATGGTGTAACAGTAGTGTTTATCGTACCTGCCATATCCAGTACCTCCCAACATCAGAAATTGAGGAGTTGAACAGGTATGAGGCTGAGAACCTCTGCATACTGTGACACTCCAGCAGGTTGTCTATAGACACGCTGTTGTTGACCTGACCGCCACTAACAGAAGCGAGAGGCATCGCTGTACACCATAGAATGTCACTAAGGAATTGTGTTCGAAAACATGTTGTGTCAAAATGTTTCTTCAAATGAGCTGTTTAATAGAAAGTGGGTATTTGTGCATTAACATTTTGCAGAACCATACACCTGCTACTACAAATAGTAAATTACTTTTCGATTAATCAGGGTTTTTAAACTTATATTTCATAATGTGGATTTTGTAATATAACACTGTGATCTTGCCATGCCCGGAATTAAACGAAATGTGAAGATTACGTAGACTGTAAAAGCACGTGATGACTAGCCCCACCGCTCTAAATCCATCGTGCATTTTAATAAAATTAACTTTTTGGGCTGAAGGCGTTTGTTCTTTATTATTACGAAGGTGAAGAATGCTTGACCATGGCTCGCGATTCGAACTCATGCCAATGACCATGGCTTGTGATTCGAGCTCATGCCAATGCCACTGTATGTCCCAGCTGACTGTAGCGCTTCACCACTCACGTTTCTGTTTGCTATAGTATCATCAGTAGACGTCACATGATCACCAGTTTTGATGTAAGTATGTCACTACCCTCATTTTTGCTACTGCTGAACTTTCGCCTTGTTTCGGTGTATGTTCAGTCCATATTCAGTACTCAGTAGATCAATCCATTCAACATGTTACGTAATTATTCCTCACTCTCACTGAAAACCGGAATGTCATCAGCGAATTTTATCATTGGTATCGTTTCACGCTGAAGGTACGTTACACTGCCGTAACTTTGGTTGATTTACTCCACTGTTTCTTCCATATTTCTGTTGACAAGTACAGGAGAAAGACTGTGTACCTACTTACTCTCTTATTACAAGGGGCGATCAAAAAGTTTCCGTTTGAGGGTCCTGCTGCAGCATGTATGCAACATAGCACGATTGCAAAGGACCGACATGTAAGTGAACACAGAAATGTAACCTATGGCAACGTTATTGGCTCTGAGCACTATGGGACTTAACATGTCTGGTCATCAGTCCCCTAGAACTTAGAACTACTGAAACCTAACTAACCGAAGGACATCACACACATACATGCCCGAGGTAGGATTCGAACCTGCGACCGTAGCAGTCGCGCAGTTCCGGACTGAGCGCCTAGAACCGCGAGACCACCGCGGCCGGCTAGGTAACGTTATTACCAAATGCGCCCACACAGGTCCAAGGTGGTGTTATTGTTTTCTTGGTTGCCGAAGGACAAACACCGGTACACATCCATCGGAGAATGAAGAATGTGTATGGGGCAGCATGACTGTCGAAAACCGGGGGTTATGGAATGGTGCGCAGAGCTCCGTGCTGGTCGCGATTCGGCGCAAGACGCTGGTGGACCTGGGAAGCCAGCATCATCTATTACAGACAAGTGGGAGACAATACTGCGCCCGCCCTATAGTCCCCGTCAGTCCACATACAATCGGCACCTTATAAAAGGCCCTGACAACAATTCCTGTCTGACGAGGATGTCTAGCAGGCAGTGACGGACTTCTCACAGCAGAAACTTCCTGGCAGATTAAATCTGTGTGCACGACCGAGACTCGAACTCGGGACCTTTGCCTTTCGCGGGCAAGTGCTCTACCAACTGAGCTACCGCAGCACGACTCACGCCCGGTCTCACAGCTTTACTTCTGCCAGTATCTCGTCTCCTATCTTCCAAACTTTACAGAAGCTCTCCTGCGAACCTCTGTAAAGTTTGGAATGTAGGAGACGAGATACTGGCAGAAGTAAAGCTGTGAGACCGGGCGTGAGTCGTGCTTCGGTAGCTCAGTTGGTAGAGCACTTGCCCGCGAAAGGCAAAGGTCCCGAGTTCGAGTCTCGGTCGGGCACACAGATTTAATCTGCCAGGAAGTTTCATATCAGCGCACACTCCGCTGCAGAGTGAAAATCTCATTCTGGAAACATCCCCCAGGCTGTGGCTAAGCCATGTCTCCGCAATATCCTTTCTTTCAGGAGTGCTAGTTCTGCAAGGTTCGCAGGAGAGCTTCTGTAAAGTTTGGAAGGTAGGAGACGAGATACTGGCAGAAGTAAAGCTGTGAGACCGGGCGTGAGTCGTGCTTCGGTAGCTCAGTTGGTAGAGCACTTGCCCGCGAAAGGCAAAGGTCCCGAGTTCGAGTCTCGGTCGGGCACACAGATTTAATCTGCCAGGAAGTTTCATATCAGCGCACACTCCGCTGCAGAGTGAAAATCTCATTCTGGAAACATCCCCCAGGCTGTGGCTAAGCCATGTCTCCGCAATATCCTTTCTTTCAGGAGTGCTAGTTCTGCAAGGTTCGCAGGAGAGCTTCTGTAAAGTTTGGAAGGTAGGAGACGAGATACTGGCAGAAGTAAAGCTGTGAGACCGGGCGTGAGTCGTGCTTCGGTAGCTCAGTTAGTAGAGCACTTGCCCGCGAAAGGCAAAGGTCCCGAGTTCGAGTCTCGGTCGGGCACACAGATTTAATCTGCCAGGAAGTTTCATATCAGCGCACACTCCGCTGCAGAGTGAAAATCTCATTCTTCTCACAGCAGGTTTTACCAAATGGATGTTTTCGACCTGGCGTGTCAGTGGGAAGGTTGCCTGAGTACTCGCTGCAATTTTGCCTCATTGGCAATCCGATTCTGGTCTGTACGGCGTTCTAACGGAAATTTTTTGGTAGTTCCTTACAACATGAACACTTGGCTC
The DNA here is from genome assembly GCF_023864275.1 of Schistocerca cancellata. Classification (NCBI taxonomy): domain Eukaryota; kingdom Metazoa; phylum Arthropoda; class Insecta; order Orthoptera; family Acrididae; genus Schistocerca; species Schistocerca cancellata. The sequence goes on along the minus strand of NC_064634.1, from coordinate 347,074,846 downwards.
TTGACATTCATCCTTCTCGTTCTTTTTTGGTTCTCATATGTATATTATGCACCTTGCTGTAGCGCACACACACTTTTCTTTGAATTTTTTCATAACAGTGCTTCATTAAAAGTTCAAAATGTGACGTCATTGTTACCATACTAGTTACGTAGTCTAACTCCTTATTTATTTCATCGTTGGTCAAACTTAACACTGGTAGCTTAAAACCATCTGTCGGCCCAGGACTCGAAGCCGGACCCACGCTTTTGCGGAAAAAGATCTTATCGACTGAACTACGCACGCACGAGCCACGACCCGTTCTCACGGACTCACTTCTCGCAGAACATCTGTCCCACTTTTGAAACTTCGCTCTGTAGTGCACTGTTCAGGTGTGCAGGAGAGCTGTGAAGTACGGGTCGTGATCCGTGTCCTGAACGTTTTGTAGTAGAGGATTTGCTCGGTTGTTACAAGCGTGTGTCTTGCTTTTGCTCAATACACCGGTCCTCCACGGTCCTGTTGGTCTGATCAATATGGCACACAACAACTGTAAGGAATACCGCAGGCATCCGCATTAAGCAAATCAAGATCGACCTTGACGGACTCCAAGAGGGCGTTAATCTTAGATGGTGGTCGTGAAACACATTTCTCATCATATTTCCGCATAATACGATAATTCTTTTGGAAATGCTTCCTGGCAAAGCTAAACGGCCATCAACTTGGGTGCCACCTCGTTATTAACATCATTCATCCGTATCACAATTGGCCAATAGCGCAACGCACGTATGATCTGTCTTTCACTATAACCATTCTGACGAAAGATTACTTAGAAACGAGCTAACTCAGCTAACAAACTTTCAGGTTACGAGATGAACGAAGGTAGGAGGTACACATTCAGGCTGTGGTAAGCGATGACAGCTTCGAAAACAGTTTGTGATATTATTACACGAAATGATTTAATAGACGAGCTTACTTACAGCGTGACTTTTTTTCAAGAAATTAAAATTTTCAGAAAACACATATTTTACTGTTTAATTAAGCTTATTCTTTGGTTCACGATTCTTACTTTGTGTTGTAAATACAGACAAAATATTAAGATCCTGATACTTACGAAGTGATAGATAATACACTTCGGATTTAGGAATTATGTTACGTTACTCCAGAGTCACACCATTTTTCTGTACGTTATCATTAAAGTAAATTATAATTTTTGTCTTTTTGATGAAAGAAGTCGAATGTTATTTACAATATCCCAAGCACTATTTAAATTACTAGATTCAGGGAAAAATTTTATATTATGCTGAATATATTTCAGGAGATGCTGTAAAATTCGTACAAAGTGGTAATAAATCATTATTTACTGCTAGCAGCACCCTATTGAACAGAAAAGGTAACGGTTTGCTATAAAATGGCTTACGACAGCGTCCATCATTTACGTGAATTACTTAAAAGTTGATACAAATCATCAAACTTTTCCTGCTTGAGAATTTGACTAAGTGGCTCCACAGACGACCATTTTCTGTCCTCGATTAATATGGTGGGCTGACACAGAAAGTAAATCAGAATAATAACCTTTGTAAGAGACAGACTTCGAGATCCTACAGATCGTTTTGAAGTTTTTCCATTGGCTGCACTGATATCTGACATTTTGGAAATAAACACATAAAGTAGATACAGCATTTGGAAAACAATATTGATTTTGCGGTATATAGTAGTTTTCAACAAGACAAACGTGACACCGAAAAGAAAACAGCAAGTTGCGTGATGGGAATACAAGAAGACAACGTTTTGGAACTATAACTGAATATTGGTCGGAGATCGAGATACGACGGTTTCCAAATAAGCTCTTCAGTTGTCCAATTACACGTTTCACTTGTCATGTCTTATTTTTTAAATATCTTCTACACTCTACCCACTCGCGGCTATTCAATAGAACAACATTTATTAGTAAGATTTCCAATATGTAATTTATGCTGTTTATTCATTATCTATCTTCTATGTAAACAGAAATGAAAGTTTTCGTTTGTTCAAATCTTAAATCGTTTAAAATTCTTCACCAATTGCTTTGAATTTTCGACACAACGCTGCAATCGAATACGCGTTGGTTTTTGTCTACCTACTTTTTAGTGTATATAAGTACATATATATGTAGTATATAAGGAAGAAACGTCATAATCAAAAATATCGAGATGGTCTTGACCTATTCATGTTTTTACGTGACAACCTAATGAACTTACGAATGGTCATATATGAAACATATAAATGCATGTGTAATAGGGAAACTTTGTTAGGAGAATTCTCGAAAAGTTCTTGACCAGTTTACTTCAAATTTTTACAGGACATTCTAACAACGTCCATATGGACACAAGCTATAAACAACAATATACAGGTTTTCTGTTAAAACCGACTGTGTGCAAGAAAACACTATGATTTGTTCTGCTGTGAATATACGGTTTGTTTTCGTTCTCGCAATTAGTTTTAACCTCGGTAGTAGGGAATTTAAACCATTAGAAACATTCCATCTTATGTGATTCTTCAATTGCTCCAGGCGTATTTTATCACGAAATAAATCTCGGGGAAGCAGCCTGGAATGAGTGTGCATAGGACACAATATTTCGGCAATCGACCACGTTGCGATCATCAGGTGCGCTGATGTACTGACCGGCGGTGGGCCGGCGCCAGGTATATATAGGACAATGTCCCTCCCGTTCTTCCCTCAGGCGCTTCCTATGAGTCGACTCATTGTGTCCTATGCACACTCATACCAGGCTGTTCACCCGAGATTTACTTCGTCGACTCCATCTTATTATATACATTATTAAACAAATATTGCTTACAGAGCAATCTGCTGTTTTCTTCCTCGCAGTCGGGTTTCACAGAAGAGATGGATTTATGACTTATCAGCTTATGATAAGAATATCATTACGGAATCTGAATTTGCAGTAACAAGAAACAAGATACACGATCAGAAAGGGGGCAGGAGTAGATGGACAGGGAAGGGGTAGAAGAAATGGATTGGAGACGGAGAAGGAGAAGATTGACAGAGAAAGAGGGTGGAGGAGATGGAGAGAGAGGGAGGAGGGGGAGATAGACAGAGAGCGGAGGGACAAGGAGATTAGGTTATATATTCAATTCCCAGACGCATTTAGCAATTGCGAAGCTTTGCCGGTCAGCTAGTTGTGGAATAAAAAAGGTAGTATAGGAATCTTCAATTGATTCCGAAGCTTCCTGTGATTGTTTCCGGCCGGCCCCTACGGCAGTATCCCTCCCGTGACCACACAGCCCCCACCCACGCTCTCGCTCGGTAGAGTAGGTGGGCTCGGCTTCCCGCAGGCCGCAGCGCCCCCGCCGGCAGCCAGCTAATTAACGATCGATAGCTTAATTACCGCGGCCTGGCCCGGCCGCGTGTTGCGGCGCCTAACAGGTCGGCAGCCCCGCAACACTTAGCGTTAGCGCCAAGTCTCGTCGCCTCGGCACAGGTCAAGAGGCGCGCCAGGTGGGGGCGGGCGCGCTATGCACCAACACGCTGCCTGCACCGCAAAATCGCCGGCCCCGTTCCTGCGGCTTCGCTATTCCCTGCACTCGTAGCGGCACGTTTACAGAGTCAAGTGCGCAGAAATCGCTTCACAATTCTATCGCCACTGGGGAAACAGGATACTATAGGAGTAGAGGAGGTATGTAGTCAAATATGGATGCAGGGTTCACTCGTAACAAGGAGGAGAGCGACAGAGGAGGGATCTCATTTTTTTACAGATTTTCAAACCACGATATCAGATTAAAAGTATTGGGCCGCTCTTGTGTATATGGAACTCACAATATACCGCTGATGGTTGTCCACATTCACAACTATAAATACATTTCATATGTTTCATAACCGCTGCAGTTACCGCCGTGCCTGTTCCTCTGGACACGAACGAGTGCCTGGAGAAATATTGCACTGTACGTCAGAACATTATATATACCGGCTGATCAAAAAGTCAGTATAAATTTGAAAACTGAATAAATCACGGAATAATGTAAATAGAGAGATATATATATGTAACCACCCCATATTGCTAGACGCGTGAAAGATTTCTTGCGCACGTCGTTTGGTGATGATCATGTGCTCAGCCGCCACTTTCGTCATGCTTGGCCTCCCAGGTCCCCAGACCTTAGTCCGCGCGATTATTGGCTTTGGGGTTACCTGAAGTCGCAAGTGTATCGTGATCGACCTACGTCTCTAGGGATGCTGAAAGACAACATCCGACACCAATGCCTCACCATAACTTCGGACATGCTTTACAGTGCTGTTCACAACATTATCCCTCGACTACAGCTATTGTTGAAGAATTATGGTGGACATATTGAGCATTTACTGTAAAGAACATCATCTTTGCTTTGCCTTACTTTGTTATGCTAATTATTGCTATTCTGATCAGGTGAGGCGCCATCTGTCGGACATTTTTTGAACATTTGTATTTTTTGGTTCTAATAAAACCCCATGTCATTCCAAGCATGTGTGTCAATTTGTAACTCTCTATCTACATTATTCCGTGATTTATTCAGTTTTCAAATTTATACTGACTTTTTGATCACCCGGTACATAATGGATGGCCGGCCGGAGTGGCCGAGCGGTTCTAGGCGCTTCAGTCTAGAACCGCGCGATCGCTACGGTCGCAGGTTCGAATCCTGCCTCGGGCATGGATGTGTGTGATGTCCTTAGGTTAGTTAGGTTTAAGTAGTTCTAAGTTCTAGGGGACTGATAACCTCAGATGTTAAATACCATAGTGCTCAAAGCCATTTGAACATAATGGATGTACACGTGCAGATTGTAAACACATGGCTGACGACATACGGAAGTTTGGGAGTGGCCATGAAGTGAGTTCAGATAGCCTAATGGTAAGGCGGCCGCTCGCGATAAGTGGGAAATCTGGGTTCAAATCCTGGTCCAGCACAAATTTTCATTGTCATCATTCCGTTATACAGCTGATGGTTGTTCATATAAAAAACTGTGAATATGTTTCGCGTATTTCATAACGGCTGTAGTTGCTTCAGTTTGCTTGTGTGAAGGAACTTCGCATTGTAATTCTGAACAACACAGGCACTGCAATATCATATCATATTCTTATAGTTGCACCAACGTACAGTCTCGGAAGTTACATGTATTCCTCTCAAGTTCCTACTTTTTCCAGCGGTTTGCGAGCATCCTTAGCCAACGTCAGTTGGTCTTGTATGTTGCATGTTGGTTTGTAGATTACATTGATATTCCGTTCTGTCACAATCTTCTGTGTGCGGTCAGTACCATCTTTAATGAATGGTAGGAAAACCTTGGATTTTGCGGACGCCTGTACATTGTTATGATCCTTCTGTGGCTGTCTTAAATCTTTTTTTTTTTTATCACAGCGGTCGAATATCCGATCTTGACGAATGCATTTGAATTTGAATCCTATTCGTGAGCACCTCCAGATCAAATATGTTTCTTGCTCTGTCCCCTAACATTTTACAAGCACTTTGTTTTTGCCGTGGGTGGTATGTGTAGGTATCGGCCTGTGTGCATAGGTTTTCTGTATACCGTCAGGCTCAAACTACAATCTTCTTTCTTGCAGACTAGCACATCGAAGGAAATGTTATTTTCGGTCTACCTCCTCCTACATAATGAACTGAATCTTCAGCTTAATCTCATCGAGATATTAGCGAAACCAAACTAGTCAATCTCCACCATGTGGTTACATCGCAAATCTGTCATCTATGTAATGGAACAATATATTCATTTTTTGTTGGCAGTACTTAATAACTGATGTTCCATAACGAAATTTGCTATTACCTAGCTTAAGGGGCTTCCCATAGCCATGTCATCACAATCTGTTCGAAGATCATTTCACTTGAAGTACATGGCCACGAGAGAATATTTAAACAGTTCTGCATTATCAGCAGGAAAACTCGGATTCAGCTCTTCCAACACCCATTTATGCATAAGTGTTGTAAACAGCGATACAATATCAACAATTGACTAATATATATGGTCATACCGTCATTGTCATGGACTTTAAAATCAAGAAAGTAGGTGAACCAATGGCACTTACAATGGGTCTCAGAAGAACGTATCTTTGCGAATTTTGGGAAAACCATAAAGTTTTAATGGTACCCCGATAATGGATTTGAGTGATATATTCGTCTGACAATGGCATGCATTTCCAGCCATGAGAGTTTAAATTTTACAGTTTCCCGCATATTTGTCACTGAAAAAGGAAGCACTGCCAGCGCTATCAGCGATGCAACACACGGGGAGCTGTGATCGAGTTGCAGCCACCGGATGCGCAAGAGAACTAAAAAAAGGAAACGGAAACAGGAAGCGACAGCAGCGAAGCGCCCCTCGAGGCCGATCTACCTCTTTCTGTCGTCAAACAGTCGTAAATCGCGCCGAGCACACGCCAGCAGCACGGCCAGCCATTCGATATTGCTAAACGCTGACTGGACGCGCGCCGCCCGCCGGCTAATGTATAGCGCCGCTCGCTGCCGCCGTTTCAGTCGTGTCGGTACAGCCGCGCACTGCCCGGAGCTGCAGCGCGGAGCGGACGGTTTTTGGCAGCTGCTCACGGTTACGCGAGAGCCGACAGACCTCCAATGTATAAAGTACTTCCGCCGAGCCACCACGGGCTGCATTCACGGCTTAATTCTTTGTGCGGTTTCGCCATTTCTCTTTATTCCTCCCGCCGCAACTGAAAGGGACGCAGTGCAGCTGTGATGCACTCTAAACCCCTTTGAAATGTGTTCCACAATATTCTTGGAGCGACATTTTTAGATCACTGTTTCTAAGCCAACACTGCAAGCAAATATTTCTGAAGAAAAAGAAAAATTATCTAAAATTACACATTATCTCTCTACGCAGACCAAAACAAATCAGTCAGTAGTGAGAAAAGCTGGTACACCATTGCATACATTGCCAAAATTTGTTAGCCTTGCGGAAACTATTTATTTATTTTGTTTTCCCTACAAAATAATATGTCTTTAGAATTTTGTTATTGCAAAACAGGACCTCTCCCACTCAATCTTCTAATGCTTTTTAATTTTTTATTTTATTTTTTCATGGGGGTGGGATTTCCAGTCCCGGCATAACCAGGAGAAAGCTACCAAAATTTTTGATCCAACTGAAGCATTGAAACTATCGTAAATTATTTGTGACACAATGTTGTCCATTGTACTCAATAAAACTTAAAAATTTGAATGTAGATCTATGTAAATAAGTAATTAAGTATGTGATTCAGTCGGTATATATGTAAACTTTTAAGTTAAAACCCAAAGTTAAGCATTACTACTGTGGAATACAGTTCCTTTTGAAACAGATCCACTCACGCTGCCCGACTTGCAAAAGTAAGGACGCTATGAAAATCTAACTAGTTTCGTTGACAAGTATGTAACGCATTGCGCACGAACAATATTTTCCACAAGCTTCTAAGTAGCCCAACTCCTTAAGAATGTAGTTTTGTGAATCAGGGCACCATTACTCCCAAGCAGTTCATTCCAGCAGTGAGACACCAGTAACAGGTGATAACTCTGAAGCATGAAATGACAGTATAAAATTAAAAATAAAACTGAAACGAGGAAGTGAAATAGATAATGGAAGAAAATTAAAAAATAAGATTTACTCGTGGTATGTATGTTTCTACCCAATTTTACATTACCATGAACTGTGAAGTTTTGGTATAAAACAGTGGATGGCCAATAATTTTAAAAGGAATGATGATGGAATGAAATTGTAACGCGGAAAAAACAGGTGATTGAAGATCATAATTAAAAAATCATAGCCCTTAGAATATGTATGTATCATGTCGTGCACAAAAGTAATGCCTTGAAAATTTTATTTGAAATCTCTTAATGCTTTTTAAATAAAACAAACTTTATTAACATTCGACATATTTACCCTTAACATCTATCTCAACTGCAGCCTTCTACCGCTAGACAGCTTCCTATTGTGGTAAGTCACATGGCGATGTGGAACGTAACTATGTTGTGTGCATCAGAAACAGCGTACGATAATCAAGTCTCGAATTCGAAGAGTGCCTCCACACATGGAGCATCTATCCTTCAGAAAGACAGTGCCAGATTACACCTGCAACAATCCGACGCCTTGTGTTCAAAGTCATCGATCATCTTCCATACAGTCCATTCGTGGAACCTATCCGATTGTGATCTATTTCCAAAAGTTTAAAGAATACCTTCAAGGACTTACTTCGATGGTGATGAAGAGGTGGAAGCAGAGGTGAGGTTGTGGCTTCGTCAATAAAATCGAACATTTTACAGTGGCGGCATCAACAAACTGGTATCTTGCTGGGAGAAATGTGTTCCTCTATGTGGTACGTATATGTAAAGATGTGGATGTGAAGAACAGAGATGCAGAATGTTAATAACGTCTGTCTTATTGAAAAAGCTTTTAAAAGTTCTCACACGAAAAATTCGGGGCCATTATTTTTCAGCACGCTCTCGTACTCATACACTATGTGATCAAAAGTATCCGGACATCCCCATAAACATACTTTTCTCATATACGGTGCATTTTGCAGCTATCTACTGCCACGTACTCCATATCAGAGACCTCAGTAGTCATTAGACACCGTGAGCGAGCTGAATGAGGTGCTCCACGAAACTTACGGACTTCGAACGTTGTCAAGTGATTGGGTGCCACTTGCGTCATACGTCTGTACGTGAGATTTCCACACTCATAAACACCCCTAAGTAAACTATTTCCGATGTGATACTGAAGTGGAAACGTGAAGGGACACCTACAGTACAAAAGCGGACAGGCCGACCAGGTCTGTTGACTGACAGAGACCGCCGACAGTTGAAGGGGGTCGTAATTTGTAATAGGCAGACATCTATCCAGACCATCACACAGGAATTCCAAACTGCATCAGGATACACGGCAAGTACTATGGCAGTTAGGCAGGAGGTGATAAAACTTGGATTTCATGGTCTAGCCGTTGCTCATAAGCCACACATCACGCCGGTAAATGCCAAACGACGCCTCGCTTGGTCTAAGGAGCGTAAACATTGGCTCACTGAACAGTGGAAAAACGTTGTGTGGAGTGACGAATCACGGCACACAGTGTGGAGATCCGATGGCAGGGTGTGGGTATGGCGAATGCCCGGTGAACGTCATCTGCCAACGTGTGAAGTGCCAACAGTAAAATTCAGAGGCGATGATGTTATGGTGTGGTTGTGCTTTTAATGGAGGGGGCTTGGACCCTTCGTTGTTTTGGGTGTCACTATCACAACACAGGCGTACATTGATGTTTTAAGCACCTTCTTACCTCCCACTGTTAAAGAGCAATTCGGGGATGGCGATTTCATCTTTCAACACGTTGTAGCACCTGTTCATGATACACTGCCTGTGGCGGAGTGATTACACGACAATAACATCCCTGAAATGGACTGGCCTGCACAGAGTCCTGACCTGAACCCTATAGAACATCTTTGGGATGTTTTGGAACGCCAACTTCGTGCCAGGCCTCACGGACCGACATCGATACCTCTCATCAGTGCAGAACTCCGTGTAGAATGGACTGCCATTCCCTAAGAAACCTTCCAGCACCTGATTGAACGTATGGCTGCGAGAGTGGAAGCTGTCATCAAGGTTAAGAGTGAGCCAACACTATACTGAATTCCACCATTACCCACGGAGGGCACCATGAACTTGTAAGTTATTTTCAGCCATGTGTCCGGATACTTTTGATCACATGGTGTTGATATTTTTATATTACCATCAGCTCAGGCATTTTGTTATTAACTGTTGTCTGAAGAGAGCTCCAAATATCTTGTCAGACCTTAATAGGATTACAAAATCATAACGTATAGATTTTCACTTCCGGCGTCTTCATTGAAAACTTACGGGGTAAGAGGCCATGGACGAACAGTAAAAATTCTTCCTCCTGGCGTTTCAATGCCAACTCCGGGCAACATATTCCGAGGTGAGCCAACAACTGGCTGCTGGCCGTGGAGACCCCTTTTATAAAGAGCGCTTAGAGGGTGCTGTCGACAGTCTCTGCCACATGCGAAAATATGACGTTTACTTCGCTGATTATCTTGATGTTGGCTTCGTTGTCTTCTTTGAATGCATGATAACGTCCGCAAGTTTCCTTCTATTACGGAGAGAATTAACTAATGAAATGACTGTGAAAATCGGGTATTTCTCGAAATTCTAAATGAAATGAAGTACCTAAACTTCTTAGCGTTTGTATTCTGCATCATTTTACATATTATGACGGTACAGTTTGAACAAACAAAACAATGATACACCTGTCTTCTGCCACTCAACTTCCATTTAGTACCACGTCCGCCAAATCTCCACACAATGGAAATGAATATAGATACAATGCAAAGCAAAGAGCTCTCATCTTTTTGAGTGACAATCGCTGGTATGTTTTTAGCAAAGATAACAGAACTGAATTTACACAATATTAGTTAAGACTTCAACATTATTTTAAATACAGGGAGTAGAAAAATTAAGGCTTGAAGTAATTGATTTTTATGGATATAGTTTATTATATGTAATTTTCTTTACGTAAATATTGGCTTGATTACGTTACACAATTGACAGTGGTTTACTGTATATGGATGGGATTTAAAAGAACGTATGTAGATTTTCGTTCAAACACTTAGTGTACCTGAGAATAAATCAGTGAAATCTGAACAAAAATCTACGTGGATTTTTTTGTGTTTCACAGAAACTTTGCAAATTACAGTTTAAGAGTGCATTGGAACTCCAACATATAGGCGTTGTAGCGTGTAGCTTGTTACGTAGCAACTGAGGCGCTGATGATAAATCTGTGACTTCTAAATGTATATTGGTGAGGTAAAAACACTATTGGAAAGGCTACAGACTGCCTTTATCATTCAGTTTCACATTTATTCCACTGACTTGGATTTACCAACAATAGTAATTACGGCTACCACAAAAATTACTGCTATCCTGGTTATGTGTTCATTGCGTTACTGTTATATGCACTTTTTTATCGGTTTCCTAGACAGTCTCTAGAAAGTGGCAATCTCAGAGAAGACAGTGTACCCCAGTAACCGTATCGGCGCTACGGCCGCCGGTGATACGCTGTATTGCAGGCGAGAGGCAACGCTCGCACTCGGCGTTGTCGAACGCTGTTACAGAGATTTGGCGGGGGAGCTTTTCCGGAAACGAGCAAACGTATTCTTCGTCGCCGGCGGCGGCTGCAGCACTCAGAGAGATTAAACAGCCCACGGCTGTCACCGCCTGCATACGCCCCATCCCCACTACCTCCCCCCCCCCCCCCCTCAAACACACACCTGCCCCGGCGTTTCTTTGCCAGCAATCTCCGTCGAACCGGCAATTCCCCTACACGCCACTACACCTTATATAAGTTCAGAGAAAATTGTTGCCGGTTGACATTATTCGCCAAATCATCTCCTACATCGCATTTCGCCCTGAGACAGACTCATCAGATGGTTCGATCAAATTCCGTTTCGTTTCAGGCGTCCGTTTCCGGTACGTAGCTACAGACGGAATACACTGAGACGAAATATACGTTCAGCTTCAAACGTTCCTTTCGTCTGTTCTTCGAAACTTCCGTAACGTCGCACCAAGTCCTGCATTTGGCTCCGCTGGAAGATACGCTGTCTTGGTAGCGGGCGGCGCGCCAGAAAAATAACGCGACTTACTGCTCCACACATTTATTATTATTGTTATTTTTATTATTATTATGGGTACTGCCATTATTTTAACGTTCTGTTAATTGAGTCATTGCCATTTGGCTACTTGGTTGGACCCTAGGCGACTAGGAAATCGTGGCCTGGTCAGATGAATCCCGATTTCAGTTGGTACGGGCTGATGGTAGCGTTCGAGTGCGGCGCAGACTCTATGAAGCCATGGACCCAGGTTTTCAACAAGGCTCTGTGTTCAACAAGGTACTATGAAAACTGGTGGTGGCTCCATAACAGTGGGGACTGTGTTTACACGGGATATACTGGATCCTCTGGCCCAAGTGAACGACGATTCTTTCGCTACTTGGAGATTCTGGTACCGCGCGCCGCTGGTTTTGAATCTGCGCCAGACGCCATGGACGTCGAAGACCAACTGAGGTCTCTACACCGTCGCGCCATAAGCTGTGGCGGCGCGCACCTACTGGCCCACGTATAATGCGAGGGGCCACGGTGGAGCACGTGGTCCCAGCGGCCAATAGCGACGTCCCCGATCATGTATTTAAAAGCACCTGCCTCTCGCTCAGCCGGTCCCCCTTTGTTTTTCCTCTCATTCCCCCCCCCCCCTTTTTTTATTTTCCCCATCATCTGTTCAGGTTCCCCGCACCTGCCCTCGGCTGTGGTATGTCATATTTGCCAACTTTTTAGTGCAGTGTTCAAGTGAATGTTCAGTGTTGTTCGCCTTTCCAAAGTGTTGCGAACAGAAATCATGCTGTCGCTGGGTGTGAATTTTATGTCTCTTGCGAACAGAAACAGACTGTCGCCGTGTTTTTTTAATTGTCTGTCTATTCTTTTACCTGTCTCCTTCATATGTATTTTATTAGCATCATCATCCCTTTGTTTCTGTGTTTTAAGTTCCACGTTTTTTTTTCACCATATTACCATTTAAGTCTCCGATTTTATCGCCTGTTTTTACTGTTTATTACCTTCATCTCTAAAAAAAAATTCTCTAGGCTGAAGAGCGACGTACTAAGCTGCTGCCAGCCCGCCCACTTCGGGGGGAATCCAAACTCAATAAAGAAAAAAAATAGCTCAGCTAGTCAGTCTGATCTTTGCATGCGTCTATCGACAATTCGCTTACAGACAGCGTGTTTACATTTCTTTGTTCCGTGTACGAATGGACGTGGTTGATTCGTGAGGTTTTCTTGTGACTCCGTTGCTTCTTGCGTGTTGTTGTTCGTAAAGTCTCGCTCGGTTGTCCTTCGTTGTTCGCGTCCGTCCTTACTCTTTTGTGTTGTTGTTCGCGGGCCGCTCCGTGGGTTCCGCCGCGCTTTCCTTCACGTTAAACCCGCGACCGTTCCGGCCACGGTTACAACAGAGATCACTTGCAGCCATTTAGGTACTTCATTACGATGCATCATTTCAACAGCCCACACCATTTTGCGAGCGGTTTGAAGAACATTCTGGACGATTCGAGCGAATAATTTGACCCTCCAGGTCTCCCAACGTGAATACCATTGAACATTCATGGGACATCATAGAGAAGTCAGTTCGTGTAGAAATCTTGCAATGTCAACTCTCTCGCAATTAGGACGGCTATAGAGACAGCATGGCTGAGTATTTCTGCAGGCGACTTTTAACGACTTGCTGAGTCCATGCCACGTCGAACTGCTGCACTTTGCCAAGCAAACGAAGGTCCGAGACGATATTGCGAGGTATCCCTTGACTTTTGTCACCTCAAAGTGTATGCATACTGAAGCGACGAATGAAAATTTGTACCAAGGTCAGGATTCGAACTTGGGTGTCCTGCTCGCTAGTTTCATGCGCTACCCACTACATGAGCGTGGCACAGTGAGTTTGCACAACTGCACAAACTACCTTATCAAGCGTCCATGCTCAGTCCCCATTCAGGCTTCAGCCCACTTTGTGTACCCCGTAAACCAGGCTGTTCCAACCGAGCTCCAGGGAGCCGGAGCGCTCCGGAGCGCTCACTGCGGCAGCTCGGAGCCCGCGTGGAGGGGGAAAGCGAACGCACTGCCCCCTGGCCGCATGCAGCCGCAACTGACGCAATAATCCGTGTTCAATGACAGCTATGACTAGTCGCGGGAGCCCTGTACCTCTATTGGAGGATACCTTTCTATTCACTGAGAGGGATGGTCGTCCGCAGTGTCTTGTATGTCATAAAGTATTTAATTCTGCAAGGAGGTAAAATATACACCGACATTATACACGTCTTCACGCAGCGCACTACGATCAGGTAGAAGGCGTTGCACGCAGAGAATTGGTAGCCAGGCTTAAGAACGACATACCAGGAGGCGTAATACGGAGGGTATCGAAACATGCAACATAGTTCGTGTTCTGTAATGCGTTTATAATTTTCAGGTGAATGAGAGCGGAGAAAACACTATTGAACCTGCAATTCGAGCAAGCTACAGGATCGCTCACGTCTTTGCGACCGGTGACAAGCCGTTTTCGGTGGGACCACTCGTAAAATCGTGCATGGTAGCAGTTGCAGAATGTTTGTTTCCAAGGGAGGTGCAGGCAATTGAAGGGGTTTGCCTGAGTTTGCCTGTCGAAGCAAACAATGTCTCGTCAAATCCTGAATATGGCAGCGGTTTTAGAGACACAGCTCAGGGAAAAAGCGGAGAGCTTTGTTGCATTTTAGCTAGCGCTTGGCGAAAGCACCGACATATCGGACTGTGCTCAGGTGGCAGTGTTTGTGTGTGGTGTCGACATGGAGCTGCAAGTAACTAAAGAACTCTTGGATGTGGTACCACTCGATTACACCGCAACAGGACGTGACATTTTTGAAGCTGTTTGTGAATCAGTGGACAATATGGATTTCCCGTGTGATAAGCTCCATTCTGTAGCGACAGACGCTGCACCACAAATGATCGGGCGTCACCAAGGTTTTGCTTCTCGTTTGAAAAATAAACTCAGGGACGAATTCGGGAAAGACATTTTGACTCTTCATTGTTTTGTTCGCCAACAGGCACTGTGTGCTGAAACAGTAGAGCTAGGTGGCCTAATGAAAGATGTCGTGAAATGTGTGAATTTTGTGCGGCGTCACGGTATGAATCATCGCCAATTCAAAGGATTCCTGAAAGATATGGAAGCGGAATATGGGGATATACCTTACCACAGTACAGTTCGTTGGCTGAGTCGGGGAAAAGTTCTTGATGTTTTCTTTGCCATTCGTGAGGAAATATCCCTTCTTCTCGAAATGAAAGGGGAAGAAATGCGTTGTCTGAAAGATATAAAATGGATATCAGACCTGGCGTTCCTAGCTGACATAACTATGCATCTGAATAATTTAAATCTGTCATTGCAGGGCAAAGGGCAGCTAATCGTTGACATGCACGACCAGATCAAAGCGTTCATGGAAAAGTTAAGTTTATTTGAGAGGCAGATGAGTAATGGACATTTAACGTTCTTCAATCGTCGTGCTTCTTTAAAACTACCTGAAGGTACTACTTTCGGCGATTACCAAGCAAAGTTAAAGCAGCTCATCACGTCGTTTGAAACACGATTCCGAGATCTCACTAGTTTGGAAATGGAACTTACAATGTTCAGCACTCCTTTTTCAGTTTCCCCCGATGACTTGTCATCGTCACTTCAGTTGGAGATTATTGATTTGCAAAAGTCAACTTTGTTGAAAGAGAGGTACTACAACACGTTGGATTTGTGACGATGGTATCGTTCATTACAGCAAAAAACATTTCCCAAGCTTCACAACGATGCCGCTCAGATCATCTGCATTATGGGATCTACGTATTGTTGTGAGCAGCTTTTCTCAGCAATGAAAAGAGTAAAAAGTAAGGAACGATCGTTTCTTCAGGATGCTACAATAAAGGCCATCCTCCGCATTAACGCTGCGAACACTTTGACGCCAGATATTTCCGATCTTGTAATGAAAAGAAAATGGCAAGCTAAAGAGGCCCAATAAATTTGTAAAACAGTTGTTCCTTATTTATTTCCTGAACATCGTATTTCCTGGTGTAGCACGTCACCACGTCTTAGCAGCTAAGAGTACGAGGTTGTCGATCTTGTAAGACGCAACTGGCACATCAAAACGCTTGCCTTGCCGCCTGCCTCAGCCTGCCGTGCCACCTGCCGGCGTGCCGGCCAACTTTGAATGGTCACAGCGAGCGACACGGCTCCCTGGAGCAGGGAGCGCTCCGCGGCTCACGACGGAGCCGACTAGCTGGAACAGCCTGCCGTAAACTCTAACAGCATTCAGGTTACCGTGAACATGAACCAGTCTGTATATTTCATTATTCTCTGTGACCAAGTTTTGTCCGTCTTCTACTTCTTCATGATAACAGTGATAAGGACACAACCGTCTTCCAAGATGATGACAGCTGTGTTCGCAGGACTGCATACATACTCCCTGGTTTTGCGGACACTCAGCCACACTATCGCACCTTGACCAGCTCGCTATGACGCACCGTCGTAATCGCATAGAAAACGTCAGGGCCCTTTGGAACAGTCCGTGAAAAGCAGCAATCAACAGCTCCGCGATGCGGTGTGTCGTGTCGTACAGTCTGGAACCACGCGAGCGCTACGGTCGCAGGTTCGAATCCTGCCTCGGGCATGGATGTGCGTGATGTCCTTAGGTTAGTTAGGTTTAAGTAGTTCTAAGTTCTAGGGGACTGATGACCTGAGGTGTTAAGTCCCATAGTGCTCAGAGCCATTTGAACCATTTTTGTCGTGTCGTGACACAAATCCCACCATCTGTGGACGGTGTGGCACAATCAGCGTATTTACGATAGTGTGGGCTGCGACCTACTCCGTTACCTTTAACGGAGTGACAGGGAGCAAGTCTACGGAGAGTAGAAGATGTGGGAATAGAATAAGTGTGTAAACGCTTAAAGAATTCGGTTTAAGAACAATTTAATTTTCAATAGTTCGACCTTATTCGGAGAGAAGTCTTAGAGTGGCTTTATATCACTGAGTACACCCTACCACTCTGTACGTTAGTTCTTTTTAGTATCTCCCATGTTCTCCCTTTTGCTATTACAGTCGCCTGACCATATTTGCAGATTCCTTGATAGCTCTGGAAGATGGCTCATCGGAACTACAATAGATGAGATATTAATTACATGAATGATAAAAAAGTTTACTTAACTTGATAAAAGCCTTTACTTCAGGAGTGTTTGATAATTTACAGCTGTCACTGACAGTTAAAATATCACTTCATGAACTAATTAACAAAATTTTCTGCTTTCAACATATACAAAAGTACATTTCCATCTGAGACTTAAATAACTCTTTGGTCTTATACGATGACGTTGAATGCTTCAGTGGAGGTCATAAACAGGGCAGAGTGCTTCACTGCTCAGCTCTGTACAGACTCCGTGTAAAGGCGCTTTTGCGCTGAAACAGATTCCGTGTTTTCTTCATCTTCTCCAAGTTGTCACTGCTGACTGCAGCAAAACATCGCTAAAGTTTGTGGTATCGATTTATGTCACAAATTTTGATGTGGCATCGCAATCATTAGACAATACCACAATAAGCAGAATGGGGCATGAATGTAGTGCACAGACGGTGTCAACAAGAAGTTGCTACTACCAGAGACAAACTCCATGCAGATTGCTCTTTCCTAACAGCAAGAAAACTTCAGATAGCAATTGTTGCTGGATACTTCTAAGAAACTGAGTTGTTCTCCCTCAAACTTGTTCAGTCTTCTTGTAGTTTTTACTGCATCAGCATCAAAGCATCCCTCTCTATTGATTGCTACGAACAACTCGGCTGTTGCACTGCTGCTAGCTGCTTCCTAGTACCAACTGCCTTGGTCCTCTACACCGGCTGTTCGTACACTGTTTCGTTGGGGACTTTTGTGCGAGTTTCTCCCACACTGATGTTTTCCTCCGATTCTTCCGAAGGTCTTCTTAAAGATTCCTCCAGAACCTTCTGTATGCCAGCATTTGCTACTCTCCCTGGTGCCCAAAGGTGTTATCCTCACAAAACCATTACAGCTCCGTCGTTTCCTCAGTAGCCTGTCAACAAGTCTGACTTCATGCGGAACACTGGATCTCTTTATGATGTCCACATAACACCAAGCTTTATGCGTTGTCTTAATATTACTCGTAATAACATTTCACTCCTTTCCTCCACTCATGCCACTTATTACACTAATAAAATTCGATATCCATGATAGTAGCCCTTGTGATGCAATTTTTAATGAGTAGTCTCAGCTGGAGACGATATACGTGAAGAAACTTTTGAATACTGTTCCTCGCCGATCTGAGATCATTATCGAGTTGACTAGCGGTGTTGAATGGTATTTGTTTAATCTGGTCGTGGGGGCAGCAACATCCTGTCGTGTGTGCGTGTATTATTAACAGTACCTGTTGACAAGTCGCAGATATAATCAATGAGTCCAGCTAAACATGCATGTTTAATGTCGCCCGTGAAACGTGTCTAGCTGTCCGGAACCAACAGGGGGGATCGCGTAACTGAGTAATGAAATAGTGAGGCGCCGCGTCGCACGGGCAGCCGCAGTGGTGGAGCTAATTGCAGCAGGGAGCGGACCAGTAAAACTAGGGTGGGGGGGCGAGGGGGCGGAGGTGCAGGCAGACGTAATTATAGCGAGAACAAAGGACGCCGGACAAAAGCTCGCCACATTTGCATTGCCCCGCCCGTGGCGCTCCCTGGCGGCCGGCGCGCGCGGCTTGCTGCAGCCCACAGCGCCGGCAGGCGTGCTTTTGGCTCCCTTTCGCCCCCCTCTATCCAATAGCAGCCGCCAGGCACCAGCCGCTGGTACCTGTTGACAGCGACACCTCCCCTGCCATTCATGTCTGCTTAGCGCGCTGCACTCTCATACATTACAGGCTTTCAAAAGGGATACGTGATGGCTTTCATGACTTCAGGACTAACACCGGAAATTTTCATTTTCCAGATCCGCTCATTATCAAATGTCTCTTTACGATTGAAACTGTAGGTGTACTGCACTAGTTTCTCACACCACTACAAAATTGATGAGTGGTGATACTAGTGTCAGTGACTTTTATAAATTGCTGAAATCGTTAAAATTGAAGCACTAGCTACCGACGGAATATACACTCATGCTCATAAATTAAAGATAATGCTGATACATGGTGAAACAATGCTCTGGTGGGTGGTTTGCGGGTTTAAATCACCTCGGGGTATGACCGTGCGGTGCATTTGACCTGTGGTCGTCACACGGTGAAGCTGGCAGCAGTCCACATACCAGAGGTGTGTTGGTGCATCTCAGAGTACGGTGAAACATTCCATGTAAACACAGCCAACATAAGTCGGCCGGAGTGGCCGTGCGGTTCTGGACGCTACAGTCTGGAACTGAGCGGCCGCTACGGTCGCAGGTTCGAATCCTGCCTCGGGCATGGATGTGTGTGATGCCCTTAGGTAGGTTAGGTTTAATGAGTTCTAAGTTCTAGGCGACTGATGACCTCAGAAGTTAAGTCGCATAGTGCTCAGAGCCACAGTCTACATAATTATGGAGCCACCACCACCTTACTTAGCATGTTGTTGACAACTTTGGTCCACAGCTTTGTAGGATGTGCACCACTCTCGAACCCTACCATATGCTCTTGCCAGCTGAAATCTGCACTCATCTGACCAGGTCGCGTTTTTTCAGTCGTCTACGGACCAACCGGTATGGTCACGAGCCCAAGAGAGGCGCTGCAGTCGATGTTGTGTTACTAGCAACGGCACTGGTGTCGGTCGTCTGCTGCCATACTTTATTAACGCCAGATTTCGCCGCACTGCCCTGAAGGATACGTTCGTCGTACGTCCCAAATTGATTTCTGTGGTTATTTCACACAAGGTTGCATGTCTGTTAGCGCTGACAACTCTATGTAGACGCCACTGCTCTCCGTAGTTAAGGGGAGGTTTACTATCTTTTGGTTCAAAAAATCGTTTTTTTTAATTGCATTTGTGGATACATAAAAGTGTTTAGAATACACCCCTGAAACGATTTTTCCGAATACGGAACGGAAATGTTTGTTCACCGCGGTTGAACAAAAAATGCACCTGGCTGAAATCGGCCTTTTTCACACACCAGTTTTTTTTCTTTCGGAGGACGAGTTATTGTACCGGCGCTTGGGAGGAAACACGCAAAATTCAAATGAAAGTTTGAACGCGCGTGTTTGGAAGTTAGCCCCCGAGCATTTGCATTCTGGTGCGAGGACTGTGGGGACTGCGACTTTCCCGGCAGTGAGCAGCTTCAACGAAGGGTATTCAGCAATTCTGAAGACCATGACAACGATGGACTTCGCCCTGGAAATCTATTCGACAAACTGCGCCAAGCATTCGGACGACCACTGGATTCAAAGCGGCCGAAAATTGCTTGTCACCGGCCGTACGAGCGGCTCTGGAGCAGCGCAGGATGGCCCAGATCGAGCACAACGCTCTCTGTGACAAAGAGGAAGGACTAGTTGATGGACCCAGAATAGCATATTGAACGTACGTTGAATAATATTGCATTTTTATGTAATCAAAACTTCCAACTCGTTTTTCTCGAAATGACGTTTTTTTTTTTTTTATCGCGCGGTATGGTAACTTCAAATCTACTGAATCTATTGGCATGATTCTTTGTTTCCGACGAAACTAACTAAAGTGTCTAGGTGTTGTACCACTCTTATTCCGATCCATCAACTATAAATATTTTTACTTGGCCGACGAAGTAGAAAAATCGATGAAAAAACACTTTTTTTAAAAAATGGCCGCCATTTTGTTTCCTATGGTCCAAATAAGCGAGGTACAAATCCTAAAGAATCTCATATACTTCACTAACGTCAACTCGATTTTGATTTCAGACGAACCGGCTGACCTGAGACATACCGCACTTGGAGGTCTACAACGAAATTTTGTTTCGTTCCGACAACACTTCCGCCTTTGCTCTTCGACATTCCAGTTTGTAGTGGAAATATCAATAAACATTTTGATCAAATTTGACATTGATACCTATAACACACTCGGAGAAAAAATTCTCAAAGAATATGCTTCTTTCGGGCCAAAGATGGTAAACCTACCCTTAAGTGAAGCCCGTCGGCCACAGCGTTGTCCGTGGTGACAGGTAAATACTGAAATTTGGTGTTCTTGGCACACTGTTGACACTGTGGGTCTCGAGGTACTGAATTCCTTAACGATTTCCGAAATGGAATGTCCCATGCATCTCTTCAACTACCATTCCGCGTTCAGAGTCTCTTAATTCCCATGATGCTGCCATAAACACGTCAGAAACATTTTCACCTGGATCAGATGATAGCTTCGCCAATGCACTGTCCTTTTTATGTCTTGTGTACGCGATACTACCGCCATCTGTATCAAAGCATATCGCTGTCCCATGACTTTTGTGACCTCAATGTCAGTGTTACAGTGGGAAGTACGCTCTGCCATGCACTACACATTGATTTCCAGAGAACAGACGTAGATGTTTCGCTCCCCCGTACTATTAGAATCACTCCTTTACAAGGTTACTTTTTTTATCACGATCAAACAAAGTGATTACTTTATTACTTCTTAAGTAGCTGTCGCCGTTTACCAAAAATGAAAATAATTAGTAGACCTCATAACCGCACTCTAGTAATTCTTTTTGTAAGCTTCTCCCAATGAACTCTCGGCCATCTCAGTTGTCCTAGAACTTCGTATCGCTTCATGGCATCACTGTCGTCTGGCGTTCGTTTTCTTCATAACGATAGGGTCTTAAAACCGTCAATAGAGTATCCTGTTTTCTTGGCTAACGCGTCTCCACTGGTACTAAGATCGTACTCAAGATTTTTAGCTTAAAATTAATAGTAACTGCTCATCTCCCTTTGCGGCACTCAAGAGCAATTCCAGTGAAACAATGATTTTAGATCTGCTGGATACAGGACGTGAGGCTACAAGTTGTTTCTTACGGAAGTAAGTTCTAAAAGCAGTAATAAACTATAACGTTACGGCCAGTTTATGCAACAAGAGGTATACGGAAACCGCCTAGAGCTGTTGATGAGATAAATCTTTATTAACTACAGGTTTCAATCATGCAATCGTCATTGTACATCACAGAATTATTGGCAACAGCCCTTATGGTAACCTTCTTACCGTGGCGTCCAATGAAATAAAAACCATCTCTGTTTCAATCTGTACAGTGTTAACTGACCACACATAGCAGTATACAAATTTACGAGGGATGATTTTTATTTTATGTAATGTAATAACAACAGTGGTGATAATAGCAATTAACAATAGACTGTTACCTGATGCTTAGAACATTAGGTCGATAAGACCAATTGGCAATATAAATAAATAAATAAATATTTTAATTTATTTTATTGGCATTCATTTTTCCTGTGCTCCACACGCGAGTCCTAAATGATCGAATACAGGGTGTTACAAAAAGGTACGGCCAAACTTTCAGGAAACATTCCTCACACACAAGGAAAGGAAATATGTTATGTGGACATGTGTCCGGAAACGCTTTCTTTCCATCATAGAGCTCATTTTATTACTTCCCTTCGAATGACATTAATCATGGAATGGAAACACACAGCAACAGAACGTACCAGCGTGACTTCAAACACTTTGTTGCAGGAAATGTTCAAAATGTCCTCCGTTAGCGAGGATACATGCATCCACCCTCCGTCGCGTGGAATCCCTGATGCGCTGATGCAGCCCTGGAGAATGGCGTATTGTATCACAGCCGTCCACAATACGAGCACGAAGAGTCTCTACATTTGGTACCGGGGTTGCGTAGACAAGAGCTTTCAAATGCCCCCATAAATGAAAGTCAAGAGGGTTGAGGTCAGGAGAGCGTGGAGGCCTTGGAATTGGTCAGCCTCTACCGATCTATCGGTCACCGAATCTGTTGTTGAGAAGCGTACGAACACTTCGACTGAAATGTGCAGGAGCTCCATCGTGCATGAACCACATGTTGTGTCGTACTTGTAAAGGCACATGTTCTTGCAGCACAGGTAGAGTATCCCGTATGAAATCATGATAACGTGCTCCATTGAGCGTAGGTGGAAGAACGAAACTAAAATGAGTTCTAACACGGAAATTAAGCGTTTCCGGACACAGGTCCACATAACATCTTTTCTTTATTTGTGTGTGAGGAATGTTTCCTGAAAGTTTGGCCGTACCTTTTTATAACACCCTGTATATGCAGTGCCATTATAACTCTAAGTATTCATTATATTGAGATTTTCACTCTGTGGCGGAGTGTGCGCTGATATGAAACTTCGTGGCAGATTAAAACTGTGTGCCGGATCGAGACTCGAACTCAGGACCTTTGCCTTTCGAGGGCAAGTGCTCTACCAACTGAGCTACCCAAGCACGACTCACGACTCACGACCCGTCCTCACAGCTTCAATTGTGCCAGGACCTCGTGGCTGTGGCTAAACCAAGTCTCCGCAATATTCCTTCTTCCAGGAGTGCTATTTCTGCAAGGTTTGCAGAAGAGCTCTGTGAAGTTTGGAAGATAGGAGACGAGATACCGGCACAATTGAAGCTGTGAGGACGGGTCATGGGTCGTGCTTGGGTAGCTCAGCTGGTGTGCCGGCACGGCAACTCAGTGTGTTCGGCCAGAGAGCTGCGTGTTCTCTGTAATAAAAAAACTGAGTCAAGGCATCAACGATCAACTTGAACGGCTGTCTTGTGACGTCTGTCCAGACCAAACGCAACGAACTATATCGAACAAAATGAAAAAAAAGAAAAGAAAAGTTGGTAGATCAACTGCCAGCGAAAGTTCCCGAGTTCGAGTCTCGGTCCTGCACACAGTTTTAATCTGCCAGGAAGTATTAATCAGATTGCTACATGAACACAATCAGTTTAAACGACTATTTAAAATTGTGTAACAAAGAAATATTTTAATCTGAAACTATACAGAACTCGAAGGATGTAGAAGGAGAATCATTGGCGGTGCGAGAAAATTTGACCCTTACCACAAGACCTAATCGACGGCCGCTCGTGGTCTCGCGGTAGCGTTCTCGCTTCCCGAGCACGGGGTCCCGGGTTCGATTGCCGGCGGGGTCAGGGATTTTCACCTGCCTCGAGATGACTGGGTGTTTGTGTTGTCCTCATCATTTCATCATCATCCAGGAAAGTGGCGCAATTGGACTGAGCAAAGATTGGGTAATTGTACGGGCGCTGATAACCACGCTGTTGAGCGCCCCACAAACCAAACATCATCAACATCACAAGATCTAATCAATCATACAACACAGTAAACTAGATTTGGGTTTGTGAACACATCACTATGAAGAATGAAAAGCAAAAATGTAGGTTTTCACAGCTAGTATTTTCGTCCTTGGAGAATTTTGTTTTATAGGCATTAGGGTTCAAATCAAATGGCTCTTAGCACTACGGGACTTAACTTCTGAGGTCATGAGTCTCCTAGAACTTAGAACTATTTAAACCTAACTAACCTAAGGACATCACACACATCCATGCCCGAGGCAGGATTCGAACCTGCGACCGAAGCGGTCGCGCTGTTCCAGACTGTAGCGCCTAGAACCGCTCGGCCACCCCGGCCGGCATAGGCATTAGGGAATGCTCCATGGCCTAAAGTATCGTCTTAAAATGCTGAAGACATCATTAGAGGCTATAAAGCCTCAAACAGCAGAAAACTTAAACAGTGTCAGCATTTTGGTTATTTGAGCTTGTTAAAGGTAGAAACTGCTACTTGAGTCTTTGCAACCAGTGACGATGTCTCCAGTATTATGATACGAAACATTTGGCCTTGGACCAAGACCTCATGCACATAGAACAAATTCACCATGGAGAAGAGAAGTTCCCGCTATTGGTGGTACAGGCAGCTTGCACCATGACAGTGGACGGTGGTGATGCTGTGGCCGAGATATCTGTATTACTTAATGGCTAACCCTGTTCGTTGTTCATGGTCCAAAGTTTCAGTTCCAGGTTCCCTATCTAATGGCAGCATAAAAAAGGATTTTCAGTATTTCGTGTGATTATTGACTGATTTAAAAAAATTAAAATGCCGTCGTAATCTACTCATTAAGAGATATAATCCTATGTTAAAATTTTAACACAATAAGGAAAGTATTACAGATATAAAATGTGTATGTACGGCGGTGTTAGGCGTATAAGTGCACATAATCCTGTTAATGACAGAAGACAGTATGCTGATTAACATTACACCCGTATTTACTTCATTTGCAGGCTAATAATTGTAGCTATTACGAATAGTATGTTTTTAGGTTGGTTAGTACCTCCAAGTATGCACGGCACAAGCAAGCCATTAATGTTTATCTTCCCCTTGGCAGTAGTTCAGGTACTGAAGTGGGTACACAGGAAGGGAAATGTGGAAAGTCTATACTGAAGGTGGAGTCTACATTGCATTACAGTTACAACGGTGCAGAAAACATCAGGTGGTAAAGTATGTGACTTTCTTATGGAAAGACTGTTAGACGCAGATAAAAAACAACTACCGCGCTGAACGCGGTACATATTAAGGTACCAATGACCACAGCATCTTACCTAAACCCCTCATATGCTGTATCTAAACTCACGGCGTGCCAATTATTGAAACTCTATTTATCCAGTACTTGAGAATAAGAGCATTTAGTGGATTCCAACAAAATTTACAAAATAATTTCTAACCTTTACGAAACTTTTCCTCGCTGTGACAAATGCAAAATAATAAAAATAAAAAAAAAATTATCATACTACATTTGCACTGTTCACTCAGTAAAGCTGCCGCATCACGCATCGATTTAATGTATTATTTCTTTACTACCAACTGTATTCACAACACATTATGCAAATCGTATCTACATATAACGCTAAATGTAGCTGCAAAATTGTATCATTTTACGATTCATAGTGTAGGAGATAAGACGTCATAAAAATCGAGATCCGTAAAAGACTAGCTTTTGATGAAAACGGATCGCGAATTACCCGGACTATACTCATCCAGTGAGAGCATTTAGTAACTTCTAACAAACTTTAACCATAATTTCAGTCCAGACTTCTCCTCACTTCCGAGCTTAATGTCAAATGTTTAAACGTTAACTCATTTGTAAAATAATCTGTCCTTTGAACTGTTTTATAGAAAGGAGTCCAATTCTTTAAAGAATCGGGGGCTTACTGATTAAACTCTGATTCGGCAACATCAGTGTTCAAGACCCCGTCTGGCCGTGTAGATTTAAGATAGTTCCTTTGATCAGGATTCGTGCTGCATTTCTAATGACCTTGTCGTCGACGCTTCATTCAACATTAACTCTCAGTTCTTCCCCTATCCATGAGGATTGCTATCTACCTAATAAACTCTACCTGCAAAACTATCTTTCCACTTTTCGTAATGGAACTGAAACAAACAGGAAACCTACTTAATGGAACACTGGCTGTGAAATTGTGAGCTGAAGCAAATGATCTATCTCGCATTGTACGCTTATGGGGAGCCCAGTAACGATGGAGAACAAACAGAAAGACCTACAGAATGTGTGCAAATTCCATAAGTGGCCCTTTTATCGCTGTTGTCAGACGACCTCAGATGCTCCGGTCACGGAGCCAAGATACCACGCACGTTTCGTAGCTCCCGTTATGAAAATACACACGGCATTTGCTGCTCGGGCCGCTTTTATTGCTCAGAAGTATTCGAAAGCGGGTTGGAATTTCATTATGGAGACGGCACAGACGGAAGGCGACGGCGCACGCGATGTGAAACCTATGGGCCTTCGGTATGCCGGCAGCTGCAAGAAATTTGTCGGCCGAGTACGGTGCAGCACAGCAACATGGCTGCCGCGAGGCCATTAGCAGCGGCCACTCTCCAGCTAAAAGTTAATTACTCGGCGCCGTTCTAGCTCGCACGCCGGGGCTTCTTTCGACAATAGCCTCTGTCCGCGTAACTGGGGCGGAAATTGCTCTGCCGCCAACACGCCAATGGCTGTCAGACGTCTGCGGATTCTAGGATACGCCGCTGATACGATTCTGATGCTACTGTGTCTCTAAAGTTGGTCAGGGTGATATGAAGACCCATCAAATGTAATTTGGGGGCACTTTGGACATCCAGAACAACCTGAGCCTCACGGAGAACGAATTCGTGTAAATGCTGTAAATGCTGAATGCTAGTCGGGGGAAGAAACTGTAACTGGAGAAATGGCGGACTTTCGCATTTGACAGCTCCTTTTGTCCCAGCCGGAGCTCGTTATAATCTCACTGTACAACATACTCCTTCCCAAATGGGTGTGTCCGCAGCTCGTGGTCGTGCGGTAGCGTTCTCACTTCCCGCGCCCGGGTTCCCGGGTTCGATTCCCGGCGGGGTCAGAGATTTTCTCTGCCTCGTGATGACTGGGTGTTGTGTGATGTCCTTAGGTTAGTTAGGTTTAAGTAGTTCTAAGTTCTAGGGGACTAATGACCATAGATGTTAAGTCCCGTAGTGCTCACAGCCATTTGAACCATTTTTGAACCCAAATGGGTGGGCATTGGTAACTGCAGAAGAAAAGGAAGAAAATAGGGAGTAACAGAAACAAAGTAAGATAGAGGAAAGGAGAGATGAAGGAGAGAGACGGAAGACAGAGAGAGGCAGGATGGTGATAAGAAAGAAAGAAAAAGGGGGAAGGAGGGAGGAGGAGGAGGGATTAAAGAAGATAGTGGGGGCAAAGATAGAGGAGAAAGAAAGGGGGAAAGCAGGGTGGGGTTGAAAGGGTTAGGAAGAGAAAAATGAAAGTTGGAGAGGAAAAAGGATATAATGATAGAGAAAAAAGAGAGAAGGGCAAGAAAGAATAGTGAGAGAGACAAACAGTAGGGAGAGAGAGAGAGAGAGAGAGAGAGAGAGAGAGAGAGAGAGAGAGAGAGAGAGAGAGAGCGTGGCTTGAGGACTATAGCAGGCCGTTCATTATTTTCCCCAGTACGGACGACAGTGGCGTCAGAATCAGTAAAGGTAGGAATTATGGAGGTCTACTAAAAGGTCTGTTTGGCTGGTCCCGGCGGAGGTTCGAGTCCTCCCTCGGGCATGGATGTGTGTGTTTGTCCTTAGGATAATTTAGATTAAGTACTGTGTTAGTTTAGGGACTGATGACCTTAGCAGTTAAGCCCCATAAGATTTCACACACATTTGAACATTTTTGCTAAAAGGTATGAAACTAATTTTGCGTATTTCCACCGCATAAGTATCGAATTTTCTTCTTTGAAAAGTAAAGCTACTTGGGATTGTTTCTGCGCCATTGAATGGATACGGTCACCGAAAATTGTTTCACCAACTTATCTTTCTTTCCAACGCGAAAAAAAAGTCACTGAAAATCCCAATATGACAGAGCAAATTTTAACAGTTTCTGTACTGTAATTGTAAGAGTGGTGGAAATGTTCACTTGCTGTCTCCCATGCGCGTAGATAGTACACGGTACCGAACGGTGTGAAAATCGACTCCTCTAAACCCATTACATTTGCTCCACAGACCAATTTTGTTCTCCTAGCACCACTTTATCCTCTTCTGTGTTTCCTGTTTAGAATGAACCCTTAAGTCACCCACTTCCTGATTTAGATTTACAGCCATTTCCCGAAAACCTTTTAGATTAATACCGTGACGGGTACTTCAAAACGATGTCTTACCTTATGCTTAACAACCACAGTTAGTACTACATAATGACTGTGACGTAGACTAGACTGCGAGGTAGACTAGACATACAACTCTAGCCTACCTTTTCTTAGCAGCCGGCCGGTGTGGCCGTGCAGTTCTAGGCGCTTCAGTCTGGAACCGCGTGACCGCTACGGTCGCGGGTTCGAATCCTGCCTCGGGCATGGATGTGTGTGATGTCCTTAGGTTAGTTCGGTTTAAGTAGTTCTAAGTTCTAGGGGACTGATGACCACATATGTTAAGTCCCATAGTGCTCAGAGCCGTTTGAACCATTTTCTTAGGCGCGGTAATGTCGGTTACTATGTATTTAAAAATTGTAATTAAATTTCTTAGCAAGAACTGAGGTGTCTTTGCAGCTGCATTAAATGCTCTTCCTTTTATTTTCATTTACTATTTGTATTAATGTCCGCAGCTAGTGGTCTCGCAGTAGCATTCTCACTTCCCGAGCACGCGATCCCGGTTTCGAGTCCCCGCGGGTTAGGGATTTTCACCAGCCCCAGATGACTGGGCGTTGTGGCGTCGTCTTCATCATCATCATCATTCATCCACGTTACGGTCGGAGGAAGACAACGGCAAACCACCTCCATTAGGACCTTGCCTAGTACGGCGGTGCGGGTCTCCCGCATCGCTCCCCTACGCTGTGTGAAGAAGCATGGAACTTCATTTCCATTCCATCTTTATTAATATTGCATCCCATAGAATAGCGATGGAAGGTTTTCACAAAGAGAAGAGGAGCATTACATCATTTTGCAATATGATTGTTTGGATAACTTTTCATATTTCGTCTTTATACAGTGTGTCCCAAGAGAAGGACTGTATGAAGTCTGAAGTGTACAAAAGAAAGGTGAGCACGCGAGATGAACTGCTTGATCGCGTCATGGAAGCTTCTGTCGTCATTATGGAACGTGCAAAGGCACTCAGATAAGCAACACAACATGTTCTCCCAACAGTGCACAAATGCACTGAAGTTGACGGGGGGATATTCGAACAATTGTACAACAACGTGTGTGACAATATTTAGAGATGAATATGTTACAAATATGTATTTTCTGTTGTTATTTTGTAAAACGCATGTTGTAATGCTTTTACTAACTGTTGCATATGCGTACATGTGTAAACCTGACAATCTATTGAATATTACAGAAAATAAATAACAATGCACACAAAATGTGTTGTATCTCGGAAACCATTCGTAATAGGGCATATGCCCATATCAAGTTTTTTGTTTCAAATGTTAGTTCCTGTCACATCCATGAATACTGACCGTTCCTCTTGGGACACCTTGCATAATTAAGTCATCTCAAAACTCGCAAAATAATAAAACTCTATATCTGAGAAAAAACTAAAGAGCGTAAAAAGTAAAATTATTTTGTTTGAATAATAAACTGATGTCGATAAAATGATCTCTACGCCTAAATTCATTTGCATTTAGTTGTGCTAGATGTTGGTTGAGCATTCGCCTCGCAATAATATCTGTCGTTTGACACATAGCTGATTATTTCCAGCCTCGTCAAGAGTGTGAATTTATGACTTGACTGCCACTTTGTTTGCGTTTACTATACCCTCTGCTGCGGGGTTCAACAGAAAATTCAGCAATAAAAAAGAAAGACTTTTTATCAGCTTCTGCGCTACGCTGTACGAAGGAACTGATATAACAAGCCAGGGACACAGTTTGCGGAGTGCTCCCCGAGGGCACGTAGGCGGAAATTCCCCGTGTTGTCGGCGAGGAGGCTGCGACGCGCCGGTCGGCAACTTCGATAATTGCGTGAGGGCTGGCCTACGTCACAGGCGCGTCTTCGTCCTATGCCCCCTTCCTGCTTTGCCGTCTCCGTCCTGACTCGTGCAAAGCAGTCCTTTCTCGAGCCGTGCGGTCCTGTGTGATGCGGAAGTCGACGCGACGCGAGCAGACACAGGTTCCGTATGAGGTGCTCGAAAACTTGGTCCTCATCTGTGAGAGTAACGAACGTACCCACTAGGGCGGATCGGGATCGGTTGTAAAACCTTTCTGCGTGACGTCACTTGCGCGAGTAGAGCCGTACCGAAGTGATTCTGCGACCCTCGTGGAAATCGCAAAGTGCTCCCCCCCTAAATCTCCGTCTCCCCTCGTACCCGCAAAAGGACCTTGCTGCAGCTTTTTCTGCACATATAAATGAAGCACTATTAAAATATACGAGGTTTGTCCAGAAAGTAAGTTACGATCGGTCGCGAAATGGACACCACAGTGAAAACCCGATGAAGCTTTGCACAGATATGTTGCGTAGTGTCTCTAGTATGACCGTCGATCGCGTCAAGACGCTCTTTTCAGTTGTGAGCGCACTGTGTGAGCGAATAAAGGTGCCTAGAACAACGATGTCTATCACCAAGTATGAGGCCCCGCTGAGAGGCTTCGCCTTAATGAATGCAGCCCACCTAACACAACTGCCACGCACTTCATTCTTCACGGCAATTCTCAGCCGCACTCCACAGGGGCAGTGAAGACGCCCCTGCAGCCTTTCCGATGGAAAGGGTTCGATCACCCACAACACAGCCCTAATTGGCTTGTCCTGAGTGTCATCTCTGTTCACATGAAACGCTGGATACGAAGACAACACTCGGGCGCAGACTACGCGCTATAGAGCAGCATAGAGAATTATCGGAAAGCACAGGCGGCTGCCTTCTATGACGATGGTATTGGAAATTTAGCATAACGGTCCGACGAATGTCTAAGTCGGAGCGGCGACTATGTAGAGAAGTATCTGGAAAGTGTAGCTAATTCTTGCAAATAAAATGTTTCTGATTTTCACTGTGGTTTCCATTTAGCCACCGATCGGAACTTACTTTCTGGACAGCCCTCGTATTTCTTCATGATCTGCATTATATTTTTCGTAGAGGTAAATCGATTATAAATTGAACAGAGTAATCCAAAAAGATACTACGTGC
This sequence comes from Schistocerca cancellata, assembly GCF_023864275.1. Lineage (NCBI taxonomy): Eukaryota > Metazoa > Arthropoda > Insecta > Orthoptera > Acrididae > Schistocerca > Schistocerca cancellata. The sequence goes on along the minus strand of NC_064634.1, from coordinate 347,043,753 downwards.
CATTTTTTAAAATAAATTAGTTTTTGCATTACAAACCAACTACAGGGTATTTCACAAATCTTGTTATACACTCCTGGAAATTGAAATAAGAACACCGTGAATTCATTGTCCCAGGAAGGGGAAACTTTATTGACACATTCCTGGGGTCAGATACATCACATGATCACACTGACAGAACCACAGGCACATAGACACAGGCAACAGAGCATGCACAATGTCGGCACTAGTACAGTGTATATCCACCTTTCGCAGGAATGCAGGCTGCTATTCTCCCATGGAGACGATCGTAGAGATGCTGGATGTAGTCCTGTGGAACGGCTTGCCATGCCATTTCCACCTGGCGCCTCAGTTGGACCAGCGTTCGTGCTGGACGTGCAGACCGCGTGAGACGACGCTTCATCCAGTCCCAAACATGCTCAATGGGGGACAGATCCGGAGATCTTGCTGGCCAGGGTAGTTGACTTACACCTTCTAGAGCACGTTGGGTGGCACGGGATACATGCGGACGTGCATTGTCCTGTTGGAACAGCAAGTTCTCTTGCCGGTCTAGGAATGGTAGAACGATGGGTTCGATGACGGTTTGGATGTACCGTGCACTATTCAGTGTCCCCTCGACGATCACCAGCGGTGTACGGCCAGTGTAGGAGGTCACTCCCCACACCATGATGCCAGGTGTTGGCCCTGTGTGCCTCGGTCGTATGCAGTCCTGATTGTGGCGCTCACCTGCACGGCGCCAAACACGCATACGACCATCATTGGCACCAAGGCAGAAGCGACTCTCATTGCTGAAGACGACACGTCTCCATTCGTCCCTCCATTCACGCCTGTCGCGACACTACTGGAGGCGGGCTGCACGATGTTGGGGCGTGAGCGGAAGACGCCCTAACGGTGTGCGGGACCGTAGCCCAGCTTCATGGAGACGGTTGCGAATGGTCCTCGCCGATACCCCAGGAGCAACAGTGTCCCTAATTTGCTGGGAAGTGGCGGTGCGGTCCCCTACGGCACTGCGTAGGATCCTACGGTCTTGGCGTGCATCCGTGCGTCGCTGCGGTCCGGTCCCAGGTCGACGGGCACGTGCACCTTCCGCCGACCACTGGCGACAACATCGATGTACTGTGGAGACCTCGCTCAAAGTCCGTCAACTGCACATACGGTTCACGTCCACGCTGTCGCGGCATGCTACCAGTGTTAAAGACTGCGATGGAGCTCCGTATGCCACGGCAAACTGGCTGACACTGACGGCGGCGGTGCACAAATGCTGCGCAGCTAGCGCCATTCGACGGCCAACACCGCGGTTCCTGGTGTGTCCGCTATGCCGTGCGTGTGATCATTGCTTGTACATCCCTCTCGCAGTGTCCGGAGCAAGTACGGTGGGTCTGACACACCGGTGTCAATGTGTTCTTTTTTCCATTTCCAGGAGTGTACAATTCTAGAGGTTGTAGAGATGAATTAGTAGGTCAAGTTTTCCATAGGAACCCATGTACGTAAAAGGTTCGTTTCCATGTTACAAGGAAACCAAGATGAACAGATTTACTTTGACATTACAACAGCTTTCGATATGACGACGCCAAGTATGGTGTACACAACGTATGTGCGTTGTAAGTTCAGTTCAAGAAACGCGATGTACGGTTAATCGCTTCTGCCGTAGCCATGATCCGAGCATGGTTTGAGGATTGGATACATGGAAGGCCACCGGCGATGGAGTTCATCTTCTGCTTCTCCTTTTCCAATCCAACTTCCCAGATCTCACATCTTCTGACTTTTATCTATGGGGTTACATAAAAGATATCGCTTTTATTCCCCCAATGCCTGACACTCCTGAAAGTCCGGCTTCAAATGGCTCTTAGCACTATGGGACTTAACTTCTGAGGTCATCAGTCCCTGAAAGTCTGCGATATCGTATTGTTGAAGCTGTGAACCAGATAACGAGAGACCAGCTGCTTCGTGTGTGGCAGGAAATGAGCCACCGTTTTGATATTTGTCGTGCAACACATGGTGCTCACACTGAATTTCTTTCCAGAAACATTGGAATTGTGTTCCTATCTTTTGCAGTTTCGCAGCAATAAATGTTTCAAATCTGTTTAGAAATTTGTGGTAAAGTCGAATGGGACCAAACTGCTGAGGTCATCGGTCCCTAAGCTTACGCACTACTTAATCTAACTAACTTACCCTAAGGGCAACACACACACCCATGCCCGATGGAGGACTTGAACCGCGGACGGGAGGAGCCGCGCGGACCGTGACAAGACGCCTTAGACCGCCCGGCAACCCCGCGCGGCTCAAATCTGTTCCCTCTTTTTGAACATCCCTGTATCTTATTCGGCAGGATAATATCAGTTAAAGCCAGAAGCCAAAAATTGGATAAAGAACAGAGCCTGAGGCAAATTCTCTACCTTTTCTTCCATTTATTGGCATCATTTCCTTCGAGACAACCGGAATCCTTGGGAGATTTTAAATTAAAGTGGTTTTCGGCCAATCACCTGGGGCTACAGACTTTCTGGGATCAGTAACGAACGATTTGTTATTGTGAAAGGCTACAATTTACGAAATACATGGTCTGGACAAAAACACCGCAGAAGCTGAATGCTTGAACGTAAACGCAGATGCTACCCAAGACTGTAGGTTGCGCTGTTGTTTTGACCCACGAACGGCACCTGTACAATGTCCTCAAAACGTTCCAGTTTTCACTCGTGGTCGGAACGCCGCTCTGTGCGGTTGTGAGTGGATTATGTCGGAGCTAAGTGAATTCGAACGTGGGAAACTGTATGGCGAATGCTTCCCTAATCAAACTAGTCGAAATTTTTGGTGGTTCAAGAGCCGCCGTATCGAATATTTATTTCGCATACATCAAAAGCGGAAAAACCGCAAAGTCACAGCGCGGACTGAAATGTGTAGTGAGTGATTGTGACGGAAGAGATTTTTGACGAAAAGTAAGAGGGCGACAGCTGCAAAAATCACTGCAGGACACGCGAACTGCGAACCGTATCAGTTCTGAAACACAGCTCCATAAGCAAGGAAATTCAGAACAAGCTGGAATTCCAAAACCACTCATGAATGATGAAAATGGCCGTAACAGGAAGCCGAAGTCATAAAACCTGTCCAATGGAGCAATGGAAGAATATCATTATATCGGATGAGCCTTGTTCAACAATATTTCCAACTTCTGGTAGAGCTTACGTCCCAAGAATGAAACTTCGAGCGAGTTCGGTGATTATTTGTGCAGCTATATCGTGTTATTCACGCCCCTCCCCCCTAGTTACTCTCCAGAATCGCATTATTGCCATGGATTATGAAGCAATTTTAGCTGATCAGGTCCATGGTACAGTGTTTGTTTCCCATCGTGTTCCAAGACGACAGGGTGTCCGCTCACACAATTCGCATCGTCCAGGACTGCTTTCATGAACACCATGCTTTCATGAATTGTCTCATCCCCTTGGCCACCATAGTCAGCATATATAAGTATTATTGAGCCCTTATGTTCTATTTTGGACAGAAGGGTGGGTGATCGCTGTCATCTGCCGGGTGATCAAAAAGTCAGTATAAATTTGAAACCTGAATAAATCACGGAATAATGTAGATAGGTAAAAATTTACGCACATGCTTGGAATGACATGGGGTTTTATTAGAACCAAAAAAATACAAAAGTTCAAAAAATGTCCGACAGATGGCGCTTCATCTGATCAGAATAGCAATAATCAACATAAAAAAGTAAGACAAAGCAAAAATGATATTCTTTACAGGAAATCCTCAATATGTCCACCATCATTCCTCAACAATAGCTGTAGTCGAGGAATAATGTTGTGAACAGCACTGTAAAGCACGTCCGGAGCTATGGTGAGGCATTGAAGCATTGGCGTCGGATGTTGTCTTTCAGTATCCCTAGAGATGTCGGTCGATCACGATACACTTGCGACTTCAGTTAACCCCAAAGCCAATAATCGCACGGACTGAGGTCTGGGGACCTGGGAGGCCAAGCATGACGAAAGTGGCGGCTGAGCACACGATCATCACCAAACGACGCGCGCAAGAGATCTTTCACGCGTCTAGCAATAAGGGGTGGAGCGCCATCCTACATAAACATCGTACGTTCCAGCAGGCTGGGGATGATGCGACTCTGTAACATATGGGCGTACCTCTGACCCGTCACGGTAGCAGTTACAAAAGCAGAATCACGCATTTCCTCGAAGAAAAAAGGCTGTTAACGGTAGATGTGGTAAATCCACCCCATACCGTGACTTTCTCGTCCTGCAATGGAGCTTCCACGGCAGTTCTAGGATTTTCGGTAGCCCAAATTCTGCAGTTGTGAGCGTTGACAGACCCTCGGAGCGTGAAATGAGCTTCGTCGGCCCACAACACGTTACTCAACCAATCGTCATCTTCCGCCATATTTTGAATCGCCACATCGCAAATGCCCTTCGCTTCACTAAATCGCCAGGTAACAGTTCATGATGCCGATGGATTTTGTGCGGATAGCATCGGAGGGTACGCCTCAGTGTCAACAAAACAGTAGTGCATGGAATGCCGGTGCGACGTGAGACTGCACGAGCTATGACTTCCCCGTGCGTAGACGAACCCGCTACAGTCTCCATTTCTTCCTGACCTGTCTCAGCAGCATTACACCTTGTGCTCGGTCGGCCACCACGGCGTCTGTCGTCTAAACAACCCGTGACTTTGAACTTCGAAATCATTCTCGCCACAGCTGCATTTGTCAGCGGACCTTTACCTGTTCGAATCCCCTTCCTGTGGCGATAGGATCGTAACGCTGAACTAGAATATTCCCCATTCTGATAATACAGCTTCACTAAAAGCGCCTTTTCAGGTAACGTCAACACGCTGCGACTGATGGCGCATCTGATTCTCTCTCTCATTACAGCTCCTTTTATACACCTCCGGCGCCATCTGTCGGACATTTTGTGAACTTTGGTTTTTTTTTTGGGAGGGGGGGGGGTTACAATAAAACCCCATTTCATTCCAAGCATGTGTGTCAATTTTTACCTCTCTATCTACATTTTTCCGTGGTTTATTAAGTTTTCAACTTTATACTGACTTTTTGATCACCTGGTACATCATGGTCATCTGAACTTTCCACTATTTTGCAGGAGGAATTGTGTAAGATTTCCTTGAAAACTCTACAAGAAGTGTGTTCATCAATTTCTAGATAACTGGAAGCCATTTTAGGCGTGGTAATGTGTTGTGTTCGTGACGTTTCCATAGTTCACTCAGATGAGAGAGCATTTCTTTCCTCTTTTCGCCATACGCACAGTTTTACTCCCACATGATATTCCTGTTACCACCGCCTTGCCTTAGTGACTCTCTCTCTACTGGGTCCTCCACTTTGCCGGGTAAATTCCGGCCCCTTCCCACAGGCGGCGTCACACAAGCAGACGGGTCCCTGCCACTTAGCTTCGACGGGACGCTAGCGACACACAAAACAGTTACCCGATGCAGTGTTCTGCGAGACTGGCGCGCCGCGCGAAAACACGCCGGAACAGATTAATTAGAGGCTTCCTTTGATACGCGAGCGCGCCGCCGGCGAGATCTCGGTAATTTATTCATTACCTCCCGGACGCCGTCTTTGTCGCAGCCGTGGCTAAACCTACCGGCTCCTGCACCTCCGACCTGACAGTGCGCTACTGTGCGTGCGTGCTTCCGTGCGTGTCATATTAGGACGAAAATTAAAAAAAAAAACTAATTTTCCTTCACATAAATTAAATCTCCACTCGCTTTCAGCTGCGACAAAAAATATATATTTATGTGTGAGATAATTTTCTTTTTAACAGGTCGTTACTCTTGATTCAAAATAAAATTTAAGGCACATCAGTCCTCCAGAGTTTTCGGCTCTGCCCCTTTCCCTTGTAGCTCCCTCCCCCCCTTCTCTCTCTCTCTCTCTCTCTCTCTCTCTCTCTCTCTCTCGCTCTCTCTCTCTCTCTCTCTCTCTCTCTCTCTCACGCTGCTGCTTCAGGGAACCAATCAAAAAGGATGCAAAGTTCCCTGGCATAAGCTGATTACTTCGTCCACCTGGAAGTTTTATTAAACGGATTTCCACGTAATTATCGCTTGCGTAATATGTTGGCTATAAAATTAATTAAACTTCGTGTGTATTTTTAACGCTCGGGAACCAAAGTTTTTCGGGATGAACTCCAAAAATAAGTACCGCGAAAAAATTATAGTCTGTAATTCGTCCCGTTATTCGGTTGGGACCCTAGACAGCTAAAATTCTCTTCTGTACGGTTCATTTCTATTACTGCCCTGCCCTCACCCTCCACCCACCTCTCTCCCCCCTCCCCCTCTCTTCCACCTGCTTCTCCCTTCCTGCCACTACATATAATACAAGAATGGACATGCTGATACTGTTTAGTATACGCTGGTGATTACGGACTTAACCATGTGTTCCCTCTCCTGAACTGGGGTATGTATAGCTGCTTACATACAAAGTGTCTCAGGAGAAGTAGTAAGTATTTTACGAGGTGGTAGTACAGACTAATTCGAATAAAACATTTCATGAAACATGTACCCATTTCAGTTTTGTTACAAATATAAAACTGTTTGAAAGTAAATCAAACAGATATTCACAGGTTTACGCAAAGATAAATGATTACGTTCAAAGTTGGTTTTTATCAGTTAAGACTTCGACTTCATTGCGCTTTCGAATTCTCTTTTCAACACAACGTGTAGCGCCTCCGATGCTATGTTGGATTTTCTTAATAAAATCAGCACTATTCATAATCCGAACACTCAATTCGTCTCGTATTTCTGCCTTGAGCAAACACAATTTTTCTTGTTGTAGTACCCAAACATGCTTCGTAGAAGTTTCTCCGTTTTCAGTGGGTTCACTTATTCTCTCTTACATAACATAAAAAGAATTTATATACTGTAATACATAAGCTTTTTAGGGTATAGTATTTACATTAATAAAAGTACTGGCGCAAGTATTAACAGCAAAATAAACACGACTATATACATTACTATAACATGTTGGTGTTCACGTGGCTGTTTATGTTTTCAGCACAGCTGTAGTTATTGCCTCCAAGTTAGTTATCGCCTCCCAGAATCTAACCTGCAGTTAATATGTGTTTATCAATGTTTTGTTACGTAATTTGCCAAATTTTATGCCAATACGAAATTATCGAGTTTTTTTCTATTATTAATTTTTCTTTCGTTTTGTATTTCTTTTTTATAACAATGCTGTCGTTATGTTGTGCAGTAAACAAAAGTCGCTGTTTTACTGTTTAGCCAGTGTTTTTGGGTTACAGTACTAGTTTTCGAAAAATCAGTATATACTTCAACACATTTTTGACAACTATTTCTGTAATCTGAGAAACGTCTAGTCAAAGAGTAATGTGGCGAATCTATGTATACACATAAACATAATATAGTAAATATAAGAGAAATGAAATAAAGAAAATTAGAAGAAAAACAATGGTTCAAATGGCTCTGAGCCCTATGGGACTTAACATCTTAGGTCATCAGTCCCCTAGAACTTAGAACTACTTAAACCTAACTAACCTAAGGACATCACACACATCCATGCCCAAGGCAGGATTCGAACCTGCGACCGTAGCAGTCCTGCGGTTTCGGACTGCAGCGTCTAGAACCGCACGGCCACCGCGGCCGACTAATTAGAAGAAACGTCGATACTTTCATATTAGGCCTAAAGTTCGGCGTATTACGTAATAAAACATTGATAAACGCTTACTAATTCCAGATGACTTATTGGAGGTCAGTGATTACAGTTTTGCTGCAAATATGAAACAGTCACGTTAACACTAATATATACTACTAAGGAGTACATTAATTTTCCTGTTAATATTTATATCAGTACTTTTATTAATGTAAATACTGTACTATAACATAAAAACTGTTATGCTTTACAGCTTACAATTCTTTATATGTTATATGATGATGATGATGTCCCAAGATTCTTGACAGAGCGTAGGGTAACTATGCGGGAGACCCGCACCGCCGTATTAGGCAAGATCCTTATGATGGTGGTTTGCCGCTGCCTTCCGCCGACCGTAATGAGGATGAATGATGATGATGAAGACGACACAACACATCCAGTCATCTCGAGGTAGGTGCAAATCCCTGACCCAGCAGGAATTCAAACACGGGAATTGCGCGCTCGGGAAGCGAGAATGCTACAGCGAGACCACGAACTGCGAATGTGTTATATAACAGAGGATCAATGAACCCACTGAAGATGGAAAAAGTTCTCCGAAATATTTTTGAGTACTAAAGAAAATTGTGTTTACGCAGAAACATGTTTTTTATTTCGCATTAGGAAACAAGCGCGGTCAAAAAAAGGGCTTCAACCACAAAGTGATTAATTCACCTCTTACGTTTACTTCGCTCTTTAAGCAGCCCCATAAGAAAAAAAAAATTGAAATAATAAAGTCTGAGGACCTCGGTGGCCAAGAAACGTCAGTGATTACAGCTGTGCTGCAAATATGAAACAGTCACGTGAACGCCAATATATATTACTAAGGTGAATATTAATTCTCCTATCAATATTTATATCAGTACTTTTATTAATGTAATAATGTCTGGTGATTGTAATTTTACCCATCGAGGTTGGCACAAACGTTTTAGTGTCACCGGTATGTGGTATCATCATAACTATTGCAGCTAACGTCAGACAGATTTCGCAATTTATTATAAATTTCATAAATTTAGTACAGCTGTAAGATCGTCACCTCTGTCTGTTTCTTCAGACATTTTTAAAAATAAATGTTACAAGCCTAGATGAGAAAATGATGATTGTACTATCTATGTCGAATACGTTAGTCTCCTTGAAACGCTGTGGCGGGAATTCAAGAAAAGTAGTGAGCGATGGGGTCGTCGAGAGTAGGATGTGAAAGTTAGTGCTCCTGTAGCCGAAGTGTGTAATGCGACCGCTCGTGCAAGCAAACAATCCGGTTTCGAATACCGGTCCGACATAAATTTTGATTGCCGACACCATAGAGTGCTCTGTGCACAACGATAATATGATAAATAAAATTAGAAGAAAGGTCAGCGTGTTCCGTAATTTTGATAATTTATTAACAGCAAAATCGAATTTCCGATCACATAATGATCAGCTTCGGTGCTTTAGCGTACAAATTAAAGCTCGTAGGCACTGGTGTCTGTTATTAGCAGTAACAGAAGCTATGAAACGATCACAATAACTCGTGATCGTTACTGCTGATAACTAGACACCAGTGCCTACGAGCTTTAATTTGTACTCTAAAGCACTGAAGCTCATCATTATGTGATTGAAAATCGATTTTGCTGCTAATAAATCATTAAAATTACGGCCAACGCAGACCTTCCTTCTAATTTTATAAATTTTGATCCGTCACCAGTAGGTAATATCTTAATACCCAACGAAGCTAACATCAGAAAGATTTCGCAATTGTGAAAAAATTTCATAAATTAAGCTAGTTTCCTTAGGTTATGAGTTCGACATGTGGGAATTCAAAAAAATGGTTCAAATGGCTCTGAGCACTATGGGACTTAACTTCTGAGGTCATCAGTCCCCTAGAACTTAGAACTACTTACCATAACTAAGGACATCACACACATCCATGCCCGAGGCAGGATTCGAACCTGCGACCGTAGCAGTCGCGCGGTTCCAGACTGTAGCGGCTAGAACCGCTCGGCCACCACGGCCGGCATGTGGGAATTACTCTGTATCTTTCCTCATCATCTTTCAGGCATTTGATTAATCGCGATGTCACTTATGGTCCTACGTTTGTCTTCAAAGAGAGACCTTTCACGCCAGTCGCATCACCTGGGTGATCTCGCTGGGTGCCAGGGTGTTAGGGAGCTGCCAAGCCTCACCCACATCTCCTGTCTACGCGTCTCTTTTTCTACGCGTTTTCTCACTTGTTTGATGCGGCCCATCACGAATTTCTCTCCTGTGCCAATCTCTTCTTCTACAAAACTAGTACTTGACCCAAAGATCTCAATTATTAGTTGGGTATATTCCAATTTCTGTATCCCCCTACAGTTTCCCCCGTCTACAGTTCCATCTGGAGCTTGTTGCCTGATATCTTAACGTATATCCTATCAAACTGACCCTTCTTCTCGTCATTATTTTCTGCATGCTTTCCTCCTCGACGATTCTGCGGCGAGCCTCTTCATTTCTTATTCTATCAGTTCACCTAATTTGCAGCTTGTTTCTACAGTATCACGTCTCAAAAGCTTCGACTCTTCTTTTTCGGTTTTCCCGCAGTCCTTTATCCTCTTCTACACAGTACTGTGCTACAGACATACATTTTCAGATACTTTTTCCTCAACTTAAAGCGAGTGTTTGATACTACACTACTGGCCATTAAAACTGCTACACCACGAAGCTGACGTGCTACAGACGCGAAATTTAACCGAAGAAGATGCTGTGATATTCAAATGATTAGCTTTTCAGAGCATTCACACGAGGTTGGCGCCGGTGGCGACACCTACAACGAGCTGACATGAGAAGAGTTTCCACCCGATTTCTCATACACAAACTGCAGTTGACCGGCGTTGCCTGGTGTAACGTTGTTGTGATGCCACGTGTAAGGAGAAGAAATGCGTACCATCACGTTTCCGACTTTGATAAAGGTCGGATTGTAGCCTATCGCGATTGCGGTTTATCGTATCGCGACATTGCTGCTCGCGTCGGTCGAGATCCACTGACTGTTAGCAGAATATGTAGTCGGTGGGTTCAGGAGGGTAATACGGAACGCCGTGCTGGATCCCAACGGCCTCGTATCACTATCAGTCGAGATGACAGGCATCTTATCCGCGTGGCTGTAACGGATCGTGCATCGTCTCGATCCTTGAGTCAACAGACGGGGACGTTTGCAAGACAAAAACCATCTGCACGAACAGTTCGACGACGTTTGCAACATCATGGACTATCAGCTCGGAGACCATGGCTGCGGTTACCCTTGACACTGCTTCACAGACAGGAGAGCCTGCGATGGTGTACTCAACGACGAACCTGGGTGCACGAATGGCAAAACGTCATTTTTTCGGATGAATCCAGGTTCTATTTACAGCATCATGATGGTCGCATCCGTGTTTGGCGACATCGCGGTGAACGCACATTGGAAGCGTGTATTCGTCATTGCCATACTGGCTTATCACCCGGTGTAATAGTATGGGGTGCCATTGGTTACACCTCTCGGTCACTTCTTGTTTGCAGTGACAGCACTTTGAACAGTGGACGTTACATTTCAGATGTGTTACGACCCGTGGCTCTACCCTTCATTCGATCCCTTCGAAACCCTACATTTCAGCAGGATAATGCACGACTGCATGTTGCAGGTCCTGTACAGGCCTTTCTGGATACAGAAAATGTTCGACTGCTGCCCTGGCCTGCACAGTCTCCAGAACTCTCACCAACTGAAAATGTCTGGTCAACGGTGGCAGAGCAACTGGTTCGTCACAATACGCCAGTCACTACTCTTGATGAACTGTGGTATCGTGTTGAAGCTGCATAGGCATCTGTGCCTGTACATGCCATCCAAGCTCTGTTTAACTCAATGTCCAGGCGTATCGAGGCCGCTATTACGGCCAGAGGTGGTTGTTCTCGGTACTCATTTCTCAGGATCTATGCACCCTAATTGCGTGAAAATGTAATCACATGTCAGTTCTAGTATAATATATTTGTCCAATGAATACCTGTTTATCATCTGCATTTCTTCTTGGTGTAGTAATTTTAATGGCCAGTAGTGTAATAGAGTTCTTTGGGCCATAAATGCCCTCTTTGTGCCAGTCTGCATCGGCATCGTTACGAATATGAGTTCCAGTCTCGCCCCTCGAGCTCACCAAAGCCTCTCACTTTCTGTGCAAGCGTCCGAATGGCTTCTCCACCTTGTCATCCCGAAAGCTTTGAACTTACCTTATTTTATCGAGGTATTTCGTGATACGTCTCTCTCAACATTATTCGCAACATGCCCGAAACATTTGGCGGTAATTTAATATTTCGCGGTCGAGGGGATGTTACGGTGCCTTGTGACGCGGGCCCAAGTTTTGCTGCTGGCCCCACCCCCTCCTCCCACTCGGACGTCCGCCTCGTTTCGTGGAAATTAATTACGTCTCTCAGCTGGCTTTCATAGAGCGTGGCAGTTCCGCGAAAGTCCTACATATCGAGAATTCCTGAAAGGGAGCAAAAACCGAAGGGGTGAAAGCGGGGGAGGGTAGTTGGAGGCGACGGAAGGTGGCGAAGGAGATACAGACGCTCGTTCGGTTCAGGTCACTTTAATTTCTCCTCTCCAAGTTTTACAATTACTTTTTACTTTGGCGTTCGTCTCGTCCTTTTTTTTCCCCTGTTCAGTTGCAGAGAAGAGGTTAATATTCAGGGAAAGTTGGCGGCGGGCCGGAGTTACATGAGGGTTTCTACTTCGCAGGCGATTCTTCGACGATAATGAGGGCGCCGCAGCCCCGCCATCCCGTCGCCTAATGGTTCCCTACACATCGGCCGAGTATTGGCTGCTGCGCGAAACCGTACCGGCGAGAACTTTTGAACGGGACCGACGTGTTGGGTGGTTACTGTACTGTACTGTATACTCGGAAAAAGTCGTTCAGCTCCATATCAACATAGGGGATTGGTTCAAATGGCTCTGAGCACAATGCGACTTAACTTCGGAGGTCATCAGTCGCCTAGAACTTAGAACTAATTAAACCTAACTAACCTAAGGATATCACACACATCCATGCCCGAGGCAGGATTCGAACCTGCGACCATAGCAGTCCCGCGGTTCCGGACTGAGCGCCTAGAACCGCTAGACCACCGCGGCCGGCAACATAGAGGAACTCGGGGCAGTACGGGATAGCGGGGCACAATGGGAAATTGCTCTTTTCTAGACTGGACAGTGTTGCAACCTGTTGTATCGGCATGTAACTATTTCTCCGAATGGAAGGGAAGTGAGGGCAGCCATTCTGATTTAGTTTGAAGCGCGAGATCTAAGTGAATTGTTGTCCGTCACGTTACCGCTTGCGTTGTTTTAACGTTAGGTAAATTTCAACGCCAGGTAAGCTGTTAATTGTTAATTGTATACGACACATTCTCTCAAAGTGCATGGCATTTGTTATACTTCAGTTATTTAATGCATTTAAATACGTCAGTTATTACACTCCATGAAAGTTGTTAACCTCAAAAGTGCTCTTGGGGCGGAACGGGACGGGGCAGAATGGGTTAGTGTCCCGTTCTGTCCCGTCATATTTTGAAAGCAAACCCAGCCTGGATGTTCATGGATGCCAGACTCTCCCAGCCAGCCATGTTAGACGAACAACTCAACTTTCCAGATATCGCCCGAGGCTGTCATTCCAATCCACTAATCTGTCAAAATACTCGCCAGACTACAACACGAAAAGGAAAGCCGGCATGTGTGGCCGAGCGGTTCTAGGCGCTTCAGTCTGGAACGGCGTGATCGCTACGGTCGCAGGTTCGAATCCTGCCTCGAGCATGGATGTGTGTGATGTCCTCAGGTTAGTTAGGTTTAAGTAGTTCGAAGTTCTAGGGGACTGATGACCTAAGATGTTAGGTCCCATAGTGCTCAGAGCCATCTGCACGAAAAGGAAAAACCGTCGTATTAACAGATTCTCCTTATAAGAAGGAACTGCAGAATGCTGTCGCACGTAAAGTAGGCCTACAGAAAGGAGGAGGGTGCACAAATATAAACAATGTCAGACGTCAGGTGCAATGCAACTTAAGGCAAAAACATCAAACTGTACACCCAAAAAAACAAAACAGAGGACATCAAAGACCTTAAGAAAAATAAAAGGAAGAAGATGATGGAGAAGAGAAAATCAGAGAGAGAGGATGCTGAGTGTCTCTACTGTGGGGACTTCCATTTGTAATGAGGGCTGTGTCGCAAGCCATAGTGGGCACACAATTTATGTACTGGCATAGACAGTGAAGGTGAAGAGGAAATACTGATTTGTGACTATTGTCAAAAGGGCTAGTAGTTAGCGGTTTGGTGGTTATTAAGCATTGCACAGTTTTTAGAATGACATTAAAATATTTTCTTATTTTGAAGAATGACTTTTTAATTGTTTAAATTACACATTCCTTAGTCTGAATTGCTGTTATACAACATTTTGTCATAGTTTAATACGATATTCGTAATTCAAATTCAACGCTTATGCAATAATTTAACAAAAAATACCCTTATCTCATCCTGCCCCGTGGGTGGGGCGGGACGGGAAATCTGCAAGACTTTCTTTGAAAAATTGTAAAAAATGCAAAATGTATTGTTTTAAGTGATTTTAAAATAGGGTACATTAGCTTACACTACAAGGTATTTTTTTGTCACTTTAAGAAGTGTTTCCTTGTGTTCCCTTATTTCATAGAAGTTGTTAAGCATCAAGTATCCCGTTCCGCCCCGAGTTCCCCTACGTATCTCACCTGGCGACACGTATGTCTGATAGGTCACATTTCGCAAATAAGCCACGGAATGAAAGAAATTTACAGAGTGGTTAGAAATAGTCTGTGAACCCTGTAAGGGTGTTACAGGGCAGACTATGCTGATAAATAAATGTTAAGAAGAATATTCCATACGTTGTGCCGCTCCCGAGTTAATTAACATTGAAGTTAGCCAATGAGGCTGTTGTGCGTGCATGTTCAATCTGTCCGCCACATACAGTTAGTGCCAGCCTTTGCGTCAGATTTGATACTTGGTATCGCTCCTTGTCTAGTTGTTGTATCGCGCTCTTGCTCGGTTTTAGGGAAACAAACGAAGAATACGCTTGACGACACCGTCTCTGACGGGCCGTTTGAATTTGCGTGTGCTAACTTAGACGCTATTAACTCGGAAAGGTGAAAAGTATCGAATATTTTTCTTAAAATTTATTTCTCATCACAACCTACTGTACAAAAACTTTGCTTTTTAGACTGTTTCTGACCACCCTGTGTAAATATACCAGTCCATATTATTCTTAGGTCTGTATCTCATGTGCTTGAAAGGGCTTAGTTTGGATCGAATCGTCAACATAATTAGTTTTATCGAAACGTTTACAAAAGTCGTTTTCCTTTCATTACCCTCATTGGCACTTGTAAACTAATAATGTCATCAAAGTAGTCAAACAGCTCGGAAGGCTGTTAATTTTTTACCAGTGTTTTGTCCCCTTCAGTAATGTCTCGAAATGAGCATTTTTCGCAGTTGTACGAAACAGACGCTTTGCAAAAAAACCTCAAATAATTCACTTTATCTAGTAAATGTCGTTCAAAAGCAAGGGACATGTTGGCAATAGAAGCCAACGACACATGTTTCACATGATTCTTTCATCTTATCGTTCGTGAAACTCTCGCTGACACTTATAAGCTTTGCATCTCTTTAATACATCGGATAGAATTTTCAATGCCAGAAACAGAAACAGAATGTTAATTCAAAACCAGTAATACGAATACGACAATCAATTTGGCTTTAGGAAAGGTAAAGACACCAGAAAGGCAGTTCTGACGTTTCGGTAGATATGCGAGCACGATCTAAGAGAAGTAAGGCACTATCATAGAAAAAGCGTTCGATCAAATTTGCAGTTCGCAGGAAAATAGATTAAGATACAGAAAAAGCGGGTAATATAGAGTACTGAAAAGAGCAAAGAGGGGGAAGTAAGAATGGAAGAGAAGGACTAAGTGCTCTGATTATAAAATGTATAAGACAGAGGTGAAGTCTTTCGTCCCTACAGTTCAGTCTATACACCGAAGAAGCAATGGCGGAAATGAAAGAAATATTCAAGAGTGGGATCAAAATTCCGGGCAAAAAGAAGCGTGATAAGATTCGCTGGCGACATTGCTATCCTCAGTGAAAGCGGGGACGAACTGCAGACACGTTGAGTGGAAAGAGAAATATATGAGAATAATCTGAAGTAAGACGAAAGTAACGAAGAATAGCAGAAATGAGATTACTGGTAAACTTAACATGAAAATTTGTGGCCAGCAAATAGATGGAGTTAGATCATTCTGCTACCGTAATAGCAAAGGAGCACATGATAGAGGGAGAAAGGAGGATAAGAAAAAGCAGACTAGCACAGACAAGATCCTGGCCAAGGAACTGTATTACTTGAAACTGGAATTAATTTGATGAATTATTTTTTGACAACGTAAGTTTAGAGCACTGCATTGTGTGGAAGTGAAACATGAACTGTGGGAAAACCGGAGAGGAAGAGAATCTAAGCATTTGAGATGTGGTGCTATAAAGGGATGCTGCTAGTTTGGTGGACTGATGAGAAGTACGGAGGTTCTCAGCAGAATCGGAGAGGAGAGGAATATGTGCAAAACATTGACAGGAGGAAGGGCAGGGTGATACGACAGGTGTTAGGACGTCTGAGAATAACCTCCATGGTACTCTATGGACGTATGGACGGTAAAACTGCAAGGGAGAACAGTTAGACTGGAATATACCCAGCTTGTAATTATAAACATTGGATATAAGTGCTACTTTCACGTGAATAGGATGCGTGCGTGGTGTACACGGGTGGGTCCAATTCTAATGACGCTGTTGGTAGTGCCTATGCAAGACCTATACAAGCAAGAGAAACACTTTCCTATTAAGACAGCCGAGCTGATTGCCAGTTTGGACGCCTTGCTATTCGTACAGACGACCCGGCAGACACAATAGTTAAATCTCTAATAGTATGTCAGTCCTGTAACTGATCAGAAACCATTATAATAATTGTACCAACCCTGTAGTGGCAGCAATCATATCGACCTTGTGTTTCGGGCGCAGAGGAACTATTGCAAAATCGTGATGGTGTGGATAGGACGCCTCTCTGAGATACCTGGAAATGTACAAGTAAATGTCCTAATAAAGTAAGAATCTCTAGATTTAGCTATTAAATATGATAAACTCCCTCTCACCGATATGATAACTGTGGTATCAACGTTATATACCACATTTGTTAGGGGTTGCAGATATCGACCGCGGTCCGTAATAGTTATCGCTGGACACTCGAATCGCGACTAGCGCCGCTCCGCGGCTTGTGATAGGTGTCTAGTGAGCTCTCGTCCATTCTTGCTCGGGACGTCAACTAGGAATGTAGCATAGCCTTCAGCTGATAGGAAGCAACCTCTAACAACGCTCTTAGTCAAGTATGGCACAAGTAATGCCTCTCTAGATATGTTTGTAATTATATGTACGCAGAAGAAGCCTGTAACACAAGTGAAGTACAATATATGTTATTTTTTACCAACGACTAGTAATTATTTCAGTCGTTGCAGATGCAGGCTATGCAGCCAGCTCCTTACCGACTTCACTGCCAAACCTGCAATACATGTTTGTATTTAGCATTGGCCACCCGTCATCATGACAACTGACGACGAGAATCGTAACAATAACGTTGCTCAGGTAGCGATTGACTGGCAAGAGGATATCGAAAATGAAAGGTAGCCACTATACGCTAATTCATCCCATCATTCCAAGAGTGCTGTGGTATAATAAGACACAAAAATCGAGGTGGTTCACGGACAGCCATAGCACGGCTGAAATTTAATTACTGGAAGTTCAACGAACACCTCCATCGGCTCAATCTAAGCGCCACCCCTCTCTGCATTTGCGAAGAGGAAGGAGATCCAAATCACATATTCCTGCAAGGCCCTTCACTTATCACATAAACATACCTGCAGTTAATCTTCGGGATCTTGGTTATCATTCCCAAGCAGCCTCGAAACCTTATTGGCCTCCAACGATATAGCAACGTATAAAATACTGTACGAGTCCATCAATGGAGCCAACATCCCGAGATATGTCCTTGTGCTGCTAATCCTTAGTAATTATAATTCCAAGGGAAGACCAGAGCGCCTGACTATATTCCCACGTGCTACTCAGCAAGATGTAGAACGCTCCGTCTACAAATGCAAGTCACTGTGTACCTTCTATATGTATATGTCTGGATACTGGTGTGTCCACACATGTCGCTGTAATGCCAAAATCTGGTTCAGTACACTCTTCTCTGTCTAGAAGGTGCTTTTCTACCTGCAATAATATTAAATTCTCTATCCGTAGCTTTTGAAACAATTCTTACAGAGCATACAAAAGAAACTTTCTGGCAGATTAAAACTGTGTGCCGGACCGAGACTCGAACTCGGCCCGCGAAAGGCAAAGGTCCCGAGTTCGAGTCTCGTTCCGGCACACAGTTTTAATCTGCCAGCAAGTTTCATATCAGCGCACACTCCGCTACAGAGTGAATATCTCATTCTGGAAACATCCCCTTAGGCTGTGGCTAAGCCATGTCTCCGCAATATCCTTTCTTTCAGGGGTGCTACTTCTGCAAGGTTCGCATGAGAGCTTGTGTAAAGTCTGGAAGGTAGGAGACGAGGTACTGACAGAAGTAAAGCTGTGAGGACGGGGCGTGAGTCGTATTTGGGTAGCTCAGTTGGTTGTGGGCACGGTAGCTCAGCGTGTTCGGTCAGAGAGCCGGTTGGGCTCTGTAATAAAAAAAGTGAGTGGAAGGATCAACAAACGAACTTGAACAAATGTCATGTGATGTCCACAACGACCAAACACAACCATCAACAACAACAAAATATCAGCGCACACTCCACTGCAGAGTGAAAAATCTCATTCTGCATACAAAATAACATTTTATTGTTAATTTAGATACGAATTCATTAACGTCCTTACATAGCACCCTACCTCTGTGTAAAATCATGCGTTACGTTTTCGTCTTGTCTACTCGTTCACTACGTATGCTGTGGATAAAAAATTTGTTGGCGGAATCTGTCATTTGTTAGCCTATGTAACTTCGTAAGAGGGTACGACTTAAACTTATGTATTCTATGAATTGTCAAAACCATCTGTTGCAACATTTCCAGTGTTGATATCGCTGTATGAGCACATCCCGAACGCCAATAAAAAAAAGTCAGAAGACTGAGGTCCCAAAAAAAAAAACTGAATAATGTATTTCAGTGTATATTTCGGGTGAATTCGCCTGAAAGGCTTCAACTACGAACCACGCCTGGTCTTGAATTCGCGTGTGGGGCCACCCTCGGTAGACGCAGCCAGTAGGGAAGGTGAGACAGGCGCCAGGACTGGCTGCACCCACCTGTCTGCCACAGGCGCTGCAAATTGTTCTCCTCTCTCCGCGAGCAACCGTTGTTTATTGCCGAACTTTCTGCATCTCCGCTTTCGTCCCTCGCAGACAGTCTTTCCTAGCTGTCTCCGCTGCGACGTAAGGTATTTGTCAAGCCTCCGACTTCGCGCGATTAACTGCGACAACATCAAATTTTCGTCCCACGCCGCGCGATTACTTTGGTTGAGGACATCTGGATATAGTGGGAAAGTAATATAAGCAGTACGTGTTACATAGCCCACACTATTACCTTCAGCAGATCTTTTTCCTTTCTCAGGTCATCATCTTTCCACTGGTTTGATAGTGTACTCCACTTTTCCTATGTGGTGCTGAGATTTTAATCCCTACGTAGCTACTGCACTCAGCGTTCTCTATAATTTATGAGCGATTACTAATCTGTGACCATATGACTTGGTGATACTGTTACTCCTTTCTTCCGGCCGCTGTGGTTGGGCGGTTCTAGGCGCTTCAGTCCAAAACCACGCGGCTGCTACGGTCGCAGGTTCGACTCCTGCCTCGGGCATGGATGCGTGTTAGGTTTAATTAGTTCTAAGTCTAGGGGACTGATGACCTCAGATGTTAAGTCCCATAATGCTTAGAGCCATTTGAACTCCTTCTCTGCATATTAACCCTTCAGCGTGTAGACCGCGATTGTAGTCGTTCCACCACAAGTACCACCACGTCGTTATTCTCTAAACTACTGCTGTGCAGTAGCTTCTTCATTCTAGGAAAGAAGAGGTAGTCAATAGGTGCCATTGCAAGGAGCCTTCGATATTTTTGTCTTGTCTCAAAACTGACTGACTGGTTGGAGAATGACTGATGCTGAGATAAATAGCTTGAAGTATTTCTGTTGTAGGTGATCACATACACGTCACTCTCAAACCATTTTCTTAACGTGGAAAGCGTTCTGCAAATGAATTGGTAAACAAGTCAATGGTACTAATAAGGCAGTTGACTGTAAGATATATTTTTTGATAATGATCATACCAGAGTAGTCACAGAAATTTCCACAACTGTTCTCAGTTTAAATTATTCTGACGCTCTTAAATTTCTCAGGCGACGCTTCAAAGAAATTGAACTACATCACTTTACAATGCTACTTATAATCCGTCTTGATTGCAAAAATGTTCATTCACATGACCGGTTTCGGTTCCTCTAGAACCATCTTCAGATCTGAAATGACAAAGATACTAATTTACTATTTCACAAATGCAAACCTATTTCCTTCTATCCGATCAACATCAAATGTAACAGAACGTACCTGCAATTTCGGTTACAGGAGTAACCCGTCCACACACGGCAACCTTCACACGCTGCGTCACATTAAATTGGTTGGCAGAATGCACGTCATTTATAGTAATTATAAAACTTTTACCGACAGGTAGCCTCTGGTACATTTGTTACATTCTGTATTAAGTAGTTTTTTTTTAATTTGCTTTTATCTCTAAACATACTTAGTTAAGATCTGTAGTTGTCAAGGTTAAAATCTGTACTTGTCAAAATTCAAAATGGTTCAAATGGCTCTGAGCACTATGGGACTTAACATCTATGGTCACCAGTCCCCTAGAACTTAGAACTACTTAAACCTAACTAACCTAAGGACATCACACAACACCCAGTCATCACGAGGCAGAGAAAATCCTTCACCCCGCCGGGAATCGAATCCGAGAACCCGTGCGCGGGAAGCGAGAACGCTACCGCACGAACACGAGCTGCGGACACTTGTCAAAATTAAAATACACATTAAAATTATCGTTTCTGTACGATCGAAAACAAAGGGCGATTTCTATATCCATGGCGCTGGTGTAGACTTGTTTTCCTCCATGGTCTGCTTCCGTGGTTCCCGCTATTTCGGTGTTGCGCCACGAGCCATTTAGTCGTCTGATGTCCATCGCCGTGGGTAAGAGGGCCGTGCAGGAGAGCCCCGTCAACGACGCTAGGCTCCGCACGCACCTTCCAGCTGTTTCACCGCGCATCATCTCTCGTCCTTCGGCTTGGACTACTGTACGCAACAGTGATCATTTTAGTAAGTCATCATAAATACTGAAATAGGCATTATGACTGAACTCGCGTTGCTAGTTGATGATTAAATCCGGGTCTTTCTTTTTGTCGGTGTATATTTCAATTTCTAAAATTGAAGCTCCGGCACAAAATATGTAATATTAGGAATAAATTTCAGGCTTCAGGTGTATATAAGATCAAATGTGATGACCGCTGTAAACAATACATAGGGCAGACTGGTAGGAACGTTGAAACTAGATTCAGGGAGCACACCTACTCTCAAAACAAAACAGCGTTTGGGACGCATATGGCTGCCTTAAAGTTCTCTGTCATGAACATTGAACAAAACTTAGACATCCTACATAGAGCTCATAAGGGACGGTTTCTTAACATTTCAAATTGAATGTTAAAACTATATCGGCTCAACCACTTGTTTATAGTGTAAAACACTCAGATTGACGCTTTTCGGAAGTCAAGGTTCCATCATCAGAATAATAAAAAGTAAAAGAACCTGTTAAAACTCGCTGAAATGGAACATGCACCAGGCACAATAAAATTGATAATAAAATTAAAATATCGTGGCTGCTTCCCTTGTTGCAGCCGTGTCTTCCAAGGTGCATCTCTGCATAGTCGTCAAAATATAAGAAATTCATCTGTTTGTATGGACATCTGTGACTTCCTTGTTTACTTGCGCGTGAGCTCACTCGTGTTTCACTGTCGTGTTTGGCTACGTGGTGTGTGGTATCAACGAAGACGCGCGGGCGGTTTACGACGATAGAGGAAAGAGCCATGTGGTTAGATGTTGAACACCATAGGCGACACCATTTTAGAATTTTTTATATTTTGACGACTATGCAGAGATGCACCTTGGAAGACACGGCTGCAACAAGGGAAGTAGCCACGATGTTTTAATTTTATTATCCGTTTTATTGTGCCTGGTGCATGTTCCATTTTAGCGAGTTTTAACAGGTTCTTTTACTTTTTATTATTCTGATGAAGGAAGCTTGACTTCCGAAACGCGTCAATCTTAGTGTTTTACACTATAATCAAGTGGTTGAGCCGATATATTTTTTAACATTGAAATTGACAACCACGACCTCTGATCCAGTATGGATAAAATCAAAATTTCAAATTGATTCCGTATTTCTAGATTTTCAGAAAGCTTTTGTCACCGTACCTCACAAGCGGATCGTAATCAGGTTGCGGGCTTATAGAATATATTCTCAGTTATGCGACTGGATTCGTGATTTCCTGTCAGAGAGGTCACAGTTCGTAGTAATTCACGAAAAGTCAACAACTAAAACAGAAGAGATTTCTAGCGTTCCGCAGGTAGTGTTATAGGCCCTCTGCTGTTAGTTATATATGTAAACTACATAGGAAACAAATGTTGAAATGTGTGTGATATCTTATAGGACTTAACTGCTAAGGTCATCAGTCCCTAAGCTTACACACTACTTAACCTAAATTATCCTAAGGACGAACACACACACCCATGCCCGAGGGAGGACTCGAGCCTCCGCCGGGACCAGCCGCACAGGTTTAGGAAACAATCTGAGCAGCCCTCTTAGGTTGTTAGCAGATGATATCGTTTATGGTCTTGTAGAGTCAGGAGGAGATAAAAAATTGCAAAACGATTTAGATAAAATATCTGTATTGTGCGAAAATTAGCAATTTCTCCCTAAATAATGAGTGCTAACAGTTTAGCCGGCCGCGGTGGCCGTGCGGTTCTGGCGCTGCAGTCCGGAACCGCGGGACTGCTACGGTCGCAGGTTCGAATCCTGCCTCGGGCATGGGTGTGTGTGATGTCCTTAGGTTAGTTAGGTTTAAGTAGTTCTAAGTTCTAGGGGACTTATGACCTAAGATGTTGAGTCCCATAGTGCTCAGAGCCAGAGAGCTAACAGTAATGCGTTAAACTTCGGTTACACGATAAATCTGTCAAATCCAAAGGCCGTAAATTCAACTACATACATAGGAATTACAATTACGAACACTTTAAATTGGAAATAACCCATACAAAGTGTGGTGGAGAAGGCGAACCAAAGGTTGTGATTTATTGGCAGAACACTTAGAAGGTGGAACAGATCTACTAAAGAGACCGCCTACACTACGCTTGTACGTCCAGTTTAGAGTAGTGCTGCGCGGTAAGGGATCGTTACTAGCTAGGATTGACGGAATACATCGAGAAAGTTCAAAGAAGGGCAGCACGTTTTGTATTATCCCGAAATGGGGGAGAGAGTGACACGTACGTGGTACAAGATTTGGGATGGACATCATTAAAATAAAGACGTTTCTGGCTGCTGCGGAATCTCCTCACGAAATTTCAATCATCTACTTTCTCATCCGAATGTGAAAACATTTTGTTGACGCCGACCTACATAGGGAGAGACGATCATAATAAAATAAAGGAAATCAGCGCTCGCAGGGAGAGATATAGGTTTCCTTTAATTTACGTCTACGGTCAAAAACTTTTTGTTAAAGATTACTGGTTTCGGTCTTTAATGACCATCAGATCTGCATCAAAAATGGGAAAAACATAAATACACTCGCACACTGTCTACAGCTTAAGAACAATACATAGACCGTAATGAAAAGCAGTAGGGCCTACTGACAAAATTTACATTTGTGCGCTTTCAATATGAAGAGGCATTACTATTTCATCTACATCTACATCTACATCTACATGACTGCTCTGCAATTCACATTTAAGTGCTTGGCAGCGGATTCATCGAACCACAATCATACTATATCTCTACCATTCCACTCCCGAACAGCGCGCGGGGAAAACGAACACCTAAACCTTTCTGTTCGAGCTCTGATTTCTCTTAATTTATTTTGATGATCATTCCTACCTATGTAGGTTGGGCTCAAAAAAGTATTTTCGCATTCGGAAGAGAAAATTGGTGACTGAAATTACGTAAATAGATCTCGCCGCGACCAAAAACGTCTTTGCTGTAATGACTTCCATCCCAACTCGCGTGTCATATCTGCCACACTCTCTCCCCTATTACGTGATAGTACAAAACGAGCTACCCTTTTTTTGCACCCTTTCGATGTCCTTCGTCAATCCCACCTGGTAAGGATCCCACACCGCGCAGCAATATTCTAACAGAGGACGAACGAGTGTAGTGTAAGCTGTCTCCTTAGTGGACTTGTTGCATCTTCTAAGTGTCTTGCCAATGAAACGCAACCTTTGGCTCGCCTTCCCCACAATATTATCTATGTGGTCTTTCCAACTGAAGTTGTTCGTAATTTTAACACCCAGGTACTTAGTTGAATTGACAGCCTTGAGAATTGTACTATTTATCAAGTAATCGAATTCCAACGGATTTGTTTTGGAACTCATGTGGATCACCTCACACTTTTCGTTATTTAGCGTCAACTGCCACCTGCCACACCATACAGCAATCTTTTCTAAATCGCTTTGCAACTGATACTGGTCTTCGGATGACCTTCCTAGACGGTAAATTACAGCATCATCTGCGAACAACCTAAGAGAACTGCTCAGATTGTCACCCAGGTCATTTATGTAGATCAGAAACAGCAAAGGTCCCACGACGCTTCCCTGGGGAACACCTGATATCACTTCAGTTTTACTCGATGATTTGACGTCTATTACTACAAACTGCGACCTTCCTGACAGGAAATCACGAATCCAGTCGCACAACTGAGACGACACCCCATAGGCCCGCAGCTTGATTAGAAGTCGCTTGTGAGGAACGGTGTCAAAAGCTTTCCGGAAATCTAGAAATACGGAATCAACTTGAGATCCCCTGTCGATAGCGGCCATTACTTCGTGCGAATAAAGAGCTAGCTGCGTTGCACAAGAACGATGATTTCTGAAACCATGCTGGTTACGTATCAATAGATCGTTCCCTTCGAGGTGATTCATAATGTTTGAATACAGAATATGCTCCAAGACCCTACTGCAAACCGACGTTAATGATATAGGTCTGTAGTTAGATGGATTACTCCTACTACCCTTCTTAAACACTTGTGTGAACTGCGCAATTTTCCAATCTGTAGGTACAGCTCTATCAGTGAGCGAGCGGTTGTATATGATTGCTAAGTAGGGAGCTATTGTATCAGCGTAATCTGGAAGGAACCTAATCGGCTTACAATCCGGACCTGAAGACTTGCCAGTATCAAGCGATTTGAGTTGCTTCGCAACCCCTAAGGTATCTACTTCTAAGAAACTCATGCTAGCAGCTGTTCGTGTTTCAAATTCTGGAATATTCCATTCGTATTCCCTGGTGAAGGAATTTCGGAAAACTGCGTTCAATAACTCCTAATGTACTGCAGCCATAATGGCATCGTCAAAATGCGGAATCAGCACTAGCATCGTCAAATACATATAAATAACATCATATGCACGAGTCATGTTGTCAGTAGCACTACTGTTAAAAACAAGCTGCCGTTCAGTAGCCACAAGATGTTTGTGCTTCAGTACTACTTTTCATTACGATCTATGTATTGTTCTTAAGCTGTAGACAGTTTGCGAGTGTATTTATGTTTTTCCCATTTTTGCTGCAGATCTGATGATGGTCATTAAAGTCCGAAACCGGTAATCTCTTAACAAAAAGTTTGTGACCATAGACGTAAATTAAAGGAAACTTCTTACATATACGGGTCACTTTTTTTCGCGACAGTGTCGCAGTTTGTGAAAGATATAGGTGTTCGTTTTTCCCACGCGCAGTTCGAGAGTGGAATAATTGAGAATTATTGTGAAGGTAGTGCGATGAACCCTCTGCCGGGCACTTAAGTGTGATTTGCAGAGTATCCATGTACATTCAGGTAATCACCAAAAACAGTCACGTTATCAGCGGGCATAAAGGAAAAGAGATTACATTCATGCTAAGGCCGGTATTACACTATCAAATTTCTTTGTCAAATATCTTTGTCCAAAATCTTTGTCAAAGATATTTGATGGTGTAATAGGAACTTTGTCAAATGTCGTCCAATATCTGATCAAACCTAGGGCCTCGCTGTAGATTTGATCAAAGAAATCGCTTGTCTTCTGTTCACTGCAATGTGACATGTTACCACATGGAGCGCTAGCATCGCTGCAGCGTTCTGTCGTCTGTAGTGTTTTTATAAACATTGCCGGTAAATACAATTGGTGTGTGCCGACAACTACAAAATTAATAGAGATGTATAAAGCTGATGAGGCGCTTTACAACGTGAGGCACCCTGAATACAAAAACAAAATAAGAAGATTGGAGACGAGACCTGACCTGACCTATCCTAACCTAACATAACATAACCTTCTCCTGTAGCAAGGAATCGGAGTGTTACAGTGAGCCTGTCTTCTGAAGATGTAGCAGTTCTTAAGTGAATATTGTGCTTTGTGATATGAGGATACACTTCACTGAGCACATACAGGAATGTATGCTCATCCATTCTTAAGTAATTGGTGTACCACTTGACGTCTTCCACTGTAAGCTCACGTAAGAAGTTTTGTTTAATGCTTTTATCGTGTCGTCGTAAAACCCATGGCTTCACCCAGATTAGATTAGTTTTTCGTTCTATAGATCCGTGCTGAGGAGAATCTCGTGGATGTGGAACATGTCAATTTTTTTAAGCTGAAATAACAATACTAATAGTATGAACAAATACAATACATCATTTGTTTCTATTAAAAATTTCGTCAGTGGAGTAGGAGTTGGTCACTAGTAACACTTTCAGGCTCCTTTTAAATTGATCTTTATTTGTAACTAAATTTTTTATGTTTGCTGGCAAATTATTGAAGATGAGTGTTCCTGAGTAGTGGACCTCTTTTTGAACTAAAGTAAGTGCTTTTAAGTCCTTGTGTAGATCATTTTTGTTCCTGGTATTGTATGTATGAACTGAGTTGTTTGTTGGAAAAAGAGATATATTATTTACGACAAATTTCATTAAGGAGTAAATATATTGAGAGGCAGTAGTTAGTATACCCAGTTCTTTGAAGAGGTTTCTACAGGACATTCGTAAATTTACTCCACAAATAATACATATTACACGCTTTTGGACCCTGAAAACTTTTGGTTGACTTGAAGATTTACCCCAAAATATTATACCATATGACATTATGGAACGAAAGTATGCAAGCTTTTTCATTTTTATGTTGCCTATGTCTGCTAACACTCGAATTGTAAACAGATTTGTTAAGGCGTTTCTGCAGTTCTGGGATGTGCTCCTCCCAACTGAATTTATTATCAAGTTGTAATCCCAGGACTTTTAAGACTGTCAACCTCGCATGTATGGTTTCATTTTTTCCACCACTTCTTTTCCGCATGTGCACACAATGCCATTGGGGTACGTACAACTGCTGCGGTTAATAACAAGTTGTTGTCAGCCATCTTGAACTTTGACGAAAAATTTGATGGCAGTGTAATACCCCTTCTAGCGCTACGTCAAAGATCTTTGTCAAATATATTTGACGGAATATTTGATCACATCTTTGATCAAATCTTTGACAAAGAAACCGGCCTAAGTAACCATCAAAAAAAGTCATCAGTCTGGACTAAGAGAATAAATACAGGTTATTTAGGGCTAAAACACCGGTATCGGTTTTGACCGGTCCGTTTTTCCCATCCCTGCGGCCAGCGTCGAGAGGGTGTCGGGAGAGGCTGCGCGTGCACCGGCGAGCACAGCAGGCGCGAGTGGCGTGGAGCTGCGCGGCGCGGCGCAGTGTTTGCGCGGCTGTCGTGTCGGGCCTAATTAGGCCGAGTGCCGGCCGGCCACCTCCCTGCGCCAGGGCAGGGCAGCGCCGCGCTGCGCATAGCTGCGCGGCTCCGTGCGCCGGGGAGCGCGAGCGGCTAAACCCCGGCACGGCCCGGCCTCGCAGGTCGTAAACAACGGCCGTTCGCCTGCACCCAGACTCCCCTCTCCCCTGCCGACCCCGGTGACACAGTACCTCTCAGCAGCACTCAGCCGCACCTCTCCCTCTCTCTCTCTCGTGCTGCGGACCACTCTGAATTTCAATACAACGGCCAGGCGTAAACTCTGGTCCACATTACAGTGACCTGTCCGGGCACTATAGTTCTCTGAAAGAAAAAAAAAGTGAAAATAGCCTGCAACGTAGCTGGAGCGGCAGCTTGCTGCAGCACACACACACCATCTCTACGATGTTCGTCTCAGGTGGGTGCCACATTTTCTTCGCAATTTATATTACATATTTTACGTCTTTTTTGGTATGGGGTGGGACGAGAGTGACGCCTAAACTCCTTCCACAGTTTTTTGCTACTCTTCTCTTCATAGAAAGTAATTTATCAAGACATGGGGGCATTTTTCCACTTCTGCCAATAATACGAGGGGCGCCCTGTAAGTTCAAATGTGTGTGAAATCTTATGGGACTTAACTGCTAAGGTCATCAGTCCCTAAGCTTACACACCACTTAACCTAAATTATCCTAAGGACAAACACACACACACCCATGCCCGAGGGAGAACTCGAACCTCCGCCGGGACCAGCCGCACAGTCCATGACTGCAGCGCCAGAGACCGCTCGGCTAATCCCACCGAGCGAGGTGGCGCAGTGGTTAGCACACTGGACTCGCATTCGGGAGGACGACGCTTCAATCCCGTCTCCGGCCATTCTGATTTAGGTTTTCCGTGATTTCCCTAAATCGCTTCAGGCAAATCCCGGGATGGTTCCTTTGAAAGGGCACGGCCGATTTCCCCATCCTTCCCTCACCAGAGCTTGCGCTCCGTCTCTAATGACTATTTTTTTATCTCGGCGAAAACAGTTGAAAAAATGCGAAACTTGTTGTGGGACATTGTAGTACCCTGTACTTTCAAGAAGTACTCGTGAGTGGCGGCGGTGTACGAAGCTTTCAAAATGGCTGTGATAGAGCTCCGTTCCAAGCAGAGATCTGTCATTGAGTTTCTTTGGCGGAAAATCAGAACATCACAGATATTCATGAGCACTTGCAGAATCTCTCTGGCGACCTGACAGTATACAAAAGCACGGTGAGTCGTTGGGCGAGGCATCTGTGATCATCGCAGCAGGGTCGCGCAAATCTGTCCGATCTTAGATTGTTTGCAGATGACGATGTCCAATGGTTCAAATGGCTCTGAGCTCTATGGGTCTTAACTTCTGAGGTCATCAGTCCCCTAGAACTTAGAACTACTTAAATCTAACTAACCTAAGGACATCACACACATCCATACCCGAGGCAGGATTCGAACCTGCGGTCGCACGGTTCCAGATTGTAGCGCCTAGAACCTCTCGGCCACTCTGGCCGGCGATGATGTCATTTACCGTCTTATAAACTCATCAGATGATCAAAACGACTTGCAAAATGATTTACATAAGATATCTGTATGGTGCGAAAAGTGGCAATTGACCCTGAATAGAGAAAAGTGCGAAGTTATTCACATGAGAACTAAAAGAAATCAGCTAAATTTCGATTACGCGATAAGTCACATAATCT
This sequence comes from Schistocerca cancellata, assembly GCF_023864275.1. NCBI lineage: Eukaryota > Metazoa > Arthropoda > Insecta > Orthoptera > Acrididae > Schistocerca > Schistocerca cancellata. The sequence continues at coordinate 347,014,307 of NC_064634.1, read as the reverse complement.
GAGGGCTGTAAATTAAACTGGATACTTAGGGATTGCAATTACAAATAACCATAATTGGAACGATCACATAGATAATATTGTGGGTAGAGCAAACCAAAGACTGCGATTCATTGGCAGAACACTTAAAAGGTGCAACAGGTCTACCAAAGAGACTGCTTGCACTACGCTTGTCCGGCCTATTCTGGAGTACTGCTGTGCGGTGTGGAATCCGCATCATGTGAGACTGATGGATGACATCGAAAAAGTACAAACAAGGGCAGCTCATTTCGTATTATCGCGAAATAGGGGACATAATGTCACAGACATGATACGTGAATTGGAGTGGCATTCATTAAAACAAAGGCGTTTTTCGTTGCGACGGGATCTTCTCATGAAATTGCAATCACCAGTTTTCTCCTTCGATTGCGAAAACATTCTGTTGGCAACAACCTACATAGGGAGCAATGATCATCACCATAAAATAAGGGAAATCAGGGCCCGCACGGAAAAATTTAAGTACTCGTTTGTCTCGCTTGCAGTTCGAGAGTGGAGCGGTAGAGACAGCTTGAAGGTGTTTCATTGAACCCTCTGCCAGGCACTTTATTGTGAATAGCAGAATAATCACGTAGATCTAGATGTAGATCTCACGAGAGCCGGCCGCACACAGCTGTGACTCCTGCAATATCGCAACGTGCGGACACTCTCATTGGCGGTGGTCAACGGATCACAATGAAACATCTCGCTGCGCAACTGGACGACTCTGTTGGTAGTCCTAACACACTCGTCCACCAGTTAGGTTACTCAACGGTGTTTGTCCATTCGATATAAGAGCATAAAGAGCATCGAAGGACCACCATCTGCGCTATAGGAGGCTGATCATGACAATTTTTTGTCGAACATCGTCACAGGAAATGAAACACGGGTTCATAACTTCGATACGGAAAGAAGACTGCAGTCCATGGAGTGGCGTCACAGACCCTCTCCTCCGGGAAAAAAAAAGTTAATAGCCGCACCCTCTGCCGGTAATGTCATGGGGATGGTCTTTTGAGACTCTGAAGGGGTTTTTCTGTTTGGTGTCCTCCGTCAGTGTGCAACTCTGAAGTGTATTGCCCTACCCTCAGGAGATTAAAGAAACGACTTCAGCGTGATCGACCGCTACAATAATGCAAACGACCATGTCCTTTTCCAATGAAAACTCAAGGCGTCGCACAAGTCTGCGAAACCGAGAGGAGCTCACAAAAATTCATTGGACTGTTCTTCCTCAACTACAGGCTTCAATATTTCCGAAGTTAGGCGTAATTTTTCCGCAAGTGAAAACTAATAGTCCTCCAAAGGCAAACAAATTTCTCAAGTTCCTCCATAAAAACAATAATTTTCCAGTGCGTGAAAATAATCAGTTGATAAGTGAGACCGTAACACTCTTTAAAGATGAGAAAAATCATCCGCATAAATTTAAAGTTCAACTTAAATAAAGTATCTTAATTCTTGGGTTTGGAGATAAACATAGTCCACGATCTAGTGCAAGTCGCGGTAGCAAACACTTTCAGAATATCTTACAGTCGTCCTTCGCTGGAGAATTTCTGACGATCAAACTGTATAGAAATCTTCAAAGTCCGTGAATGATAGAAACACAAAGTAAAGTCTGGGAACTATCTTGACGGTGAAGTGAAAAGGCAGAAATTTAACCATGTCCCGCTAGTCCGCCGCCGATCACTTAAGAGTCAGGACGCTGGACACGGTCTGCTGCCCTGGGAAATGGCGGCGGAGGACACACTTTTTTTTTAAATTGTTCTTTCAGTTTCTCACAGAGAGAACGAGCTGGCAGCCAAAGGTTACATCAACTGTATTTAAAATGTGGTTAAAATTTATAAACAGATGAGAGTAGCAGATGACTTTGTAAAAAGACGAAGGTTGACGATGTTTACAATTTTTACATAAAAACAAATGACAAATAAACGAGTTTTTTTGTAAAATACGCATAGTGGAAAATACTGATGGTTTTTAACACTTGTTAGAAGATTTTATATTGTATTTAAAATATAGTCACGCCATGGTGTAATGGTGATGCTAGGCGATATATGAAATTGCAATGATGTCTTTGACCATGGAGCCCTGTAGAGCCTCAGGTAGCGACTAGTGGTCAGCAACGTGGATGAAGGGGGAAGGAGGAAGGAGAAAGTGGCAGGATGGTGTGAGGCGAAGCGTTGTGTTCATGGCTGGAAACAGGGGTATATGTCGGGACGGATTTTATTGTTAGGGAGTGGGAGTCCGCTGAAATTCCGGCGGGGAGGGATGAATAAGTCACGAAGGTGCGTGGAAAGTCGAATATGGATGTGGCGCAGCGGGGAAAAGGATTGGTTATTAGTGGCTGGGAAATTGGGCGCTGAGACTGGGTTTTGTTACTAATGTATCGGACCTAGGAAGAAAAGAAGGTGTGGGAAGCGGATGAGTTGGTACAAGATGCGAGTTGGGGAATGAGGAAGGCGAGGCGGAATGCACCTCTTTCCACGATTTCAAGGGACTTACAGAATTTTGACGAGGCAGATAACCAGGCAAAGATGGCGTAAGTTAGGATGGGGCAGATGAGGTATTTATAGGTGATGATAACAGTAGGAGGATGTAGACCACACGTACGGCCTGTTAGCAGTTTTAGTCGGTTTCGGGCTTTGTATTCTATGGTAAGGAGACGTGCGTGCCATGTTAGTTTTATGTCAATAATTTACTGTGTTTAAGAGGGATGAGCTGGTTGTACATGTAGAGGTGGAAATCTGTCAAGATTTAGTACTAAATAGTTTGTTAGTCAGAGGGATGAGCTGGTTTTAGATGGGGAAGTGGAGATCTGGACGAGGGGAAGGCCGAGTGCTGCAACCGCTTGGCTTTTCTGTGGATTTATGTGACGTTTTGTATGTATTACACGACTCGACCTGGAGATTCAGGTAGCGTTGGAGAGAGGACGTTAAACTGTGTGGTGAGCGGCTAGATAGGTGGTGTCGTCAGCATGTAGCAGTGTGTATGTTGGGCGTGGCGGTTTGGGAATGTCTACAGTGTACAGGGCGTAAAGGAGGGGTGGCAGGACGCAGTCTTTGGCTTGCTTGGCTCATGCGTCGGCCTAAGCAGCTATCTCGCGCTAGGATACATGCGGGCCTATATTCGACACGTGACACTGCGGATGCAGGAAGAGTTGCGGTATGACAACGACCTATTCTGCCGCCGTGGCCGCTGCCTGGAGGCCTGCCCGGAACGCTGTTGTCGTCGCCACCTTCTGGTCGGGTCGCGAAGTACCGGAACTCAGATTTCCCGCAACGTTCGTTCCCCAACGCGAAGTACAAGATAACTCGAACTACTTATACCTTGTGCGTAGTGCCGCTGGCGCCTGATGTCTAAGGCATCTCGGTAGAAGCTCTTGTTGGAGACGAAAGAGTAAGGAGCAGCGTCGACATTTACGTAGATTCAGTGAAATACTTACTCTTGGTTTGGTGGTTCGTTGATACGGGGGAGGGGACCAAACAGTGAGATCATCGGTCCCACCGGATCAGGGAATGATTGGGAGGGAAGATGGCCGACTCATTCAAAGGAACCATCCAGGCCTTTACCTGAAGAGACTTAGGGAAATCACAGAAAACCTAAATCAGGATGGCCAGACGCGGATTTGAACCGTCGTCCTCCCGAATGCGAGTCCAGCATGCTAGCCACTGCTCCACCTCGCCCGGTACTGACTCTTGTACCCTTGTAAACAGTACTAGTAGTATTGCAGATAGTAAAAACTGACCTTTTGGTTACCACAGCAAGCAGCCTAAATCCGACAACACAATATAAATTGCGACTCATATTTCCGTAATTATTATGATATTTAGATCACGGTTACTAAAAGTTATCTCGCTCTGCTTATTCAGAGTACAGTTACAAGTAAATTTAGACATAAATATTATGCCTGAGCCTGAGATTCTCAAAATAACCGTTCATTGTCGTTCGACGAGAGAGGGAGTGCTGAACTTGCATGAGTGTAAAGCGAATAACCAGTTCGGATACGAGCCTCATAAAGCGTATAACGATTTTGAAGATATATGTTAGCCATTTATACGTAGGCAGGTTGCAATCTCCACTCGAGAGGAGTGCTGGCGGTATCTGCACAGCAAAGCGAGCAGAAATTTATACTTTCACAGCTCCGACTGCCCTCTCGTCCCATCCGCCAGCAAACACTGGAAGGGATTTTCGGACCTCTGATTCACGGCATTGTCCGGCGCTACAATTGCATTGCTCGTGATGTATCGCGCTGTTCTGATTGGTCTGTCGCAAAACGAAGAAGTATCACGAGCTTTTTTCAATTAATCCTATTGACCGAGAGAATTCACAGTGACACTGTAGATCCCCGTACTTCGAGCAACACCTGCGAAATGACGTGTGTACTTGTTGAACGTTAGTCGTTCCTATAGCCATTGCTCGAGATACAGGACCCTTTCTGCACCTTAAAACAATCAACTTCGACTTCTGAAATAGGTAGCTGTCACAGCATGCTGAAAATGTTAAAAGGGTCGCTACTAGGAATACTTCCCTCATTATAATCAATCTGCAGAATTACACAATGATCAGTTTATTGGTATTAAATTTATTCGTTCTAGTTTTAAGTACCTGCATCATAAGTTAGCAACCAAAATTTATTACAGTCACGCATATGTTCTAGTTTTAAGTACCTGCATCATAAATTAGCAACCAAAATTTATTACAGTCGCGCATATGTTTGCAGCACTGATCGTATTTCTCCACAGCGCACAAAGGGCGCCTCCTTCGAAAAGGAAAAATTTAATTAGGTGGTTATTGGCGCATCTCCTCATTAATGTATCATAGTCTTTTACCCACACCGGATATACAATGTACAGCATCTTACAGAAGAAACAGTTTGTCGTACAGCAAATTACATACATAAAATCCTTCGCTTTCACAGTGCTAATGTGTAAGTGTAAATTATTTCAAGTTTTTTGTTCATTTCTTAACAGCAACATTCTTAAAAAGCTATCTTTCAACTTTACCATGTAATAAAATTACTTTTAACTAGTCTGAAAACAATAATTTTGGATCGAATTGAAAAATATCCTTCTTCGATACATTTCAGTATGTCAAACGCTCGTGGTGACTGCAATATATACTGTGCTTCAACTCCGCCCACTGTCGGTTTATCGTTTGTTCTAGGCTGGCCAGTTTGATATTTCACGTGTCCCTGCCTTCACGAAGCAATTGTCAGTTTTTGCATTCGGTAACTTGCAGGTGTGGCTTCACTGCCATCGTTGTATTTTAAAATTCCTATGAACTTGTCTCATCTACGTGCAAAGTACAATTTCACAAAATGTGCTTTTTCTTATGACGACATACTCAACTCGTGTTTCGCGCGACATGTACAAAAGTGGTTTCCTAAGTCATATCAGATGTATGGCATTTTTTGTAAGATATTCTGTATCTTCAAAACTATTCACAGAAGGTATACCGAAAGCCTCCAGACACGGGAAAATGATCAAGATATTCGAGTTCATGGAACATGATGTTATAATTAAATCTAGACCTTTCGGTGCTTACAGGCGCTGATAAATATCAACGGGGACAGTCGAAAAATGTGTGCCCCGACCGGGACTCTTTTCGTTTTTTGGTAACCATATATATTTAAATTTTTAACAACGATATATTTTTAAAACATTCATTTCCATTAAGATATTATATTCCTACAGTTGGACTCAACCCCCGGTCCTCCTGCTTACACGGCAGACTCTTCATCCTACTGAGCCACCGGACACAGACGACAGTGCGACTGCAGGGACTTATCTCTGTCACGATCCCCGTGAGACCCACAGTTTCCAACTGTGTATAATCAATATATTGACAATAAAATAGCACAAATTAACAATAAAGTGATGGAATAAGTAGATGAATTTTTCTCTGTGAAGTACTTGAACCTATGTCACAATGGAACATCTCTTCGCAAAATTACTGGCTAAAACGGGATTATGTGGGCTGATTGTAACAGGCAGGCATTTCAAGCGTGCGCTATACATGGGCATGTACACTCCAGGCACACTTTAACAATGTTGTTCCCCGTAATGCTGCGTCTCATATAAACGTGTCACTTACCCGCGGTCATTATTCTGCTCAAAGTGAATCATTGACTGTGAGAAAACCGAAAGGAACAGATCACCGAAATATTTCAAATGTGTTGTTACATATCATAAGAAAAAAGTGTGTTCTGCGCAGAGTCGTTAAGATGATAACGAAGTGAAGGGAATAGTTCCATGGTACTAGAGGGAGTCGTAAAGCGCAAAAATTTCAGGGGAACACTGAGATTGGAATATGCCCAACAAATAATTAAAGATGTTCGATGCTAAGTGCTGCACTGAGATGGAAAGGTTCACACAACAGGGAAAATGTTGACAGGCGTTGTCAAAACAGTCCGAAATCGATGACTCAGAAAAAAATAAACGTAAAATAATTTTTATTCCATCAGTATGAGTGACAGGTAATGGAAAATCGATGAAAATCAATTCGTCACCACCAGACTAGGATTCAATACTCTGAAATAAATGGGAAATTAATGCCCAGTGTTATATGAGTCATTGGATTGAGGATATCTTTCTCGTGAGGGCATGTCGTGAGTCATGCATAGATTGTTCTGTCGGTAAGAACATATTCCCACGGAAGGCAAAGGTTCCGGGTTGGTTTGAGTTCCGGTAAAACACTAAGTTCTAATCTGCCGGGAAATTTGAAACTATTGATAGTGATGAGTGGGTCGGAAGGACATATGAAACTTGATGGTACATTCAACCCGAGATCAACACTTTCTTCTTTTTACGTGCAATACTATATATATATGTGTATAAACGATTTATCGTGCCTGTATAATCCACAGTTAGTGCATCGTTCGTAGAAGACGGTACACGAGTAACAAAACACACTCTTTCTGGATTGGAAGTTATTGTTGATGTTTTTTCTGTGTTTGCGAATAAAGTTTTGGTTTTTAAACTCCGCCTTCTGAGAAACACAATATGTTTCGTGGTTCTCTCTACCCAAACATATTTCGAGAGTTATGTATCATTTTCCATGGGTTTCGATTTCTGTAAAATCTTTTGTCAGCGGTGAACTTAACTGAAAGTTAGTCTGTGTTTATGTTACTGTGAAGCCGCTTTATCCAGATGTCTGTTTTTTTTGCACTAAACGAATGATGCCTGCATAACAGTAGCAGCATATAATGTTGTAATGTCTTGGATGTATAATTTCAGTTAATATTTTGTGTTCAGTGTAGTTCATAACTGTGTTGGCAAGTAAGTTAATGACAGGTGAACTCTTTTAATGAAAAGAACTCCACGTTGAAAGTGAAGACCTTCTACTCTGTTATAAGCGTCAGGGGAGCTACAGTTCCTTCCATGTGTGCATCCGTTGTGTTCCTTTACTTCTGCAGCTGCAGTTTGATAAAGATAATTGTTTCGCCTATTGGCGCACTTGCAGATGAGCTGCTGTCAAGCCTTAAAAAAGCATACAAACAAACCAACGTGTAAAAATTCATCTGTGCCATCAATGCAGTTTCATGTGGGCAACAAGACCGAAATAAAAAGTTCACATGTTATAGGTTCAGTGGGTGGTACGCCATTGTTCGTGGACATTTGAAAAATGTCATGAACAACACCTTGAGTTAATGATAAAATCTTTGTTTAAACAACCAGTTTCGATCGACTGATTGTTATGTTCTTAAAAGCATTTACATTATCATATTACACGACACTGCTCAGACTTTGGCTCGATTTCGATCCGTACTACCGTCTCAGGTCCAACCTTCATGTCTCTCACTTGTCCGGTTTTAGGAAACCAAATGAATAATACGGCCCGCCTGAATTTCCGCGCCCAGTACCCTTACGGGCTGACTTCAATGCTAGTTAACTCGAAAACGGCACAACGCTTTTACGTTTTCTCTTAACGGTTATTTTTAAGCACGTCCCAACGTGCCACATCCGTTTCTGACCACCCTGTATATTGACGATGTAATTTATATTACGAGGTGACAAGAGTGACCAATTCATGGTCTATCAGACGTCAGCTATTGTATATTCGCTTAATGTGATGCTGTAAACGTAACGACGGTCAGTTGACCGAAATTAATTGTTTAAATGAAGATTTTATCAGCAGCTCAAGGCGGTGATCATGACATTTTTCATATGCTATGGTTTCTAGGGCTTTATGGAGATAAACAAATCGAGGTCTACAGCAGGTGGAACACGGGTTAGGAACGTGTTCGAATAAGTAGAAAGAAGAGGATACATTACGGTTAGCACAAGGTGGAGTTTAAAAATCCCAAGTTTAAAACAAAGATCGTGCGTTGTTAGAAACTTCCAGTCTTGACAACTACTGGCCATTAAAATTGCAAGAAGAAATGCAGATGATAAACGGGTATTCATTGGACAAATATATTATACTAGAACTGACGTGTGATTACATTTTCACGCAGTTTGAGTGCATAGATCCTGAGAAATCAGTACCCAAACAACCACCTCCGGCCATAATAACAGCTTTGATAGCCTGGGCATTGAGTCAAACAGAGCTTGGATGGCGTGCACAGGTACAGCTGCCCACGCAGCTTCAACACGATACCACAGCTCATCAAGAGTAGTTGCTCGGCCACCATTGACCAGACGTTTTCAATTGGTGAGAGATCTGGAGAATGTGTTGGTCAGGATCCGGAAACGCCCGTACAGGACCTGCAACATGCGGTCGTGCATTATCCTGCTGAAATGTAGGGTTTCGCAGGGATCGAATGAAGGGTAGAGCCACGGGTCGTAACACATCTCAAATGTAACGTCCACTGTTCAAAGTGCCGTCAATGTGAACAAGAGGTGACCGAGACGTGTAACCAATGGCACCCCATACCATCACGCCGGGTGATACGCCAGTATGGCGATGACGAATACACGCTTCCAATGTGCGTTCACCGCGATGTCGCCAAACACGGATGCGACCATCATGATGCTGTAAACAGAACCTGTATTCATCCGAAAAAATGACTTTTTGCCATTCGTGCACCCAGGTTCGTCATTAAGTACACCATCGCAGGCGCTCCTGTCTGTGAAGCAGCGTCAAGGGTAACCACAGCCATGGTCTCCGAGCTGATAGTCCATGCTGCTGCAAACGTCGTCGAACTGTTCGTGCAGATGGTTGTTGTCTTGCAAACGTCACCATCTGTTGACTCAGGGATCGAGACGTGGCTGCACAATCCGTTACAGCCATGCGGATAAGATGCCTGTCATCTCGACTGCAAGTGATACGAGGCCGTTGGGATCCAGCATGGCGTTCCGTATTACCCTCCTGAACCCACCGATTCCATATTCTGCTAACAGTCATTGGATCTCGACCAACGCGAGCAGAAATGTCGCGATACGATAAACCGGACTCGCGATAGGTCACAATCCGACCTTTATCAAAGTCGGAAACGTGATGGTACGCATTTCTTCTCCTTACACGAGGCATGACAATAACGTTTCACGAGGCAACGCCGGTCAACTGCTGTTAGTGTATCTGAAACCGGTTTCAAACTTTCTCATGTCAGCACGTTGCAGGTGTGGCCACCGGCGCCAACATTGTGTGAATGCTCTGAAAAGCTAATCATTTGCATATCACAGCATGTTCTTCCTGTCGGTTAAATTTCGCGTCTGTAGCACGGCATCTTCGTGGTGTAGCAATTTTAACGGCCAGTAGTGTATAACAGCGACATACACAATTCCGCACTAGGACCTGCGATGTTTTCCACAAAGACAAAGGCGAACAAACAATACGTCGTTAATGTGAGAGCCAGTGTGCACACTGGGCGCGTCGCAAGCTGTTACAGAAGTGCGAGTACTCGGGAGGGTCTAGCAAGCGCCAGCTCAGTCACTGCCTACGAAATGACTGCGGAAGCGGAGCGGGTCAGTGTGTGGAGACGCGTCGCGGAGCTGCAGCGGTCCGCATTCGGAACAGGTGTAGCGGCGAGGCGGTATCGACTGGGGCGACATCCTCGCCCGTCAGGCGGAATTGAGTGTCAGCTCTTCTTACCTGCCAGCCGCCCGCACGGCTGCGCCGTATCGACGCGCGCGTCACCCTTATACAGCGTCGGGCGCACCGCTGCGGCACACCTGGTATTTTCCACGCGCCCAGGTGGCTCACTGCCGTCCAAACGGTTACTCGGCTTCGCGTCTCGCGTCGCTCGGCTTTTAGGCGGGTGACACGCTTTTCGGGAACATCACGATTGACTGCGTCATCGGTATACCTGTCGTAGCAGCAGACTTACTTAAATTTAAACAGACTTATCGCGAAATGAGTGCTACTCTGAGATGAAGAGGTTAGTACAGGATGGGAACTCATGAAAGACTGCTTCAGACCCGTCAGAAGACTGATGCTTGGGAAAAAATAAAAATGGTCAAGTGCGCACTCACATTTCCGTATACATTTAATAATGTGGATAGGTAGATCATCGACCAAGGAAATCGATAATATCGACGATTTTTGCCTGTTATCGGTATTGATCGTTGTAAGGTATCAATGGCGGGAGTTTCAAGGTTTAATTTTTTTAAGTTTGAATTTTTGCTGTAATTTCGCATGTGCTATTGTAATTTTTCATTTACTTTATTAATTCTGAGGTTATGCTTTCTATGCTAATTACCAACATCATTTACTTTTTGCATTACTTCCACTGTAAAACCTTGCTTCTTGCCGAAGTCACGAGCGTAGGTCAAAGGAAAGTACGCTATAGGTTTTGATGAGTGAGTTTTCTAGTACTACGATATATGACGTAAAGGGTCGTATATTTTGATTGCGTTGACTTGGAAGCTTAAATGTTGTACACTGACAAGTAAGCATAGACCTTGGTGCGTAACGTGAAATTCAACTTAATACGTCTACACTTTCGTGGAAGAAAGGAGTCTTAACAGGCGGGCAGATATACAGTCGGATAACAAATGAGAAAATAAATATTTTTTTCTTGTCATGTAATTACAAATTAACAATTATCGGAGTTTTTCTTTCACTTGTACTGTGAGACCTTGCGTCTTGCCAAATTTCAAGCTTCTAAATAAAAATAGCTCTGAGCACTATGGGACTTAACATCTCTGGTCATCAGTCCCCTAGAACTTAGAACTACCTAAACCTAACTGACCTAAGGACACCACACAACACCCAGTCATCACGACGCAGAGAAAATCCCTGACCCCGCCGGGAATCGAAACCGGGAATCCGGGCGTGGGAAGCTACCGCACGACCACGAGCTGCGGACTTCACGCTTCTAACTCAACGGGAAGTGCCCTATAGGTTTTGAGGAATTAGTTTGCAAGAATCCAAGTATGTGAGATAAATGGTCGTTTCTTTTGATTTCATTGACGCAGAAGCTTGATTTTTTTTTACACTGCCAGAGGACAGTAAATCTTAGTATGTGACATAAATTTCAAAATGGTACTTGTACCCGCTCTAGACAAGAAGGGTTCTTAACAGTCGGACGGATCGGGTAGACATATGGCCAACAAACTGATCGTATTAGGGTTCCAGTTTTACCCACTGAGATACGGTACACCAAAATAAAAAAAAAAGCGAAATAAAGACGATTCACTAGAGGTCTTTATTTTGGAAGTAAATACTCTATTTGGTGAGTTAGCTACTAACTAGTTTTTCCCCTTTGCCGATTATGGAGTTACCCCTCTAACTCGCATCACAGTAAAAAAATTGTAAGCAGATAGCATCGTATATACCACACATACCTGTGTGGAGGAAGAATATACGATGGTGTCTTCCATAATGGAAGACACCTGACCATCGTATTAAGGTGAAAATATTTTAAAAAAGAGAAAAATGCAACCTTTACACATGGATTTCACGTCTGAGTTTGTGCCCATAATTACCAGCATAGGTTGAAGCGTCACGTGGGGTAGAATCTATTTAATTTATGAAAAAATGAATGAGCTGTTACGTTTTAAACTTTATGTTTAGAAAAAAATCAAATTTTGTAGATAAGTATCTCAATTTTTACCACAGTTTTTAATACATTTGGAAAATTCTAGAGTTTCATACACCTATAAGTATGGTTTGTAATCTGTGCAAAATTAATCAAAGAATCTCTCTTACTTGTGAATAAAAATGTACCTATGGCAACAAATGCAGCCAACAGTAAGTGAAAAAATGATAAAATTTCATATCTAAAAAATTTATTATGTTTTTGCACTACCACTGCTATGAGTGTGAATCCTGAATCCTTCCTGGTCATGCTGACAAAGTTATTTGAATTTATTTGTAAAAGTATAGACAGTAGAAAATAAAATGTCCTGTGGTGCCTCTCCTGGTCCAGGTCGGCCCGTTTGACGTCCTACCCCCCTTAAGATGTACTCCAGGATAAACATAATGTACTCACGGTCGCCCATGGCCATCCGTCTCAGCGCACCGTCGACCTCGAGGCCTTGTCATTTATGGGCAACAGTAATCTGGGGAGCTATAGACTACTCTCGGTTAATTGTATGAACGTTGTAATAAAATAACAACAAACGTGATATTCATGTCAAAGAATTACTGTAACTTGCGTATTATGAGAGTAGGCCATTGTTAACAGATCCTTAACAGCGTGTTGAGGATCCATTAAAACGCATTGCTCTTGGTACAATTTGCTACAATTAAATTTCAGTTACGAATATTGGTACAGTTAAAGCGTTCAGGACATGGTAAGAAGCTAAAAATGGTTTGTCGACACTCGTGGTCGCCATAGAACAATGGGTAGCGTTCCAGTTTCATTGCAAAATTTTGAAATGTCAGTGGTTTGCATTCCAGTCCGTCCAAATTTTTTTCTTCCTACTCTGCTTTTTTAATAGGTTCTGATACTTTCTTATTAATTTCATATAAGTATATGCCATAATGTTCGATGTTATGTAAATATAAGGGCGCTCTTTTTGAGGGATGGCCGACCGCGGTGGCCGAGCGGTTCTAGGTGCTTGAGTCCGGAACCGCGCCACTGCTGCAGTCGCAGGTTCGAATCCTGCCTCGTGGTCGTGCGGTAGGGTTCTCGCTTCCCACGCCCGGGTTCCCGGTTTCGATTCCCGGCGGGGTCAGGGATTTTTCTCTCCCTCGTGATGACTGGGTGTTGTGTGCTGTCCTTAGGTTAGTTAGGTTTAAGTAGTTCTAAGTTCTAGGGGACTGATGACCATAGATGTTAAGTCCCATAGTGCTCAGAGCCATTTGAACCATTTGAATCCTGCCTCGGGCATGGATGCGTGTGATGTCCGTAGGTTACTTAGGATTAAGTAGTTCTACGTCTAGGGGACTGATGACCTCAGATGTTAAGCCCTATAGTGCTCAGAGCAATTTGAACTATTTTTTTTTTTTATGAGTTTGTTCGATTGGCTTAATCTACAGGGCAGCTTGCACTACTGCTGTAAGATATTTTGCTCTTTTTTTTCTTTTACGTTTTGTAATTCACATGTAGAGATTCTGCTACTGGGGAGAAACAGTGATCAAGTACGATTGAGCTTAGGATTTTACGAAAAAGTGAGAATAATGAAAGAATTTTTTGTTATGTGGAGAACAAATGTAAATTTGTATCGCACTGTTTGTAATGGAACTTTTATACTGACTGGACACGGTACTTCCCTTTTCGCCTCATAATATTTTCACGGATATTGAAAAAATGTTCAAATGTATGTGAAATCTTATAGGACTTAACTGCTGAGGTCATCAGTCCCTAAGCGTACATACTGCTTATCCTAAATTATCCTAAGGACAAACACACACCCCCATGCCCGAGGGAGGACTCGAACCTCCGTCGGGACCAGCCGCACAGACGGATATTGAAGTTTTATTTATGTGTACTACAGACAGAACAACCTGACTAGCATATGCACGAGGGAGAAAAGCACGTTTCAATAGAACTAATATGGGAATTTTATGCCCGTCCACTTCCTAAACAGTTTAAGTCGCCGAAGTGGCGTCAAATCGAAAGACTTGCACCCGGCGAACGGTCTACCCGACGGTAGGCCCTAGTCCACGACATTTATTTACGGTCCAACTTCAGTCGACAACAGCTGCTGAGTGCGTTGCGATCGCGTTTACCACGTCGGGGCCCACGTACCGTCTGCACAAGTCGCATCGTTTCTGAGCGTTCAGCAGCACGTTGAACTCGCCACACTCAACGTTGACGGTCCGTGTGCCGACGGCTTAACGTGTAAATAGGACAGCGAAAATCGATTTCGAAAATTCGGTTTCCGTCGCCCACGATATGGGTCGCAACTTGGTGAAGGCGTCCTCTCTGGGGACGAATCTCGTGAGTTTCTGGAGGTGGCGCGGAGGCAGTCGGGAGCTGCGTGCGACGGCGGCGCGCGGGCAGCCCTGTGGCGGTGTTGTTACGCGCGCCTCGGCTAACGACCCCCTGGCGTGGCCCGCGCCCCCACATCTATTTGGCCCTCGGCCTTCCGCCTCGTTATTATCGTCCCAGTCCTCAGTGCTTCTGCTCGGCCGACCAACACCCCCACCTCCCCCGCCCCCTTTCACCACAGCCCACGCCTTTGCGAAAGGGGCGCGCGCGATACCGCAGAACCAGGAAACCGTCTCCCCCACCCCTCTCCGCCCTGCTGCTAGACTCTCAAACGGGCCTTAAAGCGGAGCTGCGCCGCACTCCAGTGATCGCTGCGAAAGCGAGCGAAAACACACGACGCCAGTTTAAAAACGTCCCGTCGTCTCGTGTAACCGGATGGAAAGGTCGCTCTGCGAAATCGACAGGTACCTCGTTCACCGTACGGAAAAGAACAACTGTGGATCACATTCTGCTGAGGAGTACCTTGTCTTGCAAGGACTTCATATTTTGGGGATATGGTCAGTGTCCGGATCTCAGTTTCCGAAAGCAGTAAGAAGCAAATATTTTTTTTAAATAAAAGAATAAAAACAACAGCAAAAAAATGCTCAGAAGATTTCCGAGAGCCATTATAGTACAATAGTCGCTAATACAAATTAATGCGCAGCATATTACTTCTACATGTTACAGCACAGTGATGACAAACTTTCAGGAGAGAGACAGTACAAAAAAATGGTTCAAATGGCTCTGAGCACTATGGGACTCAACTGCTGTGGTCATAAGTCCCCTAGAACTTAGAACTAATTAAACCTAACTAACCTAAGGACATCACACACATCCATGCCCGAGGCAGGATTCGAACCTGCGACCGTAGCGGTCGTGCAGTTCCAGACTGTAGCGCCTTTAACCGCTCGGCCACTCCGGCCGGCAGAGACAGTACAACTAGACGATGGAGAATCACGTAGCAATGCACGGTAGGTAACGCTTACCTGGCGCGGTAAAAACGGCACAAGACACAAGAAAGGAACGACACGAACTGAGAGAGCCACCAGATTTAATGTGCTCAGTACAGCAGAAACCAAGAAGAATAACAGACTGAGGAACTATGTGCGCGCATCACGGTAGCCGCTGGAGAAGTCCGGAACACGCCCAGTATTTTCCAAAACATCAGATTTTGCAGGCGCGGAAGATGTGAGGCCTGCATCAAAGCCCGGGGTCGTAATTTCAAACATCTTATTCGATGACGGTCGTTCTGTTTTTGAACTTATTCCTTTATTTCTGTTGCACTAAGCATAATAAACTTCTTTTTCTCACAAGCCAGGAAAGCATTCCGACCATGAATAGCCAAGTGATTTTTCATCGTCTGGGTGTACTCTTCCTATCTTGAAAGATTGTAATCGCAGTGCTAAAACACTATATAATCGCGCAGTCCCGTCTCGTAGTAGCAACATCGTTATTTTTTACTGTTATTCAATTTCTATATTTACCATCAAGCGGATGCTTAATTAATAAAGACTGAATAATAATTTTTTCGTAAACACAACATACCTTAATATTTGATTACTACCGCATGAAAATTGATTAAAATTGGATACAAATATGTGAAATGCCATATTGTTGAATGAGAAAGAATTACATACCTCAATACTACTATTCAGTCTCTTGAAATAGAAAAAATATTTTTTTCTATGTGATGTTTCAAAATTTTTACATAATTTTAATTTACCTTGAATGCTTGCATTTTCGTGTGATTAGAACTAAAAACGAAAGGAATGTTCTACTAAAATATGACTTTACATTAATTAATTAAAGTTTCAATTTGATAATAAATGTAGCATTTAAAAGAAAGTAAAAAAAATACTACTAAAGATATTCGAACTGGTGACCTCGAAAATACATGAGAAATGCGCTACCCATTCAGCTACAAGCAACTCTTTTCGTTATGATAGTAGGAACGTTTGTTCATATCAGCTTTCGAATATCTTCAAAATCTCTCTCTTTATTTTTAGAGGCGTTCTGGTTTGGGAAATTGATTCCAGACTCTGGTATTCAAATCGTGTAAGTAGATAATTGATGGGGGCCAGTCCGCGAGGTCCCCGTGTGAGATTATTTAGCTGATTTAGGATTATAAAAGCCGTCCGAGGTGGCCAAGCGGTTCTAGGAGCTACAGTATGGAACCGCGCGACTGCTACGGTCGCAGGTTCGAATCCTGCCTCGGGCATGGATGTGTGTGCTGTCCTTAGGTTGGTTAGGTTTAAGTAGTTCTAAGTTCTATGGGACTGATGACCTTAGAAGTTACGTCCCATATTATTTATAATATGAAACACATGAAGCTCAATGAGACCATTTGACAAATCGCAGGGTTTTAAAAATCATGATTTGGCGCAGAAGGTGTACGTCACTTTGTTCAAAACACCAGTTTCGTTACCGAGTGAGACGACGTAGTGGTTAGTACACTGGACATTCGGGATGACGACGATTCCAACCCGCGACCGGTCATCTAAATTCAAGTTTTCCGTGATTTACCTAAATCGCTTCAGGCAATGGTTCCTTCGAAAGGGCACGGCCGACTTCGTTCCCCATTCTATCCTAATCCGATGAGACCGAAGATCTCACTATTTGGTCCCTTACCCCAAATCAACCAACCAAACAGTTTCGTCGAAACAACGGACCATATTCACATAGTAAGAACAAGACATCTATTGTAGAATATGTATCGAATCATCATCAGTTGTATGCAGATCAGCGTTATACAGAAATTACATAACGTTAATCTACATACGATTAATCATGATCGGACGCATATCCTGTAAGCAAGCCTTTTTTGATATCTGGAGATGGTCTTCTGTCTGAAAGAGCCTGAAAAAAAACTTTTAACGAAGTGATAATACAGCTGCTGCCAGATGACGATACTTCATTTACATTTACATTTACATTTACATTTATACTCCGCAAGCCACCCAACGGTGTGTGGCGGAGGGCACTTTACGTGCCACTGTCATTACCTCCCTTTCCTGTTCCAGTCGCGTATGGTTCGCGGGAAGAACGACTGTCTGAAAGCCTCTGTGCGCGCTCTAATCTCTCTAATTTTACATTCGTGATCTCCTCGGGAGGTATAAGTAGGGGGAAGCAATATATTCGATACCTCATCCAGAAACGCACCCTCTCGAAACCTGGCGAGCAAGCTACACCGCGATGCAGAGCGCCTCTCTTGCAGAGTCTGCCACTTGAGTTTGTTAAACATCTCCGTAACGCTATCACGGTTACCAAATAAACCTGTGACGAAACGCGCCGCTCTTCCTTGGATCTTCTCTATCTCCTCCGTCAACCCGATCTGGTGCGGATCCCACACTGATGAGCAATACTCAAGTATAGGTCGAACGAGTGTTTTGTAAGCCACCTCCTTTGTTGATGGACTACATTTTCTAAGGACTCTCCCAATGAATCTCAACCTGGTTCCCGCCTTACCAACAATTAATTTTATATGATCATTCCACTTCAAATCGTTCCGCACGCATACTCCCAGATATTTTACAGAAGTAACTGCTACCAGTGTTTGTTCCGCTATCATATAATCATACTTCAAAAACACTTGAAAGCTGTTAATGTCTGCTCCTAAATATGTTTTAATACGAAATTAGTTTTTAGGTTATTTCTGTGAATTTGTTGTACGTTAAATGTGTTTAAATTTTTAGTGCGTTTCGATTCTGTAAATAATGGCACAACATTAATAAAATACTGGCCAGAAGTGCAACAGCAGATGAATTTACATAGTACTTGATATCAAACGAGGAATTCTGTGAAATGTTTTGAAAGATTTGAACCACAATAAAGAAGAAAAGGCCGCCTTTCTGTGGACACATTAAAGGAATGAACCAGAAAGAGTTGCAAATAGGATACTGAGGTACCGAGAGAACAGAAAGGCAAAAATCGCATGTGTGAAAGAAGTAAGTTCTCACTTACGTTATATGGAAGTGTGGGAACAGTAAAGAGGGTATAGGAAAAAGTTCAGAGCAAAAATAGCAGTACTGGTGGATCTATTTTACTAGAAGGCAAAAACAGCACGAAGACTATTTTCGGAACAAAAACGAGAAAGAGTAAATCAAAAAATGAAGGTATACTGGCGAAAGAGAAAAAAAAATGGTTAAAATGGCTCTGAGCACTATGGGACTCAACTGCTGTGGTCATAAGTCCCCTAGAACTTAGAACTACTTAAACCTAACTAACCTAAGGACAGCACACAACACCCAGCCATCACGAGGCAGAGAAAATCCCTGACCCCGCCGGGAATCGAACCCGGGAACCCGGGCGTGGGAACCGAGAACGCTACCGCACGACCACGAGATGCGGGCAAAGAGAAAAGAAATGAACACGTAAAGGGAATTATCAATCGTATCCCATAACTGGTTGAAACGATCAAACAAATAAGTAAGAAACATGCATCTAGAATATTCCACAATCATCCACATGGCTGCTCGTATCAATCGGTCATGGAGTACATTAACCAACTCAACTCAAATGCATGCGTACAAGAACCACTGTGCAAACAACACTTGCTGAATAATGAGCTTCTAACTCCACGCCTTCACCGTACGACCATCGTCTGTTGAATATTGAGCTTCTAACTCGACGATTTCACCACAACGACATGTGAATAATTCACACAGCTCCACCGTTTTAGAAGCGCTGCCTTCTTGGCCCGAAAGACAGCTCGACATGTTATGTGGAAGTTAGTGAGGTCTGTTACTGTCTTATGAATGTTGTAACAACATAATTTGCTACTTCATTAACGTTTGATAGCAATAATTACTTCATCACAGCGGATTTTGTGAGCATGCTGTCATAATCGCGTGAACATCTATTAATTATAGACCTTTTTATAACTACATCCGTCACACATATAATATTTTTGTTACTGTGTGCTTCTGGGGGCTAGATGGCGAAATTACGTCGACAAATGTACAGTGAGTTACCTTCTAACAAAAATGAAATGGCTCTGAACACTATGGGACCTAACATCTGAGGCCATCAGTCCCCTAGAACTTAGAACTACTTAAACCTAACTAACCTAAGGATATCACACACATCCATGCCCGAGGCAGGATTCCAACCTGCGACCGTAGCGGCCGCGTGGTTCCAAACTGAAGCGCCTAGAACCGCTCGGCCACACCGGCCGGCACCTTCTAACAATTTTTTCTCATACATGGCACGTATTGACTGAAATAACTTATTACTTACGTACAACGTGAACCGACATTCCAGTTTCTGGTAGATAAATAACTAAACCAGAATAAGCGATATTTTTATTTAGTGTTATACGAACCAGAAATGTAATAGATTATTTCGTCAAAATATTGCACGCTTAAGAAAGAAATTATTGCATCGTAACCGACTGTAAACTTCTCGGCAGACCATCACCACTTAACGTCAGTCACACACAGTAAAATTCCATCTTATCTGTGTGGTATATAATCGCACAAATAACGTTTAATTAATAGCTGCCCACCTGATGATGTCATCACGTTGCTGAAACACGTCGTGCTACAAATTTTACTATGAAACAGCGGCAAATTGTGCTGCTTACTAAAGGATGTCTATTTCCTAGAACACCCAGGAGTCGACGTTCCACAGACTTTCTTCATATGAGGTACGACAGACGTGAATTTCTTATTGCTTGGTCATCGCCCCTACCACACCAGTTCGAATAAAATTTTGCACATTATGTAATAACCTGCCGAGGTGCGGACAGTAAATTTAAGATAAATTAGTGGCGCTCGTATTATTTTTATCTTTTTCTGTCTGTAAGTGAGATGACATGTATTGGAGTATACAGTTGTCATACATTAGCCCTAAGGCCACTTTTACAGCCCAGAATTAGTGACCGTACGAAGCAGTGCATTGGTCCAACTACACAAATACCTCGTTTTGCGCTGAAAGCTGAACAGCCGCTTTGAGTTCGGACGCCTGAGTTGATAGTGGCGAATTGCTGGTCGCAGTCTGCTAATTCTTTTGGAAGTCCAGTGGCGCGAGGTGTTTGTGCTGCTAAGAGAACAGCCCGTCGGCCGCTAATATCACATTCCGCTTGCCAGAGCTAGGCTCAGCCCTTTGAGTTACGGCAAACGAATGCGACCGTCGCTTTGTTGTGGGGTGAGCAAAAGCGTAGTTCGCTCTCCCTCCCTCCCTCCCCCCTCTACCCCCCCCCCCCCCCTCTCTCTCTCTCTCTCTCTCTCGGCCTTTTGAAGTCAGTTTTTGTATCGCCTACAACAACCAGCCTGTTGGCTAACTTGTTTCATTGTGCCGCAGGATAAATATTCTGTCTCTAACCTTTGGATACTTCCATCTGCGGCGCGTATTAATGGTTAACCTTGACCAGACGTACGCAAACATCCCAGTACCCACATCCTGTGACACCTCACTTTAGTGAAAACTAACCTTTATGCAGAGATGGCAGTAGACCTTTTGAGTTGGCCACCATGCTTGTTTGCACGTGGAGGGGCTCCACCTGTATCCACGTGGATGCGTCGATCTTCGGCTCGGCAACAAGGCGCCACGTTTGTAGCCGAATGTGAAATTTGATTTCTAAATGACATCTTTTCGCCATTTGACTATAATTATGTTTATTAGTTATTGTAATTTCGACTTCAGAGCCATTTTCAAAAGCATGGGTACGTACCTTAGCACATGCCAAACATACCACGTAGAAATATTCATTATGCTACTTTTTAAAAACGTATTTTGGAAAATAATTGACGGATTGAGTTTTCAAATCTTTAAATATGCATATGTACATTTTCTCTGTACAATTATGTATTCTATGTAAACATATTTTTTGGCTGGCTAAATACAGTACAGGAGTTGGAGGCCAAATAAAACAGAAACTAAACAATATACTGAGTTATTCAAAATTATTTAGATATTTTCAAGTGATTGTGAAAAATATTTACACTGAGTTTAGGTACTGTAGGATCATATGTGTGGAAGCAGCAACTCAAGAAGTTTTTCGTGGCATGTTCACAAATGTTCAGCGTGTGAACTGTTCTTTAGTCCAATTCGGTCCACACTCGCCCCAAAGTGTCCGCATCGATGTCAGTCACAGCTACCCCGATACGTCATCGTAAGACTGGGATATTGTGGGGAATTCTAAAGTAGTGTAATGTAACACCACAGGTGAAGGACACATGGTTTCAGGCCCGGAGAACATGGTAGCCCCGACGTCAGCTGGAGATTGCCAGCCGATGCACGACCAGTTAATCGTCGCGGCATTGCGTTATCCAAGAACTCATGAACATCGTCGTGGAAGTGCAGTTTAGCCTCATCCTGTTGAAAAATGAAATCATCGCTGTCCTCTTACTATTGCGGCATTAACTACACAAAGTGCCTTTTTCGTTGGTCTGGCATCCATGTTGCTGGGGATAACTATAACAATAAAAGAGAACTTCTTGAGTTGCTATTTTCATACATGTAATCCTGTAATACCCCACCGCAAAAACTGTCTAGATAATTTGAATAACTCTGTACATTTCGACGTCAAATATACTGATACCTTTCCGCAATGTCTCGTACTAATGTCAAGAAATCAAATTGCTGCAGTATCTACGAACATGTCCAAAGAATAGTAGTTGTTGAGAATCGTCTACCAACATTTCCATTACGTGTGATGTTTGTACATTGCAAATGCACATGTGTCGGTTGACTCTTTCCGTCATGGTTTTTTTCTTCTGTTTGATCATTTTTCCGCTGGTCTGATGCGTCTACCTCTGTTCAGGATGCGATTGATACCATCGAGTATTACTTCGTCATACCTGATGTACTCTAATCTACAATACATCGTTTTTTTTTAAATTACAAACCGCAGTTGTTTTTTTGCTTACGTTTGCATAATATTTTCCGTTACTGGTAACAAATAGGAGCACAGGTTGAATTTGTCATAAATCTAAAATTGTAATAATAATTAATTTAGTGATTTTCATTACTTAACTTATTTTTTCCATTCGATGTATGTCGACGTCTTTGTTGGCTCAACAACTAGACACATTCTTCTGCTTACAGGACGATATTCAGTTTTTTGGTCATAAAATGTACCCCCAAATAATTTGTTGGAGGCACATGGAACATTTAATTTTCATTATTCTAACCCAGCACAACTTTAATATTCAGTTATGTCTGAAACAGAGATTACGACGTTACACATACAGTACAACAACTTTCCACCAGCCACATACGGCAGCACCCTCTCTAACAACTAATTAAAAAGGAACAAACATTATATACATATTAGACTAATTCTTTCACATAACAAATAATTACTAGTTGATAATATTTTCTTTGAGGTTTATTTGGAATTTTATAAATAACAATTTTAATCACATAATTTCAAATTAAATTAATATTGAATAATTAAATTTCGAGATAAACACAATATATAAAAAGTAACAAAATAAATATCTTTCATGCCACATTCATAATCGAACACACGCTTTGGATATAAATGCACGAAACCACGTCATTAATATCGTTAAAACTATACGAAATATAAGATTACAATTTCAGATTTATAGAATCTTGTCGTGAATTTCACACACATATCAAGTGCTCCAGTACGCGACGAAAGAAGGGCGGTTTACCAATTCTACTATATTCGGAGTCTTCGCCGCTGCTACCGTGAATGTTGTCTGATGATGAACTATTGACTGAACGCGTTAACATCAGTTAAGACAGGTTGCAACAACAATCCATTTTAGTTTTCAATCTAAAGTAGGCGTAATTGTGTTAAAACCGATAATAAGTTACATAAAACGTTATATAAACATTTTTCTTCGTGAAGTATTAAAACATTCTAGAAATTCCAACTTTTGGCTTGCCTGGAGAGATGCACTTGAGATAAGTACCAGAACTGCCACGTTATGCTGGTGCAAAGTCGTAAATATAAAATTAAAAAAGAAGTTTAGCGACTGATCACGTTGTGTTTTGTTGAAGCAACTTTGCAGTTTGGTGTAATATTCCGATAGGTTTTTAATGTCTCTATATTGTTTTCCTACATCGGTAAATAGTCGCTAGGGCGTTCCGTTCACCCACTGATTGCATTTCAACAGCGAGCAAAGAAATCTGCGTCCGGCACCTGTCGAAAACAGCTTGTGAAAATACGGGGTTGCTAGAATCACAAAATGCCAATATTCTCTCCCCCTTTGCGGTCAGGTCTTGGCTAACCTGGGAACTTGTCTCATAACTTTCCTGACGCGACTAAGGCCTGGGTACCGCATTTCATTCCCCATTGACAGAAGTTTTTAGACCCCGTTAAACAATCGTGATTAACATGGTTACAGCTACTATTAGAAATAAATAACACACAGTGGTCTTAAGGCACTACTCAGGTGAGAGTCTTATTCAGTCTCAAATAATCATATAAACTGAGTCTTCGGTTACAAAAACGTTTATTATATCCGTACGGAAAGTATGACGCGCCGGCTGTCCAAAGGTGTGATTTATTTAATTTCAAAACGCCTTCGGGAACACATGATCCCGTTCTAATGTTCTTAAAAGTACTATTCCATTAGGCATAGTGAGAAATATGCAAGCAGCAAAAATACTTTGTCAGGCATATAATACTCTCCGCTATACATGTCGTGGTGTAACGATCGTAAGTACTAGAGCCCCGTAACACTCTCGCGGATCTCAGTTCACTGACTGACGGAAGTCAGATGGATTTACCTACCAGAAATTGTAATAGCATCTTACATATACATCAGTGCTAAACAATGACACAGCTGTCGTTACAAAGACCTTCGATCATTTGCATGTCTATTTCCGGGCAAAAGCTGAAAACATCCTTATATCTACGTTATAATGTCATCTAATGCCCATTTGACAGAATATCATTATATCGATTGGTATATTATTTCATATACGCAACATTTTGCTATGATATGGATATACAGACGTTCATAGGTCTTTGTGTCGACAGCTGTTGGTTGGCACTGATGTATGGGCGACACGTTATTACAATCTTCAGTAGGTGAATGAAAGTTGACTTTCATAACTCACTGAAAAGAGTTCTATGGTAGGTTAAGCATATTACTGACGGTGTCTAATGGCATAGAATTTTTGTACTATGTAATAATATATGGATAACAGACGTACCCATTATATAATTTTAGCATGTAAAATATTACGAAATAACTACCCGTGTTGTCCTTCTTTACAGATCTTGACAGTGGCTCCGTGTTTTCCCGGAGCAGGATGTATCTTTAAATGTTGTAAATCGTACGCCGGCCGCGGTGGTCGTGCGGTTCTAGGCGCTCCAGTCCGGAGCCGCGCTGCTGCTACGGTCACAGGTTCGAATCCTGCCTCGGGCATGGATGTGTGTGATGTACTTAGGTTAGTTATGTTTAATTAGTTCTAAGTTCTGGGGGCCTGATGACCACAACAGTTGAGTCCCATAGTGCTCAGAGCCATTTTTTTTTTTTTTTTTTTTTTTTTTTTTTTTTTTTGTAAATCGTACATTTGAAGAAGTGGTACGTCATATTCTCCGCACTAATATCGAGACACTATTGCTTCACAATAGATGAACAGCTCATTGTTCGGTAATTACACTAAAATAGGTAGCAATGGGTTCTTAAGTTCGGCACGACCATCGAATAAATCTGGCTAGCAGTACACGACTACTTGAAGAAGACACACAAGCAGGAAGAGACACTAGATAATGAGGCGACAGAGACAAATATCGTCATATAATGATACAACGGTAGTAGAACGTATAGCGTAAGCTAGGTTGTAGCACGAATCACGTAGTGCGTCGGTGACTTTGGTACTTTCGAGCTGACATCACTACTTCAGCTAAAGTAGTTATCGTGACTAGCAAGTGATAAGATTGTTAAAATGATCGCTCGTTGAAAATCGTTAGCTTTCCTTGAGTTTCTGAGGATTCAGCACTGCAGACATGGCGCCTTATGTGCATGACAATGTGTTTCGGAGTTTGGCTGTATCGGACGCTACACCATGTGTCGTTCCCTCAAAGAACAGTTAAAAAGTACTGTCGACCGCCCTTCCAGGATCCTATTTAACACATCTGCCCTCTGAAAAACGCTAACTGACCTTAGCGCCACTACTTATGATCAACCTAACTAGGTCTTTGTAGCAAGTTCTCAAATACGCACTCTGGTATGTTAGGTTGCCAGGCACTGGCGAATTTTTGCCGTCGATTTCACCCTTTTTGAGGCTTGTTTTTATTACCAGAAAAGCGCGATTTTGTACATGTTCAAGCTGGAGACCCGCTGTCTATGTGGAGGGTATCTAGCTAACGTTATGTCCGTCTCGTAATAAGTCATTTACTATTGACTTTAAACGGAAATCCGCATTTTACTGTTGTTTCTTGATCTGTTCGAAGATGTTTCCTTACAGCCATAGATAGCTGTCCCTCATCTTCTCAACTATAGACTGTGCCTGCGCATTTCATCATTAGTTTCATGATCATGAGGTTTCAAGCCATGTGTGAACCGAAGCATTTCGTTTTTCATCACATGAAGGTGCTGCTCTGTTTCTTGCGGACGAAGTTTACAAGGCAATTGGGAATATTTGCGACTTAATTAGTTTTGGAATACGAGTCAATATCTGTCATATAAGTCAGATGTGGTTACTGATTTTTGGAACGAGTTAGCCGCCAACGTCGATTTTTGAGCCAAGGTACTTGAAGATTCTAATAAAATAAACAGCGAGTCAATGGACAACTATCTAGCCGCAGATGTGCGTTTATCGTTGGGCTTCGGGTTAGCTATCTCCATGGTACCGAACACTAAGTCGGCATGTTCCGATGACTTCGTCTGCTTGGTGACTGACGGCGTCCTCTGCCGATACATCTCTACCTTACTGCGGACGCATTTCATCATTCTCCTTGCCGAATGGCTACGTCGTTTCGGCACATTTTTGCACCTATATCTTGCCTCCAACGATCGTTGACAAAGACTCTACATTCTCTAACTTTTACGAGTAGCCCATAGGAGCCAGTTTTTCTTATTGTAACCTATGTTTACTGGTTCCTGTCCTTATTCTGTTTCTATTATTATTATTATTATTATTATTATTATTATTATTTGGTTTTAAAGTGTGGCAATTAATACTGCGGCATTTCAATTTACTCGATTACGGTTTTCGATGTTTTTGCATACGTCACCATAGTATTTTCTTCTCGTTCGTGTCTTCTGCGCTCACGCGCTAGGCAGTGGGCAGAGCTTCGCCTTTATAAGCTACAAGCATTTTGCGCTACCTACTTAGAAGTTGACGACTGTACCCTCCGGTGTACAACTCGGCTTCGCTCGACACCTCCGCGGATCACTGAAGAACATAAATATCTGATCTCCCTCTAACTAAATTTATGTTGAATTTTCACAGATTGCGTTCAAGACTACTTATTTATTAAACCGAATTTAGATCGCTATTTCTTTCAAATACGTTATCAAAAACTATATTCTTGAAGATATTTGTCTTTGGCAGATTTACTGCGTCGATCTTGATAGTACCCGTATTATTAACATCAGAAGCTAATATCTTGACGACGATTTATAATTTGTTGAGGCTTTTTTTTTCTACTCACAAAACTCAAGGAAAAATATTTTTATATTTATGGAACATCACTGTAAAATAATCATATCTGCCACAAACACTATTAATAAACAACTTTTCGAACTCTTTAATTAATAACGATTTTTCAATAATTTCTAGCCTAATTGTCTTCTTACTTGTAACGCTACGCTTGTTTAGGTGAGCTAACCGACCGCCAACTACTGGTACGAGGTAAGATGAATTTGTTGTACTGCTGAAGCTAGCGGGCCCAGATCTCAGGGCGCGCTGCACTAGTTCCGGCTTTTGGATAGGTGACAGGTACGAGCGAGTCTAGATATAAAGACTATCTTTTTCACCGAAAATGGATAAAATCTCGGGACTGGGAATTTGGATAGCTGTTACTCGCGTAACCTTTGTGTAGGAGATGGTCTAAGAAATGGCAGAATATCAGAGGATCTTAAAGATGGCTAAGTTACAACTCTTTGAGGCTAGACAATAACTCACAGTCAAATATATACCTCTGTGATCTCAGAAAAGTGAAGCACATCCAGTGACACATCAATATTCCAGTATCTTTAAAACAACAAAATTAATATCTCACAGTGAATAAACATTTACGCAGTGAATAGGTGAATTAACAAACGATATCTCGGAAGATAGCATTGCGCGTATAGCTCTAATCCCTAAAAGCTACATATCTGTATATATCTCATTTGTTGATTTACGTCTTTTATATCTTTTTACTAAGCAAATGTTTGTCAGAACATTGCATTCTCCACATCTACACAAAAAATGAACACAACATGAATAGATCTACCTCATTATTTGTCATATTAATTATTATGAACAGTATACTATTTTTCCAGTAATTTTATTTAAATGTTGATTGCGAATGCCTATTACAAAAACAGTGCTAATTCAAAAGTGGCCAGACGCATGTGTTAGCAGACACCACTGTTGAAAAGAGAACCAAAAGACGCTTCTGTCAGGAGGGGGTAAATAATTATTTAAATAATATATGAGGACAGAGTATAGTCATTTAACCTGAGCGCACTTGCGCAAGATTAGTGACTTATTTCGTTATTGACAAACCTTTATTTATATTTACTGTAAATGATCTGAGTGTAACCGAATATTTGACGTTTGTTATTGAAATGTTGTTGTAATATATTAGTTTAGTCATCTTCAATCATATCCTGTCTGCAGCGCTCAAGGAGGATATATTTTTGATGGGAGTGGCCTTCAGCCAATGGTAAAGCAGATAGTAGCGGAATACTGTGGGAATCAAGTGAAAGATGAGGACTTCTCGAGCGAATAGCTCAAGGAAGCGATGCTGCACACTTTATGTCGAGTGCTGGAAGGAGGCAGACCTGCCTATAGTAGCGACGGGGCTGTCAACGGCCTCTAAATTCTGAAGGAAATTTATATTTCGAATGTGCTCCATTTATATTTCGAATGTGCTCCATAATAAGAATCTAACGTTTGCTACTTTACGGAAGTGAGAACAGACCGAGTCTGAGGTGCTATTCCTCGTATCACATGCGTTAATTTGTGAATCACCATGTTGAACTCTGAACTGTTTTTAGCTGGTGAATCTTTCCTGTATTGTGGTCACGAAATGGACTATGTTCTCGCTTATTTCTAATGACCATTCTCATAACGGTTTCAAAGTAACTTTACTGCATTTGTTAAGGGTATTTTCTGTCTGTATTGTAACTGAATATCGTAGGACTACTTTCCGCTCATGTGAGGCGCCTTTTTCTTGAATAATTAACTCAATTCTCTTTCGTCTATATCAATTAAAGATGTTAGTATAAAGCATTTGTTATTAAATTACACATTTATCTTTTATTTTGTATGCCTGTGTACTTTATTAACTCGCAATCCTAGCCATTGCGTAGAATATTTGTCTGCAGGATCGCAGCTACAGATTATTATTTGAAGCGAAGTAGCTGTGGGACATGAAAGCAGACGTGCGTGGTTCGACCCTATGGCTACATCGAGCCATTCTCTTTAGACAGAGCCGTGCAAAGCCCAAGCGCCTGAAGTACGAGTAATTGCAAGCAAAGACAATACTGGTTTGCGAGTATGGGAAGCTGTTAGTAAGAGC
The DNA here is from genome assembly GCF_023864275.1 of Schistocerca cancellata. Taxonomy (NCBI): domain Eukaryota; kingdom Metazoa; phylum Arthropoda; class Insecta; order Orthoptera; family Acrididae; genus Schistocerca; species Schistocerca cancellata. The sequence goes on along the minus strand of NC_064634.1, from coordinate 346,985,343 downwards.
AACTACACTCAGCATTAACTGTTATCGTCGCATACTTAATTGTACGTAATTCTGATGCCGCCAGTCTTGTGGTTGAGATTGTGATGTTTCAGAACTAAAGAAGTTGTCGAAGTGCTGTGGAAAGAAAAATGTCAATATTATTTCGACTCCAAGCCCACATCAGTCGTTTTGTTATCCCGCTGTCACCGTTTTAACAAAGATAGAGCCGTGGCTGTGGTCCAGTGGTTCTAGGCGCTTCAGTCCGGAACCGCGATGCTGCTGCGGTCGAAGGTTCGAATCCTGCCTCGGGCATGGGTGTTTGTGATGTCCTTAGGTTAGTTAGGTTTAAGCAGTTCTAAGTTCTAGGGGACTGATGACCACAGCAGTTAAGTCCCATAGTGCTCAGAGCCATTTGAACAATTTTCTAGGGGACTGATGACCTCAGATGTTAAATACCATAGTGCTTAGAGCCTTTTAAACCAGTTTTTGAACAAAGATAGAAGGCAATAAAGGGACTAGAAAGTATTGTCGTTTGTGCACAGTCACATTCGTTTGTCACTTATCACCCCACTGTGTAATTGAAGGTCGCACCAAACACTTTTTACGTTTAGAGCAACTTGTTTACTTGTAAATAATCAAATCTTAATTTATTTTTGCAATTTATGGTGAAATGGCCAGACAAATACCAGAAGAGATACAGACCCGGCATCGCATGGTTTTTGAGTTTTTCAAGGATAGTAAGGCAACAGTTGCTATCAAAAACATTTGTGATGTTTATCCAGTTGCATTAGACGTTCTGAAATGCCAAAGATGTTTTTCTACCTTAATATCCGGTAATTTTTATGTTTTAGACTCGTGTCGATAGGGAAGATCAACAACTTCATACAATAACATTTTAAGGGTGGAACTGGAAGCAAATTTGTGTCAGGCAATCGAAGAACCGTCAAACACACTTAACCGATCTTGGTCCACCATCCGAGAACATTTTCCGCAGATTGGCAACGACAGACAAAGCTAAACGATACACCACATGCAACTTACTGCTTCAGTGGCACAGCACAGAAGCGTTTTTCGATCGCTGGATCACCAGAGATGAAAAATGGGTCCTCTGTGATAGTCCAAATCGCAAAAGGTAGTGGCTCTCTCCGAATGAATCGCCAATCGCTACAGTCCAAAAAGATGCTTCTGTGCCTTAAGTGCAGTATTCGCGGTGTCGTTCATTTTGAAGTGTTGAAACCTGAACTAACGGTGAATTCAGACCCTTACTGTGAAGAATTTAATGGAATAAGCCAGTCTTTAATTGAAAAGCGCCCAGTGATTGACAACAGAAAAGGCGTTATTATGAAACAGTATTAGGCAAGACCGCACTGCTCAAGATGAACCCTGTTAAAAATTAAGGAATTGGACTGGGAGGTTTGCTTTATCCACCAGACTCGCCCTATATTGCGCCATCGGATTTCCGTTTATTCCGATCGCTACATTTTCAAAGAGGCAAAAAATTGGAAAATGTGGACGAGTCCAAAACTCCATCTACAAATATTTTGCTCAAAAACAAATTGATTTGTATCGATCCAGCATTTAAAATTGCAAGTTAGATGGCAAAAGATTGTTGATAACGAGGGTGGTTACATTACTGAACAGAAATAAAAACTTGTTAGCACTTTATCTGTCTGAATTTCACGTAAAAAAGCGACATTACTCTCCGGTCCCGCTAACATTCTTCATAGCGATACGGAAGTTCGACAACCCCGCACTGTCCAGCACTTAATGGTGTCACTGCTGCGCACGCAAAAGGTAGAGTATGCGCGCAGCGACCCGGCAGCCTTCGTGGCCATATTGGCAGCCGTCGGCAGAATCGCGCATCCAGCCCAAGGAACGCGAGTTCCCGGTAAGCTGCTTAGCAGCAAGTTCTTCCCGGTAAGGAGATTGCTCCGGCACTCCGCCTCGAAAACAAACTCCTTACCCACGTCTCAAGTACCTCTTAATTTACTTCCTGGAACTAAGTGTTTGTGAGAAAGATACAGCTTCATAAACACAAGTACCTTTTTACTAATTGACGCTAGCATAGAGTTACTACGTAATCTTTGTAACCTATAAAGGTCTTTCCTCTACATCTTCAAGGACATTACTCTGCAATTCGCTGTTAAGTGCCAGGCAGAGTGTTCTTCGAACCACCGTCGAGGTATTTCCCTTCCGTTACACTCCCAACCAGAGCGCGGGAAAAATGAGCACTTCACTCTTTCCGCCAGAGCTCTGATTTCTCGTAATTTATTACAATGGTTGTTTCTTCCTTTGCAGGCAAGCGCCGACAAAATATTTTCGCACTGCGAGGAAAAACTTGGTGACTCAACTTAGGTCAAAAGATAGTGCCGCAGCGAAAAACGCCGCTGTTTTAATAATTGTCACCCCAACTCAAATGTCATGTCCAGGACACTCTCACCCCTATTTCACCAAAATACAGGAAGAGCTTCCCCTTTGAACATTTTCATGTTTTCCGTCCATACCACGTGATGCAGAATCCACACGGCACAGCATTACATCAAAAATACCTGCAGTGTAGGCAGTCTACTAAATTCACCTGATGCATCTTCTAAGGGTTCTGCCAATAAAATGCCGTTTGTGGTTGGCCTTTTCCACAACACTGCCTACACTAAAGCGCCAAAGAAACTGGTATAGCCATGCGTATTCAAGCACAGAGATACGTAAACAGGCAGAATATGGCTCTGCGGCCAGCAACGGCTATATAAGACAAAAAGTGTCTGGCGCAGTTGTTAGGTCGGTTACTGCAGCTAAAATGGCAGGTTATCAAGATTTAAGTGAGTTTGAACGTGGTGTTATAGTCGGCGCACGAGTGATGGGACACTGCATCTCCGAGGTACCAACGAAGTGGGGATTTTCCCATATGACCATGTCACTAGCGTGCCGTGAATATCAGGAGTCCGGTAAAGTATCAAATCTCCCACATCGATGCGGCCGGAAAAAGATCCTGCAAGAACGGGACCAACGAGGACTGAAGAAAATCGTTCAACATAAGTGCAACCCTTCCGCAAACTGCTGCAGATTTCAATGCTGGACCATCAACAAGTGTCATCGTGTGAACCATTCAACGAAACATCACCGATATTGGCTTTCGGAGCCGAAGGCCCACTCGTGTACCCTTGATGACTGCAAGGCACATAGCTTTACGCCTCTCTTGGGCCCGTTAACACTGACATTGATGACTGGAAATATGTTGCTTGGTCGGACGAGTCTCGTTTCAAATCGTATCGGGTGGATGGACATGTTTGGGCGTGGAGACAGCGTCATGAATCATGTCAGCAGGGGACTGTTAAAGCTGTTGAAGGCTATGTAATGGTGTAGGGTGTGCAGTTTGGGTGATAAGGGATCACTGGTACTCTGTACGACTCTGACAGGTGACAGGTACGTAAGCATCCTGTCTGATCACCTGCATCCAGAGTTGCTACAGAGTACCTCTAGGCAAGTATCCTAAGCAACCACGACTCACGACCCATCTATCCCGCAAACAGTTTTAATAACCCAGCAAGTTTCATGTTTGAGGCTTTCTTCGACTTATTCCACATCCATGAAGACGACTCCACACGGGATCTCTTGAAGGTACACCAGCATATTTGTTTTTCTTTGTATTTACTGTGTGTTCTTGTTTTTTGGATGTTCTACACCCTGGAGGACCTCCTCCGTATGGCACTATTGGAACACAAGCTATGTCTCACCCTATCTCAGGAATCTAGCCCTTCCATATCGGAATGAAACTAAAAAGTATCCTGTGTTAACCATAGCAAGCAACATTCTAGAATTTCTTCCGATTTTCGAGGCAGTTTTCATGTTACTTTATTCTCCGAAAGTTAACTCAGGAACTTGGAAACTGGTATACCGTATTTACACGAATCTAATGTGATTTTTCTTTTTTTTCCAAATTGGGATGCGCGTAGGATTCGATGCCGTCTTACATTCTAGTACAAACTTTATCGGCATCTACATTGAAATTTAAGTATAATTCCTTTCGTCACAATGCATTGTTGAAATTCTCAACTTCTTTACATTATCGCTGGTCTATTACTGCGTAGTGTGAGTTTGGTACTCACTAAAGCTGGTGGTCTCGCGGTAGCGTTCTCGCTTACCGAGCTCGGGGTGCCGGACTCTATTCCCGGCGGGGTCAGGTATTTTCATCTGCATCGAGACGACTGGGTGTTGTTGTCGTCTTCATCATCATCATTCATCCCCATTACGGTCGGAGGAAGGCAATGGCAAACCACCTCCTCTTGGACCTTGCCTAGTATGACGGTACTGGCCTCCCGTATCGTCCCCTACACTCTGTCAAGAAGTATGGGATCTCATCACCATCATCATCACTCACTCACTCACTAAATGAAAAGCAAGCAGAGAATAACGTAGTATGATGCTACTTTCAAGCGTAAAGTACTTCTTTATGTTGCAAAATATGGTAAGATGAGTGCGGGACGAGAATTCAATATAACTGAGAGCAACTTTCGCTTATGGAATAAACAACAATTGGCATTATTTGCAATTACCGCTCCTAGAAAGAAATTGGTTGGTTCTTGAAAGGAACGACATCATGACGTTGAATTAAAAGTTTTGGAATTTGTCCGTGAAAGGAGGAAGAATCTGTGACTAGTGATACCATAAGAAGCAAAGCAGAAGAGATGGCTGCAGTTTTTAACCTACCGAAGTAAGAGTTTAAGGCTATCCATGAATAGGTTGATCTCTTGATGGACGGGCTTATCTCTACGACGCCGTACAACAGTATGCCAAAAGCTTCCACAGAATTTTGAGACAAAACTTCGAGAATTTCGGTGGTATGTCATCACACTTCGGAAAGAGAAGAATTTTTCGATGGGCTAAATAGGTAACGCCGATGAGACGCCAGTTTGGTTTGATGCACCACGTAATTACACGGTTGATGAGAAGGGGACAAAAGCAGTTTACATCAGAAAATCAGGATGTAAAAAACGGCGCGCAACTGTAATGCTGGCAACCGCAGCAGATGGGTGCTGACTTCCCCCTTTTTTAATCCTCAAGCGGAAACCAAGCCACAAGACCCTTAAAAATGAAAAGCTGTTCCGCGATGACACCGTTGTTCGAAATCAGGAGAAGGGACGGAAGACAAGCTTTAATGCTCGACTGGCTCCGAAACGTATGGGATCTCCGTCCTGGTGGGCTTTCCATACGATCATCAATGTTTTGCCTTAATACATTTCGTATTTATTTCAGTGACAACGGAAAAAAAGATCCACAGACTGTCCAGTGACATTGTTATTATTCTGGGACGAATGACATGTGTGTTACAACGCCCAGACATTAGTACAAATAAAGCTTACAAAGGTTACGTTCAGGAACAGTACGCAAAATGCTTTTGCGAACCAAACCGTGAACTGACTTCGACAGGAGAAATTAAGTTTGTTGCACCCCTGTTATTGCCTACTGGGTTTCTGCTTCTTGGAAAAGCATCGAAACACCAGTGATCGTAGAATCATCGAAGAAATGCTGCATTTAAAATACTGTCGACGGCGGCGAAGATGATGTGCTCTAGAACGACATCGAGGATGATTGGGAAAGAGGACGGGAATCTGTTTCTGACGTAGACTCCTCCAAGGATACCATTAATGACGGCATTACTAATTAATGATGAGTAACTCCTCTAATTAACGGCATGTTTGTCTGTCATGTAGGTAGTCAAGTTAGGTGTTATTTTTTAGTAATGATTGTGAATTTAACAATGCGTCACTTAAAATTGTTGTTTTGATAGTTCATGCAAACACGCATTGTTGTGTAAAATAAAATTTTGCCTACCAGTGATGCCGCAACAAACACTCTATTATGATTTTAATTTTTTAAATTAGAGTGCGCATTACATTCGATGGTTCATTAGATTCGCGTAAATACGGTATGTAAAACTATGAACACTTTTACCATTGCCCCCTTGCGGCAGTCCTTTAATTTACCAGCTGCACTTCCTTTAATTCTAGGTGACGATGCCTCTATAGCTGACTCAGTTTTACGTTTTATCTGTGCAGCTGGGTTTTATCACTCACTCTAGTGTGGACGCTTGAAACGTCCCCTTAGAACATTTTGACATATGAAATGTCCACTTAGAATAATTGTACAAGACTGTGCTTAACCTGACACACAATGTTTTTAGCGCAACGCAATCTGACTATCAAAAATCCCTGCAAAAGAATGGCCCTGACAAACATTAAACTATACCTTTCACAAATCACTTACCTCACAAAAATCTTGGTTGCTCGAACTACTGCAATACAGCGAGCGCCACTACTGCCAGCTAAATAAAAGATTCAAACTACTGAAGGTACTAACTACTGATAGGGATAGTTAGCAAATGAAAGATATTAATAGAGAACAAACAATGTATTTACCTTAATAGTCATCAATAGTCATAATATATACAGCAGCTCATGACATCAATTTTTACAAATTTCAAACTCCGCCATCTCTGTCCTCACATCCACCACTGCTGGCGGCTCACCTCCAACTGCCCAGCGCTACGCGCTGTTCGCATCCAGCTATAGCAGTTCATGACAACAATGGCAGACAACAATGCAAACTAGCCACATACTGCACACAGCACAGCCAGTGATTTTCATACAGAGAGCGCTACGTGGCATTACCCATATAAAAATCTAAACAGCCTACTTACACGCTCTCGCATTATTTCTCAGGCTACACCCACTCCAGCGACTTTTAATTGTGACGCGGATACCACAAAAGTGTCTTTTATGGTAACAAGTTGTGTTGGTGCCTCTACAACGCTTTCCAGCTGGAGGTTCTTCGTTTGTAGTTGAGTGGTTGACCTTTTACCTGATCCATCAACTACTGTATGTTTTACTCTAGTCAACTATTTGCTCTGCTCCTTTTAAGTGTCCTCTATTTTGTGTCATTGAGGTGTTCATTTTAGCTCTGTACCCCTTGGTGTTCCCTCCCTCTGGGTGCTGGGGTTACACATTTACTGTATAGGCCTTTTAAAAGTATGTCTGGAACAGGGGACTGATGGCCTCGATGTTTAGCCCCCATCAAACCACAAAACCAACCAACTTTTACCATAACGTTTGGAGGAGGGTTCATCTCTCCCGACCTCCCCTCGCCCCTATTCCCCTCCCCTTGGCCCCACGTCTGAGTGCGTAGAGGATGCTTTACTACAGATTAGCGTTGGAGGGCAGATAATTATTCGACGCTGGGTGCATTATGCTGCGCACCCCTTCACACAAGGCGCAAGTTCGGATTTACGCCCACGCGGCAATAATGTATCGCGCCAAGCTGCGGCGGAGGCTGCGCAGTAGTGAAGATTTACTCCAGCACGGCTGCAAGTAATGACGCCTGTCTGCAGGCTCCTGCTGATGAGCTGAGGGCCGCAGCGTGCGCGCCGGCAGGACGCAGGAGCGCCTCATAGCGCGGGATTAACAGTGGAGCGCAGCGCCTCGCGGCTTGCCTTGGCTTGTCTCGCAGCAGCGAGTCCAACAATAGTGGACGGTTCCTACGAAAGTAATATACAAGGTCTGCAGCATACATGTATCGTATTTTGTATGAAAGAAGTAGATACAGGGTGGCGCATGAAATGTGTTACCACTTTTTGTCAATACAATCTGAAAGAAACATATACTACGAGGGCTATCCACAAAGTACACTACGTTTTGGAATTAAAAATAAATAAAGCATTGGAAATTTCTTTTTATTATATACAGATGAAAGCCACACTTAAATACTACTTTTCTACATAGTTGCCATTTAAATTAAGGCACTTATCGTAGCGATGGACGAGCTTGGAAATTTCATCGTCGTAAAATTCGGCCGCCTGCGCGGTTCCGGACTTAAGCGCCTAGAATCGCTCGGCCACTGCGGCCGGCACTCGTTTGTTTTAGTGATTGCCAGACCAACATGTGTATCATGCCCATCACACTCTCTCCACTGTCCCACGATAAAAAAAGAAAGAAACTAGCTGCACTTATCTGGACTTTATCGATGTGTTCCGTCAAACCGAGCGGCTAATTATTCCACACTGCGCAGCAATCCTCTAGTAGAGGAAGGACAACCATAGTGTAGCCAGTCTCTTACTGGATTTATTGCATATTCTAAGTGTTATACCAATAAAACGCAGTGCAACATTTTCTATGTGAACGTTCCAATGTAAACTTCGTAAGTGTAATGTCTAGATATTATAGCTGAATTGTTAGCCTTTACGTTTGTGTGATTTATCACATAACCGAAATTTAAGGGCTTCCTTTTAGTATTCATGTGGATGATCACACACGTTTCATTATTTAGAGTTGATTGCCACTTTTGCACCATGCATATATCTCGTCTAAATGACTTTGCAACTGGTTTTGATCGCCTAATGACTTTACGAGATGGTAAATGGCAGCATCATCTGCAAACACTCTAAGAGGTTTGCTCAGATTATCTTCTAAATCGTATATGTAGAGCAGGAACAGCAAAGGGCCTGTAACGCATCCTTGGGGAGCACTAGATATCGCTTCTATTTTACTCCATGCCTTTTAGTCAGTTACTACCAACTGTGATTTTTCTGACAGGAAATACGACCATGTTGCAGAAATGCGAGAATACTCCATTGGCACGCAGAAGAATGGTAATTATCGGTTGGACTGTGTTCAGGTCGTCAAAGCATCCGTGTGAGAAGAAGGAGGTACACGAATAGACCACTATGTAAGCGGAGCAATGTAGATATGGAACTTCTGTTAATTTCTTTGGGTTTTTTTTGTGCGGGCGGAATGGGAGGGGAGAAGTTTTGGATGAGACCTGCGATGAACTCCTCTCTTGTACCAATCTCTTTACCTAGGAGCAGGGTCTACACCCAACATCCTCAATGATGCGGTTGATATAGTAAAATATCAGCCTTCCGCTAAGAGTTTTTACGCTCTATAGCTCTGTAAATTACCATGGAAATTATTCCTCGATGTCTTAATACGTGTCCTGTCATCGTCTCAACGTCTTCTTGTCAATGTTTTCCACATATTTCTTTCCAAGCCCACTCTGCGGAGAACCTCTTTGTTTCTTATCTTATCAGTCCACCTAATTTTCAACATTTGTCTGTAGTACCACATCTCAAACGCTTCTATTCTTCTCCGGTTTCCCTACAATCCGTGCTTCACTGCCACACTACGCCATGCCCCAAACGCACTTTCTCATAAATGTCTATCAAATTAAGACCTGGGTTCGATGCTAGCAGACTTCCTGGGGCCTGGAAAATCCTTTTCGCCTACGCTAATCTGCTTTTTAATCCTCCTTGCGTCATCTGTCATGAATAACTGTGCATCTAAGGTAGTAGAATTCCTTCACTTCATCTAATCGTGGCCACTAATTTTAATGTTATTTTATCGAAGACTCTCATTACTTCCGTCTTCCTTCAGTTTACTTTCAACTCACAGCGTGCGACCATTACATTGCTCAATCGATTCAACAGATCCTACAATTCTTTCCTCACTTTCATCTGGAATCGCAGTGTCATCAGCGATTATCATCCTTGATATTCCTTGACTCTTGAATGTTTCTTTTATTTCCGTTATTGTTTCTTCGATTGAAAAATTTAACAATTTGGGGCGAAAGGCTACACACTGTCTTACACCATTTCCAATACAAACACTTCGCTCTTGGTTTTTCATTCTTATATTCTTATTCTTCCTTTTTGGATGTTATACATGTTATTTATTATATATATATATATATATATATATATATATATATATATATATATATATATAACTGAATACATACAAATAAACATACACGCCTGGAGAGGAAGGAAGTAGTTTACACACCGTAAGTTACAAGCGCTTGTAAAATCTCGTTCATCCATTCATTATTTGCATAACACCGTCTGTCCATTTATTTAGATCACAATACAAATGGTTCAAATGGCTCTAAGATCTATGGGACTTAACATCTGAGGTCATCAGTCCCTTGACTTAGAACTACTTAAACCTAACTAACCTAAGGACGTCACACACATCCATGCCCGAGGCAGGATTCGAACCTGCGACCATAGCAGCAGCGCAGTTCCGGACTGAAGCGCGTAGTACCAGTCGGTCACAGCGGCCGGCTCACAGTTCAAAACAGGTACTAGTATATAAGCACAATTAGTCTCAGACGTACTATTCAGTATTCGATACATTATTCAGTATATTTGTATTTACTCACATCAAAGTAACTATTGTTAATTCACTGCACGAAAGGCGTCTAATAATACTCCAAGAATAGCAAGATGTTTGTTATAGGACAGTAATAGAGTGTAAGACAGAAACATACAATTTCTTTAACCGACATTTCCTAGCACCGTTACAAATTTCGTAGGATACATAGAAATACGCTACCAGAAAGAAAGTTTATAATACAGAAACAGACAGTTTTATAAACTGAAAGTTTCTAGACACGCTAGCAACTTTCCTACTGTAGAAAGAAAAATATTACTAGAAATAAGCATTGTATAGTACAGTAATAGACAGTTTTACAAACAGGAACTTCCTAGAACCTCCGCCAGTCTCTGCTGACCTTACCTGAGAACTCCTCGCTTTTCGTAAGAAACGACAAAGACAAAGCGAACAGAAGCTCTAAGAGTAATGATTCGCTCCCGGCCGCACTTGACAGTATTTTAATTAAACACGGGGCGCCGGAGTTTTTCGGTGGGTGTGGAGGGTTTCCGCTTCCAACAGCTGTCGGGTTAATTAAAGCCACTGCGGCTGTCGCGGTCGCTGAGTGCTGAGATTTCTGCAGCCTCTCCTTTCGGAAGGTTCTTTCTCAACCCTAGACAGCACGCGCAGTCACCGCTGGCTCCGAAATCTGCGTCACTTTTTTTCACAGCTGCCGCAACGTAAAACACTTCATATTATTATTCACGTGGAACTAACTTTATCCGTATGACTGGCCCAAATTATTATTTACGTTATTGACTATGTATCTTGTTAGGAAGGCAGAGGTCCCGGGCTTCGATTCCCTGCTGGTCCTTGGAATTTTCCTGGTGCTTAATCAGACCTGTGATCTATCTTGAGCAAAACACGTTTCTTCATCGCAACCCGAAATCGCCATGCATAGGAAACACGAATCATGATCTTCGTGTATGATCTCGTATCTATCATATACTTTAATACGAAATACGAAAGACATGAACTTACTTTCTGTGAGTGGTTGGGTGGTCTCAAATTATAGTTTTGATTCATTTAGTATTAGATTGAATGATAATGTTATCTTCAACTGATGTTCACATAAAATATAACATTTACCGCTGGGACTATTATTAAATGTACCTATTCACAACGAACGAGATTTCGGCCTATTACGCCATTTTCACGTTACAGCTTCCGTAAAGTGGCTCAGTGCGTATTGTTCCTTTTAAGAAGCCACGGTCTTCGTGGCAACCATGTTTAAATATTTCATGTATATAATAAGCAGGAGCCTTCGTTGTTTGCGCAAAAGAACAAACTGCTGATGAAAGCATGTCATTTCCGTCCATAATTCCACCGTGTAACAACTCAGCGTGAAATGTCGTACATGGTACACACACGACGGAAATCACGTTCGGCTGTAATCATAAGACTTTGGATGAACACGTCAATAATTTGCCAGAAATCTCTGCCAATGAAATAATGGACTAACGAACAGCATTTTAGCATCTGATGCAAAGGAATATCGATAAACAGAGACAAGCCTTAGAAAAACACTTAGTCACTTCTGTTAAAAGAACTTGCGTAACAAAACCTTTGCATTTAAAGGTTGTTACGTTGTACTGTTTGTTGTACACTTTCATCCTCCAACTACCAGTTTGGTACTAGCTGATAGCATCTGCAGGTGGGCGTCATCTATCGTGCTTCTTGTAGATGTCTAGTTTACCTACACCAATATTTATATAACTTTTTACTAGTACCCACTTTGAGAAGGCTTTCTCTGTTGCATAATTTTATATTGTAAATACTTTTAATCTTACATTTGCGATTTAAGAGTCATAAACTTTATCCTATTACGTAGTCAACTACGTTGTCTAGCATTTGGCGGACGTTATGGTATATGTTAATTTAGTTCCTCTTACGTTTTACTCTTGGCCGTGTCATCCTCTGGCTCTTCTTAAACTCGCGCTGCTACTGTAGTTCTGTCACTGTTTAGTAAAACTACAACACTTTTAAAACTGCCATCAAATAATGTAAGAAGTCCAATTTGGATTAATAACACCTATATTGACTTCTCAAATATACATCTTCAGAAAATTACGTCAAGTCCTACTGTCGATACACAAGATCAGTCTCAGAATGAATCTTAAAAGGACATGTCGCTTGGCAGTGTAAAAAATTCAAGCTTCTAAGTAAATACATCAAACATCCGGCCATTAACGTCACATATTTTGACTCCCGCAGACTCACTCACCGAAACCTGTAGGATACTCCTCGTTAACCCAGAAGCACGAAATATGGCAAGAAGCAAGGTTTCACAGTACAACAAAAGGGAAAAAAAATATGAAAGTTGCTTATTTTTAATTATATCACACGAAGAAATTTCTTTTGTCCTTTGTTATTCTATTTCATACTTGAAATTAAAACCTTCTCGAAAGTCTTGAAAGTATTGGGGCCGATATCTTGCCAGCGTTAATGTTGATAACAGGCAAAAATCATCGAGATTCTCGATTTCTGGAATGGTTGAAGTGTTTTTATATATACAGCTAAGTTTATACGGAACCCTCAGCGGGCGAGTCTTACTCGCACGTGACCAGTTTTATTATTATTTTTTTTAATGTTAGTTTTTTTACAATCCCGGGAAAAAGTACAACGGTCTCTAGGACAAGGCCATATTATTGACAAGTGGTGTGACTGGTAGATCATTATTGTATGACTATGTACTAATAAACTAAATTAAAACTGCGCGGTCTCAGGTGCCTTCGCGCGGCTCCCCCCGTCGGAGGTTCGAGTCCTCCCTCGTGCATGGGGGTGTGTCATGTCCTTTGTGAAAATTAGTTTCAGTTAGATTAAGTAGTGTGTAAGACTATGGACCGATACCTCAGCAGTTTGGTCCCATAAGAACTTACCACCACCAAATTAAACATACCTGTGTCTGTAAAGTTTGCCCAAATAGTCACACCAATACACAGTGTACCCAGCCCCTCCCCTCCCCCTCTGGCGGAAACGCGGGCGTGTATTCTCGCATGCAGCGCCCTGCATCCTTCGTTGCTATTCGGCAGTGGTTCTTGCAGACTCTGGAGAACGAGGAAATTCCTATTTCATAGTGTCTCATACGTGTTCAGCTCTCGGGGTACCTGGTGGTCTTCCAGGCTAGGGCGATTATAGAGCACGGAGAGCACGTTCCGTCTCAACAAGCGAATACGGACGTGCACTGTCCTACAGCTTCCTGTGGGAAAATGGCAATAGCACGGGGATAGCACCCTGTGGAACGTAGCGAGCGGTGGTCAATTTATCCTGCAGGAACACAAAAAATTACTGCGGAGATGCAACTGACGGACGCCCACACCATGAAGCCTGGGGTGGGACCTATCTATCGTCGGGGAATTCACTCCAGAAAAGGGCCCTTCACCGGATCCACGCCGTACACTTGTACGTCCGCAACTCGCATATGCTCAGAACTCCTCCATTCTATTATCCAGTCAACTCTTCCACGACACCAGAGTAGCCGCGCTGGCCGCTATCGTGGCAGAGGCACCAGCGATCTTAGTCCTGCTGCAAGCAGATGGTTCCCAATGGTCTCAGATGACACAGCAGGTGCAGCATGTGCCCGGATTTCGTCCCTGCTCGACGTCCTTCTCGCACAATGCGTCGATCTTAACGTACGTCTAATCTAGGTGGACGTCCAGAATATGTTGTACGGCTACGTGAATATTCCATAGACAATACTGAAAGCGGAGACACACCGCCGGTAAATTATGCGCAAAATGTGCAGGAACCCGTCGATACGTCCATCTCGTTTCCAGAGACAACTGCTGAAATCAGCGACGCACCACCGATAGATTGTCCCCAAAATCTGCAGCACTCCGTCGATACGTCCATCCAGTTTCCCGCAAGCCCTGAATACGAACCGCTTCAGACGGTTGAAGTCGTTCAGCAAGAGTACGTACTCATCGGAGGGGCATGGTTGTTCCCTAAAATGAATGTTACAAACTCTGTTCACCCCTGAACTCAGACAGTTGCTGCCTACAGAACCAAAATACAGGGCGCACCGAGAGGCTTGAGCGCCATCTGAACGCCGACGACCGCGACAAATGGATCACTGACACTATTATTCGTCGTACGCACGTATTATGCCCTGCCCCCACTGAAGGTCTTAAGAGTGTGCAACATTTCTTTCCCGGCAAAGTACAATTTTTTAATAAAATATACACCCGTTTCCAGCACTTTCGGCCATTAATTACCTACTCGTTTTGTGTTAGTAGCACTTCTTTAACTAGCAAATGTAGGAGTGAAAATGTTGTGCGCTTCTGGGAGACTGCTGTCTGCGGAATTTATAGCCACGCTTTTCCTGTGTCACTCGACATATACGCATCCCTCTCCAGCACCAACCAGAACCACACTCGCTTGTTCAGCACACTACCCTCTCCTGCTTCCCCTCAGTGCACTACATTTTCGCAACTAGGGTATTCAATTTTCATTAGCAGCTCAAGCAGCGGTGTTTCACATCTCTGTGGCCTGTGTTGCGGGCCCACGAGTGGTGCCTGAACGTCGCGGTGAGGGCCAAAAGCCAGCATATATGCCGTCCTTTCTAGGGAGAGGCGTGGTAACGACCACGTATTCACGTACCCCGTGCCGGAGCCGACATTTATTATAGCAATCGCGGCGGCTTTTTGTCGACCCGTTCGCTCAATGGCTCCTAATTAGCACCGCGAGGGCGAGATAAGCGATTTGCGTGCGATCGGCGGTTCTCGGCTATTGGCGGACTACCTGGCTCTCTCTGTGATTCATGATGGTCCCGTCTGCGATGGTACATCCTGCCAGCCCTCTTGAGCTATCGTCCTTCCTGTCATTTTCTGCTCCATGCTGTTAGCGCGTATGCATATGCCAGAAGGAAAGTGTATATTGGATTAAGTATTCAACCAATAAATTACACTCAAAACCACCAGCTTCGCCGTAGTGACAGCAGCAGAACATTATGGATGTTGTTAAACCAGGCACTGGGCAATGGACGTGATGTAAATCAATTATGAGTCATTATCATTGATTTGCCGTCCACACAACAAAAATTTTGTCGCGACAGACGGCATTTCTTGAGAGTCTTAAATGTGCTCAACAGAACTCCGGATCATGAGCATGGATTTATAATTGTTATTTTTATTATGACGTCAGTACCTCGAGTATTGCAAAATATGAGAACGTAGAATATTGCAAGATATAAATCTTGCGTACCGTTCACAGTTCACTCACACAAGCGCTTGCACGCTCCCGCATCACGCATTTATCTTCAGAGTCCGAAATGATTTTTCGTTCTGAAGCTAAATAAAAAATATTTCAGGCAAATATTTAGCTATCAGGGGGACATTAACCAGCGTGATCGGCTTTGTTCTAACTTTTTTTGTTACGAAGATACGAAAAGCAGTCAGTATGTCTTCCGTAACCCATTAACTGCCATGATCCCCATTTGAGTATTGGTCTTTGTAACGGGTATTTCGTATTTGTAATTAAGTTGGCAGCCACTGTCACTATTTTGCATTGTTATGTAGGCCTTTGTCAAGCTTGTGAATTGACTGTCAGTCAGTTGCTGCTAAACGCGTGAACTGTACAGGATTATTTGTGTGTAGCAGTTTTTCATAATTACAAAAGTTGAACATTTTGAAAACAGCATTATTTTGTAAATAACTTCCAGCCTCTCTCTGCTGGGATGTTTTGATTTTAGAAGATGTTTATTTCCCAGTCGCATGAGTGCTCTCTGAATTTCAATCTCCATTTAGGGCTCATGGCAGGTTCCGTTTAAAACAATAGTTTCTTTTCTTTCCTCCCCAGGTATGAATCACTATACAAAACTTTGGATAAGGAAAATTGAAGAAAAAGTAAATAACCCCAATTTCAGGGTGTCTTCTGATGATGGTGAAATGAATGAGACCACTGGTCCTCGATCTCCCTCTAGCTCGCGCAGAGGAGCTGTCTGGCTGTGATTGTATGGACGAAAATATATTGGAGGACACTCTTCCAGGTGATCTTTCAGCGACCTTGAAAGTTAACACTAATGAACAAAAAGAACGATAATCACTGCTTTGATCGAATGAACGCGTAAAAAGCTTCTTAGGTATATAGCTCTTTACTGGACACCATGTTTTCCCACAACTACAGCTATACCGGAAGGAAGATGATGACTTTCATAGAAGGTGCGTACTACACTCTATGAGCCGCAACAGATATCTGGGAATCGAGCGCAACCTTCACTTCAGTGACAACATACATCTGAAGTGGATAAGAGCTGCCGACAGGGATAAACTATTGAAAATTCTGGAAACCTGAGCATTGATGAGCAAATGGTACGGACACCATTATTCAAAACAATGCATTCACGGGAAGCCAGTGAGAGTCGGATTCAAACAGTGAGTCACGTACTGTTCCCATCATTCACCGCCTCACTAATGAAAACGTTCCACTGCTCCAATTCATAAGGACGGTGTCAAGGCCATATTGTGTTCTGTCATCTGCTGCTTCTGACCGAAGAAGGGCAGGATATCTGTGATACCCGAAGGCATCCACTTCATGGTGTTCCAGTAGAGATAGGACTCCACGAGCCTGACACGTGACTGAAAACATGACACTGGGGAAAGAGAGAAAATGTGTAATTTGCAAGAAAAATGCAAGAGAGCAGTGCTCTGTGTGCAGTGTGGTACTCCATATTGAAAGCTTTGTCGCCTGGAACAAAAAAAAAAAAAAAAAAAAAAAAAAAAAACACACACAAGAAAATGTAAAATGAGAGTGGCATGTGCCATCATCCCCATTTGGGGATCGACTAAAATATGGAATTTATTTCAAGGGTATTTCATTTTTTTATTGTATACATCATTTCCCAGTGTCTATATCAGTCAGACAACCCATAAATAAATGTAGATTTAAGAAAAAAAAACTGGTACCTAATGGTCAAATGGGATGTATTGTACTCGCACATACCTTCAACTGAAGAAAACTGACTCAGTGACCGGTGTGTATTTTCCTTGTGTTTACATTAGTTTAATTTTTAATATAATTCCGATATTATGGTTACAGGCACGGTAGCTAATATCCAAGAATAAAGAACTTATGGATTACTGCCTGAAGCGGACAGCGGCCCGAGTAGGAAGGTTGTAAACTGGGTGCCTCTTAATTGTCAACATTTTTTGTGCTCCCCATCGCCTTCCCTCCACGTTTTCTTCTATGTATCTGTAGCCACATTAACTGAAGTCCCCGGCGGTGGTTCTGTCTGTATGTTCAGACTAATCTCATGTACGGATTTTGATACGATTTTCACTAATATATAAACTGATTTATGAAGAAGCCTTAGGTATATAATTTACAATTATTTCGTGCATATTAGATGGAACATGATGAATTAGTCTCGTGCCACTTTGAAAACGACGGCATTGTCATCTAGTAATAAATGGCCGAACTCCATGTAATCGCGGTTGGTTGCACGGTGCTCCATACAAATGGTTCAAATGGCTCTGAGCACTACGGGACTTAACATCTGAGGTCATCAGTCTCCTAGAACTTAGAACTACTCAAACCTAACTAACCTAAGGACACCACACACATGCATGCCCGAGGCAGGATTCGAACCTGAGACCGTAGCAGTCGCGCGGTTCCAGACTGAAGCGCCTAGAACCGCTCGGCCACGGCGGCCGGCTGTGCTCCACACAATTAAGTGGCAAAGGTTGCTTGGTATCACCGATAAAAATGAGATGTAAACAGTTTCAGCCCCTACATTTGAACGAAAAAAAACGCGAAAGTGCATAAATGTTATTGTTCTAAAGCGCATTTTTAGAGCTAGTTAATTAAGTAATAGCACCTTCACGTTAATTATTAATATTGCTATAATAACTTCAATAATACACTCTACAAAGCTGTTAAATACATCGCTTGCTTGACAAATATGATAGTAAACTCATATTTTATTTTAAAAATCCTTTTTTTTTTTAATTATTGTTATTTCATGCCCCTCCTCTCATGTGGGCACGGCTGGAGTGTTAGCCATTACAAAATACCGCTCTTGGGCCAAGAGCTTTTAAAAAATATAATGAAGACGGAAAAACAATATTTTTAAATCTGGAAATATGTGGTAAGGTCGTATGGGACCAAACTGCTGAGGTCATCGGTCCCTAAGCTTACACAGTACTTAATCTAACTTATATTAACTTACGCTAAGGACGACACACACATCCAAGCCCGAGGGAGGACTCGCACCTCGTATGGGGGGAGACGCGCGGACCGTGGCAAGGCGCCTCAGATCGCGCGGTTAATATAAAAAAAACTATGATTTTAAAAACTATAAAAAGGTGTTTATATAAAAATATTAAGACTCTTGTTTTTTGTTTTTAACTTCAAATCAAAGATAAAAGTCTAAAATATTTACGTTTAAAAACACATCTCAGGAAAGGTGAGATTCTTCTAAAAAAGAGCACTGCGCTATCGTGTAAAAGCTGAACGACATGCATTGGGAGAAAATGATTTCGGGAGAAGAGAGTGTATTCTGCACGGTTGATGGGTGTGTGTTGTGAAATATAGAGGGTCCGTTGGGAAGGTAGATATTTGGATGAATAGTGGGAAGACAGAAGGTGGGCAGGAGTGTGGTTAGTGGACGGGGCCGTGTTATGAGAGAAAATGGATGAGGGGAGATGGAGAGGGAAAAGGAGAGCCCGGACGTGGAGTGGGATAAATGGAGAAGAGTTATAGTTGGTAGGATGGGTAAATATCTGCGCTGATCTCATTGTCTGCGAGAGGTAGCCGGTTAAAGTTGCGTTCGGATAGGATATGGAGTGTGTTTAGGAGTCTAGAACGTGGGATGTGTTGGTGAAGATGTGGCAGTAAAAATTCTTATTCTTCGGTTAAAAGTAACTTCGCATGACTCATCGATGAACTTGTGAACAATGTTGGTGATTCCTTGAAGTTATCGATCCTACCCATCACTAATGCATTGTACTGGAGAGTACAAAACGCTTACGAGGACTGAAGGTGTTGCGATGAGGAATGCTCCGTTAACGCCAAGGTAAATTCCAAGTTGGGCCCGGAGGCTCCCAGTCGGCGTCATTTGGTATTCCGGGAGTACCAGCCGGCGTCGCCGCGGGCCGCTCATTTTTCATTCTACCGCCGGCGCTTGTTGTGGGTGGGCCCCGCCGCTGTTTGGCTCGGGGCAGCCGCCTGGCCGCGATAATCTCTGATTGGATTTGGCACGCGCCGGTGCCACGTCACGTTTCGCTGGGCGGCAACCAATCAGAGCGGCGAGATTGCTTTTCAATTTGTTAGCGTGGCGGTGCCCCGGGCAGCGGGCAACCGGCGCGGTGTGTGCCTTCTCTTCTGCTTGCCCGGTCGCACCGAGGGAACCGCACCAACACCTGCCCTGCCGCTACCGCAGCACCTACATCAAAATTTATTCTGATGGCGCTATTCGTGTTATCGTTTACATTAGCTGCCACATTTTGCAACTAACCACGCTAGATTATCCTGCGCAAGTCTTTTCTTCTTTCCATAACTATCGCGAACAGGTGCGCACCTAATTGGGGAGGGAGGTGGGGCAGATGACTTGGGGTCATGGGACCCCCTCTTCTCCGTCGAAAAAGAAATATTTTCAGTGAAAGTGTTTGCGTCTGATACCAGCACTGTGTTGACACAAACGACCGACAAATGTATTTTATCATTTTTTCTGTTCGAATCATTGTGTAACCTACCCCTCACTTATCGACCTTAATGACAGTGAAAAATTAAACCGCGTGTACCTAATGGAAATTTGGGAAAAGCAATCGTCACCGAAGTTAATCTGTCGGTAAAGAGGGAGGAAAGGGTTACATCTAAATGAAAGGAAAAATGCAAATGAAACTGGTGGAAATTAATTTTGAAATAGGGGTAAAGTTAATAAAGAAAGTAAATGTGCGGCCGTTACGTTAACAATCAACTAGCCGTAATTAGATATTTGAGATTTGGGGGAAATTACGGTCGCCAGTCCTAAGGACAATTACTATATTGAAATCGAATTATAGTACTTTAATGCTGGCGTTTGAATTTCAACGACACTCGGGTTCATTCCGGGAAAGGAAGGGACCCTGCTTGGTAATGCAATTGGGACAATGAGCAACAAATGTTGCTGTAATTATAGTTACGAAAATGGTACAATTTGAAAAGCTGAGGTCTGCCATACAGTTCTAAAACTTTACGTGCTTCCAGTCTTCCGTGTTGGTTGATTGAAGGTTTGAAGCCGTCGATCGAGGAGGTGGCGACAGTCACTCATTGTCGGCCGTCGCTGTTGCAGAAGCTGGATGTTGGCGCGCCTTCTTCTCGAGACGGTCACCAGGCGAAACGGGCTCTTGATGTGCGCCAGCTAGTGCTTCCAGTCCGCGACACCATGTCAGAAACTATCATCGCGAGTCGAGCGCAATTACATGCTCCCAAACCCCGAAAGCGCGGCAACTCGCGGGCGCGTCACACAACACACCTGCTCCACTCGCTACTCCAGCCAGACTCCCTCTCCCTCAGCTCGCGCTCCAAGCGACAGAGTTAACACTACCAATGATCTTACACACTTTGATTCTTCACACGACCTATCGATGTAATCGTTCGATAGCAGTTTTCCCTAGGCAAGACCCAGCGTAAAAATACAAAAAATATTTACGAAACAAACCAATTATACATCGACATAAATGCATAAATATATATATACAAATAGTAAAACAATTACAATATACGAAGACACAGAAATGTTATATATTCAGGTAACAAAAATAAGGAAAACAAATTTATAGTACAATAAATGGAAATAGGAGGATATGCATTTCCGGCGTTACAATTGCCGGGGTCTTTATCATGCGATTGTAAAATAATTCCAGTGTAAAACATACACATTGTGTCTTAGTCTCCTGAGGACTGTGGCTACGAAAAATAAGTCATGTATTATATTCACCGTCTCACCATATTTGTGCGAAATATTTTCGTCCTTAAATAATACACAGCTGAAATCGTTTTAAAAGTGTTTAGAAACTGCCTCTCTAGTCCATATTTGGAATTGCTTTCAGTACTGCAGTAGAGTTTTCTTGGATGCCAGTAATTCTGTCGTGACGGTGTCCTTTCCTTCCCCAGTTCAATTTGCGGAACAGCCAGAAGTCGGTTGGGGCCAAATCCGGCGGATGATCCAGGACTATGATGCATTTGCTTGCCAAAACTCTCATACGATCTTCGCTTTTTTATTTTAGATTGGGGGTTGTCGTAAAAGAGCGACCATGAACTTGCCTCTTAGCTTTTTGGTCGAATTCGACGAATTTTCACCCACAAACGATGGAGGATTGGATGTTTGCTCTACCGGTACTTCCCGACGAGTGTCGTACACGTACTGTTTGATTCGCGCCCAGTACACCTGCTGCAGCGATGCCAGAGCTTTCACCCCCTACATGGGTGTAGTTGAAACTTCAATGGTCGCAACGCCGCAATTCGGCATACAAGCAGTCCTAACATAATTAGGACACATTGTGAAAAACTGTTGTTCTTTTCTTACAGTATACATTCTAAACGTCTGTCCTTAGCACAATTGAGTTCCTGTTACTAGGTCAACTAAGTAAAAACAAAACAAAAAAAATGTTGACATAGTGTGTAGAAGTAAATTGTGCCAGGGCAGACAATTCGAATGTGTAGTTTATGAACAGAACAACACTTATTGGCCGGCCGGGGTGGCCGAGCGATTCTAGGCGATACAATCTGAAACAGCGCGGCCGCTACGGTCGCAGGTTCGAATCCTGCCACGGGCATGGATATGTGTGATGTCCTTAGGTTAGTTAGGTTTAAGTAGTTTTAAGTTATAGGGGACTGATGACCATAGAAGTTAAGTCCCATAGTGCTCAGAGCCATTTGAACCGTTTTTGAACACTTATTGCAGTAGAATTTTTCTACAGTCAAGTGATAAAGACGCAGGCGAAAATGAACGAAATCGTTCAAAATAATCACCATTTAGGAATATGTATGCAGCTATGACAGGAAACTATAATATTAATAATAATAACGTATATCAGTTACCAAAATTCTTGACTACCTTTTCGTGAATGAAGTAGCATGAAAACTAAGGAGCTTGAAAACACCAAGGAATTCTATAAATTAGAAGCTACGATTAGTTCTATAAATTACGAGCCAGAATTCACGCATGTATACTAATCAGTTGGAGCGGTAGACCTGCCGACGTGCGTGGGCTAACAGCCTAACGGGTAACATCACAACCAGGTATTAGTCGACCACGATATTATTGCACCTGGGAGTGAGGGTGCTTCGGTCGGCTTATCGAGAGTTTTTATCATGATGTTCCACGAGGATCAGCAACGGCCTTGCTGCGGTGGTAACACCATATCCCGCAAGATCACCCAAATTAAGCGCTGTCGGGCTCGGTTAGCACTTGGACGGGTCACCGTCCGCGTCTACGGAATGCTGTTGCCAAGCGAGGTGCACTCGGCCCTTGTGAGGGCAGTTAAGGAGCTATTTGATTGAGAAGTAGCGGCACCGGCCACGAAAACTAACAAGGGCAGTGAGAGCGGTGTGCTGACCACATGTCCCTCCATATCCGCATCCGGTGATGCCTAAGGGCTGAGGATGACTCGGCGGCCTGTCGGTACCGTTGGGCCTTGAAGATCTGTTCGGACAGTGTTTGTTTTTGTTTATTTGTTTCACGAGGACACACTGAAACACTTCGTAGTATATGCACAACGGTCTTCAAGTCGTTCAATTCGTTAGTCATCACTATAATTGTTTGCTGTAAAGTGACCACGTGTTTCCGATGGAAATGGAAATGAATGTATGGCGTCAGTGGGCGGGCGTTCAGTTCGGCCGCCAAGTGCAGG
Source organism: Schistocerca cancellata (assembly GCF_023864275.1). Taxonomy (NCBI): domain Eukaryota; kingdom Metazoa; phylum Arthropoda; class Insecta; order Orthoptera; family Acrididae; genus Schistocerca; species Schistocerca cancellata. The sequence goes on along the minus strand of NC_064634.1, from coordinate 346,962,338 downwards.
TCTTATTGAGTGCGACGCCACATTGGGCGACCTGCACGTCGACAATGGGGATGAAATGATGATGACAGCACAATACTCAGTTCCTGAGGGGAGAAAATCTCCGCAGCCGGGAATCGAACTCGGGCCCCCGTGCTTGGCAATCCAACGGACTGACCGTTTAGCTAATGGGGCGGACGTGTTTCCGATAACAATCATGGGAGGCCAAGTGCGGTAATGTCGTGGTTTGGTAGTAAAGCCACACATTCGCAGGCCGACGCTAGTTGCTGTCACCAACACAGTTCCTGAGTCCACATGTAGATCATACACACCACAGGACGTTGGCAACAACGTTAAGAAAAAATAATAGAAAAGCTAACTAGTCCAATGTAGGCGGAAACGAATGTAAGAGACAGCCATGATTCATGCCATAGCTCCTCCCCACTTCTTCTAATAGTAAACTTGTCACCTACCTGTACTCCCCTGATTTCCCTGATCTTCCCTTTGGTTATCCAGTACCATGCTGCCTGTTCCCGTGTCTTGATGTCCCGTATCTTGACACAGCCTCATTAACACCCCCCCCCCCCCCCCACAGTAGTAGATCGATATGCCCCAACAGAGCGTAACAGCATATTCCGCTGCACCCTTCTTACAGTCTTTACCCGTATCCTATTATTGACGTTAAAATACTATTGTGATAGAGTATAATGAGATTTGGTGGCAGATGAAATCTTTTATGACCTATATTCATGAGATTGTTTAAAACTTCTAGCACTCGTTGAGATATGGTGTCTATATGTGATGGGTAATTCCACTTTTCATCAATTATAACCCCTAGGTACTGGCCTCGTGACGCCGAAGAACTGGTGTTCCCTCGATTCTTACAGTTGGATTTCTAATCAGGCTACCTTCAGGATCTGTGTGGTGCAACCTACATTTTCGCTTCGTGGCACCATTCAACATGTGATTATTTCCACGGATTTTATTAAAATCTTTATTTGCAATGCATAATAATAATTATACAATATAACCCACCACCTTAATGATTAATGGGTCAAAGGAGTACAATGTTATGTATTAATTGCAGCTATTACAGTTAGTTTGTGAACTACAGACAGTATGAACATCAGTATTAATACAAACCTACTGTGAAGCCTTGCTCATCGAGCTAATCCCGATGAGCATGCCCCTGAGATTAGGCAGGCTAAAATTACTATTCGCTGCAGGTTCCTATTTTAATATCTACATCTAATCCTACTAACTACTAACTAATCTAAGTCAAATCCGGTGCTGTCATAATCGTGAAATTATTGTACCCCAGTCCCCTAGCCCTGCACGTGGCGGATTCAGACTAGTAAGTCGATCTGTCCACGCACAGGCGGTACAGGATTAGGCTACTAGGACGCATTCAGTAGTTGATTTTAATCGCGTACGTCCCTCAGGTATGCAGTCAGAACTTTACGTGATACCTCATTTGCCAAGTAATTCAAAATTTCAAAAGTCTCTTCATGTCTGAGTAGGTCATAAGTATCATTGTTTGGTAGTTGTTGTCTTAGTCTAGCTGCTACATCATCGAAAAGGGGGCACTCGTAAACCACATGGTCGGGAGTGCCCTCCGAAGCGCCACAGTCACACTTAGCTGTAGCCCTTTTCCCAAACCGACATAGATATGTCAGGTAGGGCCCATGACCAATGAGAAAATGAATTAAACCCCGGGTTGGCTCGAAATACTTCATGTCTAACCTTTTTTTAACATTTGGCAAGAGTCTAAAGGTTCTTCTGCCAGATTCATCTATTTCCCATAGTTCATGCCATAGATCTTCTCCCCTTTTCCTTATCTCCCTCTTGTCCCTAGCCTGAACTCCCAGGATATTTTCTATTTTAATGTCGTTCCCTTTCTTAACCCAGTACCATGCTGCTTCCTCTCTGATTTTGATGTCTAAAGGACAGAGTCCCATTATCATTGATAGGGCACCACCTGCAGATGTTCTGTAAACCCCCACAGATCTTAACAGCAAATTTCTCTGAATTCTTCTCACTGCCATGGCGGGCACCACCCTTGTGAGCATATGTGCCCAGACTCCCGAGCCGTAACCCACTATTTGTCCACGGATTTGTCAGACAAGATCGTACACTTAAAAAATAAGTTTATGTGTTTTGACACAAGTGGCACAGCCGACTGTATTGCTAGTGGGAATGACTTACCAATGCAAGCAATTTTCCTTGCATGGATTTTATCACTGTGTTTTAAGAAGAAAAAGATAACATGTTGGTATGCCCATAAAAATCTCTTGTAGGTAATATTACATCCATAACATCGTGATTACATCAAGTTTCTCCTAAAGGACATTCGAACTGTATACGTGGTTAGAATTACTTCTGCACAGTTACGCAGAAGTCTATTGCAGTTTCTCAAGGATTATCTGTAACTTTGGGGTACGTGGTAAATGGAGCAGGTTTTGGAGATTTAATATTCCTGTCCTACATTTCTCTTTGCACACTGAGTGACATTATTATAAAAACAAGCCATAAATTAAGTATTTAAAGACAACTTTATTTTGTTGCACTCCAACTTGCACGTTTTGTATAGCATATTGATATTCTTATTTACATCTTGCAGTATTATATTTGAATCGAACGATGCAACGCCTCTACTGTTTTGGTGATGGCCTGTGATACTTCGACTTTGACCATTTAATCCTTTGATTTCAGTTTACACAATGGTGGAAATACACGCTAGGACATAAACTACAGTAAAACGTCTTTTACCCACAAAATTCGGGGCGAAAAATCAAAATTCGTATAGCCAGTCATCTTCGAAGCAAGCAACTAACATTTGTTTGATAAGCGCAAGAGTAAACTGTGTAACTTGTTTATAAAATCGGTTCTTACTCAAAATATCCCTCAAACATGCGAGTCACAGTGCTTGTTCGAGAAAATTGTCCACCGAAGCAACACATTGTCAAAGAATTTCACAAGCATGAAAGATATTACAGACTGTTTGATCGTCTACAACGGTCTTTATAGACGTAAAGAACACACGTAACTAGCTCAGCATTCGCTGCTTCGCTCGCTTGGTCTGTATGATCTACGCAGACTGTATTTGTTATTCTGTAATAAAATTTTCATCTTCTAAAAATTTCACGCTAATTTAGGCGGTAGAACCATGGTCATTTTCGAGTGTGCATCTTACCAAACAGCGATTGTGGTAGCTGGAGTTCAAGTTTTTTTGTTAATTATGCCTTTTGCTTTTGTGTGGTGGTATTTCCATAGGAATTTTGATTCTCTAATGCATATTTCTTTATGTCCAACCAAGAAGTGAAATACCAGTTTACATATATCTAGCTTCAAAAACTTTTTAATATAACGAAATATATTCTTAAAAATTTTCGTTCTCTATTTCACCCCCTAAGGGGTTGAATTTCCGAAAACAGTGAAACATGTATTTTTAAAAAATTTGTAACAAAGAAGCCATGTACAAATTTTCATAGATGTAGCTTTGAAAATGTTTTCATAATGAAATAATTTCACACAACTTTCCATCCCCTATTCCACTTAGTTGCGGGGATGAATTTCCAAAAACACTGAAATACTTTTTTTTTATTTCAACCGAGAAGTGAAGCATCAACATTTATAAATTTAGCTTTAAAAATGCTTTGGTAGTTCTGTAATAACGAATTATTTTTTTTAAATCTGGCATCCACTGTTTGGCACTTTAATGTTGAATATCAAAAAATGCTGAAACACATATTTCTTTCATTTCTGACTAAGAATTCAGATACAAATTTTTGTAGTTTTTATCTCCAAAATTATCTTAATAGCGACATATTTCAAAATATTTCTATTTCTATATTCAAATTTCTATTTCAGCCCCTTTCAGAGTGGAATTCAGAATAATCCCGTCGTAAAAGATACCTACAATATAAGACCCACACTCTCAGCAAATTTCAAGTTTCTGTCCTTAGCAGTTTCGGCTGCGCGATGATGAGTCAGTGAGTGAGTGAGTGAGTGAGTCAGTCAGTCAGTCAGTTAGTCAATCAATCAGGCAGTCGGGACACTGCATTTTGCATATAGAGATAATGAGGAAGGCTGGCACTGAGCAAAAACATTTAGAACACTGTATCGAGCCAGCCGAAAGCCTGGTGTCGAAGCGCATCAACGTAAACATATTGCAACATGTGTTGGAATATCCGCTCCATGTCCTACAGTCTGGAACCACGCGACCGCTACGGTCGCAGGTTCGAATCCTGCCTCGGGCATGGATGTGTGTGAAGTCCTTAGGTTAGTTAGGTTTAAGTAGTTCTAAGTTCTAGGGGACTGATGACCTCAGAAGTTAAGTCTCATAGTGCTCAGAGCCATTTGAATTTGATGTCCTACATTAGGCACGAATATAAAAAGTAGTGGCCACACTGAGTTCGTGGTTGGTGTTGGCATTACCTGCATCAACATAAACTCGCATCGAGCCACCCGTCCAGATGTGGCGTGCCACCGTATTTACGGCCGTGTGACTTGTTAAACGTTGCGGTGCTCGCGGCCGCGTTACTTTTGAATACTGAGAGATGGGCCAGCCCTGTGTGTGCACGACTCTCCGGAGCGGTGCGCGAGACAAGGCGGCTGTAGGGGCAGCGCATCTGCATTTGCCGGTGTTTTGCATGCCGGGCTCGTCAGCCAGCCTTCATCAGCTCGACACACATGCGCGCCCGCCATTTCTGCCTGTATGTTTTGTCTTCGTTAGCATTTAGGCGCACTCGTTCCATCAAGAATAGGTACCACAGAGCTGTACGTCGGCCACGGCAGCTAACTCCCTAACATAAGGCGGCGCTACATTTTGTCCGTTATAGTGGAACCTCTCTGCGGACTGCAGCAACAGCAACGAGCCATGTATCATTAAGACTTCCTCGGCGATGTTGATTCTAGATTTACGGCGGCGTTCTCAATTTCTTTCCACGGTATTTCGACAACTTCACAAGTTGTAAATTCATTCATATCCACTGTAGATGCCGAGCTACAACTGTGAATTAAATTGACGCGTGACAATCAAGGAGTCACTTTTTGAATTCGATAAAATTTGGTGTACTGTTATTTATTTTCCGAGCTACTGTGGCTCATCACCGGATGAAAGTATTACAGAAACATTTTCTGGACCATGTGCAGCTAGACGACAGTGTCATGATGATGGCGAAAATATTAGAAATTCGGCAGTTAGTTAACGAAATGCGACCCTCTCTCCTGAAAGAAAGTTGTAATAGTATGACGACTATAAATATTCTTTTATCTTATTAAATGCTTATTGCCAGCTTATGGACGTATCTGTAGCTTGCTATTTTCACTTTCATCCGTTATTTATGATTATGAACATTTTATTCCGTAATTAATGCATATCATGTCAGTGTGATGCGGCAATGTGTAACATTTAACATGCTCATACTTTTTGCACTTCTCCTGAAAGAAAGTTGTAATAGTATGACGACTATAAATATTCTTTTATCTTATTAAATGTTTATTGCCAGCTTATGGACGTATCTGTAGCTTGCTATTTTCACTTTCATCCGTTATTTATGATTATGAACATTTTATTCCGTAATTAATGCATATCATGTCAGTGTGATGCGGCAATGTGTAACATTTAACATGCTCATACTTTTTGCACTTAGGTTCAATGTTTGTTTACTGTGAAAGTAAACTTAAATACAGGGTGTTTAGAAATGAATTATACAGAAACAGTCTTTAATTATGAAAAGGGTATTTAACTTAGAGAAATGTTTGTACATCACTGAATGCAGTATATCTTCAAGTTTAATTGCCGCCGATCACTGTTAGTTCCCGACGTTCCCGCTAGGTGGCATGCGCGGAATGAGTTATTCCAACAGCCATCATGGAGTCGTGTAGCAGTCCAGAACGTGCACGGTGTTGTTTATGGTTTCGTGATCGCTAATACAGTTCAGAGACAATTCAGGACTAAACATCGCAAGCCACCAACTCAAAGACAAACCTTTATTAATCGGTACGTGATTTCACCTAAACTGGCTGTGTATCACATAGGATCAGGGTCAGACAGTAGTCTCTGGCGCAGCATTTGAACAATTTCTGCAGTCTTACATTCGTAGTCCAGTTAAATCAACGGGAGGTGACAGAGTGGAATTGAATATGCCCAATTTTACAGTGAGGAAGGTAATACAGAAACGCCTGTCATTCAAACGCTTCAAATTGGAACTGTTAAATTGACAAACAAAAACGAGCTGAGTTTTGTGAAGAAATATTTTATATGACGCGGACTGAAGTTGATTTTCTTATGAAATTGTCTTCAGTGACGAAGCTGCCTTCCATACGTCCGGTAAAGTGAACAAAAATCACGTCACATGATCTAACATGTATGGGACACGCCTAAGGTAAATATTTTTTGCACTGTAAGCTGTATCAAGATTTGCAGGCCTTTCTTTTTTCCCGTGTCAGCTGTAACTGGCGTATAGTATCTGTACTTGCTTGAACATTATGTAATGTCTCAGTTACAGCGGGATGTGGGCACAGAATTTATTTTCCAGCAAGATGATACGTCACCACACTATCATCGTGAAGTTGTCGCGTATCTCCGTAGAAATGTGTCGATCAGAACTGAACGTGATGGAACAATATCACGGCCACCACGATCACCTGATTTAGTCCTAACGGGCTTCTGTGTGTGGGGTTACAATGAAGACAGAGTGTTTGATCTTCCACGTCCGGCAAACGTCGACGAACTATGAAAACGGATAACACAAGCAGCTGGCACAATATATCAACACTTTCTTCATAGGGTATGGCAGAAAACTGATGCAGATGGAACGGAAGATAGTCACACGGAATACTGAACGTCTGTGAATAAAACTAGAAGATATACTGCATTCAGTACTGCATCAAATATTTCTCTAAGTTATTTGTCTTTTTTACAATTAAAGATTACTTTCGTATAACTAACTTATGAACACTCTGTACTTTGTGTGTATGTGTATGTGTGTGTGTGTGTGTGTGTGTGTGTGTGTGTGTGTGTGTGTGTGTGTGTGTGTGTTTTGGACAGCAGTGTATCGAATTCAGACGTACGATCTATCAATATGATCACTGAAGCTTCTTCTTGTTTGACTGTGTAGGACTACGCAGTTTTGCAGCAGAGGAGAACATTTGCAGCACACATTACACGAGAACATTTACGGAAGATCCACCCAGAAACTCACAGAGAGATAATTACTGTCTTGTGCCCAGGTAGCTGCGATGAGCAGAGGGAGCTGTAAAAGTCTTGAACCACCACAGACAGTCTCTCCCATTTATGTAAGTCTGCAGAAGAATATGTAATTAAGGAAACCGTTTCGATAATAAAATTTTGAAATATTCTTATGCCCCCGCTGTACAGTTCCCGCAAATGAGAGCCACTTACTGCAGTCGCTTCTTATTCATTGTTGGAGCCCTCATAAAATTTAGTTAACTGAGCCGCTGGAGCACCAGGCTTAAAGGATAACGAAACGAGCGTTTTTGTTTGTTCTACGGAGAGTAGAATTTATTACGTCAAAACAGGCAGGAGATGAAAGCGCAGGGAAAGGATCCTGCGGAACAACGAAGCTCGATAAGACGCTTACAGAACAGGAAGTACTCGTCGAGCCCAAGGAAGAGCTGCTTGCTGAGAGAGGCATCTAATAAGAGAATAACTGGGAGTCACTACAACCAAAGCCGATAATTAATACGCGACGTATTTCGATTTAATAAAGCTGACGCAGTAATAAATTTAATAAGAAAACGACGCTATTTTTCGGTTCATTTGCTGCTTCTTCATTAGAACCGTGTGCGCCTGTGTTGCTGTTTTAATTTTTGAATTAGCACTGCTGGGACACGTTCTTCCATTTTGCTACAGATACCCATATTGGATTAAATCTTGTCGCATATCTATGCTCTTCCGTTACACTGAAACAAAAGTGACAAACTGTTTTGTTGTCACGCACACTTCTCTGATTACTATCAGTTTCAGAGTGCTATAACTCATAACCCTTGTGAACTGAAAATACATCTTTTTCTCATTTTTTTATGTAGAGCTGAACCACTAGGACAGTTGACTCATTTGGTGTTGCGAAAAGCAGCTCTCTTTGAATAAGAATAAGTGCAAGGTAATACTCATAACTAAGAACCTAATGGTATCCGTTACTAGACGTATCAGTAAAGGTGTGGAGCACGTCACATCGTTAAAGCATTTTATCTGCAACTCTGAGAACCGGTATGAAATGGAACGAACAGGTAAATTCTGTGACAACAAAAACGGATGAAATATTTGTTGCTAAGGTCCTAGGAAAATGTAGTGTACCTGTAGATGGAATTACGTTCCAGGCGCTAATGCGATCACTCCAAGAATTCTGCTGCAGCCTTGTGACGTGGCCGAGAGAGCAGGCATTGAAGGAAATCAGACACGTGGCTGAACAGATATGTATAGCAAACAGTGCCTGTTCTTCAGCACCACAAGCTCCGTAACACATTTAGACACAACTCCGCGACCTTAAGCAACGCCGGCCGCGGTGGCCGTCCGGTTCTGGCGCTGCAGTCCGGAACCGCGGGACGGCTACGGTCGCAGGTTCGAATCCTGCCTCGGGCAGGAACCTTAAGCAACGGCCTGATCATGTCACGAAACGATAGTTGCCCAAATAGATACAAACAGCTCGGCTTGCTTAACCTGTTTACATTTGAAACTGCTGTCTTTATACCCGCTGATGATACCCTCAGCATTAGACGAATCATCAGGCACAGAATCCTACCTTACACCACGGTCTAACACGCGTAAACTGGAATTCGCCAAATACGTAAATGCCGGCCATAAAAGCATGCATTGTTTGATTTAACAGAAATGGTTCAAATGGCTCTGAGCACTATGGGACTCAACTTCTGAGGCCATTAGTACCCTAGACTTAGAACTACTTAAACCTAACTAACCTAAGGACATCACACACAACCATGCCCGAGACAGGATTCGAACCTGCGATCGTAGCGGTCTCGCGGTTCCAGACTGCAGCGCCTAGAACCGCACGGCCACTTCGGCCAGCTTTAACAGAAATGTTCGAGGTAACTTAAGCAGGAATTCTTGGAAGATTTTTTCTGACGATAGCCTATTCGAAGACAACTCTGTAGCCATCATCTTAATTTCACTTACGGATCGTGAAAATAAAATACATGAGATTCTGGTGTTTACGGTTCGCTCGATCCATACATGAATGTAACAGGGCAAAAGTATACACCATCATGCACTATACGGTGACTTGTGGAATATACCGGCTGAACGGGAACCCTAACGACAAAATTTCTGATGTAGTTCAGGGTAATTACTAATTCATTCTAGTTGTTACTCCAGGTACAGGGAGGGGAGGCATGATCCTGCAATGGCGTACTGACTTCAAAATCTCTGAACACGCTACACTCGCCGCTCAACACTGTGCTCCTTCCACTGGAGCGTCTTTTCAGGGTTGCATACGGCCCTGACTTCGTTTTTACAGTGTGAGAATGCATGACCGCATCGAAATGCACAGCTGGAGGAGCTCTTAGCTCTTGGAACGAGACGATATTAGGCGATTTGGCTGGCCTACCCGTTCCCATAACTTAAATCATAGCACGTGTGGGCTACATTGGGGAGACGTATTGCAGCGTGTCCAAATGCACCAACGGCCGTCCAGTAATTGTCAACTGCACTTGGTAGAGAATGTAAATCCTTAACATAAGAACTCGTACCACCCTAACGGGCAGCATTGGAGCACGTATCAGAGCATGTATTGAATCCGTGGTGATCGCATATCCTATTAAGAACCCTTTCCCGCCTTTCGTAATTTTCAGGGGACTATCGTCAATCGTGGTAACTTCTGGGTCATTATTGTTTTCGAATAAAAGTGTAATTTTTGTTCGTCTCATTGCGTATTTTTGCAGTTACCTTGTGTACTATACTGTAGCTGTCTTTCCTTGTATGAGCCAAGTTGGCAATAACATATCATCTGAAAGTTACTATCATCCCTAGGTTCTCACGGAGACTTGTGTAATGTATTAAGATGTATTTATGGAATATCAGAGAAGCCGATCGACTAGAATGGCGCTCAATGAAAACTACGGTTCAGTAGCTTTGGTACAGTCCATAAATAACGCAGTAAATGGTTCAAATGGCTCTTAGCACTATGGGACTTAACTTCTGAGGTAATCAGTCCCCTAGAACTTAGAACTACTTAAACCGAACTAACCTAAGGACAACACACAGATCCATGCCCGAGGCAGGATTCGAACCTGCGACCATAGCGGTTCTGCGGTTCCAGACTGTAGCGCATAGAACCGTTCGGCCACCCTCACCGGTCAAAAATGGCTCTGAGCACTATCGGACTTAACATCCGAGGTCATCAGTCCCGTAAACTTAAAAATACGAAAACCTAACTGACCTAAGGACATCACACACATCCATGCCCGAGGCAGGATTCGAACCTGCGACCGTAGCAGTCGTGCGGTTCCAGACTGTAGCGCCTAGAACCGCTCGGCCACTCTGGCCGGCTAACGCAGTAAATGTTAGGTGTACATGTGGTATTGGTACACAAACTTTTGTGTAACCGAAGTAATTATTTCTGATGCATTGATGTTTACAAGCACAAACATAAAAAAAATCTTCGTAATTATTCTTCTTATTTTGTACTCCATAGAACGTTCATCATCATGTCCAGAAGCAAAAGTTTGCTGCAGACAACCTTGTATGTAGGACAACCACAGCTATGAGTAATCATCTTGGGCGATCGACTGGTGTTGCGCTCTACGAAAGCTACGATTCAGTAGCTTTGGTACAGTCCATAAATGACATAGTATATGGTAGCATTACCGGTAGTACTAGTATCGTTGGTACGCAAAGAAACATAAATGAATGCTTGTGACAGCAATCACAGCTATGAGTAATCATCTTGGGCGTTAATAATCCATTTCAACTGTATTTAATCCTTTATTTTTTCATCACTGCCGGCTTCGTGACACAAAAACTCATATCTTCAGATGATTATATAACTAAGCAAGAGTTTATGAGTAACAGAACATATTTAATGCAAAAAATGGTTCAAATGGCTCTAAGCACTATGGGTCATCAGTCCCCCCCTGAGAACTACTTAAACCTTACTAACCTACGGACATCACACACATCCATGCCCGAGGCAGGATTCGAACCTGTGACCGTAGCAGCACCGCCGTTCCGGATTGAAGTGCCTAGAACCGCTCGGCCACAGCGGCCGGCATATTTAATGCAGGGTGGTAGGAAATTCCCATTACAAACTACGAGGACTTGTGGAAGGGAGTGAGTAGACAATGTTTTAAACTGGGACCCATATCCGTAAACGTACCGCTTCCGTGCTAAAACCATTATAAAACATATTGGCAACGCGACCATTTCTACAGTTAATTGATTAGGCGTGACGCAGTACATCACCTGTTTTACAGTTCCATTCATTAATAGCCAAAGAAATTGCTCGTGTACTCGTTGACGGATTTTCTTCAACGTGATGTCGTACGGCCTCTTCCAATTGGGGCGCACGGCGTCTTCTTGGAGCATCGCAAGACGGTGAATGTAGCCTTTCTCGAAGTCGTTGCGTAATTGTAGCGAAACGGGAATGCGATGGAATCACACGTTGTGGAGAAAGATCTTTATAAAGGCGGCGAGCAGCTCTTCCATGATCAAGCTTCGCCATGCGGAAGAATCATGTCTGTCTAATGTGCACACGTGTACTCAGCCATGTTCTCTAACACGCGTGAACAAGGTTTGAACCCGGTCAGAGAGGTAGGGTAGACGTCAAATGACATCAGCCTATCCGAAATAAGTACCGCACACTATGACTATACTGTTGCATACCTGCAAGGCAAACATGATTTCAAACGGCTGTAGCAAGGAAACGATACGTTTCCAAACATAGGTTCCAATTTAAAATATTGCGTACTTGCTCCCCTCTACAAGGCCTTGAAGTTGGTAACTGGAATTTCCGAACACATTGTATAAGTTGTACGAAATACTGAATTTTATGTTTTGCGCTTTTTTTCTTTCGTTAGGGTGGCAGGAAATTTCTGGTATGGACTATGGGGCCAAATTGCTGAGATCATCGGTCCTTAGGCTTACGCAATACTTAAACTAACTTACTCTAAAGACAACACCCACAGCCATGCTCTGACGGGGAAAGCCGCGCAAACCGTGACTAGGCTACCCCGCGCGGAGGGGGGCGTTGTACAGTGCATAAAGACTTCATTTTTCTTAGACTTTTACTGCAACACCGCTCTGTTCCAGGTTACAAGTCAACAATTATTGAAAAAACCGGAATTAAACATTATCATTTTTTCTGTAAATACTGCTCACTTTCAAAGAACAGACGAAAGGATAACTATGCAGAGTAAAAAATTCTGTAGGTTGCGGGACTGTATCCTTAGTTTCCAGTTTGTTCACCGCTTCCGGTTTCTAGGAGAACCTAATATGGCACCGATAGCAGGCAAAGGGATCAAAATGACATAATGCTCGATAGGTATGCAACACACTTCGCATACAGATAATGCGGTTACGATCTTGAATGACCAAGGTTACTGAGAAAACTATCCTAGTCTATCTTACCGATGTTAGTCTACGACAGTTTTAAGGTCTAGGTCTGAAAGGAACAGGCTGGTTCAGCACCGGTACGGCAACTCCGGGACCAGCGGCTGGGGCAGGGCGTTCTGCAGAGCAACCCAGCCAGCGGTGACGTCAGCGGCTGACAAATGGCCGCTCGCCGTGTTTACCTGCGGCCCCATACCGTGCAGGGCCGGTCTGGGCGCCGGCGGATGTGGTCGTTAGCGCCGCCCCGACCACCAGACATACTGCCCGCTTCGCGCTTGCGCTGTGAGGTGAAGGTCGACTCGGGAATGGCCGGCTCCAATCCTGGAGGAGGAAAATATCTGGTGGCTCGGCTCTGAGCACTGTGGGACTCAACTTCTGAGGTCATCAGTCCCCTAGAACTTAGAACTACTTAAACCTAACTAAGGACGTCACACACATCCATGCCCGAGGCAGGATTCGAACCTGCGACCGTAGCGGTCTCGCAGTTCCAGACTGTAGCGCCTAGAACCGGACGGCCACTCCGGCCGGCAATATCTGGTGGCGGTGGAAGGAGATGAGTAGACTGTGCATATGGCCCAGCTTAAACCTGCAATTTTACCGTTTACAGCACTGCTTGATTTCCGACCTTGCTGAGATGAAAAATTAGAGAAACTGGTACCAAGTAAAATTAACAATAAATAGCCTATCACTCATTGCGGACATGCCCAAGGAATAGTTCAGCCAAATTTCAGAAAGATCTATTTACTAATGTGCTCGCAGTCCCTTCTGTCGACTTTTTGTATTTTAGGTTATTCATTAGTTATTGCAGAAAACGTGACCAAATACAAACGGCAAAAGTAAATCTTTGTTTCAAACGTCCGCCATTTCATTATTTTCTCACATTTCGGAAAACTGTGCTATTATTGATTAAGAAAACAGTTTTTGTGATTTCAGATAAGATTTACATACTGTAGAACTTCCTTCTTGGCCACGCCTCATTTTGGACAAAGCAACTTTACCTTTTGGAATGGGGTTCTTAATGATAATTGAATTTCTTTGAGAAAATTATAAAATGTCCCCGAATCGATAAATAATGCGCAAAAACATTTGCGTTGATTGCTCCATTAATTTTTCAAAAAAAAATTGTAAATAGCTTATTTAACAGGCTGACTGAAGACAATGGAAACTTAAGCATTTTTTTCTCGCTCTCTATATGCAATTACAACCAGAAGAATGCCTCTGCCATACACTTCACATTGATTTGCGGAGTATGTACACTGATGACCATGAAGATCAGAGAGATTAGGGCTTATAGACAGTCGTGTTTCCCTCGCTCTATTAGCGGTTGGAGCACAAAAGGAAAAGACAACTAGTGGTACAGCGTACCCGTGGCTTGCGGAGTATGGATGTGGATGAACCGAAACATTGTGATTATCGGCTTAGTTGCAGCGATTTTGTGTTCCACGAATTCGACAAATCCTCAGTACGTTTGCGGAAGTAGGTGTCACCAGATGTTTACGAACAGGTCCCTCGATTCACGTAAATTATGGACAGGTGTATATGCGACTACAGTCTTTCTCGGCGTATTCCACTGATGAATTCTTCTCGGATTATCAGCCGAGTGATGGCGTGGTCTTGTCGCAACGTTTCAATGAGTTTCGTACCTATCATCTTCTGGTGAAGTCAGTTCACTAGAATATGATGGGTACGAAACTCATTGAAACGTTGCGACAAGACGACGCCATCACTCGGCTGATACTCCGAGAAGAATTCATCTATGGGCAGGTGGTCAGTGGGCGTGGAGCTGGAGTCCGATGCCGTCCCACATGCGGTCCAACGTGGTCATATCAGACGGATTTAGTGGCCAACACGTCAACGTGGGTTTAGAATCATGCATTTCAAACCTCTGTAGCACTGTTTAGACCTATTGACACAGAAAGTTATCCTGCTGGAAAAAGCCATGGCCGTCAGGGAAGACATGAAATATCAAGAGTTTCGGGCAGTCCGATCTAACTGTACAATCATGAACATCTGTTTCATACCGAAGCTGAAGTTATTTAGATCACTTCCCGACATCTGACAAGGAATTATACTTTCTGTTTGAAATATCCCTTGAGCCCAACTTTGAATATGCAGAGTATTATTTCGTCAGACGCATACAAATTGAGGATTTTAGTAATATACGATCCACCGCTGTGCTTTTGTCAAGAATAAGAAAAGTTTCACATTATCTTAAGGTGAAATCTTCGGAAGTGCAGTATCAGCAACAAGTAGCATTTGTAAGAGGAAGCCGGCCAGAGTGGTCGAGCGGTTAAAGGCGCTACAGTCTGGAACCGCACGACCGCTACGGTCGCAGGTTCGAATCCTGCCTCGGGCATGGATGTGTGTGATGTCCTTAGGTTAGTTAGGTTTAAGTAGTTCTAAGTTCTAGGGGACTTATGACCACAGCAGTTGAGTCCCATAGTGCTCAGAGCCATTTGAACCATTTTTTTGTAAGAGGATTTACCTGTTTCGTAATGTACGTATTAGCTTCTGTTAAGTAACTGACAAACATTTATATTCATGTTTCTACCAGTTTTTATTACTGCAATATGTAATCATTTTAACATACACTTTCTGGACAAAACTTCGAGAATCTCTCTGAGGTGGGCGTATATTTGTGGGTTGCGACGAAATAACTACCAACCCCCGTTCTTACGTGATTGCTAATCCTTGTTGTATTTCCGACTAGTTTGGAAACTTTTTTATAAATAACACTGCAGATGTAATCTAAAGTATCAGAAAAACTGTGATTGCTTTTAATCGGCGACGGATGGCTGCACACTTTTATAAGGAAAACAGACGGCACATTAGATACGACAGCCACCTTGTTGCTAGTGCTTCGTGGACCTCCTGCTGTACTAACCGCGGCACACGCGACAGATGTACCAGCTGCTGGCGCCGCTAGAGCAGGGAGCTAGCGCCGAGGCAGACGTGTTGCCCGTCCGACATCCGCCACGCTCCGCTGGCGGTGGGTGAGGAACCGCTGGCTGCGGCGGAAACGTCCGCTCACCCGCCACCCATCTCTCACGCCGGCTCCCTCTGGGCTGGCCAGCTCGCTGACCGCACGAAATATGCAGACAACAGGAAGGCGTCACAGCAGACGGCACACGAGCCGCCTCCCTGCCCGTGTCTGTCCGTTGTGGCAGCCAAGCATACGGAAGGAACTGAGCTGCGTTAACTCTCAGCTCTGCGGCCAAAGTACACTCGCCTATTAAAACTCCAACACCATGAAAGCTGCGTGCAACAACTGTCCAAGAGATGCAGTATATGCTTGTATTCACAGATGATTAGCACTTCATAGTAATGAAGGAATGAGTAACACATCTACGAGAGGCGTTCTACACTACCGGCCATTGAAATTGCTGCACCAAGAAGAAATGCAGATGATAAACGGGTATTCATTGGACAAATATATATTATACTAGAACTGACATGTGACTACATTTTAACGCAATTTGAGTGCATAGATCCTGGTACCCAGAACAACCACCTCTAGCCGTAATAACGGCCTTGATACGCCTGGGCATTGAGTGCTTGGATGGCGTGTACAGGTACAGCTGTCCATGCAGCTTCAACACGATACCACAGGTCATCAAGAGTAGTGACTGGCGTAGTGTGACGAGCCAGTTGCTCGGCCACCATTGACCAGACGTTTTCAGTTGGTGAGAGATCTGGAGAATGTGCTGGCAGGGCAGCAGTCGAACAGTTTCTGTAACCAGAAAGGCCCGTACAGGATCTGCAACATGCGGTCGTGCAATATCCTGCTGAAATATAGGGTTTAGCAGGGATCGAATGAAGGGTATAGCCACAGGTCGTTACACATCTGAAATATAACGTCCACTGTTCAAAGTGCCGTCTATGCGAACGAGAGGGGATCGAGACGTGTAACCAACGGCACCCCATACCATCACGCCGGGTGATACGCCAGTATGGCGATGACGAATACACGCTTCCAATGTGCGTTCACCGCGATGTCGCCAAACACGGATGCGACCATCATGATGCTGTAAACAGAACCTGGATTAATCCGAAAAAATGACGTTTTGCCGTTCGTGCACCCAGGTTCGTCATTGAGTACACCACCGCAGGCGTTCCTGTCTGTGATGCAGTGTCAAGGGTAACCGCAGCCATGGTCTACGAGCTGATAGTCCAGGCTGCTGCAAACGTCGTCGAACTGTTCGTGCAGATGGTTGTTTTGCGAATGTCCCCATCTGTTGACTCAGGGATCGAGACGTGGCTGCACGATCCCTTACAGCCATGCGGATAAGATGCCTGTCATCTTGACTGCTAGTGATACGAGGCCGTTGGGATCCAGCATGGCATTCCGTATTACCCTCGTGAACCCACCGATTCCATATTCTGCTAACAGTCATTGGATCTCGACCAACGCGAGCATCAATGTCGCGATACGATTAACCGCAATCGCGATAGGCTCTAATCCGACCTTTATCAAAGTCGGAAACGTTATGGTACGCATTTCTCCTTCTTACACGAGGCATCACAATAACGTTTCACCTGGCAACGTCGGTCAACTGCTGTTTGTGTATGAGAAATCGGTTGGAAACTTTGCTCATGTCATCACGCAGTAGGTGTGGCCACCGGCGCCAACCTTGTGTGAATGCTCTGAAAACCTAATCATTTGCATATCACAGCATCATCTTCCTGTCGGTTAAATTTCGCGTCTGTAGCATGTCATCTTCGTGGTGTAGCAACTTTAATGGCCAGTATTGTATAAGTAATTTCGGATGAAAAAAATGCGTAATTTTTTGGGGGCCATTTTATAATTCCTGATTCAGCCCCTCTTGTTTCACGAAGTTCCTATAGGTTGTGGCACTAGACGTCTTCAATATGGCGTCTGTAACTGACGTGCGTTCCAAGCAGTGAGCTGACACTGAGTTTCTTTTCGTGGAAAACCAGAACATCACAGATATTCATAGACGCTTGCAGAATGTCTACGGAGATTTTTCACTGTACAAAAGCACGGTTAGTCGCTAGTCGCCACGTCTATCTTCATCGCAGCAAGGTCGCACAAACTTGTCCCATCTCCCGCGTGCCGGCCGGGCGCACACAGCTGTGAATCCTGCAATGAATTTGGTGTAACGCAATCTTCAATAAAAGTAAACTGATTTCAGAAAAAAAAATGTGTTGCGTTTCTTATTGAACGCCCTCGCACATTCTGTACACGGGCAGTCACCAACAACGTGACCCATTTTATTTCGCGAATCGTTCAGAACTCCGAAAAGAGGTTTTCAGTATATTATTTTATTGTATTGGATGTTAACCGGGGGCCTAGAAACGACGGAGAGGCTCCGTCCCCACGACGACTACCGCAGTCCACTTCACCCCTCCGCCGCCCCACAGCGAACCCAGGGTGGCTGTGCGGTTCGGCCCCCCGTGGAGCACCTCAGGGAACGTCTCACACCAGACGAGTGTAACCCCTATGTTTGCGTGGTACAATAATGGTGGTGCACGCGCACGTGGAGAACTTGTTTGCGCAGCAATCGCCGACATAGTGTAGCTGAGGCGGAATAAAGGGAACCAGCCCGCATTCGCCGAGGCAGATGGAAAACCGCCTAAAACCATCCACAGACTGTCCGGCTCACCGGACCTCGACACAAGTCCCGCCCGGAAAGCCGTGAGTTAGACCGCACGGCCAACCCGGCGGGCTCAGTTTATGATAGTACGCTGAACGGCATGTTTAATTCACTTTAATCTTGTATCAGTCGAGATACTGTAGCAACTAGAGTTTTTTTTTACATACAACAATGTTATTTTTTTAACAGCCAGGTGATAGTCGGCAAGTTCAACAGCAGCCATTACATTTTTCACGTGATAAAGTCGGTGGCTGTGCCCTAATTTTAAGCCTCTTTGACATGTTTCAACAAGATAACGCAAGATCGCTTGCTGACCGCGCTGTAGTGACCTGTCTCTGTATCCAATGCTTAGCTGAGTGGTAAAGTGCTTGCCTACCATGCAGCGGGCCCGGGTTCGATTCCTGGTCGGGTTGGAGATTTTCTCCTCTCATGGATTGGGTGTTGTGTAGTCCTAATGTGGCAGCGACTGAAATAAGACATTTACTCGTCGGCCGAACTTCCCCGGACGGGGCCTCCCGGCCAACAATGTCACACGATCATTTCATTTCTGTATAGAAGTTATTGTACTGTGTCGGCCTCGGTGGCCGAGCGGTTCTAGGCGTTTGTCTGGAACCAAGCGACTGATACTGTCGCAGGTTCGAATCCTACCTCGGACATGGATGTGTGTGATGTCCTTAGGTTAGTTAGGTTTAAGTAGTTCATTGTTTTAGAGGACTGATGACCTCAGATGTCAAGTCCCATAGTGCCCAGAACCTTTTGAACCATTTTTTGTTGTACTGTTTTCACGGCCAGCGCGTCGTCTAGGTGTCTCACCCGCTGAAAACATCTGATAATGCATTTCTGAAAGGCTGTCACACTCGCCAACAGTTCGACTAATGGACTCTGGCATGGAATGTAGAGCCCGTCTGTCATTCTGACACGATGCCCCTACCCTTATGTCACCCAAACTCAGTTCGACTCGATAGCCATCCGAGATAGTACCATCGCTAGTGACGAAGATGGCAGCTCTGTGTAATAAATTTCGCACCATGTAAACTGCCAAAACAACTACAAATAAAATCTTCTTCAAACTATTTTGTACAGGCATAGCAAGTTCAAATTTTATATTTGCTATTTTCTGTTGTTGCAATATTAATTTATATCGGTGAATTTCATGACTATTTTGCTTTCTATGTCCTATACGAAGCGTAAGGAGAGTAATCAGTGTTTCCAAATTTCACTTGAGAGTTTTCGAGATGCATAGCGTGGCACTTGAAACTGAAGAAGGATATGCTTTTATATAAGCGGAAATCATTCGTCTATGTTCTTTGATATTAATTATACTCCGCCCGCCCAAAAAGTTCCGAGAGTGATTTTATTCCGGACGTACAAGCGCAGTAACTGCGGTGGCAGCTTGAATTGTCATCTCGAAGAAACAACGGTGCGTCCGACTAGCCAATTGTGAGCAGGCAATGTTAATAGTGCACGTGCGGCCGTAATCAGCGTCGTTGTGTCAGAAAAGGCAATGGGCCAACATTCCTAAATCAAATATTGAAGTAATTCTTGGTAATGTTTGGAAGAAGAGAAAATAGTGCGTAAACTTTCTCCCTCGCACCTTTATTCCCAACTAAGAGCAACCACGTGTAGAGGCTTGCCGCCACTTAAGTGTAATGCAAAATTGTTTTCTGGAAAATATCATTGTTATCAAGACGATCCTACTGTAAAACGGTAAAGCGCAGAAATCCATATGAAGGGTCAACGCTTTAATGACGTAACCGACAGTGAAGCGCGAATTGAACAGTACCACCAAGAAGGACCCCTCTAACAGTTTCACGAGACGGTATAAACACTCTGTGCATTATATGTAAGAGGGAGGAGACTATGTAGAATACATGAAACATTAAAACCGCACTCTTAAGTTTTATCTGTTTTGTATTACGCCAGTCTCGAAACATTTTGGACTGACTGGGTAGACACAGATTAATGTGTGAAAACCACTTAAGTTTCCTGTGATCATGCATACTCCGAGTAGGCCTTGATGTACTTTAGAGATGTCCTACGTTGCAGAAATACGATTGTTGTATAACGAAAATTTCTTAGTAATTGTGCAAATCATTAAACGAAACATTGAGTGTTTCTTGTGTTTGAAATTAAAAATATGTGATTACTTGATTGTAGTGAGGATAGAAGGTTTTAAGATTAAATGGAAGCTTGTAATGGACTGGGAACTTTAACGCATAGCCTCTTGAGAAATCGCGAGCTTCTCCTATCTGTCTTTTAATTAAGCATATGATATCGTTATGTAACTTTGCGTTTCAGATTTTTTTGGAATATCCAAGTTTCTGGACTTTGTGTTGTACACCTCGTGCCTTTAATCGTTTACAGTACTGTCAGCAGAATGTCCAGTTTCAAACAAATGGGTGGCTTCTGCTGATTTATTTTTGCAAACTCGTAACCATTAAAAGAAAATATTTGTTTTACGTTGGAGATAAAAACATAGGCAAGTACTATTGCAACTATAATCATTCGAGTAGCATATAAAATGAAAATATTTCCCCGATTGCATGGTGTTTTTCTTTTTCTTTTTTTTTCCTGCGACAAGACTGATAATTAGAGCGGTTGGGACCTCCTTCAAATTTTTCTGCTTCTCACCAAAAAAAAAATCGAGAGCTCCTATGTGTGTGTAAAAAGAACGAGAGAGCGATACGGCAATGGCAGGAATGAACGGAAGGGCGGGAAATACGAGAATAAAAGAAATAGCCCGGCAGAGGAATTGGTTTGGCCCCGCTCCCCGTGACCCTGCGGCTAGGGCAGCCCGTTTATCTGGCGTGGCGCCCCTGCACGCCGCTGTGTAGGCAGCCCGTCACGGCCGCCTGTCATGCAGGATGCGGTTCCGCCCGGCTGCGCTGATTAAACCCGCGCTCCGCTCGCCGGAGCGGCTGTTAGTTACTCGCGAGTTTCGCTGCACATTTAGGTCGCTTCATTTTCCCACCTAACCTTCGTTTTGCGTGTAGTATTAAAAAATATCACATACGCAATCAAGCGACACTAAAGAGTTCAGATTTTTCGGTTACGTGCATGTTAACCTGCGTCTATCCAGGTAACACGGCCAAAAATTGCTGTCGCAGGCTCCTTTCGACAAGAAATTCGTTTTACATAGAAAATTAAATAGATTTCCGATGGCTGCGTCAAGTACACTCCTACAGCAGTTTGGGACTGACACATTCTCACGTAAGAGATGGAGATGATGGAATACAACGCAATTGGACCTTACATTAACGTTGGCCCGTGGCTACAAATGCAAAGATTTTGGGCTGAATCGTCACTTGGTCCTAGGAATTCTTATGTCTCCTACTGTGTATTTCATTACTGGCAGTTAAAAAAAAGGGAAAAGGGAAAAGAACGCAAAGGTAGGTCAGTTCAAAGATCTGAGGAAGATCTTTCTTCGATAGAATTATGGCTAGTAACGCAGTGCGGTATTTAAACCAGTTTTCAGGTCGAGGGTAGATTTACGTTACATTTCATCAAGTTCTTCAACCTACTCTGTCATTATAGTTATCACAGAGCGTACCATCGTAAAATCCGGTACTTATTTCACCATTTCGCAGGGATACAGAGTATCAGTGTGAATATTTTTGTTGTGATAAGGGCGAGAAAAATTATAGTAGATCAATAGTCTGGCTGACATTCTTCTATTAGGTTGTACAGGTTAACACAGACACATGACATAAAAGTTGCTGATTTTAATCCTTTGATTGCTGTGGACGAGTTAAATCACGACTCCCCAAGTGCTGTGGATGTGGTTAAATGCAGTCTCTGTTTTTTCTTTAAGCGCTCCTCATATGTTTACATCTCCTCTCTCACCGACCCCCACAGTGCTGCGGACAAACTACAGTGAACAGGATAGCTTCGAGTATTTATCATAAAACATATATCCCTCCTTGCGTGATATCTTTTGCAAGAACCTCGTTTCAATACCTTGAACCCTTATGACATATGACGACTGTTATGGCCATATTATTCCTGATGTACAGGGAAGGAATTTGGCTCGCCACGTGTTACTGTCCGTTTGATATTAAAACCAATAACTCGACAATGAAGGGAAATACCGCTCTGCTGTCAATTTTAAATAAAATTTCGATGTCTTATCTACATCTCATACATAGAAATATATGAGCTAAATTCAACCGTGTACAAAGTCTATGCAGTGCATTTTTATCTCTGCAAACACTTTAAAATTTTGCACACTGCTTTACTTAGTTTGATAATGCGCAGTAACTACGACGAATAACAAAAAGAATTTCAT
The DNA here is from genome assembly GCF_023864275.1 of Schistocerca cancellata. Classification (NCBI taxonomy): domain Eukaryota; kingdom Metazoa; phylum Arthropoda; class Insecta; order Orthoptera; family Acrididae; genus Schistocerca; species Schistocerca cancellata. The sequence goes on along the minus strand of NC_064634.1, from coordinate 346,939,873 downwards.
TTCTTTATCGAGCGAAGATATTAGACTGTATACTTTGCAAACATCAAATTTTTTCACCGATTAGTTTTCTTGAAATCGGATGCTAAGTATTTCATAACGGCCGGATCACCGTCTATGAACACAAGTAACAGCCTCAGGTAGGCAGTACAGAGACAACACAGCCAGGCTCAGCAGGGAATGCAAGAGGACCTCTGTAGCAGTCAAATGGTTCAGAAATCCACTGCTTTTTTGCGGTACCTTATGTATACTTCCATCGTGTTGTAATTTTAGCCCCCAGCAGTGTGTGTATCTTTCACTGTGTCTGAATGCCACGTGTGATCACTAAAGACTCATGGAAAACAAAAGTCTGCTTTCCAAATTTTCAGTAGAGGATGGTCGGATTCGAATCGATATCTTAGTCTATATATCGATTCATTCGTTCCTTGCAGTTCTGGAAACGTGTGGAACGTCGTTAATCACGAGGTTGCAATGGAGTTTCAGCATTCATGCCTTGCATTGCAGCAGCAGGAAACTACTCGCCCTCTGCCGCTGAGTAGCACGATTTTGGTGAAGCTTGTAACAAAATACGAGCAAAATTAAGGGTTCAATTTTTTTTTCTTATATCTATTATTTACATTCCTCAGCAATTGGGGAGGGGGGCGGAAGGAGAACAGGCTCGATGCAAGTGTTTTCATTCATCAATCTTTGAAGAAAAGCATCAAAAATATGTAAAAAGCATACATAGATGGAAATAAAAATTCGTACTTCAGTTTCGATGATTTGGTGGTGTGTGTGATCCTGGGACTAGTAACATTTTCTAACTGCGGGATTTGGGCACACCTGGGATTAGAGAGAAAAGTGATATCGTTTTGATAAAGGTCAAGAGAAATGATGTAGGTTTACTGTAGCATGGAAAAGATGCTTTTGAGCCTTCAATTGGAGTGCGAGAGATAAAGTAGATTGCAGGTGATAAGAATGGTTTCGTGGGATGAAATGTTCCGCAATTCGGGATATGTGTCTTTCGCGGGCCGTGCTACTAACGACAGCTAACCATGCGCGACTCACTACCCGTCTTCACATTATTACTTCCGCCGGTATCTCTCTCCTGCACAACTTGCTGGACCAGCATTCCTGTAATAAAGGATATTGCGGAGAAATGGCTGAATAACAGTCCAGTGATTCTTTCCAGAAGGTGACTCTCAGTCTGCGAAGGGATGTGTGCTGTTCTGTGGGATCTTGGAAGATTAAAAAGTGTGTACCTGGCCGGGAAAGCTTCTGCACGTTCTGCTGTTAAGTGAAAGATTTCTTACAGTTTTCAGAAAAAAAGAGCACTACAGATTACCCTTGAAAAGGGTTAATACTCAGCTTCCCTCCCTACCCTCCCACAGATTTTTATTTTATTTTATTTTATTGCCAGTCTTTTCAATAATTTGATGCGCCCGACACGAATTTCAGTTCTGAGCCAACCTCTCGAAGTTGCACTTGAACCTTACAACGTCAATTATTTGTTGGCTGCGTTCCTATCTCTTTCTTTTATAGTTTTTAAACCCTACAGTTCCCTCAAGTACGATGGAAGTTATGTGTTGATTTGTTAACACATGTCTTCTCTTCGCCGGTTTTACAGAGAACCACCTCATTCTTTAGCGGCCCAACTACTTTTCAACGCCCTTCCATAGAACCACAGCCAACGGCCTTGCCACCGTGGTAACACCGGTTCCCGTCAGTTAGCACTTGGATGGTTCACCGTCCGGATCTGCCGAGTTCTGTAGGCAAATGGGGTGCACTCAGCCCTCGTGATGCCAAATGGTTCAAATGGCTCTGAGCACTATGGGACTGAGCAGCTGTGGTCATCAGTCCCCTAAAACTTAGAACTACTTAAACCTAACTAACCTTAGGACATCACACACATCCATGCCCGAGGCAGGATTCGAACCTGCGACCGTAGCAGTCGCGCGGTTCCGGACTGCGCGCCTAGATTGTGATGCCAATTGACGAGCTACTTGGTTGAGAAATAGCGGCACAGATCACGAAAACTGACAACGACCAGGAGAGTGGTGTGTTTGCCTTATGTCTCTCCATATTCGCATCCTGTGACACTTAATGGCTGTGAGGGTGGCACAGCGACCGATCGGTACCGTTGGGCCTTCAAGGCCCGTTCGGACGATGTTTGTTTGTTTTGTCTATAGTACCACATCTGGAACAGTTTGATTCTCTTCTTTCCCGGCATTCCCACAGTCCATGGCTGATCTCCACACACTGCCGTGTTCCAAACGTATCAGGGAGTACTTAAAAGTAACGACCGTGAATTTTTTATGTGAACTCTCTTAAAGGCCTTTAAATAAAACAAACATTAGTAACATTCTACGTCTTTATTCATCATGCCTACATATTTACAGCGCTCTGCCGCTAAATGGTTCGAGAGGGCTCGGAACCGTAGCGACTTGTAAAGTACCTACGTCGGTACCTGTGATAGAGCGTGTTCTGAAACAGTTCCGAATTCGAAGAGTTCTTCCACACATGGAGCACGGCCTTCTTCAGATGACAATGCCGGAACACACACGAGCGCTACGACATCTGCAACAATCCGATGCTCTGGGTTCACTGTCATCGATCATCCTCCATACAGCTCCACTTGGGTCTATCCGATTTTCGTCTGTTTACTGAACTTCTAACACACCTCCAAGGACTTAATTTTGATGTTGATGAAGCGATTAAGCAGAGGTGAGCTTGTGCCTCCGTCATGGTTTCTACAGCGTGACTATGTTGAGAAATAAATAGGTAGACATGAAGTATGAAGATGTGCAATGTTAATACAGTTTCTTTTATTTAAAAAGCTTTCAGAGTTTTCACATAAAAAATTTCAGGACGCCCTCGTGCATTTGCAAACAATTTTTTCCTCAAATTAATGCCAATGTTTGATAATATTAGACAGGCTTTGGCCAGGAATACCATCTTTGTTTCTTATAGTCGGCTTTTTATGTCCTTGTTTCCTCCGTCATGTGTTGCTTTGCTTTCAAGGCATCAGAATTCAATCACTTCGTCATTTTGTAGTCCCAAATTTTGATATTAATTTTATAACAAATTTCGTTTCTCCCGCCACTCATTACTTCCGTCTTTCTTCGGTTTTAGTGTCAATCCAAAACGTGTGTTTGTTAGACCGTTCATTTCACTCAAAAGATCCCGCAATTCTTCATCCGTTTCACAGAAGAAAGCAATACCGTCAGTGAATTTTATCGCTGGTATCCTTTGACCCTCTGTTTTAATCCGACTCCTGAACCCTGACCGGTTGACTTTTCTATAGATCTCGCATTTACACTAATGAGCCAAAACATTTTACCACCTGCTTAAAAGCTTGTTTGTCCATTTTTATAAAGAAATACATCACTGATTCTGTGTTTCAGGGATCCGACAGTTTGTTGGTAGGTTTGTGGAGGTACGTGTGTGCAACACAGGCCACGTAATTCGCGTAAATAACGGGCCGCTGACTTGCGTACGTGGTGATAGCGCCCAATAGTGATCGAGATGGGTTCCGTAGGATTTATATCAGGCGAATTTGATCGCCGAGATATCAACGTGAGTTCACTACAGTACTCCTTAAACCACCGTAGCATGGTTCTGGCTCCGAGATACGGACAATTATATTGCTGAGATGACGTCGCCGTCGGGGAAGACATCAAGCATGGAGGGATGCGGGTGACTCGCACTTGTCAGCGTGTCTTCGATTACTACCAAATGTCCCACGCAAGAACAGGTAAACATCTCTCGTAGCATAATACTGCTCCCACAAGCCTGCATCCGTGGTACGCTTTACCTTTGAAGCCGCCGCTCACCTCGATGACGACGTTTGTGAAGACGACCATCGACCTATATAGCAAAAGTGTGATTCTCTCGAAGAGCCGACACATGTGTCACTGATCGACGGTCGAATTCCGTTGGTCACATTTCCACTGCGATCGTAATTCACGATGTCGTTGGGGTAACATGTGATCACGTGGGGATGGTATGCTGCGAAGCTCCATGTTCAATAATGTACGATGAACGGTATACTCCGAAACATTTGTGCGAGCACCAGCATTCTGCTCTTTCGGCAGAGATGCTGCAAACCAATATGTATTTTACTTTACACAGCAGACAAGCCTCCGAACTCCACGTTCTGTAAAGAGTCGTGGACGTCCAACTACACTACTGGCCGTTAAAATTGCAACACCACGAAGATGACGTGCTTCAGACGCGAAATTTAACCAACAGGAAGAAGATGCTGTGATATGCAAATGATTAGCTTTTCAGAGCATTCACACAAGATTGGCACCGGTGGCGACACCTACAACGTGCTGACATGAGGAAAGTTTCCAACCGATTTCTCATACACAAACAGCAGTTGACCGCCGTTGCCTGGTGAAACGTTGTTGTGATGCCTAGTGTAAGGACGAGAAATGCGTACCACCATATTTCCGACTTTGATAAAGGTCGGATTGTAGCCTATCGCGATTGCGGTTTATCGTATCGTAACATTGCTGCTCGGGTTGGCCGAGATCCAATGACTGTTAGCACAATATGGAATCGGTGGGTTCAGGAGGATAATACTGAACGCCGTGCTGGCTCCCAGCGGCCTCGTATCACTAGCAGTCGAGATGACAGGCATCTTATCCGCATGGCTGTAAGGGATCGTGCAGCCACACTCGATCCCTGAGTCAACAGATGGGGACGTTTGCAAGACAACAACCATCTGCACGAACAGTTCGACGACGTTTGCAGCACCATGGACTATCAGCTCGGAGACCATGGCTGCGGTTACCCTTGACGTTTCATCACAGACAGGAGCGCCTGCGATGGTGTACTCAACGACGAACCTGGGTGCACGAATGGCAAAACATCATTTTTTTTCGGATGAATCCAGGTTCTGTTTACAGCATCATGATGGTCGCATCCGTGTTTGGCGACATCGCAGTGAACGCACATTGGAAGTGTGTATTTGTCATCGCTATACTGGCGTATCACCCGGCGTAATGGTATGGGGTGCCATTGGTTACATGTCTCGGTCACCTCTCGTTCACATTGACGGCACTTTGAACAGTGGACTACATTTCAGATGTGTTACGACCCGTGGCTCTACCCTTCATTCGATCCCTGCGGAACTCTACATTTCAGCAGGATAATGCACGACCGCATGTTGCAGGTCCTGTACGGGCCTTTCTGGATACAGAAAATGTTCGACTGCTGCCCTGGCCAGCGCATTCTTCAGATCTCTCACCAATTGAAAACGTCCGGTCAATGGTGGCCGCGCAGCTGGCTCATCACAATACGCCAGTCACTATTCTTGATGTTGAGTACCATAGTGCTCAGAGCCACTATTCTTGATGAACTGTGGTATCGTGTTGAAGCTGCGTGGGCAGTTGTACCTGTAAACGCCATCCAAGCTCTGTTTGAGGCAATACCCAGGCATATCAAGACCGTTATTACGGCCAGAGGTGGTTGTTCTGGGTACTGATTTCTCAGGATCTATGTACCAAAATTGCGTGAAAATGTAATCACATGCCAGTTCTAGTATAATATATTTGTCGAATGAATACCCGTTTATCATCTGCATTTCTTCTTGGTGTAGCAATTTTAGTGGCCAGTGGTGTATTTAGCGGCTGGCGGTAGTTTCACTGTTGTATACCGCTTTGCGTAGATGCTCACGACAATAGAATGTGAACATTCGAGCAGCTTCGCCGTTTTCGAGATACTCGTTCACAGAATCTGCGTAATCATATTCTGCTATTTGTCAAAATCGCTTATCTCAATGTGATTTCCCCAACTGCAGTCCATATCTTCGCTAGTGTGATTCTATGCTCCGCTTACGTACCTCGCTACTGCATCAGGTGCCTTCAGCGCCACCAGACGGCATCCAACGTCGCAGAGTGGAGTGGTCGTAATGTTTTGTCTTATCAGTGTATCTGCCTTTACTATTTTCGGGAGTCTGTCGATGATATTTTTCCTACAGTCTGGTGGTGTGTCTTCAGACTAATAAATTCTACAAAACAAATTGAAAAATATATTGTTTGCCGACGACATTGTAATTGTGTCATAGACAGCAAAGGATCTGGAATAGAAGTTGAACGGAATGGACAGTGTATTGGAAGGAGGATATAAGATGAACATCAACGAAAGCAAAACGAGGATAATGGAATGTAGTCGAATTAAATCAGGTGATGCTGCCGGAATTAGATTAGGAAATGAGACACTTAAAGTAGTAAAGGAGTTTTGCTATTTGGGGAGCAAAATAACTGATGATGGTCGAAGTAGAGAGGATATAAAATGTAGACTGGAAATGGCAAGGAAAGCATTTCTGAAGAAGAGAAATTTGTTAACATCGAGTATAGATGTAATTGTCAGGAAGTCGTTTCTGAAAGTATTTGTATGGAGTGTAGCCATGTATGGAAGTGAAACGTGGACGATAAATAGTTTAGACAATAAGAGAATAGAAACTTTCGAAATGTGGTGCTACAGAAGAATGCTGCAGATTGGATGGGTAGATCACATAACTAATGAGAAGGTATTGAATAAAATTGGAGAGAAGAGAAATTTGTGGCACAGCTTGACTAGAGGAAGGGATCGGTTGGTAGGTCATATTCAGACGCATCAAGGAATCACCAATTTAGTATTGGAGGGCATTGTGGAGGGTAAAAATCGTAGAGGGAGACCAAGAGATGAATACACTAAACAGATTCAGAAGGATGTAGGTTGTAGTAGGTAGTGGGAGATGAAGCAGCTCGCCAGGATAGAGTAGCATGGAGATCTGCATCAAACCAGTCTCAGGACTGAAGACCACAACAACAACAACAACATTGTTTGCCCCCTTCTCCCAATACTAGCGAACCAATAAAGTTCGATAGATTGATCCTTTTTTCTATTATACCTCGTGTTGACCATCCATCATCCGTTGCTATACGTGTGAGCGGAATCTAAAGAACGCTTTACGGTACTCGTTCAAAGTAACAGAAACTCATGTCGAGTAGCCCTTCCGGAAGCGCTCCGAGAGCTGGTCGGGCTGCGCTCGTACGCAGGTGTTGCGGATTATCTGAGAGTGGTAATGCGGCACCGGCGTGCCGTGTGACGGGCGCTAACACAGCCGGCTCTTCGGGCTTAGGCCAGCCAGGGGCACTTCGATTAGGAAATGGCGCCACAAATCATGCGCCAGCTAATGACAGCTGCGATTGTCCCGCGGCGGCCGCGCTTCGTTACGCCGGCCTAATTACAAACTAATCTGCGTTGGCGGCGTCGGCAGCGGTGGCGACCGGGCGCCACCCACGCAACCCGACGTCTGCCCCCGCTGCCAAAGCCCTCTCCGCTTCCTATACACAACTGCTACTCAGCGTCTGTTTCTCTTTTATAAGGAATGATTTCTGTGTAAATAAATGTTACAGTTTTATACACCGTGAAGTGCACTGATTGGCCACACAGCTATGAACCGCGGCTGACAGCTTATTATCGCACCAAAGGTATGTACGACAGCTGCTATTAGATGTTTCCTGGATCCTGCAAGATTTTACACGAAAGTAAGAGTTTCACAGCGACACTTTTATATTCTTGTATTTAGGTACCGTTCGCTACTGGTTTCGGAGTCGCAGCCTTAATTCTGAACCGCTGATCCCGTACAAAAAATGGCTCTGAGCACTATGGGACTTAACATCTGAGATCATCAGTCACCTAGACTTAGAACTACTTAAACCTAACTAACCTAAGGACAGCACACACAATCATGCCCGAGGCAGGATTCGAACCTGCGACCGTAGCAGCAGCGAGGTTCCGGACTGAAGCGCCGAGAACCGCTCGGCCGCAACGGCTGGCGATCCTGTATACATCAGCCAAGCTGTATAGCTGTAACCTGGCATCGAGAATACTCACAGCTAGAGTACTATGAGACAAAACATTATGGCCGCTACCAGTCGAGGTATTGAATGGCGCTAGCAAAACTGTCATAGCTTGACGGATTAGGGCGAATTATACGCGAGAGTTCAGGGTTAGCTCGAACTTCAGGGAATTCTCAGGTCCACGGCCCCTGCAGCGAGACAAGCCCGTTTCTTGTAGGCAGACGCAGCTTACGGCCCAGTGTCTAGATTAACGCGACTAAGGACAGAGCCTACAAAACCTGAGAATCTAACGCGCCATCAAAGGTGCACAGGAAGAGAAAAGTGTTCACAAAAAGTGGAGTGATAGTAACGAGATCAACTTCTGAGAGTGAACAGCAGCGGAGGGACAGCCATACTAGAGCGAAAAGGACTGAAAACCAAGACCCAGGGAACAAAATCTTAAGATGGATCCTTAAGGACCGTCCGTGCGAACTTGTCACCACTATGCCAGAGACACTTCAAATTGACGACAAAAAAACACAAGTCAGAAAAATTTTGGAAAATTTATAGTAGTATTGTAGCACGGGTCAGAACAAAAAAGTCTAGTAAACATGGGCTATCAAAACTACTTCATCTCCTCTGCTGTGAAATACGTATGTTCTACTGAACAAGTGTTCATAGCTCTTAAAGTATGGTCTTTAGAGCCCATGTTTACTAGACACTATTTTTCTTATTTTGATTCGTACTACTTCCTCCCAAAATATGGAAAGCGAGGAGCGAGCAGTAAAGGACGTGTGTTTCACAGTATCGATTATGAAGCAGTGTTCATATCTCTTAAAATATGCTTCTAAGAGCCCACGTTTACTAGACATTTTTTCTTGTTTTGGTCTATGCTACCACCTCTGTCAGTGAAGTTGTTCACCCTGTGTACCAGGTCCAGTCGAGACAACAAAATAGGTGCTTAGGAACTTAGTATAATACAGACATGCAGAGTCATCATTCTCTGAAGCATTACACCCAAAACGGTGTAATGACACCCGAATTACTCAAACCTTTCCCCTAAGAGTTATGAACCAAGCGTGACTTCGTAATTTACTATCCAGATAATATCATGTCTCCGGAGTGACGGCACAGGAATCACAGTATACTACAAAATAAGCATGAAGCATTTTGACGATAATGTAGGCACTGAACAAAGAAATCCATTGACGTAAGTGACTTTGACTAAGGGCACATTGTTAGTGCCCGGCGCCTAGGAACAAGTTTCGCATAAAGGGCTAAGATTGTCGGCTGATTCCGTGGTACTGTCGGGAGCGTGAACATGAGGTTTTCGACGTCAACGCTATATCAAGGAACGAGGAAGTCGATGGTTTGCCCGCCGTGTAAAGTGGAGTAGACGGCGACCTGTGACAGAACGAGATACGACGACGGAGTGCCATTTCGCTGCAAGGAAGTTTTTGGACCACAGCGTTCGGCGCACGTGGTCCTAGCACGAGACAGCACTGCTACGTGTTCTCATGTGAACCCAACGACATCGCCAGTTAGCACTGCAGTGGACAGGGGATCACAGAGACTGAACTATGCATCACTGAAATCGTTTCAACCTGATCAAATGATCCACAGTTCTTGTCAAACCAGGTATAAGTTCGTGCCTGGATACGAGACACGCGCCACGTCACGGAGGCAGGCCACTATGTAGAGTATTACGCTATGGGGGACGTCCACTTGAGGTTCTATGGGACAACAGAGTGCAATGATATTGCAGAAAAAGTGTTTCAGAGCTTTTGTGAGACGAAATTGTACAATGATGATACAATGTTCAATAGCTCTATTGATAAAATATCGATATACAAATGTTTCGATATTCTTTCCAAAACATATATCGGCGATATTCTTTTCCGTCTTTCTTTTGTTACTGCCTGTATCACGCATTGGACGCAGGGTCGGCAGGGTTAAGTATGGAATTGGCATGGTTAATTTGAAGGGGTAGCCGGATGCCCTTCCTGCCGCCACCCCATACCCCCCGGGACGGAATTAGTGTACCCCAGCTGTTTGCATCTAGTGTAAATCGTGAAATAATGTGAATGTGTTTCAAATGTCTGCGAGTCATGTAACTGAGGCGGTACGTGGGAACCAGCCCGGTATTCACCTAGTAGGATGTGGAAAACCGCCTAAAACCCACATCCAGGTTGACCGGCACAACGGCCGTCGTCGTTAATCCGCCGGGCGGATTCGATCCGGGGCCGGCGCGCCTACCCGAGTCCAGGAAGCAGCGCGTTAGCGCTCTCGGCTACCCTGGCGGGTTCCGATATATCGATATTAAAATGGCAATATTGAGTGCTGATACTTTTATTTTATATTATAATTTTTCCACAGTTTTCGGTAAATATTAGAAGTTGTCCTTTTGAATTGTAGTAGAACATAATTTTACTTTCACTGTGTGAAGGAGTCTTGTTACTTTCACAGTTTTCAAGAAGTGGCTTTGTGAAGCAAAGCACATAAGTCGCGTTTAAAAAAAAATAGCGCAACTAGTGGGCTATTTCTTCACATTGGCACTTATCAAAAACAGTTGGAGAAAATGACGAACAAAAATCTAAATGACAATACTGGTCTTTGCGGTGGGCAGAGTCGTGTGAGGGGAAATGCCGACGTAATAGGCGCTCGGCGCTACCAACAAAAACTGGAATGTTTAGCTCCACCACACAATTTTGACACTACAACTGCTAGGTCGCTGGCATTGTCGGAAATGAAAAAAACGAAAAACAGGAAAGTCAACATGGAGTGCTTCGGAAAAATCAGATATAGGACGAAACTGAACGACGGACCCATCGGACACCTTTTATTGTGCCACTTATATGCAGTTACCACAGTTAGCAAAGTGGTTATCTCCAAGCGTGAAGGTGCGTCGTTTTCCTTTCAGTTCTTGATCTAAGGGGGATAGGCAGGCTGTTAGCTTATTGATATAGAGAATATCTAAATGTGGTGTGCGTACTGTAAGACCTCCGGTACACACACCATCAGATTATTTGACTTGTCGCTCTAACGAAGTATGCGAGTGTCAGCAATATGTCTCGTGGTCTTATAGTGGCGTGTTTATCTTCTGCCGTTAGGTCAGATGATACAAATGCCACTTGCATGCTTAGAGTAGCAGATTGACGGTGACCAACTTTAAACAGAACTTGATTAATTTTCACACAAATTTGTTAAAATAATAACAATCATAAACCTTACTTAACTTGATTCTGGATGCTATTTACAATTGAGAATCTGATGTTCCTTTGGTCTTGGTACGTTAATCTTATTATCACATATCTCTGATACTTGACAAAGTGTCTATACATTTCTCTTCATGGCTATGTACAGGAATATGATAATCTTATTAGGCGCAGACTGACTAATCGGAGGTCTGTACACTCGTTATAATACCTCGAGCGTTCAGGTATCACTGCGCGAGTGTGATCCACAAGGAGAAAAGGTTCTACGTTAGCAGCAATCTCATTGGCTGCGTTACATATTAATACGCGGATCGGCGGAAGCAGAATTTGGTCCGTCTCTAAGACAGCGCCATCTCGTAGTGCGGAGACGGACGAGCGCTGCGCCTGCGCTGTTGTGCTTAGCGGGGCGCGCTCTATTGGGAAAGTTGTGTACGCGCTGACTACGCGGAACTATGTACACAACACTAATAATAAATCAGCATATAAATACACAACTCTAAAACCGACAGTATATTTACAATGTGCTGCCGATATTTTTATAGGCCGGTACTTCGGTATGTTTCCTGTCGATATATCGATGACTTTCTCGATATATCGAGAGCACAGGGCTGTATTCCGTTAAATATCGATATTACGGATTCCCGACGTTATTAAAAAATCGACAGCCCTAAAGCACAAGTGTTTCAGAGCACACTGTTCGGCCTACAATATAGCAATAATCGAAGGCACCATGACACCTGTGGCCAACGTGAACAGTATTGCTGACCACCTGCATCCCTCCATGGTTGATGCCTTACACGAGGGCAATGGCATCTTCCAACAGAACAACTTCCATTGTCACAAGTCTAGAATCGTGCTGCAGTGGTGTGAGGAGAATGTTAGTAAACTCACGTTGATGTCTTCGGCACAAAATAGCCTGATCTGAATCCAGTGGAACACATCTGGGACGCTATTGGGCGTCAGCTGCGCGGCTAAAAACGAACGGCCCATAATTTACAGGAATTTTTAGACCTGTGCGTAGACATTTTCTGCCACTTAGCTCCAGAAATTTACCAACGAATTGTCGTACACATACCACAAAAAACTGCTGCTGCACAGCTTCATAAAGTTACACTTAGACGCTATTATGCAGACGGCCAGACCTTTATGGTTCATCGGCGAATGTTATTTCGGGTGTTGGTTCCCTGCAACACGAAAGTATTGGCGTACAGCACTGGTAAATGGACGGTGATGAGAAGCAGTCTAAATATGAAATCTGTGCCACAGATTGAGACATTCTTGTCAGTTTGTTGAAATATAAAATTAATTTGGAGTTACCCGACCGAAGTTTTCCCTTAAGAACGTCTTTGTATTTCCTGACGTGTTGCGCTACTGCCCGCACTGCTGCCATGAGCTCTGTGTTTTGTGCGGTATAACACGTGTTTCCGGCAACACGGATCAATGAACTCGCTGTGCCCCGATCCACATTCTAAATTATTCATCGCTACGCGAGGCTCGGCCGTCTGAGCACGGGAAGCCTTCTACATAATATTTTCCGATATCTGCATGCTGAAGAGACCGTTTGAATACTATTTCGAAGAAGAAGCAAATTTCACAGCCGATATCTGGCGGTTGACAGGAGAAATGGTAAACCTTTGTTCAATCATGATGTCAGAGAAGCTGCGGAAACACATTCAGCTCTAAAGATCGTACATTTAATAGCTCTGTTAAACCGGGATAGCACAACCCACTAAACACTTTTGCATTTCTTTTTGGTACAGATGGTGTGCAGTTTCAAGAGCATTATTTCTACTTGTTTCTTTTCCCGGTAACAGTTATCGTACGGCAAGGTGACCCATGCGAAAGTAAATAAAGTGTTTATTTTTTTAAGCAACACGCGATTTTCCATCTTATGAGGAAAAAAGATGAGTAAGTAACAGAATGCGTAGGAAAAACGTGTGTCGGTTCGAAATAACTCTAAAAAAAGCTCTAAGAAAACACGAATAAATCATCCGGATCGGACGGAAATCAATAGCTTTGATGTACATGTCCAGACAAACAAGCAGTTACATTTTGAGAAGAAATGAGTGATTTATTCAACAGAAAGTGCTTCACAAATTGAGCAAGTCAGCAACGTGTTGGACCACCTCCAGCCTGCAATCAGTTATTGGCTTGGCGTTGATTGATAGAGGGATATGGTGCCGAATTCTGTCCAACTGGCGCCTTAGACCGTCAAAATCCCGAGCTGGATGGAGGGCCCTGCGCGTAATGCCCCAAGTGTTCTCACCTGGGGAAAGGTCCGACAACCTCGCTGGCCAAGGTAGGGTTTGAAAACCACGAAGACAAGCAATAGAAATTCTCGCCGTGTGTGGGCGGGCTTTATCTTGATGAAATGTAAACCCAGAATGGCTGGCCATGAAGGGCAACACAACAGGGTGTAGAATATCACTGTGTTGTACGGCTGCCGCGGATAGCTACATATATATATATATATGCCACCCCACACTATCACTCCTCGTTGTCGGGTTGTATGGAGGGCGACACTCATAATGATACCCCTCCGCTGCTGGGGCGTCTCCAGACACATTTTACGCCTGGAATCTCATTGACTGGAGCAGAATTCTCTTCAGCGATGAGTTCCGCTTCGAACTGAATCCCGCTGTCCAGCGAAGAGGTGTCTGAAGACAACCCTTACAGCGTTTGGACGCAAACTTGACTGTCGCCCTCCGTAATCCCTGACAGCCAGGAGTGATGGTGTGGGCTGGCATTTGTTCTCATAGCACAACCCCTCTGGTTGTCGCCCGCTGCAATCTTACAGGACAGCGGTACGTCGACTATCTTGATGATATACTACGTCGCGTTTTGTTGCTCTTCATGGCAAGCCATCTTTGACTTACGTTTCAGCAAGATAATGCCCGCCCGCCCGCACGCGACGTGCTCTTCAGACTCCCAATTTGGAACTTTTTGAGTGTTATGGGAGAATCTGGCACGATATCCCTCAGGAGGACACTCAACAACCATACCAAAAATGGCAAACCGAGTAACTGCTTGCATACGGGCCAAACGTGGACGTACACTTCATTGACTTGCTCAGTTTGTGAACTTCCTTCTCTTGAATAAATCACCCACATTTTCTCAGATTGTAATCATTTGTTCGTGAGTACATAACTGCGCAACATTACACAGTATTTATCTTGAATTGTCTTCGTAATTGTAGATACAAACCAACTTACGAACGGGTCTTTTTATGTTCATGGGGTAATTCTATAAATTATGTAGTAAACCTCTTCCACGAGATTAACTTTGTAATGAGCACATAGTGCGGACTGAGAAGAAACCGAAGCAAGATCAGAGTAATTGTGTATAGGTAAAGAGGGCGTTTCTGGCCAAAATAAATCTACTGAAATCAAACATCTGACTTAATTTCAGGAAGAAATTTCTGAGAATGTACGTTTGGAGCGCAGAATTATATTGCAGTAATTCATCAACTGTGGGAAAACCATCAAAGGAGAGGATAGATGTGTTACAGATGTGGTGCTATACAAGGACGGTCAAAATTAAGTGGACTGATAAGATGTGGAACGAGGAAGTTTTCCGCAAAATCGAGAACAGAAATACGTGGAAAACACTGGCAAGAAGAAGGGACAGGATTATGATACTTGTGATAAGACATCAGGGAGGTACTAGAGGGAACTACAGAGCGTAAAGACAATAGGGGGAGACAGAGATTGGAAGATACCCAACAGTGTAATTAAGGACGTTGGTTACAAGTGCTACTCTTTGATGAAGACGTCGTCATAGGAGAGCAGTTCGTGGCAGGCTATATGAATCCTGTCAAAAAAAATGATCATCTCAAAAAAAAAAAGAAACAGGAAGGTTGTTCCGAGTGTATTTGAAGCTGATCCAGTTGTTCCCGAGTTTCCACTCGCACTAAAAGGGAAGCCTTATCTCAACATACAGTAATTCATATATGCAACAAGTACGGTTAAAAATTCCCAAGACAGTGTGATTTTCCTGTCAGTCAAGGTTTTCGACTTCATTATGAAAAGAATCGCTTATTATATAAGGAATATTACGTCATTGACATACTGAAACCTTGCATACACAGTGTTGATGTTCCACAATATTTATTTAGTAGTTAGTTACGAATCGGCTTTCGTCTTTCTAGGCCATCGCCGGATAACTTAGTACTGAACAGATGGTCCACATAACTTTAACGAGAGTTGATAGCTGTACAAAGATTGTTTTTCAAAGATATGTGACTTTTACTACTATAACTACTATACCGACTGGGCATGAAGGAAGTTGGAGACTGAAAGAGGATGATGCGATCTTTTTGAAGATGCTCTGAACGGATGTCATTCTTATGATGTTAAATGAGCTGTCCTCCGTAGAGGAACTAAAGACAGCAAACTAACACTACTCGAAATTCTGGTCATTAATAAACACCCCCTCACTCATCCTTGTAAAAGTAGCAGCAAAAGGTTAATGTTTCTCCCACTATTAGATAATACGCTTGTTTCAGTTGTTCGACACCCACATTCTATAGACTCCTTTCTCCTCTCAGCCCCCACCATACCCTCTTTTTCGGCCTGTTCATCACATTTACCAGTTTGTCCATATAACATAGTAGTCTATGCCATTACTCAGTTTCAAAACGTTTTTGGCTTGTGCATTCCTACGCTTTTAATGTGCTGAATATAAGTTTAATTTACTCAGAGCTTGTTTGGGTATTAAATTACGCTCGTGTTTTTGTACCTCTATACACAGAAGAGCCAAAGAAAATGGTACACCTTCTTAATATCGTGTAGGAGCCCCGTGAGCACGCAGGAGTGCCGCAACACGACGTGGCATCGACTCGACCTAACGTCTGAAGTAGTTCTGGAGAGAATTGGCACCAAAAATCCTGCAGGGCTGTACATAATTCCGTAAGAGTACGAGGAGGTGGAGATCTCTTCTGAACACCACGTTGCAAGGCATGCCAGATATATTCATGTCTGGGGAGATTGGCGGCCAGCGAAAGCGTTTAAACTCAGAAGAGCGTTCCTGGAGCCATTCTGTAGCAACTCTGGATGTGTGGGATGTCGCATTGTCCTGCTAGAATTGCCCAAATCCGTCGGAATGCACAATGGACATGAATGGATGCAGGTGATCAGACAGGATTCTTACGTACGTGCCGCGTGTCAGAGTCGTGTCTAGACGTATCAGGGGTCCCGTGTCACCCAACTCCACACACTCAACATCGTTGTAGAGCCTCGACCATCCTGAACAATCCCCTGCTGACATGCAGGGTCCTTGGAGTCACGAGATTGTCTCCATACCCGTACACGTATATCCGGTTCAAATGGTGCTGAGCACTATGGGACTCAACTTCTGAGGTCATTAGTCCCCTAGAACTTAGAACTAGTTAAACCTAACTAACCTAAGGACATCACAAACATCCATGCCCGAGGCAGGATTCGAACCTGCGACCGTAGCGGTCTTGCGGTTCCAGACTGCAGCGCCTTTAACCGCACTGCCACTTCGGCCGGCACACGTCTATCCGCTCGATACTATTTGAAACGGGACTCGTCTGATCAGGCAACATGTCTCCAGTCATCGACAGTCCAAAAATGTCGGTGTTGATGGGGCCAGGCGAGGCGTAAGACTTTGTGTCATGCAATCAAGTGTGTGTGTGTGTGTGTGTGTGTGTGTGTGTGTGTGTGTGTGTGTGTGTGTGTGTCTGTCTGTCTGTGTGTGTGTACTGTGTATTAAACACACACACACACACACACACACACACACACACACACACACACACACACACACTTGATTGCATGACTCAAAGCCTTACGCCTCGCCTGGCCCAATCAACACCGACATTTTTGGACTGTCGATGACTGGAGACATGTTGCCTGATCAGACGAGTCCCGTTTCAAATAGTATCGAGCGGATAGACGTGTACGGGTATGTGTATTGAACCGGGGACCTAGAAACGACGGAGAGGCTTCGTCCCGCTGTAGCCCTCAGTGGTTCACAACCCCATAACAGGCTGCAGCAGTCCACCCACCCCATCGCTGTCCCACACCGAATCCAGGGTAATTGTGCGGATTGGCCAACAGTGCCCTCCTCCCCCCCCCCCCCCCCCCCGACGGGAACATCTCATACCAGACAAGTGTTACCCCAAATGTTTGCGTGATAGAGTAATTATGGTGTACGCGTGCGTCGAAACAGTGTTTGCATAGCAATCGCTGACATAGTGGAATAAGGGGAAGCAGCCCGCAGGCTGGCCGGCATACCAGACCTCGACACTAACCCGCAGGGCGGATTCGTGCCGGGGACCGGCACGCATTCCCGCTCGGGAAACAGCGCGGTAGACCGCGTGGCTAGCCGGGCGGACTAGTCACCAAGGGTACACGAGTGGGTCTTCGGCTCCGAAAGTCCATGTCGATGATGTTTCGTTGAATGGTTCTCACCCTGACACTTCTTGATGGCCCAGCACTGATATCTGCAGCAATTTGCGGAAGGGTTGCACCTCTCTCACTCTGAACGATTCTTTTCAATTTTCGTTGGTCCCGTTCTTGCAGGGTCTTCTTCCGGCCGCAGCGATGTCGGAGATTTGATGTTTTACCGGATTCCTGCTATTCACGGTACACTCGTAAAACGGTCGTACTGGAAAATCCCCACTTCATGGCTACCTCAGAGATGCTGTGTCTCATCGCTCGTGCGCCGACTATAACGCCTTGTTCAAACTCACTTAAGCGTTGATAATCTGACATTGTAGCAGCAGTAACCGATCTAAGAACTTCAACAGACACTTGTTTTATACATGTGTTGCCGAGCGCAGTGCCGTATTCTGCCTATTTACATATCTCTGTATTTGAATACGTATGCCAATACGAGTTTCTTTGGCGCTTCAGTGTATAATTGTAAAATTTCACAGTGCTCTGAAAAACAATCTTTGTATAGCTGCGAACTATCACGTAGCGAAAGTTGTGTGGACTATGTGTTTAGTATTAAGTTATCAACGAAAGCCTAACAAGCCGAAGGGCTGTTCATAATGAACTATTGAAGAAACATTGTTGCGGTACATCAACATTGGGCATTCAAGTTTATAACAATAGCATGTTTTCCACATAAGCGATGTGTCGTCTTAACGCTCTTCTTTACCCGTCTCCGTGTAGCTTCATTTTCAACTCCAGCATGTCAGGAGCTGTGTGCCAGACACGAGAAGAAATGGCGCCGCGACAGAAGAAGCATGTCGAGTGCTGCCCCTCACGAATGCCGTCGCTACAGCGCCGCTGATCTCACGATCCCGGTGGAGACGAGCCCGCATCGGCGTGACGGCTCCGTGACGAATCGCCCCGGCCGGACACGCGATCCTGATTGATGCGGCGCGGAGCCGCTGCTATCGACGGCCCGGCGCGGGCGCGGGCGCGCCCACTTGAGCTGCGGGGAAACACTGCAGCCCGCCCCGCCCACACGTGCGCGGCGGCAAACGTCGGCTAGCGGACCGCCGCCAACACACGGGGCCCGCCGCCCGTCTCCCGTTCCGCCGTCGCTAATTCGATTTCTGCTCGCCGGACGAGCTTTGCCTCGCGAGAATGACGCCATTAAACTTATCCACTGTATATGGAAATGAGTTTTCGTCCAATCATATGAGCAGCAACAAGCGAACGCGCAGTATATCGAGTTAATGGGCTAGCTGAGGGAAGACCGCATCCCGGAGCGGAGAAGCCTACTTGTATTTCCGGACCTAGTATTCGCGCTTGGATTGGCTCGTCCCCCTCCCCCCACCCCGCCCTAGTCACTCACACCATCCGTTGTTCGCATCGTACATGGCGTTCGTTTCCATGACACTAACGAAACGTGTCAGGTAGTATGGAAGTGGAGGCTTACGAATAATTCAGACTTGGTCGTAGCAGGACGCGAATTACACATGGGAAAGAGAACGTGGCGAGTGATGAAATGTATTTCGTAAGAAAATGAAACGCCTACAGCTGTCCATATGTTGTCATTTATTGTATAGCTGCCAGTTTCGGCGCTTCAGTGCACAATCTTCAGGCCTTAGTTGATGCCAACGACGACTGAAGAGAATCGTTCAGAGGTGCAACACTGCCGAAAATTGCTGCATATTTCAGTGGCAACAAAACGACTATTCACGTTGGTGTGTAGAATGAGTCTGGCGATATACCATCTGACTTTCGGAAAAGCATCATCCACACAATTCCGAAGAGCGCAAGAGCTGACAAGTGCGAGAATTATCGCACAATCAGCTTTACAGCTCATGCATCGAAGCTGCTTACAAGAATAACATACAGAAGAATGGAAAAGAAAATTGAGAAAGCGCTAGGTGACGATGAGTTTGGCTTTAGGAAAAGTAAAGGGACGAGACAGGCAATTCTGACGTTACGGCTAATAATGGAAGCAAGGCTAAAGAAAAATCAAGACACTTTCATAGGATTTGTCGACCTGGAAAAAGCGCTCGACAATATAAAATGGTGCAAGCTGTTCGAGATTCTGAAAAAAGTAGGGGTAAGCTATAGGGAGAGACGAGTCATATACAATATGTACAACAACCAAGAGGGAATAATAAGAGTGGACGATCATGAACGAACTGCTCGTATTAAGAAGGGTGTAAGACAAGGCTGTAGCCTTTCACCCCTACTCTTCAATCTGTACATCGAGGAAGCAATGATGGAAATAAAAGAAAGGTTCAGGAGTGGAATTAAAATACAAGGTGAAAGGATATCAATGATACGATTCGCTGATGACATTGCTATCATGAGTGAAAGTGAAGAAGAATTAAATGATCTGCTGAACGGAATGAACAGTCTAATGAGTACACAGTTTGGTTTGAGAGTAATTCGGAGAAAGACTAAGGTAATGAGAAGTAGTAGAAATGAGAACAGCGAGAAACTTAACATCAGGATTGATGGTCACGAAGTCAATGAAGTTAAGGAATTCTGCTACCTAGGCAGTAAAATAACCAATGACGGACGGAGCAAGGAGGACATCAAAAGCAGACTCGCTATGGCAAAAAAGGCATTTCTCGCCAAGAGAAGTCTACTAATATCAAGTACCGGCCTTAATTTGAGGAAGAAATTTCTGAGGATGTACGTCTGGAGTACAGTATTGTATGGTAGTGAAACATGGACTGTGGGAAAACCGGAACAGAAGAGAATCGAAGCATTTGAGATGTGGTGCTATAGACGATTGTTGAAAATTAGGTGGACTGATAATGTAAGGAATGAGGAGGTTCTACGCAGAATCGGAGAGGAAAGGAGTATGTGGAAAATACTGATAAGGAGAAGGGACAGGATGATAGGACATCTGCTAAGACATGAGGGAATTACTTCCATGGTACTAGAGGGAGCTCTAGAGGGCAAAAACTGTAGAGGAAGACAGAGATTGGAATACGTCACGCAAATAATTGAGGACGGAGGTTGCAAGTGCTACTCTGAGATGAAGAGGTTAGCACAGGAAAGGAATTCGTGGCGGGCCGCATCAAACCAGTCAGTAGACTGATGACCAAAAAAAAAAAGAAGTGAGTGTTCATCGGAGGTGAGGGTAACATCTGGAGTGCCCCAGGAAAGTGTGGTAGGTTCGCTGTTGTTTTCTATCTACATAAATGATCTTTTGGATAGGGTGGATAGCAATGTGCGGCAGTTTGCTGATGATGCTGTGGTGTACGGGAAGGTGTCGTCGTTGAGTGACTGCAGGAGGATACAAGATGACTTGGACAGGATTTGTGACTGGTGTAAAGAATGGCAGCTAACCCTAAATATAGATAAATGTAAATTAATGCAGATGAATAGGAAAAAGAATCCTGTAATGTTTGAATACTTCATTAGTAGTGTAGCGCTTGACACAGTCACGTCGATTAAATATTTGGGTGTAACATTGCAGAGCGATATGAAGTGGCACAAGCATGTAATGGCAGTTGTGGGGAAGGTGGATAGTCATCTTCGGTTCATTGGTAGAATTTTGGGAAGGTGTGGTTCATCTGTAAAGGAGACCGCTTATAAAACACTAATACGACCTACTCTTGAGTACTGCTCGAGCGTTTGGGATCGCTTTCTAGTCAGATTGGAGGAGGACATAGAAGCAATTCAGAGGCGGGCTGCTAGATTTGTTACTGGTAGGTTTGATCATCACGCGAGTGTTACGGAAATGCTTCAGGAACTCGGGTGTGAGTCTCTAGAGGAAAGGAAGCGTTCTTTTCGTGAATCGCTACTGAGGAAATTTAGAGAACCAGCATTTGAGGCTGACTGCAGTACAATTTTACTGCCGCCAACTTACAATTCGCGGAAAGACCACAAACGTAAGATAAGAGAGATTAGGGCTCGTACAGAGGCATAGAGGCAGTCCTTTTTCCCTCGTTCTGTTTGGGAGTGGAATAGGGAGAGAAGATGCTAGTAGTGGCACGAGGTACCCTCCGCCACGCACCGTATGGTGGATTGCGGAGTATGGATGTAGATGTAGATGTAGATCACGATCCTTACATACAATGCATCAGTGACCAACAACTAGTTCACGCAAACTACCTGTAACTGTGATGTCGTATCTCCTGGCACAAGGATGGACATACAAAAATTAATGCATTTGATGTTAACCAGCCCGCTGAGAATAAGAAATTGGCTGGAGGTCATAGAGAATTATCGAGTCCGTACGGGCTACATATAGGGAAAATGTCAAGCGAGTAACGAAATTATTCATCAGTCGAAGACCGCTGACGGAACCAACTCAATCCGAATCCGGCACTAAGTACGTGCATGAAAGAAACATGGAGTAACGGAATTCATCAGACAATAACGTAAGGGCCTTAGTCTCGCGGCATATTTGTTACACAGTAACGAATGATACGATATTCAACAGTTCCACTCACTTATAATAACTTCAAACGAATTACCACTATGTCTAATGGGTAATTGTGGCGGTCCTTACTTTAAGAAGTCATTTATTCTAAGCTTCTTGGTTTTCAGCAACGATTAGTCAAACAGTTGTGAAGAGCAAAAGATTCGGAAATTTGTGTAAGTTCCTATGGGACCAAACTGCTGAGGTCATCGGTCACTGGGCTTACACAATTAATTAATTAAACTAACTTACGCTAAGGACAACACAAGCATCCATGCCCGAGGGAGGACTCGAACCTCCGACGAGGGGAGTCGCGTGAACCGTGGCAAGACGCCTGAGACTGCGCGGCTACATCGCGCGGCTATGAAAAACAAGGTATACGTTTTGCCTTCTTCTTCTCCTACCTAAATACGCCTGCCATGAAACTTGACAGTTTGCAAAATTTGTTTTTGCTGTTATCAGATTTTATTTTCCTCTTTCCTTTGAAAGGCTTCCCGCCTAGAACTGCCAGACTAAAAGCAAACTTCGTTTCCATTCAACAATAGTAATTAATGCTCCGCGAGTTTAGGTCAGTTGTTCAGGAACGTGACGGAGTATGTGAGTTCATCTTCAACTTATTCACTGAAATTATAGTCAGGCTTTTAATTAGCCTGTAATGGTGATTTGCAAGGTTCAAAATGGTTCAGATGGCTCTGAGCACTATAGGACTTAACATCGGAGGTCATCAGTCCCCTAGAACTTAGAATTACTTAAATCTAACTAACCTAAGGACATCACGCACATCCATGCCCGAGACAGGATTCGAACCTGCGACTGTAGCGGTCGCGCGGTTCCACACTGTAGCGCCTAGAACCGCTCGGCCACTCCAGCCGGCATCCTTAAAAAAGAGACGCACCAAGATGCAGTTATGAAAACTGGTCACAAAGTGATATATATACAGATATCGAAGGAAAATGGAAAAGTGTAAGCTTTGGCGTCCGATGGACGAAAGTGTGCCTCTGCTGCCGCTACAGTACAACTTCACGGTGCAGCTGCAAAGATAGTTAATAGGAGGCATGCCAATTCCATGACATAAAGTCGTTATGAATTTTTCCATGTACTCAACTGAACATTAGCTGTGTCTCGCAGACAGGTGCGTGAACAATATACGCAGACGTCAGCGTTTGAAAGACGGCGTATAGTTGGGCGCAAGAAGCCGGTTGGAGTTATCGGCGAATCGCTCGACATTGGAAGAGAAGCGATGCTGCTGGCAGGAATGCGTGATTCATGGCCGAACACAGCGTCAAGAAGGATGCGATCGACCTAGAGAGACGACGGAAAGTGAGGACCTATCATTCTTCAGAGAGGCTCTCAGAGCCACGGATTCATCGTTATCATATATTCGACGTGCAACTGATGCTTCAGGGACCTCAAGGCCCATTAATAGGTGGTTCACAGAAATGGGGACCAGCTCACGATGCCCCTTGCGCCGACTACCGTTCTCCACAGTACACCAACAAGCCCTTTTGCAGTGGTGTCAGCCACATTTGGAATTGTCTTCTGTGATGAGTCCCGATTCGAACTGATCCCCAATGACCAACGAAGACGTGTCAGGAGATGCTCCGAACACACCTGGGATACCAACATGTCATACAGCCAAACAGCCAGGTTGGTTGATTTGGTAGAGGGGACCAAGCAGCGAGGTCATCGGTCCCATAGGATTAGGGAAGCATGGGGAAGGAACTCAGCCGTGCGCTTTCAAAGGAACCATCTCGTCATTTGCCTGAAACTATTTAGGGAAGTCACGGAAAACCTAAATCAGGATTGCCGGACGTGGTTTTGAACCGTCGTCCTCCCGAATGCGCCACCTCGTTCGGTACCTGCCAGGAGTGATGGTCTGTGGTGCCATATAGTTTTACAGCAAGACTCCATTGGTTGTAATCCGCGGCAACCTTACTGCGATACGTCAACAATAATCTACGCCCCGTTTGTTACTCTTTACGGCTTGCATTTCAGCAAAATAATGCCCGGCTGCACACGGCAACGGGCTCTACGGCTTGTCTTCGTGCTTGCCAAACCCCACCTTTTGCAGTAAGGTTGCCAGATCCCTCCCCAATTGAAAACGTTTGGAGCATTATGGGCAGAGCCCTCGAACCAGCTCGGGATCTCGACCCTCTAACGCGCCAGTTGGATCAAATTCCGCTCGGTGCCTCTCAGGAGAACGTCTATCAACTCCCTCAATCAATGACAAGCTTAATAATTGCATGCATAAGGTCCAGCGATTGACCAATGCGTTATTGAGTTGCTCAGTTTGTCAAGCTCTTTCTTCTGAATAAGCCATCAAATGCCTCTAAGCACTGAGGTCATCAATCCCCTAGGGGACTGATGACCATAGATGTTAAGTCCCATAGTGCTCAGAGCCATTTTGAATCCCCTAGACCTAGAACTACTTAAACCTAACTAACCTAACGATATCACACACATCCATGCCCGGGGCAGGATTCGAACCTGTGACCGTAGCAGCAGTGTGGTTTCGGACTGAAGCGCCTAGAACCGCTCGGTGGCCGAATAAGTCATCCAATTTTTACGGAATTGTAATGATGTGTGCATCTGTACTTGTACCGGGTGATCAAAAAGTCAGTATAAATTTGAAAACTTAAAAAACGATGGAATAATGTAGATAGTGAGGTAAATATTGACACACATGATTGGAATGACATGGGGTTTTATTAGAACCAAAAAAAATATCCGACAGATCGCGCTGGACAGCAAAACGTCAGCGACTGCGCATGATAATCCTGTATAAAAGGAGCTGTAATGAGAGAGAGAATCAGATGCGCCAGCAGTCGCACCAGTCGCAGCATGTTGAGGTTACCTAAAAAGGCGCTTTTAGTGAAGCTGTATCATCAGAATGGGGAATGTGCTACTTCAGCGTTACGTTCCTTTCACCATAGGAAGGGGATTCGAACAGGCAAAGGTCCGTTGACAAATGCAGCTGTGGCGAGAATGATTTCGAAGTTCGAAGTCACGGGTTGTTTAGACTATAGAGCCCTATAGACCGAGCACAGGGCGTAATGCTGCTCAGACAGTTCAGGAAGAAATGGAGACTGTAGTGGGTTCGTCTATGCACGGGGAAGTCAGCACTCGTGCAGTCGCACGTCGCACCATACACTACTGTTTGGTTGGCACTTAGGCGTACCTTCCGATGCTATCCTTACAAAATCCACCAGCATCATGAACTGTTACCTGCCGATTTAGTGAAGCGGAGGGCATTTGCGGTGTGGGCGTTTCAAAAGATGGCGGAAGATGACGATTGGTTGAATAACGTGTTGTGGACCGACGAACCTCATTTCACGCTCCGAGGGTCTGTCAACGCCCACAACTGCAGAATTGGGCTACCGAAAATCCTAGAACTGTCTTGGAAACTCTATTGCACGACGAGAAAGTCACGGTATGGGTTGAATTTACCACATCTACCGTTATCGGGCCTGTTTTCTTCCAGGAAATGCTAGACGCGTGAAAGATCTCTTGCGCGCTTCGTTTGGTGATGATCGTGTGCTCAGCCTCCACTTTCGTCATGCTTGGCCTCCCAGATCCCCAGACCTCAGCCCGTGCGATTATTGGCTTTGGAGTTAGCTGAAGTTGCAAGTGTTTCGTCATCGACCGACATCTCTAGGGATGCTGAAAGACAACATCCGACGCCAATGCCTCACCATAACTCCGGACATGCTTTATAGTGCTGCTCACAACATTATACCTCGACTACAGCTATTGTTGAGGAATGATGGTGGACCTAATGAGCATTTCCTGTAAAGAACATCATCTTTGCTTTGTCTTACTTTGTTATGCTAATTATTGCTATTCTGATCAGATGAAGCGCCATCTGTCGGACATTTTTTGAACTTTTGTATTTTTTTTTTGGTTCTAATGAAACCCACCGAGCGAGGTGGCGCAGTGGTTAGCACACTGGACTCGCATTCGGGAGGACGGCGGTTCAATCCCGTCTCCGGCCATCCTGATTTAGGTTTTCCGTGATTTCCCTAAATCGCTTCAGGCAAATGCCGGGATGGTTCCTTTGAAAGGGCACGGCCGATTTCCTTCCCCATCCTTCCCTCACCCGAGCTTGCGCTCCGTCTCTAATGACCTCGTTGTCGACGGGACGTTAAACACTAATATCCTCCTCCTCCTATCTAATGAAACCCCATGTCATTCCAAGCATGTGCGTCTTTTTGTACTTCTCTATCTACATTATTACGTGATTTATTCAGTTTTTAAATTTATACTGACTTTTTGATCACCCAGTACATGACATATAACGATTTCCGTCCCATTCAGATAACTAATTCGTGGTGCATGGTATATATTTATTGTTCTAAATAAAAGTAACGCTCTTCCGTTACTCTTATCCCGGTAGTTTTACTGGAATAAGTAATGGTGCGCAAGTCGGCGAAATGGTGTCTTGTTGACAAAAGCTGCAATTAAGCGGCTGAACACAGAATCATAAAAGTGATGACCAAAAAACAGTACTACAGTAGTATGAAAGATAAGCAAAGTCGTTGAGTCGTTGGGTGTACGGTTCCCTTATCAGCGAAGCCGCGAATCACTTTGCAGGGAGTGCAGTAAACAAACCGCGCAGCGCCCGCTCGTTTTTCTCTGGCGGCGGTTATCAAGGCGTCCCCGGGGCCTCCGCGTTACGTCAGCCGATGGCGCATAACTCACGCAGACGCCAAGGAGCGCCAAGCGCGCTGCCTCGCGTGCTGCCGCCCTGGGGACGGGGGGATCGCGACGCGTCGGCGCAGCCTAATTCCGGCGCTCGCGCGGAAAGCGCACTAAACGCTAGACGCTAAACGCTCGCCTCCGCCGCCGCCCGCTTGCCTGTTTGTCGCCGTCATTAACACTGCCGCTCGCTCCTCAGAAGCGCTAACTGCGCGACGCCCAACTCCCGCTACGGACTTCCCTCGAGCGGCGGTCCTACTCTGCCCCAGAACGCGGCAGCACTCCGTTCTCCGCCGCAGCTTCCCTTTCATGTCCTTCCAGTCTTGTAACTGCAATCTGGTTTCTGTACAAGTTGTAGCTCCCTGTATATTATCCCCGCTACCTTCAGATTTCAAAGGGTGTGTTGCAGTCAACACTACCAAATGCCTTCTCTAGCTCTACAAATGCCTTGCAATTAAGTTTCCCTTTCTTCAGTCTGTCTTCTAACGTAAGTACTGTCTAGCGTCTTCCTACACTTTTACGGAACCCAAATGTACCTCAGTTGCTGTCAAATTAAGGCTCACTCAGAACTTACTCATAGAATCGAAAACTCTCACCGAGCAAGTTTTCAAGAACCCCCCTCGCTCCCACCACTTGTATTAAACCTCCACAAATATATTAGCCAGCGAGTCCGTAGAGGATGGTATAAGAGGCGTACTGTATGACTGACCATGCTTTTCCAACCGAGTTTTGTGCTGGTTAAGATAACCCGCCCTTGGACACTCTTACAAGGGACGCCACTACGATGGGATCATAGATTTACTTCAAACTGTGTACGCCTTTAATAGGCCATCAAAGAAAAATCATGTGCAAGTAATAAGATGCACTACTCTGGCAATTCCGAGAAAATTGCAAGAGAACACACCCGACAAGTAATTGAACATTACTTTTGTGGTGTAGCATATTGTGAATTGCTGTATTGCTGATTGTGAATAACGTCATTCACATAATTATTTGTCGAGGTTTGACTAGAGATGCTACAGGTTCATTTCTTGCAGTACCCGTCTGAAGCTCCGCGGAACTTAACAGAAGCTCTCCAAATACAGATACTGCAATCATAAACCTACGACGCGTTCATTGACGTGGACAATGTCATTCTTCTGTATCATCATTCTCTCTCGATGACAGACAAATGCACGACGCCTCCATGTCGGACGGGGCCTCTGGACGAGCACTCTTCGAAGAAAGCGTATTGGAAGAAATGGCTCAGAAAGAGCAAGGGAGTTGTTTACGGTATGAATGTTTCACTACGCGAAGCAAGCTGGAACGTGCTGACGGGGCATAACGTGCGACGGCAAACATTTGATGTAATCCCAGACAGATATACGCATTTAATCTACCCCTTCTCCCACTATCGCTATCCCAGCAAGGAATGCAAAGCTTCTGTGAAGTTTGGAAAGTGGGGGATAAGTGCAAGATGTGAGGGCGGGTCTTTCGCGGTGCGTCGGTAGCTCAGTGGGTAACATCACTTCCCGCGAGTAGCAAGGCTTCAGGTTCCCGTCCCATTCCGGCAAATACACTCCTGGAAATTGAAATAAGAACACCGTGAATTCATTGTCCCAGGAAGGGGAAACTTTATTGACACATTCCTGGGGTCAGATACATCACATGATCACACTGACAGAACCACAGGCACATAGACACAGGCAACAGAGCATGCACAATGTCGGCACTAGTACAGTGTATATCCACCTTTCGCAGCAATGCAGGCTGCTATTCTCCCATGGAGACGATCGTAGAGATGCTGGATGTAGTCCTGTGGAACGGCTTGCCATGCCATTTCCACCTGGCGCCTCAGTTGGACCAGCGTTCGTGCTGGACGTGCAGACCGCGTGAGACGACGCTTCATCCAGTCCCAAACATGCTCAATGGGGGACAGATCCGGAGATCTTGCTGGCCAGGGTAGTTGACTTACACCTTCTAGAGCACGTTGGGTGGCACGGAATACATGCGGACGTGCATTGTCCTGTTGGAACAGCAAGTTCCCTTGCCGGTCTAGCAATGGTAGAACGATGGGTTCGATGACGGTTTGGATGTACCGTGCACTATTCAGTGTCCCCTCGACGATCACCAGTGGTGTACGGCCAGTGTAGGAGATCGCTCCCCACACCATGATGCCGGGTGTTGGCCCTGTGTGCCTCGGTCGTATGCAGTCCTGATTGTGGCGCTCACCTGCACGGCGCCAAACACGCATACGACCATCATTGGCACCAAGGCAGAAGCGACTCTCATCGCTGAAGACGACACGTCTCCATTCGTCCCTCCATTCACGCTTGTCGCGACACCACTGGAGGCGGGCTGCACGATGTTGGGGTGTGAGCGGAAGACGGCCTAACGGTGTGCGGGACCGTAGCCCAGCTTCATCGAGACGGTTGCGAATGGTCCTCGCCGATACCCCAGGAGCAACAGTGTCCCTAATTTGCTGGGAAGTGGCGGTGCGGTCCCCTACGGCACTGCGTAGGATCCTACGGTCTTGGCGTGCATCCGTGCGTCGCTGCGGTCCGGTCCCAGGTCGACGGGCACGTGCACCTTCCGCCGATCACTGGCGACAACATCGATGTACTGTGGAGACCTCACGCCCCACGTGTTGAGCAATTCGGCGGTACGTCCACCCGGCCTCCCGCATGCCCACTATACGCCCTCGCTCAAAGTCCGTCAACTGCACATACGGTTCACGTCCACGCTGTCGCGGCATGCTACCAGTGTTAAAGACTGCGATGGAGCTCCGTATGCCACGGCAAACTGGCTGACACTGACGGCGGCGGTGCACAAATGCTGCGCAGCTAGCGCCATTCGACGGCCAACACCGCGGTTCCTGGTGTGTCCGCTGTGCCGTGCGTGTGATCATTGCTTGTACAGCCCTCTCGCAGTGTCCGGAGCAAGTATGGTGGGTCTGACACACCGGTGTCAATGTGTTCTTTTTTCCATTTCCAGGAGTGTATTTTCAAGCTGCCAGGAAGTTTTAGTTACATACTATGTTGAAACCTGAGCTGTGCACTGACATGCAAATAGACGATATGGACATCAGGCGAATATCCGAGTTTGTTTACATGATTCAGTAAAATTGACCACAGTGTGCGGATGGAAAACTACAGCACTCGGAGCATCGAAGTATTTGTCCGACGACAACTGTCTCCAGCTCATCTTGCTCTTTGAGGCTGTTGTAAATCATCCAGTTCCCGTCAAAATCAGTTCCCAGGCTCCGGTGCACAGCATGCAATGGCTTTATCGACCCAAAACTACTCCACAAATCACCACATGCTTTCTCCATGAGACATTTTCTTTACGTGTCTGAATTTTTGTGACTGATTTTGTGGGCGGGGGCGCTGCGATTACTTCTCCTAGTCACATTATATATGTGGATGTCTCCTTTAAGGCCTTGGAATAGCTAGGTCGCGCTATCTAAGAAGAAAACGGGGAAGGGAAGAAAAGGTTTGTTTATTGTATAACAAAGCCTTTCCACACACTGCGTGTAGCACACACCGATTTTTGCGATACTTTTTGGTGGAAATTTTCCGATCATCCATTGTTCAGTGCAGACTGTGCACCAAGTTACGTCCTCTACATTCCGAAGGTGAAAGAACTTCGACAGGGCCTATGACGCTCAACATATGTCAAAGGATTTTAGAGATAAGGCGGATCACATGTACGAAGATGATAAATAACAACGAAAGTTCGTATCCCGGCCTACAAAATTCATGGATATAGTTAGTTGTTACGCGGTAAATTAGTTGAAGACTTGTCCAAGACACCAATTAATTAACTTAAAACGTAAATGTTCATAAATATTTCTGTGTACTATATATTTGTCTTAGAGGAATTGGCACAACTTAAAAACAAAGTCACAGAAATAGTAGACGAGCTTTTATATTCAGAGACGTTAAAGGCAGTTGGGTTTTCAAAACTAAGCATCCGATGCATCTAAAAACTGGAGATTACAGTTTGCGTTGCCACAAGAAGCTTCTTGAAAGTCTCTTCGGGTTTGCAGTTCTCAGCGGAACTCATCAGCAGAAGCAGCTTTCTTCTGAAGATGGCGACCAGCTGGATCGCCGAAATATCGAATCGAGTTGATTTTACGATCCGGCACCAAATCCGAAGAGACTTTCAAGATTTATTACGTCGGGAAAGCCTACGATGTCACAAGAAGCTTCGTGTTTGGGCTTGTTTGCAATGACGAGACGGAAAGATTTATATGGCGTATGCTTCAGACGACGACTATATCCAGATTTCAGCATAGCATGCTTTACATGTGCTGAGGAACGATGTATTCCACTTTATAATGGTTCCAAACCCGAAGTTGCAGTAGTGGACAATTAACGTAATTAGGATCAGTTGACGAAAATGCCATTTGGAGTGAATAGTAAGTCGAAATTGTTTACAAGAGTTGACGTGTATCTGACAGCTGAGAAAAAGTGCTGCTGTTGCATTCTGTGTTAATTTTACTGGAACAGTAACATCGCAGTGAGTAATGAGTAATAGTTGTTGATGTGAGAAATTCTTGTCTGTGGATATGTGGAGTAGAGAAACGTTAATGCGTTGCTCTAAGTCTGCTGAAATGCTCAGAATTCAGTAATATTGAGCTTTCACTTCAGGTGTCCTTTGGCGTGAATGGAAATGGATTTAACTTCATACAGTTTCATTACTTAAAACATAGGGAAAAAGTGTTTCAAGCATTTGGTTAACTTCATACAGTTTCAATTATTAAAAAATACGGAAAAACAGTTTCATGCATTTGCGACTTACCTGAACAGTTTCTATATGTTATAAATGGTTTCCAGACACATTCCGTCTTTTGGATAGATAGATTGGAACTACTGGGAATATGGAAACATTAATGATTTCCTTACATTTCCAAGGATTACAACTACGAATTTCACTGGAAGTGTAGCTGAGAAACCAGGCCAGTCTGTTTTATTATCGTTTATTGTTGACTTCCGTAGCCAGCTGTACTGTACTTGTCGTTTACTAAGTCTCTCGTGTCACACTAATGACCTCGTTTCATAGTGGTGTGGGTAGGCAATGAAAAGAGAGAAAGGGGGGGGGGGGGAGCGAGGGAGAGAGCATAATTGTTTGCAGAGTTTCAACGTTTGGATCAGTACTCTGGTAATGCCCCGAATGCCTTCTGGATTTCATTTCTGGAGGTAATTGCTGCCGACCAGCTTCGTTTGGGAGGCGCTTTTTCGCAGGTGCTGCGCTACAGCAGTTGTTGTTCTGTCAGAGTCGCGTACGTCCATCAATTTCCTAAATTGCTATCCCTGTGGTAGAAAGATTCCACATTCGTCTCTGTTCCACTCATTTAGGGTATTCAGAAACAGTCTGTAAAGCTTGTAAGGATGTTGCAGGGTTTTGCTGAGAAATAATTGTTCAGAAAAAAATTCGATACGTTGCGCTGTTTCCGAGTTAATTAGCACTGAACTTAACCAATCACGCCGTTCCGCAGACAAATTCAAGCGGCGCGCCAGATGCAATTAGTGTCAGTTGTTCTTAAGGTACGTTCCCACCGAAAACGAACTCCAACAAACAAAAACTTTAAATTGTTGTCAGTTTGACAAACTAGCAAGTGTTGTGTGTTTGGCAAACTTACAACCGTTGACAACTGTTGAAAACTCTTGGAAACACACGTTCGGCCTTTTTATTTTTTGTTACAGAAAAGCAATGCAAATGGGTTCTGACTGTTAATTACCGAGTATCTCGCGTTAGAAGAAATTTAGAGAATTTTTTTGGAATATTGTAAGTAGTTTTTCGGTGTCTTAGAACAACTATGCGCTTAAGTCCGTAAAAAGCAACATTAGTGACTTCTGAAATTGTGTCTTTGCACACTTTTCGTAGAAGAAATAAAGAAAGTGCCACCGTTTATTCAGCACCTGGCAGGGTTGATGCAGGAGACACAGACACAGGCAGGCTATCGGATGGCAGTTGGAGGACGCCTCCGCAAACAAATGTCTTCAGAGAAAGGGAGGCAACGCAGGAAGAACCACAAAGAATATATGGGATGAATTTGCAATCTACTTTTTATCGGATGTTGGTAAAGTGAAATGGTAAGAGAAATGTGAATAAATAAATATCGAGTGAAAAGACAAATGCAATTAAAGACTTCCGGCCAAAACCCTTATATCTTTAGTTATTACCAACTTAAGCCATTAATTTGCAAATTACTTTGTATCAGATGTTGGCAAAATGAGATTACAAGAGAAATAAATGAATTTCCGGTGAAAATACGGTTGTAATTACAAAAATTTCGACCAAAAGTCTTACAGCTTCAGTTACGCTAATGAATGACATTTTACTTACGATTGTACTGTGTTGTGTGTGAAATCTTATGGGACTTAACTGCTAAGGTCATCAGTCCCTAAGCTTGCACACTACTTAACCTAAATTATCCTAACGACAAACACACACACCCATGCCTGAGGGAGGACTCGAACCTCCACCGGGACCAGCCGCACAGTCCATCACTGCAGCGCCTGAGACCGCTCCACTAATCCCGCGCGGCACTTACGATTGTAAATATTTTTCTCCCTGGCTTGTTCACTTCATATGCTCGTAAAATATCCATTTCGGAACGTAGATCTCAGTTGTCCGCAGCTCGTGGTCGTGCGGTAGCGTTCTCGCTTCCCGCGCCCGGGTTCCCGTGTTCGATTCCCGGCGGGGTCAGAGATTTTCTCTGCCTCGTGGTGACTGGGTGTTGTGTGATGTCCTTAGGTTAGTTAGGTTTAAGTAGTTGTGTGATGTCCTTAGATTAGTTGGGTTTAAGTAGTTCTAAGTTCTAGGAGACTGATGACCATAGATGTTAAGTCCCATAGTGCTCAGAGCCATTTGAGC
This sequence comes from Schistocerca cancellata, assembly GCF_023864275.1. Lineage (NCBI taxonomy): Eukaryota > Metazoa > Arthropoda > Insecta > Orthoptera > Acrididae > Schistocerca > Schistocerca cancellata. The sequence continues at coordinate 346,906,476 of NC_064634.1, read as the reverse complement.
CATTTTGAATAAAAATAAACAAAACAATACAGAATTATTGTAAATAGCGCTAGAAATGCAATTTCCTCAGCAAAAAGGTGAAATAAATAAACACAAAGCAAAAATAGATCTCAGTTGTCCCAGTCGCACTTTTGGTTTGACCTTTTGACAATGCTCACGATTGTACTATGTTTTCACACTAGTCCATTTCCTTTCAAGCTTGACAAGCGGTACACCAGTTTTATCCGAACCTTCTTTCAACAAATCTTCCTTTTTATATCTGTTTTTATATGCAGAATCAGAAGGATACTGCCGTGCGGGCAGCGATCATAACGTTTGGGCTAATCGGTGTATTTATAAGTAGCTTTACGTTGCTAGTTAGGATTTACATGGAATAGAACTAACAAGTAAGACGCAGAAATCAATCCACGAGTTGACTTTGAACGATTCGTTATTTATTTATTTATTTATTTATTTATTTATTTAACCTGATCAGATTAGGGCCATCAGGCCCTCTCTTACATCGGACCAGTGTTCCACACATGCAGCATTCCACACATCAGAGTTACATCATGAACATAGTTTAAATGAGAAAATTAGCTTACTCTAGTGACAATATGAATAAAGAGTAGTGACTAAGACCTAATAAAGTAAATGCTGGCAGTATTTTTACAACAGGTGCTATACATACAGATTATGATAAAAGCAATAATAATAACAGTAAAACAAAAAATCAAATAATAATGACAAACATGAGAAAGATTGGCAATAGTAATGAAGGTTTGTGCAGATGTACATTAATATCTTGGTGTGTAGAGTAGATGTTTACTAGTATAGCGAGTTTTGGGTAAGGGAGATTTAAGGAGGGGGAAAGAGGGAAGTAATGAGGTGAAGTGCACTCATGTACAGAGGAAGGCATTACTGTTGCTTAAGTAGATACGTCATTAACTGTTTTTTGAAGCCGGTCATGTTTTTAAGTTCTCTAACATAACGAGGGAGGTTATTCCAGAGTCGGGTTCCAGCTACTATAAAGGACTTGGAGAAGGTGACTGAGCGATGCAGTGGAACGGAGAGGATTTTATTATAATGGACACGTGTGTTTCTGTCATGTTGTTCCGACATGAGCGTTAGGGACGAGGAGAGATGAGGGACAGTGTACTTTTATAAGGCAGTAGATGTGACAGAGTGTATGGAAATCTCTGCGTTTGTCTGCACGCAGCCAGGACAATTTTGCATATGCTGGTGAAATGTGATCAAAAAGTCGAGAGTCACAGATATATCGGACGCAGGCATTCGTGACCAGTTCTAGACGTCGGGAATTTTCCTGAGAGAGGCCTTGTAGGATAATATCGCTGTAGTCAATGATTGGGAGTATAAGCGTTTGTACTAATTTCTTTTTCAGATCGAAAGGGAAGAGTTTTTTATATTTTTGTCGGACATGAAGGGATGCTGATGCTTTTTTGCACACTGCAGTTAGGGATCATTTGTAGAGGGAGATGGTGTCGCATTAAATTTAGACGTCGTGCGTTGCATTAAGTGTGCTGAGTGTCTACCAGTGACTACTGTTATCACCGCCGTTGTAGTGACAAACGGCTGTCGTTCAACAGATGGAACCGCGAATCTGCAGCTGTCGGATGACTGATGGTGGCTGCCGCTGTTGATTTGTGCCTAAAAAGGGAGCGATAGAGCGGTAATCCTCAGCACAAGTCTCGCTCTACGTCACACAGTGATTAATTATGATCAAACTCGATACATGCAGTGCAGCTATGTTTGCGCGGAAAAGTTAACGAGACGATGCAGTCACCTTCGACAAAATTTTATATTAATGGTTTAATGTCTCACTGCTTTAGTATCCGCCTGTGGCATTACCGCCGCCCCCCCCCTCCCCCCATCCGCCTAGTCACCCTGTCGCTCTCCGTTTGAGATTATTGCCTATGAATCATTAATTACATCGGCCGACTATGCCTGTGGCTATCCGAAGTAATTAATGTTCCTCGGCAATTAGTTTGAAAGAGTAACTGTGCACATTAATCGAAATATAAATGTGCTGTCGATGAAAGGGTATCTGTTTGATATTATTTGCAGGGTTTAACGTTAATATGGTGGATGTGGATCGATTCCATAGCTGAAAGACGGGGGGAGGTGAGGGGCAGGGGCGGTGCTGACATAGACCCTACTATCCGGGCCGTTTGGAAATTACTGAAAGTTAGTTGGAAGCAGTCGTTATTTTCTCAGGCGACAGACGCCCATTATTTAAGATACGAAAGCTTGTAGAACGTTGTGACACGTTTAAAGAAATAGGGAAACTATATAGAGATACATAAGGAATTAAATAAAAGCCGACCGTCGTCGCCGAGCGGTTCTAGGCGCTACAGTCTGGAACCGCGCGACCGCTACGGTCGCAGGTTCGAATCCTGCCTCGGGCATGGATGTATGTCATGTCTTTAGGTTAGTTAGGTTTAAGTAGTTCTAAGTTCTAGGGGACTGATGACCTTAGAAGTTAAGTCCCATCGTGCTCAGAGCCATTTGAACCATTTGAATTAAATAAAAGCAGTATTTTGAAAAACACTTTGATGGTTTATGTTTAATAAGAAATGGGACGCTACTTTCCGAATAACCGTTGCATATGGGAAAGAACGTATACGGATGTAGACTGATGAGCCAAAACATTATGACCAACTGGGAAAAAGCTTGTTTGTTCGTCTTTGGAACGAAATACATCACCGATTCTGCGTATCAAAGTTCCGAAAGTTTCTTGGTAGGTTTGTGGAGGTATGTGGCATTAGATCCCTACAGGCAGGTCATGTAATTCGCGTAAATAGCGGGCCGGTGATTTGCGTACGCCCGATAGCGACACAAATAATAATTTTTTCATAATGCGGGGTCACAGTCATAATATATTTCTATAAAGACAGCATCGTCATTAGACTTTTTTTGCAGTGTTACATTTACACGATCATGATTTCGGCTTTAAAGTTCAATTATCAAGTGTTTTAATGTTATACAGTGCCTAAGATGGAATACTGTCGTATTTACCAGAAATATTGACTCTTAGACAATGAGTCTAATAGTGTATTTTAAATACGACAGTATGCCATCTTAGGCACTGTAGAACATTAAAACACTCGACAATGGCGCTTTAAAGCCGAAATCATGATCGTGTAAATGTAACACTGCAAATAAAAAGAACCGTCTAATGGCGATACTGACTTTAAAGAAAGCGACGCAAATGGTTTCCATAGCGTTTACGTCAGGCGAATTTGATCGCCGAGACATCAACGTGAGTTCACTATAATGCTCCTCAAACCGCTGTAACACGGTTCTGGCTGCTAGACACGTACAGTTATAAAGTTATACCGCTGAAACGTGACATCACTGCCGGGGAAGACATCAAGTATGAAGAGATGCAGGTGTTTCGCAACTGTCAGAGTGTGTCTCCCAGAGCATAACACTGCTCCCACCAGCTTGCGTCCGTAGTGCACTGAACATTCCGAGCCGTCGTTCACCTCGATGACGGCGTTTGTGGAGACGACCATAGACGTAGCGTAGCAAAAGTGTGATTCCCCCGAAGACCGACACGCTTCCATTGGTCGATGGTCGAATCCCGATGGTCCCGTGCCCACTGCAGTCGTAACTGACGATGTCGTTGGATCAACATGTGAACAAGTAAGGAAGGTCTGTTGCGGAGCACCACGTTCAATTACGTACGATGAACGGTACGGTCCGAAACACACGTGCGTGCACTAGCATGGTGCTCTTTCGGCAGAGATGCCATCTATCCTACTATACAGAGCAGACAAGCTTCCCAACCCCACGGTCTGTAAAGAGTCGTACCGTCTCATGGTAGGTCCACTGCCCTTCTACGTACTCCGTACGTAGATGTTCACGACAAGAGTACGTGAACTTTCGACCAGCTTCGCTGTTTCGAGTTTCTCGTTCATAGCCTCAGTGTAATAATAACTGCCCTTAGTCACTTATCTTAATGGAGTTCCTCGTTTTTTGCCTATACAGTACCTTCGCTAGTGTGATCACCTGTCCGTGTTTGCTCCGCTGACATACTTTTGTTACCGCGTCACATGCCTACAACGCCACCAGGCGGCATCCAACGTCACGGTGGGCAGTGGTCATAATGTTTTGGCTGATCAGTGTAAGCTTGTCGAACTTACAATACTTAGTATAGAAGTTGTCCAGGGGAAATGGGCCCATTCCTGTGCAGGACTTGGAGGGGGTGGCGATTCATGGCGAGGATGCAAGCTGGTGCCGTCTTAGTAGAACAAGATTAACAAGTCAATCACTGCAGCGACACTCCGACGCCACGGTGGCCGTGTGTGGCGTGTTGACGGCCGGTGGTGAGTTGGAGCGACCTGACGTACTCGTATGAGCCCCAGAATGGTGGCGTAAACAGCCAGCTAAAGCAAGCGACTCAGTTGGTGTGCGACACTGCGTGCAAAATGTGTTAGCAACGCAGAAGTGGATCGCAACACTTACAGACAGCCTCCCAGTGGGAAGTCCCACTTCTACGCGGCCTATGGCACACTCACCAGTGTAGAAGGGAAAGCGGTTGTACCTCCACGGTCTTGGTCCGCTGGCCCCTGAGCAGAAGTCGAGGTGCTGCTGGAGTGAACCTAGAAATGGCTTACCAGTGGAGAGGCAGCAAGGGCTTGCTGATAGAGGATGCCGTGCCAACTGGTTGCTGACGCATCGTATGGCTGTGTCTGGCGCAGAGCCTCGTCGTTGCAGGTCTACCAGGCTGTGAATATCTCTATCAAGAAGTCACAGCCGGTAAGCGGCTCATTTGTTATGCCAATGCGCCTCTTCCAGTCACGTTCCTGCCAACATTCATGCAGCCCACCCGTCGAGAAACCACTTGGACCGTTCTGTAACACCCCTGTCCCACTGCTATGCTGGTAGATTCACAGAGTCAGACCTTGTTTGTCTCGCAATGTGCAAACAGCCTTGTTGCTCCAGCACGCCGATGTACTGCGCTCTCCGGCTGTCTATGGCTTCTACAGAGCTGCTGGGCTATGCTTCTACACAGTCTCTAAAAATAGTGACGGCACTACCGAGTAAATGAAGTTATTTTCTTTTTCTTCTTCTTCTTCTTCTTCTTCTTCTTCGAATCCTGCATTAAGCCCTCTCTCTTGCTCCAGCCTTGCCATCTGTTCCTTAGACGACCTACATTGTCTCTTTCAGTAGAACTGTATTCCATCGCTTATCGAGGAGTTCTCTGAGAGGACCTACACGCTCTTCCCAATCTTGCTTGCATTGGTTTACTTATCTTTTGATGAAATTTTAATAAGCAAGATCACATTCAGTACTGTTTCTTCCCGATGATCGCTTTCAACAGGTAGTGCCGTTATCTTCTGTTCTTCAGAAAGTCGTTGCTATACGTCCTGTTCCGTTACGATGGTGTCACACAAGCTATGTTGACATTATAGTAGCACACGCCACACGGGTTTGTTAAAAATAAAAACAGTTTTCTCACAAATAAAAACAATATAGTTAGAAAGCATATTGTGTAAGCTAGGGATGTCCACACACGTATCATTCCGCTAGTGCTTGTTAACTGTGTTGTATTCCTTTGTGGCAAACCTGCATTTAATTTCAACAAACGTGTCTGGAATGCGCTACATACTATCCATTGTGATGTTAACATGGCATGTGTGATACAGTCATAATGCAACAGGATGTATAACAGCAAGTTTTTTAAAGATCAGAAGAAGTCAGTCTTAACTGTTGAAATCGGTCATCAGGAATAAATAGTACTGAATGTGACCTTGGCTACTAAAGGCTTCTTCAGAGCAAATACGAATCGTTCCTTCCCATCTCTATTTTTCACTTAATGGCTTTTACTCCCAGTTCTTTCCTTATTTTTTCATTTCTTATTTCTTCTTCTATGATACAGCCTTTCATTGATATAAGGAACTTGGTTTCTCATGTTTCAAGTTGTTTTAGGTCTTTTGATATCAATGTGTAAATTTCTGGTCCGTATAGCAATGTGGGTAGAGCCATGATTATAAAATTTAATTTCGGTTTCTCTTCTCGCTTTACCCTTCAATGTACTTGCTCTCGTGCTACATGTACCTCGAAAAGTGTTAATTTTCTTATTTATGTCATAAAGTGATCACTGCATATATTTTTAAAGACATAAAAAAGGCAGTCTCTATTTTATGTAAAACTCTAGTCTAAAGACCAAGACACTTAGCGCCACTAATCATTAATCCACCCACACATCCATAAATGCCACCAATAACTTCTCTTTTCTCCTCATGATTGGTTGCACTGTCCACGTTTTCCGCTGTACACTCTTGGGGTACCATGACAACCATATTTCCGTTCTCATTTTTTATACATAGAACACTTCACGCCATTTTGCTCTCGCTGCGCTATTTTACTGCGAGAACTTGTGATTACGATGCAGGATCTCAATTCGAGTATAAATGTTAATGGTAGACCGGGTTTGAAAGCTCCTCGACCCGGCAATAGCTCGTTCTGCGGCGCACAGCAATTAAATCTCGGCCGAGAACACTGGAGCGCCATTTCACACCTAGAACTCTGCTCCAAGTGGCGCAGCGGGCTGTTCTTAATATCGCTCCGGCCCGACGACGGGGGGGTTTATTGTCCCGGAATTGACTTCACGACCGCGTCGATGGTACTCCACGGTGGGGCCGCCAATTAGGGAACCGGTGGGCCGGAACACGACTGTCGACAGCTCCTCAAGAGTGGGTCAGCTGAGCGTTGGACCCACGAGGCATGGTCTCATTTCCTTTTCAGCCCCTCTGCCCTTTCTTCCTCTCCCCCTGCCTCCACCGCTTCCAGACAGCCGGAGGACTGTCGCTGCCAGTGGCAGAAGTTATGTACGGCGTCACGCAATATCCATCCCTCTTCTTTAACCTCCGCCGCCCCCGCCAATTCTTCAGCCGCGCCCTGGTCGCCCACTCTACTCCCACAATGGCGTCGGACCTCGAGGAGTGGGTGCCCTCCTTTATTTTGCGCGGCTTTGTACGATGACCTTTTCGACAGCCACTTGTTGTGCGGCTGGAGGCGGGGTGAGAACAAGATTCGGTGGGTGCGAGGTGGGGGCGGAGAGCGGGGGCGGAACCTTTTGTTTCCGCGGACACGGACCGACGGCAGCACGCGCCTACTCGCCGACTCCGTCCTCTGTTCGCAGCGGTCCCAAATGAACGCCCTTCCGCAGTACACCGCGGGCCCTTTCCTCGCTTCTTCCTGGCTCCCTTCCCGGTCTCGTCGCGTAGGCGTGCGCTGATACGCAAACGTGTCGCCTGCAGCATTTCTGAGTCTGCAACGAGAGTCGCGTCTGTACTACAGAGGTGTCCGTCGTTGGACAAAACGGCGCGTAACTGTTCTTGGCATTCCGTCAACTCTGACTGTAGTCTGCTCAGAATTGCTTCAGAGTTGACTTTAGGTAGGAGCACGTGGCAACAGAGACCAGAGTTGCTACTTCCGGCACGGAACACGCGTGTAATCTTACGTTTCATTCAACTCGCTCAATCTCGCAAATTACTCGCTTCATAAAAATTAGTCTTGTATCGATATTCTCAGGAAGGGTTGCAATATGCTTTCATTTCAGTTTTATTTGCGGCAACAAATTACACTACTGGCCATTAAAATTGATACACCGCGAACATGACTTGCTACAGACGCGAAATTTAACCGACAGGAAGAAGATGCTGTGATATGCAAACGATTAGCTTTTCAGAGCATTCACACAAGGTTGGTGCCGGTGGTGACACCTACAACGTGCTGACATGAGGAAAGTTTCCAACCGATTTCTCATACACAAACAGCAGTTGACCGGCGCTGCCTGGTGAATCGTTGTTGTGATGCCTCGTGTAAGGAAGAGAAATGCGTACCATCACGTTTCCGATTTTGATAAAGGTCGGATTGTAGCCTATCGCGATTGCGGTTTATCGTATCGCGATATGGATGCTCGCGTTGGTCGAGATCCAATGACTGTTAGCAGAATATGGAATCGGTGGGTTCAGGAGGGTAATACGAAACGCCGTACTGGATCCCAAAGGCCTCGTATCACTAGCAGTCGAGGTGACAGGCATCTTATCCGCATGGCTGTAACGGATCGTGCAGTAACGTCTCGATCACTGAGTCAACAGATGGGGACATTTGCAAGATAACAACCATCTGCACGAACAGTTCGACGGCGTTTGCAGCAGCATGGACTATCAGCTCGGAGACCATGGCTGCGGTTACCCTTGTCGCTGGATCACAGACAGGAGCGCCTGCGATGGTGTACTCAACGACGAACCTGGGTGCACGAATGGCAAAACGTCATTTTTTCCGATGAATCCAGGTTCTGTTTACAGCATCATGATGGTTACATCCGTGTTTGGTGATATCGCGGTGAACGTACATTGGAAACGTGTATTCGTCATCGCCATACTAGCGTATCACCCGGCGTGATGGTATGGGGTGCCATTGGTTACACGTCTCGGTCACCTCTTGTTCGCATTGGCGGCACTTTGAACAGTGGACGTTACATTTCAGATGTGTTACGGCCCGTAGCTCTAGACTTCATTCGATCCCTGCGAAACCCTACATTTCAGCAGGATAATGCATGACCGCATGTTGCAGGTCCTGTACGGGCCTTTCTGGATACAGAAAACGTTCGACTGCTGTCCTGGCAAGCACATTCTCCAGATCTCTCACCAACTGAAAACGTCTGGTCAATGGTGGCCGAGCAACTGGCTCGTCACAATACGCCGGTCACTACTCTTGATGAACTGTGGTACCGTGTTGAAGCTGCATGGGCAGCTGTACCTGTACACGCTATCCAAGCTCTGACTGAATTCCCAGGCGTATCAAGGCCGTTATTACGGCCAGAGGTGGTTGTTCCGGTTTCTGATTTCTCAGGATCTATGCACCCAAATTGCGTGAAAATGTAATCACATGTCAGTTCTAGTATAATATATTTCTCCAATGAAAACCCGTTTATCATCTGCATTTCTTCTTGGTGTAGCAATTTTAATGGCCAGTAGTGTATATAGGATGATGTTTGGAAAGTTTACGAAACTGCATTTCCTAACGACGTTTTCTAATTCACAAACTTTTTTTGTTATTGAAGTTAAGGGAACACCCTAAGCAAGTCAAATCTTACGAATACATCAAATTTTCATTTTCTCCCAACCGGAACTCTTAAGAGTTTTCTAAAGTGAGATAATTTCAGTTAAATGTGAAGCACGCTCAAGTACTAAGTGGTCACCGTATAGTTTTGTTACGAGAAGCAGATCGCTAGGCTTATAGTAAACCTGTCATTAATTTTTCTGATTCACAAACACCAAATACTTTATCTCGGTGGGAAAACGCATCTTAAATATCCCAACTAGTACTCGTAGAAAGACCAAATGCAATACAAGTAACATTGCTTCGGTGTTGCAGCAGTTATATTGTAAACAATAATATGTAATTTGTGTGACACGACTGAATTCCCGAGACCAACTTCATTTGGAGTTGGTTGCTTATAACCCCTTCTTATTAATATGTCAATGTTATATAAATATAATTTTGTTACGTAACTACTTACTGCGCAGTTCTACTACGCAGCTGAATCCGCCTGTACTTCATTTCTGTGGTGATAACGGAAAAACTCTGATGACGTTACTCACGTCGTTATGACGTATGCTTGAAGTGTCACTGTAACTGTCACTGCTGTTATTTAATGAAACGAAAGCGGGTGCGCGACTGCTTGAAAAGACCTGATTTCTTGAGGGTCTCCAGTGACTTGCTGAGTATAGGATTTTACGATAATAATCATGAACATAACGAGGAATCGCTCCCTCAGCAAATGAATCTATATTCGTAATCAGCTTATCCATAGAATGTTTTTCCCCAAGAGTTTCAAGCTTCGATATTTTTCCACCTTCCTTTTATTTCGCGAATACTTTCTCGTCAATCTTCACAGTAGTGTTTTCGTTTACGTTCAGAGATGCAGCATATCTATCATTTACATTGTTAACGGAGAGCAGAGGACCACTATTAAGTTTTTCAGTCTCAAAATACGAGGGTAACAAGAAAACCATTTCTCTCTGAACGCGGAACTTCTCACTCACTCACTCTTTCTGGTATTTTTCAGCAACACACAACAAATAACAGCGACAACAAATAAAGTAACAACTCCCGCAACAGTAAAAAGGACACCAAACACGACTGCTACGGTCGCAGGTTCGAATCCTGCCTCGGGCATGGATGTGTGTGATGTCCTTAGGTTAGTTAGGTTTAAGTAGTTCTAAGTTCTAGGAGACTGATGACCACAGATGTTAAGTCCCATAGTGTTCAGAGCCATTTGAACCATTTTTTTTTTTTTTTTTGACACCAAACAAAATCACGGGGTGCAACAATCACACAGAGGAAAAAGCTGCTTGAAACTCACAGTGTAAACGGAAACTGTTGTGATGGTGGGTTGAATGTTTGGCAACTTCGAGTGGTTGGTGTGGCTACAGGTACTGTGAGATTGGCAGAATGCAGTACGTGCATCCTGCGTGGGCACCCCTCCCCCCCCCCCCCCCCCTCCGCACTCACCGTCTCTCTCTCTCTCTCTCTCTCTCTCTCTCTCTCTCTCACGCACACACACACACACAGACCCGCGACTTCCGTCATGGCTGTCAATCTTAAAGTAATTTTAAACAGACTACAGGAAACAAAGACACGATTTCGCTCAACCAAGACACGAGAACCAACAGGCAGCGTGGCTTCTATTCTGCGATCCAATAATAATATGTTGCTGTGGTTGTTGTGGAATTCTGTTCGAAGACTGCTTTGATGCAGCCCTCCACGCTGTTCTACCCTGTGCAGTCCTGTTCATCTCCGAATAATTTCTGCATCTCACATCCATTTGAACCTGTTCACTTACTAGTCTCTTAGTTTCCCTCTGTAATTTCTGCCCCTCCCACTCCGCACCCCCACCTACACACACACACATCCATCCAATATTAAATCTACGATTCCTTGATGTCTCAGAATTTGTCTTATCAACCTATTAAGGTAAGCCATAAATTCCTGATCTCCCCAGTTCTATTGAGTACCTCCTGTTTAGTTACTCGATCTAATCTTCAGAATTCTTCTGTAGCACCACATTTCAAAACTTTCTATTCTCGACTAAACTGTTATACGTCCACGTTTCACTTCCATAACAGGCTACGCTCCAGATAAAAACCTTCAGGAAATATTTCCTTAAACTTAAATCTATATTCGATGTTAACGAATTTCTCTTCTTCAGAAACGTTTTCTTGTCGTTGCTTCTACAGTTTACATGTCCTGTCTTTCGACTATCATCTGTCAATTCGACAACATTCCATTATCCTTATTTTGGTTTTGTTAATGTTTATCTTATATCCTCCTCTCAAGACACTGACTATTCCATTCAACACCGCTTCCAAGTCCTTTTCTGTCTCTGACAGAGTCACAGTGTCATCGGCAAACGTCAAAGCTCTCATTCACCTCCCTGAACTTTAATTCCTTCTCCAAATTTTTCTTTGACATCCTTTACTATTTTATCAATGTGTGTAGTCCTAAAAGCGATCCTGACGAACTAGCCTTCTTCAATTTTCTTCATACGTACAGGGTGTCCCACTAGGAATGATAAGTATTCGGGGTTATGAGAAGAACAATCTTTCTAAGCGGAGAAATCTAGTAAACATGGTCTAATAACGTATGCCTGAAGAACTATGAGCTCTTCTTCGATATTTGGAAACAAATCTCTTCTCCTGTGAGCTCTTTATTTTACTTATTTTGAGAGGTGGTATTATGGACTGCCCCTAAAGGCGGAAGAATCAGCAATGATCAACGGCAAGAGGACGCAGAAGGCAATGGAAACCACTGCATTAAAGACACGTAACGTGTATCCACAGGACATGTGGCCTGTATTTGAAGAAGTGTCATGGTGATATCTCCATTGGCAAAAGATTCCGGAATAGTCCCCCATTCGTATCTCCGGGAGCGGACTGCCAAGGTGGAGGTTACCATGAGAAGAAGACTGAATAATCAACGGAAGATAGTGTTCTACAAGTCGGGGCATGAAATGTCAAAGCTTGAACGTGGTAGGAAAACCGGGAAATCTGAAAAGAGAAGTGGAAAGGCTCAATATGGATAGAGTAGGTGTCAGTGAAGTGAAGTGGAAAGAAGACGAGGTTTCTGGTCAGATGAGTAGAAGGCATATCAACAGCAGCAGAATATGGTATGACGAGAGTAGGATTCGTTGTGAATAGGAAGGTAGGGCAGAGAGTGTGTAACTGTGAACAGTTCAGTGACAGGGTTGTTCTCAGCAGAATCGACAGCAAACCAACACCGACAACGATAGTTTAGGTATATATGCGGACGTCGCAAGCTGAGGATGAAGAGAAGTGCATGGAAGCTAAGACGAAATGGTTGCAGGAAAAATTTGAAAACATCGAAAAGGAAATGATTGTCGGAAGGACAGAGTCGCCATACAGGAAAATCAAAACAACCTTCTGTGAAATTAAAAGCAAGGCTGATAACATTAAGAGTGCAACGGGATTTCCACTGTTAAATGCACGGGAGAGAGTCGATTGGTGGAAAGAATACGTTGAAAGCCTCAATGAGGGGGAAGATTTGTCTGACGTGATACAAAGAAGAAACAGGAGTCGATTTAGAAGAGATAAGGTATTCAGTATTAGAATCAGAATATAGAAAAGCTTTGGAGGACTTAAGATCAAATAAGGCAGACGGGATAGATAACATTCCATCAGAATTTCTAAAATCATTGAGGGAAATGGGAACAAACCGACTGTTCACCTTGGTGTGTAGAATGTATGAGTCTGGCAACATACCATCTGACTTTCGGAAAAGCATCATCCACACAATTCCGAAGACGGCAAGAGCTGACAAGTGCGAGAATTACCGTTCAATCAGCTTAAGGGCTCATGCACCAAAGTTACAAGAATAATATACAGAAGAATGGAAAAGAAAATTGAGGATGCGTTAGATGACGATCAGTTTGGCTTTAGGAAAGGTAAGAGCAAGAGAGAGAAAATTCTGACATTACGGTTAATAATGGAAGCTAAACTAAAGAAAAATCAAAACACGTTCCAAGGATTTGTCGACCTGGAAAAAGCGTTCGACATGATCTACTGAACTGAATGAACAGTGTAATGAGTATATAGTATGGATTGAGACTAAATCGAAGAAAGACGAAGGTAATGAGTAGTAGAAATAACAACAGCGAGAAGCTTAACATCAGGATTGACGGTCACGAAGTAGATTAAGTTAAGGAATTCTGCTACCTAGGCAGTGAAATAACCAATGACGGACGAAACAAGGAGGACTTCAAAAGCAGACTAGCAACGGCAAAAAGGGCATTCCTGGCCAAGAGAAATCTACTAATATCAAATATGGTCTTAATTTGAGGAAGAAATTTCTGAGAATGTACGACTGGAGTATAGCATTGTATAGTAGTGAACCATGGACTGTGGGAAAACCAGAACAGAAGAGAATCGAAGCATTTGAGATGTGGTGCTACAGACGAATGCTGAAAATTAGGTGCACTAATAAGATAAGGAATGAGGAGGTTCTGCGCAGAATCGGAGACGAAAGGAATATGCGGAAAACAGGATGATAGGACATCTGTTAAGATATGATGGGATGACTTTCATAATACTAGAGGGAGCTGTAGAAGGCAAAAACTGTAGAGGAAGAGAGAGATTGGAATATATGCAGCAAATAATTGAGGACGTAGGTTGCGAGTGCTACTCTGAGATAAAGAGGTCAGCATAGGAGAGGAATTCATGGGGGGTTCATCAAACCAGTTAGAAGACTGATGACCAAAAAAAAGACAAAGTCGAGGAAAACGTTTCCAGTAAACACGGGCTCTGAAGTGCATACCTTACGAGCTACGAGCATATCTTCATCTTCGCTACTGTGTAACATTTCACTTGTACTGAACTGGTACTCACAGCTCTTAAGATATGCATTTGAGAGACTATGTTTACAACCCTCTTTTGCTTCTAATGACCGTTACTGTCATATTCCTCAATAATGACCAATTCCATGTTCTATAGTACCTAGGGCGGGTTGAAAACTAAAAATGTGCTCTCTTAAAGACGCAAAGTTTTCGTTTTTGTTCTTCGGCAAATGGGCTTTTCGTCAGTAACTAAGTGAGAGAGAATCTTGCTCCCCAGTTCAGGGAATAGAGAAGAAATAAAAACTTCGAGGTTCGCCAATGACATTATAATTCTGTCAGAGACAGCAAAGGACTTGGAACAGCAGTTGAACGGTATGGACAGTGCCTTGAAACGAGGATATAAGATGAACATCAACAAAAGCAAAACGAGGATAATGGAATGTAGTCAAATTAAGTCGGGTGATGCTGAGGGAATTAGATTAGGAAATGAGACACTTAAAGTAGCAAAGGAGTTTTTGCTATTTGGGGAGCAAAATAACTGACGATGGTCGAAGTAGAGGGGAAATAAAATATAGACTGGCAATGGGAAGGAAAGCGTTTCTGAAGAAGAGAAATTTGTTAACATCGAGTATAGATTTAAGTGTCAGGAAGTCGTTTCTGGAAGTATTTGTATGAAGTGTAGCCATGTATGGAAGTGAAACATGGACGATAAATACTTTGGACAAGAAGAGAATAGAAGCTTTCGAAATGTGATGCTACAGAAGAATGCTGAAGATTAGATGGGTAAATCGCATAACTAATGAGGAGGAATTGAAAAGAATTGGGGAGAAGAGGAGTTTGTGGCACAACTTGACAAGAAGAAGGGACCGGTTTGTAGGACATGTTCTGAGACATCAAGAGATACAAATTTAGCATTGGAGGGCAGCGTGGAGGGTAAAAATCGTAGAGAGAGACCAAGAGATCAATGCACTAAGCAGATTCAGAAGGATGTAGGTTGCAGTAAGTACTGGGAGATGAGGAAGCTTGCACAGGATAGAGTAGCATGGAGAGCTGCATGATGAACACAACAACAACAGTTCAGGGTATAAGAATTGTTCCCGCTAAAGGCGACGTTCCAGGTTCGACTCCCGTCCGGTACGCAGCTTTACTCTTTGTTAGTTTCAAAACACTGGATCGTACCACGAATACTAGTAAATAGCTAGTTATTTTCACCAGCCAGCTAACTCATCTTCGGGACGGCGACATGTCGTCCCGCACTGTCATCTCCGTAACTGCAGTGGAGTGCACAAAACGGTCCATATACCAACTATCTCTATTCCAAAATAGCTTACAGCCAGCCTGATAAAGCATACAAAAAAGTAGATGTCACTGTCCGTATAGCACCAATTTAACATCATCATATAGTGATCATTAAAAATAACGAAAAAGCTGTTATTAAAAAAATATGTATTAAGAAGTGACCATTATGTTTCCACAAATCAATGTGCACTAAAACCACGAAGGGGACCTATTTTCTTTATCTGTATTCTTCAATACAGAACTAGACGTTCCTGTTATCCATTACACTGAAAGTTAGGTTTTTCTGTGTATCCATTCACGATGCCCGATCTGCGATCATTTCGACGCATATAGAACCCTCACATCTTTTTAGTCTGTGTTCCTGCATTATCTCTTCAAAATCTGCCTTCCGCTGTGCATTTCATCTATTTGTCCTTTCTCTTGTTTCTGTTCATACCGAGAACTTTGATGACAACGGCTTTCGGTTTTATGCTCTCCCCGCGACATGGGAGATGGCTCAGGGGCCAGCCAGCATGAAAGATTTACGAGTGGTAACGCGTGTCATTCATAAAAATGGAAATAAGGACAACCATTGTATTCTGAATCCATATATCAGGAGCGCACTTCCACAGTGCTGCTGGTGTAATGACTCGCGGATGGATCAGTTACCTCACTATCCTTTCTTCTCGTTACACAGCTGACGTGTGCTTATTATTCTGTGGTTTGCATAGTGTAGACAGTCGAGGGGAATCAACCTATAAAATATGATTTAGTTGTTCATTTTCAGTAGCACTTTGATCGGCGCATTAAAAATCTGTACGACGGAGACAACAGAGCTACGGTCCTTCCTTAATCACTCAACATATTTGACGTTGCTGTATTAACCAGTCTCATATGCACTATTTACATTTTTTCCCAGTGTTCCCCGTCTTACCTTGTACTGATCGTACATAGATTTTGGCGTGGCTTCCCAACTACATCTGTACTCCGCAGAATACCTTACGGTCAGTGTCGACAAGTACAATGTGTATCAAAAACATTCATCCGATTTGGCATGTCTGTATTTCTGAAACTAATAAACATATTTTGTTTTTTGATGAGCGGAAAACTCAAAAAGCTTTTTTTTTATCTTATCTGGTCACTGGTGTTCAATATGCCCCCTACACGGCATACGTCAATGCGGTATTCAGAGTGTTCCCACAAGGCACCGAGCATGTTTCGAGTTACAGTTTCGACAACTGATATTATGCGATGTCTCAGTGTCCCATATTCTCCTATTATGACTGTTCGCCTTTCCATTTAAATAGAATGTTGCCTCATTACTAAATAGTAAGGGTGGACACAAACTGTCGTCCTCCATCTTGCCAAGAACGAAATTACAGAAGTCCACACGTTGTTGTTTGTCACCTTCACGAAAAGCTTGCAGTAGCTGAATTTTGTGCGGTTTCGTGTGTAAATGTCGACGCAACACACGTCAGTCGGACATCGGGGGCATGCTGAGCTGTCAAGCTGCACGGCGAACGGATGTCTGCGGACTCCTTGTGAAACTATGACGGATGCGTTCGACGTCTGTGTGAGACACTCGGGCACTATCCAGGTATTTGCCTTTACACAAACATCCTGTTTCTCGGAATTATTCACGCCATCGACTAATGCGCTGCGCTGGGGGAGGATCCACACAATACCTAGTACGAAAGTCACGCTTAACAGTTATTGCTGACCCGCACTGCGCAAAAAGTAGTACACAAAACGCTTTCTGTTGTCCCGACATCATTTTTACTAGAACTAAAGTGGGCGCACACTGCTTCCACCTAGCGGGAACAATGTAAAGCTCGAGAGTTTGCTCTTTCCAACAGTACGTTGTTCACGCACGTATCTCAAACAACATAGCAGTTATAATTTTTTTTAAATCGGATAATTCTTTTTGACACACTATGTATCGGTTAACACATCAAGGAGCTTATGCTCTCAGAATTTTAACTGTAAACCACACTGTGATAGATGACGCCTCTCTTGCAGCACCTGCCACTGGAGATGACTGAGGATCTCAGTGGCGCTACTACACTTCTGAGTGAAGCTGTGACCAAATGTGCTTAGTCAAGTATAGGCCGAACGAGGGTTCTGTAAGATACCTCTTTCGTGGATGTTCTACACTCCCCGAGGATTCTTCCGATGAATCCTAAGTTGACACCTGCCGTACCTGCAATTAGTTTTATGTGGTCGTTCAGTTTAAATCACTCAGTACGCTTACTCGTTAATGGGTGTAACTACTTCCCGTGGTTGTTCTGCCATTCATATTGAAGATCCATTCCCATTCCCTGCTCTAAGTGTCGAACCTCTGCAGCTCGTCCAGTACTTCGCTACAGTTTTCTACCGTTGCAACCTCTCTATAGCCAACAGCATCATACGCGGAAAACGTCATGACACTTTCAACGTCATCCACTAGATAATTTAAATATTTTGTCAAAGCTGATAGTTCTGTAACACTTCCAGAGTATGCCAGAAGTTTCCAGAATTAGATTTTCACTCTGCAGCGGAGTATGCGCTGATATGAAACTTCCTGGCAGATTAAAACTGTGTGTCCCACCCTGGCTCGAACTCGGGACATTTGCCTTTCGCAGGCAAGTGCTCTACCATCTGAGCTACCCTAGCACGACTCACGCGCCGACCGGAGTGGCCGAGCGGTTCTAGGCGCTACAGTCTGGAACCGCGCGACCGCTACGGTCGCAGTTTAGAATCCTGCCGCGGGCTTGGATGTGTGTGATGTCCTTAGGTTAGTTAGGTTTAAGGAGTTCTACGTTCTAGGGGACTGATGACCACAGCAGTTAAGTCCCATAGTGCCCAGAGCCATTTGAACCATTTGAACGACTCACGCCCCGTCCTCACAGCTTTACTTCTGCCAGTACCTCCTCTCCTACCTTCCAAACTTTATAGAAGCTCTCCTGCGAACCTTGCAGAACTAGCACTCCTGAAAGAAAGGATACTGCGAAGACGTGGCTTAGCCACAGCCTGGGGGATGTTTCCAGAATGAGATTTTGACTCTGCAGCGGAGTGTGCGCTGATATGAAACTTCCTGGCAGATTAAAACTGTTTTTCTATCAGATCTATTGATAGAATTTTACTTTCTGACTCGTTGAACACTCAAGCATGGCTCTTCTTACGCTAATTTTCGCTTCGTTCGGTTTTTGTTTATGCCAGATGCTAATTTTATGTCCGACTATTTCTCTCCGTTAAGAGTGACTTAAGTTCGCTAGGAACTCCTCAACGCCATCACACAGCTGGTCGGATACTCCATTCTCACGTATCTTGTTCATTAGGTGTCAGTCGGAAATGTTTCGAGCATCTTCTGGAAGTCACGGAATTTGGTACAATGCTGGGGCCGATGTCTTGTACTTTCTGAGTCTCGTGAATGAACAGAACGACGTGGGCTTCATACGGTCGCTGTATGCAGGATCTATGTTGATTCCTACAAAGGAGATTTTGGGTCTCCTAAAATGTCATAATACGCGATCATAACAAGTATTCCAAAATTCTACAATAGATCGATGAGGCCCTTTAGTTTCGAGCGCCTGTTCGTTGACCCTTCTTGAATATTGTAATGGACACGTGCATTTTTGCTAATACTGCGGACACTTCGCTCCTCCGCCGACCTACGGTATACTACCGCTTGAATAGGAGCAAGTTCTTTCATACATTCCACTTAGAGTCGTACAGCTTTGGTATGTCATCACGTTTAGTCTCTTTTTCTCTGTTGAGTGATGTGTTTAATTTCTATTCTGTGGTCGCTTATTTCGATGCTTGTCATTCTGACATTCGTGCGACGATTTAAACGGGGTGCAGCTGTACAATCTTCCTCAGCGAAGCAGTTTTGGAAAAAGGATTCCAGTATTAAGGCCTTTCCTCTTTCAGACTCCGTTCCGTTGCCATTACGATCGCAAAGTGTACATAGACATATGGCCTTGCTTCTTCTTGGAATTTTCTATCAGATCTATTGATAGAATTTTATTTTCTGACTCGTTGAACACTGAAGCATGGCTCTCCTTACACTAATTTTCGCTTCGTTCGGTTTTTGTTTGGTTACTGGGTTTTGGCTACTTTTAAATCTATAGTTAAACTCTCTTTTTTTCAGAGAAGCACCGTTGTTGAACAGGATTTACTTATGAAGAGCTATTTCTATTATACACTTCTTATATGGAATTCTGGTAAGGCACTAGACAATCGTTAGATTATAATGACTATGTTTCCTGGGCCGTAACTTGGTGTCCTGCCTTAGCAGCCCTCAGATGTCAGAGTGTGTTCAACACCCTGGATACGTAATTGCTTCGTGACTATCCCATGACGCTTCAGGTGGATATTCTTATCGTTATTTCAAATACGTCGTGACAGTTTCGTTATCAAAACTTACACATCTGCTGTAGTTGCATATATTGATGTTGATGGTTCGTCAAACTCAAACTTGCTTCCCACCACCATCAATCCGCACAGAGACTGTTGCTAAGCGACAAATTCGAAGCGTCACAAACGATTTACTTCAGCCACTGCTCTTCGTGTAATCTGAGAGCAAGAAAAACACCGGCTTTATATTTGCCGTGACTCAAATTCCTGTAGGGACTATATACGTGCTCTACTGTAGAATATATGGGGGCTGAAATGACTCCAGCAATAGTCACCTCGTTCTCTTATGCCAAGTCTCGATAACACTATAGTCGGCAGTAAATGTCACCATGATTTGCAGTCTCACAACAGTGACATGGACAGCGACGATTCTTCCGAAAGGATGCAGGTAAGGTATCAAATTAGATCACATTTGTAAACCAATGCATGCGTCTTTATTAGATATTCATGTAGTTATACACTAATTTTAATGAATTGCTCTGCTTACTCTTTACCCTTAGTTTTCCTGTTCCAGCATATCTTCCAGTTGTCTTATATGTAAAATGATTCCTCGTTTTTCCCTATCAACTGCGTATTCTTCAGTGTGTCACTTTGCATCTTTGGCTCTAACACATTCAGTGCCAAATAGAGTACGTGAGAAACAAGAAACAACGGTTATGTGCTCTAGCATTGAGTTATGGATGGGAAATTCTTCGCAAATAGAAAACAAACGCTTTGGTAAGGCAACCTGTCCCTGCCTTAGGGCGATGCGCTTGGTCTCTGATGAAGAACTGTTGTAATAAACTTTCAAGAGCATTAGGTATTTATTTTAGACTATGTAATTCATTACCAGTGACTGGCGGCTGTATAAAAAATCAAAATTGTGTAATTGAAAGTGAAACAATCAATTGAATTTGTAAGGTATGAAGGTCCCGTCACTCGTTGATTGTTACCAGCTCAGAGCGAACTTGCATCTCGTACATTCGACACGCTGTTTACAAAACGCTTGTTGATTTCTGCGAAGAACAATAGTGCATATTTGCCGTAGTATAGGCCATTTTTAGGCCTTGTGTCACGCATAAATTCTGTTTAACTGTCTCACTTTGGGGAACACAAAAAACAAACTATGGCTGTTTCCACGTTTGTCGTAATTTGTTTTGCGTCTTTCGGCCGTGGTAATTAATCTCGCACTACTTAGATTGTACGTTGGCTTCTGGATCATGGCCATATGGATTCCATTGCTGATTTTCCTTACACGAATCACCACCTGATGTTAGTACATTGACATGTCATGTACGCAATATCGAAATTGCCAAACACGTGATACATGTTTACGAAATGACACACTCTGATCTGGGAGTTCGGCACAGATGTGGCTTTGTCAGATGACTCATCAGAGTGGGGCATAGTCTGAGGTACATAGTAGGAGAACTCGTCACTGTCATCCCGTCCTTGCATACGCGATCTGTCTAGCTTTGTGTGTCTCTTAGTATCCCCATTCCTCTTAAGCAGAGTGACTTTTCGATGTGTACGGAAAATGGGACAATGCTGAAAGACATCGTCAAGTGTCAAAACAACCACTCAAAAGAAGCAAAACCCACCGTCCTAATAATTGATATAAACAAATTTTAATGACGGTACTAGCTGAGAAACACGGCATTTCCCGAGAAGTCCTTTTGGCAATTTTGTATTAAGACACGAACATGAGAAATGAACTGTGCTTGTAGTGAAGTATCGAAAAAATTTCCTTTCCTTGTATTCGTGAAAACATCTTGGAAATTATGAAACAGTCATACAAAGAAATATTCATAATCTACAAGTGTATAGATACAGTATACAAATTAAAAAAACACACACACATTAGATAGAACAGTTACTGCAGGTGTCTACAACGCGATTTTTGTAAATGTCTCTATGGCAACGCTCTGGCATAGCTCTGTTGATGGTTATCGATTTTACCCACAGCAGTTTGTGCTTCGCACTTGAAAGCTGTCAAAAGCTCTGCCGAATGTTAAGGGATTTCCTTAAGTTGACTTGACTGTGTTAGAGTGTCAGTAATTAAGAAACAAATGCATTAAAACTTCATGCATGACGCAGCTTTTCTCTACGTGCCTCAGCGTTAATGACGTTCCTTGACTCGAATGCAGGAGAATTTCAGTAGTAAATACTAAATGCATTAAAACTTCATGCATGACGCGGATTTTTTTTTTGTCATGTCCCTCAGTGTTTATGACGTCATATTTCTTGAGCTATGTGTCGCACAATGGTATATTTTCCTAGGCCATTCAGCGGCATGTGTGGGTACTGTCAGCGAAATACGTTGCGAATAGAGTTAGTAGAAAGAAAGTAATATATTTAAACGCCATGCATAATGCGGCAGTTTATCGCGAGCCTCTTCGTTTACGTCATATTTGCAATATGATAGGTTGTTCCTACACTCAAGGCGAGTGTTGCTTGATAGTACGGGACATGAGTATCAAGTTTGTTTGAAATCGGTCCAGTGGTTTAGGAGGAGGTGTGAAGACGAAAAAAATAAAATTAAATTAAATAACAGGCATGCACGTTTTTATAATATGTAAGAGTTAATAGGATTTATATAATTTTATTTATATAATTTATATAATTTTATATATACTGTTATTACAATCTTAGGCTTTTGTAACACGTTAAATGTGGGGGGCTAACCGAAAATTATATTTTTCGAAGCGGGGAAGAGTAACAATGAGAAACTGCGGAGAAATTATGACCTCACCGCCCCCCCCCCCCCCCACTCACTCACTCTCCTACCTAGAACAGAATCCTGAATATGCTCCACTTGTCCGGCAAACGAACTGTCACCACACGTACCGCAGATACGAGGGTCGTTCAGCAAGGAATGCCCCACTTTTTTTTTCTCAGAACATATTTACCGTCAAGAGTCAGAATTTGGTGACAATATACTTCAACATGTCTCGTCCTATTTTTCTACGTAGTCTCCATCACATTCTGTGACCGTACGCCAACGTTGTAGAAGAGCATGTATTCCCTGCTGGTAAAAGCTCTTCTCCTGTAGGCGTAGCCATGTTTTCACTGCATGACTGACACTCTCATCATCTTCAAATTGCGTTTCCTGTAGAGAATCTTTGAGCTCCAACACTTCATATGAACTGGCCTTCTTCGAATCTTGTGGCCCACTGTGGGCGTTCGTGGAACCCATGCTGAGCACCTCTTTGAATATCCGAGAGTCTAGATCATTACAGACGAACTTCCAATGCTGACCGAGAGCTGTAATTGTCGAGTTTTGATTCGCCAGTCGGCACGAATGATGGCATCCGGACGATGCAGAATGTCTGGAGCAGTGGCTGTGACAGGACGTCCCGAGCGTGGCTGATCATGGAACTCTGTTTTTGCATTTCCTGAGGCTCTAACTTTTCTTACCCACCGCCCAACTGTACTCCTATTAACTGCAGCATCGCCATACACTGCACACAAACGTTTATGGATGTTTCTTTATCTGCACACAAGAATTGAATAACAGCACGCTTCTTGTAATGTGAGTCGGATATAGACGCCATTTTGACGCTGTACTACGGCTGTGCCATTTGCCGGAAATGTTCGAAACTTCACCAGCGCTCAGAACTAACATACCGTTGTAACGATGGAAAATTGTACCGAAATGCAGAAGTATCTGCAACGAATTGACGCATGGTGCAGGGAATGGCAATTGAATCTCAATGTAGACAAGTGTAATACAAAGAAGAAAGATCCTTTATCATTTAGCTACAATATAGCAGGTCAGCAACTGGAAGCAAGTAATTCCATAAATTATCTGGGAGTAACCATTAGGAGTGATTTAAAATGGAATGATCATATAAAGTTGATCGTCGGTAAAGCAGATGCCAGAGTGAGATTCATTGGAAGAATCCTAAGGAAATGCAATCCGAAAACAAAGCAAGTAGGTTACAGTACACTTGTTCGCCCACTGCTTGAATATTGCTCACCAGTGTGGGATCCGTACCAGATAGGGTTGATAGAAGAGATAGAGAAGATCCAAAGGAGAGCAGCGCGCTTCGTTACAGGATCATTTAGTAATCGCAAAAGCGTTACGGAGATGACAGATAAACTCCAGTGGAAGACTCTGCAGGAGAGACGTTAAGTAGCTCGGTCCGGGCTTTTGTTGAAGTTTCGAGAAGATACCTTAACCGTGGAGTCAAGCAGTATATAGCTGCCTCCTACGTATATCTCGCGAAGAGACCATGAGGATAAAACCAGAGAGATTAGAGCCCACACAGAGGCATACCGACAATCTTTCTTTCCACGAACAATACGAGACTGGAATATAAGGGAGAACCGATAGAGGTACTCAAAGTACCCTCCGCCACACACCGTCAGGTGGCTTGCGGAGTACGGGTGCAGATGTAGATGTAAAATGTGAAGCATCAACAAGGGCGTTTGTCTATGTCTATTAATGGCTTTTTAAAATGATGTGGGACATTACCTATTGAACGACCGTCGCGCATAGTTGGTACAGTCTGTTGGCTAGACAAACTGCGGACGTGTTTCCGCATGCATCGAAAATTCACCCTGTATATGATTACTGTGCTTTGTTAATGTATTATTAATGGCTCCCCTATGCATGCCTGTGCCCAGCTCCCAACACCTGCTGTATGGTATTCAGCTCGTTTCTCAGCGCGGCACCACTGCCCGCCCTCTGACGTAGCGCGCTTGCTCTTGTTGTGCAGATGTCTGACGACGACCGCATGTCGCTGACGACGGCCGTGAGCGACGAGGACGACGCGGAGAGCGTCCACAACTCGCCGTACCGAGCCAAGCAGACGGGCACCGCCGCCGCCTCCTTCAACTGCACCGGCGCCGTGCGCAAGGCGGGGTGAGTACCCAACCACTGTCTCTCTCCAGGGCACTTCTCAGCGCACACTCGTAGAGCGCTGCCGACTGATAACCTGTGACGCCGCAGTGCGTCGATGCTCTTGTACCCATTTAACGGGACGGTTTGTAACACCAGTCGCACTTACATGACGTGGGTACGACGTACCATGACGGCAGGCACTTACGCAATCTACGTGGCTTGCATGACGGAAGCTTACGACGGCGCGACCTATTTTCTGAAGCGAGACCTATACTGAAGCGACGTTTAATGTTCCTCAGATAACAGACACAGGTACACTGACATTCTTAGAGACAAAGATAAATGGCACCTGCTGATCCTGATAAGGCGTATGAAACTTACAAGCAGAGACCACGACTTTCGGATCACGGTTTTACTTCAAACTTGGTGAACTTTTGACAGTCCTTTAGGACGACATAAATTGCAAGTAGTAAGGCGTACTACTTTGACAATTTCGAGAAAATGGTAGTGGAAGTTTTATGTATGCAATACGCATCAGTGCATATCACAAAATTGCGGCGACGGCCAAATGATCAGCATTCAAGTTCCATAATCGGTGGATCGCAGGATCTTGATCATCCCTTTAATATATTTTTTTTCCACACTGGCCATATTATTTCATATATACACTGAAGAGCCAAAGAAACTGGTACATCTGCCTAATAACGTGTAGGGTCCCTGCGAGCACACAGAAGTGCCGCATCACGACGTGACATGGACTCGACTAATGTCTGAAGTAGTGCTGGGGGAAAATGACACCTGGAATCCTGCAGGGCTGTCCATAAATGCGAAAGACTACGACGGAGTGGCACGCTGTTAAGACATCCCAGATATGCTCAATAATGTTCCGTCTGGGGAGATCGACGGCCAGCGGAAGTGTTTAAACTCAGAAGAGTGTTCCTGGAGCCACTCTGTAGCAATTCTGGACGCGTGGGGTGCCGCATTGTCCTGTTGGAATTGCCCAAGTCCGTCGGAATACACAATGAACATGAATGGATGCAGGTGACCAGACAGGTTGCTTACGTACGTGTAACCTGTCACAGTCGTATCTAGACGTATCGGGGGTCCAATATCACTCCAACAGCGCACGCCCCGTACCATTACAGAGCCTCCACCAGCATTAACAGTCCCCTGCTGACATGCAGGGCCACGGATTCATGAGGTTGTCTCCATACCCGTACACGTCCATCCGCTCGATACAATTTGAAACGACACTCATCCGACCAGGTAATGTGTTACCAGTCATCAACAGTCCAATGTCGGTGTTGACGGGCGCAGCCGAAGAGGAAAGCTATAATTCCTGTCGTCATCAAGGGTACACGAGTGGGCCTTGGGCTCCGAAAGCCCATATCGATGATGTTTCGTTGCATGGTTCGCACGCTGACACCTGTTGATGGCCCAGCATTGAAATCTGCAGCAATTTGCGGAAGAGTTGCACTTCTGTCACGTTGAACAATTCTCATCAGTCGTCATTTGTCCCGTTCTTGCACGATCTTCTTCCGCGCGCAGCGATGTCGGAGATTTAGTGCTTTACCGGTTTCCTGATATTCACGGTACACTCGTGAAACGGCAGTACGGGAAAATCTCCACTTCATCGCTACCTCGGACTTACTGTGTCCCATTGCTCGTGCGCCGACTATAACACCACGTTAAAACTCATTTAAATCTTGATAACCTGCCACTGTAGCATCAGTGACCGACCTAACAAATGCGCCAGACACTTGTTGTCTTACATAGGCGTTGCCTGTTTACATATCGCATGCCTATACCAGTTTCTTTGGAGATCAACATAAACATCATTTCCGCCCTTTTCATTGCTCATAAAAACCACACATTGCATGTTGTACCACCATGCCGCGAGACCTTCAGACGT
The DNA here is from genome assembly GCF_023864275.1 of Schistocerca cancellata. Taxonomy (NCBI): domain Eukaryota; kingdom Metazoa; phylum Arthropoda; class Insecta; order Orthoptera; family Acrididae; genus Schistocerca; species Schistocerca cancellata. The sequence goes on along the minus strand of NC_064634.1, from coordinate 346,880,196 downwards.
GGTAGTCCAGATTACTGTACACACCGCTACCTCTAGTAGGACGTCCTCTTGCATTCATGTATGCTTGTACTCCTCGTGGCATACTATCCACGATTTCATCAAGGCACTGTTGATCCAGATCGTCCCACCCCTCAACGGCGATTCGGTGTAGATCCCTCAAAGTGGTTGACGGGTCACGTCGTCCATAAACAGCCCTTTTCAATTTATCCCAGGCATGTCCGACAGGGTTCCTGTCTTCAGAAATGCTGTCCATTCTAGTCGAGCGGTGTCGTTATCCTCAAGGAAGTTATTCATAAGATGTGCACGATGGGGGCGAGAATTGTCGTCCATGAATGCCTCGCCAGTATCATGCCGATATGGTTGTACTATCGGTCGGAGGATGGCATTCACGTTTCGTACAACCGTTATCACGCCTTCCACGACCACCAGCGGCGTACGTCGGCCCCACATAATGCCACCCCAAAACAGCAGGAAATCGTCACCTTGCTGCACTCGCTGCATAGTGTGTTTAACGTGTTCAGCCTGACCGAGTTGCCTCCAAACACGTCTCCGATGATTGTCTGGTTGAAGGCACATGCGATGCTCATCGGTGAGGAGAACGTGATACCAATCCTGAGCGGTCCATTCGGCGTGTATTTGGACCCATCTGTACTGCGCTGCATGGTGTCGTGTTTGCAAAGATGGACCTCTCTACGGACGTCGAGAGTGAAGTTGCGCATCATGCAGCCTATTGCGCACAGTTTGAGTCGTAACACGACGTCCTGTGGCTGCACGAAAAGCGTTATTGAACATAGTGGCGTTGCTGTCGGTTCCTCCGAGCCATAATCTGCAGGTAGCGATCATCCACTGCAGTATTAGCCCTTGGGCGGTCTGAGCGAGGCATGTCATCGACAGTTCCTGTCTCTCTGTATCTCCTCCATGTCCGAACAACATCGCTTTGGTTCAGTCCGAGACACCTGGACACTTCCTTTGTTGAGAGACCTTCCTGGCACAAAGTAACAATGAGGGCGCAATCGAACCGCGGCATCGACCGCCTAGGCGCGGTCGAACTACAGACAACACCAGCCATGTACCTCCTTCCTGGTGGAACGACTGGAATTGATCGGCTGTCGGATCCCGTCCGTCTAGTAGGAGCTCCTAATGAATGGTTGTTTACGTCTTTGGCCGGGTTTATTGATATCTCTGAACGGTCAAAGGGACTGTGTCTGTGGCACAATACCCCACAGTCAACGTCTACAGCGATAGACCGATCACGGAGCGATAATGCTCACCACTTGGATTCGTGCATATAGTCGCAAATCACCAATAATCACTGACGCGTAAAACTTCTATTGCCACTTCTCGAAATTGAAGTAGTACGCCTTACTGCCCGCATGTTATGTTTTCTTAATGGACTACTAAAAGTGTGCAAAGTTTGAAATATATACTTCATCCGAACGTCGTGGCCTTCTCGTGTTAGAAAATATGTAGAAATTAAAAACATTGAAGTTAATATTGTGTGTAGTACGAATATCACTGAGAATTCACAGCCGCTGCAATTAATCCCTACAGAGAGGACGACCAGAAGCAGTGTGTATGTGGCAGCTATGACCTAATCAGCAGAATAAATGGGACTTAAGTGAGTATCTCAGTAAGAGCAGTTTGCGGGAGCATTGCTGTGGTGGATTCGGTAAGTGCCGTTGGTTGACCCTACTGGGTCAGCGGATGACGCCGCCAGCTTACCTGTGGTCCCATGTCAGGACTGACTCGCGATGTATTCGTGATTCTTTAGGAATAGCAGGGGCTTTCTGGAACTCTGAATCTAAAGATATAAAAAGTTATCCCCAGAAATCGAGGACTCACTCGCGTACATGTCAGTAATGATAGCAAAGGCCGTAGACGTAGAATTCCGCAACAGGGGCTTACTGAAGAATGTAGCGACCTTAATCCTGAGGAGACTCAGTAGTTAAAATTAGGATCATCCAGGAAGTCATTTCCTGCAATGGTAATGAAAAGGGAAGTACCATGGCTTAAGGGTTTTTGGTGTTTTTCATATTTTATATTAATATTAATTTCACCAATTATGGAATTGCTCGATATACATTACAATTCTTGAAGCGAATGTTTAATTGCAGTTGTGTACAACTTTAAGTGAAAATACGACCTGCATTAGATTGTAGGTGGGTGTTGTCGAGATATAGTAAATAAATAAATGCAAAATATTATTCAGCTCAGAAAAGCTGTAAAAAAACTAGCTGTGCTACACATGTCAGTAGAGTACATGATATTATTATAGCTCTGTAAAGCGTGTTCACTTCATTACCTGTAGCTGCGACTCCTAAAAGGAGGAAAATTCTTGAAAAGAATGTCTGTTCTATAGTTTCACTTTGACTACACAAATATTTTCTACGAAGTCCGTCGTAATATACTGTTACAGAAATGAAAATACGGAAATAATCACACTCCGTACTAATTCTTTCATACTTACATTGCACTCTCTCTAGTAGCCTGCTTAAGATTTGAGATAACGTCCTGGTCTTAAAAGAAACGAGCTTTTTATATGTTAATAAGCCGTTTTTAAATGCGTGCGATGTTTAATCTTTTTGAATTTATACCTTTCGAAAAAAAATCTTCTCACTAAAAAAAAAGGTTAAAATTTTCATACACGTCATCCATGACTGATGACAAACGTTTACGGATTAATCTAATTCTAAATGAAACAAATGTTACAACATCCAACAAAAATGTCTAGAACTTCGGGTTACACGACCTCATTCAAATAGCGTGAAAGATCTTGTTTCTGATTGGCCGAACAACACAGTAGCCTGACCAATCCCAGATTCGGAATCAGCATAAAACAAATAGCTTCCAAAATGCAATTCAGTAAAAAATAACTCCACCTTTACTCGTCTGAAGGACCGAAGTAAACATTACCAGTCTACCTTGCAGTCACCATACTGCCCCTAGTGCTTGATTCGCACCAAGCCCCACATTCACTTCTTATTTGCCATTAACAGTTTCAACGATAATTTGTATGCATGCTCCAATCACTACCCTCCTTCTCTCAGACAACAAAGTAGAAGACAATAATCTCATAATACTAATTGTCTGAAACTGAAAATATTACGTAAATTGTACTTTTTTAACAAAATGTTGTTTACTGAGTTTTAATGATCAAGTATTTAGTCGAAGTTCTCCATTGACCATTATACAAAGCATATTAGCTTTTTAGGAAGTTATTTATCGTCAAGAGTCACAAATTCTGCGTTTTAGGTGATCTTGTACACTTTTGAAGTTATTTTAGATTTAAACTGTGTTTGGTGACTAAACGTTTGCTCCTCTGACTCACCCCAGCAGAATGACAAAGCGAAGTACTTGGAAAAGAGCTTGCGGCAAATGCGCATGTGCAGACATGTGAGAACAATGGTTTATCGAAATCGCGGTTTCCAGCATTTTCTGTGATTGATTGGATATGTATAGACATATATGTTTTACGCATTTGATCTGAGACAACTTTGACAACAGTTTACGTCTGCAGAACCAGTTTCTTTATAGAAATGCTCCTTCCTGGCCACGATTCACTTGCAGTCCGCTATTAGATGAAACTTGGAACATACATAACAACAATCTGTTGCAACTCGTTGAAAGAAATATTACCCCGACAAATACTATTAAATAGGAAATATCTGTATTAGTGCTTCGTGCGTCTTTCAGTCTCTGTTGAAATGTTTCCAGTCCGGTTAAACCGCACGTTATAAAAGACGTGTTTCCCCTAAAAATAACCTACCTGCCCTTCTCAGAATTTCATGTAAATTCTTCTCACGGGGGACGCGGCCGAATATAAAGTAAAACATTCTGACAGAAATAAATTTGCAAAACTGAATTTTCGGAGAAAAACTTTATTCGACGTTTTTCGAAACTCTGCTGCCTTTCGCGCCCCTCGGGATATAGAGGTTATTTCGTTCTTGGACAATGCTGCCATCTAGCAAAGGATGGCGCAGTGTTCATGTTGCAGTGACCAACGCTTCAGGATGGATTTGAATCTGGAACAGACGTTAAAAATTAGAAACAAGATCCGTTCGTCCAGTTTGTAATTTTTAAATCTCATACGAGTCTACAGCGCGACAATTTTGCTACCACCATCGTTAAACACGCGTAGACATTATTAAAATAAGGTTCTACCACATAGGATAACACTTTCTAATGATCTACAAAATTATATTTACTTGATCGCAAACCGGTTTTCGCCTTCTTAGGCTGTCTATGGTTGACAGCTGAATTTCGCAAACAGAGATAAAGATAATGTGCAGCTTACACAGGTGTTGTTTGTACAGAAGAAAAAAAATACATAGACTGCGTACATAGAAAAACATTACATTTTTGTCACATAGAATTAATTGCATTAGCCAGAAAGTAAAAGAGGAAAAAAAATTTCATGTGGAGATTCATTTAACAACTGATTATAAATAAGTTTACAATCTCAAATGGTTCAGATGGCTCTAAGCACTATGGGACTTGACTTTACAATCTCAATCTTGTATTTTTGATGAAAACTCAATTTGTCAAAACGAAAAAGAAACTAGCCTGATCATTTAATGCAGAAGTCACCTTCTGTATCATGTGTTTGTCGATTCCCATGCCGGCCGGTGTGGCCGAGCGGCTCTAGGCGCTTCAGTCTGGAACCGTGAAACCGCTACGGTCGCAGCTTCGAATCCTGCCTCAGGCATGGATGTGTGTGGAGTCCTTAGGTTAGTTAGGTTTAGATAGTTCTAAGTTCTAGGGGACTGATGACCTCAGATGTTAAGTCCCATAGTGCTCAGAGCCATTTGAACAATTTCGATTCCCATTATTTCCAGCAGGGCCATCTTTTCGATTTGCTTAACAGAATGTAAAACTTCAATTATATGATGTAAAATGTGGTTTTCTGTTAAAAAGTGATCAGCTAAGTTTGATTCATCCTTCCTTAATCTCCAGCTTCTCTCATGTACACATAGCTTAAATGCCACAGCTCTGCCTAACAGACCAAGATATACTTTTTTACATTGCTTGCATGTGTTTTTAAACATACCACTCTGCGTCAGGTACTGAAATTTGTCTTTACTTTTTAATAAAATCTTTTTATATGCTATTGGTATTATAAAATGCAGGTTTGTAGTTGCGAGACTACCTTTTGTGCATGGCTATGTGAAACACCGCCAGTATAAAGGATTTTGCGCCACGCTTTGTAACTACTGTCAGCAGGAAATATTTTCACAAATCAGCAAATTAAGTTTTTGAAGTTCAAGAAGTTGACTCAAGGCAAAAGGGGGGCGTGGCAACATTGCTGCCCTTAAAGTAAATCAATATTTAAAGCCTTTAATGGCTAAAATGCCCTTGAATAACATATTTCTCTAGTTAAATATACTTCAAGGAATGTTAATGAACAAAAATATTTTTTTTTATATTTTGCCCCCTACGAAGGTACAATCTCCCCTTAATGAGTAGATCATGGCACCATTTTAAATTCAGAAAATAATCATATGAAGTATTATTTTTGGTGCCCCTGGAAGCCGTTAGATACGCAACCTGAAACTAGAACAATGGGATCGTCTAAGCCGTTTAGTAACAGACTGCTTCATGATTTTTTTTTGCATGCTACCAGTTTTTGTCATTTTTATCTTATCCATTTATCTCCTTTTATTAGATGTCTGGATGAATTATGGGTGGTCTGTAGCAAAGATAATTACCTGTTATTCTAATAAAATACACTAAGTGGCCTAGACAATATCTTTCTTCGTTGTCATATGGAAGTGTAAGTCGTTCTTAATATGCACCCTCCGTAACGAGAATACGAAGGACTGTCCGCGTCACGCAGCGTACTTTCGTGAACGAAGAGTTAACTTCTTGTCATTATTCAGCAGGGCGCTAAGCGAAACTGAAAAACCCATTCAGTAGAAATTTTTCCTATTCTGAATTCAAACACGGACGAAACCACAGTGCGAAGGGCGTTGCCCCAGTGCCATTAACTGCGTATCTGCTGATCCGCGAGCTGGCGGAATGAGGTCAGCGTGCGGACGGGGAGAGGGCCCCGCTAATCGATCAGCGCTGTCAGCCGAAACTCTGCAAACTCCGTTACAGCAATCACGGCCAACTTAGCGGGCCGCTTTTTACCGCCGCGTCGGGCGAACGGCCGCCGACTGCGCCGCCGGGGCCCGGTCGCACCCACCCCCCCCGTTCAGCCAATCACATTCACCTTCGCGGCGAGGGGTGGGCAGCACTTACCGCCACGTATGCGGTGGCAAAAACTCTGCACGAGGAGTTCACGGGGTGCTTAGTTTGCCGAACACAACTGATAGCTGAAAATCACTTGACCAGTTTCCGGTCAGCTGCATCACGTTCATGAATCACGTGCTTTACTAGTCAAAACGCGCGCGCGCGCGCTCGCTCGCGCGCGCGCGCGCGCGCGCGCGCGTGTGTGTGTGTGTGTGTGTGTGTGTGTGTGTGTGTGTGTGTGTGTGTCAGAGAGAGAGAGAAACGGATAACAAGAGGGCACTACAAGCGCCATGGAGGTAAGAATAAGGGGAGATGGCGCTACGTATCCCAGCCATACTACGTTTTGAAGCCATAGGGGCGTGGCTCGCTGCTCTGACCAAAACATTGCCAGTGTGCATTAGCGCTGCGTGTATTACAGTCGCTAATTGCACCATATACGAATGTAACGTCATCAGATTGGTTGTTTCAAAGTTTTTGTTTAAAATAAAATCTCGTAAAGGCGAAATTCCGCGTTTCTTCTGATTAAAAATAGTTTTTAATGTAATATTACGAATAGCTAGCCTTCAATGTAAACGATACAATTTTGTTAATTCAGTAATAAACGTGTATCACAAACTAAATAATAGAAACTGAAAACTAAGTTAGCTATACCCTCCCTCCAAAGCCCCATAAATACAACTTGTTTGTAATACGTACTGGGACATTTCAGTTACGTTACACTACTGTGAAACACTGTTCATTACCACCAATATTTACTGAAATACGGTACATAGAATGGCAAATCTAGACAGTGTGCTGTTTAGGCCTATACTTTACGCCAGTTAATGTAGTGTTAGCTGTTAATTTGGTACATGATGAAGACAAAGTGAGTTACTCAACACTTCGATTATCGACGATACGTACGTATTATACTGAAACGTGAACTTGAAAACTAAGAATTTAATTCTTTGAATTAACATACTTTTTGAAAATGTTTTGAGTGTGTAGGGAAAACTGATGGTACACCATTTTCTCGGAGCCTTACTGGTGAAAGGGAAGTTCGGTCTATGTCCTCTTCTCGGAAATGCTGAGAACATATAGTGCTCCATTTAGACGCACGCCAATTCTTCCTCCTCACGGCATTCTCCCACAGAGCTTTCCGACTTTCATTTTTAGGAAATCTAAAATCATACAGGAGAAAAACACGCTATAGTACAAGTACAGATGTAGCACACGTTCGTTCACAATGAAGTTGTAAAATCACACTTAACGAGACAACTTACACATGAAATGTTATTCCCTTCGATTTCGCATAACAATCAGAACGATTCGTACATCCGAACACCACACAAGTCACCATAATAGCGCAAAATCCTTCCAAAAGCGAGCGACAAGCCTATGCACACAAGCTTACAGCAGCAATGTTTTGGTCGGATTGAGATGGCTACCCTCGGCTTCACATAACTTCACAGCTGTGACGTCACGGCGTCTCCCTCTATTCTTACCTCCATGACAAGCGCACTGTAATGTACGTCGCTGGAGCGACTAGTCCAGTCAACGAAGGAAAATTAGAGGGAAATAGTAGTGTAGTCCCAAATTTTTGCACAGTACTAAGAATCGTGACCGCTGGGGTGTGAGCGTTGGGCTGGAGGTGGGTTTTAAAGGTCACTGATTTCATCTTCTTCTCGAATAACTGGAAAAGTGAAAAATCTTCCAAATACAATATTAAATTATGAGGTTCATTCAAATGAAACCTGGTCAGTGCGTCTACCTTTGCCTTGCACGTAAGGTGGCACCAAGTGACCGCGGATATGGTGGTTCCATCTGTTGGTAGAGGGACTGACGCGTGCGCACCGTTTGATGTTGCATAGCGACAGTGTAGTTTCACGCCGAAGAGAAGGCGGTCACACAAGTTATCGTCCACTACCGAACATGCAGGCTTGTAAGCAGGAACGACGACGAGTGATTTTTGGCGGTCTGGCGGCGGAGGGAGTTGCAGGCCATGAAATGTCAGGATGGATGAAGGCTGTGTACGGTGAGTACAGTCTGAGTCGTTCAAGTGTTGTGGAGTGGCGCAAACGATTCCTTGAGGGGCGCGAGTCATTGGAAGACGATGCTCGCCGGCCGTAGTGGCCGAGCAGTTCTAGGCGCTGCAGTCTGGAAGCGCGCGACCGCTACGGTCGCAGGTTCGAATCCTGCTTCGGGCATGGATGTTTGTGATGTCCTTAGGTTAGTTGGTTTAAGTAGTTCTAAGTTCTAGGGGACTGATGACCTCAGAAGTTAAGTCCCATAGCGCCCAGAGCCATTTGATGCATATATATATTTTTTTAAGACGATGCTAGCCTTGGAAAGGCTCATTGTGTCATCACACCGGAAGTGATTGCGGGAGTGAATGCTTTAGTCTTCGACAACCGCAGAATCACCGTGAACGAGATCCATCGGTTACTGGGTATTAGCGTGGGCACCGCTGAAGTGTATGACAGGATTCTGGTCTGGATCCGACAGCTTCCTACTAGCTTCTTCAAGCATGGAAGCGACCGGCTAGCGTCGAAATGGAACAAACGTGCCAACGACTATTTTTGAATATGCGTCCTGTGTATAACTGCATTTTTAATAAAATCGTTACCGTTACTTTACACTAGTGACCGTGCTTCTTTAGAATGTGCCATATACTGTAATGTTGTTGGTTTAATTTGCTATGAAAACGGTGCTGATAGACAATAAAAGCGGGTTAAAAGCTGTGAGCTGTCTGGGGAAGTTAACCTTCCATTACTGCGCAACTGTTTCACCAGGTATCCAGTCTAGCTTACCAAATTCCCAACCAGACTAACATTAATTATAATCTTTTAATAGTCATACGACCACCGGTGATATATATATATATATATATATATATATATATATATATATATATATATATATATATATATATATATATATAAAGAGAATTTAAATAAAAAGAAATAAATCAGTTTATATTTGGAAATTTATTTTAACATTGATCATTGAAATTTCAGCATATTAAACTTGACTTGTAACTAAGCTGGTGCCTTATTTAGGATTGTGGAAAATGTGAGTTTGTAATTTACGGAACACATCAAATATGGAGCCAAGATTGGGAGACTGCATACAACACTGCATTCATAAAATAACACACGAAGAACGTTGAAACACATGCAAGAGGAAATTAACCACAACCAACCGATTCTATTTTCACCCAAAGAAGTTACGTTCGTAGCACAATCCTGTCCGTCATGTAATTACCACATACTGGTATACTAAATTCATACTAACTTTCTGTGAAATCTTCCCGAAAAGAATACCTGAGGGCTATTTGATGCTTACACCACATGCTTCACGTGGTCAACTTGGTTTACACAAAGAGTGTAACTCCACAATAATTTTGATACTTAAAATAAATTACATCGAAACGCGATTTACTAAAGAAAAACCTCGAACTGGTTACTATCGTCTTACTATTAACCTGATGGGTCAAACAACTGTATAAGCACGTGGTACTGGTCTCACAAAGTACACCCCACGTGGATTGAACATAAAGAAAATTTGCTATATTGAAAAATATTGTCAAGACGAGACGTTATAATCTCACGCACATTCGCATTTAAGATTGATGACCTTAGTTATAGTTACTGATCAACACGTGGTTCCACTTTACTCACAAAGTAGTGACAAAGCAACTACCGGAAGTTATTCTGAACTTCACACGCGAATTACACTGCGTTGCAATTTAAGATAACATTAGATATTTTAGAGCTAAACCTGAAATAAAGGTGATTAAATTTTCAGTTAGGCTGAACTTAAGAAATCCATTGTCCTACGGACTTAGCAGACATGCGCTTTGCCGGAGATCTTACCACTTCAGACGCTCGCCGCGGACAGTCTGACGTGGTCCCTTCCTGAGGGTGGCTCACAAATACAAACTGAAGTGGCCAGAGAGGCAGCTTCCTACCTAACATGACAAGGGACGGGCAGGACCATATTAAGGATAGAAACCTCTTTGCTTTTAGAAAGCGTAGCTACCAGTTCCGACGTTGGTCCTACTGTTCTCTAGCAGACAGGCTTGTCTGCATGCAACTAGAAATACATTTGCTCATTCATCCTCTCACACAGAAGGGAAGGGGGATGACAGTATCTTATCATATACAGTATATAAAAGAAAGCGGATGTAGGTTCCGTATGAGACTGTGTGACATGAATTACATATAAACTATGTTTTAAAGTGCAGTAGTGTGACAGATCGTTCTTGTTTATGTGTAAAAGTAACACGTTTCACTGCTCAGTCTCCTCCCAGATTGTCAGAAACACCACAGTAAATTTAGAAGAGGAATTTATGCTGTAAATGACAACAGATTTAAGAAATTAACATGAAAGGAATCCAACAGAGACCTTTCAATACATTAAAATTCCTACAAAAAAACCCTATTCATTTTTTTCTGTAGGACTAATAGAACTTGCGTACAGGGACTGGGAAAATAGCAGATTACGAAAACTTTTCTTTAATGGTGTAAAATTGATGTTTGTCTTTAAATGATGTGGTTTTAAAAACAAGTATGTATTGTTTGTACAATGTCCGAGAGCAGTAGAGTCGTATTACGGGATAAATTGTGTCTCGGGGTAGCAAGAGAGTGGAGGTCACCAAATTGTGTCCATGCACTTCCCTCCTTCATAGGTCTGAAAACAGTCGGACGGGCACGTGATTCCCCACTCTACATGAAGCAACTACAGCGTATTTCACAATGATTCATAAGCCCTCCGCAGCGCACCTTATGAATCACTGGCGGCGCAGTGCCCATGCATGACAGGGGAGTGATTATTTTGCAAAAAGAGCGGTAATACTACATGGAATGCAGATATGAGTTACTAACAAGAGGTAACGCAGGTAATGAACAAGGACAGAATCTTTGTAAATCTCTGCACACAGCGCTACAGTGCCAGAGGAGCCATAGAGACTTACTCATCGTGTAGGGGTGTTCGCTTTTCAGTTTACAGAAGCATTTCCTTTTCCAGTTCTCTTACGTGAGTAGACGATAATCACTGAAATTGTATTTATATAGTGGATTTATTTTCAGTTTATCAACTGAGTACATATTTGCAGTTGTTAAGTATTCCCAAGTGTTTAGTTTGAAAGTTTGATACTGTCAGTGATCTATGTTGCTTCGGTGAGAAAGGGGTTAGATTGGTAAATGGGACACCTTGCTGCTGTCTACCGTTGACAGTGTATTGTAAAGCAGTGCAATTGCGTTTTAGAGACGTCTTCGTTAGCTGGGATATACCGGGCGTTTCAGGATACAGGACACACGCATGATATAGCTTTGTAAACGCCTCTTAATAAAACGCCATTTTTACGTCAGTGTATGGCCGCAATAGAGTTCCCTAAAGCATTGCTGCAATGTTGCTACTATGTATGGTCAAAGTACGGTACGACACGGCAATATTGCTGATGAAACAGCCTGTTGCCGATGTGTGGTCGTGGTGTCCACCAAGGGCGGAGAATGTTTCGTACGGACAGACAACGAGAGCACCATGACTTTTATAAACGTAATACTTACATCTGCGACCAGAACTATGCAACATAGAAAGTAATGTATAGTGTGTCGCACCAAACTTTGCCACCTCATATACACTGAAGAGCCAAAGAAACCGGTACACCTCCCTAACATCGTGTAGGACCCCCGCGAGCACGCAGAAGCACCGGAACACGACGTGGCATGGACTCGACCAATACCAGAAATAATGCTGGAGGGGTCACCATGAATTCTGCAGGGCTGTCCATAAATCCGTAAGAGTACAAGGGGGTGCAGATCTCTTCTGAACAGCACGTTGCAAGGCATCCCAGACATGCTCAATTGCTCTTTTTTATACACTAGAATTATTACACTTTCTTTCCATTCCGTTGGTACCCTACCATCCTTCGTGATACTGTTATATAAAGCATGAAGCTGTACATGCTCCTTTACTGTAATTTCTTTCCCAGATTTCTTCTTGCTTCCTTTACTACTTGCTCGATATAAAGAGCGAAAACATCGACAGCAAGCTACAGCACAGTCTCCCTTCCCTCTCAACTAGTGTTTCGCTAACACATCTACATCTACATACATACTCCGCAATCCACCATACGGTGCGTGGCGGAAGGTACTTCGCACCACAACTAGCATCTTCTCTCCATGTTCCACTCCCAAACAGAACCAGGGAAAAATGACTGCCTATATTCCTCTGTACGAGCCCTAATCTCTCTTATCTTATCTTATCTTTGTGGTCTTTCCGCGAATTGTAAGTTGGCGGCAGTAAAATTGTACTGCAGTCAGCCTCAAATGCTGGTTCTCTAAATTTCCTCAGTAGCGATTCACGAGAAGAACGCCGCCTTTCCTCTAGAGTTCCTGAAGCATTTCCGTAACACTCGCGTGATGATCAAACCTACCAGTAACAAATCTAGCAGCCCGCCTCTGAATTGCTTGTATGCCTCCCTCAATCCGACTTGATAGGGATCCCAAACGCTCGAGCAGTAGTCAAGAATAGGTCGTATTAGTGTTTTATAAGCGGTCTCCTTTACAGATGAACCACATCTTCCCAAAATTCTACCAATGAACCGAAGACGACTATCCGCCTTCCCCACAACTGCCATTACATGCTTGTGCCACTTCATATCGCTCTGCAATGTTACTCCCAAATATTTAATCGACGTGACCGTGTGAAGCGCTACACTGCTAATGGAGTATTCAAACATTACAGGATTCTTTTTCCTATTCATCAGCATTAATTTACATTTACCTATATTTAGAGCTTGCTGCCATTCTTTACACCAATCACAAATCCTGTCCAAGTCATCTTGTATCCTCCTACAGTCACTCAACGACGACACCTTCCCGTACACCACAGCAAACAGCCACACACTGCTATCCACCCTATCCAAAAGATCATTTATGCAGATAGAAAACAACAGCGGACCTACCACACTTCCCTGGGGCACTGCAGATGATACCCTAACCTCCGACGAACACTCACCATCGAGGACAACGTACTAGGTTCTATTACTTAAGAAGTCTTCGAGCCACTCACATACTTGGGAATCAATCCCATATGTTTGTACCTTAGTTAGGAGTCTGCAGTGGGGCACCGAGTCAAACGCTTTCCGGAAGTCAAGGAATATGGCATCCGTCTGATGCCCTTCTTCCAACCCGCAAAACTGGAATCTGGTTATTCCACAAAACAGTAGATAATGTTTTCTCTATTGTATTCGAGCTGCGCTCGCAAATATAACCTTACGAAACCGTGCCATAGTCTGTAGCCATTCCTCGCATCTGCCAAAGAGGTGCGACGATTAAGAGGTGTCTGCAGGGCAGGCAGCGCTCAGAGTGCCTGAGTCAGGAGAAGCGCAGACGGTTCGAGGCGCCTCGTTTAGCCGGCGGTCCCGCAATTAAAGGGTCGGCTGCGAGCCTTCCGGCCGCATCGGCGCCACGGCGCGATCGATCTGCTAAGCGGCTGTCGCAATTATTTGGAGGAGGTCGCGGCCGCTCCGATGCAAAACGTCCACCCTCCCCCCCCCCCCCGGCCCCCGCCTCAGGCATCGAGGTCATTAGCGGCGCACCGGCTGCGCGCGAGTCGGCGCCTGATGTTCCAGTCGCAGAAACGCTTCGGCCCGTCGTTAGGCGGTCGGGCGGTCTCGGAAGCCGGCACCAGTCGGCCGTGAGAGCCGCGAAGTGGTCCGCGGATTTAGACAGCTGCACTCTGATCATGCCTGTGCGACACCGGACTCTTGGCACCAGTACGGTCCGGTGAGGTGATCCACCACTTTACTCAGGAGGATAACACGTCTAGTGTCAAAACCCAATTTGGCAGAGAACGCTCAGTGGGAGAGAGTTCAAAACAAGCTAGGAATTGTCTCGGCTTACCCGTAGATACTCAAACGTTTCCGAGGAAACTTTATGTACTCTTTATCGAGTAACTAGTTAAGTCGAAGCGATGGCACAGTAGGTAGGATTGACTGAGGATATCGAAAAAGCTTTTGACAATGTTGACTAGATTACTCTCTTTCAAATTCTAAAGGTGGCAGGGGTAAAATACAGGGAGCGAAAGGCTATTTACAATTTGTACAGAAACCAGATGGCAGATATAAGAATCGAGGGACATGAAAGGGAAGCAATGGTTGGGAAGGGAGTGAGACAGGGCTGTAACCTCTCCCCGATGTTATTCAATCTCTATATTGAGCAAGCAATGTAGGAAACAAAAGAAAAATTCGGAGTAGGTATTAAAATCCATGGAGAAGAAATAAAAACTTTAAGGTTCGCCGGTGACATTGTAATTCTGTCAGAGACAGCAAAGGACTTGGAAGAGCAGTTGAACGGAATGGACAGTGTCTTGAAAGGAGGATATAAAATGAACATCAACAAAAGCAAAACGAGGATAATGGAATGTAGTCGAATTAAGTCGGGTGATGCTGAGGGAATTAAATTAGGAAATGAGGTACTTAAAGTAGTAAAGGAGTTTTGCTATTTGGGATGCAAAATAACTGATGATGGTCGAAGTAGAGGGGATATAAAATGTAGACTGGCAATGGAAAGGAAAGCGTTTCTGAAGAAGAGAAGTTTGTTAATATCGAGTATAGATTTAAGTGTCAGGAAGTCGTTTCTGAAAGTATTTGTATGAAGTGTAGCCATATATGCAAGTGAAACATGGACGATAAATAGTTTGGACAAGAAGAGAATAGAAGCTTTCGAAATGTGGTGCTACAGAAGAATGCTGAATATTAGATAGGTATATCACATAACTAATGAGAAGGTATTGAATAGGACTGGGGAGAAAAGGAGTTCCTGGCACAACTTGGCTAGAAGAAGGGATCAGTTGGTAGGACATGTTCTGAGTATCAAGGGATCACCAATTTAGTATTGGAGGGCAGAGTGGAGGGTAAAAATCGTAGAGGGAGACCAAGAGATGAATACACTAAACAAATTCTGAAGGATGTAGGCTGCAGTAGGTACTGGGAGATGAAGAAGCTTGCACAGGATAGAGTAGCATAGAGAGCTGCATCAATCCAGTCTCAGGACTGAAGACCACATCAAAACAGTCGAAAAAGTGCAAAGAAGGGCAGCTCGTTTCGTGTTATCGCGCAATAGGGGTGAGAGTCACTGATATGATACGCGAGTAGGGGTGGCAATCACAGAAACAAAGGCGGTTTTCTTTGCGGCGAGATCTACTTACGTAATTTCAATCACCAACTTTCGCTTCCGAATGCGAAAATATTTTGTTAAAAAAAATGGTTCAAATGGCTCTAAGCGCTATGGGACTTAACATCTATGGTCGTTAGTCCCCTAGAACTTAGAACTACTTAAACCTAACTAACCTAAGGACGGCACACAACACCCAGTCATCACGAGGCAGAGAAAATCCCTGACTCCGCCGGGAATCGAACCCTGGAACCCGGGCGTGAGAAGCGAGAACGCTACCGCACGACCACGAGCTGCGGACAAAATATTTTGTTGACACCCGCCTACGTAGGGAGAAATGATCCTCATAATAAAATAAGAGAAATCAGAGCTCGAACGGAAAGGTTTAGGTGTTCCTTTTTCCCACGTTCGATGATCCCTCTGCCAGGCACTTACGTGTGAATTGCAGAGTAACCATGTAGATGTAGGTGTAGGTGTAGCTCGCTGCTCACGCTTTAAGGCTCCATGCTTGAAAGACGATTATTATTTTTATTTCTGTTTTTCGCTTATCTACCCACGTCCGTAGAAGGTTATGGCGTTACATACGGCAGCTAGCGTCGCTGCCTCCCTCTTTTACGTCCTGTGTTCGAAACCCGATTGTTGTTTTTATTTATTTTAGTGTATTTTATTTTTTCATGTATCTACTCATATATGATAAGTTAAAATATGTCATATAATGAAGGTGTGACAGTTTGAAACCCAGTTGTAATTTACAATTACTATAACGTACTTGTATTCCCTAACGTGATAAGAAACATTCTGTAATAACCTACGGATATAGTAGATAAATGAAAAAAAAAAATATTGTAAAATAAATAAAAACAATAATCGGGTTTCGAACACAGGACGAGGCGGTGACGCTAGCTGTCGTGTGTGACACTATTTAGGCTGCAGTTATCGCGCGCTAAAAGTGTCTAAATTACGTCGAAAACTTTGACCATTGTTTTCTAAAAAACGGTCGAATATCTACGGGTAAGACGAACTACATGTTCGCTTATTTTGACTCCTACTCCATTGATCGAAGTTTCTAAGATGTCAAGTTATAGTATTTGCCGTCTTCTCTGCGTCAGTAACACGCCTACGCGTTTTGTTTAAAAGTACGGTCGTATGGGTTATCAAGCGTAATTTGTGACACGATTGAGAACTTTTTAGTAGAGAGGACGCAGAAAGTTATCTTGGATAGACGACATCGAATGATGCAGACATAAATTAGGGAGTACCTCAGGGAAGTTTGTTGGGTCCCTGGCTGTTCATGTTGAGTATTAACGACGTTGCGGACGACATTAACATGAGGGTTGTTCAAAAGAACAGACGATAATCAATACTGTGGATATAATTGAAGCCATTATTCAAATGAATCACCACAGGCCTGAGCAAAACTTTCCCACTGTATCATGAGACGAAAGATTCCCTGTTCTCAGAATTCCTGTGAGAGGAGCGAGTCCTACACTGTCCTCCAGGTTGTCTTTTCAATTGGGGCGCTTCCGAATAAGACGTTTTTTTAGCGGATCAGACACATGGAACACGCAAAAGCTCTAATAACAGGTACGATGTGACGTCCCCCTGCGACACATTTCAAGGTGTTTGCAGAGTCTGGATGCAGATGTGTGAAATCTGCGGAATAGCTCTATCGATTTTTTTTTAATGGGAAGGAAAGATTTTCATGCGATTTTTGACAGGTTTTATGAGACCCACCGCGGATTTCTCTTATGTGGCAAACAAATCATCTCAAAGTAGCACTTATATGTTCACCATATTCCTGTCTCTGTCTTTCCATGCAGCTATTTCTCCATATCTTAACATATGTCCTGTCATCCTGCTCCTTGTTCTTGTCAGCATTTTCCCCGTGATCCTATCCTCACTGGTTCTGTAGAGAAGCACCCCGTATATACCAGTCCACCTATTTTTCATCATCTTTCTCATCATCATCATCATCATCATCATTTAAGACTGATTATGCCTTTCAGCGTTCAGTCTGGAGCATAGCCCCCTTATAAAATTCCTCCATGATCCCCTATTCAGTGCTAACATTGGTGCCTCTTCTGATGTTAAACCTGTTACTTCAAAATCATTCTTAACCGAATCCAGGTACCTTCTCCTTGGTCTGCCCCGACTCCTCCTACCCTCTACTGCTGAACCGATGAGTCTCTTGGGTAACCTTGCTTCTCCCATGCGTGTAACATGACCCCACCATCTAAGCCTGTTCGCGCTGACTGCTAAATCTGTAGAGTTCATTCCCAGTTTTTCTTTGATTTCCTCATTGTGGACACCCTCCTGCCATTGTTCCCATCTACTAGTACCTGCAATCATCCATGCTACTTTCATATCCGTAACCTCAACCTTGTTGATAAGGTAACCTGAATCCACCCAGCTTTCGCTCCCATACAACAAAGTTGGTCGAAAGATTGAACGGTGCACAGATAACTTAGTCTTGGTACTGACTTCCTTCTTGCAGAAAAGAGTAGATCGTAGCTGAGCGCTCACTGCATTAGCTTTGCTACACCTCGCTTGTAGATCTTTCACTATGTTGCCATCCTGTGAGAATATGCATCCTAAGTACTTGAAACCGTCCACCTGTTCTAACTTTGTCCCTCCTATTTGGCACTCAATCCGTTTATATTTCTTTCCCACTGACATTACTTTCGTTTTGGAGATGCTAATCTTCATACCATAGTCGTTACATTTCTGATCTAGCTCTGAAATATTTCTGAAATCTTTCTACAACATCAAATCTAAAACGCTTCGATTCTCTTCTTTTGCGGTTTTCCCATTCCATATAATGCTTTGCTCCAAACATACATTTCTTCAGAAAATTAAGGTCTGTACTGCCCTCTTCCCCTGTGCTTGTCTCTTTTTTTATGTTCTCCATGTTTTGTCCGTCATGAGTCACTTTGGTTCCAATATAGTAGAAGTTCTTTACCACGTCTGCTTCATAGTTCCGTAATCTGATATTAAGTTTATCGCTAATTTCATTTCTGCTGCTCCTTATTACTTTCGACTTTCTTCGAAATACTCTAAATCCATAGTGTGTCCTCATTGGACTGTTAATTTTATTCAATAGGCCCTGATTTTCTTCCTGTTACGAAGGACAGCAATATCATCAGCGAACCTTATCATTGCCATCTTTTCACTTTGAATTTTCATCCAACTCCAGGAGCTTCCTTTCATCTCCCAGTCCTGAAGGAACTGGATGAGGCGCCTTTAGGTCCGATTCCCTTAGCATCCTTACGCGGCAGAGTAAGTGAACAAATAATGCAGTCTCCAGCAGTTACACTGCGGTCGCCAGGCTGTCATGTCCATGTTGAGTTAGAGTGTCGCACAAATGTGGGAGGAAGTGAGGTGCAATATGCTGCGATCGGTGAAGCCGATTACCGAACCACGGCGTTCGTCATACCGCTCCCTCTGGCAGGATGAAGTAACCCTTACACGCCTTCGAATATAGCACTGTCCCCTATAACGTGGCTTCATACTCAGGCAAGACGATGACGATGTTTGGTTTGTGAGGCGCTCAACTGCGCGGTTAGCATCGCCCGTACAAATTCCCAACCTTTGCTCAGTCCAATCTCGCCACTTTCATGAATGAAGATGAAATGTTGAGGACGACATATCGAGGCAGGTGAAAATCCCTGACCCCGCCGGGAATTGAACCCGAGACCCCTTGCTCTGGAGACGAGAACACGACCGCGACACCACGAGCTGCGGCACCAGCAAGAGGACCACGCAATGTGTGATGCCAGAGGTGTGCAACTCACCGCTCACCAAATTATAGCTCAGTGCATTTTATATGCTGATGAGATTTGTTCAAATGTGTGTGAAATCTTATGGGACTTAACTGCTAAGGTCATCAGTCAGTAAGCTTACACACTACTTAACGTAAATTATCCTAAGGACAAACACACACACACATGCCCGAGGGTGGACTCGAACCTCCGGCGGGGCCAGCCACACAGTCCAAGACTGCAGCGCCTTAGACCGCTCGGACTGATGAGATGTCAGAGGCAAATTTAAATGGAGATCTGACCTCTGCTTTACTTGATGACGAGACGATTTTGTGTGCTGAATAGGCTACTGCCTACGTTTTTGGGCCGGAGGTTTTAGTGTGTAGCAGTGTGGTTCGGTCATCCATTTTATTGCAGTAATTAAAAATGGTTGCGGCTGAAGAGTGGTGGCAGGGATAAGGTTCAACCACGGAAACTACCACCCTTAACATTTATTTGAGAGCGCTTCTTAGCGACATAAGGCATCCGTCACAGGTAAAGCGAACTTATATTGTTTATTAATTTTTTTGTTTATTTTTGATTAATAAACACTACATATAAATGTATCTGAACACAGATAAAAATATAAATCCACTGCTAATTCAGTGCTAGTAATTTCGGAAATATTTCGGCCATTTAACTAGTATGAAACTAAGTAGGCGAAATTTGCCCGAAACTCTCGCTGAATGGGACTGCCATTTCAACGCTAAAGCAATAGCCTTTGACGCAATAGCATCAAATACGGACGCTTGATTTGCGTGCTTTATTATTGAAAACATTTCTGAAAAATACAATTTGTATTTGATTTGTATACGTCAGATATATGAAATCATTCAAAAAATAATTCAAATGGCTCTGAGCGCTATGGGACTTAACATCTGAGGTCACCAGTCCCCTAGAACTCAGAACTACTTACACCTAACTAACGTAAGGACATCACACATATCCATGCCCGTGGCAGGATTCGAACCTACGACCGTAGCGGTCGAGCGGTTGCAGACTGAAGCGCCTAGAACCGTTCGGCCACATCTGCCGGCTATGAAATCATTCTCAGAAGCATTCTAACATTGGCCACCTTAAGGACTGGAGGTAGTGGTTGTTAAGATAGTCATCATAAATATATTAACGTACTAATTGAAGGAACACAATGCACAGCAACGCGTTTCAAGAGTCAAGATCCCATCATCTGGCTGTTATTTGGACCTGAAGTACTCGTCTTACTTTAAAAATGACTACACCAGATTTTCTGTTTCACCTGCTCATATTATCGCACATCGACCGTGGCGGTCCTTCTGGAAGACGGTAAAAACCACTCACCTCTGCTGCCTCTCCGTGCACCGCTAGTCTGTAAATATGTGTACTACCGCATCACTTTATTATTGCACTTGGCCTCTCGTGGCCGTTATCGGAAATATGCGGTGACTGTATTGTAAACAAGTACAGTGGGGACTAAGGAAAACGCATCGCACTGAGAAAAAGTTGAAGACAGTTGTACATATACTATCAAGTGTTTCAGAGTGTCCTCGTAAAATATCACGATGAAAATGAAATGTCGTGTGACTAGGGTCTCAAGTCGGGTAGACCTGTCGCCTGGTGCAAGTCTTTTGAGTTGATGCCACTTCGGCGACTTGCGTGTCGACGGGGACGAGGTGACGATGAAGACAACACCATTCCCAGTCCCTGAGCCGGGAATTTCCCGACCCAGCCGGGAATCTAACCCGGGCCCTTTTGCACGGCGGTCCGTCGCGCTGACTACTCACCTATCGGGGAGGACAATATCACAATAAACACCCAGACAATTCGACCGAAGCGGCTTCATTCCCAGGCGTAGTAATAATGTGGTCGACTAATGCGGCAAGGTACAGGGCGAAAGCTGTTTATTGCCTGATAATTTTTGGATTCTGCGATGAATTTTACTTATAACTATAAGAAGAGAATTATATTTATGTATGTCTATTTTTCTTTTCCATTGTGTATGTCGAAGCATAATTCTGTACTACTCCTGAAGTCAAATCACCGTATTTGGATTTCAGTATACTTTCAAAAACACGAATGTGAAGCGTGATGCTCTCATGTGGCTTTACATAAATGGAAAAATCATTTACGCTACCTGCCTTCCGTTCTGTGGCCTTGACCATCCTTCACCGCAGTTAGTCTCCTGAATCAAAAATGTGTTCAATGGATTTTTTACTGAGACAGATCCATCAGACGAAAATATTAAAATGATTGCAGTAGGAATGAATAAAATCCCATAAGTAATTATAGGACTGAATAATTTGTTTCTAACAAAAGAGTGTCTTTTAAGCATTTTCGACTTCTGTGACAAGTTCTGTAAGATCCTTCGCAGAGGCATTAAACTGGAGTTTCCGTCCACGCTCAACACCTGTTTAATTAACTGTGAATTGTAAATGGCCCACCTCAGAGAGACGACAAGTTCGTGCAGTACTAGAATAAATAATTAACAAAAGATCAAAAACAAAAGACATTTGCGTTTCATGTTTTCCCTATGAATCATCAGAGCATAAAATAAGATTTCATCAAATAATAACAGTACATAAAGGAAATGTGTTACTCTTGTCAGATTTGGCTAGAAAACGTTGCACATAGTTGCTTCATAGACTGTATTACTGAGGTTAGAAAGTCAGCTTTAATACTTTTTTAATAATTAGGTTGAAATTGAGTTTTTCTGAACAATATGTTTAATGAAAACTAATAAATTATTATGCAATTTAGCGGCCGAAGGACACTCATCTTTTTATATAATACAACTAAACTTTGAGTTAATTGAAACAACAAATCAAACTTGAAAATTAGACACTCTTCTGAGCGAAATGTTCTCACTTCACGAAACTCTGCGGAGAGTTTTCAGATTTAGCCCAGGGCGGACTAAAATCTGGTTATCAGGAACTATTCTACACTACATCTACACATATAGCTTCCTCGCTTCGGTCATTTTCCGTAACTTAGCTTTCTAGGTTGGACGATAAATTAATTCTGCGTATTTTTTCCCTGAGGTTCTGATAAATGTAGGATTCAGAAGTAGATATTCTCGCTTCTCAGTTTTTATTATACTTCTTTCTGTTTCATTTGTCATTTACGCAAATTGTAAGCGAAAATCATGTAAGCCGTACCGTTACTAAGTGGCTCTTAAGACATTCGTAGCTTCAGTGTGAGGTATACTACCACGCGTGAACCTTGAGATTTATATCTGTTACCCACAACCTTTTCATAACTTTTTTTAATGCTATAAATATGAAGGTAGCATCGGTTTTAGCAACTTATCATCACAGTAAATTCGATTGAGAAAATGCACTAGACATGACTGGAATATAGGCTAAGCAGTATATTTCTGCAGAGAGACGCTAAAGTTTGAATTTCGTGGTTTACGTCAACCCGTTGAGGGCGGCGCGGAAACCGCTACTTCGCTTCCGCACCGGTACGTGGGGTGCGCTTCCTGACGGGGAAAAACCATAAAAATGTATAAGCTTTGCCGTAAATCATAGCGGGCTAATAAATAATTCAAAAAGGCGCGGAGGCAGCGATTCTGGAAGCAATGATTTGACACATCTGCGTCCGCAGCTCGCTGCGAGAAAAGATTGCGCTGTCGGCTTTTACTTCCGTCTCTGAAAATACCTTCAGTTGCGACGATTCTCACCGGCCTTCCTGACTCGGGAGGTGAACCGGAATTCTGATTTTAAGGAAATTGCTCCACACCTAAATAGCGTTTCACGATACAAGCAACTCGTAAAAAGCTTACGACGAGATGTAAGCAAAAAAATAAAAATTGATGCGAGGGATATCCGAAATGTAAAGGTGCACATACAGAAGAATGCTGAAGATTAGATGGGTAGATCACATAACTAATGAGGAGGTATTGAATAGAATTGGGGAGGTGAGGAGTTTGTGGCACAACTTGACTAGAAGAAGGGATCGGTTGGTAGGACATGTTCTGAGGCACCAAGGGATCAGCAATTTGGTACTGGAGGGCAGCGTGGAGGGTAAAAATCGTGGAGACCTAGAGATGCATACATAAGCAGATTAAGAAGGATGTAGGATGCAGTAGGTACTGGGAGATGAAGAAGCTTGCGCAGGATAGAGTAGCATGGAGAGCTGCATCAAACCAGTCTCAGGACTGAAGACCACAACAACAACAACAAAGGTGCACATTTAATAAAAGTTGTTTTCTGAGAATAAGTGACACTGCCGATTATGTCTGGCTGACGTAGCAAAATTAGCCAGATATCAGTTCCGGCAGTGACGCGCTCAAAACGCTAAAAGGGGAAGAGGATCACCTCGAACCCTCAGAATCGCGTGGAAATATGCCTACAACATGAATCGCCCCTCCCAGAAACAATGGTATGTCTCATTCCTATCAAAATTGTAGATATTACCACGGTAGACAGTTGAACGAATGATCATCTATTCAAGGGTCTAAGAGAGCAACTTTGGTAACGCGAAAAAAAATTAATAAAATACGACAAGAAACACACATTTTTCAATATCGTGACTTATTTCTGCATTTGTCTCTGTGCAAAATAATTACGCTCTCTAACAACATTTTTTCCTACTGACGCAATACTGGTGCACAGCTATTCATATTGCAGGTGTAGCATTTCGATGCAGTAACCAGAGAAAAGTGGAACATAACAAAATACATCTGCACTGAAGTGGAAGCCTATGTTGCAATATGCACGGCAAATGCTGACTATGGCTTTTACATATTGCAAGATCCCCTCGCTTCTAAACTGATTCTCTTATTACTCCGCTTGGCCGCGAGTCCGTAAAGGATGGTATATGTGACGTACAGTATAACTGGTTAGCATTTCCTCCCGGAATTTGAGAGTGTAAGTCGGACCTTCCTTGATCCGCCTTGGTGGGTCGTGTCGTCGGATTTCCTCCTACGTGTGCGCGGTGCAGCTCTCGTAAATGTCGTCCCGTGCAGGTTCTTCATTGGCGAATTGGATGTCTCTGTTGGTGGAAGCTAATTATCTGAAATTGCTGTCGATCAACTTTGGGGTATCTATTTACTCGAAATTAACATTCAGAATGCCGTAATATCACTTTTATTCTTATTAGATCAATAATGAAACACTCATGTCACAAACTACTCGTAACCGAGAGCATGGCTACCATCGAACAAGACAGGAAGAGCTCTTAACGCCGACTCCCGACTTTGGCGCGCAGTCCGTATCTCTTACTAGTTTCGTCATAGTTCGTGGATTTCCGATCAAGTTCGTACTTGCATTTGTTAATCAACTGGTGTGAATTTTAACGAGGCAAAATTATGATAATTAGTTTTAAATATCCAGAGGCTCCTCCTAGTATTCATGTTGTCATAAATGACTTTAATTATTAAATATAAATTAACAAAATCGGTGACTTTGGCGCCAAGATGGCGGTACTTCCCGTTATGTATATTTCCCAGGCTGACGCTTGTTGATACGGTCCAGCGCCGAGCCCCACCCCACTGCGCGCCACATATGGTCGCTTCGTCACCTAGCCAGCCAGCGTGGGGAATGCTCTCCGACTCATGGCAGGCTACGGACTACAGCACTTCTTATCGAGAATACATCAATAAGAGACAATAATTTATTAAAACTGGTAAAATTGTCTTCCTCACGTAAGAGGCACCTTACAATACCAATTTAATCGTTTGAAAATGTAATTAGCTCGGCATTTGATATCGAACTGCTTGAATACAGAAGTGATGTTGAATGTGAAAAAAGTGTCTTGATTTAGATGTAGATGTTCTGTTGCACTTTGCTTTGACCATTGCACTGAAATCTCACACCTGCACTTTGAAGACTGAATAGCTATGCAGTGGTGTCAGGTCAGTAGAAAAAAATTATTGTCCAGATAACGTAATTGCTTTATGCAGTGTCAAACACAACGATAAGTCGCGACATCGAAATATGTGTTTTTTTTTTGGTCCGATTATATCGATATTTTGTTTCTTCGAATTATCAAATTCGCTCTCTTACAGGATGACACCGCCGTAGCTCGCTCCCTGACACAGTCGGAACTTAGCAGGGTGAAAGAAGGGTGAAAATAAAGGGACACATAGTTTGGCTTAGGTACCAACACGAAATGGTTTCCGAGAAAGTGACAGTCCACGTATCGACGCCACCTCATCAGTCCTCTCGAGCAACATGTAACCAAGTGAAGAGCGCAATGTCTAAGAACACAACTTCGGAAATTTGCACCCAGTGTTTGAATCCAGCTTTATCTCTCTCCCTCTCCCTCTCCCACCTCCCTCCCTCCCTCCCTCCCTCCCTCCCTCCCCCCTGACTCACTCACTCTCTTGTTGTCGCGGATGTCGTTATGTGGCATCAATCTTTTTGTGACATCGTGAAACACAATGAATATTGTGTGGCGCACCTACCACGTAGCATCAACAGCCGAATGTTCGCCGGCCACAATATTCAAACTCCACGGCTCCGTTTGTACAGCACCAGGGCGGGGAAGTCAACAAGTTGGCCAAAAGAGGGCGACTTCGGCGGTTGCGCCGATACCGCAATCGTCGTGCGTAGCTAGCTAGAATCGGCGTGGGCAGGTGGGCAGTATGTTCTGCTTCTACGGCCCAGCCATGCAGCCAATCAAAACGAAGTAATCCTCCGCGAAGAGAGGATTTAAGCTCTCGCTGAAGCAGCAGAAAGCACTTTAACTCCATCCTGTCGTCGCCAGCGATTTTCCTGGACCTACAAAACGCGAACGACAATATTTGGCAGGACAATCTCGTGTACAAAATGCTGACACAGACGACCATTCCAGACACCTGTGTCAAGATCGTGGATAATTTCCTCCATGGTAGAATCTTCTTAGTTACTCAGCAAGGCAAACGCTCGAGCTTACGTCACATGTTGACGGGTGCCCCTCAAGGATCTGTGTTGCCTCCCACGCCCTTTAACATTTATGTTAATGAAATGTCAGTAATCCCACATTGCCTCCTGGCGATGATTCGGCGCTCTATACTACCCGTCGCAACATGGAGCAGCTCATTGCTCGTCTCCAGAAATAGGTGGACACAACGGTCTCACCTAGTGCCATTCAGACCAAATTGCCCTCAATTCCGCCAAAACTAGGACAGTCTGCTTCACGAAACGGTGCCCAAACCAGCACCACAACATCACTGTTGCAGGCATCGAGGTCCTGTGGTCTCCCGTTATCAAATTTCTAGGTGCCTGCAAGGATAAAAAACTGCCCTCCCATCGACATGCGGAATACGTCGCCCAAAAAGGACGGAAACTGATGAAAGTGTTGTACCCACTGTTCAACAGCAGGGAACTGAACCTAGAAGCCAAGCTCCGATGGTACAGAATGATTGTCTACCCTTCCCTCTACCTGGAGAACAATTACTGCCTCCCAGATGTAGATCCTCTAGCGCCTGCAGAATAAGGTGCTTCGGTGGAGCTGCATGCCCCTCCCGAGGAAACAAACATTGTAGCACTGAAGACGTCCATTCGAGAGGAGGCAAGGCGTCTGTATGGCAAAGTGGATGTCCTGTGCGACACGGTCACTGGCTCAGACCACATTGGCACCACGACTCCCCGGCAGTGGCACCGCCACCCTGTTCCCCTCACCATCCTCGAGGATCCGTACCAGATAGGGTTGATAGAAGATATAGAGAAGATCCAACGGAGAGCAGCGCGCTTCGTTACAGGATCATTCAGTAATCGCGAAAGCGTTACGGAGATGATAGATAAACTCCAGTGGAAGACTCTGCAGGAGAGACGCTCAGTATCTCGGTACGGGCTTTTGTCAAAGTTTCGAGAACATACCTTCACCGAAGAGTCAAGCAGTATATTGCTCCCTCCTACGTATATCTCGCGAAGAGACCATGAGGATAAAATCAGAGAGATTAGAGCCCACACAGAGGCATACCGACAATCCTTCTTTCCACGAACAATACGAGACTGGAATAGAAGGGAGAACCGATAGAGGTACTTAAGGTACCCTCCGCCACACACCGTCAGGTGGCTTGCGGAGTATGGATGTAGATGTAGATGTAGAATTAGATTCAGACCATGGCTAACGATAGCCCTGTTATGGCCATTAACAGAGTGTCAGTCTTGATACGACCACTGGATATGTGTCTACCACCATCGGACCACCAATATCAGTACCTATGTATTTGTGTTCCTTACTGCCTGATACCTTGAACTTCCAGCGTCGGAGGGTGATATGGGACTCAAGTCACACCGCCACACCTTCAACGTGCACTCCAGTGATGTCAGTGGAATGACATCATTATAGGATAGAACAAATTTACCCTTACGTCAAGACAGTAATACCTAAATCAACCGGTGACGCTTTTCCTCAACATACCACAAAAAAAGCAGAAAGGAGTGACATCGCCTCCCCGAAACTGATGATCACCAAAAGAACCGCCGCCACTGCAGCGGTCCACCGTTCACCGCCTCTCTTCTGACCAAGACGTCCCGCCACTGGGGACCGGACATTACCAGCTAGGTGGGTCTGGACTAGGACATCATTTCGGGGTTCCTAGTGAGGAAACTTGACATCACTGGTACTCGTAAAAGAACTTAGCATTCAAGACGAGTAGACCAGTAGCATTTCTAAACTTTGTTTCCATTATATGGTCTATCAAGACTAGCCATTCATTCCATTTAAGAGTTACGGAAGAAGTGTTTGTTTATCTGGAGTTTAATCTAGAAGACTCTCCTAGTACATTTGTTTGTTCAAATAATCAGAATTGTCCGAACAAACAATTAGTCAATTCAGTCGAGCTTGTGTGCGTTCGTTGGACAGAAAAGAATTAATTGACAAAAGAAAGTATTTCAAATATTATTAAAAATAGCTTCTGTCATCAGAATTGACACGAATTAACACATTCCACAAAGAAGTTACCAATTGTTGTCGTTTACCTCTAATTAGTAGTCATTGGCAACTCGATCGCAAGGAGACATATACAAATTAATGGAACGGCAACAGAATATGTGCGCAACAGCCATAAAATCGATGGAACTCACGAAAGAAAATTATCATCAGATTCTGGACAAATTTTTGCGATGTTACGTAATTACACAGTTGTTTCTGTACATTGTTGACTCATCGTGTGGGCAAAGCGATCACGCCTTATAGTGAGATGAACTATTTGTCGATGAAATCGGAATATAGATGTTCTCATTAAAAGTAATTCAGCCAAAGTGTATGCCTTTATGTCAACCACGCGGCGTGTATTTTTACTAGCGATTAAAGAAAGGCATTTGCCCATTAGAGAGGTACCCTGTTTTCATCACTCAACAAAGAAAAATCATAAGTAGAAGTGAAGCAATTAACATACATGACTCCATCCATAATCAACAGCAGGCTCCAAGCTTTCGAGAAAAGGTGCGATATGCATAGTTTGCTACGAAATTATCACCAGATCGCGAGTATTTAGCTACTGTAACGATAATTTTTCCGAATTATATTCACACTAAAAAATGAATGTGTGGCATATGCACCTTCGTAAGTTGCTCGTGATGGTTGTTCTCTTGAAGCATGAAAGTAAAGAAGTATACAATGAAATACTAGAATTTATATGTTTTTAATTTTCAGTTACCCTTAATTATATTAAATTTGTGATGATACAATCAATTTTTAATTTCTTTTATCAACAATTCCATTGTATTTCAGATGTCACAGAAAATGTTGTTGTCACATAGTTCGACGACAACGAGAGAGAGAAAAAGAACATAAGAATGGATCTGAAAAAGGGGCGCACAAATTCTGAGGTGAGGTTCTTAGCGCTGCGCCACCAACTCACTTAGAGCGAGCGAACTGATGAAGTGACGTTGAGCCTTTGACCGTCATTTTCTCAGTAACTGTTGAGTGTTGGCATCTAACACAATTAAATGTCCCTTTATTTTTACCCTTCTTTCAGCGTGCCAAGTTTCGGACAGCGACCTTTGGCTGGTTCTCCTTGTTAAGCATGAATAGATGTTCATTCAAATGCCTCAGACGGTAAGACGCGCAGTATCGCAGCGAATGGCTAATTCCACTGTTTTTTGGAGGAGTAATTTATATTCTAAGCACATTTTCGTGCTTTTCTGAGCGTTCGAGGTCACCCATTTCCTTTGTAAGTGTGAAGATTACACTACGGTTGTTTCCACCGCGTGGAAGGCGGAAACGCTGTTGAAAATTATAACAAACTCATTTATGCTATTGTGAATTTGAAGAAATAAAAATTTATCTTAGTTATGGAACAAGAATTGGAAGGTTGTTCTTATTCAGTGATACATTCAAAAACGTGAAGAGATGTAAAGGCACCAGGAGTTTAACCGTGAGATTGGGGCTTCTTTAGGCCTATCAGCTTACGCAGTACACTTGATTTAGCCTGAATATCTCGCTGGGAAAAAAGTCCGGTTGACTAAGAAAGCTGTGAGGGCGGGATGATGAGTCGTACTTGGGTAGCTCAGTAGGTAGAGCACTTGCCCGCGAAAGGCAAAGGTCCCGATTTCGAGTCTCGGTCCGGCACATAGTTTCAATCTGTCAGGAAGTTTCATACTAGTGCACACTCCGCTGCGGAGTGAAAATCTCATTCTGGACTAAGAACTTAGTTTGAACGGTGCTACTAAAGACAGGCGTTCACTTAACACTTAGCTATCTTTAAAGTCCTCGAATCTCACGATCCTACACACTTTTGCTTCACAAGATTACTTACCATGAATTTCTGACCACGACTCTTATTTGTCTTTATCACTTTCAAACTCATTAAAGTTTTCAGAGCGATTCTGAGCCGACTGACTCATTCCAACGCATCGAGAGCGCAGATTCTGCTTGGGATTCCCTGACTAGTGGCATATAAACGTAACTTCCAGTACATTAGCGATATCATAACCACCGGAAATAGCCTGCTAATATCGATCTTTGGCATGGGTACCGATAATTACAGTCTTACATTTATTTCTAAAACATGCAGAAGTGTATATGTTTTATTGGCGATTA
Organism: Schistocerca cancellata; assembly: GCF_023864275.1. Lineage (NCBI taxonomy): Eukaryota > Metazoa > Arthropoda > Insecta > Orthoptera > Acrididae > Schistocerca > Schistocerca cancellata. The sequence goes on along the minus strand of NC_064634.1, from coordinate 346,850,057 downwards.
CATTGAGCGTCAAGAAAATGATTTGTGCCAAAAAAAATTCTTTCATTATTTTTCTGAAAACTTAGAGTTCTTCAAACTACTGGTTACAACGTCTAACCGTAATTTCAACATAAAAAGAGAAGACCTGAGAATGCTCTATGGCATACTTACCTTCATTTGAATTTAATTTTGTTTTCTCTGGAAGAAGGTTTTCAACGCTCAATAATCAGTGCACATTTTATCTAAATTATGAATGGCATTGTACCCAGCCCTACTGAAACTGCTGTTCCGTGTGGAGATGTCGCATTCCGTTATTTCGTTACGTTATTTTGAACAACTGCCCAGCAGTTTCGTGTTCCGGTGAGTATGCCGTATCCTGTCGCATCAAGAGACTCTGTAGGAATAAATGCAGATGGCACAAATGACGAAAACGGTAATAGCTATATTGTTTGCAATTTTGACTGAAAGTAATTTTAAACTGAAACTGTGCTAAGATATTTTATCTCCATGCCAAAATTTCTAACGTTTATGCGTTAAGCGTGTGGAATCAGACCGAAAATAAATTTGACAGCAAGGAGAGACGGGAATACGTGCGGAGCATCCGCATCGGCCGCTCACGCAGGCTTACGTCTGACCTCGGGAATAAAGGCGCTTTTCCCTCTCGCCGGTGCCGGTACGCTAAATCACATTTGCCGATAAATCCTGTCTGCTGGGCCAAAGGTTTAGAAAGAAGCAGGTGCTCTCCAGAAAGCTGCGCATTGGTCCCCCGCATCAATATTGCCGTGAATCCTTCTTCTCTCCAGCAGCAATACGAATTTCCTGCAGTATTAAGGTTAAATCTGAAATACAGTAACGATGGAATTGCAAGTCCTGCTTCCTCATGTGGAATTGTAGAAGAGGGACCGATGACCTCGCAGTCTCGACCGTCATCCCCTCCCCCCACTCATTTATACCAACCAACCAATTGTACAAGACGTGACACTGTAATACTTGATTCAGTTGGAAGGTGAGCAGCATTCTCCGGAAACTGTCCACACATGAGAATGAAGCAAAAATTTCCCTCCATAACATCCAATCAAAGACAGATAAACGATACTTATAGTTCCTCGAAGTTAGTAAAAATGATCTGGGATATTCCCGCAGGGCCCTGCGGTTTTTTTAGACCGCAATGACATGGCAAATATCTAATTTCTACTCAACATCTCACTAACTGGCTGGTTTTACTCTGTCTAGTCACATTAACGTGACCACTTTTCAAATACCTGAATAATCATCTTTTGCAGCGCGGACCGGTACGAGACATGCAGAAACGCAGTCAGTGATGTTCTGGAAGGTACCCACAGGGATGTGGAGTCACGCCGACTCCATTGCCGTGGCAAGCTGAGCGAGGTTTCTCAGTTTAGTAACCACGGAGGAAACAGCCTGCTCGAGATGGTACCACAGATTCTTGATGGGTTTGAAAGTGAGGAGTTTGGTGGCTAGAAGAGTACGGTAAACTCGCCGTTCGAACCACGCATTTCCGAGTACACTACGACCTGCGTGAGGTCCCCTAGTCCCCTAGAACTTAGAACTACTTAAACCTAACTAACCTAAGGACATCACACACATCCATGCCCGAGGCAGGATCTGAACCTGCGACCGTATAGGTCGCGCGGTTCTAGACTGAAGCGCCTAGAAGTGCTCGGCCACTTCGGCCGGCGCTGCGTGTGGCGTTGCATTGTTCTGCTGGTAGATACCGTCGTGCCTACGAAACACATCTGCATGTATCTACGTCTACGTTTACATCATATTCGACAGGTCACCTAATGATGTGTTGCGGAGGGTACTTACGGTACCAATAACTGATTCCCCTTACCGTATTCCATTCGCGAATGGCGCGTGGGAAGAATGATTGTCAACAAGCGTCTGTTTTGGCTCTAATTTCTCGAATTTCTCGCCCTGATCCTTACTCGAGATGTTGTGGGAGGAAGTAATATGTTGTCTGACTCTTCCTGAAAAGTGCTCTCTCGAAGTCTCAGGATTGGACCGTGATGCTCAACGCCTCTGTTGTAACGACTGTCAGTGGAGTTTGTTGAGCACGTCGCGCCGGCTAAACGATCCGCGACGAAACGAGCCGCTGTTCAAGAACCTTCAACATCGCAGCGCGTCAGCAATCGTTGGTTAATATATTCGCTACCTGGACTGGAATCTTTCGCCGACCGAGATGTCATCGCCTACAAGACCTGGCATTGTGGAATCGATCCCCGTAATCAGTCTAGACCTAGTTATGTTTATACACTCCTGGAAATGGAAAAAAGAACACATTGACACCGGTGTGTCAGACCCACCATACTTCCTCCGGACACTGCGAGAGGGCTGTACAAGCAATGATCACACGCACGGCACAGCGGACACACCAGGAACCGCGGTGTTGGCCGTCGAATGGCGCTAGCTGCGCAGCATTTGTGCACCGCCGCCGTCAGTGTCAGCCAGTTTGCCGTGGCATACGGAGCTCCATCGCAGTCTTTAACACTGGTAGCATGCCGCGACAGCGTGGACGTGAACCGTATGTGCAGTTGACGGACTTTGAGCGAGGGCGTATAGTGGGCATGCGGGAGGCCGGGTGGACGTACCGCCGAATTGCTCAACACGTGGGGCGTGAGGTCTCCACAGTACATCGATGTTGTCGCCAGTGGTCGGCGGAAGGTGCACGTGCCCGTCGACCTGGGACCGGACCGCAGCGACGCACGGATGCACGCCAAGACCGTAGGATCCTACGCAGTGCCGTAGGGGACCGCACCGCCACTTCCCAGCAAATTAGGGACACTGTTGCTCCTGGGGTATCGGCGAGGACCATTCGCAACCGTCTCCATGAAGCTGGGCTACGGTCCCGCACACCGTTAGGCCGTCTTCCGCTCACGCCCCAACATCGTGCAGCCCGCCTCCAGTAGTGTCGCGACAGGCGTGAATGGAGGGACGAATGGAGACGTGTCGTCTTCAGCGATGAGAGTCGCTTCTGCCTTGGTGCCAATGATGGTCGTATGCGTGTTTGGCGCCGTGCAGGTGAGCGCCACAATCAGGACTGCATACGACCGAGGCACACAGGGCCAACACCCGGCATCATGGTGTGGGGAGCGATCTCCTACACTGGCCGTACACCACTGGTGATCGTCGAGGGGACACTGAATAGTGCACGGTACATCCAAACCGTCATCGAACCCATCGTTCTACCATTCCTAGACCGGCAAGGGAACTTGCTGTTCCAACAGGACAATGCACGTCCGCATGTATCCCGTGCCACCCAACGTGCTCTAGAAGGTGTAAGTCAACTACCCTGGCCAGCAAGATCTCCGGATCTGTCCCCCATTGAGCATGTTTGGGACTGGATGAAGCGTCGCCTCACGCGGTCTGCACGTCCAGCACGAACGCTGGTCCAACTGAGGCGCCAGGTGGAAATGGCATGGCAAGCCGTTCCACAGGACTACATCCAGCATCTCTACGATCGTCTCCATGGGAGAATAGCAGCCTGCATTGCTGTGAAAGGTGGATATACACTGTACTAGTGCCGACATTGTGCATGCTCTGTTGCCTGTGTCTATGTGCCTGTGGTTCTGTCAGTGTGATCATGTGATGTATCTGACCCCAGGAATGTGTCAATAAAGTTTCCCCTTCCTGGGACAATGAATTCACGGTGTTCTTATTTCAATTTCCAGGAGTATAGTAATATGCCATTTACTTGTATATCCGATCCTGTAGAAAAGTTAGTAATGATGAAAAGATTCATGTATGGATGAAAGGAAGCCGCTGTTCGTTGGACCCTATCAGTCCTGCCTGATACGGATGCCATGTTGTCGAATAAAGCAACTACATGTAGGCGTGGTCGTGCTACCCAAGGACAAGTGCATACATGTGCCTTCAAGAACGACTAGACTACTAGAGCATCCAGGGAATGCCGTGAAAACATTCCCGAGACCACAACCCTCCCTCCTCCGGCCTGCACCCTTCGACGACTGTTGCAGGATGCTTCTTTCAGATGATTCACACCTTACAAGTCCACGGTCATCTGTCCAATGGGGCATACAACGTGATTCATCTGAAAAGGCCACCTGTCGCAACACAATGGGCCTCCAGTTGCAGTACTGTGGGGCACATTCCGACTTCTGTCGCCGGTGAACAGCAGTCAGCAGGGATGGATGAGTCAGCAAGGTTCACTGGACGTTCCCTGAGGAGACTCTGCTGGTAGCCCCTTGGTTCCTCTGGGCGGTCAGGTGCTCAGCAGATTACGGCAAGAATGAACTGATTGTTGGTGTCAATAACGATCATCCTCCTTTACCTCCTCCGCATTACTGCACATGACGTGTCACTGAGCACGTGAGGCGCCTACTTGTTTAAAAAAAAATGGTTGAAATGGCTCTGAGCTCTATGGGACTTAACAGCTGAGGTCATCAGTCCCCTAGAACTTAGAACTAGTTAAACCTAACTAACCTAAGGACATCACACACATCCATGCCCGAGGCAGCATTCGAACCTGCGACCGTAGCGGTCTCGCGGTTCCAGACTGACGCCCCTAGAACCGCACGGCCACACCGGCCGGCCTACTTGTTTCCACTGCACTGTATGGAATACGAAGGTTCTGTTATAGTTCACTAACCTGCTGTCTTCAGGTTGATGTCCCCAGCGCAGAAAACAGCTCGCAGGTCGTAGGTTCTGTATCTTGAGGCTGAGACTGACTTTTAGCGAGGTTCTGTTCTGAAATAATGTATCACTTCTTTGGGATGCCACTCGCGTATTTTAGTATAGCCACACGAGAAGACTACATGATCTTATTACAACACCTTCTGATACAGCAAAGTACGTGATCAAACACAATGTTTACGAAAATGTATCGTTACACTATTTGTGGCCCGTGTCTGTGCCTCATGACTACCGGAGTGAATCTTTTAATACTGGATACTGGCAAACGCATCCTACCACAGACAACATGACTGTACATCTCGACTGCCTAATCCAGAGTGACGAACAGGAACTTAAATAAAAATTGGATTGGATTGGATTGTTTGGGAGAAGAGACCAAACAGCGAGGTCATCGATCTCATCGGACTGGGGAAGGAAGTCGGCAGTGCCCTTTCAAAGGAACCATCGCAGCATTTGCCTGCACCGATTTTGGGGAAATCACGGAAAACCTAAATCAGGATAGCCGGACACGGCATTGAACCGTCGTCCTCCCGAATGCGAGTCCAGTTTGCTACCACTGCGCCACCTCGCTCGGTCTAATATAAAAATTGGAAACACATCCTGCGACAGACGACATGTCTGTTCTTCTCGACTGCCTAATCCAGAGTGACGAACAGGAACTTAAATAACAATTGAAAACACATCCTACGACAGACAACGTGTCTGTACATCTCGACTGCCTAATCCAGAGTGAACGACAGACAACATGTCTGTTCTTCTCGACTGCCTAATCCAGAGTGACGAACAGGAAATTAAATAACAATTGGAAACACATCCTACGACAGACAACGTGTCTGTACATCTCGACTGCCTAATCCAGAGTGACGAACAGGAACTTAAATAACAATTGGAAACACATCCTACGACAGACAACATGACTGTTCTTCACGACTACGTAACCCAGGGTGACGAACAGCCCGAAACACTTCGCGCGCCATACCTGAAAAGGCGTGACCCGAACGCTTCCGAAGTGCCTCGTCTGCAATTTCGCCTGTTTTTTGTTTTTGATTCAAATTGTTTTTAATAATTCTAAAATGACTGATTGATAGCTGTTGAGAGATATTTATATTAAAAAGTGAAGTCATTCCAGTGAGTAGTTTAACTAATAATAATAACTATACTTTAACGTTTTGGCGCCCTTGCTCCGAACACAACAGCCAATCATAGAGCAGTAGCATTATGCAGGCGGTCTTTCTCACGGGAATGGTACCGAATCTAACATCTGTCACAGGTACCACACACCACATTTCGTCAACTATATACTTCTTGCATTTCCGCTGCTCTGGGAACAGCGTCTTGGAGCCTAATATGATGGCTGACTAAGCCAGAAATATTACAAGATGCACGTCCATTCGCCCTTACACATCTCTGCAGCCGTCATTCACCCTGTCATCTGTGTCTCGTGGTGTACCACAGTTGCCTCTGCCTCGCTTTTGGACAGTGCAATTTTGCCATGCACGGTATAATTTAATTGCAGAGGCAAGCGAACAGCTTACAAACGTAGCCATTTCGGAAATGGTTCCACCCTTGGCCCGGAAGCTAATGATCGCGCCCTTTTGGATGTCAGATTAATCGCTCCGTTTCCGCATTACGACATCACACTGCACTGTTTCCACATTCCCCCAACATACTCTATATACCCTTCCTGCCAGAGCTGCCACCTACCTTCTGAGTGGCTACACGGCGAACGTAATTGGAGGTCACATTAAAGTGACTGCACCGATGTATGTAAAACTCACCAGCTGGTATGTATTAAAGCTAAATTCACAGCAACCAAAAGGGTACTTAAATATGGAGTCTTATGGTTAAACACTAGCAGCACTGCGTCTTCAGGCCACAAGTGGCCCTTCGGGACTGTCCGACCGCCGTGTCATCCACAGCTGAGGATGTGGCAAGGAGGGGCGTATGGTCAGCACATCGCTCTCACGGTCGTTACGATGGTTTTCTTTGACCAGAGCCGCTACTATTTGGTCTAGTAGCTCCTCAGTTGGCATCACCAGGCTGAGTGCACCCCGAAAAATGGCAACAGCACATGGCTGCCCGGACGGCCACCCACCAAAGTGCCAGCCACGCCCGGCAGCGCTTAACTTCGGTGATCTGACGGGAGCTGCTGTATCCACCGCGGCAAGGCCGTTGCTCCTAACCACTAGGCATATGTATTAATAAGCTCTGACTCTTTGACATATCATTGAAGTTCTCTGTAATGAAGTACAGTCAGAAAAATTCTGCACAAATGAAGCTGCAAATGTACATAAAATTTCACACAAGTGCAAAGATTGGAAATTTGCTTTAAATTCCCAGAAATGTAAAAGTCTTGCATTTCAGAAAATGCAGAATCGGGGTACAACAATATAAATGAGTCACAATTGCAGTCATTCAACTCACGCACATACCAGGGGTAACATTTTGTAGGGATATGGCATGGGACCATCACGTACGCTCATTCGTAAGTAAATCAATTACTAGACCGATTCATTCGTAGGTTCAAAAATGGCTCTGAGCACTATGGGACTTAACATCTGAGGTCATCAGTCCCCTAGAACTTAGGACTACTTAAACCTAACTAACCTAAGAACATCACACACATCCATGCCCGAGGCAGGATTCGAACCTGCGACCGTAGCAGTCACGCGGTTCCGGACTGCAGCGCCTAGAACCGCGTGGCCACCACGGTCGGCTCATTCGTAGGAAACTGACAAAATGCAATGCCTAAAATCAGAACTAGCAGGTGATACTGAACGTATACAGAGAAGGGCAGCACAAATGGTCACCGGCCCGTTTAACCCGCCGGAGATCATGCTGAAAAACATGGTGTTGAATTTGGGAATGGAGAACCATGTGGTGAAAGACTACGTACAAAGGACATAAAACTTTTTTGGGTATGGTACCGCGTCATAATGTGTAAAACTACTGCTGCTGGAGAAAAACCAACGTTTCGGCCACGGTTGCAGCGGTCGTCTTGTGGGTCTGGACCATTCGACCGGTTGCAGCCGTCTTATTGTGGCTCTAGAACATTAGACCCAGAAGAACGCCGCTGCAACCGTGACCGAAACCTTTTTTTTTCTCATGCAGCGGTAGTTTTATACATTATGACGTGGTACCATACCCAGAAAACTTTTATGTCGACTGCCTCTGGCCGCTGAGGCCTACGCAGTTATACTACATACAAAGTTTAGGAGACAGTATTAAGTGAAGGATGTAGGAACACACTACAGCCTTCTACTTATCACTCCTGTAGGGTCTCCGAAGACAAGACTGCGCTAATTCCAGCGCGAGCAGTGGCGTTGAAATAACTGAAACGGGAAGAAACCCTAAGATGTGAAACAATGTAAATTCTCTGCCATCCACTTCACATTGGTTAGAGTATGAAGATGAATACTCTTCGTACGTGGCCTACGCCCTCGAAATCTTAAGATCGACATTTTGTGGTGACTTGTTTTCTGTCATCAAAGTATTGGTCATTCCGTAAAATATTCTGTTCATGTTGAGCCTATAGAGGTTAGCATGATAAAAATTTGATAAAAGTGGGAAGATTTCTCGAATACGAAGATGATGAATCTCCAGAATTATTTTAGCAGGCATCGGACCTTTGTCGTGTAAACCAACTGGTTCTCCCGCAAACTGAGCAGAAGTCGCCTAACGCGCCTCTTTGGACACTCAGACGGCGCGACGTTAAGGGCTCACCCTGCGCCAAAGCCATGCTGTAAGAAAAACTCATTAGGTGTGCTGTATAGCTGTGCCCTCTGGGAAGCCCATTGAGCGTCAGTGCCTGTGAATGCTCGCCAGTGTGAAAGGCTATTTGATTCGGCTGCGCTTCCTGCTACGTCCTTCCCACGACAACGTCCTACACTTGCGACATACGTCACGGATGTGTGTCGTAAGCACACGCAGCATTAATCATTCTGAGGCCGTATTCATTCCTCATCCCCTTTCTCTTCGTTGAAACTTAATGGGATATAGACACAGCACACGAGATTCTAGAAATATAGTTAAGTAGAAATGGGCTAGACGACATCTATCAGTATTTCTAACTGTCATTTTATTACATAATCCCGTCATATTGTCGGTGGAACAGCGAGCAATACAATACTGAAAATCTGTATGTTTTAGTCTATAGTCGCAATTTATTTATTTTGCCTGCTGACTACCGGTTTAGGTATACCACTACTATCCACAGGCCATCCGCTGGCACGCATTCGTCACGCCCACTTCCCTAGTAGGTGTGTATTTCATTCACAGAATGGATTTTCATTCTTCAGCGAAATGTGAGCAGATTTGTGATTTGAAACTTACTGGCAGATTACGTCTACAAAAAATGGCTCTGAGCACTATGGGACTTAACATCTATGGTCATCAGTCCCCTAGAACTTAGAACTACTTAAACCTAACTAACCTAAGGACAGCACACAACACCCAGCCATCACGAGGCAGAGAAAATCCCTGACCCCGCCGGGAATCGAACCCGGGAACCCGTGCGTGGGAAGCGAGAACGCTACCGCACGACGATTACGTCTACATCTACACTCCGCATGTCACCTTGGCGGAGGGTACTTTGTCTACTACTGTCACTGCACTCCCCTCCTCACCCCTCCCCACCTTTTCCCGTTCCAGTTGCATATAGTCCGCGAGATGAATAATTGTCGATAAGCCTCCGTGGAGCTCAAAATTCTCAAGTTTTACCTTCAAGCGCGAGTAAGAGCTCTCGGAATTTCAACGATAAACTCATCGTGATGCGGAACGCCTCTCCCGTACTGTCTGCCCGTAACGAGACATGCTGCTTCTTTGGATGTTCTCCACTTCCTCTATCAATCCTATCTGGTACGGACTCCAGACTGGTACTAACTCCAGACTGACGAGCAGTATTCAAGCATTGGTTGAACGAGGATTTGATAAGATACATCCTTTGTGGCTAGACTAGCTTGTATGAAATTGATTATTGCGACAATGGTAATTTATTTCGTAAGCCAACTCGCGACCTGTTCGTTGGTGATAAAGAGACAGCTCAGGGTTTAATCATGGTGAAAAGAGAGGAGAGCCTATGTTTATTCGCGGGAAACAGCACGATGTGTTTGACTGGGCACCGCTGTCAGTTTTGCAACCGGCGATTGGCCACCAACAGGGCATAGCCGACGGACGGGCGATAATGCGGCGGGTGTCAAAGATTCCCTGTTGAGGTTGGCTGCATGTGAGAATAAAAATAAATTGTCAGTTTCTGTTCGGTATGATCCGTTATACTGCAAACTACTCAACGCCTTGCCATGTTTGACTGATATGGCCTCTGACTAATTCACGTGTCTGTGTCATAGTTAGGGACACGATTAGCGCTGTATACGAGTGACATTCAATAAGTACTCCAACACATCTTTTTCTCGGCCAGTTTCTGTTGAAAAAATGCGAAATTTAGAATGAGATTTTCACTCTGCAGCGGAGTGTGCGCTGATATGAAACTTCCTGGCAGATTAAAACTGTGTGCCCGACCGAGACTCGAACTCGGAACCTTTGCCTTTCGCGGGCAAGTGCTCTACCATCTGAGCTACCGAAGCAGGACTCACGCCCGGTACTCACAGCTTTACTTCTGCGGTTCGCAGGAGAGCTTCTGTAAAGTTTGGAAGGTAGGAGAATAGGTACTGGCAGAAGTAAAGCTGTGAGTACCGGGCGTGAGTCGTGCTTCGGTAGCTCAGATGGTAGAGCACTTGCCTGCGAAAGGCAAAGGTCCCGAGTTCGAGTCTCGGTCGGGCACACAAATCTGCCTGGAAGTTTCAAATGCGAAATTTGTTGTGGAACATCGTGGAATATTTCTGCTCAAAATTCTGTAGTTTCATGAAGTTCTTATATCGACGAGGCTGGCAAGCAGACTGCTGGGAGAGGCGTCACGTTTTCTGCGGAAGGGGCTCTCCCTGTAACTCCGATGCCCTGTAGCGTCGTTAGTTGCCGTTTCCTGACGTGGGATCTCATCCTTAATTTGTTACTCAAAGGCATCCTGCACATCCTCTCCTAATTTGTCGATGAAGTTGGGGTTCACCCTACAGAGAAAAAATAACTTAGGACGTTGGCTCTAAGCAAGAGAGACGAGAAGAGAATAGATCGCGGTGGGCCACGTCAAACCAGACAAAAAAAAACATATTTACATAACATTATGCATTTAATTGAAGTTTTAATTTTGTGTCACGTGATTAAAAGCCCTAAGATAACAGTTTTGTAAAATGATGAAGCCGCACAAGAGTTGCTGAATCAATAATTCCTTTATTGCATAAACGACCGGTTTCAGAACACCTAAAGTTCCATCGTGTGTTATACATTGCAGTAATTAAAATATTATGTTACAAAACAGTGGGAGGTGATCCTCAAGAATTTTTTAATGTCAGGTAAGGAATTACACAGTTAAAATGTCTCAAACAAAGTAAAAGAGAGAACAGGACGTTACTTACAAATAAAATCACTTAACCATCTGAGGTCATCCTCACCCCAATCTTGTCATGCAACAAAAGAATTTCAAAAGAATGGAACGGGGGGACCTAGTAAAATCCCAGGACCGGCATCATGACCACACACTGAAAGTCACCAGAACTTTAAAACATGTGAAATGAAAAAAAAGACGGCAAGAGAAAATGCGTGTTTTGTTGGATTACTTACATAAATTCAGTAACAGCTGTTCCCCAGCGACAGCTGTCTGGGAATACTAACAGGAAAACTATACGTAAATACTTACTAGCCGTGAGTATTAAGGGAGCACGTGATCCATAACGCAGTCGAAGTATGAATCAGGTATCTGGTTAGTAAACAGTTTAAGTCGGAGAAGCGGGAAGCAACAGCCGAAACTAGACGGATCCATCACAACATCTGGAGGGAAGAGAAACTGTACGTCTAGAAACATGGAAAATTATTACGTTGTATACACATACTGACTTGTCTGAATAATGCATAATTAAGTAAAGCATTTTTGCGATACAATGCAGTGCATTCATTAATAATATTAAGGGGATGGATACTAGAGATTTCAGTTCCTTGCAGGACTTGGATATCTGCAGTCGTTTCTGATTTCCTTCCGAGTATCTCTTTATTCAATTTCTCAATTGTTCCATAACAACAATGGGTGAGAATGAACTTAGATGGTTAAGTGATTTAATTTGTAAATAATATCGTGGTCCCTTTTATTTTATTTTAGAAATTTTATCTGTATAGTTCCTTATGTGACATTTTTTGAAATTTGAGAATCCCCTCCTCTTGTCACATAAAACAATATTTTCATTATTATAGTTTACAGCAACTGAAACTGGTTGTGTATGCAATAAAAGATCGTTGATTCAGCAACTATTGTGCCTTTTCTTCATGGACTAGTACAGCTGCGGTTGTTCCACAAGAATAATTTTTTCTGGTAATATAACTACGTACACGAAAAACAGCTATCCTGCCGATACCTTCAAGGCATTCACGACATCAGTACATCAGGTTCTGCCGCAACATTTCAGATCTGCTTCTTGGTATATCCGGGTCATAGTTTTGGTTTTGCGAACTGGAGGGAATATACGCTCCGTCACAATGGAACCACTTCTTGCCGAAGGGCGGAGGAAAGTTCTCTAATAAGCCATAGCAAGTTGGCTGTGAAGCTTTCTGGGTCTAATTAATACTCCGTGAGATTTCGGGATCATCTTGACATCTTACCAGGCAGCAATGGCATCCTGCAGTGGCTTGCCAAGAATGCAGTATCTTCCGCTTGCAATCCCGAAATGTCGTACAATAAATCGTAACGTACTGCGTCACGTTACTGATAGATGTATAATGCAGAAAGAAAACAAGAAAAAAACTAAATTAATGTCTTAGTATAAAGCTCACTCAAAAGTGCATGAGAGATTTTGAAGGTGAACTTGAAGCTTGCCGTGATTTTTTTTGTAGGCGATTCCCTACAGACAGAAGATATTTGAAACGTCATGGTCACAAGGACAAGATGTTGCTTGAATAAAATGTTTTTGTTCACTAGTTTCGAACACATGGATCTACATGACATGAATTAACGGACGGTTTCTTGAAATTAGTAGCAGCCAAATTGTTCCCTTATCCTTGTGCAAATAGGCTCTTGTTATGGCTCTGAAAGATCACGACGGCGAAAGGGCACCTTCCTTCAACCCGTCTCTGCTCCCTATATTTACTGTCGCTAATTTTCAGCAACTAAAAATATATATGTAAAATTTCTTGTGACATGGTCACGCGGAGCATCTAATGGAATCGATTACGTTTCTTGCACAGAATCGTGCACTGTCAAAATAGACGGTAACTCTAAAGGGGGATGAACTTTGCATAAATAAAAGTAAATATACAAAATTTCATTTGGAAAAGACGGCTAGTTGTTAGAACAGAACCAAAAGAGGCGTAGGGAAGCATGTTTGTGGCTATTATGTTCATATGTCAGGTGACCATCTCTTGCGGAATGTTTCTTTTTTCGCTTCATTTTTTCTGTTAGTAAGTTTTCACTCATTCAGCTTAATTCATAAAGAACAGTCCTTGTAATGCTTGGTTGTGGTTAGATTCTGTAAGTCTGTGGTGTGCTCATGTTACGGTGCTGTTCAGTTATTTGTTTACCTCAAAACCTATTGCTATATGAACACAATAAATAACAGACGGATGTTTCTAATCTCTCCGTTCATCCCAGTTATTGACGGTAAGCTAAATATATAAAAGTCGTCATCAATGCTTTTGTTCACTCGTGTGATGGATTAAAACTGTGTGTCAGACCGGGAGCCGAACCAACACTTGCCCCTTTCACAGACAAAGTTGTTTCAAATGTGCGGGTCAGATCTCCTTTACTCTTTCGATAGATCAGCAAGAAAAAAATTTGTACGGTAACTACAATAATGAACGATTTAAAGTCAAACTGTCTGTTAATCGACCGTGACTGTTTCCAAAGTATGAAAAGGCTTTACAAGTATCACTACCGGTCACAAAATATGTTTTATAAATTATAGAATGCAGCAATCAGTCGTTCTTTTTTAGGTTTCATTACGCAAATCCAGATTTTGGCTAGTAGCTAGCCATTCGCAGTGCATTATTTTCTATTGTCAATGCATGTAAGTCCCTGTTGTTCGGAATTAAAAGAACTGTGACTGACGCCCGAACAACAGAGACTTACATGCAATGACAATAGAAAGTAGTGCATTGTGAATGGCTAGCTACTAGCCGAAATCTGGATTTGCCCAATAAAATCTAAAAAAGGACGACTGATTGCTGAACTCTATGATTTATAAGTCACATAACAGTCGCTGAGTGCACCCACTTTCCGAATGGAAAGTAACTTGACAAAATTTGTTGACAACTTTCATTATTTAACTAGCGACAAGTTTCGAGATTAGATATTGTCATCAAGCTACAGTGGCAGTACAAAAAATTAAACACGAGTCCACCTAGATCTTACAGCTTTTTTTTTTTTTTTTTTTTTTTTTTTTTTGTACAGTCATGACTTGTGCTGTGGTAAGCTTGTGAAGTGAGTGTCTGACAACACCAGGACCGACTTATCTATAGTTAAATCTAAGAAAGCTTAATTTGACTGCCATCTTGTTTTTCTGCATTGATGAGTTGTCTGTGATATCTGCTTCACGTTATCTTTAGAAGTTTGTGAAAAGTAGTTGACAGGTTGAAAAGAGCTGTAGGTACTAAGATATCTGTACGCATCATAGGAAGAAAGCCACGTCACAAGAACAAGGTGAGTGATTATTTAAAAGGTTTCCACGTGAACAGCAGGCCAACATAAAATGAGACCATCTCTTATTACCCTACCCTTCTCTTCCTCCGCAGAATGATCGCAGCAGCCGGCCGCTGTGGCCGAGTGGTTCTAGGTGCTTCAATCGGGAACCGCGCTGCTGCGGTCGCAGGTTCGAATTCTGCCTCTGGCATGGATGTGTGTGGTGTCCTTAGGTTAGTTAGGTTTAAGTAGTTCTAGTCTAGGCGACTGATGACCTCAGATGTTAAGTCCCGTGGTGCTTAGAGACATTTGAACCATTTTTGATCACAGCAAATGCCAAGACTATGCAGAAAAAGCTTTAAAATCTACGTTCGCTTGTGTTTAATGTTTTCGTACTGCCACTGTAGCCTGAAGACGAAGTCTAATTGGGAAACATGTTGCTAATTATATAATTTAAGTAGTCAACAAATACTGTGATTGCTAGTTGTATTTGTAGAACCTTTTCACAAAGTAATGAACACTGCAGTGGCGAGGACTCAGTTTGGTCAAATCAGTGAGTCTTTAGTAGCAATCGGCGGGTGCATACAGAGCGTAGGGTCAGGGAAGAGTAAGAGGGGAAGCATTAATCATCTGGCGCTTCCCCTACACAACAAGCGATGCGCCTCTACGACTGTATTACTGCTTGTCTGTGTTTTCATTTTTGTCCTGTTGGCAGCACTGGAGAGCAACCGCGCACCACCTCTCGCGTCCCCCCCCCCCCCACCCCCTTCCTGCCGGGCCGCGCCTATCGGCCGGGGGTTCCCGCATTTGCAGCGCCGCGCTTTTAATACCCGATCCCGCGATCCCCCGCCAGCGCCGGCGTTCATTTTTTACCGGGACCGCACTGGCGTGGCAGGCAGTCGGGCAGGCCCGCCAGTATTCATATCGGGCGCGCCGCTGCTCGCCGCGACCACGGCGCGCTGCCGCCGCTGTATTGGTTTTCGCTTTCAGGCGCCGGCGGTGGCAGCGGTGCTCCCACCATCCAGCAGCGAACCTCACCGCAGACGAGTTATTGCCGCGACTCATTGTCTGCACGCGATCGCCGACCGCTACGACCGCCCCCACCGCCCGCGCACCTCATCCTCCGCCTCCCTCCCACCTTCCACCCCCACCTATTGTGTTGGGCCGCAGCAGCGCTTAAAACAGTGGCTGTGGCCAGGCACGCTGTCGATCTTGTCGGCGGACGCTGCTGGACCCGGGATTATCTGCCGCAGATACCCTGCTGGCTTCGGACGGCACTCGGCCCGTGTCGAATGTCAAAGCTCTCGTCTCAGAGATGACGACCAGAAACTGTCATGGGTGTGACATTTCCATCAGGAACGGCACGTTCTTTTCCCAGCATTTTTATTAAAAGTTTTTGCACTGCGAGAAGCCGCCTTCAGGCATACGAGTTTTTTAACAGTCCCACACAGGGCGGACTACCGCTGCCAGTGCAGCGGCAGACAACAGAGGCCCTTCCGAGTGGGACTGCCAAGTCCAAAACTAGAAAATCTAGACTCGGCGTTTTATTTAGGCGTATATTTTGTCCTTAAAACCTGTCTATAAATGCCGACAGAATTATAATCACGAATAGATATCTGTTGAGCATAAACGTGACTTAAGTAATCCATGTTTCAGAAATAAAACGCTTTCGTCTGCGTATTAACTTTTGCAGGAGCACGGCCGGTTTCGTGATGTCAGATCACATCTTCAGTCTTCGTACAAGACTCTGAGATGTACAGTCGACATTATGATAAAAACAGATATCTATTCTAATAATATATGCTCTATGACAACGAATATGAAACACTCACCCCTCAGTAAACATTAAAGACATGATACGAGACCGGGGGGGGGGGGGACTCAACCTTCTCAAAATAAAATTTTGTTATCCGGAAAAGGCAGCGCGCTATAGTTCAGATGGACCAGTTGAAAAATTGGCATGTTAAAAGCGTATTTAACTCGTCAGTTTTTCAACTGGTAAATTTTAACTACGACATCATATTTGTTGTGGGTGTTTCATTTTAAGAAGGTTGAGTGTCCCCTCTTCCCGTACCAGGTCTTTAATGTTTACTAGGGGGTGAGTGTTTCATATTCGTTGTCATAGGGCATAGATTATACGAATAGGTATCTGTTTCTACCATAATGTCGATTGTACGCTTCCTATCTTGTAAATATATACCTGAAGATGTGATTTGACTTCACAAAACCGGCCGTGTTCATATACAGCTGAAAGTGGTTTATTTATGAAACAGAAATAGTCATTTGGGTAGATTCAATCACTTATTAACAATCAACCGTAGTCAGTTTTTTTCGAGGTCATCTTACAACTTGCTTAAACTAAATACTCATTAAATAGCGAGATAGAATTCGCACGGTAGGCTATATGTAACATTGCAACACTGCAGCTTCGGCAGGAAGTGAAAGAATTTAGATTGCCATATTGTTCCATACGTTGCTTAGTGCACAATCGGTAAATTAGTAATACTGACGGACAGTGCATTAAGGAGTGATAGAAGCATAGTTTAATCTTTTCAGGTACTAGAATCTTTAAATATGGCATCCAATAAACGAGAAGAGATAGTGTTACGACAGCCAGCACTTTTATGCGTGCAAGTAGAGTCCAACGTATTACATGAGCATTCATATGGACAGATGAATTACTCCCAGAAGGAAGCTTTACGTTGCCGAACTGGAGCACACGAACTATATAAAATGTGTGATTCTTGAGTTTCTCCCGGCGTATTTGATAATCAAAATATCCACGGGTGTATTGCCGGTCTACAGTGTGCAACGGGTACAATATTTCGGCACAATATGTCGCCATCATCAGGTGAACTGACGGACTGAGCTCCTGTGAACGTGCCGGTACGGAGATCCGTACGCTATGGCTTCTCAGGGGGAACTGGCTTCGGTCGCGGCGGCGGCAGATTTAAATACCCTCCGCCCGCGGCGCACTCCTTCCGCCCCGCGCCACGGTCACGCGGTGGAACAGATTGCGACGGCGTCCGAGATGGCGTCGGTGTGATGGCTCTGTCCGCCGTGGTTGTCACAACTATACGTTTGCTCGATTTACTCTTGATTAACCCAATCGCTGGTTCCCAAGCCTTGCTAAGATTATAGCCACAGTCACGGTTTATGAGGTCGTCATTGGTGCGAATTTCGATGGCCTCTCTAACAACGCTGTCCCAGTATCTCGACTTCTGTACCAGAATCCTTGTGCGTTCATACTCCATAGCGTGATTTTCCGACAAACAATGTTCAGCGACCGCCGACTTGCTCGGATACATCAGTCGAGTGTGCCTCTGGTGTTCACGGCATCGATCCTCGACGGTACGCATCGTCTGACCAATATACGACTTGCCACATTGACACGGAATCTGGTACACGCCGGCCTTCCTCAGACCGAGGTCATCTTTGTCGCACCTCACCAGTGGACGAGTTTTATTCGGAGGACAAAACACAGTTCCGACCCGGTGTTTCTTCAAAATGCGGGCGATTTTCCCCGAGAGTGCGCCTGTATATGGAAACGCAGTGCCTACCTCCTCCCTCGTGATTTCATCCATTGTTGTGCTGTAGTGGTTGCACGTAGTGAAGAGCACGTTGAATCTGCCACTCTGAGTACCCATTTTTTCGAAATACAGTTCTCAGATGTTCCAATTCCTGGGGTAGACTCTCTGCGTCAGAGATAGTGCGCGCCCTATGTACTAGAGTTTTAAGTACCCCATTCCTCTGTGAAGGGTAGTGGCAGCTGTCTGCGTGCAAATACAGATCAGTGTGCGTTGTCTTCCGATACACCCCATGACCTAGGGTGCCGTCAGCCCTTCCCTTGACCAAGACGTCAAGGAAAGGTAATTTACCATCCGTTTCAGTCTCCATAGTGAATTTGATGTTGGGGTGTATGGAGTTTAGATGTGTAAGGAAGTCGAGGAGTTTATGCATACCATGTGGCCAGATGACGAACGTGTCGTCCACGTAACGGAAAAAGCAAGTAGGTTCTCCACGTACAAATTCGCTACCACCGGTGAGAGTGGGCTACCCCCCTCCGTTTGTTCGTAGTATTCTCCATTAAGAAGAAAATACGTGGAGGTCAAGACATGCCTAAAAAGTTCAGTGGCCTTCTCGTCAAACTTCTGACTAATCAGTTCTAGTGACTCTAGCAGGGGAACCCTCGTAAACAAGGAAACGACGTCAAAACTCACCATGATATCTGACTCGTCCAACCTGAAGCTATCAAGGCGTTTAACAAAATCCACGGAATTACGGATGTGATGAGGGCATTTACCCACATAAGGACTTAATATTCCCGTCAGGTATTTGGCCAACAAATCTGTAGGTGGCCTGATGTTGCTGACAATGGGGCGTAATGGTACCCCATCTTTGTGAACCTTCGAGAGTCCATATAGCCTAGGCGGTACCGGACCTTGCGGTAAAAATTTCTTAGCGTCACCCGCCGGTAAATCTGCGTCCTTGAGAAGCGACCTCGTCTTGTTCTCCACCTTCTTTGTAGGGTCAACGCTGATGCAGACGATGACGATTCCTACCGGAAACGCACGAGGATTCTGGTACAGACGTCGAGATACTGGGACAGCGTTGTTAGAGAGGCCATCGAAATTCGCACCAATGATGACCTCATAAACCGTGACTGTGGCTATAATCTTGGCAAGGCTTGGGAACTAGCGATTGGGTTAGTCGAGAGTAAATCTAGCAAACGTATAGTTGTGCCGACCACGGAGGACAGAGTCATCACACCAACGTCATCTCAGACGCCGTCGCAATCTGTTCCACCGCGTGACCGTGGCGCGGGGCGCGGACGGCGGAGGGAGTGCGCCGCGGGCGGAGGGTATTTAAATCGGCCGCCAACGCGACCGAAGCCAGTTCCCCCTGAGCAGCCATAGAGTACGGATCTCCGTACCGGCACGTTCACAGGAGCTCAGTCCGTCAGTTCACCTGATGATGGCGACATGTATGATCGCCGAAATAGTGTGCCCGTTGCACACTGTAGACCGGCCGTACACCCGTGGATATTTTGATTATATAAAATATATTTGTTTTTATTCAAAACTACCTTGATGGCATTTTGCAAATTTGACAATTAACAGATTTCAACACAAACGTGTAATCATCGGGAACAGTATCTTGTTAGGAAAGTAGCACTTCAAGTCTTCACCTACCGCTCATTGGGACTACTTAAAATGTACTGATGCGAAGTGCCAGCGGCAGAAATGTGAATAGAGTACGGTACAGTTGCTTTAATAATTTTTTCATAATGCGGGGCCACAGTCGTAATATATTTATTTAAATTCAGTCCCGCCATTAGACTGTTGTTTATTCACAGTGTTACATCTACACTTACACAATCATGAGAGCCATTATCAAGTGTTTTAAGTTTTATAAATTGCCTAAGATGACATACTATCATATTAAAATAGTGTGTATTTTAATATGACAGTATGCCATCTTAGGCAGTTTCTAACACTTAAAACATTTGATAATGTTTTTTGAAGCCGAAATCGTGATTGTATAAGTGTAAATGTAACACTGTAAATAAACAATAGTATAATGGCGGTACTGACTTTAAAGAAACAGTTGCTTTATTTCTCCAAAACATATTTCTTTTGCAGCACGACTTGAATGATTGCAGTTACTCGATATAAAATTTTTGCTGATACTTAAAAACAATTAGCGGTGTAAAAATGGTTCAAATGGCTCTGAGCACTATGGGACTCAACTGCTGAGGTCATTAGTCCCCTAGAACTTAGAACTAGTTAAACCTAACTAACCTAAGGACATCACAAACATCCATGCCCGAGGCAGGATTCGAACCTGCGACCGTAGCGGTCCTGCGGTTCCAGACTGCAGCGCCTTTAACCGCACGGCCACTTCGGCCAGCAATTAGCGGTGTACTGACCCCATGTCCCTCCATACCACGAAATCTCATTGTATTCGAAATAAAATAAATAAATCACTAAAAATGAGTAAACCGAGCTTGTGGACCATCTCCAGCCACATCTTAGGAAAAGTTATCCAAGAAGAGCGAAAGCAAAAAGTTTAGTTTAAAACTGATGACCCAGTCAAACAAAGAACAACTAGTGTTAGGTTAGACAGCTTAACTTTTGCAAAAGACTAGGCCATTGTATAATACTTCAGAACATCACAAAATCAAATAGAAATTCGTAAAGGAACAGCCAATAACGATTTGCAAAAATCCAAAATAAGTTTGTAGCAACAACCAGGAAGATAAAGTACTAAAAACTAGATAGGGACAATCGAGAGAGTTTCTCAGTTCAAATATTTTGGTGAAACTATTCTGGAGACTGGCCTGGATACGATTAGTTACGAAATTCTTTGTCACAAAATAGAAACAGTCATCAAACCAGAATGTCTTTGTGGGGCTGAAACACTCATCTTAAACAGAAAGAGAGACCAGGAAGAATCCAAATGAGAAAGTAATCAGTATTATTTTAGGTCCAGATTCCCAGGAATAAGAAATGGACATACTAAAAGTAAATAAAGAAATGATAAGTATACCAAAAATTATTCGAATTTCAAATAACACAGACTAAAATTTTATGGTCATACTTTAAAAAATGTAACCAATCAAATTACCTAGACAGGTTGAGTAATTCTACAAAAATCCCAATAGCGCTAAAATGAAGCAATAAAATGGAGTGGTGGAGTGAAACAAGACCGGAAGTAAGCAGGAACAACGCAACGTGATATTCTAGACAGGAAACTTTTAGGCAGAAAGTTTGCAAATGGACCATTAGGTTGGCAGAAAAACCGAGAAGACCACAACAAATTGGTCTGGGGAGCGGGAAATAATCCATTCAGAAATGATGGAAAGTACTGTGGGCTCAAAATTAGAAGAATAGTCATAAATCTCTAATATCCTAGCCTGTGGCAGTCTTTTTAATAAAAACTTAATTACTTGCATTTGTACTCGAAACGTGAAATCCGTAGGCTATTGCCTCCACTACGCTGCTGGCACAGACTAATGGGATTTCATATCAATGACACGTACTTCACTAGTGTGGGTTCCATAACTCTCCAGCAGTTGCGCGTTCTCTTTACACCTGAAAAATGTAATTGACGCGTTCGCGGCGAAGATTAGCACGTGCTGCGTAGACCACATTTCTTATTGCTTTTTGAATTATGCTTCTGGACACGTCATAAATAACGTATTTCAAGTCCATTGTTAAAAGCATGAAGCAATGTAGTCTCTGTAACGCCATGTTGCTTTCTGACAAGTTTGCATGTATATATATTATCGTTACATCATAGCAAGCGAATTCCAAAGAATCACTGAACAACATTTCAAGTCACCACCGACGAGTTCAAATTAACCTCAAGGAGCTATATTATACACGCTGATTCAGCTGCCTCTACAAATGGGAAACATCTTGAAAAACTAGATGCGAGATTGTGATATTCTTTCGCTTGCTACGTGCAAATTATTAACCCCACAGAAAATAGATCCTTTTTGTAGGAAATGTAATTAAATTTTGTACTGGGATAAGTTTACGCTGAAGGCCACTGTATTCGAGTTATTTAAGAAGAACGCGTTTGAAGGTCAGTTCTGTATGTTTTTCTAGAGTAATTCTAAAACCACGGCCTCTAGCGAAAACGTATCCCAGTACAAAATTTGACTAAAATAAATTTTCTACAGCATTGATCCTGTTCATTTTTTCTGTAGGACTAGTACTTCGTGCGTAACAAGTAAGAGAATATGAAAACCTTGCACGTGGTATTTTAAGGTGTTGTAGGTAGCATAGATCCATCGTTAGGGACAGCTGAGTCACGCCCTATATTTTTCCCAAGGCGATTGTATTAAGCGGATTGACATATAATGATGAAACACCATGTACGTAGGTGATGTGTGGGTGCAATCATGTGTAATAAATTTCATTACATTGCAGCAAATTAAGCGAATTCCCTAAAGGTACTTCTTCCGATTCTTCTTATGTCGCTGACAACTTCCTATTGGTTCCAGAACCCTGGAATAGAAGTAGTACGTATTTATTCCTCCGTTTGCGCATGCTCTCCAACATTGGTAAGAACGGGAGTTTATATACACATTTTCAGTTTCGTTTCCTCTTTTTCTTATTTCATGCGCTGTCTTCCAGTATTGCGAATTTCAAACTCCCTCAAAAATTTCCCTTTAATAACTCATCGAGGCAAATAATTTATATGCTAAACCAAAGGTTATATTAGCCACAAAGCCAGTCCTCGTTCTTACGCGTTTCTGAAAAAAGAGTTAATTAAAACTGAAGCAAGCAACAGGCGCAGTGGGGAAAAATGAAAGAAAGGAAGAATTTCTTTAGGAACGAGCAACTGCAGCACCGTTACAAGTCCATGAATGTTAACGACTTCTTTCCAGGAAGCAGCTGCCATTCTTAGAATTGCTTTTAGTCGGAGTATTGTAGAGTTTGAGAAAATTATCTTGGTCTCCGTTGTGCTAGACTCTCCGGAGGTCAGATCTAAGTTACTGTGTCTCGAAGTGACCACTAAAACTATAGTCCCAGGATGGACCGTAAGTTAAGAAATTTTACTTTCTGCACATATATAGCATAGTAGGAAAAACACATGATTAAATTTTTGATGATTAGGAGATATACGGCGGGCGGAATTAAGCCCACAAGCAACAATTGTGCTGACCTGTGGGGCACTAAATCGAACTGAGACTGTATGAGAGATATGAGTGCGTCATTCCACAATGCTTCGTCTCTGTGCCAGAGATGATGAGTTGGAATGGCTGGCTAGTGTTGGCCGCCTTGTTTGTTGGCTAGCCTTGACCACATGTTTTGAAAAGGTGTAAGACCTGAGGAGCGTATTGGTCAGGACAACAGTCGAACATTCTTCTCTGTAATGACGTAGGTTGGGGCAGCACAAGTTATACAGGGTAAGCAGATGAGAAGTTTATACATTCAAAAATTCATACAAATGAAACTGTGAAACCCGGTTCCATACCTCAGTCGGTAAAAACGGAACCCTTACAGGATCACTTTGTTGTCCGTCTGTTTATATATGTCTGCCTGTGTCTAACTATTAAGACCCCTTTTTCATAGTATCGGGTACGCATTCCAAGTTGAAATTTATGTCGCATACTAAGAACGACCATCGCTTAGGGCAGGGGCGGGCAAACGTTGCACGCGGCTCATGAGCGCACAGCGCTGCACGTGTGCTGCTCGCGTGCAGGCGTCGACCGGGGCTGTGGCGACAGCCGGCAGGTTGCGGCAGTGTAGTGCCAGGCTAAGCTGCGGACGTTGATGCGAAGCGAGCACTATATAGTGAACGTTGTATTTCAAGAAACGGAGAAGTGGAGATTTGCTATCTTTTAAAAAGTAATGGGAGAATCATTTTTTCTTTGTGCAAAAACGTGAAAATTCGAAATGTTTAATATGTGGCAGTATTCTCCCTGGTCAACGGAAGTTTAATATTGAAGGCCATTATAATAAATTTCACAAGGACGAGTACATTTATTGTCAGATTCTGAGCGGATGGGGAATTGACTGAGCTTAAGAAGAGCGATCTGACGATACCAGATGAATCTGTCGTAGTTGGCCGGCCGGAGTGGCCGAGCGGTTCTAGGCACTATAGTCCGGAACCGCGCGACCGCTATGGACGCAGGTTCGAATCCAGCCTCGGGCATGGATGTGTGTGATGTCCTTAGGTTAGTTAGGTTTAAGTAGTTCTAAGTTCTAGGGGACTGATGACCACAGCAGTTAAGCCCCATAGTGCTCAGAGCCATGTGAATTTGTCGTAGTTGCTGTTGTCACGAGAGATCTGCGCCTTCCTCTCGTCACGTCTCTCATCTAACTGATTTAACATTTTATGGAGCACTGTATTCAAGTTTACAGGACGACAACAATAATAGCACAGCGGTATGTGCAAGTTATAAGACTGCGCTTAATATAGCGAGAGCTGGAAAACCATTCGCTGAATTAATAAGTCTCGGTTAAGAGCAAACATCAGTGATGAAAATTTACATAACTGTTTGTGTTTGTCTGTATGTAGAAATTTTGTTCCAGATATTAAACGTATTGTAAACTCCACCTGTGATAATTAAATAAAACGTATCGTAGGTAATAGGTACTCTTTCAAACCATGATTTCTTTCAAGCACTCCTACTAACCCTATTCATTCACTCAATAAATCAAGCTAGGAAACAAAACGCATTACAGAGGAAGGAGCGGACAGAAGGTATGGTGGGGATGGGAGATAAGCGGGTGGCCAGCTTGCCCCTGTGTGCACGCGGAACACCTGTTAACTGCACGCGTGCAAGTGCACCGCACATGTAAAGGATTCCTGCCCGCCCCTGGCTTAGGGTGTAAAAAAATTGTACTTCTAAGAAAATTTAATGAAAAGATACAGCCATTTAGTTCACATATTTTGATACTCGAAAAACTCACTCATTAAAATCTATAGGGTACTTCCCGTTGAACTAGAGTCACGAAATTTGGCGAGAAGCAAGGTTTCGCAGGAGAAGTAAAGGGCAGTATACGAAAAATTTAAAATTTTAATTGTACCACATAAAAATATTCCTTCTTTGCTATTTGAAACTTGCATTCCATTCGTAATCTCTCAAGAATCTCAGGAACTACATTCGGGTTTTTGACATGGTTTTCAGCGATAGGTAGTATGATTCGTGATGAAAATTCGTGTACGTAATTTACAAATATTTCGCCCCAGTTGGCTCGGCTACGATGAAATAAAGTCTCCTGCCGCTGTGAAAACCATGCCTTTGTCATCTTGTTGTGATACGTGTAAGACCAACCTACAAGCGCATTTACAGTCAATGCCTACAACACGTACAGCATCTGTAATGTTTCAAACCTAAGTGGTACTGGCCACTGAAGCAGGAATGCACTTCCATTATTTGAGATGAGGTTCCTTATATCCCATAAGGTATTTACTGAAGTGTTCCGCGGAACAGTTCGACATTTGCGTAACAACAATAGCCCTACGGCTCGCTGTAACGTTTTCTCTTCTGGAGACGTCCGTCAAATCTCACCAGTACTCGCGACAGGGATGACAACAGACGAAGTCAACGCATCTTCAGTTGCTAGTTAGAATAACATGTTAATACAACTCCAAAATTAATAACGTAAATGAGAAACTAGAATAGCAAATGTGAAATTCTCACAAAAAATTAAATTTAAAAGTTAAAACTAAAACATTCTCGAAAGTCTTGGAATTCCCAGGATCGATATCATGCCTGTATGGGTACTGATAATAGGGAAAAATCATCCTGATTCTCGATTACCCGGTTTGATAAACTACGAGGGCTGTCCAGAAAGTAAGTTCCGATTGATCGCGAAATGGAAACCACAGTGAAAATCAGAAATGTTTTATTTGTAACAGTTAACTACACCTTCCAGCTACTTTTCTACGTAGTCGGCGTTCTGACTTAGACAATTGTCGTAGCGTTGTACCAAATTTCCAATACTCACATCGTAGAAGACAGCCAGCAGTGCTTTCCGCCAATTCCCTACGCTGGCTTACAGCTCGTTGTCTGTGCCAAAATGTTGTCTTCATAGCCAGCGGTTCATGTGAGCAGAGATGAAACTCAGAGGGAGACAATTACGGGCTGTATTGTGGGTAATCAAACATTTCCAATTGAAAACGGTGCAGGAGCATCTTCATTGCCACTGCAGAATGCGGCTGAGAATTGCCTTGAGGACGAAACCGCACGATAGTTATGTAATGTTGGCTGCATAACTGCAGGCGAAATTTCTCACCAGGCCCTGATACTTGGCGGGAGACACTATTTTCTAGACATCTTTACGCGCCCACTGTGAGCTCAGAAATGAGAAGGGCTACGTGATGCTATCTAGGGTCATACTAGAGACACTGCCCAACACATCCGTGCATCGGATTTTCATAGTCGTTTCCATTTCGCGACCGATCGGAACTTACTCTCTGGACACCCCTCTTACCTATGTTTAGTTAAATTTGTACAGAAGCATCGGTGTCGTGTCCTATTCGCATTTAATCCGGATTTTTTAACACACTGGCGCAATAATTTTGTTGCGGGCTGCCACTGCCTCAAATTGCTAGTATGGCAACTACACTAGAATAGAAGAGCTGGCATGTCCTTCAGTTAGAAAAAAAGGGACTCTGTTCCTACTGTTCAACGATCATTTCGCACTTACTTTCACCAGAGGCCACCCCACTCCATCGAAGCCATAGTAAGCTTTAGATCCCCCAAAGAACCATTTCCAAAACCCTGTGGAAAAACTTACATATGAAACAGTACAGCTTTCAGTTGGTGAAACACTCACGCCAGGAGATTACGCTGCAGGTTGTGTCTCCTGCACCGAGATGTTGGCAGGGGTGGACAACAACGACGTCACGAGTACTGTATTATCAGGATAAGGTTCGAAACAAATAAGTTTTGCCGTCTCGTCTGCGTGAATTTTTTAAAAACTAAGCTTCTTTTGTGTTCCCACTGTATGTGCGCTGTAGCATGTCTTTTTGAAAGGTAAACGTGACAGAGACCTCGTATATGAGGCACAGCTACCTGCCTTAACATATCAGAAATGTGACTGCTATGGGAAACACAGATTAACCCTCTGCCAGGCACTTAAATGTGATGTGCAGAGTATCGATGTAGATGTAGAACCCCATACTACCCCGCCAGGTGCTCGGCTCGTAGGACGTGGACTGTAATCTGGCAACCAGCGGTCTCCCAGGAGGCCCCGCACACCGATACATCCCTCTTGAGGTTGCACGCAGAAAGCGGACTCGTCTGGAAAGACGATTTGGAGGCACACCTGCCCTGTTTAATCGCGGCCACCACAGTCGTCCGTAAGGAGGATAGAGATTGTACGTAACTGCCCCCTGAACCCCCACATCTAATATCTGGAGTACACAGCACTTACTCATTATACATTTCGCGTATGCTTCTTGAAGTGGTTTCCTTGAATTCGCTAAACCTCTCCTTCAACTTTGTGTAGCATTACATGTCTGATCGTAGTGAGACAATATTACGGCTGTAGTAGCTGCTATATTATGTTGTCTGTTACAGCAGCGCCTTCTCAAACTACTTGTTTCTCGAAGCCTTTCAGCATGTAAGAACGTAACTGCTAATGGCGCTAAGACCTTACGGTATAAAACACCACTACGACATTCACATCGTGCCGGCATTCACCGAGCAACGGCAGCATGTCAGCGTACTCGTTGGATGTGTATATCATGTTTATTCCATGTGGCACATCGAACATAATTTGTTTGTACATTCCGACCTGTCTTACACTGATGAGCCAGAACATTATGATTACCAACCTCGATCGATACAAACCTGTCCAGCCAATAGTAGCGTCATCTGGCGAGAAATAACTACTAGTTAGACACACGCACGGTGCGTGTAATTCCAGTGAACGCGGTACCTGTGTGTAGAACGGGGAAGGCACGGATTTATCTGAGTTTGACCGAGGGCAGACTGTGATATCCCGCAGGCTCTGCCGAGCATTTCGGAGACGGCACGAATGTTCTGGTGTTCGAGTCGTGCTGTGGTGGGTGTCTTCAGCACGTGGCGAAACCAAGGTGAAAAGATGTCCAGACGTCGTGGGGTTGGGCAGCCACCCCTCATTGCACATGCCTCACGTCGTAAGCCGGGAAGACTGGTAAAACAGGACAGGCGGTGAACTGTGGCGAAACTAACAGCAGTTTAATGCTAACTGTGTCTGAACACACGGTGCACCGAACACTCCTAACGACGGGCCTCCGCATCTCACGACCCATGTACGAGTATCTGCCAACATTAACACGACGACATCGGCAACTAGGACTGATATGGGCACGTGACGGTCGGCACTATATGTTGGTGCAGTGGCATATCGGTGCATGGTCTGATGAATCCCGACACCTTCTTCATTATGCCATAGGAGGGCGCGAATCCGTCGTTTTCCAGGAGAACAGCTCCATGACACCTGTACTGCAGGACAGAGACAAGCGAGCAGCGGCTCCGTTACGCTCTGGAAAACGTGGGCATCCATGGGTCCTCTGGAGCACCTGAAAGGCACCTTGATGGGCAAGGATTATAGTACAATGGTTGCAGACCACGTACTCCCCTTCATGGCGATTGTGTTTCCCGAAGTCAGTGACATTTTTCAACAAGATAATGCGCCATATCACAATTCCAGGAATGTGATGGAGTGGTGCGAGGAACACAGTGGCGAGTCCCAATTGATGTTCTGGGCCCCCAACTCGCCATATCTGAATCCGATCAAACACGTCTGGGATGTGATTGAACGTGACGTCAGAGCTCAGCGACCTCCTTCCCGGAATTTACAAGAATTAGGTGTTTGTGAAGATGTGGAGCCAACTCCCTCCAGCGACCTACCAATGTCTCATTGCCTCTATGCCACGACGCATCAGCGCTCTTATCAGTGCCAAAGTTGGACATATTGCCTATTAAGTAGGTGGTCATAATGTCATGGCCGATCAGTGCATATGCCCGGACGCTATGCCTGAGGTGTTCAGGCATGGAGTCCTCGTCCGACACACACTTTCAGTTTGCCACCAAGTTTCAAAACAGCGCACACTCCGGTCTAGAGTCAGAGATTCATCTGTCACTGAACCGAGCCATATGCTTTTCCCTATTGTATGGATGAACGGAGTTATACTCCCAAAACATGGTTCCACTCCATTTTTAGTAACACTATAACCACTGTTTTTAAGGCAGCTTCGAACGAGTTCTTTTAAATGAATCGAATACAACAGCTGACAACTTTTTTAAAAAAATTAAAGAAACCGTCAAACGTATTTTTAATGATTTGCCCGAAATCATGCTCAGCAAATGCGGTGCCGATTGACAATGCATATTCCCTTTCCTGAGATTTGAAGGATTGTCGATCCAAAAGCTTTTGAGACTGAAAAATTGTCGAAACTTTTTTACACCTTCAATCATAGATGATAGAAATACGTCAAGGACACACAACAGCAGACGGTACTGTCTACATAATCCACCAGACAAGTATCCTCTACTACTTTTTAACTTTCTAAGATACTATCTTAGAGAGTGAACTTTAAATTCTGAATCGGCAACTCGTTTGAGAAAAATGATTTCGCAAAGCATTTGACCCTTTTTGTATAAAATCTAAGTTTTGTTCAGGAAACGTGATCTTTTCCAAACCTCATTTTCTTTCCTAGCGTTTACTGTTTTCGAAATATCTGAATTTAGTGCTTGTTTTTAAGAAAGCCATTTCGACATTTTAATGTCACGCCAGTGAATTCGTTTGTACACTTAACAGCTGGAACTTGAAGAGATGAATTTTTTGACATTTCATTTACAAAGCTAGCACCAGCTGTTCGTAAAATATTCCAAATTTCCCAGAAATCACTAATTAATTTTTTTCTTAATTACCCTGATTACTCATAAATTGTGAAATATATTTTCAGCAAAACCAGACCTCCCGCTGGTCAGCTTGATTCTCCATATGTCCATTTCCAACTTTTCCTTTGGGTATGAACATACGGGGAAAATTTATCCCTCCAACCACTAATTATTTTTTTCTTAATTACCCTGATTACTTTAAAACAATTAAATATTTTTTGCAGATACAAATCTCACGCTGATAAATTTGATGCCCCATTTGTCCATTTCCCATTCTTCGTTTGGTTATAAAAAAGGGGACAATGATCCATTGTGTAATTTTCCCGTGAAATTACGGATTAATGTTTTCTTAGTTACCCTAATTACTTTCAAGCAATTAAATATTTTTGCAAATTTAGACCTCACACTGGTCAGTTTTATACCCCATTTGACCATTTCCCTCTCTTCGTGTGTGTATGAAAATCCGGGAAAAGAACCATTGTATAATTTATAGGATTTTTGTGTTCGCTCCTCTCAGACTTTGACTTAAATGTAGATGTCATACTAGGTTCATATGGTTGTGACGGAGATAGTTTAAGCTGTATTAGACGCAGAAATACCGCACTTAGATAAAGCAGTACCAGGAGAGCTCGCTCTCGGCATTTTCGAGCCGAAAGAGAGCTGTGTGTGGGCGGAAGAGGAGTGACAGGCTGGTAGAGCAGACCCGATTTATGGTCGCAGCGAGCCTCCGCATTTCTTTTGCTGTTCCCTTCCGCAGCATTCATCTCGGCTGCCACGTCTGCGTCTATTCAACGTTGTTTTGACAATACGGCCCGACTCCTGCAGGCAGGGCCGCTAAGGAATTCCCTAGGAACCGCAGCCGCCTACGCTGCGAGAGAGCAAACACAGGGGAGCGCGAATGAGCAGAAAATTACTCAAGACAAACACAAAACTTCTCCGTTAATAAACACTAGTCGGCTACGTTATTCGTTGCTGGAGGAAGAGGGGTGGGGGAGAAAGAAAGGGGCTGCATTCAGCTGCCATAGACACAGGGAGACGGGGGGGGGGAGGGGTGGTGTGGTGGTGGAACCCCACTTTCAGATGTAGGTCTCCGATTTATTTATCTCCGTCTGCGCTAGTTTACCAAAACTTCTGGGAAGATCTCCGGAGAACTGAAGTGTCGGTATTGTTTCTGGAATCTGTCGCTCCCACATACTTACTAACACGAGCGAGTATGCCTATTTAATCTTGGGTTATGAAAAGGCCAGCGACTGTGTGCTAAACTCTATATGATGTTGATAGTAAATTGCAAAAGAAAATTGAAGTTATATACCCGCCGAGAGGTTGAGAATTTAAGTTACACCTTCTTGCGGATGATCAGTTCATACTGGCGAATACTGTAGACAACCTACGATGCTCTATGGCCCGTATACTTAGTGACAAAATATAATCTACTCTTACCAATAATAAAAACTAAAGTTATGCCCGTTTGTGGGAAAGAACATAATGAAACAAGTCCTAATATTCAGCTACATGGGCTGCGATATTTCTTATGCTTGTGATAATGATCCTGAAAAGAAAATGCAAAGATACTTACACAATCTAGGTAAGATTAAGCGAACGCTCGTGAACAAATCCAGGATAGGAAATTTTGAAATAGTGAGAGTGTACCTTTACTGCTTTATGAGTGCGAAGTAGGGACTTCAATTACAGAGAAGGGAAGCGTCAGACTTTTGGCGGGGTGCAGATTAGAAGATCATGAAAGGAATAGTGAGGCAAGATAGGTGCTTGATGTTCTATGAACAGTAGAAAAGATCCAACACTATAAAAAGGAATGCCATGGCCATCTACTACGAATGGATCAAAGCTGGATACCAAGGAAAGCCTATGAGTACATACCTAGGGGTAGAAGAATGATACCTCGATGTGATTGTGTGATTAACTTAAAATTGCTTTATTTTGGAACATGCAGATGTGTCTAACCCGAAATTATACCTGATGACGATGAAAAGTAACATCCTCATTTTGCCTATTCTTCTGATAATGCGATTATACCGACTGTCATGAGTGTATGATGAGAATATACTGCGCTATTGTTTCACTTCGAAACTGTTCATAAAAGCTGTAGTACAAACTGAAATTTATGTTACAATAACTTAAAATGTTCTTACTTTCATTGCCAATGATCACAATACGGGACTATAAAAAAACAGTTTTCTACCATCTCGTAGCACAACCTCCGCGCGGACTGTTGCTTTAAACGCTTTATGTGCCGGCTGCAGTGCACTAAATTCGTAGAAGTACCTCAGTGTCTCACCAGATGTCTTGCAACAGCGTCGGTGCTTGAAGTCACTGGTACATAAAATAATAGTAATAATAATAATAATAATAATAATAATAATAACGAAATAGTGGCTATCACTGATACTCAGAAGGTTAAAAGAAATCATTCCTTCGTTTGTCTTAAGCGATTTAGGGGAACCATGGAAAACCTGTATCTGAACGGCAGTATGGGGATCTGAACAGCTAGCCTTCCGATTGTTTCTGTTGAGCACTGATCATGAAAACGTATGTATGTGACGCTATACTCTGTACGAAGATATTTCGTGTGACATTCTCCAGACCGGCTACGCCTGAAATGCGTCAAATATAATTCGTTGAACAACGAGTGATTTATTCATTTCAAGCTACCCATTCAGGAATCTTATAAGAAATGCTCTCGAGTTCCGTTTATTTTCATAGATCTGAGGATGGTTGCTGGTCGTCCGAAACCGGTAATCATCGAGTTGTAATTACTCGAACATTTCATTGCGATTAAGACTATTAAAATTTATAAAAAGTAATACAGATCGCTATTACTTGGCGATTTCAGTTCTTACAAGTAGATACAATCGAACTGGACCAGATTTCAGCGATTCCCACGACAGAATCATCGGAGCCACAGCAATTACATCTCTCTATTTGCCCGTGGCCTCTTAGATCGATACTGGCCAGCTGTGACGCTTAAAATAATTTAAAGAATTTTTTGACTAAAGCTTGCACCAAGGTAAGAAACATGATTTTAACCTTCAATAATTTAATTCTTTTTGTTTTGAGAAAATAGCTTGAGTGCGTCACGTGCATGTCGAAATTGTTTGAGTATATTCAGTAGCTTGGAACTAGACACGAATGGGACATCTATTTGACCGTAGCCTTCTCAAAGAATTGACGCAGTACTCGTTTACACTGAGGTGAAAAAAGTCATGGGGTATTTCCTAATATCGTGTCGGAACCCCTTTCGCCGGCTTAATGCTGTAACTCGACGTGGCACGTAACTCCACAAGTTGCTGAAATTTCCTTGCAGAAATACTGAGCTACAACCGAGTCCTCAGTCTTCTGGTTTGATGCGGCCCGCTCCAATTCCTCACCTGTGCCAAGCTCTTCACCTCAGGACAGCACCTGTAACCTACGTCCTCAATTATTTGCTGGATGTATTCCAATCTCTATATTCCTCTACATTCTTTCCCTTTACAGTTCCCTATAGTACCATGGAAGTTTTTCCCCTGATGTCTTAACAGATGTCTTATCATCCTGTCCCCTGGTATAAGGTACATTGGTTATGATCTTCCTCAAATTTTCATTACTATATATATACAGTGCGACACGTTTTCAATATCGAGATTTGATGCGGTACACAGTTGCAAGCCCTCACCGATACCAAGAACCAAGATCCAGAAATAAAATGTTTGGTTTAACCTGTACACACTTCTTTTTCCACCTCCTGTATACACGCGCGTTTGACAGCGTGGTACTGGCACCCCGTCGCACGGCGAAGTCGTAGCGCGGGTTGCAGATGAGCTAGGGGCGCTCGGTATCTGGCGAGCCAGCGAGCGCTCGCGGAGATCGATGTGGCTGAGCGGCGCGTCGCGCCGGAGAGGGGAGGGTAATCCCCGCCGACAAGTAGTCCTACCCCCCACCCATCTGCCTCCACCTCCCGATGCCTGCTGGGAGCGCCTGAAATAACAACACGACGCCGGCGACGTCGCCGGCTCCGGGGATTAGCGGCAGACGCCATCCCGTAGCCGCGTTCGATATGGGGACGGAGCTGTGGCTACGGCCGGTCGCGATGAGCACAGCGCAGTCCGCATCTCGGAAAGCCCGCCGCACTCGTCACACGAGCTGCAGGCGCGGCAGCTCGGCTTCCGCGACCTCCGCGTGAGGTGCGCTGCGATTATAGCACGCGGGCATCGTGTCTCGCTCCTGTCGACGAAAGAAGTACCTTCCATATTGTCAGAACTAGGCTCACTGGGCAATCTGAATCCTCATGAAATTAGAATAACCTCCATAATCTTCGAACAGATGTGCAGAACTATAGACCTATATCTCTAACGACGATCAGTTGTAGAATTTTGAAACACGTATTATGTTCGAGGAACCAGCATGGATTTCGAAAAAGACGGTCGTGTGAAACCCAGCTCGCGCTATTCGTCCACGAGACTCAGAGGGCCATAGACACGGGTTCACAGGTAGATGCCGTGTTTCTTGACTTCCGCAAGGCGTTCGATACAGTTCCCCACAGTCGTTTAATGAACAAAGTAAGAGCATATGGACTATCAGACCAATTGTGTGATTGGATTGAAGAGTTCTTGGATAACAGAACGCAGCATGTCATTCTCGATGGAGAGAGGTCTTCCGAAGTAAGAGTGATTTCGGGTGTGCCGCAGGGGAGTGTCGTAGGACCGTTGCTATTCACAATATACATAAATGACCTTGTGGATGACATCGGAAGTTCACTGAGGCTTTTTTCGGATGATGCTGTGGTATATCGAGAGGTTGTAACAATGGAAAATTGTATTGAAATGCAGGAGGATCTGCAGCGAATTGACGCATGGTGCAGGGAATGGCAATTGAATCTCAATATAGACAAGTGTAATGTGCTGCGAATACATAGAAAGATAGATCCCTTATCATTTAGCTACAATATAGCAGGTCAGCAACTGGAAGCAAGTAATTCCATAAATTATCTGGGAGTAAGCATTAGGAGTGATTTAAAATGGAATGATCATATAAAGCTGATCGTTGGTAAAGCAGATGCCAGAGTGAGATTCATTGGAAGAATCCTAAGGAAATGCAATCCGAAAACAAAGGAAGTAAGTTACAGTACACTCATTCGCCCACTGCTTCAATATTGCTCACCAGTGTGGGTTCCGTACCAGATAGGGGTGATAGAAGAGAGAGAGAAGATCCAACGGAGAGCAGCGCGCTTCGTTACAGGATCATTTAGTAATCGCGAAAGCGTTACGGAGACGATGGATAAACTCCAGTGGAACACTCTGCAGGAGAGAAGCTCAGTAGCTCGGTACGGGCTTTTGTTGAAGTTTCGAGAACATGCCTTCACCGAAGAGTCAAGCAGGATATTGCTCCCTCCTATGTATATCTCGCGAAGAGGCCATGAGGATAAAATCAGAGAGATTAGAGCCCACACAGAAGCATACCGACCATCCTTCTTTCCACAAACAATACGAGACTGGAATAGAAGGGAGAACCGATAGAGGTACTCAGGGTACCCTCCGCCACACACCGTCAGGTGGCTAGCAGAGTATGGATGTAGATGTATATGTAGGTGTAGAATATTTCGTGTTACTGAAAATCCCTGAAATTTGTCAATTTGTGTAGCGCGATCTGTTTTGTAAAAATACTCTTTTATTCACAAATAACTTACAAACCCAGTATTCCACTGGTACAAGTTTTGCCAATTTTCTATCAGAAACGAAAACAAAAAAGATCTGTGTTTGAAGAGTAATATCGAAAAAATTTAATGTCCATGTTATCGTGAAAACACCTCTGAAATTATAAAAATTAAAAAGAAATATGCATAATGCGTGTGTGTGAAATCTTATGGGACTTAACTGCTAAGGTCATCAGTCCCTAAGCTTACACACTACTTAACCTAAATTATCCTAAGGACAAACACACATCCATTCCCGAGGGAGCACTCGAACCTCCGCCGGGACCAACCGCACAGTCCGTGACTGCAGCGCCTAAGACCGCTCGGCTAATCCCGCGTGGCATATACAGGGTGTTACAAAAAGGTACGGTCAAACTTTCAGGAAACATTCCTCACAAACAAATAAAGAAAAGATGTTATGTAGACATGTGTCCGGAAACGCTTAATTTCCATGTTAGAGCTCATTTTAGTTTCGTCAGTATGTACTGTACTTCCTCGATTCACCGCCATGATTTCATACGGGATACTCTACCTGTGCTGCTAGAACATGTGCCTTTACAAGTACGACACAACATGTGGTTCATGCACGATGGAGCTCCTGCACATTTCAGTCGAAGTGTTCGTACGCTTCTCAACAACAGATTCGGTGACCGATGGATTGGTAGAGGCGGACCAATTCCATGGCCTCCACGCTCTCCTGACCTCAACCCTCTTGACTTGCATTTATGGAGGCATTTGAAAGCTCTTGTCTACGCAACCCCGGTACCAAATGTAGAGACTCTTCGTGCTCGTATTGTGGACGGCTGTGATACAATACGCCATTCGCCAGGGCTGCATCAGCGCATCAGGGATTCCATGCGACGGAGGGTGGATGCATGTATCCTCGCTAACGGAGGACATTTTGAACATTTCCTGTAGCAAAGTGTTTGAAGTCACGCTGGTACGTTCTGTTGCTGTGTGTTTCCATTCCATGATTAATGTGATTTGAAGAGAAGTAATAAAATGGGCTCTAACGTGGAAAGTAAGCGTTTCTGGACACACGCCCACATAACATTTTCTTTCTTTGTGTGTGAGGAATGTTTCCTGAAAGTTTGGCCGTACCTTTTTGTAACACCCTCTTTAATGCAATACACAGTGTGTAAGTACAGTATCCAGATTATGAAACATAGCAAAATACAAATTCTTTGTAATGTTTATTTATCTCAAGTATTGATAATAAACAATAGTTCTAATTATATGTCCAAGGACTACGATGAATAAATTCTTGGGTAAAACTGGACTCGCATTCGGGAGGACGACGGTTTAATCCCGCGTCCGGCCATCCTGATTTAGGTTTTCTGTGATTTCCCTAAATCGCTCCAGGCAAATGCCGGGATGGTTCCTTTGAAAGGGTACGGCCGACTTTCTTCCCCGTCCTTCCCTAATCCGATGAGACCAATGACCTCGCAGTTTGGTCTCTTCCCCCAAAACAACCCCAACCCAACCTTGGGTAAATCCAACCTTGAGCAAGCGACATAAAGCTATGACAAAAACATAGAAATGTTTAATCCACTCCTCAGTATTTAATAAACCGTATCCTGTAATTTGTTAATTTTGATCGCAAATGCAGGTCTACAACGCGAGTTTGTAAACGCCTCTTCATAGCTCTTTATATGACTCCCCCGTGCTCGTGACCGTATGTATTGGACCATAGACGACTGGAAAACCGTGGCCTGATCAGACGAGTCCCAATCTTAGTTGGTAAGAGCTTATGTTAGCATCCAAGTGTGGCACAGACAAAAAGAATAAATTGACCCGAGTTGTCAATAAAGCACTGTGCAAGCTAGTAGCAGCTTCATAATGGTGTGGGCTGTGTTTACGTCGAAAGGACTGGATCACCTGGTCCAACTGAACCGATCATTCATGGATCATTCATGGATGCACGCTCAGAGACCGTGAATAGTTACAATTGAAAGAAAAACAGCCCTCGGTCACTATTTTTAACAAATTAACCTGGTTTCAACACTGCTAGGAGTGTCTTCCTCAGAATTTAAATCAAAGAATGGTCTATACTGTATAACATGGTCACAGAATTATGACTAAAACGTATGATAGGTTATAAGTACGGAGTCGTCGTGAGAGACTGGCAGTAATTATATGTCATTTATAAAATAATAAATATGCCAAAAGGGCATTAGTCACAAAGATATTTAAGATAAAGAAAATTGTGATGGCGAGGCACTATGGGCTGCTTGTTACTTGCGTGGTGCAGGTTGCAAAACGGACAAGTCATTGATTTAAATTCTCAGGAAGACACTCCTAGCAGTGTTGAAACCAGGTTAATTTGTTAAAAATAGTGACCGAGGGCTGTTTTTCTTTCAATTGTAACCGATCATTGACTGGAAATGGTTATGTCCGGCTACTTGGGGACCATCTGCAGCCATTCACGGATTTCGGAATTTTTTGTAGATGAAAATGCGTGATGCTACTGTGTCACAGTTGTTCGCGACTGATCTGAAGAACATTCTGGACAGTTCGAGCGTATGATTTGGCCAACCATACATCAAACATTCACGGGACATAATCGAGAGGTTTGTTCATGCACGAAATCCTGTCCATGACAAAAACATGGGAATGTCAAACCCAGTCCTGAGTATTTAACGTTCTATTGAGTACAAAATAACAATAATAATTATACACGTATATATATATTTTATGTTTCTGCATGTAAACTGTACATGCATCAAAAGTAATTACTTTGGTTACATAAAAGCGCAGAAGTTATTTGATTAAACAATTTTTATTGCTTATAAAATGCAATTTATGTTTTGTAAGGATATAATATACGCAACTGAAAAACACTGAATGATGTGCGGTTCTAATTATGAGCCAACAACCAAACCAACGAAAAACAAAGAGAAGCCGTCAGCTTCCAGCTTCTCTTACACATTCTTGTATGTTTATTTCTCTATTCAAATGGTTCAAATGGCTCTGAGCACTATGGGACTTAACAGCTATGGTCATCAGTCCCCTAGAACTTAGAACTACTTAAACCTAACTAACCTAAGGACAGCACACAACACCCAGTCATCACGAGGCAGAGAAAATCCCTGACCCCGCCGGGAATCGAACCCTGGAACCCGGGCGCTATTTCTCTATTAACGCCACCAAAAGTAGCGGCAATCCTATCACTTAGTACATCATGCATGTGGTGTAACAAAACTAGGAAAAAAAATTCTGGTAGAGCGCAACAGGTGACACCATCGGTGACGATCCGTCAAGTTTATAGGAACGTTTAGTTGGTGGCCGTCTTGGTGGTTTAAGAGGAGTTAGAACGTAAAAATTTTTTTCATATTTTCTGATTTTTATCTCAGTATAAAATTAGCAATTTTTTATTCTTTTTAAATATAATCTAGACCAGTTGAAAATTTCAAAATTTTTAAGTGCATTACTTCAAGATCTAATAAAATCGGTATTTTTTTTAAATAGAAGTTTGTGGATTGATGTGGTATAGAAGTTGACAGTGTTGGTCATGTCCTAAGAGGATAGGCACCAGGTTGAGGAAGTTCAAACAAAGTTTGAGAGACAAGAAACTTTCTGATGGTAAAACCATATGAGGCAGGCTGACACACAAAATGATTGATGAACTACAGCGGTATTATGGGATGTCTATTAGAAATAATACTGAGGATTTGCTGAAAATGTATGGGCTACCTTCTTCCACAGACTTTCAACTGATGAAAAACCAGTACACCACCTTTTCCCTCCTGGACCTGACTCATGCTTGAATTATAGCAACGCCCAGTACTCAAATAATTCATACAGCCATAAACACTACACCCAAGCAGCAGTCAAGGATATCATAAAACCTATTTACAGAGACCTGGAAAATCCTGGTTGCTGAAGAAGTGTCTGCATGGTCTGACTCAAAATCCCAATGAGTCGTTCAGTAATCTTATACGGTTTCGTTCACCAAAAAATGTTTTTGTTGGAATGAAAACACTAGAGTCGGAGCTCAGTGATGCTGTTATTGCAACATTGCAACATTGGTAGTGCGAAAGTGCTACAGCATATGGGAGTTAATCCTGGGGCAAACTGCATCAGAGAACTTGAACGGATGGACAAGGTTCGCATTGATAACGCAGATTATGCAGCACGGTTGGCCACGAAGGAGTCCAGAAAGAAGAAAAGGAGAATAAACTTGGAAGGAGATCAAGAAGATGATATACAGTATGATGCAGGGTGCTTCTTACTGACTAAAAATAAAAAATGAAGCACATATTTAGTTACAGTCTTTTGAAATTTCAGAAGCCGTTCCTGAAAATTTATATTTTCTGTTGCATTTTCCCCTAAATCTCAGAAACCACTTCGAGTAGAGTATTCATATTTTCAGGGAGTAATAAATACATATCCTGAGTCTACTGAGCTGAAAGAAGAATATAGTTACGTGTAATTTAAATTATTTAGGATAACGTACAAAAAAGTACACAAAATTTTAAGCGTGTAATTAAAAATTGTATTTCCGAAATCATTGGCTGAAATGCATTTATTGTAGTACAGTATAGTCAAAACATACAGTTTAATGTCCTGTAAATGTTTCATGTCATTGGCTACAGTGGTTCCTGAAATACAAGGAAGCCAAGTCACTAAATTTAACACTGCCAGGATAGGGCGTTCCAACGCACCTTAAGAGAGCAGCAGCCCATGTGTCGGCACCAGCTTTCATTCTCTCCCTTCTCTCGCCGTCATCAACACAAACACTGACCTTACCCACATACGCATCGTAATGTCGTACCCTGGACGCTCAGCCTCCGTTTGAGAGCCACGCGAAAAAGTAGAGCCTTTCTGTAATAGTTAAGTGGTCCTAATCAACAATGCTTGCACAAATTAACGTGCCACAACAACGTAAACACATGCTAGATGTGGGAGCTGTCAGATTTTATTGCATTGTTCTGAGAGACCCTCCGCCTCAGTTTGTTGTCATCTGTTGACATGCACACTTCGTGTGTTGTTGTTACTATCTCTTTACTGCATAGCGTGCCACAGCAATCCTCGAACTCCATTCAACAGGTCCTGCGATTCTACTTCATTTTCACAGAGGATATCAGCATTATTAGCCAATCTTATCATTCATATCCATTCACCCTGAATTTTTAATGTCACTTCTGATCCTTTCTTTTATTTCCTTCATTCCTTCGTCTATCTTCAGATTGAACAGTAATGGCGAAAGACGTCCCTATCTTACATCTTTTTTAACCCGAGCACTACATTCTTCATCTTCCATTTTTACTTTCCCCTCTTTCTTCGTGTATATATCACGTATTACTTAATTTTAACAATGTCTGGAAAACAGACACTGGTAACGAACGTGCAGCAATAACAAATTTATGAAATTTATTCGTCATTTTGGAGTCTTTCCGACATTTAGCTGTGTTAGGAATGAAGATACTACCTACTGGTGTCACGAAAATTTGTCACAGAGCGGGACTCAGGCCCAGGTCTCCCGCTTGTTTCGAGCAGTCGCTTTACCCACTTTGGCTATCCGAGCACACTTCCAGGACCGACCCAAATTTCCATATCTCATCCCGTCTATTACCCCACCTCTCGCAACTTTTACTTGGGCTTCAAGGAGATTAACGAATTCAGCGTTAATGTTACGATCTTGATTTTGCCACTTGAGACTTCTAATACGTTTAACGACATCTGAAGAAACAGACACGGGACACAATCTTGCAGACGTAATAAATTTGTGAAATTTATTCACATTTAATGCAGGTAATGTCATAAAGATGCCTCAGTTGCGAAAAAAGTCTCATAAACTTACTACAGCTGCAAGATTCACACATTGTCTGTTTCTTCAGACAGTGTTAAAAATAATTATTACAAACCCCGACGGTCAAAATAACGATCTTAACGTTAAGTACGTTGATCTCCTTGAAACCCTTTGACGAGAATCCATGTAAAGTTGCAAGTGATTGGGTCGTGGGCAGTATGAATTTTGGGGTCGATACTAGAAGCGCGCTATGGTGGTAGCCGTAGTGGATAAGGCGACTGCTCGCGACAAGCTGGAAATCCAGGTTCGAGCTCCGATCCAGCACAAATTTTCGTGTGGCACCAACCTAAAAAAACTTAATAATTAACGCAGCTAAAGTCAGAAATATTCCGCAGTTGCGAATAAATTTCATAAATATGGTACGTAAATATCTTTCCTATAGCTTACACTTGTTTTCCCATTTTGCGTCATTGCACATTATCGAGCGCGTTTTATTAGTCAACTAATCGTATGAATGTGTCCCGATTACTCTAAAGTTTTGTTTCTATTATCAAGGAAAACGTAAGAATTGCCTCTCTGGCGCCTTTACCCTTCTTTTCCATTCTTTGGTGTGTTTGAAAGACACTCAACGGCGAGGTTATACGCGTTAATCAGTTCTTACGTGTATTAAATGAGCATTTTGTTAATTGTGGGATATTTGCCCAGAACTTGCTCTGGAATTAGAAAGATGTAACTGTAATAACCAAAAACCCATACCAGACTACACCTTTCAAAACCTCTCTTCATAATCGTAGTATATAATTAAACGGCATTATTCTGTATGCAAGTACACAGTTTCAATGGAACCCTAGTTTAACAGTATAATCCAAGCCTAAGTTGCTGTCTACGAATCTTTTTCTGTTAAGTAACTGGGGTCTTTCCAAAGCTTTCTGTGCTCACAGTTCAATTTGAGATGGGTTTTTCAATATAGCTTAAAGAGTGCCACCTGTAATTACTTTTAGTGGCTCTACTGTATTGTGCTGCGAGGCAGTTCCAGCCGCTGTGTCGCTCTGAATTTAATATCGTGACCACAGACTGGCACCTCGCGCAAGCTGCGACTTATTAGGATCGCGTAGGGGCCCTTTTTGTTGCCTGCAATATCACTGAGAGCACGTGTCTTTGTAAAACGTGCAGGAATTTGTAAAAACGCCATTTTTAAAGTGAAACTGAGAGATGTTTTAGTGAAATTTTCTCGGACATTCAGTCGAGTCAGGTAATTTTAACCACAGCAAGCTTCGCCCACAGTTAATTATCGTGACTGTAGTTTTAATTTGCATTGCTTGTTCATTTTATTATCCCGCGCGTCAGTCGGTCTGTCTGTTAAGACCCCTTTTTCTCAGGAAGGGCTAGACGTATCAAGTTGAAATTTGTCACAGCTAATGGTATATTATCCATTGGCGGTGTAATAAATGTACGCTTCTAAGTCAATGCAATCAAAAGATACAGTCATTTATGTCAACTACACACATCAAAAAAAGTTTTGCATCACCTCGGTTCCGAGAGTTCCGGAACCTGTACAGAAAATTGGGATAGAGATCAACATAAATATCATTCCCGCCCTCTTTATTGCTCTTGGCAACGGCCTTGCCGCAGTGGATACACCGGTTCCCGTGCCAAATTTAAGCTCTGTCGGGCGTCGCCGGCACTTGGATGGGTGACCATCCAGCCACCATGCGCTGTTGCCATTTTTCGGGGTGCACTCAGCGTCGTGATGCCAACTGAAGGGCTACTTGACCGAATAGTAGCGGCTCCGCTCAAAGAAAACCATCATAACGACCGGGAGAGCGGTGTGCTGACCACGTGCCCCTCAAATCCGCATCCTCAACTGAGGATGACACGGCGGTCGGATTGTCCCGATGGGCCACTTGT
Source organism: Schistocerca cancellata (assembly GCF_023864275.1). Classification (NCBI taxonomy): domain Eukaryota; kingdom Metazoa; phylum Arthropoda; class Insecta; order Orthoptera; family Acrididae; genus Schistocerca; species Schistocerca cancellata. Next base: position 346,806,988 of record NC_064634.1, on the reverse strand, counting down.
GGCCTGAAGACGGAGTGCTTTTATTGCTCTTGAAAACCACCCATTGCATGTTGTACCACCATATAGCGAGGCCTTCAAAGGTGGTGGTCCAGACTGCTGGTCCTACCTGGTAGTAGGTGGCAGTACAATGCACCTAATATGAAAAACGTATGTTTTGGGAGGTTTCAGGATACTTTTGATCACATAGTGTATCTTGTATCTTGTTTAGTGCTAAAGCAACATTTAACAATCATGGCCAGGTAAACCTCCGAAACATGCACTGTTGGTGTGTTGACAATCCCCGTTGGCTTCGCCAGGTAGAATGGCAGCGTCCATGGAGTGTAAACATGTGGTATTAAATAGTGAACCATCATCTCATAGGGCCGTGATTTATAGACAGAACACTGAACGCACACACGTAACGCAGCGTCCTAACAGACTGTCTTCCTCTGCAGACAAGGAGGAACATGTGGTACCGACATTATGACTTCCTAGCTGCTACTGCACGAAGTACTACAGCATGCCTTCACTAAAGCTGAAAGACACTGTGTACTGTGAGATACCAGCTATACACAATAATATACAGCGACGTATTACAGCAGCCTGGTCGGACATCTCCGCTTAAATGCTAGCACGTGTGCAGCACTCGTTCCATCCGGGACGGGAGGCGTGTTTTGCTGCTGCCGGTGGTCATTTGAAACACAACCTGTGATGGTCAATTGTCTCGTCACTGGTCAGAATCCATATAACTATTGTCCGATCCACGAACGATGGCTCTTCGCGCAGCTCGAGACACGGGCGGGGATCGCATTGTTGCCGGTTACAAGCGCCGGTTGCGGTAAGCGCATACACGCGGTCAGCTCTTGAAGAAAGCGTGTACGAGGGTCGTCTGAAAAGTCCGTGCAAAAATAAAAACTACTTACATGTTTGGGGTAAATCTTTTTTTATTTTTCGACCTAGTCTCCTTTTAGACTTATACACTTCGTCCAACGCTGTTCTAATTTGTTCATCTCTTCCGAAAAATAGGAATTGTTCAAGTCTGCAAAATAGCTTCTTGTTGCTGCCAGCCATGTCTTCAAATTGGGGAAGAAATAGCAGTCCGAAGGAGACAAGTCAGGAGAATAGGGGTCATGTGAATTGAGTTGGAATCCTATTCCCATTAATTTTGCGACTACAGCTGCTGAGATGTATGCTGGTGCATTGTCGTGATGGAAAAGGACGTTTTTTCGGTCCAATCGTCGTCGTTTCTCTTGCAAATCTGTTTTAAAACGGTCGAATAACGATGAATAATACGCACCAGTAACAGTTTTACCCTTTTCCAGATAGTCGATGAGGATTATCCCTTGCGAATCCCAAAATACAGACGCCATAACCTTTCCGGCCGAAGGACTGGTCTTCGCCTTTTTTTGTGCAGATTCTCCCTTGGTAACCCATTGTTTTTAGATTTTTATTTGGTCTCAGAAGTATAGAATGTATCCATGTTTCATCCACAGTGACGAAACGACGCTTAAAGTCCTGCGGATTATTCCTGAACAGCTGCAAACCATCCTTGCAACACTTTACACGATTCAGTTTTTTGTCAAGCGTGAGCAATCGCGGAACCCATCTTGCGGATAGCTTTCTCATGTCCAAATGTTTATGCAAAATATTATGTATCGGTTCATTCGACATGCCCACATCACTAGCAATCTCACGCATCTTAACTCTTCTGTCATCCATAGCCATATCGTGGATTTTATCAGTGATTTCTGGAGTCATAACCTCCATAGGGTGTCGAGAAAGTTCAGCATCACTTGTGCCCTTATGGCCACTCCGAAAATTTTGAAACAACTTATAAACTGTTCTAATCGAAGGTTCAGAGTCACCATAATGTTTATCAAGCTTCTCTGTAGTCTGCTGAGGCGTTTTGCCTCTCAGAAAGTAATGTTAATCATAATTCTTTTTCGTCCTTTTTTTGACAATCACTCGACTTCCTTGATTCATACGAGTGCCAAACACAAAGACCAATATGGCTGAAACTTGGTGTGCGTTCTTTCCAAAGATGCTACATGACCTCGATACGCGCCGGTGGTGCCATCTCTCAGACTTTGCACGGACTTTTGAAACCCCCCTCGTATGCTGCAAATTATGACTGTCGCTTGCCTGTGCAGAATTAGTTCTTTACCACCACCATCGGCCGTGACACTTCGCGACAAATGGAACAAAAATTCACTGAATAAATCACTACGATCGCTTTTAATGCTCACGTTGACTACGACATTCACAGCAGAGTGCTGAGAACACTACTGAACGCTCATTGGCTGTCGAAGAATGCGTGACGTATATGTGCAGAACAAGCCTAAATTCGACCGCCATCTTTCTTGATCCCAACTATAGTGTATGCACTTAGGTTGTTCCGTAGTGAGTGCTGCCACAGCTATTAGTTTGGGAGCCTCTGGCCCGTACGTATCGCTGCGGAATACTGTTGGCGTGCACTGGCGCGTCACGTGATACTGCGCTGCGCTCCCGCTGGAACCAGAAGCGGAGCGTCATTCTCCTCCGTAATGAGCGTCGGTTCGATTCCCTGCGATGCCCGCTGGCGCGGAGCGCGCAATTACGAGCTATCGTGTGTCGCGCCTGCTGTCTAGCACCGCCACAAGGGGCCACGCTAATAGCCGGCACCGCTCGCCTGCTGCCTCTACCTCTACCTCTATCACTGCTGCCAACACCGCAGCCTCTTCCGACCAAGGCATCGTCATTTGTACCGGATACCTGTTCGCAGCCACTGGAACGTGCGCGCAACTCATCTGTGCTGGGGGATGCTATGAATGTTTCATACTTACAATATTTGAAGCGCAGTGCCCAGACATCAGTTTCCTAATGCAGTAGGATGCAATTAACAAAAATAGCGTTTGCCAATTACAAGATATCCGAGCGCTGTGTAGTCCAAAACGTTTGAAGTAGTTTAACACACTCGGTGGTAGCTGATTCGGTAACTTATTAACACTGCCGCTCGCACGTCTCGTACAGATTTATTCGCTTGGCGCCGGCAGCGCTAAGTCGGATTACGTGGCTTGTCGTCGGTCGCTTGTCACCTTTCCGTTGTGACAAACTTCAAACACGTTGACTTTCGCGAGCTTTAATTTTCCGGAAATCCTCTATTTTGCTGTATCGTTCCACAAACTCGAATTTTCTTCTCAAGTAACTTCTCTGCGAGTTCTACACTGTTATAATAATTATCCATGCAGAGGTGATGCCACTTTCCATCAGAAGTTGTCAACAGTTTCATCGCTGTTTTTGCTAAAGGTTGTCCAGCGCCGGAATATATCTCTAATGAGAAAATGTATCCCGTACTCGAATCACACAGCATCGGAATGAGTATGCCGTATTTCGTAATTTTAGACAGATTGTAAACTTTAAAATTTAACCGTCCACGCCACGGTATCATTCCTTCATAAATTGAGATTTTTGACTTAGATTAAACGTTTCTTTAAAATGTTTTGGAAAAATAAACATTTACGAATTGCACTTTGATAAGCCGGTCGGCATTATTCAGTTTATTGTTGCCGTCGGAAAAATGTAAAAATGATAATATTTGTCTGAATCGGTTGCGGGACATCGTTTTGCGAAATATCGGTGTGTCTATCAACGGACTCGTTGACCAATAATCATTGATCTTTGCTTTTCTTACAATTCCCATAAGGATGGCAAGCCCAAACCATTTTCTAAGTTCGGGTCCCGTAACATCGACAAATTTGGCATTTTTTAAATCCAGTTTCCTTCTATTGAAATTTTGACTTTAGTACTGTTTGGTTTCGTTGCTAATGTATTCAGATAGATCGTTCCCAATATATAATTGTACGATATCCTCTATGCTCCGTGTATCTTTGGGAAATATGTTTGGACCCGGGGACCCTTAAAATTTATTATTGGTCCTCGGTAAATCAAAGTCTGATCACTGTGCACTTTCCTCGTCTGATTCAGCCGAAACAGTTGGCAACCGTAGCGTTCGCCGAATTCTTCTTGGACGTATTTCACTATCTTTCTACGATTCTGTTTCACTTTTTTTTTTTTTTTGTTTTTTTGTTTTTAATCCAATGTCTTCTTCCGATCGGCCAAGTCGTCCGGAACGTCAGACAGTACGACCGCGCGTTCGTCGTAAATAATCCTATTGTCTGTTTTGTCCGCCATGATGAAAGGGCACAAGTACTTATAAAAACAAAACACTAGTTGCCGTGTGTAACATATCGTTACCTAAACAAAACACCAACAGAATGCAAAAGATACTGAAGTGCTGTCACCGGACACTGCGCGATACTGTGCTCACGACACCACTGTGGTGTTGCCGGGCGGCAGTGTGTTAATTTCGCAATAAAAAGGTCGTTGGTTCAATTCTCCCAGGGGTAACTTTTTATTTTTATTTAAATTCTATATTTATTATCAAATTATTAATTAACAGTCACAGTGTAAATTTTTTAACTACTGATGGAATGACAATGCGAATATTCACAACTAACCAAAATTTGCTTCAGTAATGGGAAACAAGAGAGAGAGTAAAATACTTGTTTATTTGTAGTATACATTTTTACTGTGGTGTATAACCTTTCATTTAACAACAAGGCACTTCCTATGCCTGTATCGAATTTTAAATTATTTTCGTGAGATTATAATTAAAAATCAAAATATTATGATTTAGTATTTGTTGATATTCACGTTCGATAATAAATAAAAGTAAAAAATTACTTCTAGCGAGAATGAAACAAGTGACTTTGTTATTACTAGACAAATACAAATGAGTAAAATTATGACGTAAAATTGTTGAGGCTTTCGAGCCCACATGTTGATGTATTTGCTGGCTAACACAATATTGGTTGCTGTCCTTATTGGAGGTTTATTTTTGATGCTGAGCTATGTACTTCACGAGCAGCACAAAGCAAGTGTACGTAAGACAAGAATTATTTTTACCATATTATTAGTACTGTTTTTTCGGCTTCCATTCAAAGATGGAAAATGTTAGTAGTGGGTGCTTAGAGGGCACTATACTATCCCTTATCTGTGGAAGCAATAAGCAAGGTGCTGCAGATTATTTGCATAATTCAACCGTACAGTGTGTTCGTGCACTTTTCTGTTTACGGTTACATTTGATATTAGGAGTTACTGCAGAGATATCATGGGCGAAAGCCGATACCTAGTAACTACTACCGTATTTGACAATTAACATAAAGAATATATGCTGAAGACGTTATTTCACATTTTGTCTTATTGGCATTGTATGTACATACCACGCAGCCGCCCCACTAAGTATGCATTAAATATTATGTCAGTAGCAACCTTCTGAAGAGCAGAGACGTAAGACGCGATATTTCATTATTTATCACATAGTATCGACTTCCTGATCAGGTTAACGTACCCTTTCAAGTTCAGTGAATCCATTTGAACTCGAGTTGACTTCGCACCTCCCTCTACTATCGCCAGACCGTGCAGTCACCTAAACACACGCTCTAATATTGCCACGTGACCTGCGCAGCAAACCAATGCGGCAACGGCAGTACCGTCTTTAATCTCGACTGGAACTATGTTGTGGGCCGCCGCTTACCCCTGCAGTGCAGGCAACCTCTTTCATTCGTGTGTACTGCTTGAAATCTGTTTGCCCCTGGATACAGCAAAGGCCGTTTGATGATGAAAAAATAATTTAGTGTACCCAGAGTCAATAGAATCTGGTACCGATCACAAACACAAGTCAGGTAATTGACAATAAATATAATTTTTTTAGATTACTGAGGACATAACTGTTAAAAACTAATACAAATACAATCGTTCTGCGGTAATATAATTTAGTATTACCATCCATGTCTAGAAGTATGAAAAAGCAGTTGTCTCAATCAATCGTTGTTGCTTACAGCATTCACCACACCTTTTTACATCACTGGATTGTCACAGTTCAGATCATCTCACAAAAATGACTAAAACGCGATTCCGCAACAGTTTCGGTTCGTGCCCGACGCCCGGGCATGAAAATGCGAATGTTAAGGTGGTTATAATTCGGGTTCTATTTATCACAGAAATAAGGGATCAAGTGTTTTGAATAGCGCTTGCCGTATCGACTATTTGCATACGTATTGGAGGAATGGTCATACTCTATCCTACAATACAGGGACTAAATTTAAACGTTACACATTTCTCCAGTTCAAGCAAATTGAGAAAATCAGCTGCTTCTTTTACATTAGATGTGATCTTGACGGCTTATAAAAGCACCATTAGTTCATAGGCGCTTCCTGAGAAAACCCCGAAAAACCATGATTTTTAGGTGCCCAAAGTACTACTTGTGGGGATGGCCACTTTAGTAATTTCTATTCATGACAAAGCTTCGAAATATCTACCATATGTTCTTAAGATGATACTCTCGCAGAACCTTGCAACTTTTTGGATGTCATTATCCGTTACGGAAATACAGAGGTTCAAATTTACTGTATTTATGCACATGAAATATGCACGTAATATCCGATATAAGGTGTAAATGTGGTTTTAACTCACTTAGTGAACATAAAAATCGTTCTTCGGTCATGACAACGGTTTTGAGGTCACCAGACTATGATTACGTTTATAGTCAGCATTTTTTCACCAATAAAACTTATGACGCGAATCTCTGTACAATGGGCACTTCACGCCTACTCAGGCACTGGTGCAAATTCAGTAAATACAGAAAATTCAGTGAAATATTTTTACCTATTTAAGATACAAATTATAAGACAGGCGTTTTCGATTAATTGTGATCGATGACCAAAGTATTTAGAAACAATGTAAAACAAACTATTTTATGTGAATATTATGTTATGCGTGCTTATTTCTTGTTTGTATGTATCAAAGTACATGAACGTGTCAAAGTATGTAAATAAACTGCCAAAAATTTACTGTTCTACAGAATTAATTTTATACAAGCAGCGCACCCTCCAGCAGCAGGGAAAAGAAGAGAATCAGCTGAACAATGCTCACGTCGAGCGCAAAAAAGGATGTGGGAATGTTCCACACACAATTGTTAAAAGCAGCGACACATCACCGATACATTGTGCCGAACATGTGCAGCAATCCGTTGATGCATCAAGCTTTCCTCAGGCCCTCAATGTAACCCTATTCAAATGGCTGAAGTTGTTTACTGTGAGTACGTACTCATCGGTGGAGCTTGTTTGTAACCTAGAAAGAATGTTGCTATCATGTTCACCTATAAACCCAGCACAGTTATTGTTTGCAGAGAAAAAACAGAGGGCGCACATACAGGTCTCTTGAGTGCTATCTGATCGTCGGTGACTGTGACAAATGAATCACTACAAACATCTCAGTAAGCACAAATTATACCCTGGTGCCACTGAACACAGTCCTTGAAGATGTTACATTTTTCCCGGCAGTGTACATCAACAACAGGTATGCTAAGGTCTGTATTTTCCCCTGCTGTCAAAGCGTTTTCCTCTGAAAATTCGGTTCGTTTGCTCTCTAGCTCCTAGTATGGTAAAATTGTAGCTATGCTAAGTACCTAATACTACTCCCGCAATCGAAACTAAAACAACGTTACGTCATCAGGTACACAAATGAGCTGTTCCGCCGTCAAAACTTCCCATTGCCGCTGGCTGCAGGCATACCAACATACAACAATCAGCCAGAACATTATGACCACCTACCGTGCAGCCGGTATGTCCTCCTATGGAACGGATAACAGCGGGGACACGTCGTGACATGGAAGCAATGACGCCTTGGTAATTCGCTGGAGGGAGTTGGCACTACATCTGCACACACCAGTCACCTAATAACCGTAAATTCCGGGAGGGGTGGGGGGGGGGGGCGCTGAGCTCTGATTGCCATATTAAATCACATCCCAGATGTGTTTGATCGGGTTCAGATCTGTGGTGGCTTGGGAGGCTAGCACTTCAATTGGAACTCGCGACTGTGTTCCTCGAACCACTCCTTCACACTCCTGGCCTTGTGAGAATTCGCATTATCTTGTTGAGAAATGCCACTCCCGTTGGGAAACATGATCGTCATGAAGGCGTGTACATGGTCTGCAACCAGTGTACGATACTCTTTGGCTATCATGGTGCCTTTCACGAGCTCCATTGGACCCATGGACGCCCACGTGAATGTTCCCCAGAGCATAATGGAGTCGCCAGCAACTCGTCTCCGTTCCGCGGTACAGGTGTCAACAAACTGTTGCTCTGGAAGATGACGGATTCGCGCCTTGTCATCGGTATGATGAAGATACCGGGATTCATCAGACAAAGTAACGCTCAGACACTTTCAGACGTTGTTGACGATGTCGTGGTCTTAACATTGGCACCTACATGGGTCGTCGGCTGCGGAGGCCTATTAGGATTGTTCGGTGCACTGTGTGATCAAATACACTCCTGCGCTGCTCAGCATTAAAGTATGATGTTACTTTCGCCTCAGGTATTGTCCTATTTTACCAGTCTTCCCAGCCTAAGACGTCCGACAGCTGTAACAGCCACCTTACCCCAGGTCGTCTGGATGTTTTTTTTTTCGCATTCGTTTCGCCACTTGTTCTAGACACTCGTCACAGCACTCCTCGAACACCCGAAAAATCGTACAGTTTCCGAAACGCTTGTGCCGAGCCTCCGGGCCATCCCAACCGACGCTCGGTCGGTCTCAGACAGGCGGCCGCTGTGGCCGAGCCATTCTAGGCGCTTCAGTCGGCAACGCGCTGCTGCTACGGTCGCAGGTTCGAATCCTGCCTCGGGCATGGATGTGTGTGATGTCCTTGGTTAGTTTAAGTATTTCTAAATCCCATAGTGCTTAGAGCCATTTGAACCGTTTTTGAATCTCAGACAGACCGAGCGCCTTCATCATTCTACACACGGACAGCAAGCTCACTGATACTACATGCACCGTGCTTGTGTCTAACTAGCAGTCACTCCTCGCCAGGTATGGAAATGAGCGTTTGGCGTCATTGGCCGGGAGACCACTTACGGGGCAGGTCCGGCCGCCTTGGTGCAGGTCTTGTTACATTCGACGCCAAATTGGGCGACCTGCGCGCCGGATGGGGATGAAATGATGATGAAGAAAACACCCGGTCCCTGAGCGGAGAAAATCCCCGTCCCATCCGGGAATCGAACCCGGGCCCTTAGGACGGTAATCCGTAAAGCAGACCACTCAGCTATCGGGACGGACCATTCATCGCCAGGTGACAAGTTTATAGCGACAGTAAGTCGGTGATCATAATGTTCTGGCTAATAAGTGTGCAGTTCGATTTTAGAACGTGGACGGCCCCTCCTGAAGTTGAGGCCGCTGCTCCGCTGGTTGGACACTACAAGCAGGGCGCTCCCCTGTCTGGGTGCAGAGTTGGCGCGGGATGGCTGTTGGGTTCCGGATACGGGCTCGCCGGCCCAGATGTAGCGGCTTTGTGCCGGAGACTCCGTGCGCTCCAGCCGAGCGACAGCGCGCCGTTCCGTCTTAATTACGACTCCGCAACGGAAGGCGGCGCGGGGTGTGCGGCTGACGGTTATAATTAAGCAGCGCGAGCGCCCCGCCACTAGGCGATGCTCACTCGCGTCGTTGTGCTAGCACCACTAACACGAGGCGTTCCTCTAAATGTCACTGCGCCGGCGCCTGGGGGAAAATGTAACTTCACAGTTGACATAGGTCCCTTCTCGTCCTAGGATCCCCTCTGCAACAACTGATGAGAATTAGATCGTTCGTGAGGTATCGCATTTCAGAAACCACAAATTAAAATTAGTAAAAAGTCTCGACCACACAAGCATTTATTAAATATATTGACTGGTTTCGGCGTCTAGTAATAGGCACTGTAAAGACAAAAATTAAAAGTGCTGATTTACATAGGGAAGTCAGGAAACATTAGGAATATACGATAAAACAATGTATTCAGAATGAGATTTTCACTCTGCAACGGAGTGTGCGCTGATATGAAACTTCCTGGCAGATTAAAACTGTATGCCGGACCGAGGGTCGAACCCGCAGAATTTCTGTGAAGTTTGGAAGGTAGGAGACGGGGTACTGGCAGAACTGAAGCTGTGAGCATGGGTCGTCAGTCGTGCTTTGGTAGCTCAGATGGTAGAGCACTTGACCGCGAAAGGCAAAGGTCCCGAGTTCGAGTCTCGGTGCGGCACACAGTTTTAAACTGCCAGGAAGTTTCAAAACAACATATTGTTAGCTACTCGGCTGACGAAGACGACGCTTGGAACAGCTGTGCTGGCCCCAGTCGCAGAACTGATACTGATGGCTGAACAGTTACGGGTCAAATAGAGTGGAAGAGGGCGCGCATGAGTCGCATACGTTAATGAAATCCAATGGGAAACAATTTACATGTCATATGTTAACATCTGAACGTCCGTTCTAAAAATGTGCATAAATTAAACCGTAAACGGATAAAGAACATTAAATAATAAGCCAACGCAATAGGTTAAATTGTAATCCAGAACGCCGTCTGCTTATTATTGCCTCCAGAGGGCCTTCTGGTTTACAGTTTAGTCTATTACGTTGGCTTATTATGTAATGTTTATAAAACTGATTACGATATCCATAGTGTTTGTTTGTTTGTAACGTGCTACATTACAACTTTTTGTTGTAATATTACATATATGTATTGTGTGTGTGTGTGTGTGTGTGTGTGTGTGTGTGTGTGTGTGTGTAGAGTGTAGTGTAATATTTTGTTGGATGATGATGATGTTGATTATCCGACGGATGGTTCACCATCAACAGTGTCACATGCCCGCATTTTCTGAGACTCTGTGGAGAGGTTTGATATTTAAACCATGGCATTGGTGCAAAGCCTGGTGATCTGGATATACATTTTAAATGGACTTCGAAGTCTTAACATATGACATGTAAACAGCTCCGCATCGACTATCGTTGACGTCACGCGGCTCATGCGAGCCCTCTTTCATTTTATTTAACCCGTGGTTGCTCAGCCATCGTCAGCAGTTTTGTGGCTGTGGCAAGCACAGCTGTTTGCAAGCCTCAACACTGTCATCCAGATAGGTTACGAGGCATCATTCCAACATATCATCTTTTAAATGTTTTCTGAAATCCCTATGTAAATCGTCACTTTTAATTTTTATCCCTACAGTGAATTACCTGAATATGACCTTCTACTAGAGGACGAACCCTTTATTAAATGTCTGTTCGATCGAGACTGTTTCCTACTAATTTTACTTAACTGGCAGGTCGCTGTTTCCCAATAATTCTGTCTAAAGCTATGAAAAACGAATTGTTTCTCTCTTATGAGCAATAGATTAACGGGGGAATTCTGCACTACGTACATGTGCACTGCACATATCTCACCGTCTAGGTGGCTGTCAGGTGGGTGGTCGGACGTAAATTAGATGAATGACAGTTTCATTTGTGGCTCATTACTGGTAAGATTTTCTCATGACATTGTTACCCTGAGTTCAAATGAGGAAAATTTGGAATATATGTTAGATGGAGTGGTCTAATGAACACAAACTATGAGTAAAGAGTAAACTGACCAAAGACGAAAGCAATTAAGAGTAGTTAACATCAAAATATCATAAACTTCGATCACGAAGTGGAAAGTGAAGGAATTTTGCTACCTTGGAAGCAAAATAACACATTACAGACGAAATAAATACGACCTAACAGGAAGACTAGCACTGACAGAGAGATCATTTCTGGGGAAAGAATAGCTACCAGTATCAAGCGTCCGTCTTAATATGAGGAAGAAATTCCTGAGAAAGTGCGTTTGGAACAAAGCACTGTACGGAAATGAAACGTGGAATATGAGAAAATTGGAAAAGAAGAGAATCGAAGCCTTTTGGATATTGTGCAGTAGAAGTACGTTGCAAATTAGATGAGTGGTAAGAAATAAAGACCTCCTTCGTTGAATCGGCGAGGAGAAAATCATGTGGAAAACCTTGATAATAATTGTGGATGGGACGATAGGACACGTTTTGACACATCAATAAAATAACTTCCGTGGTACTTTAGGGAGACGTACAGGGGAAAATATGCAGAAGAAGCCGCGGGGTGAAAAGCCACGAGGTCCGAGACGCCTTGCCATGGTTCGTGCGGCTCCTCCCTCGGGCATGGTTGTGTGTGTATGTGTGTGTGTGTGTGTGTGTGTGTGTGTGTGTGTGTGTGTGTGTTGTCCTTAGCTTAAGTTAGTTTAAGGTAGATTAAGTAGTATGTAAGCCTAGGGACCGATGACCTCAGCAGTTTGGGTCCTAAGAAACTTAATACCATATTTGTAGAGGAAGACAGAATGCAATATAGTAAACAATTAACTGAGGATGCTAAATGAGGCCGTTAGGAACTGCAGAAAACACCGTTGACCTTTTTATGATATTATATTATAAAATTCAGTGTCTTGGACACATACTACTTTATTAAAGCTGATACCCTGTTTCTGGTTTACAGTGCCTGAGTGTTACTGCCATAATTTTTAAATCTGATGATCAGTCCAACTCCTAAATAGATTACCAGTTTCAATGAAGTAGCGTGTGAGATGATGAAGTTGGCAGCAGAGAAGAAGTCGTGGGTGGCTTAATAATAATTGGGTAATTCAGAATGAGATTTTCACTCTGCAGCGGAGTGTGCGCTGATATGAAACTTCCTGGCAGATTAAAACTGTGTGCCCGACCGAGACTCGAACTCGGGACCTTTGCCTTTCGCGGGCAAGGCAAAGGTCCCGAGTTCGAGTCTCGGTCGGGCACACAGTTTTAATCTGCCAGGAAGTTTCATATCAGCGCACACTCCTCTGCAGAGTGAAAATCTCATTCTGGAAACATCACCCAGGCTGTGGCTAAGCCATGTCTCCGCTATATCCTTTCTTTCAGGAGTGCTAGTTCTGCAAGGTTCGCAGGAGAGTTTCTGTAAAGTTTGGAAGGTAGGAGACGAGATACTGTCAGAAGTAAAGCTGTGAGTACCGAGCGTGAGTCGTGCTTCGGTAGCTCAGATGGTAGAGCACTTGCCCGCGAAAGGCAAAGGTCCCGAGTTCGAGTCTCGGTCGGGCACTCAGTTTTAATCTGCCAGGAAGTTTCAATTGGGTAATTGCTTACATTCATATTCTGTACGTCCTCGAATGCTTTTTAGGAACATTGTGTTACGTAAATATAAATTGCCACTGGGGGTCTCTCAAAATTTGATACACAGAGTGATACGGTAGGAGCGTGGGTGATGAGGAATAGGATGTACTGGAGGATTTACTTGACATAGTTCAAAGTTGTCATTTAATAATAAACGTAGCCAAACTTAGTTTTAATTAAAATAGGGGACGGACGAGGAAAAACATTGTCATCGTAAACCAACCCATAACTTGTACTAGATAAAATTACACTAACATACGTAGCCTAACAAGACACGAGTTTACAGTACATCAGAATACTGACGCAAGGCAATACTTGATACAAAAATGACCGATAAGACACGACCGACGAGGACAACGCACGACAAGACAACTTAAAATATTGTCACTCCTACACGACTAATCACACTGCTTGCGAAGCACATTCAAAACTGAACAGCACAAGACTGCCCACAACCTACAACAATAAATGTGTAATTATGTAGCTGAGGTGGTTTTCATTAGTCATTAAAAGTAAAAAATATGCTTTCATCTTACGCCATCAGTTTGGTTTTGTTTCTCAAGGAACATCAAACTGTATTTACTGACCCAGTATGTGTGTGATGTACGTAAAAACGTAAAAACACAAGAATTACATGAAAACACGAAAAAACAAGAAGACCAAGAATGGATAATATGTTGTGGATGTGACGGTGCCAATAATATATATTATTTATTTATACAGAACAACAAATAAATCCTATGAAATACCGTTTAGCTCTATTCGTGAGGCCAGCTCGATTACAGCATTGTGTTGTCTGAAATGTCTTGAAACTAAATTCTTCAGTAGAGGTTTCCTAATGTAGCTGTTCTATAGAACGCATTATGAAAATCTGCAGGTTGAGGCTTAATGCAGGTCATCCAGAAAACGCGTTGCGGATTGCTTTCCATCAGCGGTCCGTAATTTGAGAAGTGGATGCGATGCCGAAAGAGGACACGCCGGTGATCCTGCGGCGTTACGTGATGAGAAATCTGCTCTTGGCCCCGCCGAAGTTGATGCTCGTTTTTTGGCGCCGTACTTCTGCAACTGTATTAAACTGCCATCCAGGAGCTCGTCTCCGCTTGGCACAAATATCTGGTAGCCAGGAAGTTATCCTCGGTTGCAAGAAGAGCGACTTTCAATTAAAGGAATTGCTCCTTAGAACGCTAACGATAGTCATTCATTAGGACTTACTAGTCTCCTCCCTTATAACTCTGTTCTCTCTCTCTCTCTCTCTCTCTCCCTCTCTCCCTCCCTCCCTCCCTCCCTCCCTCCCTCCCTCCCTTTCTCCCCCTCTCCCTTTCCATTTCTCCCCCTTCCAGTACATACATGGGAGCTAAACCGGTGAGGGAAAACTTCCAAACGTTTAAGCCTCTTTAGACGACCTGAATCTCTTTTCTTAATCTAAAATAACGACGTAACGAACGCGCCTGTTGTCGAACTTCTTTGAAAGAAGGGATTTATGCCAGCTATTCACTAATGAGGCGAGCTTGGATTTCCGCAACTTTAAGAACCTCTAATTCTGCGCCTAACGACTCGGTCCCTTCTTATGACGATCCTTACTTCCCTCGGAAATGACGCAATAAACTCCTTTTCAGCAATTTCGATGTTTTTGTAACCACAGTTACGTACTGCTTCGCCCAATTTACATTTAATACACTGATCGTTTCAGTCTCAGAAACACAGATTACACCACTACTTCGTTTATGTACCTCCGTAGCACAGAGAAGACTCTGGGAGAGAGGCTTACGCCGGAGAAAATGTACAAAGCTCCTCACTGCATACATAGTTCATTACTGTGTATGTTGTTCTCTCGGGGCATTTTACATTACACTAAGCATGCAGCATATATATTTGTGAGAACATATATTTTAATAATTATAAAAATTAATATTTTACCGTAGGCTTAATTACATTGGCCAGTTCCATTACTCTATGTACTTAACATCTGGCATTGCATGTTTTTATTATTGTATTTTATACTCTGTAAACTTAATATGCACCGAGCGACACGTAGGGCTGAGCTTCTCCAGTCGCCTGTCTCGTAGCGTACAGGTCACGTCCACTTGTTTGTCAGTTACATCATGGTTTGTATTTTCTGAAGCTACTTTTCCTGGCTACAAAAATTTGTTTTTGTATCAGTCTACTAACACAGGAATGTAGCCCTAATATTATATTTAACTGTTGGGATTTCCTCGTAACATTGCGCTACTACCTCTTATAACTGACATTCTTTATGGGTTCCATATCTAATTTAGCGGAACCGAAACCCTTATATAATCACTTCGGTGTTCGTCTGTGTCTATCTGTCTGCCTGTTTGACTGTTGAGACTTGTTTTTCTCAGGAACTGGAAGAGGTATCAAACTGAAATTTTTGCTTCATACTGAGATACATGGACCCTTGATGGTATGAAAAATTTAAGCTGCTAAGTCAATGAAGTCAAAAGATACGGCCGTATTTATTTATCACATAATTTTGTACTCGCAAATCCATTGATTAGTATAGAAGGGCTATCTATATATATGTTGGCCCTAGCTGTCTGGCGGAAAAGCGCGTGCCTCGAAACCGGAAGATCGCGGGATCGGAACTCGGTCGGACCACGGAATTTTCAGTCTTCGTTTTAGTCTAGTCCTCACCTGTCAACGATGTGAGGATTCACCAAAAACAACACTTGCTTCGGATTCCAGGTTACACTGAGGTCCCCTTTCTCTGGGGTCTTTTATGGACGTGCTAGTCAACGAAGTGACGTCCAATAGCAAGAGCCACACGAAATTGATATTGATATTGGCTATACAGGGAGTACCGACAAATTGCAGGGACCAATTCCTGACTGGAAACGGAGGAAAAAAGGTCTTGTGAATATGTGTCCGGAAATGCATCGTTGCCACGGTAGATGGCGATGACGAATTATAGCTGTTCTGGCCACATGTAATGTGTTCTTTGTGCGTTGCAGACCATGTGGTTGACGCAGGGTACTATAAGCAGCAGAATGGTCCGGTATTCGTGTCGGAAACAAGGCTAGACGGTGTTTGTGTGCGGCTAAGCAGATGGAAATAGTCGAGAGGCAGTGCGGCTGTACCAGAACATGTGCTCTCGTAGACCCCAACCACATCAGACAACATTTCAAGCCATTTTTCGGCGTTTATGTGACGATAGACCCCTTAAGAAAGACGAACGTGCAGGGAGGCGGAGAACTGTGCGTACAGCAGATTTGGAGGACCGATGCCTGCCTCTCGGCCATCTGCTCGGCCGTACACAAACACCATCTCGACTTGTTACCGCCATGAATTCCAGACCATTCTGCTGCTTAAAGCGCCCTGCGTCAATCACACAGCCTGCAAGACACAAGGAACACACAGCACGTGGTCAGAGGAACCGTCATTCGTCAGCCTCATCTACTGTGGCAACGATGCACTTCCGGATACATGTTCGTGGGACCTTTCTTCCTCTATCTTCCAGTCAGGAACCCGTCTCTGCTGTTTGCCGGTTTTATTAATAGTCACCCTCTACACATGGTTAACATTGTCGTTATTTTTCCGGTGTATGGGCGCACAGTCGCGAGGCTATCGCGACCTTACAAATGTTAAAACAAACGAATATGGGTAAAAGTGCTAGAAACAATGGCACACACACACACACACACACACACACACACTCACACTCACACTCACTCACTCACTCCTACCTCACTTGCGTTGACCCACACCATCACTCCGTATCACTATTAAGATTGTAAGGAACTTTATATATATATAAGGAGCAACTTTTCGCAACGTATTTTTATTATACCATCAATAGTTTTTGAGATATCCGTATTTTAAGAAATCCGATCCCCTATTTGTTTGGCTGATTTTGCATAAAAATAGTTCTAAATGAACGGATTTTTGGGAAATAATTATAAGCAATTATGTTTTTTATATAAATGTACAAAATTTAATCAGAAAAATAACATTGTTTAGAGTACTAAATGTACTGAAAGTTAAATGAATATAAATTCTAATTGAAAAAAGATGACGTCATTGCACGACGGTGCAACAGCAATGTCGATCTCAGAATGTTAAAATTACGAACGACAGCTCGTAAAGACATTCCCATTTGCATTGCAGCAACTGCTCGGCGAATATCGTTTCGTTTTGATTGCGTTTTGTGCTTTTTCGTTTGTAATTTCGTACCATTTTCCTAAAAATAAACAAAAATTCTCTTTGCTTAAGTAAATAAATAATTCCATACAAATAAAGGATAAAAATATGCGGTCGGACTTACCCCACCATTTAGCGGTCGGATTTACCCCACCATGCCATTTTTCATTTAACACACATAGAAACAATTTACACGAAATTTCCAACAAAAACGATACATACACTGAATACGTCACTAAATGCACTACAAAAATCACTTACCGTTTGTCCTGCGATCGTTTTATTTAATAAGGTAAATCTAGTGATGAAATTTGCACAAAAATTAAATTGAAACAATATCAAATACACTTGTCGTCTTTTAAGTGTCTAAATGTCAAATGCGGCAAAGCTGTCAAGGTGACATTTTCGTTATTTTGAATGCTCTATATGGTAACCACTAATGCGAAATCGCTCCGCTTTGCCGTTCCTCACAAATAGAGGGCGGTCGGGTTTACCCATCCGGTCGGATTTATCCCACCTTACCCTATATACATAATTTAATTCGTGAGATCAAAGGGTACAAGTTCTACAATTTCATACACCGAATACACTACACTCCTTACTGCAACCATGTTATACTTCACCATTGCCAGCAGTTTGTTGGGTATATGATTAAGAAAATCCAGTAGCCAGTCTTATGTGATCATCTTCTGACTTGCGCAGTACGGATGTCACTGCTGCCTGACCTACGTAGACGAAACCACTTCGCTGTAAACAACTCCAGTCTTGTCACGGTAAATCCTTTGAAGGAAAGGCTCCTGCTCGTGACGGCTCAGCTGCGGAAACGATATTCGATGGTAAATCTCTGCCAGGCCTAAGGCTTGCCCGCCTGCCAGGTCTGAGTCGCGACAGCCGCGGGTTTTCTTCCGGGCGCGCGGGCCTGCTCCCTGGAGGGCCATGTAGCGGCGCACGCCGTCCGAGGAAGGCGGTCCGACAGGCGCTTTTGCAATTCAAATGCACCCAACCCACCCGCCAGCATTCTCGTGCGCTGTCGTCGTCTTCGGCGGCAGTCCGCGGAATGGGGCAAGGGGAGGGGACCGCAAGTAGACCAGGCCTGCGGCTTAAGCTGTCTCGCGGGGATTCCCAGCCGAAATGCGCCCCTGGCGCAGGGGGAATCCCACCAGTGTCGCCAACATGCGGCTGCCCCTGCTCTCACACCTGTTGAGTAGTTACGCTACAGAGTCAAGTCGACAGGAATTACACGAGTTTGACGACTGTCCATCCCCAAATTACTTTTAATTCCTTCTCTCTCTGCGAAGGCCATTTGTAATGTTATTCGGAGTAGCGATAAGTTGGTAGACGAAACGCTTTCTTCTTGACAGTTAGAGCAAATTGATCAAATAACCCTGAAACCTTCCTTTTAGATGTTTCAATTATAGCCGATCAGAATTCAGAGATGGAGAGGGAAGAAGGTTGATCGTCTAACGTCCTGTAGACACAGAATTCACAGGAGACAGAGTAGAAGTACACAATCTGGTCAAAAGTAGCTGGACCTCTGTTAGTGTACAATATAATGGGATGTTTCCACCCTTCGCTTCTATGACAGCTTGAAGTCTGCTGGGGACACCTTCAATGAGGTGTCTGAATGTCTGTGGAAGAATGATAGCTCACTATTCCTCAAGACTCGAAACCAGAGAAGGTAGTGATATCGGACGCTGGAGTTGTTCCACTGTGTTCAGATCGCAACTCTGGGTAGGCCAATCCATTTCAGGGAAGTTATTGTCCACAATCTATTGCCTCACAGATGCTGCTTTATGACAGGGTGCATTGTCGTTGATACGTGGTACTTACTGGAATCAAGGAAAACGTGGAAGGGAGGACCCACCAATATAACTGTCTTTTCGCACAACCTGTTTATTTAACAATATATAAACAATGAACCATAAAACTTTAAGAAAATGAACAAATTTGCAAAATTCTTTTGACCTTAAACCGTAAGTTGAATAAGCTATTAATCTTTGCAAAAGAAATATGAAATGCTGTATTGCAATTCAGCCAGCAATATGAAAATGTTTACAAGACGGCCGGACCTGCAGCCCTCCCGTTATCTGGTGAAACAGCGGTGTTTACTACCGCGCTGAACACAGCCTGTCTTATTAAATGCCCTTCTGCAACACATGAAAACCATGTAGCACCATTGATGACGAGAGTGATTCAATTACTCAAAACAAATGACTTAGCTTTTAATTTGAAAGCTGTAGGTCGAAAAGCCGGCCACTGTGGCCGAGCGGTTCTAGGCGCTTCAGTACGGAACTGAGCTGCTCCTACGGTCGCAGGTTCGAATCCTGCCTCGGGCATGGATGTGTATGATGTCCTTAGGTTAGTTAGGATTAAGTAGTTCTAAGTCTAGGGGACTGATGACCTCAGATGTTAAGTCCCATAGTGCTTAGAGCCATTGTATGTCGAAAGATTCGTGATTAAGATGCGCACCTGTGCTTAAAGGTTAAACAGATTAGCAGACGATGTGACAATGATAAGGCTTACTTCAAAGTAACCAACTCTTAATTTCAGTCGGTAAACAAGGTGTGACACGACCCCAACCCGTCCCTTCCGAAAATTGGCTAAATCCCTGGTGACAGTTGGCTATTAATATTTTCAAGGTTAAACTGTTTGTCAGTTATTAAGTCCGCTCTGAAGGAACGTCTTAAAACATCACTTGTGAACACTTATTAAAGAGAACTGACTCGACGAAACAAGATCCAGCTAAAATGCATCAACAATGACGCGTCTTTCAAACACGGAAACGAACAGCTTAGTGCAACAGGTTGCTCAGATTACAACTAATGACTCAGAAATACAATTGGAATCGAAATAATTGAACCGGTTAACAGCTAAATCTAACCACAAGGTCCCTCTTTTGTTTAACGGCAACTTGTGCCTCAGTACAATTGTTCCGGCTGTATGTACGACCAAGAGCTGGTTAATTAGAACATTAATGATTGCGTACAAACCAGAAAGAAAAGGCAATATAATAGCGGACAGATTTTCAAACGACAACTAGTGTCTTACAAGGGAATGGTCAGACTTGTCATGCCGAAACATGTATTGCTTTTTTTAGCACTGTTATTTAACTGTGCAAAAAGGTCCGTATGCAAAATTGTAGCTGCTGACATGAACTGGAAGTCACCTAAAAAAAATCACGAACATGGATGTGTTTCCTGCTTGGCGCTTGCAGTAACGGCTGGCCACCCCTGGAAATGGCGAGTCGCGAGCGTTGTGCGCATGATCGGCAAGTGCGGCCGTCTTATTGCGGCGTTCACTAAAGAGGAATATCGCTGCACGGTTTTGGTGGGAAGGGGAAACGAATATTCGTTTCTGAGGCATGCACGTCCTTTTAATTTCTGGTACATATTTCGAAACATACCGTCCTGAAACTGGTTATAGATGTGAAAGATGTTCTGTACATGTTCATTTGTACTCCGCAAGCCACTTTACGGTGACCATTCAATCTCCCCTCACAGGTGATGGCGAACCCTGTAAATGGTTTGTTGCTTGCCATGGAGATATACCACAGACGCCAAATGAAGCAATCAACAGAAAACACGCGTGAAGACTATGTGTTGTGCGACATGGTTGTTAAACTTCTAGACGAGCATGTAAATGGCGCAGACATTGGCTAGAAACAACTGAAAAACTCGATATTGCAGACTGTGAATCTACAGACGGCGAAGACACCGACGAAAGTTGCACTCATGAAGACTCTTCTAGTAATAGTGCCACGTACCATCATCAATTATCTCCGAAATTAACACCAGCAACTACAATTACCTCATCAGACAAAGAAAAAGCGGTGACGTACTGATTGAACGAAAGTGGTAATAAACGCCTACTTGTCAGTACTGTTCAAAATAAGTATCGCTTTGTCCGTTCTGAACGTGAATTGTATAGATGGAAAAAGGAAGTCGCTGGACGGCGTAAGAGTCGACTGGAAATTGCGACGGAGATAAATGCGCGACTTTTTGAGCTATTTACCGATGCCAGACAACAGTCATTTAGTGTCAGCAATACAACTTTGCGTAATTGGGAGTTAGAGATTGCCAACGCGATAGGCGCTGAAGAATTTACAGCTTCTCAAAGTTGGATTAGTCGCTTCAAAAGATTACATAAAATTGTGGCACGAAAAATAACAAAATTTGTATCGAGAAACAGGTCGGAAAATGAAGTTACACAAATCGAAATGATAGAAGCTTTTCTTACGAATGCAAAAAAGTAAGATCGCTAGTTTTAGTGAATCGTACGTGTACAATGAAGATCAGTCAGGTTTTCAAAAAGAAATGCGTACGAAAAGAACACTGTCATTCAAAGGGAAAATCATATTGAGGCGATTGCGCATCCACGACTTCACTCACCCATTCATACACTGTAATGCCCATAATTAGTCTGGATGGTTCATTGCTGCCTAAACTATATGTGTGTCTTCAAGAAGCAACTGGACGTTTTGGACCACGTGTCAAAAGAACAATGTTCTATGCAAACAATCTTGCGGTAGACGCATCGAAGTCTGGAAAAATGTGAAATGAGAGCGTTACACTTTTCATACGTCATGCTTTTATTCCGATCTGCGGGAACAAATCTCTTCTCCTAGATTCGTGGTCAGGTCATAAAAGGTCTGATTCATTAAAGCTGTATTTCGAGCCCACCCTGACAAAGAAGTAGAGATACTTCAGATTCCACCCGGCACGACGAACGTAATCCAACTTTTAGACAGAGAAGTTTTCCGTCAGTGGAAGGCATTTTACAGAAAACTAACAGAGAAAATTATTGTGTGCAGATCACTGCAATTTCCTGTCTATCGCCGTGACAGTATTCACAAGCTGCAATCAATAGTACATTATCAATTTTCCTCCCCACGGTTTCAGAATTTGATTAAATATGCGTGGCACTTCTCGAAATATACTGATACTAGGCCTGATTCATTCCTAACACCAGCCCAGTTTTGTCTGCGGACATCTAACAACGTCTGTGATTCGCAGGGTCGTCTTTGCTTGTATGTTCTTGGTGCACAAAAAACCTAGGTTTTGAACATTGTATCAATATTTCGCATTTTTGCGGTAATTACAAGAAATAAAATTTGGACGTGTTCTAAACCGTATATTTATTTGTGTCTATTTCATTGCTATTTGGAAAGAATGTTGTAGATAACATATCAGCCATATTTGTCAACGAATGTTTAATTATCATACGATCGCTTTCACTGGGGAATCAGCTCTCTCACTGCTGTGGCAAGAGAGCGACGCGTAGCTAACGCCACCTTATCCATAGATGGCGTTGGTATAACGTAGCGAGAGAGGTCAGGGTTGTACAAAAGGCAGTTATAAGCGCGGAAACCATGCGACAATAATGTCTTACTTCATAAAATTGTTTACGGACTTCCAGGTCATGTCAGCAGCTAACATTCTGCATACAGACTTCTTGCAATGTTAACTCACAGTGGTAGAAAAAGCAACACAGGTTTCGACATGACAAGTCTGACCATTCCCTTGTTAGTACAATACTACTGCCTATATCTACGACCAAAGAACCGAGCTAGTAAAACTCTGAGGGTCGGATTCAAATGAGAAAATAATGAGTGCAGGTAGGCTATGAAACAAATCATAACGACGAATATAGAATGGTACTCCCCTTTATCAGCAAGCAGTTCCATGAATCTACGGTGCGTCGCAGCGGTTACTGAGAGGGGCTGATGAAAGCCAGGTAGGAGAGGGCAGCCAGGCCACGAGCCGTCGTCCCACACGAATGTTGCCAACCAACCGACGGGATGTCGGCCTGCTGCTTGTAGCCGACGCTGATCCCGGTGAAGTACTCCGGTACTTGGAAATTTGTGGTAAGTTCTATGGGACCAAACTGCTGAAGTTATCGGTCCCTAGGCTTACACACTACTTAATCTAACGCTAAGGACAACACACGCCCGCACCTCGTGGTCGTGCGGTAGCGTTCTCGCTTCCCACGCCCGGGTTCCCGGGTTCGATTCCCGGCGGGGTCAGGGATTTTCTCTGCCTCGTGATGGCTGGGTGTTGTGTGCTGTCCTTAGGTTAGTTAGGTTTAAGTAGTTCTAAGTTCTAGGGGACTTATGACCGTAGCAGTTGAGTCCCATAGTGCTCAGAGCCATTTGAACCATTTGACAACACACACACACACACACCCATGCCCGAGGGAGGACCCGAACCTCCGACGGGGCCGCCACTCGAACCGTGGCAAGACGCCCCTAGACCGCGCGGCTATCCCACACGGCAGGGTGGTTATAACAAAATTTGCAACCTGAGACGCGTCCCATGAAAAGCAAGTGAGCTTAGAACAATCAAACTTTGTGCAAATATTTTTAGGAAATGCGGAAGTGAAATAACGAGTAAATCATTGAAAGAAACACATTTTAATTTACACGTGAGAGGGTGACGTTTGTAGTTACGTCACTTGTTTACTTTCCAGGTTACAAACTTTGCTCACTGTGACGACCATCTCCATTCACAACAACATGGAACCACACTAGAGATTGCTCTACTGTTACCCGAGACATCTCGGCTGGGATGTTGGCTACCTCTCTCGCTATTCTCATCTTCAGCCTCCCACGTTTGTTATTATCCCGCTGATAAACGTAGCCGGCCGGTGTGGCCAAGCGGTTCTAGTCGCTTCAGTCTGGAACCGCGTGACCGCTAAGGTCTCCTGCCTCTGGCATGGATGTGTATGATGTCCATAGGTTAGTTGGGTTTAAGTAGTTCTAAGTTATAGGGGACTGGGCCCGCATCTCGTGGTCGTGCGGTAGCGTTCTCGCTTCCCACGCCCGGGTTCCCGGGTTCGATTCCCGGCGGGGTCAGGGATTTTCTCTGCCTCGTGATGGCTGGGTGTTGTGTGTTGTCCTTAGGTTAGTTAGGTTTAAGTAGTTCTAAGTTCTAGGGGACTTATGACCACAGCAGTTGAGTCCCATAGTGCTCAGAGCCATTTTTTTTCTAGGGGACTGATGACCTCTGATGTTAAGTCCCATAGTGCTCAGAGCAATTTGAACCATTTTTGAACCATAGTCGTCAGAGCCATTTGAACCATTTGATAAACCTAGCCAGAAATCACACAGGTTCAGATCGGGTGATCATGGTAGTCACTTAGTTTGGAACAATCTGCCTATGATTCAGGTGTTCCCTAAGTGTGTTACGGAGTAAACGAGTGATCTCACGAGAAGTGTGAAGTGTAGCGCCGTCGTGCATCAAAACATCTGAGTCCAAAGCACACCTTTCCTGCACAGCGGCGGTCACATGTTGCCGAAGTGGATCACAGCTGCATGTGCTTGTTCCTTTGGATCCGTGTTCACTGCACTGCTTGAAGATCGCACATTGCGTCCAGCATTCTCAACCAAGCCAGCAGTAACTTGTTCAACAATGTGTGGCGCAATTGGCTGTCGGCCTCTCCCAGGATCAAATGTCAAATCTCTGCTTAATTCGAACTTCCGAATCATGTTCTTCACCCTGTATGCAAAGAAGACATCTCTGCATTTGTCGACACTTGCAATTAGCAGCAGTGGTATTGTTGTTGTTTTGATGAAACAGCTTTACGACTAAAGCCCTGCTCACTTTGTACAGACGCACATTTACTGTCCGCTATGGTAATACATACTGATACTACGTCGCCGTACCGGCATCGGCACCTAACGGCAAGACATGACACTAATACTACTAACAACGCAAATCCTGTAGCGCTCAGTCTGAACATCATTCCTATGAAGTTGGGTGCCCAAATGGTAAATATTTTCCGTCTATGATGCCTCATGTAAATAAAGTTTTACTATAACCATCCTGTATTTAAAACTAAAATCCTCCCGAACAGGCCATGAAGGTCCAACGGTACCGACCGGCCGCCGTGTCATCTTCAGCCCATAGGCGTCACTGGATGCGGACGTGGAGGGGCATGTGGTCAGCACACCGCTCTCCCAGCCGTATGTCAGTTCCCGAGACCAAGTAGCTCCTCAGTTTGCCTCACAAGGGCCGAGTGCACCCCGCTTGCCAGCAGCGCTCGGCAGACCGGATGGTCACCCATCCAAGCGCTATCCCAGCCTGACAGTGCTTAACTTCAGTGATCTGACAGGAACTGGTGTTACCACTGCGGCAAGGCCATTGTCTATCTGTATTTAGCGCCCTCTTTTGTACTGGGGTTACAACCCTCGTGACATCTAGTGGCCAGTTCCGCCTTACATAGGGCTTGTAGGACAATCGTTAACAGGGTTGTCACAGGTTCTGGAAATCAGGGAATATCAGGCAATTTCAAACACGTCAGGGAAATCTGCAAAAAACACTGGAAAAATCTTGTTTTTGTGTCAGTATATGAAGTAATTGGTTTACTGAGGTGTCACGCATCACCGTTGGCTATGTGCTACGTGCGCCGCTTCCCTACTCCCTCATTCCTACTGCTTCTCCCATTCCCACCTCTCTCGTCAGCCAGCAGTCAGTGCTGCCACCACTTTTTTCCAGTATCCTAGCAACTGCCGACAAGAGGCATGAGTAGTGGTTTGTTTGGATCTGATTCTCAGAGACTGTAGACGCAGCGGCCAGAGATGGCGGTCATGTGTGCATGAGTTATGTCTGGGAGATTGTGTGGATGCGCACGTGCTCTCGTTTTCTGACAAAAGCTATGGCTGAAAATTTAGAAAACGTCTTTTCTACGAGGTGCATTCAAGTTCTAAGGCCTCCAATTCTTTTTCTCCGGACTGGAAAGAGATAGAAACATGCGCATTGTTTTAAAATGAGGCAACGTTCATTGTCAATACGTCCCAGAGATGGCAGGACAGTACGGCAGATGGAATTTTACCGCCAGCGGCGAGAATGAGAACTGTTTTAAATACTTAAAATGGCGACGTTTTCCTTACTTGAACAGCGTGCAATCATTCGTTTTCTGAATTTGCGTGGTGTGAAACCAATTGAAATTCATCGACAGTTGAAGGAGGCATGTGGTGAAGGAGTTATGGATGTGTCGAAAGTGTGTTCGTGGGTGCGACAGTTTAATGAAGGCAGAACATCGTGTGACAACAAACCGAAACAACCTCGGGCTCGCGCAAGCCGGTCGGACGACATGATCGAGAAAGTGGAGAGAATTGTTTTGGGGGATCGCCGAATAACTGTTGAACTGTGGGTTCTGTGCACACAATCCTGCATGACGACCTGAAAATGCGAAAAGTGTCATCCAGGTGGGTGCCACGAATGCTGACGGACGACCACATGGCTGCCCGTGTGGCATGTTGCCAAGCAATGTTGACACGCAACGACAGCATGAATGGGACTTTCTTTTCGTCGGTTGTGACAATGGATGAGACGTGGATGCCATTTTTCAATCCAGAAACAAAGCGCCAGTCAGCTCAATGGAAGCACACAGATTCACCGCCACCAAAAAAATTCGGGTAACCGCCAGTGCTGAAAAAATGATGGTGTCCATGTTCTGGGACAGCGAGGGCGTAATCCTTACCCATTGCGTACCAAAGGGCACTACGGTAACAGGTGCATCCTACGAAAATGTTTTGAAGAACAAATTCCTTCCTGCACTGCAACAAAAACGTCCGTGAAGGGCTGCGCGTGTGCTGTTTCACCAAGACAACGCACCCGCACATCCAGCTAACGTTACGCAACATTTTCTTCGTGATAACAACTTTGAAGTGATTCCTCATGCTCCCTACTGACCTGACCTGGCTCCTAGTGACTTTTGGCTTTTTCCAACAATGAAAGACACTCTCCGTGGCCGCACATTCACCAGCCGTGCTGCTATTGCCTCAGCGATTTTCCAGTGGTCAAAACAGACTCCTAAAGAAGCCTTCGCCGCTGCCATGGAATCATGGCGTCAGCGTTGTGAAAAATGTGTACGTCTGCAGAGCGATTACGTCGAGAAGTAACGCCAGTTTCATCGATTTCGGGTGAGTAGTTAATTACAAAAAAAATCGGAGGCCTTAGAATTTGAATGCACCTCGTACATGCTTGTCTGCAGCTGAACAATCATCCTTATTGTGAGTTGCTACCTGTCATCATTATTATTGATTCTCAGAGTACTTGAACAAGTTATCTATTGCATGGACTGATGACTGTGGCCTCATTTCATCAACAGGTTGTCCTTGGCTCGCGTATACCTGGCCACACGAGTGGATTTCTACAACAGGCCAAAACCTCAGGCCGCTTCTGCGGGTATATGTAATGGATCGTGCCATCCGATCTGGAGACATTCGTCTCCCACTAATGTGCAGACCTTGCCCTTCGGATCTAGTCTCCCCGATCTTCCTGCAAGCCGCTACTAACGACCGGGAGAGCGGTGTGCTGACCACACGCCCCTCCTATCCGCATCCTCAGCCGAGGCTGACACGGCGGTCGGGTGATCCCGATGGGCCAATTATGGCCTAAGACGGAGTGCTTTTTGCTACCTCAAGGAAATCCATATTTTTGTCACCAAATGTGTTTCGTTTTATTGAAATAAAATATCAGTAGTCTAAATGAAAAACATACACCATTTGACTTGCTTTTTCCATCTAAAAACAGTTCATTACAAAAGATGTTTATATTAGTACATAATGTTTTTGCTCATATCAGGAAACGTCATCTTCTTGCAAGTTTTTATTAGATATTTCCTCGTTTGCACTACTGCTTGTTGTACCGTAGCTGCAAAGTCAGACTATCAACTTATGTCTTAACTTATCCTTGAGATGCCAAAATTTTGTCAGGTAAAAATGCTAAAAACTGTCTGGAAATCAAGGAATTACACTATGGGAAACTTGTGGCAGCCCTGGTTAAATTCGTGACTGGCGATCCATACGTTTTCTGCGGTTTCACTAAATTAATTCAAGTGGTATAGCGCCTTTCGAAGAAGCAGGACAAATTTCTGTCCTATTTTTGTCTAGCCCGAACTTAAGCTCGATCTCTAGTGACGTCACTGTCGACGGAACTTGAAATAACCGCCCTTCTTCCTTTTGTATTGCCCTTAGGTGCAACGCAGACCTTTTTGGATTTTTAACGACTGTCTCTCTGTAAATATACGTTACGTCAGAATACTCTTTCGGAACATTTTAAGCCTAGTGCTGAAGATTCCCATCCATGTGGTCAACATAAACTGCTGTGGATCTGACACAGCCGTATCCACTGTTCTCCGTATTGAATATGGTAGTATATGATACATGGCACACACAGTCCCTTTGGGGAAAAAAATATTAGTTCTGGGCGTCCATTTTCATAAACTGCCCCTGCAGGATAGACCAAAAATATTGCAAGAACATGTTACATTACTACAAGTGTTTTCATTATTTTGGTAAGAAAATCTATATGCTCTATGAAGCTAGAATAAAGATATTTTTAACATCAATAGATAACATTTCTTCGGGAAGAGTAATACCGTGCTTTATCTAAAAAAAGAGAGCTGAACTTTTTGCAGTTTCAGGTGAAGTGGGGCAATTCCCTCCATTCCTGTGTTCTCCCAAGGCGAGTAGAAGCAGCTGTCTGTTGCATTTGGGGCAAGTAAGTTACAGCAGATACTTGAAATAAGGTTACCAGTGCGAATTACTAAACATTCAAATTATTCAAATTCTGGGTTTCCAGTGTATATCCGCAAACTGAAAATTTCTCAAATGATTCACAATCTTTTGAAAGCTGAAGTAACTGCAGAGTGTGTATGACCTAAGTTCAGATGGAGGAAAAAATAAACAGTGGTTTTATCGAGACTTTTAATAAATTTAAAACGGTTACGCAGATGTGGGATACATTGATTATTAAGTTCCGATTTAATTATCGGTTAAATGAATTTTTAAACGTGATTACTTCAGCTAACTCAGTTTTCATCAGTTACGGCTGGAATCAAAGCATTAATAGTTCAGCGAAATAACTGTACGAACTAAGCAAATTAGCGCTAAACAGAAAATAGGCCGTGTTTATTACACTGAAATTTTCTAGTATTTTCCAGAAAAAAGGTATGGCCCTTACAGTATGTTGATGCCACGAGTGAATTACCGGAAAAAAATGAACATTATATTCACCCATTAATTAGAAATGGAAATATATATGTGTGTGTGTATAAAACTTGTATGTAGCGCAGCAATATATTTGCATAATGAACGTGTTTCTACTGTTTTGACGTATGTCGAATCTGAAAGCGTGTATTATATGTTCTAATTAGATTTAAAAATGCCTCGATTCATTACATCCGTACAGAAGTAGAGTTTTGGGGGTCCCTCTGGCTCATGTAGTACAGCAAGTAAGCTTTGCCATCAGAAGAACACATACCAACTACTACTTCCACAAGCGGCGTCATGGTCGCGAATAAAACAGTGACCTGAATATAGAGTAAATTTCCTTTATATTACGTCTGTGGTCACAAATTTTTGTGTCATCGGACTACCGGTTTCGGTTGATAATGACCATCTTCAGGTCTGTTTTTTATGAAACAATCTGAAGATGTTTTATAATGTATATCTGTTTTATAAAAAACAGACCTGAAGATGATCATTATAGACCAAAACCGGTAGTCTGATGACAAAAAATTTGTGACCATAGACGTAAAGTGAAGGAAATTTAAGCCTCCATTCCGGGGCATCACCGTGCGTACATTTTTTATGCATCCCCTAAGATGACTAAGCGACGATCAATATAGTGCATTAATGGATCGTCAAGAAATACAGCCTTAGAAAAAGCCTTCCAAGTTCCGTATGTAACGATACGACGGCTCTCTCTTTGTCGCATAACACTGAAAAGTCGTGAGCCTTCAAGCGTCTCAGAAGGTATAAGACACGCACGACGTTGAGCGTCTAAAATGCGACGGGCTTGTGACTGTTCTGTGAGTATCTCTTCTCTTAAGGCCGGATGATGTTCTGCATCTACGTACCGGTTGATCTGAAATTGCTCCGAGATTTGTTGCGTTCGAGTAACTTTGGCAGCTCGACCTCTCTTAGAACCAGACTTCCGTTTTCGAGGGATACTGTAATACTTCCAGTATTTCGCCGTAAAAACAGTCGAGCATTGTCATGTGGTTTATCAACAGCTTTTTAAAATTTCAGAAGCCGCCAAAAGAGTAAACACTGCATTCGCACTGTCAGGAATAGTGTACAACACCAGGCGTCACAGACCTCCGTACACGCTTCGTCTATATCCCAGTCATATATTCCACATTAGTTTTTTTTCCTTCGTAAAGTAGCCTGTTCTTCTTCCATACCAAATTTCATCAAAATCGGCTCAGCGGTTAAGTCGTGACGTGATAATAAGCAAAGTTACTTTCGCATTTATAATATTAGTATGAATATGGTAATATCGAGACTTGGAAAATAAACATTACGCATTTACATCTACACTCTGCAAGCCTTTTCGCGTGGCTTAGCGAGCTCCCGGCACCTCCAATGCTTCCCCCATTTTGTGCTTCATTCTTCCGTAAAAGAATCACTTTCACTGATTTATGCATCGTGAACATTTCGCGAAATGTACACTCCTGGAAATGGAAAAAAGAACACATTGACACCGGTGTGTCAGACCCACCATACTTGCTCCGGACACTGCGAGAGGGCTGTACAAGCAATGATCACACGCACGGCACAGCGGACACACCAGGAACCGCGGTGTTGGCCGTCGAATGGCGCTAGCTGCGCAGCATTTGTGCACCGCCGCCGTCAGTGTCAGCCAGTTTGCCGTGGCATACGGAGCTCCATCGCAGTCTTTAACACTGGTAGCATGCCGCGACAGCGTGGACGTGAACCGTATGTGCAGTTGACGGACTTTGAGCGAGGGCGTATAGTGGGCAAGCGGGAGGCCGGGTGGACGTACCGCCGAATTGCTCAACACGTGGGGCGTGAGGTCTCCACAGTACATCGATGTTGTCGCCAGTGGTCGGCGGAAGGTGCACGTGCCCGTCGACCTGGGACCGGACCGCAGCGACGCACGGATGCACGCCAAGACCGTAGGATCCTACGCAGTGCCGTAGGGGACCGCACCGCCACTTCCCAGCAAATTAGGGACACTGTTGCTCCTGGGGTATCGGCGAGGACCATTCGCAACCGTCTCCATGAAGCTGGGCTACGGTCCCGCACACCGTTAGGCTGTCTTCCGCTCACGCCCCAACATCGTGCAGCCCGCCTCCAGTGGTGTCGCGACAGGCGTGAATGGAGGGACGAATGGAGACGTGTCGTCTTCAGCGATGAGAGTCGCTTCTGCCTTGGTGCCAATGATGGTCGTATGCGTGTTTGGCGCCGTGCAGGTGAGCGCCACAATCAGGACTGCATACGACCGAGGCACACAGGGCCAACACCCGGCATCATGGTTTGGGGAGCGATCTCCTACACTGGCCGTACACCACTGGTGATCGTCGAGGGGACACTGAATAGTGCACGGTACATCCAAACCGTCATCGAACCCATCGTTCTACCATTCCTAGACCGGCAAGGGAACTTGCTGTTCCAACAGGACAATGCACGTCCGCATGTATCCCGTGCCACCCAACGTGCTCTAGAAGGTGTAAGTCAACTACCCTGGCCAGCAAGATCTGCGGATCTGTCCCCCATTGAGCATGTTTGGGACTGGATGAAGCGTCGTCTCACGCGGTCTGCACGTCCAGCACGAACGCTGGTCCAACTGAGGCGCCAGGTGGAAATGGCATGGCAAGCCGTTCCACAGGACTACATCCAGCATCTCTACGATCGTCTCCATGGGAGAATAGCAACCTACATTGCTGCGAAAGGTGGATATACACTGTACTAGTGCCGACATTGTGCATGCTCTGTTGCCTGTGTCTATGTGCCTGTGGTTCTGTCAGTGTGATCATGTGATGTATCTGACCCCAGGAATGTGTCAATAAAGTTTCCCCTTCCTGGGACAATGAATTCACGGTGTTCTTATTTCAATTTCCAGGAGTGTATTAGTATGAATATGATAATATCGAGACTTGGAAAATAAACATTACGCATTTACATCTACACTCTGCAAGCCTTTTCGCGTGGCTTAGCGAGCTCCCGGCGCCTCTAATGCTTCCCCCATTTTGTGCTTCATTCTTCCGTATAAGAATCACTTTCACTGATTTACGCATCGTGAACATTTCGCGAAATGTATATGCGGGCGAAACAGTACAGTCGTTGTCGTAAAGCGGAAACGGAGGGCTTTATCTGCCGTTCGAAAGCTCGTGTCATTGGCTTTCGGGCCGCCGTGGTAAAAGTATAGCGTGCATGGCTAGTTGGCGCTATTCAAAACCGGTAGCGAGGCAACTGCGGTGCACCACTGGCCATGGAAGACAAGGGTGAACGACGGCTGCGGAGATGCGTATGGGCGAACTGTTGAGCAGCTGACCGCCCAAATGAACCAAGGGACTACCGACAGCATCTCCTCAACGACTGTTCAGTGAACGTTGCTGCGTATTAGCCTCTGCAGCAGGCGCCTCGTTCATCCACCCTGTTCTTCGTCGGTGAGGGCTGGAATCTGCACTCCATTATCGCAACTGGACGTCGCTGAGGGGCGACAGGTGGTCTCTTCAGATGAATCACATTTCATTCTTCATCGGACAGATGGCCGTTGGCGTTTAGGGTGTGAAACGCCTGAAAGCAAACACCCTGCATGAGATGTGGTCTGGAGAATATTTTAGTGGCATTCCTTGAGTGATCTGGTCATTCTGAAAGTACAATGGATCAACACAAGAAAGCATCTATCCTTGGGGACCATGTCCACACCTGCATGAAGTTTGTTTTTCCTCGGAACCACGGCATCTACCAGCAGGAAAATTCAAGGCGTCACACAGCTCGCAGTGAACATACGCAGTTCGAAGAGCACCAGGCAGAGTTTACCGTACTCCCTGACCACTAGACTCCCCGCATTTAAACCCAGTCGAGAATCTGTGGGATTACGTCAATCAGGCCATTCCTCCCCATGGATCCTCAATGGAGAAACCTAGCGTAGCTGGCCACGGTGCTGGAGTGGCTCTACATCCCTGTCGGTAGCCGTCCGCTGTGACCGAGCGGTTCTAGGCGCTTCAGTTCGGAACCGCGCGACTGCTACGGTCGCAGGTTCGAATCGTGCCTCCGGCATGGATGTGTGTGATGTCTTTAAGTTAGTTAGGTTTAAGTAGTTCTAAGTTCCAGGGGACTGATGACGTCAGATGTTAAGTCCCATAGTGCTCAGAGCCAATTGAACCCTGTCGGTACCTTCCACAAACGCTTTGATTCTCTCCGTGCACGTCTAGCAGCAATCCGCACTGCAGTAGCTCATTATTCAGGCTTTTGACAGGTGGTCACATTAATGTGACCGGACAGTGCACTATCGTGTTCTTCTTTATCAATATTTATTTCATTCATGCTTCTTTTCTCCTTCTTTTGGGTCTTCTTTCACCTTCTTTTCCTATATTTATCCCTTTCCCCTAGCTCCCACCCTTCACTCCTACCTCCCCTATACTTCTTCTCCTTTTTGGGAAGCATAATTGCACGCGAAGGGAACAGTTTAAACAACCTCTATGTTTTGTGTACGGGCTCTGAAAGGAGATGCTTCTGCTAGGAGACAGAGAGGCCGACAACGTTCAGGCGACTCTAAATCGAGGCACGATCGACACAGATCTTCCCTTCGCGCCAGCACCGCAGTGCGCGTGTTAATTAGCTTTGACACGGCGCCTGAGCCCCACATCAAAAGCCGGTCTCGCTGGGTAATGGACTCCTGGTCACAGGGGCTAATGCTGGTCCAGCCAGTGAAAGAATGTCACCCCTCTACAGCCTTTTGACTGGAGACCCTAACGATCGCGCCTTTTTATCATGACATTTTGCGAACGCTCCGTTGCCGTCGCACAAGAACGCGACTGTCAATTTTTGGCAATTATAAATGAAACATCCTCTGTCTGCACGATGGTTTTATCCCTTTTTTATTTCATGATCGATTTCGTGAATTGCATTCCTATCTTAATACGCCTCCGTGGCTTGGTTTTCAGTGTGGCTCCCAGTCATGCAGGGGACCCTGGTTCGATTCTCGGTGCTACCAGTGATATTTCCTTGGTGGGAGGACTGGTATGAGGCACACTCAGCCTCGTGCTCCCAGCTGAGGAGGTGCTCGACCGATTAGCAGCGTTGTGAAGGTCAAGAAAGGTAACAGCTAGCGGGAGAGCGTTGAGCTGACCACATGTCGCTCCATACCGCATCCAACGACACTATTGGCTAAGAATGACACGGCGGTCGGACGGGCCCGATTGGCTCGTCTATGGTCAGAATGACAACTTTACCTTTGCCTTTATTCCAGTTTTCAGATGCACCTGTACACATGGCAGAACTTCTCCAAAAAATACATAAAGGTGTCAAGCCTGCAGGGAATAATATAAGGTCAAAGTTCTTCTGTTTAAGTCACAATATACATGAAATTACAGTTACTCGTAGCCCTGACCAAATATTAAGCCAATAATTCATTCTGTCTCTGGAATGTTAATGTCATTTTTACACATTATTGGTAGCCAGTTTACAGTTAAATTAAAATCATTTACAGTTGGAATATGTAACCACACCCAACAGGTAACAAAAACATTTATAACGACGACGACAAACTTCTATACTGAATACAAGGGAATATTAATCTAAAAAGAGGTGTAGTAAAATACTATTCTATGCCCCATGAGCCACGAACTCATGTCGTGAACGTTCACCTGTAAGAACGTCATATGGTAAAACAGAAGTTGCTAATATCATTATGGTTATCTTGTTTGACCCATGATACCTCCACCACAACGTGTTTTAATTCAACTGTAAATTTGTTACCATTAACAAGTAACGACATTGACATTCTAGAGACAGAATGTATTATTGACTTAATATTCTGAACTTTAATATGATCTTATACTCGTTAAGCTTGACAGCTTACGGAGGATGAACAATGACGCTGAACCCAAGGCGTCGGATTGTTGCAGAGGCCATAGCGCTCGTATGTGGTCTGGCAATGGCTGAAGGAGAGGGTGCTTCATGTCAGGATCAACTCTTTGAATTCGGGAGTCGATTACAGCACGCTGTTTATCACGCACCGACATAGCTACATTACGTGCCGTCATGTTACAAATGGTTCAAATGGCTCTGAGCACTATGGGACTTAACTGCTGTGGTCATCAGTCTCCTAGAACTTAGAACTACTTAAACCTAACTAACCTAAGGACATCACACACATCCATGTCCGAGGCAGGATTCGAACCTGCGACCGTAGCGGTCACGGGGTTCCAGACTATAGCGCCTAGAACCGCACGGCCACTCCGGCCGGCCGTCAGGTTACACGCTGCAATTCGGAACCCGCTGGCGGCAGAGGGCAACAGATATATAGATGTGAAGAACAGAGATGTAGAATTGTAATAACGTTTGTTTGATTTAAAAATTTTGAAGAGTTTGCATATAAAAAATTCGGAGACATTACACTTCCGCTCGTGCTCGCGCTATACGAGAAATACTGTTATGTTGTATATGCACTGACGTAATGTAATTTTTGGAAAAAATTTTCTACGTGCACAGGTGCATATGAAGATGAGAATGGAATTTCCGAAATGGATCATGTAAAAAAGGTTAAAAAACAATCCTGCAACCACATTCTAGGTGCACTATTTACATTATTAATCATTTACTTATTTACATCGGTTAATCAACAATTGACATTAGTGTTTTCAAATGAGCACCATCACGCATATAGCTAATTCCTACGCAATTCAAATGAAGATCTGATATCGATTTCCTGGTTCGTAATCGCCCTTCCCTTTATGACTTCTATAGAGTTGTTTACAACTGCCAGCAGGTATTGCCGAGCGGTTCTAGGCGCTTCAGTCTGGAACCTCGCGACCGCTACGGTCGCAGGTTCGAATCCTGCCTCGGGCATGGATGTGTGTGATGTCCTTAGGTTAGTTAGGTTTATGTACTTCTAAGTTCTAGGGGA
Source organism: Schistocerca cancellata (assembly GCF_023864275.1). Lineage (NCBI taxonomy): Eukaryota > Metazoa > Arthropoda > Insecta > Orthoptera > Acrididae > Schistocerca > Schistocerca cancellata. The sequence goes on along the minus strand of NC_064634.1, from coordinate 346,770,921 downwards.
CTGATGACCTTAGAAGTTAAGTCCCATAGTGCTCAGAGCCATTTGAACCAGACGTATGACGCAATTGAAACCAATCACTTGACCACGTTCGAAGTCCGTGAGCTCCGTGGAGCGCCCCATTCTGCCCTCTCACGATGTCTAATGACTACTGATGTCGCTGATATGGAGTACCTGGCAGTAGGTGGCAGCAAAATGCACCTAATATGAAAAACGTATGTTTTTGGGGGTGTCCGTATACTTTTGATCACATAGTGTATGTTGAAACACGTATTTCCCACAGTGATTCCGTATTTTGGTCCAGCACCTATATTAATTAATATTTTTTTCTCTCTCTCCCAAGTCTTTCCTGGCGTTTTTCCAGCCTCTGCAGACGATTTATTACAACTGGGACTGCGTTTATTTGTAGGAGGTCGAGGCAGAGGCGACTCCGTGCGGTCCAGGTTAAACGACTCGGTCTCAGCGGACTGGCTGTGGGAACCCCACATACCCGCAGCTCTCGTTATTAAGTTTCGAATTGAGCGCGCCTCGTTCGGGTTGTGTTCGCTGCGCTGTTTCGGTAATGAGATGTTACACAGTGCGGAACGGGTGCGTGGCGAAGAGCTGAAAGGGCGGCTGAGATTAAAAAGAGCAGAACACGATTTGGCCGGGATTACTCTGGATCCTCTCTCTCTCTCTCTCTCTCTCTCTTTGGCTGTGTGCTGAGTGAAAAGGCTGGAAAGAGCGTTATAAAAGTCGATTATGCGAACATAATTGCTGAAAAGACTGCTCTGTCTCAAAGAGTAATTCGGCCTGTATTACGGGACTGATGTTCCGCGTTAAAGGCGTTGCATGTGCAGAAAGCGTGCAGAACTTAAAAGATTAGACGTTTCTTTGACATTCCGCAGCTGTATTAACATCTTTAGTTCGCGCTGCGGTATCTGTCTAGTGGACTGCATGCAGCTATACGTTTCCGCAATGCCAGTAAGGCTTCAGTAAATTCGCACGTAAGCGAAGTAGCCCATTCAAAGACGTCTCTGGAGCTAGTGAAACACACGATACTGTGACTCAGCTTTTGTGAAACTTTATGTTTTCGGGAAATGTGAAAAACTTCAGTACGAACGGCAAATAATATAAACAAATTTAACGTTTGAGGAAGAGAACAGCGTTTGTAAAGTTCCTCCCGCGCACACCTTCACTTCCGAACAAAGTCAGCGACGCGTGGACGTCTGCCGCGAATTGATGGAAAAGCAAAACGCGGCCAGTTCTTTCCTGGTAGAAATCAACGTGGGTGACCAGACTTAGTGTTACCGATACAGACCTATCACATTGTGGCAAAGTGCAGAAAATCACATGAAGGGCCACCGCTTTAACCACATTCAAGTTTATGCGCCACGCGAGTTGAACAACATCCAAAAGCAGGGCGTTTCCCTCAGTTTCAATTGGTTATATGAACATTGTGTACGTTGTACTCAGGTGAAAGAAGACTATGTAGAACACTTGAAACATTAAAACCACAACCCTTCTCTGTTTTGTTTCAGTCCAGTCTAGAAACTGTTTGGATTGACTGGGTGTATGTATGTCGGGATTGGCTGACTGGCTTAAGTAACAAAAGGACTATGAGATACTTCTGAAATTGTCATGGATCACCTTTTTAGAAAAAAACTGTTCAAAATATGACATGGTTGGACTTTTAAGGCACTGCAAATTTCAGTTTCTTGTAGATTATCTAGAAATCCTCCATTCCCACTCTCAAGTAACATTTCTGTACAATAGTCAGTTTCTTTCAAGTTCTACTTACTTGTGAGAAGATGATAGCCAAACGTAGATTTATAAAAATGGTTCAAATTGCTCTGAGCACTATGGGACTTAACTTCTTAGGTCATCAGTCCCCTAGAACTGAGAACTACTTAAACCTAACTAACCTAAGGACATCATACACATCCATGCCCGAGGCAGGATTCGAACCTGCGACCGTAGCGGTCGCGCGGTTTCAGACTGTAGCGCCCAGAACCGCTCGGTCACTCCGGCCGGCGTATATTTATAGTTTTCGCTTACATAAGAGATCTTTCTGTCCCACTCAGTGTTGTAACATACGCGCATCAAGATTTCATTATTTCTGTTGCTATGTCTGACACTTTTCAAGACCCGGTTATATTTTTTTAGCGTTAAAATGACAATTGCTTTGTCTGTTCACGTGCATAATCAATTACGTGCGAGGCTGTGATTGATTTTGCTTACTATCTTTGCACTGTTAGAAACTTAATGTCCTTGAAATTTATATATAGATATATAGTGTTATTATCCAAAGAGTTACAGCAAAAGATACAATTTTTAAATGGAACAATAGTTGTTTCTATCATGCATTGGAATCGGTAACACCAGCTGTGTATACATCAATTTAAATTACATTCATTCACTTCTAGTTTGGGAGCTACAACCCTCCAAAGTTTCAGAGGCAGATACCACGCACGCTTCGCATAACGCAATGCGCCTTCTAAATATGGTGTGGCCGAGTTGTAACGTCGCCGGTGTCATGGAGCGAGAATCTTCCTCGATGCGCTGTTAGACTGTCGACTTTCGCCGCACACGGTCGTATACCAAACAGTTCAAGCCATACAAACAAACGGGGCTCAATATACCACAGTTACTGACATCGGATGAAGATGGCATACACGAACAACTAGTACGTTGACATGTTGCTGATGCTCGGCGAATGCCGACACGATGCCACTGATGCAGCCATGGCGTACGCTGTGAGATATCCTAGGCAAAGAGCTCTGGCACCCATTACGTTCTTACTTGCCGAACGACGACTTCGGGCAACAGGCATCTTACAAGGGAACCTCCCCATCGCACCCCCCTCAGATTTAGTTATAAGTTGGCACAGTGGATAGGCCTTGAAAAACTGAGCACAGATCAACCGAGGAAACAGGAAGAAGTTGTGTGGAACTATGAAAAAAATAAGGAAAATATACAAACTGAGTAGTCTATGCACAACTTAAAGAACATCAAGGAGAACGTGAGCTCAGGAGCGCCGTCGTCCCGTGGTTAGCGTGAGCAGCTGCGGAACGAGAGGTACTTGGTTCAAGTCTTCCCTCGAGTGAAAAGTTTAATTTATTTATTTTCGCAGTTATGATCTGTCCGTTCGTTCATTGACGTCTCTGTTCACTGTAATAAGTTTAGTGTCTGTGTTTTGCGACCACACCCCAAAACCGTGCGATTAGTAGGCGAAAGGACGTGCCTCTCCAATGGGAACCGCAAGGTCATAGGTCAACCGATTCCTCCATAGGAAAACACGTCTGATATATCCTATACGACACTGGTGACAGCATGTGCGTCACATGCCAGGAATATGTTGTCGACCCACCTAACTTGTACACTAGGCGAATGGGTAAAAAGATTCTTCTACCTTGCCCGATTTAGGTTTTCTTGTGGATGTGATAATCACTCCCAAAAAAGTGATGAAAACATAAGAGTTTGTCACATAAACCGCAACAAATGAATGCAACAGTCTCACAGTCGCACAATTTTCCCTGTACTCTGTCAAACCATATGTTTTTAACTTTTTCAAATTTTTCCGTGTGTAGACCGTCAAATCCTGCATATGTCCAAGCAAATCTGAACATGTCCTGGAATTTTGGAGACCGAAGTTGATTGTTTGTGAGTGCCTGAACTTTGATACTTGTCTGAAAATAAAAAATAAAAAATTTTCACTCTAGGGAAGACTTGAACCAAGGACCTATCCTTCCGCAGCTGCTCACGTTAACCACAGGACCACGGCGCTACTGAGCTGATTCTCTTCTTAAAGTTGCCTATCTACAGCATGGACTACTCAGTTTGCACATTTTGCTTGTTTTTTTTTTTTTTCATAGTTCCACACAACTTCTTCCTGTTTTCTCTACTGATCTGTGTTCAGTTTTTCAAGGTCTATCCACTGTGCCAATTTATAACTAAATCTGAGGGGGGTGCGATGGGGAGGTTCCCTTGTTAGTAATGCGCCGCAGGAGCAGACGAAGAACTGCAAGGAGGAGACGGAGGTGTTTGTTTTAGCTGCAGTACACCACGATCCTCATGTCAGCTTACGAGCCGTTGCTGCAGTCGCTGGCGTCAGCCTCACATCTGTGTGGCGTATAGTACACAGCCACAGGTTTCACCCGTACCGCCTGTCACTGACCCAGGAGCTGCATGGGAACGATTTCCGTGCGAGAGCTATATTCTGTCAATGGGCCATGCGTAATTTCACGCTGGAATCTTTACAAGGTGTTATGTTCTCCGATGAGTCCACGTTCAGAAATTACGGTGCAGTGAATCGCCATAACGTGCACTACTGGGCCGCAGACAATCCTCGGTGGGTACGACCTGTCGATCGTCGACGTAGGTGGTCTTTTAATGTATAGTGTGCAATCATTGGGGATGAAGTCATCGGTCCACACTACTTCCCAGGTACACTCACAGGTAAGTTATATCGCGCGTTCATAATCGACAGTTTGGGTGGTCTCTTTGAACATGTGTGTCTGCACACGAGAGTCCATATGTGGATGCAGCAAGATAGTCACCCAGCCCATTCTGCCCTTGCTGTTGTGGAAGAACTAAACAACAGGTTTGCTGGAAGGTGGTTGGGGCGCTATGGTCCTCATTCATGGCCCACAAGATCGCCCGATTTAATACAATTAGTTTTCTTTTCGTGGGGATATCTAAAGAATCGTGTTTATGTCACTGAGCCTACATGCTCAGATGATCTAAAACGGCGCATCGAGGGCGCTTGGTGCTCCGTGACACCGGCGATGTTACATATTGTCCGCAGATCTTTTAGAAGGCGCATTGCATTGTGCATTCAAGAACATGGACACACTTTTGACGATCTCATTTAAACCAACTTCCCACCGCCAGAACATCCATCACCCACCACACAACCATGTATTATGTACAGCGTGTGGTGTCTGCCCCTGAAACTTTGAAGAGTTGTAGCTCCCAAACTAAAAGTGATAGGAATGTAATTTAAATTGATGTATACACAGCTGCTGTTACCGATTCCAGTGCATGATATAAACAACTAGTGTTCCATTTAAAAAATCGTATCTTTTTGCTTTAACTGTTTGGATAATAGCACAATAAACTATGTTCATAGATCTGCAGACAGTGTAACATTTCTTACGGTGACCTAGAGCAATAAATATTTCTGTCGCCTATTACTTCGTAACTTAAAGAGGCAAACACATGTACTGAAACACTTCATATGTATAATTCGGTGGCTGGTGTCAGTCTCATTAAAATACTTCTTGTTGTACTGCCGAGACACTTGAAGAACTAAGATGCTAATATAAGAGAGTTTCGTTATCATTATTTTAGAATTTTAAAAATGTCACCAGACTATGTGGCAGTACGCCCACAATGGTTTTAATGAGATGATCTTTGAAGCTGTACCTATAGTGTCCATCTGCGTCGTATGTTATCCAACTGTGAATACGAACTTAAGAAATATGTTGTATGTTTTTACCCGGTTTTGTGATCATTCGTATACTCCATACCTTTGATATTGTTTGCTCTCCCTTGATGTTTGGGCTGTTTTATTTGTATCTCTCTGCATCTGCGATTTGTAAATATTGCTAACTCACAGTTTTTGGTATTTTATATAGAACATATACTTCCTTTAGTGAAACTTGTATGTACTGGTTTGGGACATGAATAAGAGTAATACTCGAAATTGAAAGCGCAATAAATAAGAATAAAACAATATTTGACAGCCGTAAGTGGAAAAATGACTGCTGTTGATTATTCCGCATTAAACTATTTGGACTGTGTGTGTTGTACTTGCATGTTTTCAATCGATTAATGCTCACCTCAGTCCTTTGGCCTTTTTCCGTTGCGGTGGGATGTTTCAATAAAATTTCAATCATTATCTTCGTCCGCCGAATGCCAAAATGTTTTGTTCGGTCCCACCTACATAGGGATAAGTGACTGTCGTAATAAAATAAGAGCAGTAAGGGTTCGCAGGGAAATACATAGGCATTTATTTTTTCCGTGTGATATTCGAGAGCGGAGAGGTCAGAACTAGTCTGAAAGTAGTTTTGTGAACCGTCTGCCAAGAAACTGGATGTGAATTGCTGGGCTGTGATGTAGCAATATCTTAGCTGCCGCTTCAGATTGAAATGTCATCCAAGAAGAGCATATAGACATACAAAGGTTCTTATCTGATCGAAGCCAACCCCATTGTACTTTTCATTAACATTTTGTTAGACTGTTTAGGAGGGTTTTTCTTAAGCTGCGTTATAAAGCGAGTTGGGCTCGCTTATGTTATTGGGAACAAACGTAGTATTCACTTTTTTAAAGCAGTTGCACCAAAAGTCAGCTTCTAGTGCAGGAACACCTGTCTGTCCGGAACCGCACTGCTGCTGCGGTCTCAGGTTCGAATCCTGGCATGGATGTGTGTGATGTCCTTAGGTTGGTTAGGTTTAAGTCGTTCTAAGTGTAGGGGACTGATGACCTCAGATGTTAAGTCCCATAGTGCTTGGAGCCGCTTGAACCATTTTTTTGAGAAACGCTATTAGAATATGTTCAAGAAAGGAAAGGTGGGTCTTGATAGAGCTGACATCGGAATACTACGCACGTCCATTTCCGTGAACAAATTGTACGGTTTACAAGCCAAATGAAACCGACAAATGCTGCTGGAGAGCGCAAAATCACGTTAACCACCTCGTGCCATGTGCCGGAGGTGCTGTCTGCGTGCACATCAATGTTAGTTACCTCGTCCTGTGTGCCGACAGCTACGACGTCCTTACCATATTTCTCCTTGATCTGCTGCACAACTTGTTTCAGTAACGATAATTACAGTTAAATGTACCTTAGACAGCCTCCTATGCAGTCGATGGAGTTTGTCTGTAGAGAGCCGACCGAAGTTCGTTACTGCGAGAGCCTTGCAGTAAACGCACGCTGCAGATACGCGCACACTTTTCTGGGTGATAGGCTAGTGCGTGGTGAGTGCAATACTCGTAAATCCGCGGTGTCGCAGTATGTGCGGCGAGGAGCGCGGCAGCGTGCGGATGCGCTGCCCGCAAATAAATCCCGCGTCGAGCGCTGCCGATGAAAGCGTGCGCGCGAGATCTACTACAAATGACCGGCTCTCTCCGCACTGTGGTATTTGCGCCCCACTGATGCGCTGAATTATAAATGGCCCTACGGCCGTAGCGGCCAACAAATACTTCGATAAATTGTCGGATAAAACTCCTACAGCTTGCGGACGCTGCAGCGCGGAAACAATCGTATCAGGATGTATCGCAAACGGGGAATAGAACGGCCTCTCACCTCCCCCCAGCCCCCCACACTCCCCTCATCACAGGCTCTCCTATTCTCACACTGTTGGCGGCCTGGGTGGTGACATGTTTTCGTGATAACTGAGAAAGCAAACACGATTTATGGTCAGAGATGCGAAACGGAAAAGCCGTCCACATCTACCTACCGCTGCAGTCGGTTGTCCGAAAGGGCGACTCAGTGGGTCACAACGGTGTAGCAGCCCCACATCAGGACGCCTTTAGTAACACAGCTGTGCCTCCCTGAAACACTGGGGAGAATGAGACATCTACTCTGGCTGCCGCCATACTCGCCGACGACTGTAATCTATCGTAGATCCGTTGAACAAAACGCCGTGCCCAGTTCTTAGAAAAAAGTACAGGTCACAGGTGTCTACAAGGATAGTAGAAGTCATCCACATAACTCCCATCCAATATCCTTGACATCAATTTGTTGCATAACCTTGGAACATGTTCTGAACTCAAACATAACGAGGTACCTTGAACAGAACGACCTCCTCAGTACCAACCAGCATAGATTCCGAAATCTTCGATCATGTGAAACCCAACTCGCACTTTTCTCACGTAGCAAACTGTAAGCTTCGAGGCCGGCCGGTAGTGGCCGAGCGGTTCTAGGCGCTACAGTCTGGAACCGCGCGACCGCTACGGTCACAGGTTCGAATCCTGCCTCGAGCATGGATGTGTGTACTGTCCTTAGGTTAGTTAGGTTTAAGTAGTTCTCAGTTCTAGGGGACTGATCACCTTAGAAGTTGAGTCCCAAAGTGCTCAGAGCCATTTTGTAAGCTTCGAATCGAGGCAGTCAGGTTAACGCAGAATTCCTTGATGTCCGAAAGGCATTTGACTCAGTAACACTCCTACGTTTACTGTCAAAAGTAAGATCATAAAGTGTATTAAGAGAAATTTTTGATTGGACTGAGGAGTTTTTGGTAGGGAGGACACAGCATGCTATCTTGGATGGCAAGTCATCGTCAGATGTAGAAGTAAATTCAGGTGTGCCCCAGGGAAGTGTGTTGCCACCCTAGCTGTTCACGTTGTATATTAATGACCTTGCAAACAGTATTAATAGAAACATTAGGCTTTTTTGCAGATAACGTAGTTATTCATGACTAAGTACTAGGAGAACGAAGTTCCATAAATAATCAGTCAGATGTTGATAAAATTTCGAAGTGGTCCAGAGACTGGCAACTTGCTTTGAATGTTCAGAAATGTAAAACTGTGCATTCCTTAAAACTCTCAAAACGAAAAAAGTAGTATCCTGTAACTATAATATCAATGAGACACTGTTGAAGTCGGCCAACTGATACAAATACCTGGATGTAACACTTTGTTAGGGATATTTACATCTACATCATACTCCGAAGTCAACCTAATGGTATGTGGCGGATGGTACTTTCGGTACACTATCTGATCTCTCCAACCCTGTTCCACTCGCGAATAGTGCGTGGGAAGAATGATTGTCGGTAAGCCTCTGTATTGGTTCTAATTTCTCGAATTTTCTCCTCGTGGCGAATACGCAAGATGTATTTGGGGGGAACTAATAGGTTATCTGGCTCCTCCTGAAAAGTACTGTCCCGAAATTTCAATAGTAAATCTCTCCGTGACGCACAATGCCTCTCTTGTAGCGCCTGCCAGTGGAGTTTGCTCAGCATCTCCGTAACGCACTCTCGCCAGCTAAACGATCCCGTGACGAAACGCGTCGCTCTTCGTTGATCTTCTCTATCTCCTCTATCATTCCTACCTAATAGGGATCCCAGATATATGAACAATACTCAAGAATCGGGCGAACAAGTGCCTTAGAAGCCATTTCTTTCGTGGATGAGTTACATTTCCTGAAGATTCTTCAGATTGAATCTGAGTCTGGTGTCTGCTTTTCCCATTACCTTATATGGTTACTCCACTAAAGGTCGCTCTGGATACTTACGCCTAGATATTTTACGGCAGACTCTGTCTCCAGCTGTTTGTCATCGATAGTGTAGCTGTACAGTAGTGAATTTCTTTTCCTATGTATCCGCAATATGTTACATTTATTTACGTTCAGGGTCACCTGCCAGAGTCTGTAGTCATTCATCAATTCCCTGGAGGTCGTTCTACAAATTCTTACTATCTTCCAGCGTTGCTACTTCGGTATAGACAACTGCATCATCTGCGAATAGCCTTAAAGAGCATCCGACGCTTTCTACTAGGTCATTTACATATATTGTAAACTGCAACGTGTGAGAGCACACTCCCCTGTGGTACTCTGGATATTACCTTTATATCTGTCTATTTAGTTCCGTTAAGAGCAACGTGTTGAGTTGTATCTGCAAAAAAGTCTTGAATCCAATTGCAGGTTTTGTATTGTATTGTATTCTATGGGACTGGAGACCTAAAAACTACGGAGAGGGTTCGTCCCCGCCATAGCCCTCAGTGGTTCACAAACCCACAACAGGCTACAGCAGTCCACCCACCTCACCGCCGCCCCACACCGAACCCAGGGTTATTGTGCGGTTCGGCCCCCAGTGGACCTCCACGGGAACGTCTCACACCAGTCGAGTGTAGCCCCAAATGTTTTCGTGGTAGAGTAATTATGGTCCACGTGTACGTGGAGACAGTATGGGTGCAGCAATCACCGACATAGTGTAACTGAGGCGGAATAAGGGCAACCATCCCGCATTCGCCGAGGCAGATGGAAAACCGTCGTAAAAACCATCCACAGACTGGCCGGCACACGGGACCTCGACACACATCCGCGGGCAGATTCATGCCGGGGACCGGCACGCTTTCCCGCCCGGAAAGCAGTGCGTCAGACCGCACGTCTAACAGGGCGGGCTAATTGCTGGTCTCCTCCGATTGTACGCTCGTATTTTGTTCATTAAATGGCAATGCGGGACGTGTATATATGATATGGAATGGAATGATCGCATACGTTCAGTTGCGGCTAAAGCAGGTGGTAGACATCGGTTTATTGGTAGGATACTGGGGAAGCGCACTCAGTCTACAAAGGAGATTGCTTACGAATCACTCGTGCGACAAGTTTAGAATATTGCTCAAGTGTGTGGGACCCGTACCAAACAGGACCAGCAGGGGATATTGAACTTACACAGAGAAGAGCAGCACGAATGTTTTGTGGTGGTAAGTTCCTATGGACAAAACTGCTAAGGTCATCGGTCCCTAGGGTTACACACTACTTAATGTAACTTAAACTAACTTACGCTAAGGACAACACACACATCCATGCCCGAGGGAGGACACGAGCCTCCGACGGGGGTAGCCGCACGAACCGTGGCAAGGCGCCCAAGACCTCACGGCTACCCCGCGTGGCCAGCACGAATGTTCACAGGTTTGTTTGATCATGGGAGAGTTCACAGAGACACTGAAGGAACTGAACTAGAATACTCTTGAAAATAGCCGTAAGCTATCCTGAGAAAAATCTCTAGGAATATACTACAATCCCCTGTGTATCGCTCACATAGGGATCGTGAGGATAAGATCAGAACAATTACTGCATGCACAGAGCCATTCAATCATTCTTCCCGCGCCCCATAAGTGAATGCAACGGGAAAGAACACTAATAATTGGTACAGTATAACGTACCCTCTGCCATGCATCTCACGGTAGTTTGTAAAGTATGGATGTAGATGTAGATGACCAAAACTATATCACTCCCCGACGTTGCTGTTACCTCGGTATGAGGTCGCTGGAAGTTCTTTAATTTCTTTAATGATAAATACAAGAAGACGCGATAATTACGTGAGAAAGGTCCCCCATCAACATATTACAGATAAGTAAACAATCGTGTAAACTACTATGGAGTAATGGAATAAAGTTGTTTGGTCGGATGAGTCTTGTTTCACACTGTTTCCAGCTTCTGGCCGAATTTACGTCCAAAGAATGAAACATGACGCCGTCTTCCTACGAATCGTGAAAACTTTGGGTTTTCGTGCTGCAACTGTTTGTGTGTTTTTTCTTTGCAATTGGAATGGGCTCAATTGTTAAGTGGGAGTGAAATGTACAGTTCCTGTTTGTTTAGGATCCCCGCATGCCCGTCGTACGTGCCACCTTGTTGTGCGTTGAATCACAGCGTCACGGCGTTCGTCAACGTAATAAACTCACATTCGTTTGCAACATCTCGTCTAAAGCAGACTGTTGTGACTAAGGCTACTCAGTAAACTTCGAAATATTGCTCTTAGGTCCGAGAGCAAAATGAGCTAGATAATACGTTGGAAACATAAGGCGAAACGCTAGGCGCTGTTCACCAGGGACACATTACTTTGGAAAACGCTCTAAAAACCACCTTCGCCTCCTGTGTTTTGCTTTCCGCTCATCCCATCTCTACATTGGAGCTTACTGCACACTAATGTGGTCTTATTTTGGCCGGCGACTAAAACGTATTTCCTTTAAAACAGGACACGTAACCTGTCAGTACGGCTCCTCGGTGACGTAACCTGTCACTTTGGCTCTTCGGCGAAATGTGAATGGTTAGAATCTCAACTGCATTAAGTAATTTAAAAACTCCAACCGACGATCCACGAGGAACTTTCAAATTATAAAAAATTGTAGGGTATCATGAGCGTTAAGCATACAAGTAACCTGGTAATGAGTATGAAATGTAGCTGTAGAAGGATAATAAAGCCATAAACAGAATGCATAGAGCGTAATGGATATCTTAATCACACGACTGCTTTTGTAGTAGGAAAGCAAAAGGGGCGCGCACGTACTGCATTAAATGTCAAGTTATTTTTCGTGAGCGTACAACCACCGACAGGGCATAAATTGAACCACGCAGCTTGGAGGAAACAAAACGTATTCGTTGAAAGATGATATATTATACAGCAATGGGAATGTAAAGCACTATACACACAGGGTGACCAAGATAAAACTAGGTGTGATATCCCGCACCCATAACCAACCGCAACACTACGCAGCGAGCGTACATTGTACTACCAATGATTTGCTTATGGAGAACGGCGTATTTTCTGCGACTTTACGTAATCAGACAGGTTGAATCAGGTCCCGTTTGTAGAAATGAAAAACTGAGGATTCAGAGACGTGATACTCATTCAGAAACGATATTAATGTGGTGTGTCCTGGGGGTGCCTTAAACATTTGTCCGCCCTCCTTAGCTTCTTTGACTGAACACACACACACACACACACACACGCACGCACACCTTCAAACACGCGCATGCCCGCGCACACACGCCTACCGCACACACACACACACACACACACACACACACACACACACACACGCACACGCACGCACACACACGCACACGCACACGAGACAGAGAGAGAGAGTTACTCTCGGAAGGGAGTTATGCCTTCCGCCAGTGTGTTGAGCAGGAAGCGGGTCTGAAAGGGCGCCAGCTACTCCTGCTGCCTCCAGAGGAGACGCCGCAGTGAAAATATCAGCGACGCCGCGTCGCCCCCTCGAGGGTGCTCCAAGCATTCGCAGTGGGTGGGCCGTGGACCGGAGATGCTACCGCGCTCGCTGCCTCCCAGATGTTATTTCTGGCGCGGCTCAAAATTTCTGGTTACAAACGCGTGCTCTTCTCGCCGCTCCGTGCCAAATACAATGTGTTGCGTTGCGTGCTTGTGCGTCTTTTTCGTCCTTTAAATTAAAGCAGTACGAAAATGGAATTGTTAGCGCAATTTCTAGTATTCCTTTTTGCCTTTCTAGTCTGGTGATAAAACGATAGACAACAGGCTATGTTAGTGGTTCACACCCAGGTGAGTATAAGCTATACTGTAGCAGTGACTTTCTCCTGTATTCGCAGATTTAAGTTACACCCACACACAAAAACACACGAGCGTAGGCTCGCTAAAATGAAAAACAAAGCAACATAAGTTGATATTTCCTGGAACAGTAGTAAGAATGGAACATAAATATGTGACTGCGTGATCACTGAGCAAAAGAAACGGAAGAGTGAGTCATTTTAGCTTAAGGAAAACTCTATACTCTTCGACAGCTAAAACGATCAACGATTCCACTTGCAGGTTCCTATGTAACGACATCGAGGAGCAACTAACTTTTGATTTTGAGTATTTCCTATAATTATTGACCGTATTTAGAAATTTTAACTTTTGACATTACCTACTCGTTAATTTGCATTATCCTACGTTAAAGGTTTAACACCACAGTGCAAGTATTAAATTCAGAAATTGTCTTTATGTCTTGAGGCCACATAACCCACGGTGCGCAAACTACCGAGACTATATGCGTCGGGTATTTCAGAATGAGAGCACTCACCGACTTACAATAAAATATACACATATTTCCAAACCTTTCCGAAACTTTTTGTCGCTGACATACCTCGCAAAATAATTAAAGGAGAAACGTTTATCGCTTCCTGTAATTTTGCTATTCATGCAGTTAAATTTCAGCATCAGGTGTTACATTTTAATTTATTACTTCTTTACTAATAACTCCACTCACAACACATTTTCCAGACGGTCTTACATATACCACTCGATGTGTTGCGTCTTTATCCATTAAGGCTTTATTTACGTTTAATAACTGACACATTAACTCATACGTAACGTAATCCGACGTTTGAAGATGTCTTACGCATGTGAGTTCATTCTTTACACAATGGGGGATGGGCTTTACTGGTAGATCTTAACAGAACAGAACCGTTATGGGTAAAGTGCGCAGTCTTAAAACATGACCCAGAGTCGCCTATTCTTCCCTAAAATTTTGAACGCTGTGCCAGAAAGATTATCCAGAAGCGGCACCACAAATTCGGGCAGATGTAAACGCATTGCTCCCTCCTCTCCTACCAACGCGTTAGAGGAATGGACAACTATTACCGCTGCTGTTAGTTTTTCATATTGAAAGATTGCATGCTTTCTCAGGCTACTCTTTATTGATGTTCATAATTCATACAACGTACATGAAGAAGTTCTGCGACTGTGATTGGCCTCTGATGATCAAGTGTCTGTTCTGAAGTCGATTGTGTCTGTTGTACTAATGATCAACAACACTAAAGTACACCCCTCCACATTGTTGTTATTGTCGTAGTGATCTTCAGTCCTGAGACTCTCTCGGTCTCCCTCTACGATTTTTACCCTCCACGCTGCCCTCCAATACTAAATTGGTGATCCCTTGATGCCTCAGAACATGTCCTACCAACCGATCCCTTCTTCTAGTCAAGTTTTGCCACAACCTCATCTTCTCCCCAGTTCTATTCAATACCTTCTCATTAGATATGTGATATACCCATCTAATCTTCAGCATTCTTCTGTAGCACCACATTTCGAAAGCTTCTATTCTCTTCTTGTCCAAACTATTTATCGTCCATGTTTCACTTCCATACATGGCTACACTCCATACAAATACTTCCAGAAACGACTTCCTGACGCTTAAATCTATACTCGATGTTAACAAATTTCTCTTCTTCAGAAACTCTTTCCTTGCCATTGCCAGTCTATATTTTATATCCTCTCTACTTCGACCATCATCAGTTATTTTGCTCCCCAGATAGCAAACCTCGTTTACTACTTTATGTGTCTCATTTCCTAATCTAATTTCCTCAGCATCACCCGACTTAATTCGACTGCATTCCATTATCCTCGTTTTGCTTTTGTTGATGTTCATCTTTTATCCTTCTTTCAAGACACTGTCCATTCCGTTCAACTGCTCTTCCAGGTCCTTTGCTGTCTCTGACAGAATTACAATGTCGTCGGCGAACCTCAAAGTTTTTATTTCTTCTCCATGGATTTTAATACCTACTCCGAACTTTTCTTTTGTTTACTTTACTGCTTGCTCAATATAAAAATTGAATATCATTGGGGAGAGGCTACAACCTTGTCTCACTCCCTTCCCAACCACTGCTTCCCTTTCATGTCCCTCGACTCTTATAACTGCCATCTGGTTTCTGTACAAATTGTAAAAAACATTTCGCTCCCTGTATTTTACCCTTGCCGCCTTCAGAATTTGAAAAAGAGTATTCCAGTCAACATTGTCAAAAGCTTTCTCTAAGTCTCCACATAACAAAATACATTGCAAATACACTGCCGCTGCGTGCCTTCGAGATGCCATCATCATAAACGATGCAGTAATTTAAATCAGTTCTAAATCTACAGGTATATCTTGGTTCTTCCTCTTGTTATCGAATTATCTCGCTTTTATCCACATTTAAAAAGAACTACATTACTCAAAGAAGAAAAGTCTTTCTGCACTTCCATACACAATCATATGCGACGATTCCCCGGGTTAAAATAACGATGTGGCTACTGAAATGCCATGCAACCTCAGAAAGCAACACTGACACTAAACTGTGCATCAGAAACACCCATCACAGTTATCCATCAGGGAAGAAGAATGATCCTGTCTGGTCTGAGCTGTATGTGCCGCTGACCCCTATAAAATAAGTAGTTACCGGCGCCCAGGGTGGAGCAGTGTGCCTTGACTTAAAGATGTTCAGTACAGTTCCGCACCGCCACCTAATAAACAAAATAGAAGTATACGGAGTATCATACCAGCTGTATGAGTGGACTGAAAAGTTTCTAGTAAACAAAACACAACAGTCATTCTAAATGAAAAAAAAATCTTCAGACGTAAAAGTAACGTCGGGCATGGACCAGGGGAATGTTGTAGGATCATTACTTTTCACAATATCTACAAATGACCCACTGGATGACGTCGTAACTTCCATGAGGCTTTTAGCGGATGATGATGTTGTTGTATGCTGAGAAGTCGCAAAGCTAAAAAATTATGACGTAACGGCAAAGGATCGATGCCTGGTGCAGGGATTGACACTTGACCAGCAGCATAAACAAATGTAACGCATTGCACATGAATAGACAGAAAGAGACATTATTGTTTAAATACACGATTGGAAGTGGCCACTTCCATAAAATATCTAGGAGTATACATACGTAACGGAGTGGTTAAAAGTGGAACGATCACATAAAACTAATCGCAGGTTAGGCAGATGCCAGGCTTCTCCAGTGGAGGAGTCCTCAAGAAAGGAAATGCAGCTTACAAAACCCTCACTCAACCAACTAGATTATCGCTTGTCGCTATGGAATTCGTGCTAGATAGGACTGATAGAGAAGATCCAAAGAAGAGCAGCGCGTTTCGTTACACGTTTGTTTAGGTTTACTGTTAAAGTACCGAGAGCGTGCGTTCCTGGAAGGCTCAACCAACATATTGCTTGATGCTACGCATATCTCGCGAAAAAGCTGAAGTTAAAATTAGGGATATTCGAGCTCATACGGAGGCTTACTAGCAATCATTCTTCCCGCGTACAACACCAAGTACGCTTCGCCATACACCATAAGGTGGCTTGCGGAGTATAGATGCAGATGTAAACACTGTCTCTGTTCCACCAGGAAGGAAGTCCACAAGTCTTTCGCGTACGCCATATTCAGCTGGAGTTGAGACCCCGCAGAGTTAATCGCTGTTCCAAAGAGACCTGGATGTTTCGTGATTTTGTGTACGACCACGATCTGGTCGTTTAGAGGGCCAGTCGACTTGCGCTAGGGTGCCCGAATATTCGTCAGACCTGAAACTTATATGCTGCCATCATCTTGGAAGACGTCCGCAGCTAGTGGTCTTGCGGTAGCGTTGTCGTTTCCCGCGCGCGGGGCCCCGGGCTCGATTCCCGGCGGGTACAGGGATTTTTGCTGCCTCGAGATTACTGGGTGTTGTGTGTCTTTCATCATCATTTCATCCTCATTCACTCGCAAGTCGCCGTAGTGGCGTTAAAGAACTTGTGGAGCGGCGGCCGAACCGCCCCGCGAGGGGTCTCCCGGCCACCAATGCCATACGCTCACACACACACACACACACACACACACACACACACACACACACACACACACATCTTGGAAGATGGGAATTTCCAGAGGATACTCATCATGGATGTGTAGGAGAAAAGGCAACACCTGGTCGCCGAGAATTCGAGATGGAAGGTGGTTATAATTAAATTATTGCTACTTCAGAGGGTCCCCATGACAAACGAGTGATCATAGGACAATGAAATTTTGTGGGAACATGTCTAAGGACATGCGGAACAGATATCGAATGAACTGTAAAGGTATAGGGTCCCTGACACCAATGTTAATGTTTATGATCACACCTCTGGTCAGCAAATGTAGACTATATGGGCACATCTAACACCAGTTGTAAATTTATACAAGGTTAGGGAAAGGGAGGAGGCGGTTGCTGCATATACCTAGTGGCAGCATTGTACAGGAGGTCGTGCGGTCAGGATTTGAGAGTGTGCATCCAGGGCTGCCGTTAAATAACAAAACAGGTAATTAGGTACAATAAAGAGGATGTATTTCGATATACGGTGTACAAGGGGCGCGCCTAGGGTCGGAAGTTATCAGGTTTAGGCCAGTCTAGGAGGTCGAACAACGGATTGAAATGGGCAACGGAAGGGGAAGCGGTTCATGTTAACTTACGTTGGTGGCCAGAGGCTCTGCCTTCCAAGAAGACGTCTGTTCTGCTCGAAGTCTGGCTTACAAGAGAGAGAAGCAGCCGTGTTCTGCACCGCACAACACTCCAGCGTCCACATACGTGATCGGTATTCGCGCTTAAACCAATGGCGTGAATTCACTATCAGTTTCAGCAGAGGGCTCAAGGTGTCACTTTAACTCGACAGAACTGCCTCGTTTTGACAAGGGACTTGTCACGTAGGCACGGCGTAGGTTACTCGGGGAGAACACTTGCAAAGATTTGACTGGGCCTTTGAAATAAATGTTTTAAACCAATTCCCTAAAATATTCCTTGACTGGCTGCCACCATGTACAAAACAAATGTAAGAAACACATTTTAATTTCCACGTGACTGGCTAACATTTGTTAGTTGCTTACCATGTTTACGTTCGAGGCGACAAACGTTGACGACCATCTGCATCCACGACAGCCTGGAACCTCACTAGAGACTGCTCTACTGCTGCACTTTTCGAACAATGGATCATAGAATGTCCAGCTCTCGTGACGCTGCTCGTGCTCTGCTTGAAGATCCCACATTGCGTTCCGCATTCTCAGCCATGACAACAGTAATTTCTTCAACGATTTGTTGCGCAATTGGCCTTGGGCTTCTCTCAAGAGCAGTTCCCAAGTCGCTAGTTGATTCTAACTTCCGCTTCATATTTTTCAACGCCATTTTGGAGGGAAAACCTTTCCGCATTCCTTTAATACGTCGATACTCGCTAAGAGCAGCAGCATTACTGCTGTTGTTTCGGTACGAGTAAAGTTCTGCTCACTTTGACCAGACCAACGTTTACTGTCTATAACTGTAATGCGCACTGCACTGATGTCTGTATTTCAACCCTACGTCGCCGTACCAGAACCAGCGTCCAACGGCAAGTCATGACACTTTCACTACAAACAACTCAACTCCTGCAGCGCACAGTCTGAACATCTTTCCTATAAATTTGGATGCGCGCGCGCTAAATAGATTTCCGCCTACGCTGGTTCAAATAGTGAAAGTTTAATCTTAACCACCGTGTAAATATCCAGCATCGTGTTTGCGGTAAACGGAATGGAAAGCGCAAGTAACGATATGGAAAACCCCAGAAACATGAGGAAGCGAAATCTGGCCGTAATACAGCCTCCACACACACACACCTCATTCGGCCATCGACACATTTGACGTGTTGCATCATTTGAAAAGAGCCAAAATGGTGACCATTTTCTGGGTTGTTTGACCCACGAAATGCGTGCCGATATGAGCAATGCTATTCTGCTTATTACCCTACTCAGTATGTTCACTGTCTACATTTCTGCTACATTCCGTCATAAGTTGAATAAGTTGGACGTACATCCACTGACAGTGGCAATTCCTATCTGGTTTGATGGTTGAAATGGCTCTGAGCACTATGGGACTCAACATCTGAGGCCATCAGTCCCCTATAACTTAGAACTACTTAAACAACCTAAGAACAACACACATCCATGCCCGAGGCAGGATTCGAACCTGCGACCGTAGCGGTCGCGCGGTTCCAGGCTGAAGCGCCTAGAACCGCTCGGCCACAGCGGCCGGCTATCTGGTTTGAGAGCGATAGTCACTGACAAGGTGTGTCACTCGTCCCTAGGCACTGCCGCTCAGGATCAGAGAGACCACAGTTCGTACACTGTGTTACATCGCTTCAAGTGGTACAACATTCCTTGTAGAGGCACTGTACAGTCCACGTTAATACAAAAACAAATCGGACGACTTCACTCATAGTATGGTTGTAGACATGTCCAAATACTATAGCATTTTTCTGCCCTTTTTCACGTCTCCACGTCCACCCATCTTACTCCTTATGTAAATGTAAGGTACATGGGGGAGAACGGAAACGAAAGGGACGGAACAGTTGATGTCAGCTGCATTGGGACATCAGCGGAAGCGAATGAAAATGTGTGCCGAAACGGGATTCAAACCTGGAATCTGCTCTTTCGGTCAGACACCACGCATTCATATACAATCTTACTACGTTGGTCCCTTAAAACTGACTGGCATGCAAACACCATTTTCCTGCCATGACATAGGGAAATTGAGGAGGGATACATGACTGCCAGGTATCAGTTCTACATCACCGTTCCAAAGCAACTAGTGACTGGGCGGCTAATATTTCGTACGAGAACCTTACAATCCATCCGTCGGATGGACGCATGAAACTCGGTTCTGCCCTCGGTGCTATTCGACAGAAGCAGGCTCTCGTACCGCCACTGGGTTTCACCCTCTCCATTCTCTCGACCACGAACATGAGACTACACACACACACACACACACACACACACACACACACACACACACACAGAGAGAGAGAGAGAGAGAGAGAGAGAGAGAGAGAGAGAGCTTCATTGCAGCAGTATTTATGCTCGGGTATTTTTAAGCTCGTGCGATCACATAACGCTCAACTTTTAAGACACAACTTTAACAACCTCAAAGAAAGGAACCATTGTGGGCTGAGAAAGAAAATCCTTCCAAGACCTACACTATCCCCTTTACATGGCTTTAATGTATCTCGCTTCATAACAGAATGGCTACTGTGTGAATAACTTTCACCGCTTCTTCGCTATTCTGCAAATCTTTTGTTTCTTTTAGCTGCCAGTTCTACACTGACACCACCTCTTTGTGTGTGTGTGTGTGTGTGTGTGAGAGAGAGAGAGAGAGAGAGAGAGAGAGAGAGAGTGGTAGGAGGGGCGGAGGGGGGGGGGTGAGCGAGAGAGAGACACCTTCATCGTCGACGTCGTCGTTGTTGTTGTCGTCGTCGTCATCACCACAACCATTAGTGAGAACCTGCACTCCATTTGCAAACAAAACTTTCGAGCCAAGCATTGAGATTAATCCAGGAAAGAGAGGGATCAAAACGGTAGGAATTATTGCTGCAGTAAGCATGAATTGGCTCTCTTCGGCAACTGATGTTTTCCTATTCAGAAAATCATTTCTGTCTGGCTAGGATAGGCATGCGAGCAGTTCTGGCGGGAAATTCTTTAGTGCTTGACTCTCCAGAGTTTAGGAGTCGTCTTGTGAAAAGTTCATCTGTGATGCACATACGGAGAGGTGTATCATGGTAGCTTGTTCGCTTTCGGATGGTAACTGTGTCAATTCCAAATTGAATTTGATGGTAGACACACCACTATGTTCGAGGTTAGGCTTGTGTTTCTTCAATAGAAGTGCACTGGAATACATGTGGCTTATTAATCATCCAAAATGAAAATAAAATTTTTACGATGTATGAATTATTTCGGAATTTCAGACACATAAAAGACAATCCAATCACGAACATAAACAGTTTCCAAGCTGCGCTATAAACGTCGATGCAGGTACGTTGCTTGAGTTAGGAATCCTAGAACATTCGTCAAATAGTTCCTTTTGTCTCTGTAGGTGCCAATGTCGACAGGGTGTTCAAGAAGTAAGTCGAATTTCAAGATGTTTGCTAGAGGAACAACACATTCATTTCTGTTCTGCTGCTAAGAGAGCAACAAAAAGTCGTTTATTACAGTCAGCCCCACGAACACGGGTATACTCTCTTCAGAATTAAAGACTCGAAGTGTATAATCATTTTTTACGTATTTCAGTGAAGGAAATATCGCGAATGATTGGAATCTAGTGACACATGGCATACGGCCAGGAAGCGAGTTTAATCGCTGAACCAGGAAAACGATGTGGAAGTAGTTGTAGAGTTCTTCTCGCCCTGTTGTGTCTCCCTAGACGGCAACATCTGGGACGCGCAAGAACAGCAAAGGCAGAAGTATACGCCACCCAGTTTAAACTGCAACCCGCCCCGGAGAAGAGTTCACCGGCTGGCCGATGTGCCGCTGTCATTTACGATTTCGTTTGCTAGATGAGGGTGGCAAGGCAGGGAGCCTTATGACTTTCCGCTCCATGGCGCGCGTCGGCTACAATCGTGGCACTTTTATTGCCTTCAACACATTGCTTGTCAAAGATCTGCCAGCTGTTGGCTTATAAAATATGTTGCAGTGCAGATATTGTGCCTCCTTCATTATACAGAATAACACACACACGCAAATCATCACTTACATTGTTTGTTTAAAAAACATGCTACAAAGATATTATGACAGTATGGCTTCACAAAGAATTTGTACACAGAGATGTTACAGTGTTTTCGATTACGTTATGTGTATAATTATGGTTGTAAATAATAAAATTTATTTTTATCCCTATTGACTACTAAATTATCGCTTATTTTTCTTTTATCCTAATGACGAAGTGTACGTATTTATGAAAACTGTCGCAGCTATCATTTGGAGGAGAAACATTTGAAAAAATTAATTGATTCAATGTCTACCGTGCCATTGAGAATTTTGGAAAAAACAATATTTTGTCTATGGAGAGCGTGATTGATTGTATTGTAAAATTTTTTTTGTTTATTTATAGACGCAGTCACATGTTTATGACAGTCATAACCGGTTTTGGTCATACAGTGACCATCTTCAGATTCTAAAGGCGGCATACACTGAACACAAGTTCATGCGTTGTCATCATATTAGATGTTTTGACAACGGATGAACTTGTGTTCAGTGTATGCCGCTTTTAGAATATGAAGATGGTCATTGTATGGCTGAAACAGGTTATGACTGTGTCATAAACATGTGATTGCGTCTATAAATAAACAAAATCATGGAGAATTCTTTCTCCATGCTTTTGTGGTGCATAATAATTTCAAGCTCCTCCATTAAATCCATTGTATGATGTTTCTGGAAGTGGAGGAGTATCTTAAGATATTCGTCTGTGTTTTCAATGGGTGTCCAGTGTTTTTCGTGTGTGTTGCTATTACTGATTTTGTAAATTGGTTGTGTGTGTAATAGTTGATGTGTCGGTGTATCTTATTTTAAAATTCCTCCCAGTTTGCCCTATGTAGCACCATTTCTAACATTAGCATTAAAAACCCTCAAAAGTTCGTTTTGTCCGATTTTCCGATTCCAATCTAACTCCACATTTAGGTAAGAGAGGCAGGAAATTACACTAGCAGACATCGCCAAACACATTTTTGCACACAGATGCACTTGAAAATGAGATTCTCGGAAGGTGTTTCATTATTTAACTCAGTTATTCCAATCGTAATGTAAGATATGCTACTGAGAGGTCCTTGAATTCCAATGGCATGTGCGACCACAGCTCCATGTTGCGACTGTAGGACAGACCAGTATATCCTAATTGAAAACTCCGTTCACGAGGTTGTATTACTCCGACATATCGAACAGGAAACTACTCAACGGGACTCTCAGGCCGTGGTTCGACGCGAACGCTACTCTACTTTTCCACTTAGAATGTTCAAACGTAGAACCGCCATCTTCAATACACTTAGTGACCCGCTTATCAAATGACCGTACTGAGGACGGAAG
Organism: Schistocerca cancellata; assembly: GCF_023864275.1. Lineage (NCBI taxonomy): Eukaryota > Metazoa > Arthropoda > Insecta > Orthoptera > Acrididae > Schistocerca > Schistocerca cancellata. The sequence continues at coordinate 346,747,841 of NC_064634.1, read as the reverse complement.
CATATCAGCGAGAATGTCAGCACAGGACTTTGTTATGCGGTCGAACATCATCAGTTATTTTGTTCCACAAATAGCAAAACTCATCTACTCCTTTAAGTGTCTCCTTTCCTAATCTAATTCCCTCAGCATCAAATGGTTCAAATGGATATTATTCAATCTGTATATTGAGTAAGCAGTAAAGGAAACAAAAAAATACTGGAACAGGAGTTAAAATCCATGGAGAAGAAATAAAAACTTTGAAGTTTGCCGATGACATTGTAATTCTGTCAGAGACAGAAGGTCGAAGAAGGGAGAATATAAAATGTAGACTGGCTATGGTAAGGAAAGCGTTCCTGAGGAAGAGAAATTATTAACATCGAGTATAGATTTAAGTGTCAGGAAATCTTTTCTCAAAGTAGTTGTATGGACTGTAGCCATGGGTGGATGTGAAACGTGGACGATAAATAGTTCAGACAAGAAGAGAATAGAAGCTTTCGAAATGTGGTGCTACAGAAGAATGCTGAAGATTAGATGAGGAGGTATTGAATAGAATTGAGGAGGAGTTCGTGGCACAACTTGACTAGAAGTGGGGATCGGTTGGTAGGACGTGCTCTGAGGCATCAAGGGATCACCACTTTAGTACTGGAGAGCAGCGTGGGGGGTAAAATCGTAGAGGGAGACCAAGAGATGAATACATTAAGCAGATTCAGAAGGATGTAGGTTGCAGTAGTTACTTGGAAATGAACAAGCTTGCACAAGATAGAGTAGCATGGAGAGCTGCATCAAACTAGCGCCTTCAAACGAAAACGTTTTGCTCGACCTTAATAAATCCGCATGAACAGTAGTAACACATTGTAAACAGGCCTCTGTTTATACAAATGTTAATAAAAATATTGAAGTTAATAAATAATTAAGTAAATTTTAACTTATCAATATGAGTTAACCAGTAGCTGTTTAACATATCGGAGAGAGCACTAGTCATTTTTTAATAATTTTTTCATAATGCGAGGCCACAGTCATAATATATTTCTTTGAAGTCAGTACAGCCATTAGATTGTTGTTTATTTACAGTGTTACCTTTACACTTGCACTTACTCATGATTTTGGCTTCAAAGTGCCATTATCAAGTGTTTGTGTGAATTAGGCAATTTATAACACTTAAAACACTTGATAATGGCACTTTCAAGTCGAAATCATGAGCAAGTGTAAGTGTAAAGGTAACACTTAAATAAACAGTCTAATGGCAGTACTGACTTTAAAGAGTTATTTTTCTTCAAAGTAACAGCTTTCCTCTAAAGTTACAAGGTTACCTGTAGATGGCATAACTACTAACAGTACTAGGCAGAGAAGTGACACGTTACTGTTAATGCACTGAGCAGATTATGTTTCTGAGAGATGATTCTTTTACTTTTTTTTTAAGAAAAAAAAGCTCACCCATTTCTCGTCTATCAAGGGTTAGAGCAATCCTTTTCGATGTGATTTACAAAACACAAGGAATTATGAATAAATGGACGAAAAATTACTTAAAGACCAATTCTCTAGGCAACCAATAATAATCATTACTTCCATCGTGATACTTTATTTGATGTTTATTTTAATCTACTATTACTGTGAAATGAGGATAAAATAAGTAAAACTATAGTATATTTCCGAAGTGACCATACGCCTCTCGTGCAATGGAAAGACTGATATAGCAGTCGACTCGTCCACGCCATAAATTTCCTTTATCACACGACAGAATGCGGTGCGTGAAGAATTTCAAGGCAGACCGTGTACGTTTGACGTTGGCATTTGTCGACCAGACTGAGGCCTGGCAGTTTGAGAGAGAGAATTAGAAAACAACAGGCTTAAGCTGTGGTCTCGTGTGGCAGAAGTTTTCGACCACTGACGGGCCAGCCGGCCGTGATTAAAAACTTTGCGGGCGGCAGGTGCTGACAGAGGCAGGCGGCTAAACCTCTGAAGCAGCAACAGTAGCAGGTAACGAGTAGGGCCGCTGCATATCGTGTGTAATCGTTACCGAGCAGCGAGTATTTCAAGGGACAACAAGAACCGTTTCATTAATGACTGAAAAGATGTTTCCTACCCCACACGCAGTAAGTTGTTTACTGCGTATTGTTTATTTATTACGTCGTAGCCTATCATCGATAGTTGAAACCCAAGCTGTACAGGGTAGTTCAAAAAGGACTTTGCAACTTTGAAAATTCATACTAACTGATTCATAGTACCTTCAGAGGTGATTTTAGCATCAATTTGTAGGGGAAGAGATCAAGTGTCGCGTAGTCGCTAGTGCCGAATCGCACCGCAAGGAGCGCTAGCGGCATTTTCGTTAAAGATGGCTGCCTTCACTGGACCCGAGCTTACTAGCTGTGTGTTTTTGTTTGAAGAATCGAAGTCGGCGACTACAGTTCAGCGTAACTTCCGTACCAAGTAAGCTAAAGATCCTCCTAGTAGGCCTACAATTTATGAGTGACATAAATGTTTTGTGGAAGCAGGGTGCTTGGTACGACATTGGAAACCATCAGGTCGTCCAGGCACATTCGACGACGTCGTTGAGCGAGCGAGACAACGTTTTGTTAACAGCCCTACGAAATCGACCCGGCATGCATCTTGTGAACTGCATAATCCTACATTCGACTGTTTGGCGTGTGTTGAGAAACCGTTTGCATTTGAAACAGTACAGATTAACGATCGTACAGGCAATAAAAGACTCTGAAAAAAATTGTTCGCAAAAATTTTTGTGCGGATATGTTAAATCGATTACATGAGGATGAACATTTCTTGGACAAAATCGTCTTTGCTCACGAGTCGACGTTTCACTTAATTTACAACGTTAACACACATACCTGTAGGATTTGGGGCAGTGAAAATCCACATCAAATATTGCAACATGTTCGTGGTAGCCCTTAACAGAACCGTTATTGTACATTGAGCAAGAACAATGTGTACGGCCGCTTTTTCTTCGTGAGAGAACCATCAACGGGATAGTGTACCTGGATATGTTGAACAATTTTTGATACCACAGATCGATGAGGATGACCAAGAATGAAATGTTTACTTCGTGCAAGATGGTACACCACCCCACTACCTGGCTGACGTCCGAGGTTTTGTCAGTGAGCAGGTCAATAGACTGGCCGTGATGCGCCAGTAGCATGGCCCCCCACGTTCCCTAGATCTGACACCAATCGATTTTTTTTTTATGGAGAATCATCAAGGATATCATGTTGTACTTCCTGTGCCGGCTTCTCTACCTGAACCTAGAGCAAGAATTTACGTCGCCACTGAGCAAGTTACAAATGCAGTGCTACAGCGAGTTTGGGAAGAAACTGACTTCCGATGGGATGTGTGCAGGATAACCAACGAAAGCCGCATACAACATCTTTACTTTAAACTTGATGTGTTTCCCTGCAAAGTAACACTAAACCAGTTCTGTATCTTCTTTCAATAAATTTATATGAATTTTTGAAACACCCTGTATTTATTCTTACACAAATCATTACTATCAACATTTATGTTTCTATACACCAGCAAATATTACATCCAACACAGTACCATTTGCCATCATCATAAGTAATTCAACTACGCCTATGAAATTTATTCGCAATTGGGGGATCTTTCTAACATTAGCTACATTAGTTGTGCAGATATTACTTGCTTATGGCATACGGAAGTTTGGGTTGGTCTTCGAAGCGTGCTGGGGTAGCCATAGTTGTTAAGCAACTCATCCCGACAATCGGAATGTGACGGTTCTAGTCCCGGTCCGGCAAAACTTTTCGTGCTGTACGAATAGGTAATATCTTCATATATAAAGCATCAAATGTCAGAAGGGTTCTGCAATTTCGGTTAAATTTCATAAATTTAGTACAGTCGCAAGAACATCATTCTCTGTTTCTTCAGATATTGTTAAAAACTAACTATATCTACTACTATTATAATATCAGTTCCTGCCTGTCTCATTTCACAATGCACTCTATCGTTGCCCGGTCCGTAGGCCTAACCTGACGGTTCCTTGGGTGCTGCAGACGGTGCTGTGGTCGCGTCTACCGGTTCCGTTGTTTGTCGGTTCCCTGGTTGCAGCGGACAGTTATCGAGGTCCAAAGAAGCGTTGTCGCTGCCGGTGAGAAGTGTAGCCACACGCCGATATCCAGAGCGAATTACCGACCATGCGTTCAGAATCTTAACTACATTCGTCACCCTCCGTTCTTAGTTAAAAACGGCCGCGTTGTTTGAGGCACCATGTTACGGATTGCTCGGCCCCTTCCGCCGGATGTTCGAGCCCATCCTCGGGCATAGGTGCGTGTGTGTGAGTGTGTGTGTGTGTGTGTGTGTGTGTGTGTGTGTGTGTGTTTTGTTCTTAGCATAAGGTACTTTGAGTAGAATGTAAGTGTAGGGACCGACGACCTCAGTAGGTTCCTCCGGAATTCACACACATTTGAGCATTTAAAAATATGTCATAGAAAAGTGAAGAGCAAATTTGTAACTTAAATGCCGTTTGTCGGAATCAGTTTTCATTGATTACGACAATGCCAAAGAAGGTTGTAGTTTCATGTTAATGTGATACACTACTGCGTTATTAAAGAGATCGGAATACCACTTCCATTGAAGATAATCGTTTTATTCTTATACAAAACACAATCTCAGTGTACAACGTAATATTAGTGTACTGACACACATTGCACTACTGCGCGAATATCTATCTGCATTTTTGGAAAGCCAATAATATCCTCGTTTGGCAAAACAAATAAAAATTTAAATAGTAAGGCCCTTAATTACGTAGTGATTGATTTTTATATTCTTACAATGAAACAAGTCACAGCAGAGCTGAGTTGGGTCCAAACGAACTTCCTGAGATGATGTTAGGAATCGTGTTCATTTGTAAAACCTTTATATAACTCAGTAATTGCGTTTTCTAATAGGGCACAGTTTAAATAAGCTTAAATAAGTTAGAGCGTAATGATTGTTTGACGAGGAAGTCGTTCTTTGTACCGTTAATATCCATTCTTCGTAGTAACTATCACTTGAAAATAGTCATATTTACAGTCAGTCCACTAAAATGTGTACACCGTTACCTGTTTGAAAGAAAAGACACTATTATACACAACTGACCATTAAAATTGCTACACCAAGAAGAAATGCAGATGATTAACGGGTATTCATTCGACAAATATACTAGAACTGACATGTGATTACATTTTCACGCAATTTGAGAGCATAGATCCTGAGAAATCAGTACCCAGAACAACCACCTCTGGCTGTAATAACGGCCTCGATACGCCTGGGCATTGAGTCAAACAGAGCTTGGATGGCGTGTACAGGTACAGCTGCCCATGCAGCTTCAACACAATACCACAGTTCATCAAGAGTAGTGACTGGTGTATTCTGACGAGCCAGTTGCTCGGCCACCATTGACCAGAGGTTTTCAATTGGTGAGAGATCTGGAGAATGTGCTGGCCAGGCCAGCAGTCTAACATTTCCTCTATCCAGAAAGGCTCGTACAGGACCTGCAACTTGCGGTCGTGCATTATCCTGCTGAAATGTAGGGTTTCGTAGCGATCGAATGAAGGGTAGAGCCACGGGTCGTAACACATCTGAAATGTAATGCCCACTGTTCAAAGTGCCGTCAATGCGAACAAGAGCTGACCGAGATGTGTAACCAATGGCATCCCATACCATCAGCCCGGGTGATACGCCAGTATGGCGATGACGAATACACGCTTCCAATGTGCGTTCACCGCGATGTCGCCAAACACGGATGCGACCATCATGATGCTGTAAACAGAACCTGGATTCATCCTAAAAAAATGATGTTTTGCCTTTCGTCGTTGAGTACACCATCGCAGGCGCTCCTGTCTGTGAAGCAGCGTCAAGGGTAACGGTAGTCATGGCCTCCGAGCTGATAGTCCATGCTGCTGGAAACGTCGTCGAACTCTTCGTGCAGATGGTAGTTGCCTTGCAAACGTCCTCATCTGTTGACTCAGGGATCGAGACGTGGCTGCACGATCCGTTACAGCTATGCGGATAAGATGCCTGACATCTCGACTGCTAGTGATACGAGGCCGTTGCGATCCAGCACGGCGTTCCGTATTACCCTCCTGAACCCACCGATTCCATATTCTGCTAACAGTCATTGGATCTCGACCAACACGAGCAGCAGTGTCGCGATACGATAAACCGAAATCGCTGTAGGCTACAATCCGACCTTTATCAAAGTCGGAAACCTTGATAGTACGCATTTCTCCCCCATACACGAGGTATCACAACAACGTTTCACCAGGCAACGCCGGCCAGCTGCTGTTTGTGTATGAGAAATCGGTTGGTCAGCACGTTGTAGGTGTCGCCACCGGCGCCAACCTAGTGTGAATGCTCTGAAAACTAATAATTTGCATATCACAGCATCTTCTTCCTGTCGGTTAAATTTCGCGTCTGTAGCACGTCATCTTCGTGGTGTAGCAATTTTAATGGCCAGTAGTGTAACAATATGTTTACATGAAAATACATATTGTTACTAATTGCACAACTACCAAACAGTTAATCCAATCTCCGCGATTATCGATTTTAGCTTGGCGCCTTTTTGGCATGCTTTTCATGAGATTTTCTGCATAATCTCTCGGTAACGATCTCCATATCGTCCTGATTTTATATGACAGCTGCTTCAAAGTACATATTGGCTTTCGTTTAAGCTTCATCTTAATATACGACCAAACATTTGCGATCGGATTTGCATTCGGAAACATCATGGACACCCCATTGTTTTGTTTTCACGCTGTATAGAGACGGCTGCGATGTTTCGGATCATTGTTCTGTTGAAGCACCCAGTTTGCCTCGTTCGAACAAAACAGCTTTTTAACGAATCTCAGAAGGCATTTTTGATAAATATTGCGCATTTTTTTCGGTGTTTGAACTGGCGGTAAGTAAGTGCAAATACCCACGTCGTGCACGTTAGTCGTCTCTCTGATAAATCATCCACGTTTCCAACCTCTACATATCGTTTGACTCACTTTGCGACGAATGTCTTTGTCTTAAGAATTTTAGCAGCAGCTCCATATGAGAGCCTTGGTCCCTCTGGATGATTTACGACGAACACTGCCTCGTGACGCTTCACACACGCCGGCCGGAGTGGCCGAGCGGTTCTAGGCGCTACAGAGACTAATCTAGAACCGCAGCGACCGCTACGCTCGCAGGTTCGAATCCTGTTCTGGGCATGGATGTGTCTGATGTCCTTAGGTTAGTTAGGTTTAAGTAGTTCTAGGGGACTGCTGACTTCAGAAGTTAAGTCCCATAGTGCTCAGAGCCATTTGAACCATTCTGAGCGTCACACACTTTGCACTCATTTTAAATTACAAAAAACATTCACCTCTCACACTGTTTATCTATACACATTGCAAAAGCCGCATTGATTACAGATTCGTGACCACTACCAGAGAAGCCCCTGCGGACGTTACATTTAAAGTTATAGCGCACACTTTCTTGTGGAACTTAACTGTAGTTTAGAGTAATTGACACCACACATATCGAAAGTACTTTAAGTAGGTCATGTTCGCGTTAAAAAGTATTGTTGCAAAGGCGATTCTAGATCAGAAAACATGGGCGGCACAGTAATCGTAATTTGAAAGCCACACATAATTACAAGTTTTTAGATGACGAGCATCATTAATTTCAAAGATTCCCCTCTTTCACCATTGAATTGCGATAAGCTCAGACTGACGTCCGTGTGGCCGCGGTTCCGTAGAGCGGTGTCGCGCACGCGAACTGAGTTCGAGCGGGTGCAGCGTAATTACGGCGTCGGCCAGCTGCGCCGGTGCCAGACACCGCGTGGCGCGGCCCGGTCGCCGTGGGATTCTCGGCTGGACGGATTGGACCGGCAACTTGGAGCCGACGGCCGAGTTGGCAGGCCGCGACCCCTACAGCGGTGGCTGTAGCTGCCGATAACCCGGCCCTGCAAAGCGCCGCCGTCAGCTCAGGGCGGCCTGGGCCACAGCCAGCCGGCGGGGCCGACCCAGCCTGATGCCGCTACTCGCCGCTCCGTCGACAGTCGGGCACCTCAGCACTTTGCGTTCACCTCCAAAGCAGAAGGAGTAGATGCTATTCTGTCTCAGTTTATAAAACCGTTCGGGGAAGTGGCAACCGAACCATTCTTAAAGTTATCTAAAAAATGGAGAAATTCTTCCAGCTGTTTTTAAGGTGTCGATTTTATTTTCGCATCTAGTTTCAACGTTGTAACAACGTCTTCTTCAAGCCCATACACTTGTTGACATCAACTGCGTGCGGCTGATACGAGAAGTCAGTGTAGAGATATGGACGTACTCCGTGTGGAAGGAGGATAGTCATCTTCAACCTTCCACACGGGCCACGTCCATAACACTGACTTCTAGTATCAGAAGCACGCATTTCACGTCGACAAGTGTATGGGCCTGAAGATTATAAGGTGCCTCTTACGTGAGGAAGACAATTTTACCAGTTTTAATAAATTATTGTCTCTTATTGATGTATTCACGATAGCCGGCCGCGGTGGTCTCGCGGTTCTAGGCGCGCAGTCCGGAACCGCGCGACTGCTACGGTCGCAGGTTCGAATCCTGCCTCGGGCATGGATGTGTGTGATGTCCTTTGGTTAGTTAGGTTTAAGTAGTTCTGAGTTCTAGGGGACTGATGACCACAGCTGTTAAGTCCCATAGTGCTCAGAGCCATTTGTATTCACGATAAGAAGTGCTGTTGTCCGTAGCCTGCCATGAGTCGGAGAGCATTTCCCACGCTGGCTGGCTAGGAGACGAAGCGACCTTATGTCGCGCGTAGTGGGGTGGGGCTAGGTGCTGGACCGTAGCAACAAGCGTCAGCCTGGGAAATATACATAACGGGAAGTACCGCCATCTTGGCGCCAAAGTCATCGATTTTGTTCATTTATATTTAATAATTAAAGTCATTTATGACAACATGAATACTAGGAGGAGCGTCTGGATGTTTAACACTATTTATCATAATTTTGCCTCGTTAAAATTCACACCCGTTCATTAACAAATGCATATCTTAGTAAGTACGAACTTGATCGGAAATCCACGAACTGTGACGAAACTAGTAAGAGATACGGACTGCGCGCCAAAGTCGGCAGTCGGCGTTAAGAGCTCCCCGTGTCTTGTTCGATGGTAGCCATGCTCTCGGTTACGAGTAGTTTGTGAAATGAGTGTTTCATTATTGATCTAATAGTGATATTACGGCATTTTGAATGTTAATTTCGAGTAAATAGATACCCGAAAGGTGATCGACAGCAATTTCAGATAATTAGCGTCCACAGGCAGATACGTCCAATGCGCCAATGAAGAATCTGCACGGGACGACATTTACGAGAGCTGCACCGCGCTCAGGTAGGAGGAAATCCGACGACACGGCCCACCAGGGCGGATCAAGGAAGTTCCGACTTACACTCGCAAATTCCGGGTGGAAATGCTGACCAGTTATACTGTACGTCACATATACCACCCTGTACGGACTAGCGTATCAGTTTAGAAGCGAGGGGATCTTGCAAGATGACGTTGTTACAAGGTTAAAACTAGTTACCAAAATAAAATCGACACCTTAAATACAGCTGGAGGAATTTCTTCAATTTTAATATAAATCTATACCAGCTGATGTCCCACTGTCCTCCATTTCAACTATGGATGTACGAAGATTCTTAAAGTTAGTGTTTAGAAAGTGCGGAACTCGAGACATAAAATAGGATTTACGAAACATATGCGAACCTCACAAAAAAATTAGTCCACCCAGAAGAAGCCACCCTCGCACGAACTCCCGTGATATGTATTCCTTGCTTTGCAGAAAGTGTGTAACACTGTCTGTCGAGTGCTGTTGGTAAGCGGGGTGCACTCATCCCTTGTTAGGCCCATTGAGGAGCTACTTGATTGGGAAGTAGTGGCAACGGTCACGAAAACTGACAATGGCCAGGAGAGCGGTGTGCTCACCACATGTCCCTCCCTATCCACATCTGGTAACGGCTAAGGGCTGAGGATGACACGGCGGCTGGTCAGTACCGTTGGGCCTTCAAGGTCTGTTTGGATGGTGTTTGTTGTGTTTGTTTAACACAATGAGCCACTGCAGGATGTCCACGAAGGTCCGAGCTTAACGAATAGATTCTCAAACATGATTGTGCCTTGATGTCTCATAAGTCGCTACAGTCTGGACCCGCGCGACCGCTGCGGTCGCAGGTTCGAATCCTGCCTCGGGCATGGATGTGTGTGATGTCCTTAGGTTAGTTAGGTTTAAGTAGTTCTAAGTTCTAGGGGGACTGATGACCTCAGAAGTTAGGTCCCATAGTGTTGAGAGCCATTTGAACCATGTCTCATAACTAATAGAACCCACAGTACATTATCCTGGATGGGGAATGCTCATCAGAGACAAGGGTATCTCCAGGAGAACCCCTGGAAAGTGTGATGCGAGCGCTCTTGTTCTCTGTCCAGAATAATTCGGCTGCCCATACTGATCTCGTTTTGTGCAACTCACAATTCTTTACTTGGCGTTCCAAAACCACGCACAAGATTTTCATTTCTCTCGCTCGCTACACGCAAACTGTTAGTCCCACAGAAAAATGAACAGGGCCTTTCTGTAAGAATTTTAATGTAGTTAAATTTTCTACTGGGATACGTTTTCACTGGAGGCCGTGCTTTTCGAATTATTCAAGAAAAATGTACAACGTGACCTTCAAACGTATCTCTTACCTTACCAGTCAGGATTTCCAGTAAATTGCTCGTGGTACTCTCTCCACCACTGTATAAAGAATTCTGGCTACATGAATTATTCCCGACATTCGACATTCCTTGCTCTATATTGATAGGGCTCCTGCGAAACCAGCAAAGCCTGCCGTTTCCTTAACGTCATTCATTTAAATGTTCACGTGAGCGTAATGAAACAAAAACCTTGTAAGTAGTTCACCACCCTGCTGGAGCAAATGTAGTGTCGATGTACTGCTCACTTGCTAGAACGATAATTCACAGGCGCTGCCTGAGACATAAAATATCTTTGCCCCTGTTAAAAGAGAGCTGCAAAAGAGACGCAGGTCAGATTAGTCTCTGCCGCAGTTGCAGTCGCACCCTGCTACAGTGTAGTTGTAGTCTGTCGCTAGTACAGTAAATGTTAAAGTCACAGTACAGAACATATTGTAAAATTTTATTGTATGGAACTGAATAATAATTGCGACCAGCCACAGAGCTAAATGATGCCATGGAATTCTCGCGTCCGTCGGCCGTCGTAATTTAATATATGTATTATTGTTATTTTGATTTTTTGATTGTTGCCGACTTACGTGGTGGGCCTTAATAAAAATGATATTTCATTCAATTTTGATTGACGATTAAATGCTTTTGTGAAGTTCTCCTTTTTAACAATATTAATCTTAAATTATTTGTTACGTTAATGAATGTTAGACTGGCTGAATCTTAAAACATGAGCATACAAGTTGAACATTGGAATAAACTTTTCATACTAATTTCCTCGGCTAGTCAGTTCACTTTAAAGCAAAAGATCTTTAGTTATTAATTACAACTGCGGCCCACACACGCGCGAGAGTATTTTTTTCTTACCTCCGTTAACCATTGTCACGTAGTCGGAGTCCTGGCTCTGGCTGTCGGCTATGGTACTGAAAATAAGAATCTTAAAGCTACGTATTTCTGCAACTTCGTGCGGCTGTGGAGAAAAATTAATAGTATGTTAATAGTGGGCGAGTTTTTCGCTTCCGCTAATTTCTATAAGTTAATATCGCCACGTAATGGCGTCGTTGGCTGCATCGGCCGCTGCGATTGTTGAACTGTAAATTACTTGAATGCAGGATAATTGAAGGCAGGCGGACATGAAATCGGGATCACCTCTTACAAATTAAAAGTGCACAATAATATTAAATCAATGTATTATCTGTTTAACTCATACAAATATGCTTACATTTGCCAGCACTCGCAAGATGTCCGTCTATACACAATCAAGACAAGAGAAGAAGTGAGGACGACTAAAAAATTAACAAAAGAGCGTATCTTGTCATCTCTTTAGATCATTTTGTTACATTTCCTTGCATTCGAAACTTACGGCTACATGATAAAAATATATTATTCAATTTTTAAATGTCTCTTCTTTATAAATCCTGTTTTTAAGTCTTTTAGTAATATAGCACTGGGGACGCTATAGAATGATGATGATGAACAAATGAACAATTGTCAATATAATGAAAAATCGACAATGTAATTAAGTCAACCATCTACTGTAAGGTAAATATTATTATTTTTATTGGCATGTGCGTAGTTAAGTCACTTGCCTGAAATGTTAATATGAATTTGTTTCAATCTTTTCCTTTGTGATTCGTCAACACCAGTTGACCCATATTTGTAATATATTCAATTATCCTGTGTAATGGATTGTAGATCTTTATCAATAACGTAAAAAATTTTCAGAATATAATTGTTTTTACCAGTCAACTATAAAAGGGTAATTTCCCCATACGTCATTGCCAGTCCTTATCCAATCATTTACCTAAATTAAAATCTTACAGAATTTATGTCAGATCATAGTCGCGTGTTCTGTAGTAATCAGATGACCAGCTGTGCAGCTGTGTCACTAACTAAAGTCAGTTTTTCTAGTAATTCAGATCTCAGACAAATATTATCCAGTATTAGTAGATAGGGCAGCATTGCACTAAGCTGTGCCATTTACGAGCAGATATATAAACAGCTTTATCCGGCGACACCATTACGAGGTAAGAATTTTTCAGTTTATTTCTCATGGACAAATTCAGATTGATTTCACATGACCATGGCGTAGCGTTGCTTACGTCAAAATTTGTCAGTTTTTCATGCGTTGGGATTTATCAGTTTTCGTGCGTCAGACTTTAATTATCCATATTTCATTATTAAAAAGCACAAAATAATTTGTTACGTTATTGATAAAGATCTACAATCCATTACATGGGAAAATTGAATATATTACAAATCTGAGTCAACTGGTGCTGATGAATCACAAAAGAAAAGATTGAAACAAATTCATATTAAATCTCACACAAATAACTTAACTAAGCGCATGCCAATAAAATTAATAAAAATTAACTTAAAATAGATGGTTGTCTTATTTACACTTGATTTTTCATTATATTAACAGTTATTCATTTGTTAAACATCATCCCATTCTACGGTATCATTTAGCTCTGCGGCTGATCACAAATATTATTCTGTTTCATACAATAAAATTTTGCAATTTGTTCTGCACTGTGACTTTAACAACTACTAACTGTAAACCGCACTGTACCAACGACAGACTACAACTACTCTGTAGCAGCGAGTGAATGCAATTGCGGCAGAGACTGCTCTGACCTGCGACTCTATTGCAGCTCTCTTTTAATAGGGGCAAAGATATTTTATGTCTCAGGCAACCCCTGTGAATTGTCGTTCTAGCAAGTGAGCAATACATCAAGATTACATTTGCTCCAGCAGGGTGGTGAACCCCTTACAACGTGTTCTGAATATAATAATATTAATAATAAATATATTTCTGTGTAACAAATACTAAGAATATCAAAGACTATGAGCATAACGTGTCATGGAATTTTATATAATTGTATGATAAAGACTTGGATGAATAAAGTGATCTCTGTAGAGTTTCGTACGAGGTAGCTTCTGAACCCGCGATTTTGTTGAGTGTCCTCCTGGTTGTGTCTCCAAGAATTGGGCTCGTGCTAAGCGGCTGGCACTGACCAAGTTTTAAGAGCTCCTTTAAAATGTTCACTGCTTTTCTCATAGCGTCTACACCAATTGTTTCTTCTTCACACTGACAGTAGGGTGTCTCTGATACGCCGATTCTATGTAAATGCACAGGGAAAGATCCATGATTGAGACGCGTTCTCACAACGGATGTTATGATTTTCCTTGAATATTTGGACTTCGCAAACCATGACTGTCTTGGTATGAATGTTTGTATATGTGCATAGTTTTTACCTCAAATAATAATATGGGGTTCAGGCTTGCTTATAAGTAAATCGCCGACTGGTAAAAATCGTGTTTTCACTGCCTTAAATATTATTCAAATCATAATTAGCGGTATAAAAGGTCGGTGTTTAACAAAGAATTTAGGTAAAATTGAGAATAATAGTGCAGATACATAGGTGATTATATCGTCCGTCTCTCTCTCTTTCTCTCTCTCTGCAACAATATTTATTTATCGGAGATTAACTACCACACTTTTAAACAAACCACGCATATTTTTGAGCTAGCCATGTGTGTTGACAACATAAGTAAATTGTTACAACCTAACCTAGACCCTCTACTCAAAATTATTGCCTACATAGCAACATTGATGATCGTTAGCGTATAATTTGCCCGTTACTGCGAACGTGCGAAATATACGCGACGTCACCACTTACAAATATTTTCGTCCACGATTCCAAACGTAAGAACCCGATACCTTGTATAAAGAAAAAAGAGGGAGAGAGACGCGATATCATTGGCGCTGAACTTGTGGCATGTTGCCAACACACACGGCTTATTCAAAAACACGCGTGGTTTGTTTAAAACTGTAGCAGTTAAAGCCCGATAGATAAATATTGTTGCAGAGAGAGACACGATATAAGCCTAATTCTATTAATCATTTACTTTATTATCGCTACTGTTTTTGAGAAATGTTATTTTAGGTCTTTTATCGATAGTACACACTGCTGTAGTTTTGACAACTACGAATGACAGCAAATCCAACGATGGTATATGGTTACACTTTGTTTATTTGTCTGTGTATCGTAATGATCTATGGCGTGGTAGCATATTTGTGATGTTTCCGTAGTGTGTAATTTTAGGTTTTATTTTGTTCGCCGGCCGGAGTGGCCGGGAGTTGCTAGGCGCTATAGTCTGGAACCGCGAGACCGCTACGGTCGCAGGTTCGAATCCTGCCTCGGGCATTGATGTGTGTGATGTCCTTACGTTAGTTAGGTTCAAGTACTTCTAAGTTCTAGGGGACTGATGACCTCAGAAATGAAGTCCCATAATGCTCAGAGCAATTTGAACCATTTTTTTAATTATATTCAATAAAATTATCTACGTAGTTTTTATGTTTCAGGTTCGTCTGTTCATTTACTATTTTATCAGGGTCTGTCTGTGTGAGTGATTACATAAACACCGTGACTATGTTACAAAGAACTAAAATTTTCAAATGTGTTTGAAATCCTAAGAGACCAAACTGCCGAGGTCATCGGTCCCTCGTCTTACACAGTACTTAAACTAACTTATGTTAAGAACGACACACACACACACACACACACACACACACACACACACACACACACACACACACATGCCCGAGGGAGGATTCGAACCTCCGGCGGGAGGGACCACGCAGTTCGTGACATTGCGCCTCAAGCTGCGCGGCTACACCACGCGGCACATACAACTCCAAACGGATGTCAAATGAACGTTGTAGAATAAATGTAAATATATATAGTACACTCACGGACAGAGCCTGATAAAATATTAACATAAAAGTTATATAGTTAACTTTATTGAAATCATGCAGCTCGATTCTGGATAATCGATACTAAGTAAAAACATACACACTGCAGGAACATAATATGGCTCTGAGCACTATGGGACTAAACTTCTGAGGTCATCAGTCGCCTAGAACTTAGAACTACTTAAACCTAACTAACGTAAGGACATCACACGCATCCATGCCCGAGGCAGGATTCGAACCTGCGACCTTAGCGGTCGCGCGGTTCCAGACTGTAGCGCCTAGAACCGCTCGGCCTCCTCGGCCGGCCAGAAACATAATAAAGAATATACTATCACGCAATAGATGATTTCTATACATATACATATAAATAAACTGTAACCATACGGCATTACTGGATTTGCTACCAATCGTAGCTGTCCAAACTGCAACAGTATGTGCCAACCACAATAAATAATGTAAGATGACATCCCTCAACATCAGCAATAAGTAAAATAAACAAACAAAATTAGGCTGCAATTGAAGTTTCTTATGCAGCAGTAAGATAATAAGACAGAGACAGCGGCTCGACGCAATAAGAATGCAAATCCAACATACGATCAAACAAAACTTATTAGTTATAAATTTGCAATACTCAACAACGCTTATTTGTTTGTAGATAGCCTGAAGATGACAATAGAGTTCAAATACGCTTCGTATTATCGAATAACAGCAAAAAACATGAATTACCGCAGCATTCAGGTTCAATTCTATTATTACTATAAGAAGACGTGAAGACTGTGTCCCGTATACCAGGTACGTCTGCGCAGTTTATATCAGCGTCTGTTACAGACCAAGCTCGCTTTGTGTTGCAGCTCGTTTCCTGGCGGTAAATTACAGGGGCGACCTCGACCAATTGCGGTTTGGTGGAAGCAATTAATGCGACCGGTGAGCCGTTGCGAGAGCTGTGAGGGGAGCAGCCGGCCGAAAGTGACAGATGCGGGTAGTCTGGAGGCCCGCAGAGCAGCGCAAGCGATACTCGGGGACAGGAATTATGCAGATGTGCGGCCAGCGAAGGCGCGGGCGCGCGAGCGGCGCACGCATGAATATTCACACCTTCTGGCGGCGCAGAGGGCCGACCAGGTGGCGGCGATGCATTGCACCGCGGCCGAGCAACTGGCCGGCGCGCGCTGCCGCAGCCGTAAACCTCTCTCATCTGCGTCTGCACACCACGAGACACCTTGCGGAGAGCACTTCTACTTTGGGGCGCTCCAGTACCAGATTCCATAGCTATATGGTATCTATGCGAACCTACTTCAAAAATACCCTGTTTACCACGAACTGCAATCAGACTCTAACACAGCAGCAAAATTTACATTTATCTGAGTGCAGTGATATTTGTTTTTTCCCATGGGGTGGTGGTAGGGGAGAGGAAGTCATCACTCTAATTGGTTTGAAGGGGTCTGCCACGAATTCCTGTCCTTTGCTAACACATGCATTCAATATCTTCATATATTTCCTGGATATATCACAGTCCCTGTCTTCCCCTACAATACTCGCCAACTCCATCTACTACCGCGGACGTTACTTCCTGTTGTCTTAATACTCTCCTATCATCCTGTCCCCTCTTCTTGTCAAAGTTTACAACATCCCTTCCGCGCCGATACTGCGGAAAACTGTCATATCAAACTTCCTGGCAGATTAAAACTGTGTGCCGGACCGAGACTCGAACTCGGGACCTTTGCCTTTCGCGGGCAAGTAAAGCTGTGAGGACGGGGCGTGAGTCGTGCTTGGGTATGAAACTTCCTGGCAGATTAAAACTGTGTGCCGGACCGAGACTCGAACTCGGGACCTTTGCCATTCGCGTGAAAGTGCTCTACCATCTCAGCTACCCAAGCACGACTCACGCCCCGTCATCACAGCTTCACATCTGCCAGAATCTCGTCTCCTACCTTCCAAACTTTACAGAAGCTCTCCTGCGGAGAAGCTGGTCCGCAAGAGCTCTACCAGAGCACTTGCCCGCGAAAGGCAAAGTTCCCGAGTTCGAGTCTCGGTCCGGCACACAGTTTTATTCTGCCAGGAAGTTTCATATCAGCGCACACCCTGCTGCAGAGTGAAAATCTCATTCTGGAAACATCCCCCAGGCTGTGGCAAACCCATTTCTCCGCAATATCCTTTCTTTCAGGAGTGCTAGTTCTGCAAGGTTCGCAGGAGAGCTTCTGTAAAGTTTGGAAGGTAGGAGACGAGGTACTGACAGAAGTAAAGCTCTGAGTACGGGGTGTGAGTCGTGCTTGGGTAGATGAGATGGTAGAGCGAATGGCAAAGGTCCCGAGTTCGAGTCTCGGTTCGGCACACAGTTTTAATATGCCAGGAAGTTTCATATCAGCGCACACTCTGCTGCAGAGTGAAAATCTCATTCTGGCAACTCTCATATCTTTTCACTCCACCTAATTTTCGACACCCTCCTACAGCACCACACCTGAAACGTTTCGTTACTCATGTCGTCCTGTTTTCCCACAGTCCACGGTTCACAATTCTGTGTTCCAAAAGTACATAATCACAAAATTGTTCGTCAGATTAAGGGCAATTTTTGATGCTAGTGGATTTCTTTTGGCCAGGAATGTAATTTTTTGTGCTAGTTTACTTTATATGTTCTCCTTGCTTCATCTACCATGTACTAATTACCGGTGTGATACTGTTAGATGTCGTTTCTTGATGTCTCGATGCCAATGTGTGCCTCGGAAGGAACAAGACAGTTGTGTGTGTCCTGCAGCACGTATAATCTTTTATTAAAAATGAAACTCCTGCAGCTGTACTTAAGGTTTTATGTTTATTTGGCAACTAGTTTCGACGTTGCGTCAACGCCATCTTCAGGCCTGTACACATTGATGAAAACAGTTGTGTGTGGCTGAGTACTAGAAGTCCGCGGTGAGACAAAAACAAAAAATTATACCAGCTATGTCCCACCATCATCCAATTTGAATATGGATGTATGAAGATATAATCTTTTATGTCCTTGCAGCATATGATTTCAATTTTTTTCCTGTTCCTTCGCTTATTGTTCTGCAAGTTCAACGTCACGAATTATCTGACTCATATCATGCAAGATCAAGGCCTATATCTATATAGAGACGATATGTGTGTAGCTATCAGAGTTAATAGCTAAAACTGACTAGTGAATAAACACGGGTCCGCAAACAAGCTTTTGAGATAATTCCGGATGGGCAGTTACGAGTCGCCACTGATCTCAGAATAAAATATAGTGCCAGTTATTATAATGTATGGTAGATAGGGGTAAAATCACACGTTTTGTTTTAATAAATATTTTTAAAAACCCTAGCAGCAATGTCATTTGAGTTACGTGTGCAATGTCTAGTTTGACATCACTGTCATTCAATTATTATCAGAGACGTATCAAACGTTTTCCTGAGAAAATAAAAATAAGAAGGATTACAACTAAATACTTGGAAAAACAAGTTAGGAACTCTTTATTTTTCGGCAAATTCAAAAAGTAAATTTCGTAATGACCTGAGAGTAAGGCCAAAAAAATTTTATTAAAGAAATTCAGTACTGCTCTATTGCTTGTTCTTCTTCGAATAAAAACGTTTTCGTGCATCGCTCGAGGTGCTCACTACCTTCGCCGTATTTAAGACGTTTTCTTAAGGCAACCCCCCAAAACCGTGTAGTTTTGGATGCTTGCTATATTTATCTCTCATTTTCAGTGAATCCAATTGCTTTATGGTAGAGCGGCTCCGTTAATGGCTCTCAATGTTCTCGCTCGCGTTCTGGTTAAAAAAATGCCACTACGAAAGCGTCTTTGAGAAGTAGGCCATTATGAAAATGTGTTTGACAAGTATGTACGTTTGAAAAAGCCACTACTCAACAAAAGAAAAATTACAGAAAAGAAAAACTAATTCCAGTCCTCTAAGGGAAATAATGAGACATCTCAGGTAAATACACACCAGTAAAAAGTACTTGAATACGCTAGAACGGACTGTGTATTTGATATGTATAGTTTTGCAAGTCGCCACTTAAATATAGTCAAATTTCACCCATGGCCCATGCTTGTGGACTGCGGTTGATGCGTGACATGACAGCGGAATATGTTGTTGCTTATGTAAGTTGACTTCGCAGGTAAATGGCTTTGACCATAAAGCATGCTTAGTTTGCTCATCCGTAGAGTACTCGTCCGTGGCAAGCAAAGGTCCCAGATTGGAATCCCGGTCCGGCACATAGTTAAGGTGTCAGGAAGTTCAAAAAGATCAATATTTGTATCAGTAAGTAGCTGACAAAACCAGCACACACAAATAATTTACACTACAGGCTATTAAAATTGCTACACCAAGAATAAATGTAGATGATAAACGGGTATTCATTGGACAAATATATTATACTAGAACTGACATGTGACTACATTTTCACGCAATTTGGGTGCATAGATCGTTAGAAATCAGTACCCAGAACAACCACCTCTGGCCGTAACAACGGCCATGATAAGCCTGGCCATTGAGTCAAACACAGCTTGGATGGCGTGTACAGGTACAGCTGCCCATGCAGCTTCAACACGATACCGCAGTTCATCAAGAGTAGTGACTGGCGTATTGTGACGAGCCAGTTGCTCGACCATCATTGACCAGACGTTTTCAATTGGTGAGAGAGCTGGAGAATGTGCTGGCCAGGGCAGCAGTCGAGCATTTTCTGTATCCAGAGAGGCCCGTACAGGACCTGCAACATGCGGTCGTGCATTACCCTGCTGAAATGTAGGGTTCCGCAAGCATCGAATGAACGGTAGAGCCACGCACGGGTCGTAACACATCTGAAGTGTAACGTCCACTGTTCAAAGTGCCGTCAATGCGAACAAGAGGTGACCGAGATGTGTAACCAATGGCACCCCATACCATCACGCCGGGTGATACGCCAGTATGGCGATGACGAATACACGCCTCCAATGTGCGTTAACGGCGATGTCGCCAAACACGGATCGACCATCATGATGCTGTAAACAGAACCTGGATTCATCCGAAAAAATGACGTTTGGCCATTCGTGCACCCAGGTTCGTCGTCGAGTACACCATTGCAGGCGCTCCTGTCTGTGATGCAGCGTCAAGGGTAACCGCAGCCATGGTCTCCGAGCTGATAGTCCATGCTGCTGCAAACGTCGTCGAACTGTTCGTGCAGATGGTTGTTGTCTCGCAAACGTCCCCATCTGTTGACTCAGGGATCGAGACGTGGCTGCACGATCCGTTACAGCCATTCGGATAAGATGCCTGTCATCTCGATTGCTAGTGATACGAGGCCGTTGGGATCCAGCACTGCGTTCCGTATTTCCCTCCTGAACCCACCGATTCTATATTCTGCTAACAGTCATTGGATCTTGACCAACGCGAGCAGCAATGTCGCGATACGATAAAATGCAATCGGGATAGACTATAAACTGACCTTTATCAAAGCCGGAAACGTGATGGTACGTACTTCTCCTCCTTACACGAGGCATCAGAACAACGTTTCAGCAAGCAACGGTGATCAACTGCTGTTTGTGTATGAGAAATCGGTTGGAAACTTTCCTCATGCCAGAACGTTGTAGGTGTCGCCGCCGGCGCCAACCTTTTGTGAATGCTCTGAAAAGCTAATCATTTGCATATCACAGCATCTTCTTCCTGTCGGTTAAATTTCGCGTCTGTAGCACGTCATTTTCGTGGTGTAGCAATTTTAATGGCCAGTAGCGTAATAATATGTAACGCAACGTCGCTACTTCTGGAATTGCATACTCTCCTGTTGCACTCGTCGACAGTTCGGAGCAGGAACGGCTTCCGGAAAGCATAAGCACGCTGTAGCGGTCGGGATGAGTGACCGCTGTAGTGGGTGATGAGGCTCGCTGTGATAGGTCGTGTCTGCATTCCACAACCCTGGGCATGGCCGCAATGCTGCAGTGACAGGCGGCAGGCGGCGCTGCATCATAGAAACAGTACTAGTTGAATAATCCCTTTATTTCATAACAAGCTATAGCGGCGAAGACGGTACTGGGAAGGTGGCCAGTGCCCTCTGTGACGTAGGCAGCCCTCGGCAGGCGAAGCGTGCTGGTGGCAGCACCTGTCTGGCAGGCGGACGGCACGTGGCTCTCTCCCTGAGGCGGCAGCCGGGTAGGTGATGCCGTCAGCACGCGGCTGGAGCGTTGATTCTGGAACGGAGATGAGCAGCGTGCATTTGACAGCGCACGGCGCCCGCGGCGGCTGCTCGCTAGGGGATGCAGGAACTTCCGCCGGCGGTTTAACCGGATTGACAGGCTGTACAGGGCCTGTCTATAACGTAGGTAAATAGGAACACGTAACTCCTAACCGTTTTCGAGAAAATCGTCTTTCAAAATTTTTTGGTTTGCTTACATACTTTTTTTGGTGCTAGTATTCAAGAAATCCACAGCCGAGCAAGTAACCACTTAATTTCATAAGCGCAAGGTCTCTGGTTCGACTCTCGCTGTGGTACTTTTTTTGTCATTCCTACATAATTCTAGCGACAGATTTATAAATTCCTCTCAACTTATTGCAGTTTACCGAATCCAATTTTCCCTTTTTGGGATGTAATTCTGTCCGCATTTCTCAAATCTTTAGGCATTGTGTCTTGCTCCAGCACCTCGCCAGAAGCTGATACTGACAGACGGGCACGCAAGAGAGCCCTATGGTCTTTCCCCAGCATCAGTCCAATATCATTAGGAGTAGTAGTTAACTTTTCAACACCTCCTGGGCTATGCTAATTTCATCGGTTAAAGGCTTTCTAGATGCTCGTTTTCTCCGTTGATGGGATACCATTTTCGTGTTACCTTGCTTGCTGATGCCTTCTTATACAACCCTTAAGACGCCACTATCTTATCAGCGACGATGAAACACAGGAATATTTTATTGGTATGCATGCGACAGCATATGTTCCAAAATGCCGCGCGTAAAATCGGGATTCTTCCGGGGCTCATACCTCGGGTTCTGTTGGTCATAAGAAAGTAGGGCCAGTGTTACGTAGCCCTGGGGCTAGGAACTATTTACATACACATTAGAAGGATCATATTAGTGTCAGAAACCCACAGTGTAGGGTCTAAGTATCAATATTATACGCTTCCTCCTGCTTAGGCAGATGCAGCAAATCGGTTCGTTACTTTTGCGTTTGATATGGTCCACTGTAGAGTTTAAGGACCTTATGGGAGGACCATTACTTTAAAGGTGGTTTGTTACCACATCTAAAAAAAAAGATTTCCTGTGTCACAAATTTCCAGCCAACCGGTTGCAAATAGAATTTTAGAATTTTACATTCTATTTCCAACCAGTTGGCTGGAAATTTGTGATATTGTAATTAAGTACGGTTGCTGATCACAGCCATGTTCAACACATTAAAAAGGTTTTCCCCATTTTCTCGTACCAAGACCGAGCCACGGATACTAAGACGGCTCTGCAAATCAAATTGTGATTTTTACGATGTACTCAGTATTCTCGATCTCGAAAAATCTTGAAATTTTTCTTGATGTCGTTATCCGTTTCCGATATACAGAGGTTCAAAGTTAGCCTACTAGTACACGTAAAATAAGCACGTATTATCGGTGCGAGGCGAAATCGTAGTTTATAAAGTGACGTAGCACGGAGAAATATGATGTATTGTGTCTCCATTATCATCAGAATGGTTCTGAGAACTCCGAGTTGTAGCACTGAAGCACATCTAAAATTGTTGTGCACGTGAAGTCCTGTCTGAGGTGTAAAATTAGTTTTTGGTTATTTCAGTTTCACGTGATTAAACTATCAAAATTTTATACCCCATAAAGTTCTTTTCACATGAGTGATATGCCCTGTTGTGGCAGGGAAACGCAGGGAACCATCGAAAAATGCTCTTATCGGAACACAAGAAAGATTAATATGTTTCTGTTTAAAAGGCTCTGGCTGAAAAGTGGGGTACTAGCTGCCTCGTTCTACCTCTATCAGCACCTTTAAAAATATTCCCAAAAATCTTAGCACTCGAACACATTCGTACATTTTCTATGCTGAGAGAGAAAACAGTGGTAGTGGCAAAAGGGATGGAAAAGTAATAAAAATGGAAAATAGAGGATAGTGGATGTGGTACAGAACGAGCGAAGGAGACTATGGCAGTGTGAGAGAAGGAAAGGAACACAGAGGCAGTGCAACAGAACAGCGCTAGAAAAGGAATGAAGGAGCCTGTGACAATGACAACGAGGAAGAGAGAGACAGTAACAGTGAGAACAGAAAGCAACAGTGGGAAGAAAATGAGATCATAGCAGTAAGAGAGAGCAAGAGGGAGACAGAGCAGTGAGAGGGGAAAGTAGCTGTATGACATTTAGAGACAGAAAGAGATAATGACAGTGAGTTGAGATGACCTGAATGAGAGAGAGTAAGAATGGGCAAGTCGGAGGAAATGGGTACGAGCGACTTAACAGCGATGGACTAGTGGATGTTAGCGAGATAGTGTTAGGGATGTTTTTGGGTGTGAGAGTCCATTTGTATGTTAAAAAGAGCGCAAATATCTTCGCGTGCCAAAATTCTCGTGGAAATTTTTGAAGGTGCTGAGGAAGGTAGAATGAGGCTGCAATTTTCAGTCAGAGTCTTTTAAACAGGAGCATATTCGCGTTTATTATGCTTCGCTAGGAGCATTTTTCCGTTCCTTTGATACATTCCCTCAGATATATTTGTATAGATTTTCAGATGAAACTGGCCTTTAAATTTCATTAAAAAGATAAGACTGTTTTGGCAGTAAATCCTTTATTTGTAGGTGCTGCCGGTTTCACAGCATTTCAGCTGCGTCATCAAGAAAATATAAATAAAATGTTAAGTATACACGGGGCGAACATATTTGCACAATCAAGTCACAAAGAAAGAATGGGATGACCCATCCTTCACAGTCAGCAGTTATTCGCTAGAGCATAAAATAATATAGAACGCTCTCGTGATACGCTCCCGTGATACCTAGAAAGGACGAAAGCTGACTATGAACGCTGGGTTATCCCATTCTCTTTTCTCCATCATGACTTGATATTATATGTTCGTTCCGTAGATACTTTTCATTTTAGATATGTTTTTCTTGCTTTACATGAGCTTTAGTCTACCAGTTTGTACAGATTCCACCTGATGATACAGCTAAAATGCGGCGAAGCTAACAGCTGAAGCGGTCTTATCTTTCAAAATGGTATATCCTTGCTGTGGCTGCCAAGTCTACTGCTTTAAATTAGTTGATCAGTGTGCGTGTGTCTGTGATATAGTAACAACGTGCTGGTTTCTCATGCCCACTATTATAGCAGTGGTATCAAGTGCTGTGCGAACGTCTATTATTTTCATATTATTTTTTCACGATAGCAAATGTGAAAAATTGCAGTGAAAAGAAACAAAGAGGTGATGCTAAAAACAAAAAGTGGAAGAGGTATGTGCGAAAGGTCGCCCACACCTACATAAGTATTTCATTTACTTGCCGCAGGAGAAATGCCCTCTCCATTTTTGTGAAATCCCGTCTGTGTTCGTGAAATTAATTCTGTTTCTGGCGCTGTTTTCTGTAATGGAGTCAAAGCATAAATAGCAAGAAAAACTCTTTTTACTCTTCACCGCGTGTTGATGTTGTGTGCAGATTAGCTTTTGTTCTTGAGAAAATACAAGTATTTTATTCTTACAAATTTCTCATATAATATGGACATACATAAGGCATCGTCAGAAATCGTAATGTGGAAAGATCAGCAAAAACACATGAAAAATAGCAATAGAATGTGCGCGGTGTCCATGCAAGCCTACCGGTCCACAATCGTTCGTAGTGAAACCAGGGGTGATAGACGACCGTCAATGTCCATTGAATGGCAGAGTTGAGAGTCAGGACATTTCATTTTAAATGATAATGTGACAGATCAACAGATTAGCTGTAGCACGAGCGCGATAAAAAAAAATATATAGGACGAATCTCAGCAATGTCCATTTAGCAGTGAAAACTGACTTGGGCAGCCCCCTTTGTTCGCGGAAAAGGGCCGTCGATGGCGGGGGAGGGGCAGAGTACATGGCGACCCATTCTTGTGAGTTTCGTAAATCTCTTCGTCAATACTAGGAACAGCATTTCTGTCTTGCCGTTTTCATTTTCCGGAACAGCCTGAACGGCCACCGGAAAAGGGCAACGGGAAACGTAATTTCTTGCGAACCGATTTTCTGCTCAGATACCGTACGTCACAGACGGGAGTTACGAGGACCGGAGGCTAGCAGCACTGCCTCACCGTAGCCCAGATTTTGCTCTCAGGGCAGCCGTTACCCCTTCGGTAACTTGTACAGTACATATCAGCCTCAGACGGCAATATCATCTGTGGAGCCACGCAGCCCCCATCCAAACTTTGGTGTTTATGTAGCAGTAAGTCACTTGTCTTTGCCGCCTTTTTATAACAACTTTCTTCCCCGTTTCCTGCCAGCTTGTTTCCCCGCAGGCCCGTAATGCTCTGATATCAACAACGGCGTCATTTCTCGTTCTGAGACATTAGACGGTTTTGGAACACAAAATATTATTTCAGAATCCATGGAATGGACTTAAATGGACAAAATATAGTTTATCAAGACGCCCCTTTAAAACTGATATTTTATCCAGTTACACCACCGCTAAAGACTAGGAGGATACTTAGATTTAGAAAACAAGGTACTGGGTTACATATACATGTATTCAGCGTTTTTAGAAATTTGACCGCTATGGGGATGAAATAATGGGCCAAAGTTATTTTAAAAATAATTGCTAAAAATCTACGAAAGGATTTTTAAAACTACAGCTATGAAAACTGGAATTTGACTTCTCAGTTAGAAATAAAAAAAATATGTGTCATGGGATGAACGTTTCTATGGAAATATCACCACATGAACTGAAAAGGCAGGATTAACAAAAACCTCCGAGTTCAGCAAGAAGAATCGCTTTTTGGCCAGAAGTACGTTCGGCAAAGACCATGTTTCTGTGGCACTAACTACCGTGAAAAGTTTAGAAGGTGTTGAAATTTGTGAACTACATCACAATAAACCATGCAACCGCGACAAATCTGAAGATTCAGACATGACCAATGGGCTTGACAACACACAAATTCGTTTGTAGAGAAAAAAAAATGTGCAAACCATGCAATGTATACGAGCGATCAGCGGGCATTAAACTCCATACTTAACAGTCATATACAACCGTTCGCTCGACGAAAGATCCGTACCCAAAGACTGGAAAGTTGCACAGGTCACACCAATATTCAAGAAAGGTAGTAGGAGTAATCCCCTAAATTACAGGCCCATATCGTTAACTTCGATACGCAGCAGGAGTTTAGAACATATATTGTGTTCGAACATTACGAATTAACTCGAAGGAAACTGTCTATTGACACACAGTCAACATGGGTTTAGAAAACATCGTTCCTGTGAAACTCAACTAACTCTTTATTCACATGAAGAACTGAGTGCTATAGACAAGGGATTTCAGATCGATTCATGGGTTTAGAAAACATCGTTCCTGTGAAACACAACTAACTCTTTATTCACATGAAGAACTGAGTGCTATAGATAAGGGATTTCAGATCGATTCCATATTCCTGGATTTACGGAAGGCTTTTCATACTGTACCACACAAGTGGCTCGTATTAAAATTGTGTGCTTATGGAATATCGTCTCAGTTATGTGACTGGATTTGTGATATCCTGTCAGAGAGGTCACAGTTCGTAGTAACTGACGGAAAGTCATCGAGTAAACAGAAGTGATTTCCGGCGTTCCCCAAGGTAGTGTTATAGGCCCTTTGCTGTTCCTTATCTATATAAACGATTTGGGAGACAATCTGAGCAGCCGTCTTCTCCATCTACATTTATACTCCGCAAGCCAACCAACGGTGTGTGGCGGAGGGCACTTTACGTGCCACTGTCGTTACCTCCCTTTTCTGTTCCAGTCGCCTATGGTTCGCGGGAAGAACGACTGTCTGAAAGCCTCCGTTCGCGCTCGAATCTCTCTAATTTTACATTAGTGATCTCCTCGGGAGGTATAAGTAGGGGGAAGCAATATACTCGATACCTCATCCAGAAACGCACCCTCTCGAAACCTGGCGAGCAAGTTACACCGCGATGCAGAGCGCCTCTCTTGCAGAGTCTGCCACTTGAGTTTGCTAAACATCTCCGTAACGCTATCACGGTTACCAAATAACCCTGTGACGAAACGCGCCGCTCTTCTTTGGATCTTCTCTATCTCCTCCGTCAACCCGATCTGGTACAGATCCCACACTGATGAGCAATACTCAAGTATAGGTCGAACGAGTGTTTTGTATGCTACCTCGTTTGTTGATGGACTACATTTTCTAAGGACTCTCCCAATGAATCTCAACCTGGTACCCGCCTTACCAACAACTAATTTTATATGATCATTCCACTTCAAATCGTTCCGCACGCATACTCCCAGATATTTTACAGAAGTAACTGCTACCAGTGTTTGTTCCGCTATCATATAATCATACAATAAAGGATCCTTCTTTCAATGTATTCGCAATACATTACAATTATCTATGTTAAGGGTCAGTTGCCACTCCCTGCACCAAGTGCCTATCCGCTGCAGATCTTCCTGCATTTCGCTGCAATTTTCCAATGCTGCAACTTCTCTGTATACTACAGCATCATCCGCGAAAAGCCGCATGGAACTTCCGACACTATCTACTAGGTCATTTATATATATTGTGAAAAGCAATGGTCCCATAACACTCCCCTGTGGCACGCCAGAGGTTACCTTAACGTCTATAGACGTCTCTCCATTGAGAACAACATGCTGTGTTCTGTTTGCTAAAAACTCTTCAGTCCAGCCACACAGCTGCTCTAATATTCCGTAGCCTCTTACTTTATCAGGCGACAGTGCGGAACTGTATCGAACACCTTCCGGAAGTCAAGGAAAATAGCATCTACCTGGGAGCCTGTATCTAATATTCTCTGGGTCTCATGAACAAATAAAGCGAGTTGGGTCTCACACGATCGCTGTTTCTGGAATCCATGTTGATTCCTACAGAGTAGATTCTGGGTTTCCAAAAACGACATGATACGCGAGCAAAAAACATGTTCTAAAATTCTACAACAGATCGCCGTCAGAGGTATAGGTCTATAGTTTTGCGCATCTGCTCGACGACCCTTCTTGAAGATTGGGACCACCGGTGCTCTTTTCCAATCATTTGGAACCTTCCGTTCCTCTAGAGACTTGCGGTACACACCTGTTAGAAGGGGGGCAAGTTCTTTCGCGTACGCTGTGTAGAATCGAATTGGTAACCCGTCAGGTCCAGTGGACTTTCCTCTGCTGAGTGATTCCAGTTGCTTTTCTATTCCTTGGACACTTATTTCGATGTTAGCCATTTTTTCGTTTGTGCGAGGATTTAGAGAAGGAACTGCAGTGCGGTCTTCCTCTGTTAAATAGCTTTGGAAAAAGGTGTTTAGTATTTCAGCTTTACGCGTGTCATCCTTTGTTTAAATGCCATCATCATTCCGGAGTGTCTGGATATGCTGTTTCGAGCCACTTACTGATTTAAAATCCTAGGATTTTCTGTCAAGTCGGTACATAGAATTTTACTTTCGAATTCACGCATGGCCCTCCTTACGCTAACTTTGACATCGTTTAGCTTCTGTTTGTCTGAGAGGTTTTGGCTGCCTTTAAACTTGGAGTGAAGCTCTCTTTGCTTTCGCAGTAGTTTCCTAACTTTGTTGTTGAACCACGGTGGGTTTTTCCCGTCCCTCACAGTTTTATTCGGCACGTACCTGTGTAAACCGCATTTTACGATTGCCTTGAACTTTTTCCATAGATTAGATTAGATTTACTTTCATTCCAATTGATCCGTAGTGAGGAGGTCCTCCAGGATGTGGAACATGTCAGAAAAACAACAATACATGACAAATATTTACAACTAAAACAAATAAGCTAATGTACCATTCCACAGGTCCCAAGTGGAATGATCGTCATTTTTTAATGAACACTAAGAGTCATTTTACAAATACTAATGCACTGAATTTAAAATAAAAAAGTTTTTTATTTATTTATAACGTAATAAACATGTAATACAACTACTGTAATACTTATTTACAATGAACACATTACTGCACTCAAATGGTGCAGAAGTTAGATTATACTTACACACACACACACACACACACACACACACACAAATTTTCAGTGAACACACATTACTGCACTGAAATTGTGCAGAAGTTATGTTGTACTTATATACAAATCAGTTGGTTTTACTAAGAAATTCATCAATGGAGTAGAAGGAGTTGGCCACCAATAAATCCTTTAGGCTTCTCTTAAACTGAATTTCATTGGTTGTTAAGCTTTTTATGGCTGCTGGCAAGTTATTGAAAATGTGTGTTCCTGAATAATGCACACCTTTTTGTACAAGACTAAGTGACTTTAAATCCTTGTGAAGATTATTCTTATTTTTAGTATTGATTCCATGAATTGAGCTGTTGGTTTGAAAAAGTGATATATTTTTAATGACAAATTTCATTAAGGAATAAATACACTCCTGTAAATTGAAATAAGAACACCGTGAATTCATTGTCCCAGGAAGGGGAAACTTTATTGACACATTCCTGGGGTCAGATACATCACATGATCACACTGACAGAACCACAGGCACATAGACACAGGCAACAGAGCATGCACAATGTCGGCACTAGTACAGTGTATATCCACCTTTCGCAGCAATGCAGGCTGCTATTCTCCCATGGAGACGATCGTAGAGATGCTGGATGTAGTCCTGTGGAACGGCTTGCCGTGCCATTTCCACCTGGCGCCTCAGTTGGACCAGCGTTCGTGCTGGACGTGCAGACCGCGTGAGACGACGCTTCATCCAGTCCCAAACATGCTCAATGGGGGACAGATCCGGAGATCTTGCTGGCCAGGGTAGTTGACGTACACCTTCTAGAGCACGTTGGGTGGCACGGGATACATGCGGACGTGCATTGTCCTGTTGGAACAGCAAGTTCCCTAGCCGGTCTAGGAATGGTAGAACGATGGGTTCGATGACGGTTTGGATGTACCGTGCACTATTCAGTGTCCCCTCGACGATCATCAGTGGTGTACGGCCAGTGTAGGAGATCGCTCCCCACACCATGATGCCGGGTGTTGGCCCTGTGTGCCTCGGTCGTATGCAGTCCTGATTGTGGCGCTCACCTGCACGGCGCCAAACACGCATGCGACCATCATTGGCACCAAGGCAGAAGCGACTCTCATCGCTGAAGACGACACGTCTCCATTCGTCCCTCCATTCACGCCTGTCGCGACACCACTGGAGGCGGACTGCACGATGTTGGGGCGTGAGCGGAAGACGGCCTAACGGTGTGCGGGACCGTAGCCCAGCTTCATGGAGACGGTTGCGAATGGTCCTCGCCGATACCCCAGGAGCAACAGTGTCCCTAATTTGCTGGGAAGTGGCGGTGCGGTCCCCTACGGCACTGCGTAGGATCCTACGGTCTTGGCGTGCATCCGTGCGTCGCTGCGGTCCGGTCCCAGGTCGACGGGCACGTGCACCTTCCGCCGACCACTGGCGACAACATCGATGTACTGTGGAGACCTCACGCCCCACGTGTTGAGCAATTCGGCGGTACGTCCACCCGGCCTCCCGCATGCCCACTATACGCCCTCGCTCAAAGTCCGTCAACTGCACATACGGTTCACGTCCACGCTGTCGCGGCATGCTACCAGTGTTAAAGACTGCGATGGAGCTCCGTATGCCACGGCAAACTGGCTGACACTGACGGCGGCGGTGCACAAATGCTGCGCAGCTAGCGCCATTCGACGGCCAACACCGCGGTTCCTGGTGTGTCCGCTGTGCCGTGCGTGTGATCATTGCTTGTACAGCCCTCTCGCAGTGTCCGGAGCAAGTATGGTGGGTCTGACACACCGGTGTCAATGTGTTCTTTTTTCCATTTCCAGGAGTGTATATTGGGAAGCTGTAGTTAGTATCCCTAGTTCCCTAAACAGGCTTCTGCAGGATGTTCTTGAGTTCACACCACATATAATTCTTACTGCACGTTTTTGTGCCCGGAAAACTTTAGCTTGGCTTGATGAATTACCCCAAAAAATAATCCCATATGACATTATGGAATGAAAGTAAGCATAGTATGCCAGCTTTTTCATTTTTATATCCCCTATGTCTGACAAAATTCGCATTGCAAACAGAGATTTGTTAAGACGCTTCAGCAGTTCTGTGGTGTGCTCCTCCCAGTTGAATTTATTATCAAGCTGTAATCCCAAGAATTTAACACTGTCCACTTCTTCTATCTTCTTGTCAACACTCAACATAGTGTCGGAACAGAAATTTTCGTTTTGATCTATTAGGTAGTCTGAAATCTGCCTTCTATTGCTCTTGCTAAACATATAAACCTTCCTCCCTTTTTTAATATTCCTATTAACTTCCATTTTCAGGGATGCTCCAACGGCCTTATGATCATTGATTCCCTGTTCTGCACTTACAGAGTCGAAAAGTTCGGGTCTGTTTGTTATCAGTAGGTCCAAGATGTTATCCCCACGAGTCGGTTCTCTGTTTAATTGCTCGAGGTAATTTTCGGATAGTGCACTCAGTATGATGTCACTCGATGCTCTCTTCCTACCACCCGTCCTGAACATCTGAGTGTCCCAGTCTATATCTGGTAAATTGAAATCTCCACCTAAGACTATAACATGCTGAGAAAATTTATGTGAAATGTATTCCAAATTTTCTCTCAGTTGTTCTGCCACTAATGCTGCTGAGTCGGGAGGTCGGTAAAAGGAGCCAACTATTAACCTAGCTCGGTTGTTGAGTGTAACCTCCACCCATAATAATTCACAGGAACTATGCACTTCTGCGTTTTATTGACAGGACACTTAGAAAATGTAACAGACCTACTAAGGAGACTGCCTACACTACGCTTCTCCGTCCTCTTTTAGAATACTGCTGGGTGGTGTGGGTCCTTACCAGGTAGGACTGACGAAAAAAAATGGTTCAAATGGCTCTGAGCACTATGGGACTTAACATCTGTGGTCATCAGTCCCCCAGAACTTAGAACTACTTAAACCTAACTAACGTAAGGACATCACACACATCCATGCCCGAGGCAGGATTCGAACCTGCGACCGTAGCGGTCACGCGGTTCCAGACTGAAGCGCCTAGAACCGCACGGCCACATCGGCCGGCAGGACTGACGGAGTACATCGAAAAAGTTCAAAGAAAGGCAACACGTTTTGTATTATCGCGAAATTTGGTAGAAAGTGTCACAGAAATGATACGGGATTTGGGCTGGAAACCATTAAAAGAAAGGCGTTTTCCGTTGCGACGGAATCTTCTCACGAAATTCCAATCACCAACTTTCTTCTCCGAATGCGAAAATATTTTGTTGATACCGACCTACATAGGGCGGAACGATCACCACGATAAAATAAGGGAAATCAGAGCTCGTACGGAAAGATGTAGGTGTTCAGTTTTCCGCGCGCTATACGAGATTGGAATAATAGGGAATTGTGAAGTTGGTTCGATGAACCCTCTGCCATGCACTTAAACGTGATTTGCAGAGTATCCATGTAGATATAGATGTTGTCAGATATATCACAACCGTAAGGTCTATCTTATTTCTTTGAAATGCCAATAATATGAGCCCAAGCTAGTAGGTAGATTCACGCATCCTTTTTATGGTTGACGTGATTTCAACATCATATGTAACAAAAACATTGAGTAATGTTTGTTCAGAATTGTTCAGTACAAAAAGAGGAACACAAATGACATATACTGAAATGTCTCGCTGAATTGGTGTTGCGACCTTCGCATTGGGCATAAACAACAGAGCGCCATATCGAAACACAGCCGACAAAGCTTCTGCTTGCTTCACCAGCCGTTGTCGTGATGAGGCTCCCTACACCTGCCACCTTCAGCTAGGGCGCTTCTTTTACTCTGGTGGAATGTGACGTCAGTCACACGGCGTAAGAAACCCGTGCGTCAGAATTACATTTCTTACGAATTAAACGAATTTTCATGTAACTTTAAGTTGTGCTGGTATTCAATCACGCTAACGGCCTTGCCACATTGGTAACACCAGTTCCCGTCACATCAAAAAAGTTAAGCGCATTCGGGCTTGGTTAGCACTTGGATGGGTGACCGTCCGGGTCTCCCGAGAGCTGTTAGCAAGTGAGGTGCACTTAGCCCTTGTGTGGCCAACGGAGGAGCTGCTTGATTGAAAAGTAGCGGCTCCGGTCGCGAAAACAACGACCGGGCGAGCGATGTGCTGAGCACACACCCATCCATACAGACTGAGGATGATACGGCGGTCGGTCGGTACTGTTCTGTCTTCCGAGGCCTGTTCGGACGTAGAGGATGGGAGGGTTAGATGGCCAGTCATATGGATGATTCAGTGCATTTAAAAGGCATTCGAAGTCCCAAAGTAATTCCCGTTTCTTTTCGCATCTAAATATAATACATTGACTAAACCTCGCTGAAAGAGAGCTGGAAGGGCTAAAAATTTACTAAAAAAATCACTGTAAAATGCCAAAATAAAAATCAGACTGTTACTGTGAAGTACATCAAACGATTTCATTTGATCTGAGTTCTGCAAAACGGGATATTTTGTTACCAAAGGATTACGAAACATACTGGTGTGTTTTTGTCGATGTTTATATTAACAACAGTAATTAAAACTGTGTCTTTTAAGTAAAACTACTTACAGAATAGAGTTATTTTGTTTCTTCCTTCTACTGAATTACCTTAATTGCTTCAAAAGACTTTCAAAAAAGAAGTCAAAATTAAGATGAGCAGTGCTCTCATTAAGACTTATTTCACCTAAACTATCCGGCTCAATAGTATTACGTCACGGTGAAGAAAATACGCTTATGAGTCCAATACATCTTCCTAAAGCTCACAAAAAGTAAATACAAGTAAAAAGATCGATTTGGAAAGGGACTGATCATTACACGTAGTTTGATGTGGCAGCCGAAACTTACAGAAAAGCTTTGATTGCGTATCATTTTATGTTATACATTACAAAGGAGTTTCCATCTTGCGCTATCGATTAGGAATAGGTCGACAAATCGCGAGCGAATCTCAGATTTATAAAAAGACCGGCGGGTTCAGTAGAATTACATAAAATCTGCACGTGCAGCTTCCGATGTGAAACCATTGTAAAAACAGAATTTCACTATCAGCCGATGATAGAATATTGTGTAAAGTCTAGCATTGTAAATTTCTTTGATAGAAGGCAAATAAAGTGTTTTCTTGTAAGTAACAAATGCGGGGTTTTGTGGACTTCACTGTACAAATGAATTGCCGGCCGCGGTGTCCGAGCGGTTCTAGGCGCTTCAGTCCGGAACCGCGCGACTGCTACGGTCGCAGGTTCGAATCCTGCCTCGGGCATGGATGTGTGTGATGTTCTTAGGTTAGTTAGGTTTAAGTAGTTCTAAGTTCTAGGGGATTGATGACCTCGATGTTCAGTGCCATAGTGCTCAGAGCCATTTGAACCATGTCTGTACAAATGAATTCCAGTGTCGCTGATAAAGAAACTCGAAAGTTCGGTTTTTCGTTTAATTTCTGTGTTGTGACCTGTGATACCATTCTCCAGGGTAATTTTATTCACAAACAACATTATTACCAGAGGACGAACTGCGGTGACAATCAACTTCGTGTACGCCGTTGTCAACATCAGTACAGAATTAATACCAAGATACGGCCAGTAGGCTATCCACGTTTCGATGAAATTAAGCAGTAACCAGAAAAAAGTTTTGTAAAAGGTTTGAAATTACGTTTAAAATGTATTGGAAGTAGCTAAATGCCCTCATTTGAAACGCTGGATGAATACAGTCTGGGTAATTTACGTTCCAGCTTATGCAAACAGTAGTTTTTCACGTGTCTAAATGTCTATGAAGTCATACCTGTTGAAGTATGTGTCATACAATGTTATAATTTTCCTGGTACATTCAGTAGTACATGTGGATATTATTTGGTTCAAAAAAAAAATGGTTCAAATGGTTCAAATGGCTCTGAACACTATGGGACTTAACATCTGTGGTCATCAGTCCCCTAGAACATAGAACTACTTAAACCTAACTAACCTAAGGACATCACACACATCCATGCCCGAGGCAGGATTCGAACCTGCGACCGTAGCAGTCGCGCGATTACGGACTGAGCGCCTAGAACCGCATGGCCACCACGGCCGGCTATTATTTGGAAACTGTGTTGCGAATAACGTCGGTCGTAAAAATAGTAATAAATTAAAACTTCACGTCATATGATGAAGTTTGACTGCGAGAAAAGTTGAGTAAATGTTTGAAACTGTGTGTAAAGTTGTTGCAAGTGCTCTCATTATCAAATAATGGGTGAATAAAGCCCGAGTTTATACACGCCACCAGCTGCGCTGCCTGAAGACACACAAACACACGCGCACACAATTCCTAACTGTAAAGCTTGTTTTATTGTGTGACGAGAAGATTATGACAGCATTTTTCAATTGTTTAAATTCGGTTAATAATTACGCGAAATATTGAAAATCACATTTTTGCTGCCCCTGGAAGCCGTTGACTAGGCAACCTGCAACTGATGCTGGGTTCGGGTTCCGGGTAATAGTAATATAAATTCCATGTCAGTTTAGGTATGGTGAGGTTTCTTAGGGACCATAGTGCACAGCAAGCAGAGGTTATACGTTAGCAAGGATAGATACATTTTTCCTATGATATAAATTCTACTATAAAAATACCTGAAACAGAAGAAGAAAATGACTGACAGCTAGTTGTTTACAGGCAGCTACTACAGCAACAAGTAATCGGAGTACAGTTGTAACATCATTCCGTTACCTCGGCGTAGTATCTATCAACTGTGGGCGTCTGATGCAGATCGTAACCTAAATGTCGTGATTTGTTCCAACATACGGTGTGTATTTTCATGAAATGTGTGACAGCTAACTTTCAAATTTCTCAGGAAAAAGATAAGGGTACTACGGCAATTGGCAATTGACCCTAAGTAACGAAAAGTATGAGATCACTCACATGAGTGCTAAAATGAAAAGGTTGAACTTCGGTTACACGATAAATCAATCAAATCGAAAGTCCGTAAATTCAACTAAATACCTAGGAATTGCAATTACGAACATCTTAAATTGAAGGAACACGTAAAAATGTAGTATGGAATTCTAACGAAAGACTGCGTTTTATTGGCAGGACACTTAGAAAATGTAGTTAATCTGCTAAAGAGACTGCATACACTACGCTTCTCCGAACTCTCTCAGAATACTGCTGCCCAGTGTGGGATCCTTACCAGACAGTACATTTAGAAAGTTCAAGGAAGGGCAGCACGTTATGTATTATCGCGAAATAGAGGAGAGAGTGTCACTGAAATGATACAGGATCTGGGGTGGACATCATTAAAAAAGGGCCGTTTTTCTTTGCGGCGGAATCTTCTCACGAAATTTCAAACTACTAGTCCGATTTCGAAAATACACTACCGGCCATTAAAATTGCTACACCAAGAAGAAATGCAGATGATAAACGAATATTCATTGGACAAATATATTATACTAGAACTGACATTTGATTGCATTTTCAGACAGTTTGGGTGCATAGACCCTGAGAAATCAGTACCCACAACAACCACCTCTGGCCGTAATAACGGCCTTGATATGCCTGGGCATTGAGTCAAACAGAGCTAGGATGGCGTGTACCGGTACAGCTGCCCATGCAGCTTCAACACGATACCACAGTTCATCAAGAGAAGTGACTGGCGTATTGTGACGAGCTAGTTGCTCGGCCACCATTGATCAGACGTTTTCATTTGGTGAGGGATCTGGAGAATGTGGTGGCCAGGGCAGCAGTCGAACATTTTCTGTATCCAGAAAGGCCCGTACAGGACCTGCAACATGCGGTCGTGCATTATCCTGCTGAAATGTACGGTTTCGCAGGGATCGAATGAAGGGTAGAGATACACATCTGAAATGTAACGTACACTGTTCAAAGTGCCGTCAATGCGAACAAGAGGTGACCGAGATGTGTAACCAATGGCACCCCATACCATCACGCCGAGTGATACGCCAGTATGGCGATGACGAATACACGCTTCCAATGTGCATTCACCGCGATGTCGCCAAACACGGATGCGACTATCATGATGCTGTGAACAGAAGCTAGATTCATCCGAAAAAATGACGTTTTGCCATTCGTGCACCCAGGTTCGTCGTTGAGTACACCATCGCAGGCGCTCCTGTCTGTGATGCAACGTCAAGGGTAACCGCAGCCGTCGTCTCCGAGCTGATAGTCCATGTTGCTGTAAACGTCGTCGAACTGTTCGTGCAGATGGTTGTTGTCTTGCAAACGATCCCATCTGTTGACTCAGGGATCGAGACGTGGCTGCACGATCCTTTACAGCCATTCAGATAAGATGTCTGTCATCTCGACTGCTAGTGATACGAGGCCGTTGGGATCCACCACGGCGTTCTGTATTACACTCCTGAACCCACCGATTCCATATTCTGCTAACAGTCTTTGGATCTCGATCAACGCGAGCAGCAATGTTGCGATACGATAAACCACAATCGCGATAGGCCACAATCCGACCTTTATCAAAGTCGGAAACGTGGTAGTACGCATTTCTCCTCCTTACACGAGACAACACAACAATGTTTCTCTAGGTAACGCCGGTCAACTGCTGTTTGTGTATGAGAAATCGGTTGGAAACTTTCCTCATGTCAGCACGTTGTAGGTGTCGCCACCGGCGCCAACCTCTGAAAAACTAATCATTTGCATATCACAGCTTCTTCTTCCTGTAGCTTAAGTTTCGCGTTTGTAGCACGTCATCTTCGTGGTGTAGCAATTTTAATGGCCAGTAGTGCACTTTTTTGAGGCCGACTTATATAGGTAGAAACGATCACCATAAAAATAAGGGAAATCAGAACTCGCACCGAAAGATAGGTGTTCGTTTTTTTCCGCGCGCTGTACTATATTGGAATAATACAGAATTATTGTGAAGGTGATACGATGAACCCACTGCCAGGCAGTTATATGTGTTATGCAGAGTATCCACGTGGATGTAGATGTACACGATCCTCGAAAGCGAACTCAGTGCTGCACTTTAAATGTGAACGTAATGAATGCACTAAACTCAGTACAGAGCCTCACAGCTGCTTCAATCGGAGCCGTATTGCGCTTGCGTGCAACGCCGAATTGACAACATTACTCCCCTCCGCTCAACTGTCAGTCACTTTGTTATATTGATCCACGTATAGGAAGAGTCAGAAGCAGAAACAGTGGTTGGGTGTAACGCTCACCCCAGCGTTGCCAGTTACCAACAGTTACCAAGGGAGGCAACGGCTGGAGCGTGAGGTGGCGATCGGAAGCAGAGATTACTCTACTGACGTCACAAAGCATCCTTGTCCACGCTCTGCGCAGAATATTACGCGCTGCCGTCGTGTTACGTGCACCCACTGCAATGGGTGTTGTAGAGGATAAAATCCGTGAAGGAAGACAGAGATTGGAGTATATCATACAAATTTGGCGGAAATCCTACTCTGAGATGAAGAGGTCTCACGAAACCAGATGATTGGCGATTCCCTACCAAAAAAGCTGAACGCTGTCCCTTGAAGTTTCGGATGAACTGACGGATGTTGATAATTTGGCAACCACAATATTCTGGCATAGACTTTTCTGGACATCTTCACGTGTATAGAGCACAGATATATCGTGACAGCCGACATCCGGCAATTTGCCCGAAGCTTTATAGAACGATCTACACCCAGGGAACGTTTGAAATCTCAACTTCTGTAGGGATATAGTAATTAATACAACTAATGAAATAAACGCACGTGAACAGAATTAACGTAAACCGTCACACACTGGTTGACATGAACCGAGTTTCTGTACGTTCTTCCCCGAGAGGCGACTTCAGATACAATAAGCGCTGTTCGCTCTTCAGTCCATAGACTGTGCTGTCTCCGAAATACTGGAGTTCCTCTTCCAAGCAGCTGAGATCTACCTGTAAGTTAATGCTGTACTAAGTAAATATAGTAGTATGCAAATGAAATAGAATAACCTTACGTTGGCCGTAAAAATGTAGTTAACCGAGGTAGTACTGGAACAGGGAAAGGGTGTAACAAAAGTTACAGTTAGTATTACTCGTAAATCATGGACACAATTTTCTCAGGACCAATCGGACGGCATACATTCATGACTCGGTAATTAGGCATGTAAGAGGGATTAATCATTTTGTCTCGCCATATGACGTAATCAGCAATGTACGAAGGTGCGAGTGGCTAGTAAACTAAAAACAGTAAAAGTTTAGAGCTCTAAAACAGAAAACCAATGTTACCACACATTCAGAATCATCTTCAAACAATTACATACACTATGTGATTCGAGAGTAGGAAAAGGGAGAGAAGGAAACATATTGAATATAGATTGGGGCTAAGAAATGAAAGAGGAAGCCGCCTGGTAGAGTTTTGCACAGAGCATAACTTAATCATAGCTAACACTTGGTTCAAGAATCATAAAAGAAGGTTGTATACATGGAAGAATCCTGGAGATACTAGAAGATATCAGATAGATTATACAATGGTAAGACAGAGATTTAGGAACCAGGTTTTAAATTGTAAGACATTTCCAGGGGCAGATGTGGACTCTGACCACAATCTATTGGTTATGAACTGTAGATTAAAACTGAAGAAACCGCGAAGAGGTGGGAATTTAATGACATGGGACCTGGATAAACTGAAAGAACCAGAGGTTGTACAGGGTTTCAGGGAGAGCATAAGGGAACAATTGAAAGTAATGGGGGAAAGAAGTACAGTAGAAGAAGAATGGGTAGCTCTGAGAGATGAAGTAGTGAAGGCAGCAGAGGATCAAGTAGGTAAAAAGACGAGGGCTAGTGGAAATCCTTGGGTAACAGAAGAAATATTGAAGTTAATTGATGAAAGGAGAAAATATAAAAATGCAGTAAATGAAGCAGGCAAAAAGGAATACAGACGTCTCCAAAATGAGATCGACAGGAAGTGCAAAATGGCTAAGCAGAGATGGTTAGAGGACAAATGTAAGGATGTAGAGGCTTGTCTCACTAGGGGTAAAATAGATACTGCCTACAGGAAAATTAAAGAGACCTTTGGAGAAAAGAGAACCACTTGTATGAGTATCAAGAGCTCAAATGGAAACCCAGTTCTAAGCAAAGAGGGGAAAGCAGAAAGGTGGAAGGAGTATATAGATGGTCTATAAAAGGGCGATGTACTTGAGGACAATATTATGGAAATGGAAGAAGATGTAGATGAAGATGAAATGGGAGGTACGATACTGCGTGAAGAGTTTGACAGAGCACTGAAAGACCTGAGTCGAAACAAGGCCCCGGGAGTAGACAACATTCCATTAGAACTACTGCCGGGATTCGGAGAGCCAGTCTTGACAAAGCTCTACCATATGGTGATCTACAAATGCTAGAAACGTAGGTTTGCCTTTCCGTAATCTTTCTTCTAAGATAAGTCGTAAGGTCAGTATTGCCTCACGTGTTCCAACATTTCCCGGAATCCAAACTGATCTTCCCCGAGGTCGACTTCTACCAGTTTTTCCATTCGTCTGTAAAGAATTCGCGTTAGTATTTTGCAGCTGTGACTTATTAAACTGATAGTTCGGTAATTTTCACATCTGTCAACACCTGCTTTCTTTGGGACTGGAATTATTATATTCTTCTTGAAGTCTGAGCGTATTTCGCCTGTCTCACACATCTGGTAGAAGTCGACCTCGGGGAAGATCAGTTTGGATTCCGGGAATTGTTGGAACACGTGAGGCAATACTGACCTTACGACTTATCTTAGAAGAAAGATTACGGAAAGGCAAACCTACGTTTCAAGCATTTGTAGACTTAGAGAAAGCTTTTGACAATGTTGACTGGAATACTCTCTTTCAAATTCTAAAGGTGGCAGGGGTCAAATACGGGGAGCGAAAGGCTATTTACAATTTGTACAGAAACCAGATGGTAGTTATAAGAGTCGAGGGCCACAAAAGTGAAGCAGTGGTTTGGAAGGGAGTGAGACAGGGTTGTAGCTTCTCCCCGATGTTATTCAACCTGTATATTGAGCAAGCAGTAAAGGAAACAAAAGAAAAATTCGGAGTAGGTATTAAAATCCATGGAGAAGAAATAAAAAAATTTGAGGTTCGCTGATGACATTGTAATTCTGTCAGAGAATGCTGAGGGAATTAGATTAGGAAATGAGACACTTAAAGTAGTAAAGGAGTTTTGCTATTTGGGGAGCAAAATAACTGATGATAGTCGAAGTAGAGAAGATATAAAATGTAGACTGGCAATGGCAAGGAAAGCGTTTCTGAAGAAGAGAAATTTGTTAACATAGAGTATAGATTTAAGTGTCAGGAAGTCGTTTCTGAAAGTATTTGTATGGAGTGTAGCCATGTATGGAAGTGAAACATGGACGATAAATAGTTTTGACAAGAAGAGAATAGAAACTTTCGAAATGTGGTGCTACAGAAGAATGCTGAAGATTAAATGGGTAGATCATATAACTAATGATGAAGTTTGGAAAAGAGTTGTGGAGAAGAGGAGTATGTGGCACAACTTGACAAAAAGAAGGGACCGGTTAGTAGGACATGTTCTGAGGTATCAAGGTATCACATATTTAGCATTGGAGGGCAGCGTGGAGGGTAAAAATCGTAGAGG
The DNA here is from genome assembly GCF_023864275.1 of Schistocerca cancellata. Taxonomy (NCBI): domain Eukaryota; kingdom Metazoa; phylum Arthropoda; class Insecta; order Orthoptera; family Acrididae; genus Schistocerca; species Schistocerca cancellata. Next base: position 346,705,793 of record NC_064634.1, on the reverse strand, counting down.
GAGACCAAGAGATGAATACACTAAGCAGATTCAGAAGTATGTGTGTTGCAGTAAGTACTGGGAGACGAAGAAGCTTGCACAGGATAGGGTAGCATGGAGAGCTGCATCAAACCAGTCTCAGTACTGAAGACCACAACAATAACCAATGTGATCAAACGTATCCGGACGCCTGACTGAAAATGACTTACAAAGTTCGTGGCGCCCTCATCGGTAATGCTGGAATTCGATATGGTGTTGGCCCATCCTTAGCCTTGATGACAGCTTCCACTCTCGCAGGCATACTTTTCGTCACGTGCCGGAAGGTTTCTTGGGGAATGGAAGCCCATTCTTCACGGAGTGCTGCACTGAGGAGAGGTATCGATGTCGGTCGGTGGGGCCTGGTACGAAGTCGGCGTTCCAGAACATCCCAAAGGTGTTCTATAGGATTCAGGTCAGGCCTCTGTGCAGGCCAGTCCATTACACGGATGTTATTGTCGTATAACCGCTCCGCCACAGGCCGTGCATTATGAACAGGTGCTCGATCGTGTTGAAAGATGCAATCGCCATCCCCGAATTGTTCTTTAACAGTGGGAAGTAGGATGGTGCTTAAAACATCAATGTAGGCCTGTGCTGTGATAGTAACATGGAAAACAACAAATTGTGCAACCCCCTCCATGAAAAACACGACCACACCAGAACACCACCGCCTCCGAATTTTACTGTTGGCACTACACACGCTGGCAGATGACGTTCACCGGGCATTCACCATACCCACAGCCTGCCATCGGATCGCCACATCGTGTACCGTGATTCGTAACTCCACACAACGTTTTTCCACTGTTCAAACGTCCAATGTTTACGCTCCTTACACCAAGCGATTCATCGTTTGGTATATACCGGCGTGATGTGTGGCTTATGAGCAGCCGCTCGTCCATGAAATCCAAGTTTTCTCACATCTCGCCTGTCATAGTACTTGCAGTGGATCCTGATGCAGACTGGAATTCCTGTGTGATGGTCTGGATAGATCTCTGCCTATTACACATTACAACCCTCTTCAACTGTCGGCGGTCTCTGTCAGTCAACAGACGAGGTCAGCCTATAAGCTTTTGTGGGGTACGTGTCCCTTCACGTTTCCACTTCAGTACCACATCGGAAACAGTGGACCTAGGAACGTTTAGGGGTGTGGAAATCTCGCTTACAGATATGTGACAGAAGTGACACCCTATCACCTGACCACGTTCGAAGTCCGTGAGCTCCGCGGAGCGCCCCATTCTGCTCTCTCACGATGCCTAATGACTACTGACGTCGCTGATATAGAGTACCTAGCAGTAGGCGGCAGCACAATGCACCTAATATGGAAAACGTATGTTTTTGGGGGTGTCCTGATACTTTTGATTACATAACGTATCATCTGTGAGAAGGAAGCAGTTTTGCATCTTTCCCGTCGCTTGTAACGGAAGTCCATTGATCAAATGAATTACCAGTTACTAGATAATCCCTTAGGTCGAATCACACTTAACCGAGTGCCAGCTCAGTCGGTTAAAGACCAAGCAGTTTATGATAGAATGCCGCCCATGCTGAGTTATAGCTACAAAAGAAATCGAATCATCCAAAACGCGGTTCTAGGCGCGCAGTCCGGAACCGTGCGACTGCTACGGTCGCAGGTTCGAATCCTGCCTCGGGCATGGATGTGTGTGATGTCCTTAGGTTAGTTAGGTTTAAGTAGTTCTAAGTTCTAGGGGACTGATGACCACAGCTGTTAAGTCCCATAGTGCTCAGAGCCAAACCATCGCTGGCACTTCCATTAGAATTCTGATAACAGGAATATAGAAATAATTGAGTAGCCGAACTCCTGCGATGTACTAGTAAGTTAACTCACCTTTGCGCAACTCTTATTTCACGGTACCGCAGATAGGACCTCTTCATTAACTTCATTTGTATGCTGTATGATGGTAATAACTATGAGACAGCCTCGCAGTAGGTACACCTGTATGGAAGAACTTTGGTGGCGTAGTTAAACCCTGGGACTACTACAGTGAATGAATGTTCCACAAACACAATGGAGATGGCGCATAGGAGGCGACAATTTTACGTATAGCTACCACCGCGTAGCCATCTCCAAACAGGAAAACCTGCCCTCTTTCAAAATCAACACTCTTCACCGTCCTCGGAAACCTTCATCCATTCCTGGCTGTGAGCAGATCGGCTATCTTAACCTGAAAGTTGTGTCCTCCCGCGGTGTACCAAAGAAACTTAAATTCGTAGCAGCATCTCTAGCTTACCCAAAAATATCGATACGGACGTGTCATTACCCTAAAAGAAAGATTGAAGATCGTAGAATGAGCAAACTGTAAAGAAAACCAAGGAAAAGTTTCGAAATGGAATTAAAGTTTAGGACGAAGAAATAAAAACTTTCATTCCTGCCCACGAATCTGTAATTCTGTCACAGGCAGCAAAGGAAAGAGCAGCTCAACGGAATCTGCGGACAAATTAAATCAGGTTATAGTGAGAGAATTAGATTAGGAAATGAGACTAAAAGTAGTTCTGATTGGGGAGCAAAATAACTGATCATGGCAGAAGTAGAGAGGATATAAAGTACAGACAGACTATAGCAAGAACAACATTGCTGAAAATGGGGAATTTGTTAACAATAAGCGTAAGTTTAGGTGTTAGGAAGTCTTATATAAAGCTATTTGTATGAGGTGTAGTCTTTTATGGATGTGACACACGGGCCACAAGAAGATAGAAGCTTCTGAAATGTGACGCTGTATAAGAATGAATCTAACTGAGGTAAAAACAAAATCACTGAGAAAAGGGATCGATTGACAGGACACAATCTGAGGCATAAAGGAATTGACTGCATGGTAATGGAAGGAAGGACGGTGGTGGGGAGGAGGGGGGGGCGGGGGTTAGGATTGTAGAGGGAGACTAGTACGTAAGCGTGTTCAAATGGATGTAAGGGGCCGTAGTCATGCCTCGATGAAGAGGCTTTCACAGGGCTTGGGTTAGACTAGTATGAAGAGCATGAAACCTGTCTTCGGACTGCAGTCCATAACAACAGCAATAAAACAACAACACGTGGTTATAATTCTATGGCACAGCCGCTCTGTGACCGTTTCTGTAGATGTAACCTTTAACGTGCGGCCGACGTGTCCTCTTCAAGTTACACTACGTTGTGTTGGAGCTGGAAGTCGCAGAGGCTCTGTAGCGTAGGCGCTAGTGGCGCCGTTTATGACGTCGTAAATCGCCCGTGTCCCTCGGGCGGCTGGTTTATGCAACCACGAGACCGCCCACAGACGTGTTTGTTTATTCCAGGGCCTGCAAAGACATAACGCAACACATGGCACGCCGGCAGCCATTGCTCACAGAAACCTCCGCGCTGCCGGCGTAACTTCATTTCGCTCTGGCGAGTCGGCGGACGGAGGGACGGAAGCCCGCGGCGCGGGAGGAAAAAGACACGCCTGAGGGGGAGAGAGGTAGAGATAGAGAATGCAAGGAGCGCGAAAAAGATAGAGCTGTGGTAGTGAGCGAACAGTAAAAGAGAAAACAAAAAGGGGGGAAGGGAGCGTGGTGTAGAAACGGATGGTTAGGTTAGCAGCAGCAGCTACAACAACAACCTGTGGCACTCGAGCCGAAAAATCGGACGGCTTTCTACACAAATATATCACGCACGCTGCAGCCGTGGAGCTGGCGGAGGAGACCTGCGCAGCAAGGCGTGATGGCTGGCTGGGCAAATATAAAGAGCGAGTGCTCCGAGACGAGAGCCAAAACAATGCCGTCTGCTGGGACGGCGGCGGCAGCGGCGGCTGCGCTGGAAAAAGTGACGGGGAGAGAGGGAGGGAGGGAAGCAAGGGATGGGAGGGTGAGGGGTTGGGCCAGTGGGAGGGGGAGTGGAAGTGGGGGAGGAGGAGGGGGCGTCCTCACGCCAGAGGCAGAGCCACAGCCGGCGCCGGCCAAGTTGTCCAGCATTGATCGCTTTAAAGCAAGCGGCCACGGCAGGACTTCGGAGCGAAATATGAGCCGCGCCGCTCCACTGCCGCCTGGGAAACCTGTTGTGACGCTGGCATCGCCGTTGTCCGTTTTGCTGCTGGATGTCCCTCCGCTGTCAGGCATCACAAAGACGCGCACTGTTCCCTTCGGCTTCCAGCACAACTTTGTCCTCACACAGTCTCCTAATGCGTCGTATCCTACAAACGATCCTTGTAAAGTGGCCGCTTATGCGTATCAGCTTTACTTGATCTAGCGCTACACGAACGCGTATTAACACTCTGGTTTCACTTCAAATCGAGTGTATCTTCCACCTTTTTTCTGGTACTGTATCTGATCAAAAATATCCGAACAGCCTTACACAACATGGAGCTGACCATTACATGTCACGAGGGGCGGACCGGCCAGTGTAAAAGAAGACATGATATACGTCTACCAGGACTGCTCAGTGACTTCGAACACTGACTAGTCATTGGATGTCACCCGAGCCGGCCGGAGTGGCCGAGCGGTTCTAGGCGCTACAGTCTGGAACCGCGCGACCGTTACGGTCGCAGATTCGAATTCTGCCTCGGGTATGGATGTGTGTGATGTCCTTAGGTTAGTCAGGTTTAAGTAGTTCTAAGTTCTAGGGGACTGATGACCTCAGAAGTTAAGTCCCATAGTGCTCAGAGCCATTTGAACCATGTCACCCGACTGAGAAATCCATCCACGACCCTAAAACCCTGCCCTAGTTGACAATACTGAGGTGACAAAAGTCAAGGGCTAGTGACATACATATGCAGGGTGAACATTAATAAAACTGACAAACTGCAGGGACGGATTCCTGACTGGAAATGAAGGAAAAAGGGTTCTGTGAACATGCATCCGGAAATACTGGGTGATCAAAAAGTCAGTATAAATTTGAAAACTTAATAAACCACGGAATAATGTAGATAGAGAGGTAAAAATTGACACACATGCTTGGAATGACATGGGGTTTTATTAGAACAAAATTTAAAAAAAAGTATTACTAGACGCGTGAAAGATTTCTTGGGCGCGTCGTTTGGTGATGATCGTGTGCTCAGCCGCCACTTTCGTAATGCTTGGACTCCCAGGTCCCCAGATCTCAGTCCGTGCGATTATTGGCTTTGGGGTTACCTGTAGTCGCAAGTGTATCGTGATCGACCGACATCTCTAGGGATGCTGAAAGACGACATCCGACGCCAATGCCTCACCATAACTCCGGGCGTGCTTTACAGTGCTGTTCACAACATTATTCCTCGACTACAGCTATCGGTGAGGAATAATGGTAGACATATTGAGTATTTCCTGTAAAGAACATCATCTTTGCTTTGTCTTACTTTGTTATGCTAATTATTGCTATTCTGATCAGATGAAGCGCCATTTGTCGGACACTTTTTGAACGTTTGTATTTTTTTGGTTTCAATAAAACCCCATGTCATTCCAAGCATGTGTGTCAATTTGTACCCCTCTATCTACATTATTCCGTGATTTATTCAGTTTTCAAATTTATACTGATTTTTTGATCACCCGGTACATCGTTGCTACGGCAGATGGCGCTGACGAATGAAAGTTCCATTGACCACGTACCGTGTGCCTTGTGTGTAGCAGGCTGAGTGACTGACGCAGCGTACTTAAACAACAGAATGAATGGTCCGGTATTACCGTCGGGAACAATCCTAGATGGTCTTTGTGTATGGCCAAGCAGTTGGAGACGGTCGAGAGGCAGCACGGCTGTATCAGAACAAGTACCCTCACAGGGTCCAACCACGTCATACAACATTTCAAGCCCTTTTTCAGCGTTTGTATGCTAACGGGTCCTTTCAGACAAACACCCAAAATTGACTTGAAACGTTGTCTAACGTGACTGGTCTCTGTGAGGATGCTAGTTTTGGTATAAATAGCGTTGCTACATCTCGACTGTTTTCGTCTGTTTGGCCTTACCCAGACACCACCTTGGCTTGTTCCCGACGCTATACCGGACAATTCTGCTGCTTACGGTACGCTGCGTCAACCGCGCAGCCTGCAACACGCTTGAAACACACGGCACAATGTCAGAGGAACTTTCATTCTTCAGCGCCATCTACCGTGGCAACTATGCATTTTCGGACATATGTTCAGAGGACCTCTTTTCCTTCATTTCCATTCAGGAATTTGCCCCTGGAGTTTGTCGGTTTTATTAAGAGTCATCTTGTATACACAAGGTATAAAGGGGCAGTGCATTTGCGGAGCTTTCATCGATAACCAGATGATTCATGTGAAAACGTTTCAGACGTGATTATGGACGTACGACAGGAATTGAAAAACTTCGAACGGGTAATGGTAGTTATAGCTAGATGCATCGGAAATTCCATTTCGGAAAATGATAGGGAATCCAGTACTCCGCTATCCACAGTATCAAGAGTGTGCCGAGAATATCACATTTCAGGTATTACTTCTCACCACGAACAAGGTAGTTGCCGACAGCCTTTACTTAACGACCGAGAGCAGCGGCGTTTGCTTACAGTTGTCAGTGCTAACAGACAAGAAACACTGCCGGAAATGACTGCAGAAACCAATGTGAGACGTACAGGGAACGTATCCGTTAGGACAGTGCGGCGAAATTTGGTGTTAATGGGCTGTGGCAGCAGGCGATCGACGATAGTGCCTTTGCTAACAGCAGGACATCGGCTGCAACATGCCTACTGAGCTCGTGACCATACCGGTTGGAGCCTAGACTACTAGAAACCCGTGGTCTGGTCAGATGAGCCCTGTTTTCAGTTGGTAAGTGCTGACGGTAGGTTTCGAGTATGGCAGAGGCTCCACGAAGCCATGGCCCCAAGATGTATGGGTGGGGATCGTTCCATAATGGTGTAGACTGTGCTCAAATGACCTCTGAATGTTAGGTTACTTGAAGGTCATTTGAGGCCATTCACGGTCGTTATGTCCCCAAACACCTATGGAATTTTTATGGCTGACAATGCATAATGTCACTGGGCCACAACTGTTCGCGACTGGTTTGAAGAACGTCCTGGACAGTACGAACGAATGCTTTGGCCACCCAGATTTCCTGATACGAGCATCGAATATTTATGGGACGTAACCGAGAGATCAGTTCGTGCATAAAATCTTTCACAGGCAACACTTTCACAATTATGGACGACCATGGACTCAGCATGGCTCAATATTTATGCAGGGGACTTCCGACGACCTGTTGTTTCCATGTCACGTCTAATTGCTGCATTACTCCGAGCAAAAGGAGGTCCGACACAGTATTAGCAGGTATCCCATGACTTTTGTAATCTCATTGTATTGGTGATGTGAGACTGCCGTATTGTGAACAAGCACATCGTAACATCTTCACATCTGCGCCTCCCATTCGAGAACAAGAAATGGACTACCTTTGACATTCTGTGTTCGCACCATTGGACTGAGATTAGCAGCGTGACGAGGGATTACTGTCTCATACGTATGTTTCCGGTAACACCACAACACAAGCGTCTGCTTTTGAAGTGGTGACGTTGTAACGCTGCGCGCTGGGCACACGATACTCATTAAAGCCTGTACTATGGTAAGTTGACGGGCTTCACCTTATGAGAAAGGATTTTTGTATAGATATTGACCGCGTGTACCTGAAGAGGCAAATCAGACTTACACCCACTCTATAATAAGAATGATACGTCAAGCAAGTTCGAAATGCAACTACACGTCAGTACGGACGAAAAACAACACGGGAGATGCTACCAATTTGTTAATAATACGGTCGCCAGCCTAATTAGGCATTAACTGAGTTTCTTCCCTGTACAAGTTGGCAGATATTCGTGTAAAGCAACAAGTAGTAACATTGCATAATATGGTAAATTTTAGAACCAGAAAATCTATTGAACTGATAAGGTCACTTTCTGTACTGATATGGATAAACCATAAATACATAACACTACACTATAATGTTTACTACAAAATTTCGTACTGTCTATTGATCTGAGTAAAATCGGGCATAGGTTACCCTAGAAATAGCACTTTCGAATCACACACACAATGTCAATTTTGATAAAGATAAAACACTGATAAATTCTGGTTTTTATATTGACTGTAACTTTGCTGGTCAAATCAGTTTAGAACACTTCAGAATTCAAATTAATAAAAAAGGGTGGGGCGTGGGACCCTGAAACTGTTATGATCACTGTATTAAAACATTTGATTACTGAAATCATTATGTGCTCAAGATTTCCAATATATGAGTTACTACTCTTTTCATCTTATTTCCTGCTCATTTAAATACCATTATGTCTGTCTCGAAATAATTAAACTTCATTACTAAATCAATATCAAAATTATCTTCCAACTTTGTCAGACCTTCGTTATTCCTCAACTAGTTCATTAACAAGACAGTTCTTTAAACACCATTCTAACATAGTTAGGTCTGCAGGTAATTATTATTAACACAAACTTTAATTATTCATCTCGGGACACTCGGATTGCACGACATGTGGAAAGGACCCTGTCTATGTTAGTTGTGAGGATAATTAAATGATAGGACAGTTCTGGTAAAATTTAAGTTGTTATTGAACAGTATGGAACAAAAGTAACACTGGTCCATACGAATACAGTACTAAAAGTTTCAACCTGTTCGTATCAATGCGGCGGTTGGCGGGCGGCGAGATGGCGAGGCACATAGCACACATAGAACCACAGCAATGGCTCTTGATGTATCGGCACTTTACTTCTTCTTAGCGTCGCAATACTTTTCCATTTAGTGCCTATGGAATTTTGCCATGCTGTATAGGCGTTGGAACGGCATATCCGAGGCTCAATGGAACTACGTCTTCCTGGAGAGCCTCCTCACTCCAGAACGTGTTGCTCAGACCAGTGCCCAACTCCGACTACTACTGCTGAGCCCGTTGTGCCGTGCAGGGCTCGTGTGCATTTTGCCGCGCTCGCCTGCCATCCATCTTTTACCGCTCCCTTACAGACAGGGTATTCACCCGAGACTTTGCATTCTACATATCCTAATACATTGCCTACGTATGGACCAGGCACACAGCTACAATTTTGAACATCTTACAAAAGCTTCAACGTTTCTTACACTTCAATTCTGTTACAATATTGTTTGGCATTTGACATAAACATTAATATTCACATTGAAATTTGCTTACAGTTTTCTTAACACAATGACATGAAACGAAAAGGAAATGAAATCAGAACATCGATTACACTAATTTATCGAAATATCAGAAGAAAAAAATATTATTTATATGTACCATAGTACAGCGTTGTTGTTGTTACAACGTGACTGGGGAGTACGAACTGCTGATGAATAGCGTCACATTGTGTTCAGCGATGACTCGCAATTCCGCACTGTCCCGGGTGATCACCGTCGGCAATATGGTCGCGACCTCGGAGGAGTCTCATTCTCCCAATGTTTTTTTTGGGGGGGGGGGGGGGGCTTAGTCATCTACTCCTGGTCTCATCGTGTGGGGAGCCGTTAGACGTCAAGCCCACACCATTGCCAACACCCAGAATATCGACGACCGGTTAGAAAATTTGTGGGCCAGCTGGCCTCAGAAAAGGATACAACGACATGCTGATATCCTTCCCAACCGAACCAGTGCACTCATCCAGGCAAGAGGAGCTTCAACGCCATGCTGATAAGAGGGCTCTTACTTCCAAGTTCAGCGTAAATTCGATTCGATTTTGTAATCACTTACATAATATCACATATCCCCTGGACGTATAAAGTTTTATTTTGTTTCATCCTCTTCTTCTGGGTGCTTCAGTTTTTGTCAGGGAATGTATAAGCAATTTATGGAAGAGTAAGAATTATTGTGGCCAACGGCCTTGCTGCAGTGTTAACACTGGTTCTCGTCAGATCACCGAAGCGCTGTCGGAGTTGGCTAGCACTTGAGGATGGTTCACCATCCGGGTCTGCTGAGTGCTGTTGGAAAAATTAGTGATGGTAAGGTCTTAAGGGACCAAACTGCTGACGTCATCGGTGCCTAAGCTTACGCACTACTTAATCTAACTTGAACTAACTTATGCTAAGGACGACACACACAAGCCCATGCCCGAGGGAGGACTCGAACCTCCGACGGGGGGGAGTCGCGCGAACCGTGACAAGACGCCTCAGATGGCGCGGCTACCCCGTGCGACAGTACTGTTGGCAAGCGGGGTGCACTCTGCTCTTATGAGGCAAATGGAGGAGTTAGTTGACTGAGAAGTAGCACCATGTCAAGAAAACTGACAACGGCTGGAAGAGTGATGTGCTGACCACAGGATCCTCAGTACCCGCATCCAGTGACGCCTAAGGGCTGAGGATGACACGGCCGGCACACTAACAGTTACTTCAGCGAAATCTAACCCATCCGGGTCGGTGTACAGTCCTCGCGAGTTCACTTCCTATTTATACTGAAAACATGAGTTTAGTTGCGTTCTGGCTGTGATGTAATCTGAGGCATCGCGTACTCCGGCGTTTGACTGACGCGGACCGGATAGTAGGTGGGTGCGAAGTGTAGTCTTTTAGCAAATATAAATGATTCAGGACGGTGTACAGTCCTTGCGAGTTCACTTTCTATTATTACTGAAAATATGCGTTTATTTGCAGCCTCTCTGTGACAACATCCGAGGCAGCGCGTACTTTGGCATATGACTGACGCGGACCGTACCGTAGCTGGATGCGAAGTGAAGAAAGTCGTGCGTCTCGGGCCGTATTTATACACGGGCGGAACGGACGGCCGAGGGAACATCTGCTGTTACCCGCTCTATGCCCACGGTAGTAGCCTCTAAACGGCCGCTTTCTCGGACTCACAATATTTTTAATCAACGTCTTGAAAAATGGTTCAAATGGCTCTGAGCACTATGGGGCTTAACATCTGTGGTCATCAGTCCCCTAGAACTTAGAACTACTTAAACCTAACTAACCTAAGGACATTACACTCATCCATGCCCGAGGCAGGATTCGAACCTGCAACCGTAGCGGTCACGCGGTTCCAGACTGAATCAATTTAGAATCTTCGTAATTTTTGTATGGATGTAGTTAAGTTGGTTACAATTACAGGAAAAGTTTTAGCTCGCTGGCATTCAAACTTTTTTCCATCTAGAATTTTTAGAACGGAACTGACAGTCGAACATGACCTCTGAACTATAGCTTTAAGAGACCTTTTATTTGTTATTATTTACAACCAGGCCTTGAAAGTTGTTATAGCTCCGTCATTTAATAGAACTTTCTAGCATTAATATAACAGTTACTTAATCTACTGCAAATAAGGACTTTTTGTTCCAAATTTAGTTTTCAGCAAATTACTCGAAAACTATTGGAGGTAGCTTAATGGGATCACATAGTTAGTATTTGTATGTTGAACTGAAGCTTCATACAAATATTCGTATTTCTAAGTCAAATATTTAGCACTTTCAATTTTTCTTAAAAACGTGGGTTCTGTCCAAGATATTGCTTTAATCACGTTGAGACTTGTACCAGCTAGACCGATGACCTCAGCAGTTTGGTTCCTTAGGAATTCACACACTCTTCTACCAGTTAATTTTGACGTACATTTGCACATTCTGACTAATTTTTGGCTTCCTAGCTTTATTATTTAGCGCTACTTACTTTTCGTAAAACCATGTGTATAGGGAAAGATTTTCATCCGACCACTGTGATATTTGACAATTCAACTTTAATACACTGAAGCTTATGTTGAAAAAGTTTGGAACAGCAACTTTAATTTTTAATTTCATTCTTAAATTACGGTGCAATACTTGTGTGCTACGCACAGACGCGTTATGGTGAAATGGCGTAACTAGCAGTGAACTGGGGTAAGTCCCGGCACACTCGCTCGCCTCTGTATCTTTCAACTGATACAGCGCTTGTTTCGCCCCAAGTCTGTTGAATTCCATACGAGAGCGCCAGTAGGTCTAACAGCAGCGTTAGTACACCCGACAAAGATAACGCATCAGAAGTCGTCCGTACTGGTTCCAAGTCATGCCATTTTCTTCCTTTTTTTCTATTCTTTTAGCTGTAATATCTCTTTATATTCGATGAATTGTTCTGATACAATTCTACCCTTGAATGACGTTTACTAATTTTCTATCTTCATACTCGCAGAATCGATGCGCACAGTAGTTTCATACAATAGCTACGCCATGAGCGCATAATTATTCTTTGTAGTACTCTCTCTGGGGGTTGCTAGAAAGAAAGCTTCCGAGATTGTCTTCGTGCCGATTAGCCTGAGCATTGTTTGAAGAATTGTAATCTGAATATTGAGATTTATGACAAAAGATAACTGATACCAAATAAAAGTCGAGAGGGTTGAGGTCAGGAGAGCGTGGAGGCCATGGAATTGGTCCGCCTCTACCAATCCATCGGTCACCGAATCTGTTGTTGAGAAGCGTACGAACACTTCGACTGAAATGTGCAGGAGCTCCATCGTGCATGAACCACATGTTGTGTCGCACTTGTAAAGGCACATGGTCTAGCAGCACAGGTAGAGTATCCCGTATGAAATCATGGCGGTGAATCGAGGAAGTACAGTACATACTGACGAAACTAAAATGAGCTCTAACATGGAAATTAAGCGTTTCCGGACACATATCCAGAAAACATCTTTTCTTTATTTGTGTGTGAGGAATGTTTCCTGAAATTTTGGCAGTACCTTTTTGTAACACCCTGTATATATTGCTCCTTCATACAAAAGGTGTGTAACAATTTACATTATTTGACATTTGAGAATTAATGATATTCATCGATATATAGCGTAGTTGTTAATCAGAAGGGAACTTCCGAAAGACTGGATACGAACCTGCATTTAATAACCCAAGAGCTCCATTACTTCTTCGGAAGGTTAAAAATCATCAAAGCCAAATATCCGCTTGATCTGAGGTTTCCCGACTAATTATACAACGCTCCCAAAAATACGAGGCATTTTATTTGTACAGATTAGCAGACTGCCGCAAAGCACGAGCCTGCAGAGAAGAGGAATCATCGCCTAATTTCATTCTAACAAGTAAAATTTCTGAATCATTTTGAGTTATGACTGTGTTTCCTATTATGAATGATTGATTGCTCGAACGAATTGAGAACTACATAACTACGTGATAACATAGATAGGAAGAAAAATTACATAGCATACACTTGTATCGCTACAACGAATCGTGTTTCTACGAAAGAAAGAATCATAGCGATACAATCGTGCTGAAATGAATATTTATCCGTCGATTCATTCATGCCGCAACGTGTTGGCACCGTTTAGGAAGCGACGTTTCAGTAGAAGATGCCGCTCGCCTTGTCGAGCTCAAATACTGGGCAGTGCGGTAGCGAAAGCACGAAAGCGGCGGGGGTGGAACGGTGCCCCTGGCGATTGTGGGAGACGAGCGTTTAATTGCTGGCGCCACTTTGCACGGCCGCCGAAGCGGAAGCCGCGCCGGCGCTGGTGTAGCGAGGCGAGGCGGCGCGTTTAATATAAAAACCACCGCCCCCGCCCCCGCCCCCGCCCCTTGTTCTGGAAGCTGCGGATCCGCTGCCGGTGACGGCTTTGAACCCAGGCGGCGTTCCTTTTTTTATTTTTATTTTTTCCCCCGCACGCCCCAGTGCCACCCGTCTTCACAAGTGTAAGAAAAATAAAATCTTTTCATTTGCTCGCGCCTGCAGAGCGTGTGGCCGGATAGGGCAGGGGTAGGCGTTAACGGTTTTCACAGGAAATGAACCTGTCAGTCGACGCCAAACCCGCGAGGAGGAAGTTGCAGAGCGACCCGCGAATTCTAACACCGACAAAATAAGGCCTCAACAGAAAACAGAAAAGCGACCACGTTTGCGCGTTTCTACTGCTGCTGCCGAACCAAACTAAGCACTCGAATCAAAACATCTTCAGCCGTCTAAATTTCCAGTTATTTTATTTGAGTAAACAGTTCCAGCGCTACTGTACGCCATCTTCAGGCCCCCTGACTGACGTCGTAGCAAGAATTCCACCTCTGGTCTAGTCAAAATAGGGGCAAGTGATGATCGGAGGGATCGCCGTGTCAAGAAGAAATCACTGAATGGTGGTCCCTATTTTGACTGGACCAAAGGTGGGATTCTTCCTACACGTCGGTCACGGGGCCTGAATACGGCGCAATGTAGCGCTGAAAATGGTTACTCAAACAAATTAACTGGACATTTGAGCGGCTGAAGGTGTTTTGATTCGACATTTTGTACCGAACAGCCGAAGTCCCGCAACCATACAGAGATTTTTCACTCGATTCAGCAGTCAAACATCGCGCATAGATTATAGATTGCTCTGAGAGTTTTGAGATAATGAACGAATGGATATTCAGTTTTTTTATGAACATAAGTAACGTACGATTTGTGGTGTCACCGCCAGACACCACACTTGCTAGGTGGTAGTCTTTAAATCGGCCGCGGTCCGTTAGTATACGTCGGACCCGCGTGTCGCCACTAGCATTGATTGCAGACCGAGCGCCGCCACACGGCAGGTCTAGTCTAGAGAGACTCCCTAGCACTCGCCCAGTTGTACAGCCGACTTTGCTAGCGATGGTTCACTGTCTACATACGCTCTCATTTGCCGAGACGACATTTTAGCATAGCCTTCAGCTCCGTCATTTGCTACGACCCAGCAAGGCGCCATATTCAGTTACTATAATCTGAACAAATAATATTGTGAATCATGTACCGTCAAGAGCGACGTTCATCATTAATGGATTAAAGTGTCAAACTAATTATGCCAGCTTTCTGAATTCTCATTCCTTGTCATGTTCCAGACCTCACGTCAGTATAGTTCTTCCCTCCTCACGCCAGCCTGCGTGAGCTAAAACGCGTGCATTTCGGCCTCCAGTTGTAACACGGTGTCGGCTCTTCTGCCCAACACAACACAATTTGTATAAGTAATGAAGACGATATCAGGCAGAATATGCGAGCAGAGGAATGCTTGGAAAACGCTGACTAGAAGAGGGCACGTGGTGATGGAATCCGTCCGAACAGACCTCGGAAGGCTCAACAGTACCGACCGACCGCCGACGGGCGTCATTGGATGCGGCTGTGGAGGGGTATCCGCCGGCCGTTGTCAGTTCTCGTGACTCGGAGCCGCTACTACTCGATCAAGTAGCTCCTCTATTAGCATCACGAGGTCAGGGAACCCCGGTAGATTAGCAGCGCATCGCGGTGCGGATGGTTACCCATACAAGCGACAACCGCGCCCGACGTTGCTTGTTCGATGACCTGCCGGGAACCGGTGTCGCCAACGTTGCACGGCCGTTGATACATGATAATAATACATTTGGTAAGACATCAGAAATAATTTCCATTGTAAGAGAAGGAGCCGTATAGAGCAAAAACTGTAGCGCAAGGCCGATATTAGAATACGTGCGATGAATAACTGAGGGTATGGATGCAAGCTGTTACATAGTAATGAGGAGATCAGCAAAGGAAAGAATATTGTGGAGATCCACATTAAACCAGTCAGAAGAATGACAACAACAAAAGATAGTTATTTCGATGAAATGTTGATCAAATGGCTCTGAGCACTATGGGACTTAACTTCTGAGGTCATCAGTCCCCTAGAACTTAGAACTACTTAAACCTAACTAACCTAAGGACATCACACACATCCATGCCCGAGGCAGGATTCGAACCTGCGACCGTAGCGGTCGTGCAGTTCCAGGCTGTAGCGCCTAGAACAGCTCGGCCACCACGGCCGGCGAAATGTTGATCAGTGATGTAAAATACAGTACTATAATTTGAATTAATTTATTCTAGTTAACAGTATTTTGACGTCCACCTGCGTTGGACTAGTTGGCTCTTTCACTTAATGGCTATGCATTCGATTTTCGGATCTTTCATGAGGACAATAACAGAAGTCAGCATCATGTAAATACCTGACGAATTTAAGCAGTAACGGCTTCTCGTTTCAGTACAGACATTGACCGATCCTAATAAGCCCGACTAATGGCATACGTCAGGGGTCTACCCCCGGCTCTTGAGCATGTCATTTAATTACGCATGATTAGACGTCCTTCTAGAAGGGAGTGGTCTACGGCTTCATTTACATGACTACTCCGCAGTCTGCAAATACGTGCCTGGATTCATCGAACCACCCTCAAGCTGTTTCTTTACCGTTCCACTTTCGAACAGTGCACGGGAAAATCAAACACTTAAATCTTTTCGTGCGAGCTCTGATTTCTCTTATTTTATTTTGATGATCATCCCTCCCTAAGTAGATGAGCACTAGCAAAATACTTTCACACTCTGAGAACAAAGTTGGTGTTGAATTTTCATGGGCGCTCTCGCTCTTATTTCGCGATAGTACAAAACGAACTGCCCTTCTTTGAACTTTTTGGATGTCCTCCGTCGATCCTGTTTCATACGGATCCCACACCGCACTGCAGAGCTCGAGAAGAGAACGCACAAGCTAGGCAGTCTCTTTGGTAGACCTGTTGCATTTTATCCGTGTTCTGCCAATAACTCGTAGTCTTTTGTTTGCTTTAGCCAAACATAATCTATGTGAGCTTTCCAACTTAAGTAATCCCTAAGTATTTAGTTGAATTTACAGCCGTTAGAATTGTGAGATTTAGTGTGTAATCGAAATTTAGCGGAATCCTTTTGGTACTCATGTGGATTTCACACTTTTCGTTATTTAGAGTCGTCACTTAACGCATCATACAGATATCTTGTCTAAATCGCTTTGCAATTTGTTTTGATCATTCGATTATTTTATAAGACGATAAATGATAGCATCACCTGCAAACAGAAAAAAATGTTCAAATGTGTGTGAAATCTTATGGGACTTAACTGCTAAGGTCATCAGTCCCTAAGCTTACACACTACTTAACGTAAACTATCCTAAGGACAAACACACACAACTATGCCCGAGGGAGGACTCGAACCTCCGCCGGCACCAGCCGCACAGTCCAAGACTGCAGCGCCTGAGACCGCTCGGCTAATCCCGCGCGGCTGCAAACAATCTATGAGTGTATGTATATCAGGAGCTTCCTTGGGGAACCTCAGGTATTACTTTTGTTTTACTCGATGAGTTTCCGTCAGTACAGGCTATTTGCTGAAAGATATCGCTTTGAGGCTCCATTGTCAAGGATGAAGTGGCCTGTTAAATGGAGTGGATTACTGGAAGGCAGACGACTGGAAAACAGCAAAAGGAAAGCGAAATATATATGCCCGTATAGTGAGCCGTATGAGACAGTCTTAATTGGAAGATTCAGAGAGGGTAGATTTCCTTGAAATACATGGAGCCAAATGCAGCAAGCGTCAGAAAGCCGAGATCATGAGATAGATCAAAACTATAAGGTAACTGGAAGGAAAGGAAAAAGCTGTCTGTGCCAGAAAAAGAACAAATCTTCAAACACGCACAAGACAGTCGGGAGGCCAGCATATGAACGGAGAGCTGACATGGGCAACTAATAAAACCCAGAGCATGATTCTTGTAGCTAGAATGGTTGCTGTTATGTATCCACGGAGCCATCAGACTATGCATGATTCCGAATGAGAAAATTAAAGCTACTGAGGTGTCAAAACAATCACAGAAGAGAGCTCTCAATTGACATACGTCATGAGCGATCGTGACTAAAGTAGAAGACACCAGGGACAGAAGGGCCAAATAGAAGGGTGTTCCAATATGTCCGAGACGAGCGATGGGTGGTACACCTCTAAATGGAAAAAATGTGACTAAATATTGACCCTGAAGCAGAAGCAGCAATAGTAACAGTAGGAGTAGTAGTAGTAGTGGTGGAAGTAAAAACAATGAGAAATAATATCGATCGAGAAGGAGAAATTGGTCCACAAAATTTACGATGCACATCAGTCGTCCTGCGCTGCCACATACGGCTTAAACGTAAAAAAGCTACTGGCACGCAACTACCGCTTTACGCAGTGCAGGAACAAACGAACATGCGGTCAGTCCTATACCTGCAACGTAAAATGACCCATAAGCAATCAAACGCAAATGAGTCTGTCCGATTACTCATCAGACGCGATATGCAGCTACAAGGTGTGTTCTGTATGTGCTCATTTCGTGGAAAGCTGTTTCACGTGCTCTCTGCGAACTAGTACTAAAATCACAGTTCGCTACTTGCTCTGCGACAGATCGTAAACGTCACCTGTAAACACGTCCATCTGTCGTAATACACCCTTACGACTTCACAATTAAACAAGCGACATCCGAAACTTGTATTTCATCAGAATGGAGAGTTTGTTGCACACAAAAGTCGATCTGCTGATGATGATTCAATTTGTTCTTTTACTGTGGATGGTAGTATCCTCCATCATATCAACTAATTCTGCAAACACATGTGAACGTTAGTTTCAGTTATTAACATTGCTTTCCTTGCAGTTTTACTTGAAGGATTATGTTTTTATTCGCAGTTAAACCTTTGCAGGCTTACGCATTTCGCAATCGTCGTAATTTTAACTTATCTTATAAATGGCTCTGAGCACTATGGGACTTAACATCTGCGGTCATCAGTCCCTTAGAACTACTTAAACCTAACTAACCTAAGGACATCACACACATCCACGCCCGAGGCAGGATTCGAACCTGCGACCGTCACGGTCACGCGGTTCCAGACTGTATTTATCCCACTGTGAAACAAGACGGTGAATGCCTTCATGGAAAAATGTTTGCGGTTGTCTGTGGATTGCACCCAAGAGTGCCCCTCTTCTTCCGAAGCAAATCGACACCCACGAATGTCTCTCTTCAGGGCTCCAAAAATATGGGAATCGGATCGAGAGGAATCAGGAGGAATTACAACAGCCAATGTCATCCATGAATTACCAGTCACAACCTCAGTAGTAGTGCAAGAAAAATTTATCTTACATCCTACAAATGTAAGCGGCCCAGTAAGAAGTTCTTGTTGAGCAACTTGGTTTGGAGGCATATCAAAAGTACTAACAGTCTTATAAACTGGAAGTCTTGAACGACGAATACATCTTCTTCTCCTGTACGGCGTGGCTGTGTGCTGCGTGCGGCTGCCTCGAGTCGAATGAGCTGCAGGTGCCTGGTACAAGCGGATGTAGCTACTGATTGATAAGCTTGGGCGCGGCAGGAAGTGGCGCGCTCTCAGAGCGTAATGGCGGCCCTGATAAGGAGTTTTCGTGCGGATCGCTCTTAGTTAAAACTAAAGAGCGATCCGCCGGAGCCCTAGCGGCGTCGAGCGCAAGCTCGCTCAAGGTCACCTGCCTATAAGGCGGCGCACACAGCCATGAATATAGGGGCTTCCCGCGAAACTTCTGGAGCGCAGTCGAGACAAGCTTGGCACCATGTGGGTGGGTATCATCCTGCAACACAATATGCCGTCCGTCAACATTACTCGGTGTCCGGACTTGATGGCGCGCTCCAGTTTTTGCAGTGTCCACGTACTGCAGAGCGTTAATTGTGGCACGTGTTACAGGAAGTCAATGAACAGCGGGTTCTTGCTGTCAAAGAAAAGGTTCGTCATGACAGTTCCAGAGTTGACATGTCCGCTGTTTTGACTAAGTAATTTTTTTTACGTTTTACAATCCAGTTTTTAGCATAACAATCGCCGCGCGACGTGTAGCAGTGCTTCAGGAATTCTTCTGCTCTGGACGGCCTTCTAGCAAACTGTGTACTGTATTTAGCTATGTGCCACCACACAATGCATGAAGTAAGCGTCAGTACTCTCTAGTGCTCCTCGGCACAAATCCAACGAAATTTAAATTCATTGGACAAATATATTATACTAGAACTGACATGTGATTACATTTTCTCGCAATTTGGGTGCATAGATCCTGAGAAATCAGTACTCAGAACAACCACTTCTGACCCTAATAACGGTCTTAATACGCCTGGCCATTGAGTCAGAGCTTGTATGGCGTGTACACGTACAGCTGCCCATGCAACTTCAACACGATACCACTGTGACTGGCGTAATGTGATGAGCCAGTTGCTCGGCCACCATTGACCAGACGTTTTCAATTGGTGATAAATCTGGAGAATGTGCTGGCCACGGCAGCAGTCGAACATTTTCTGTTCCGAGAAAGGCCCGTACAGGACCTGCAACATGCGGTCGTGCATTATCCTGCTGAAATGTAGGGTTTGGCAGGGTAGAGCCACGGGTCGTAACACACCTGAAATGTAACGTCCACTGTTCAAAGTGCCGTCAGTGCGAACAAGAGGTGACCGACACATGTAACTAATGGCACCCCATACCACAACGCCGGGTGATACGCCAGTATGGCGATGACGAATGCACCCTTCCAATGTGCGTTCACCGCGATGTCGCCAAACACGGATGCGACCTTCATGATGCTGTAAACAGAACCTCGATTCATCCGAAAAAATGACGTTTTGCCATTAGTGCGCCCAGGTTCGTCGTTGAGTACACCATCGCAGGCGCTCCTGTCTGTGATGCAGCGTCAAGGATAACCGCAGCCATGGTCTCCGAGCTGATAGTCCATGCTGCTGCAATCGTAGTCGAACTGTTCGTGCAGGTGGTTGTTGTCTTGCAAACGTCCTCATTTGTTGACTCAGGGATCGAGACGTGGCTGCACGATCGGTTACAGCCACGCGGATAAGATGCCTGTCATCTCGATTGCTAGTGATACGAGGCCGTGGGGATCCAGCACGGCGTTCCGTATTACCCTCCTGAACCCACCGATGCCATATTCTGCTAACAGTCATTGGATCTTGACCAACGCGAGCAGCAATGTCGCGATACGAGAAACTGCAATAGCGATAGGCTACAATCCTACCTTTATCAAAGTCGAAACCGTGATGGTACGCATTTCTCCTTAAACGAGGCATCACAACAACATTTCACCAGGCAACGCGTGGTCAACTGCTGTTTGTGTATGAGAAATCGGTTGGAAACTTTCCTCATGTCAGCACGTTGTAGGTGCCGCCACCGGCGCCAATCTTATGTGAATGCTCTGAAAAGCCAATCATTTGCATATCAGAGCATCTTCTTCCTGTCGTAAATTTCGCGTCTGTAGCACGTCATCTTCGTGTTGTAGCAATTTTAATGGCCAGTAGTGTATATCGCTACTATGTTAAGCACCGAAATACAAAATAATTGGAAATGGGGTCTGTATAACGAGGAGTGGGTACGTGCATGCGGCAGTAAGAATTTGTTCACTTCACATCGGTGTAATCGACAGTCGGACGGCAGGGTTGGTTTGTGGGGCGCGGACGGCAGGGCCGGTAACCTTCAATGTAGAGACAGTTGCCTCTCCACAGTGTGGCTGGCAGCAACGCTATAACATCTACTATGTTTTCCGTCTTCCGTCGTGAGTAGTAATTATTTCGTAAATATTTTAATAAAATGTCGAACTATTAATCAAATGTGTAGCTCGATATCAGATGACTTAAAGTGATACATAGGATAGAATGTACATCTCTTTGTACTTTCTTAAGTTTTTCCTTTCCTTAGTGGAAGGTAATGAGTATCTTTTGAATCTGTAGAGAGAACTGTTATCTTCCACTGGAGAATATCACACGAAAATGATCGGTAGGTATCATTGTAGTAATCCAGTAAATTAAGAGGATGTAACAGATATTAATCAAGAATAATTATGAAAACATTACACTCCGCAACCTCGAATATTTTCGTGCGAGCCTTCAACGAAACATAAGAAGACAAGTAGGTACTCTGAATATTTTATTATTATTTTGAAATCATAAGAATCCAGTTGCAAGTTTTGTTCCCAAAAATTTTCAAATGTGTGTGAATTTCTGAGGGACCAAACTGCTGAGGTCATCGGTCCCTAGACTTATACACTATTTAAACTAACTTATACTGAGAACAACACACACACACCAATGCCCGAGGGAGGACTTGAACCTCCGGCGGGATTGTGTTCCCAGATCCTGTGTCAGTTGTGCAGTGCAAATTATTTATCTATAAGATTTACTCCATATTTGATTGCCTTCCCTGAAGCGACGCCCAGCCAGGAATACGTGTAGGTTGGCTGCGGCTGGACCAGCGCGCCATGGTGATCTCAGTCTGTTAACGGAAGGTCTCTCACAGAGCAGGCCACGTTGTTATTCATCTTGGGTCCTTAACAGAGTCAATCGGTTTGTCGTCTGGAGTCCCTTCTGCAACGGTCAAATCACTTCATAATTCGCTACGCCGAAAGCCAGTGCCAGTGCGTAGGTATATTTTTATCAGTAAACTACCGAAGTATTCGTGACGAAGTTCCATAATTTACTGCCCTCCATGAAATTTCTCGGGCTCAGATTATTCTTGGAACCGAAAGTTGACTGAAACCCGGAGCCGAAAAGCTTTGAGATATTTAGCGAGTCGTCGAACGTACATCGGAAAGACATACTGTAGGACGAACAGCGACGCTTCACCCCACTACCACAATACTTCCTGCTTGCAGTGAGCTTCAGTTGAAGTCAGCTTGCTGTCCTGAGTGATCCTTACCTCCTGTGACTTTCTGCGTGTTCTACTGCGCTTTTAAAAATGTAAATTTCGTGAGTTCACTATGTGTCTCATCCTTTTTGGTTTTTTAAGTACGTGTTGCCAACCTAACAACCTAACGAAATGTATGCTGAAAAGAGAGAGGTAGGGAGAGGGTTGTTGGTAGTCATTCATTGTGAGTTGTAAAGAGTTGAATGTAATAGCTGTCAAGGAGCGGTTGAAAGCTTATGTGATCGGCTGATTTGTGTTTTTGTTTAAATGTTCTGTGGAGGGATTCGTGGACAAGTGAGTGGAAAGGTGTTGGGTGGTATTATTATTATTACTGTTATTATTACAACAATCCTCTTTTGGAGTGGTATGCTATTATTTTATCTGATAGTGTAAACAATGCATTTTTCGGCTTGTGTGCTTGATCATTCACAGAGTTTTCTTTTCTACTTCGGTTTTCTGTATGTGTTAATTTTCTTGCAGAGTAAGGAGATATTTTTTATTATTGATTCTAATTATGGTCATATCTTCTTCTCTATTGGTGCAGCACGGAAGGGTGATTTTTATTTGCAAAACAAATATTTCTTAGAATTTCATTTGCATAACGTATTCACCTAATTTCAGTAACAAGAAATTTTCCCGCTTGTTCAAAATTCGGTAACGTCATGAGAAAATGCATTTTCGTAAATTGTCCTTATATCGCCTTAAAAATTGCTGCCGCAGATAAAACTAAATTCAAAACTTGGTGTAGCTCTTCCAGAACACATCGATAACCTTTTATGTACGCATTAAGTTGATAGTTTGTCTATTTGAACGAGTTGACTGAAATGTAAGATCACGCGTGTGTTTGTGCGTGACGTGGCAACTCTATTTCATACCTCCACGTGTTCCCGCCGAAACGTCAATCCCCAAGCAATTTTGGACAGTCTACGGACGCCGTAAGTGGCGTACAAGTGTTCATTGCAGTTGACTAAAATATTGCCTCTATTGACGTTGAAATTGAGCGTGACGATGAAGTTATCTGGTCGCGTATAACAGGTGCAGGTGAACCCAAGCTACTTGCTGGATGTTTTTATGGGCCACCCAATTCCGCTGTGACAGTTCTTGTATCGTCCAAAGGAAGTCTATCAGCAGCGTCTAAATACCGAGATCATCCAGTATTAGTTGTAGCTGACTTTAACCAACTTAGCATAGAATGCGATGTCCATGGGTTCATTGCGGGGTGCATAGACAGACAGTCGTGCGAAGTACTTTTGAACACGTTTTCTGGAAACTGTCTTGAGCAGGTAGCTGAATAGCCTACGCGCAATAGTTATATCTTAGACCTTAGACCTTGAAGCTACAAATAGGAAGTATGTGGATGAGTTCTTGTAATGTGCGAAATTATAGCTACCTTACAACTTTTACTTCATAGAATTACTTCCCAGGAAAATTCAACCACAAACACGGCTCAGATGCTTCACCTATCACTTTCAGACTCATTATATGTCAACATTAACTTTTTGTTCACAGTTCTGGGCCACAATTTGATAGTCACCCTTGACCTCTAGCTACCGACTGACTCAGTCCAAGGTCTCCAAATAGCGTGCGCTCAGTCTCCCTGGAATTCCCCAGCTGTTGGTGCATAATTGTAATTTCCAGAACTTTCTAGAACATCTTCAATATCACACCCAACGGAAATGAGCTGCTAATATCAATAATTAGTTATGTTATCGGTAGCGGCACACATATGGTGTAGAAAATGTGAATTGCCGTAAAGGCTCGAAATGAGCATTTGCTTTTTCTTTTGACTTCGATATTGATGCCAAAATTAATGTTTCCCTGGAGATGGGTAAAGGTGAAACGCTGTGCGTACTCGGAAAGTGGACGGCGGTGCTAATCGCCCTCTGGACATCCTGTATTAGGTTTTTGGTGATTTCTCCAAATAGTTAAAAGCGAATACTGGAATGGTTCGTTCGAAAGAGGCTCGTCCGATTTCCTTCCTCATATTTCTCCAAGCCGATCTTGTGTTCCGTCTCCAGTCATCGACGCGACTTTAGAACCTTATGTTCCTACCGACTGTGTTCACTGAAACGCACATATTTCGTTTGTGCCTAGTATTCCGTCGACGCCAGCATGATTACAGACGAAGCAGTGGTTTTGTGCTTGATAAGGGTAGGCTCTCCCTGACGTCTGCCATTTCCTGCTCATCTGTTCGTACTGATAGTATACGTACTATGAAGTACGATAATCTTCAACTTTTTCCCCCCAGACTATGATGTCGCGACCGGCGCCTTACCATTTTTCTTCTTTCCAGCCGCCAACTAAATTGACATTTCTTGTTAGATTAAAAACGTAATTTCATCCTTTTTTTTCACTAGCTTCCGGCGCAAAGGCAGGAGCGAAATTGCGCTGCATACGCCGCCGGTATTGGGTTTAACACAAAATGAAGCTGCCAACCGACGTAATTAGACAGGCGCAGTCGTAGTACGAAGGGATAATTTCAATCAAGCCACGCTCTGGAAAATCTTAAGGGCGACAAAGTCAAATTAGCGAGATGAAAGGCCCAGCGTCCTACATCTTAATACACGGAGATAGGCACGCCTTGGTTTTCGTTGCTGTCAGTCTCCACTGAGATACACTGCTGTCTACCGTGAGTGCTCGATTTTTGCGGAACCAGGCCAAAACACTTCTGCTCATTTCGCTGCAGTTAAGTCCTTTTTTATGTGTGCGCTTGGTTCTCATTCAGTGTTGCCAGCATCAGTACGTGTGATGATTAAAATACGTATGTCAGCACGTAGTAAGCGATAGATTATAGTGGCGCATCAGTAATATAGCAAATACAATTTTTTGAGTTGTTCAGGAAAAGGGTAAAGAATAATACCAATACACCACTTTTCCTGATCATATGACGCATTCATTAAGGTAATATAGTAAAACAAGATTTAATTGATAAATTGATATGACTTGGTCCACGCTGAACAACAATATGTAGTAAATTAAAACTGGCATCCAGATCGCTCCAAGCTGGGCGTCAAAAATGTAATAAATTCAAATTTGAGAAATGATAAATAAGGTCGCCCCATGCTGGGTGCAAAAAATGTAATAAATTCAAACTGACTGACTAATTGAATTGCTAATGACCCCAAACTGGACGTTAAAATGTAGTAAATTGAAATGAGACTGATATTCAAGTGGTCTCTCTCTGGTTGCCAAAAAGCAGTGAATTCAAATGCGATACAGGGATAGTCTATTCAAAGGGGGTACGTAGAAACTAATATGCATATGAGGTCAAAGTGCAGACATTAATTGAAGTGTTAATACTTGGAAACATTTACGTGTATTATTATATCAACAATACAAATATAAAATCACAGCTGATTTGAGTCAGTAACTGCGTAAGTAGGGCGGGAATGGACCATTTCATCTCATCATTCAACAGTCAGTATTAAGTGTAGACATGATCTAGGCATGACGCATCTATCAGCCCTCGTCGTTTCTGTGGCTGCAGCTTAAACGGCAGGAACCATTCATCTTCCATGTTCTACAGCTTGGAGGCGATGTCCTGGGCAGCTTAACTCGTTTCTTTTTCTATACCAGATGCCCTACTCCCTCACGTATAGCGTGGCGCTATATTCCGATGTTTGGCGTCTATTGTCTGCGGATATTATCTCAGAGAGGTAGTGTGAGCAAATATTTGGAGGCTGAGAACAGACTGGAAAGCGCAGTCGGACGCTAGAAGACTTAAACTTTCGACCGCAAGCGAGGCTCATTTGACAAGGAACGGACGAAAATGTGTGTGTCACATTATGTTACAGTGATAATAAACATCGGTATGAATGCAGGGACATGACTCAAAATCTCAAGATTGAGTCAACAGAAGGCAGACTCACTGCCCCTGTCCTCCAATCAGATTCCTGTCTGATCGCTGTCGATTTCTCTCTGACTGACTGCTCTCAAAGGTTCTCTGCCTCGTCCAATCTGGCAATTCTTTTAAATCTCCTCCTCCCTTCCAAGTGTCCTCTATGGTGCTGAATTTCCTATCCAATTAACGATCGTCACTGCGAGAAGACATTTTCCAGTGTGCGTCCAAAAATTCCCGGTTAAGCAGCAACTCGCATACAATCTAAGAACTCACTCATTGAGACACTTCCCAGTGATGGCTGTCGGAACTGTAGCGAGTTGTCCAGCACTGTGACTTGCTTCAAGAGTTTGTCTTCCTTCCTGGGTTGTCAAGAAAGCAGCGATCCAATAATAAACGATTGCTTGTTTGTAACGGGAATGCATGTGTTTTGCTCAAGCGTCGCCAGGTGTTTGAGACTTGGTGACATCTCTGTTGCCGTCCAGCAAACTTTAAATGGGGCAACCCTCCCCGAACGAAGCAAACACTTTACTGAAGCCATATCCATCGGCCTTTTGGGAAAATCTCACGTACAGGTTTCGGCTTTAAGCCGGCCGCGGTGGTCTAGTGGTTCTAGGCGCGCAGTCCGGAACCGCGGGACTGCTACGGTCGCAGGTTCGAATCCTGCCTCGGGCATGGATGTGTGTGATGTCCTTAGGTTAGTTAGGTTTAAGTAGTTCTAAGTTCTAGGGGACTGATGACCACAGAAGTTAAGTCCCATAGTGCTCAGAGCCATTTTTTTCGGCTTTAAGTTTAGCTGCTTGTCCTGAGTGCCTTGTGGCGAGTTATTACAGTAACGTCTAAGAATAAGTATATTCGCGCAAACAAAGTTGACACTGGGCGCGGTGGCTGATGGGAGCGACTGTAAATAGGAAATGCCTTTGCCGTCGCTCCCATCAGCCACCGCGCCCAGTGTCAACTTTATTTGCGCGTATAGTAGATACACTACAGCCCAAAAACCCATAGGATGGCACAGAAGAATAGGAAGATGAATGGAATGGGGATTCAGTCCCTGAACCTGACTTTTGTCGTCAACGGCGGCCTTCCAAGTCACGTGGCTGTGATGTTTTTCTGCAAGTTCCAAGCTTTTTGGTACCTGATGATGGCTGCAGCCGAAACGGTGTAACAAGTACAGAAATTTTATTTAGCTGTCCAGATGGTTTTATTCGCAAAAAAAACATGGTTAGGCTTGCTCTGCGCTGTATCGTTTTATGTCGTGACGCCATTGCCAAATGGCTCTACTCTAAACTGAAAGTGTCCCCAAAAAGCATCAAATCGAGGCATGACAAGCAGAAAATCTGCTGTTAATGCTTCTCTATTATTTTGATCGTTTTTTATTCATTATATTCTATTTATTATATTATTCCGTTTCTGTTTCTGTTACCATATTTGCATTAATCTTTGTCCATTCTTAGAAAAACTAAAATGTTAGTCGCGCGTAATCATTTTCCATGTCATAGGTACGAAGGATGGAACTTTAATAGTGGCAACTACTTATTTACAGCTCGTACAAAATAGATATGTGTTTCAAAGTTTTACTTACCTTCAAAGTAGTCACCAGCCTTGTGTATAACCCGTTGCCAGCCATGTGGAAGTCGAAGGATACTCTTAGCAGTGCCATTTGTGTTGACAGTTCGAGCGCCGCGGTCTATTGCCCGGCGAATTTGCAGCAGTTCTGAAGCGAATGCCTTGATGTGTTCCCTTCAGTTTAGAAATCGAATTGAACTCACGAGGGCTTAATTCAGGGGAGTGCAGTAGGTGGTATAGCACTTAGCAGCCTAATCAGTCAAACAAATCGGTAACAGCTTGCACTGTACGTGCTTGAGCATTGTCCTGCAAAATGATGGTCAGGTCCTGAAGAAAGGGTCATCACTTCTGTCTATATGCTGTTCATTTTTGGAACTAAACCTACGACCAGCTTAGAGACAGGAGTGATGACACTTTCTGCAGCACCTGAAAATCATTTTGCAGGACAATGGTCGGCCGGAGTGGCCGTGCGGTTCTGGGCGCTACAGTCTGGAGCCGAGCGACCGCTACGGTCGCAGGTTCGAATCCTGCCTCGGGAATGGATGTGTGTGATGTCCTTAGGTTGGTTAGGTTTAATTAGGTCTAAGTTCTCGGCGACTGATGACCTCAGAAGTTAAGTCGCATAGTGCTCAGAGCCATTTGAACCATTTTTTTGCAGGACAATGCTCAAGCACTTTCAGTGCAAGCTGTTACTGATTTATTTGACTGATTAGGCTACTAAGTGATATACCACCTACTGCACTACCCTGCATGAAGCCCTCGTAAGTTCGATTTCTAAACTGAAGGAAACACTCCAAGGCATTCGCTTCATAACTGCTACAAATTCGCCGGGCAATAGACCGCGGCGCTCAAACTGTCAACACAACTGGCACTGCTAAGAGTATCCTACGACTTCCACATCGCTGGCAACGGGTAATACACAATGCTGGTGACTACTTTGAAGGTCAGTAATACTTTTAAACACGTATCTATTTTGTACGAGCTGTAAATAAATAGTTGCCATTATTAAAGCTCCAACCCTTGTATTGTGACTACGTTAAAATCTGTGCTAGGTTTGGAAATCTGTGTAATATGAAGGAAATAATTCAGACGTATACACAGACGTTGTATAGATGAACATTGATGGAAATGTGTTGACATTCAACGCATTGCTTAGTAGCATGCACTCCCACAATCTGTCTAGTACGTATCTTGTGAAAATATGGCCAAATTGTCACATAAATTAGACCTACAATATCAAATCTTCATTAAACGTGGTTTAAACATTTTGAACACATCAACCAACTGTCATTATTGTTAGGCCTTTGTGGTAACCATCCCTCCTTTCGAAGTATATGGATTCGCATCCGAAGCAATAACAATTACTCACCACTGTTGTTACCAGTGAATCAGTGTGTAAAACAAGGGATAATACTTGTCACGTTACATTTTCAGTCTCACCGGAGAAAAGTGCACAAACAGTGCTATAGCAAAGTCACATGGCAGTTAGTTTCATATTGGCGATATGTGCGGTATGGGTACAGGCTACCTCTCTCTGCAGACATTTCTATTCTATGTTGACAATGCTCTTGGTGGGTTTACTACCAAAGGGAACTTGTTACCAGGAACAATACTGGATGTCGCAGGGGTTACCTAAGGATTTTAGCTATAGCTATACCAGCACAAGAAAAGAAAATAATGAGATAACCACATTGAACAAATACGCATACATGCACAATGCTATGAGATGTAAGTAGCGTATGAAACTTTTCGGCCTTTACTTCAAAGTAGGTGATTCTGCCGTGTCTCGAGCGGGGCAGGAAATGGGCGAAATACATGAAAATCCTGATTTGTACAGCAAAGTTTTGAAACTACGTTTCATTTGTTTATTGTGTTTAGAGTAACCAGTTAAAAGAAATGAAGACAGAATTCTGTAGCCCTGTCAGTCGCCTTCATTTGCAAGGCTGTTAAACAAAACGAGCTGTTAGCAATTTGAACTTCTGTATTACCTCTTGATGTTAATGGCATAAGACTACATATAGCGAGAGAACAATATGCTCCTTTTACCTCGCTGGCTGTGATCGTATACGCGTCTTGTAAACTGTTATCATATTTTCAGCTGGATAAAAAATGGTTCAAATGGCTCTGAGCACTATGGGACTTAACATCGATGGTCATCAGTCCCCTAGAACTTAGACCTACTTAAACCTAACGACAGCACACAACACCCAGTCATCACGAAGCAGAGAAAATCCCTGACCCCGCCGGGAATTGAACCCGGGAACTTGGGCGTGGGAAGCGAGAACGCTACCGCACGACCACGAGCTGCAGACTCAGCTGGATAAAACGGTCTCATCGATCGCCCTGACAAAGTTAGCGATGAAAATATCGAGTACTCTATTCGAGGCGATGTGACTTCGTCGTAGACAACATACTGTCCGTGAATTTCGCTGCGAAGAGTAAAGGTCTCATATGTTGAGTTCTCGTGTAATGCTGTTACTTTACGATTCAGAATTATATAGGAGTGCTCTTGCTCATCCATTAGCCTGAAAGGCAAATATTGGGAAAAAAATCAATTGATTCCATCAACCAACTCGTCATTTTTTAAACTTTACGTGATTCGTGGAATCTCCTGATTATGTGTAGGCATATCTGTGTCATTTTGCCCGAGTTGGCAGACAGAAAGGCTGGCACGAAATATTGAAAATAGACAAGAGCGCATGTTTGCTTTAAAAGGAGAGAAAGGGGGGGGGGTTGCGGAGCGGGTGTGGAGTGGGAGGAAGCGGGTGTGGGGTGGGGGATGGAGTGTGTAGCGGGAAGAGTCGAAGAGTCGTAGTTCCATCAAGTTAATGATTTCTCTCGACTGGCTAACGCTGCCTGTTCCAAGAATGTTTCTGTTAGCTTCCCTGTAGAGTACCGGTACTCTAAAGCTATCGTGTTAATGACGTTACTGCCAACTGTCGAGAACGCAATATTTGCGATAGATGTTTTTACCGTATACCAGGAAAACATGAACTCATTTGTAAATAAACTGAGTTACTCAGCAATTAAAATCTCCATGTTATTGACCCTGTTAGTCGTTGCGTAACAACTAGTCCATATCCCTTTTACTCTTTATTCAACATGTTTTGATTCGTTTTTCGTTTTTGCCTGTAATCGTGAACTTCCAGTTTATTCTTGTTATTTGGATCCCTCATTCTCTATATCTACCGCGCCGCGTGAAGTGGCAACGTGGTTAGAGCCGCCATGTCACGGATTGCACGGTCCCTCCCACCGGAGGTTCGACTCCTCGCTCGGGCATGTGTGTGTGTGTGTGTGTGTGTGTGTGTGTGTGTGTGTGTGTGTGTGTGTTGCTCTTAGGACCGATGACCTCAGCAGTTTGGTCCCTTAGGAATGCACACACATTTGAACATTTTTATATCTACCGAAAGTCCTTTCGTTGAGATTATAAAAATAGTCATGTCCTAGTCTCTCACGAAAACTTGGAACAACATTTCCAAAACTAATTCCGAAATTGTCATTTTACAATCTACCGTTCAGTTTTGTTCCTGAGGGCAATGTTAACAAGTTAATGTTACAATTGGTAAACGACACGGATGGGCATGAACTTTCAATACTGCATTTTTGGCTTCGTTTCTCCCCCACGTTTCCAATATATTTTTGTTCAGCGTTACCTTAAAATCACTAAGAAACGTGATTCGTTTCAAACATTTCTAAGATCTTTCAGCTCACCGACTCGGGTATTCTTTATGCAAATTTGCAGTATCCGTATTTCTTATCTATTTCGGATTTTCACAGTCAGGTCTTATTTGACTTCCATTGTTAGAAAAAAATCCTATTAGTAATAGTCTTTGTATTCAACCATTCGAAGTACAGTTTCTTTCACACCACCGTCAATGACAAAATATAAGTTTTTCCGGTATCAGAAAGAGCAATCTGTGGTATTAGTTTATATTTTCAATGGTCTCTAACGTCTCTGGTATGTCAGTGTTCTATCAAAAGTGATGATGTTTTCAGTATAAAACTATGTTTTTGTGAGTAAATGAGCATACTTTTCTCTTTCTAAACTCTTCTCATCTTACTAACAAGAAGGTTTCTTACAAATTCTTAACTAATTTTAAAAATATACAATTTATTCGCAATTGTGAAATCTTGCTCACATTAACTGTATTAGATGAGAAGATATTACGTACTGATGACACATGAAACTTTGTGCTGGGTCGAGACTCGAAACCGGATTTCTCGCTTGTTGCGAGCGATTGCTGTAGCCATTTGGCTGTCCGATCCACGCTTCTCAAGGGGTTAAGGCGACCGCTCTCGACAAGTCGGAAATCCGGCTTCGAGTTCCGTCCTGGCTCAGATTTTCATGTGTCACAAATAAGTAATATCTTCATACCTCTTGCAACTAATGTCAGAAGGGCTCTGCAATTGCGAATGAATTTAATAAATGTAGTACAGCTGTTTGCAAAACACGAGGCAAACCGTATACTCAGTTGCAACTTAGTTTCTTCCTATACTTTCCTGTCTCCTTCTTACCACTATTTCTTCTCCATCGGCCTCCTTCCTCCCCTTTTCTTCTTCTCTTTCTCAGCTGTCCGCCTCTCCCAAAACTGCGTCAACACCACAAAAACGACATTTAGTGCACGCGTCCCTGCTGCCATAACCCACGTCGCTGCCCAAGTCATCCTCGAGGACGACGGTTCATTTCTATTTTGTGGCAAGTTCTTACGGGACGAAACTTCTGAGGTCATCGGTGCCTAGGCTTACACACCATTAACTTACACTAGGGACAACACAAACCCTTGCCCGAGGGAGGACTCGAACCTCCGACGGGGGAAGCAACGCGAACCGTGACAAGGCACCTTACTCCGCGCGGCTACCCAGCACGGCGACGACGATTCAAACACGCGTCCGGCCATCCGGTCATACTGATTTAGGTTTTGCGTGATTTCCTTTGAAAGGGCACGGCCGACTTCCTTCCCCATCCTTCCGTAGCCCGCTGTAGCCTCGCTGTTTCGTCCCCTCCGCCAAATCAATGGCCCATCCAACAAACTTCCCGAGAGCTCTCGCGACAACTGGTTCAACATGCTCGCACACACTGACTTTCACTTGGCGCTCACTCCGTCGACGAAACCGTCTTGCGAAAGCAAGCTAAGCTGCGGTTCCAAGCTGCTCGGCCCACCATCAAACGGGGGGAGCTGGCACTGCTAATGACCAAGCCCCCGATGCCCCGGTAGTTAGCACAGAGCAAGGTCCCTGCAATTAGCCCTTGTGACGTCACGGTAGCTGCGGCTGACGTCATCACCGGAGCGTTTCGCCAAATTACGGCCGGAACTCGCGACTGATTCGGCTGGACACGGCCGTCGGGGCGTCTGCAGCATGCGGCCGTGAACGCGCTGCTCAGCCGCCGAACATGTCTACGCCGCGTCTAGCGCCCAAGATTTCAGCAGCGTTCTAATATTTCTCGGAAGTTTAAAAGCGTGGTATTCATTGAATAAATGCAGCGTATGAGGCAGATGCACTTTGGCAGGGGTGGCGCATACACACACTGTCTTTCAAAAAGAGTCATCCGATTTCGTCTTCTACGTGAGTGTATTTTAATTTGCTCGTCCAGAACAAAAAACTTTCCCGGCATGGTGAGGAAATTAGGATAGTAGCCGTCGACTTTGACCAGTAACGTAGTGAACATGTGGCGGACGACTATGACTATGACTCCATTTGACTGGCGACAGATTTTGAAAGCATACATAAGATAGACAGTTTAGATTAAGAAAATTTACTACAAATCGATGAAATATTTCGAATTACAACTGTTGTAATGAGCAACGTGTTAATAAAAGAATTACCGGGTGATCAAAAAGTCAGTATAAATTTGAAAACTTAATAAACCACGGAATAATGCAGATAGAGAAGTAAAAATTCACACACATGCTTGGAATGACACGGGGTTTTATTAGGGCCAAAAAAAAAAAGTATTGCTAGACGCGTGAAAGATCTCTTGCGCGCGTCGTTTGGTTTGGTGATGATCGTGTGCTCAGTCGCCACTTTCGTCATGCTTAGCCACCCAGGTCCCCAGACCTCCGTCCGTGCGATTATTGGCTTTGGGGTTACCTGAAGTGTATCGTGATCGACCGACATCTCTAGGGATGCTGAAAGACAACATACGTCGCCAATGAATCACCATAACTCCGGACATGCTTTACAGTGCTGTTCACAACATTATTCCTCGACTACAGCTATTGTTGAGGAATGATGGTGGACATATTGAGCATTTCCTGTAAAGAACATCATCTTTGCTTTGTCTTACTTTGTTATGCTAATTATTGCTATTCTGATCAGATGAAGCGCCATCTGTCGGACATTTTTTTAACGTTTGTATTTTTTTGGTTCTAATAAAACTCCATGTCATTGCAAGCTTGTGCGTCAATTTGTACCACTCTATCTACATTATTCCGTGATTTATTCAGTTTTCAAATTTATACTGACTTTTTGATCACCCGGTATTTCTCGGAAAGGTATCGAACCGAGAGCTCTACAGCTGTAGCGCAGACCACGATACACGTTACGAATTGAAATTAAGAATATTTGTGGTAAATAGACTGAATGTAGTATTGTAAAATATACCTTAGCTATAAGCTCAAGTGGAGACTGCGGTAACGTAATAACGATTATAGACATGTGTGAGGAGTAAATCGAAACAGTTATGACAGTGTCGTCAAAAATCCCTGCATACGATACACGGTAAAAAACAAAATACTCCTTAGCAATGTAGCTCACCTGAAGACTGCATTGCCTAAGATCAGATACAACATGAATC
The DNA here is from genome assembly GCF_023864275.1 of Schistocerca cancellata. Lineage (NCBI taxonomy): Eukaryota > Metazoa > Arthropoda > Insecta > Orthoptera > Acrididae > Schistocerca > Schistocerca cancellata. Next base: position 346,671,285 of record NC_064634.1, on the reverse strand, counting down.
TTAGAAAATATTATTTCATACAAATCACATAACCAATTGTCATTTATATACTAAGATGATATCTGTTCTTTCGGACATGTACGAAAGAACAGATACCATCTTAGTATACATATATTTAAGGCTCACCGGCCACTTGACCATCTTCTTCTTCTGTGCGGATGCACAAACAGTGCCCGAACTCTTACGGGAATCGGCAACACGCCGCGAGTAATGAGTAAATGGGCGGGGGCACTACGAGTGTAGTGCGGGACAATACGTTGAGAATGTGGGCTTCGCGGGAGGCGTGCCAGAGATAAATCCCTGCAGTCGCACTGTCCTCTGTGTCCTCGGTGGCTCAGATGGATAGAGCGTCTGCCATGTAAGCAGGAGATCCCGGTTTCTATTCCCCGTAGGTGCACACATTTTCATCTGCCCCGTTGACGTATGTCAACGACTATAAGCAACTAAGAGTTTTCATTTCACTGTAATTCAATTGTCATTTTCGTAGAAAGCACGTCTCACTTGGATAGAGTCGGTCCAGTACTCACCTAAAATAAACTCGAATGCATCTAATGAGGACAGCTCAAAATCATCTCATATAAACACCGTTATGCAAATAAGATTATTACAGTTGTACGATATTTAACAATACTTGCCAATAGCAGCACAGTGTTTCCACATAGCGTATACTCTGTTTTGTTGTTGCGTCGACGCGATCATCTTTCGTTTCCACAACCACAAAAAGTCACATCCTGCAACGTCAAAACTAAATACACTAAGTGTAAATGGATGTACACAACTTGAAAATGAAAATATATTTAGCGTAAGAGAAGGTGCGGTGTACTGAAATCAAACATCTACGTGTAGAATGACATCAGAAATGAAGTAGAGAATAAAAAAAATCGTGAATAATAATTGTAATTTAATACTCAAGATATCCACGGGTATGCTGCCGGTCTATAGTGTCCAACGGGCACAATATTTCGGCGATCAAACATGTCGCCATCATCAGGTGAACTGACGGACTGAGCTCCTGTGAACGTACCGGCACGGAGATCCGTACGCTATGGCTGCTCAGAGGGAACTGGGTTCGGTCGCGGCGGCGGCCGATTTAAATACCCTCCGCCCGCGGCGCGCTCCCTCCGCCGTCCGCGCCCAGCGCCACGGTCGCGCGGTGGAACAGATTGCGACGGCGTCTGAGATGACGTCGGTGTGATGGCTCTGTCCGCCGTGGTCGTCACAACTATACGTCTGCTCGATTTACTCTTGATTAACCCGATCGCTGGTTCCCAAGCCTTGCTAAGATTATAGCCACAGTCCCGGTTTATGAGGTCGTCATTGGTGCGAATTTCGATGGCCTCTCTAACAACGCTGTCCCAGTATCTCGACGTCTGTACCAGAATCCTCGTGCGGTCATACTCCATGGCGTGATTTTCCGACAAACAATGTTCAGCGACCGCCGACTTGCTCGGATACATCAGTCGAGTGTGCCTCTGGTGCTCACGGCATCGATCCTCGACGGTACGCATCGTCTGACCAATATACGACTTGCCACAATGACACGGAATCTGGTACACGCCGGCCTTCCTCAAACCGAGGTCATCTTTGGCGCTCCCCACCAGTGCACGAGTTTTATTTGGAGGACAAAACACAGTTCCGACCCGGTGTTTCTTCAGAATGCGGGCGATTTTCCCCGAGAGTGCGCCTGTGTATGGAATAAATGCAGTGCCTACCTCCTCCCTCGTGACTTCATCCATCTCAACAGGTTGTGCTGCAGTGGTTGGGCGGAGAGCACGTTGAATCTGCCACTCTGAGTACCCATTTTTTCGAAATACAGTTCTCAGATGTTCCAATTCCTGGGGTAGACTCTCTGCGTCAGAGATAGTGCGCGCCCTATGTACTAGAGTTTTAAGTACCCCATTCCTCTGTGAAGGGTGGTGGCAGCTGTCTGCATGCAAATACAGATCAGTGTGCGTAGCCTTCCGATACACCCCATGACCTAGGGTGCCGTCAGCCCTTCTCTTGACCAAGACGTCAAGGAAAGGTAATTTACCCTCCGTTTCAGTCTCCATAGTGAATTTGATGTTGGGGTGTATGGAGTTTAGATGTGTAAGGAAGTCAAGGAGTTTATCCATACCATGTGGCCAGATGACGAACGTGTCGTCCACGTAACGGAAAAAGCAAGTAGGTTTCCATACGGATGACGACAGGGCTTCCTCCTCGAAGTTCTCCATGTACAAATTCGCTACCACCGGTGAGAGTGGGCTACCCATGGCGACTCCCTCCGTTTGTTCGTAGTATTCTCCATTAAAAAGAAAATACGTGGAAGTCAAGACATGCCTAAAAAGTTCAGTGGTCTTCTCATCAAACTTCTGACTAATCAATTCTAGTGACTCTCGCAGGGGTACCCTCGTAAACAAGGAAACGACATCAAAACTCACCATGATATCTGACTCATCCAACCTGAAGCTATCAAGGCGTTTAACAAAATCCACGGAATTACGGATGTGATGAGGGCATTTACCCACATAAGGACTTAATATTCCCGTCAGGTATTTGGCCAACAAATATGTAGGTGCCCTGATGTTGCTGACAATGGGGCGTAATGGTACCCCCTCTTTGTGAACCTTCGGGAGTCCATATAGTCTAGGCGGTACCGGACCTTGGGGTAACAATTTCTTAGCGTCACCCTCCGGTAAATCTGCGTCTTTGAGAAGCGCCCTCGTCTTGTTCTCCACCTTCTTTGTAGGGTCAACGCTGATCTTCCGGTAGGAATCGTCATTTAGCAGGCTCTGCATCTTATCAGTGTAGTCCTTATGGGAGACAACAACTGTAGCATTGCCTTTGTCAGCTGGTAAGACAACAATTTCAGAGCGCTCCCTCAGATCACGAATGGCCGCCCTCTCTTTACTGCTGATATTTGACTTCATCGGCTTGGATTTCGTCAACGCACGACAAGTTTCACGACGTATTTCCTCGGCTGATTCTGGCGGAAGTCGAGCTGCAACCTGTTCAACAGCACTAACAATTTCTGCGACCGGAGTGAACTTGGGGGTGGGAGCGAAGTTGAGACCTCTCTGCAAAACCGAGACCGCATCATCACTCAACACCATGCCACTCAAATTGATGACAGTCTTGCACGGAACCTGCAGGGATGGTTTGTCAAGGAGACGTGAGAACTTAGCTGTTTGACGTCCTGTAGCCTTCTTATGGGCGGAATCAGCTGACACCCAGGTGACACCATCAATCCAATCCCAGGAACAAGAAGTGAACTTACTAGCCAGTTGCAAATGTAGTTTGAGTAATTCCTGTGAGATAAACTCAAGGCTCCGGCGGGTGAATTGCACTCTCTCACGTACCAATGCGAGGCTGGCTCGTTTCTTGATTCTTTTAGCTGCTGCAGAATCGATGTGATGCATAACCTTAGCAAAATTTGGAACAACATTCTCGGAACGACATCTCTTTAGAAAGGCAAGAGTACTTAGCAAACGACATCTACGGTGGCGCAACTTTTCAAATTTCTTCATGCTGCGATACATCTCCTCCCCGTAAAGGTGTATGATGTGATTCTTGAGTTTCTCCCGGCGTATTTGATAATCAAGATATCCACGGGTATGCTGCCGGTCTATAGTGTCCAACGGGCACAATATTTCGGCGATCAAACATGTCGCCATCATCAGGTGAACTGACGGACTGAGCTCCTGTGAACGTACCGGCACGGAGATCCGTACGCTATGGCTGCTCAGAGGGAACTGGGTTCGGTCGCGGCGGCGGCCGATTTAAATACTCAGCTGACACCCAGGTGACACCATCAATCCAATCCCAGGAACAAGAAGTGAACTTACTAGCCAGTTGCAAATGTAGTTTGAGTAATTCCTGTGAGATAAACTCAAGGCTCCGGCGGGTGAATTGCACTCTCTCACGTACCAATGCGAGGCTGGCTCGTTTCTTGATTCTTTTAGCTGCTGCAGAATCGATGTGATGCATAACCTTAGCAAAATTTGGAACAACATTCTCGGAACGACATCTCTTTAGAAAGGCAAGAGTACTTAGCAAACGACATCTACGGTGGCGCAACTTTTCAAATTTCTTCATGCTGCGATACATCTCCTCCCCGTAAAGGTGTATGATGTGATTCTTGAGTTTCTCCCGGCGTATTTGATAATCAAGATATCCACGGGTATGCTGCCGGTCTATAGTGTCCAACGGGCACAATATTTCGGCGATCAAACATGTCGCCATCATCAGGTGAACTGACGGACTGAGCTCCTGTGAACGTACCGGCACGGAGATCCGTACGCTATGGCTGCTCAGAGGGAACTGGGTTCGGTCGCGGCGGCGGCCGATTTAAATACTCAGCTGACACCCAGGTGACACCATCAATCCAATCCCAGGAACAAGAAGTGAACTTACTAGCCAGTTGCAAATGTAGTTTGAGTAATTCCTGTGAGATAAACTCAAGGCTCCGGCGGGTGAATTGCACTCTCTCACGTACCAATGCGAGGCTGGCTCGTTTCTTGATTCTTTTAGCTGCTGCAGAATCGATGTGATGCATAACCTTAGCAAAATTTGGAACAACATTCTCGGAACGACATCTCTTTAGAAAGGCAAGAGTACTTAGCAAACGACATCTACGGTGGCGCAACTTTTCAAATTTCTTCATGCTGCGATACATCTCCTCCCCGTAAAGGTGTATGATGTGATTCTTGAGTTTCTCCCGGCGTATTTGATAATCAAGATATCCACGGGTATGCTGCCGGTCTATAGTGTCCAACGGGCACAATATTTCGGCGATCAAACATGTCGCCATCATCAGGTGAACTGACGGACTGAGCTCCTGTGAACGTACCGGCACGGAGATCCGTACGCTATGGCTGCTCAGAGGGAACTGGGTTCGGTCGCGGCGGCGGCCGATTTAAGAAGGCTACAGGACGTCAAACAGCTAAGTTCTCACGTCTCCTTGACAAACCATCCCTGCAGGTTCCGTGCAAGACTGTCATCAATTTGAGTGGCATGGTGTTGAGTGATGATGCGGTCTCGGTTTTGCAGAGAGGTCTCAACTTCGCTCCCACCCCCAAGTTCACTCCGGTCGCAGAAATTGTTAGTGCTGTTGAACAGGTTGCAGCTCGACTTCCGCCAGAATCAGCCGAGGAAATACGTCGTGAAACTTGTCGTGCGTTGACGAAATCCAAGCCGATGAAGTCAAATATCAGCAGTAAAGAGAGGGCGGCCATTCGTGATCTGAGGGAGCGCTCTGAAATTGTTGTCTTACCAGCTGACAAAGGCAATGCTACAGTTGTTGTCTCCCATAAGGACTACACTGATAAGATGCAGAGCCTGCTAAATGACGATTCCTACCGGAAGATCAGCGTTGACCCTACAAAGAAGGTGGAGAACAAGACGAGGGCGCTTCTCAAAGACGCAGATTTACCGGAGGGTGACGCTAAGAAATTGTTACCCCAAGGTCCGGTACCGCCTAGACTATATGGACTCCCGAAGGTTCACAAAGAGGGGGTACCATTACGCCCCATTGTCAGCAACATCAGGGCACCTACATATTTGTTGGCCAAATACCTGACGGGAATATTAAGTCCTTATGTGGGTAAATGCCCTCATCACATCCGTAATTCCGTGGATTTTGTTAAACGCCTTGATAGCTTCAGGTTGGATGAGTCAGATATCATGGTGAGTTTTGATGTCGTTTCCTTGTTTACGAGGGTACCCCTGCGAGAGTCACTAGAATTGATTAGTCAGAAGTTTGATGAGAAGACCACTGAACTTTTTAGGCATGTCTTGACTTCCACGTATTTTCTTTTTAATGGAGAATACTACGAACAAACGGAGGGAGTCGCCATGGGTAGCCCACTCTCACCGGTGGTAGCGAATTTGTACATGGAGAACTTCGAGGAGGAAGCCCTGTCGTCATCCGTATGGAAACCTACTTGCTTTTTCCGTTACGTGGACGACACGTTCGTCATCTGGCCACATGGTATGGATAAACTCCTTGACTTCCTTACACATCTAAACTCCATACACCCCAACATCAAATTCACTATGGAGACTGAAACGGAGGGTAAATTACCTTTCCTTGACGTCTTGGTCAAGAGAAGGGCTGACGGCACCCTAGGTCATGGGGTGTATCGGAAGGCTACGCACACTGATCTGTATTTGCATGCAGACAGCTGCCACCACCCTTCACAGAGGAATGGGGTACTTAAAACTCTAGTACATAGGGCGCGCACTATCTCTGACGCAGAGAGTCTACCCCAGGAATTGGAACATCTGAGAACTGTATTTCGAAAAAATGGGTACTCAGAGTGGCAGATTCAACGTGCTCTCCGCCCAACCACTGCAGCACAACCTGTTGAGATGGATGAAGTCACGAGGGAGGAGGTAGGCACTGCATTTATTCCATACACAGGCGCACTCTCGGGGAAAATCGCCCGCATTCTGAAGAAACACCGGGTCGGAACTGTGTTTTGTCCTCCAAATAAAACTCGTGCACTGGTGGGGAGCGCCAAAGATGACCTCGGTTTGAGGAAGGCCGGCGTGTACCAGATTCCGTGTCATTGTGGCAAGTCGTATATTGGTCAGACGATGCGTACCGTCGAGGATCGATGCCGTGAGCACCAGAGGCACACTCGACTGATGTATCCGAGCAAGTCGGCGGTCGCTGAACATTGTTTGTCGGAAAATCACGCCATGGAGTATGACCGCACGAGGATTCTGGTACAGACGTCGAGATACTGGGACAGCGTTGTTAGAGAGGCCATCGAAATTCGCACCAATGACGACCTCATAAACCGGGACTGTGGCTATAATCTTAGCAAGGCTTGGGAACCAGCGATCGGGTTAATCAAGAGTAAATCGAGCAGACGTATAGTTGTGACGACCACGGCGGACAGAGCCATCACACCGACGTCATCTCAGACGCCGTCGCAATCTGTTCCACCGCGCGACCGTGGCGCTGGGCGCGGACGGCGGAGGGAGCGCGCCGCGGGCGGAGGGTATTTAAATCGGCCGCCGCCGCGACCGAACCCAGTTCCCTCTGAGCAGCCATAGCGTACGGATCTCCGTGCCGGTACGTTCACAGGAGCTCAGTCCGTCAGTTCACCTGATGATGGCGACATGTTTGATCGCCGAAATATTGTGCCCGTTGGACACTATAGACCGGCAGCATACCCGTGGATATCTTGATTATCAAATACGCCGGGAGAAACTCAAGAATCACGTAATTTAATACTGTTTTATAGTAGTAATTCAGAACAATAGAATTGTTTGCGATTTTGGCAGAACAGACTTACAACAAAAACCGTATTGTTACTTTGAAATAAAGCGAAACGTGTATGCAATTTTACTATCGTCGCAAAAGACGGTATATAATCCACATTACTTGTTACCGCGTAACTTTTCGAAAAATTATTGAACCCACTGGAATAATTTTTTATTGTTGATTACCAAAAACTACGCTCGAGAACTGGTCTTTCCGTAATTGAGAACCGCTTTTTGTTTGCTGTGCATGAAGTTTGCGGAAAGGCTTTTTTTTTTAATTTTCTCAGTATTAAACTCGTAACAAACATAGGGTATAAATTTCAAAGTAACGCCATACACCAACCCCCAAGAGTTGTTATTACTACCGCTTTGAACCTTGAGATCACAATCAGCTACCTTACAGTCATTTACAACAGCTTCCACGGCGTTACTAAATCTGTACTGTCAAATAGCATATAAACGATCCTACGTCGATGTTGGCATAAGAGGAAGAGGAAGAAGTCATTGGGTGCCACGTTATCAAAGTTCAGAGCTTAAGGCAAAATCTGAAATCCCAAGAAGCAGCATGTATGACTATGTCCTGTCCGGGTTGAGCTATGGCTTTGTCAAGGAAAGACACCCCCTTGGACAGATTCGCACGACGTTTCGTCTTAACATCCTCCCTTTAACTCGCAAGGAGATTTCGGTAGCATGCTCCCATTTAACCCCTTATTTCCTTCTTCCTTGTCCGGGCTATATCTCGTATCTACATGTATATGATCACTCTCCAGTTCACAATTAAAGGCTTGGCAGAGGGTAAATCGAACCACCTTCAAGTTATTTCTCTATCGTTGCACTCTCCATCGGAAAAAACGAACCCCTAAATCTTTACGTGCGAGTTCAGTTTTCTCCTATTTTATTATAATGATCATTTAGTTGGGTATTACCAAAATATTTTCGCATTCGGAGGCTGAAATTTTGTAATCTGGCCGCAACGAAAAACGCCGTTGTTTTAATGACTGCCATTACAACGCACGTATCCCATCCGTGACACTCTCTTCCCTGTTTCAGTATAATTCGAAATGAGCTGCCCTTCTTTAAACTTCCTCGATGTCCTCTGGGAATCCTGTCTGATGTGATTCCCACACCGCGCAGCAGTACTCTGGCAGACGGCGAACAAGCGTAGTGTGTGCAGTCTCTTTAGTAGACCGGTTGCATCTTCTAATGTTCTGCCAAGAAACTGCAGTTTTTTGTTCACTTTCACGACGACGCTATCTATGTGATCGTTCCAATTAAGTTATTGGTATCTAGTTGAATTAACAGCCTTCAGATTTGTACGATTTATCGTGTAACCGATAATTCGGCGGATTCCTTTTAGTATTCATGTGGATGACGTCATGGGGTCGGCACCAAAAAGATAGAAAACCATAGAGAAGGAGCACCGCGACCAGAGTGAACAAACTGAACAAGTCTAAAGAAAGGGGCGTGGCATGTGACGCTCCACAAAGAAATTGCGAAATCCAACTATTAGCGTTTATTAACGGTATTACCTCTGCGTATAGCAAACTAAAACTTTATATACACCGTCTCTTGACAGTGTAAGTAGCTTTCGTTTCAATATTGTAACTAGCAGAGAATTTGCAAGCAAAAGATACGGTCTGTAAAATGCACTTTAGGATTCGTCTTCGTGTGTTTTAGTACACCCTTTTCTACAGCTTTCGAAGAATAACAGTCATTGTCGACACGAACGTTCTACAGAATGACGGCTTTAATTTCGATTGTATGCATCATTCATGTCACATTCAAAGCAAAGACTGTGTTGCACTGAGCAGGGAGACACCACACCACGCGGCAGGTATATTACGATATAAGCCACGCATGCCGTCGATTATGCAATGAACCTTTTGATTGCTACTGCCTTGTCTTTTTCAAGAATCATATTACGCTGCTTATTTGTAGTTACATATAGAGCCAAATTTTGCAAAGTTACGTAGTAGACCAGTCTCTTACATTTTTCGTTATTTATTTATATGTGCATAATTTCATCGAAACCCTTGGAAACATGTCCATTACCTAATATACGTTTTCTGAATTTATCTTTCTGTTTTAGTTTCTATGGCGAAAAGTGTATTAAATATACTGTGCGTTAATGAAGCAGTGAACGTAAACATTAGGCTTTGCTATAAGTCAGTCTCACCACAACCAACATATGATGACACGGGGGTGGGGGAGGTATGGGGGGAGACGTCCAATATCTCATTTCAGCCCCTATGATTACCCTTTTACATTTATAGTTCTAAGATCCATTATTAGATTAATTTACACTTTGTACAGTATATCATAGCTACGCGATTATCGGAAATCACAATTTAAAATTTGTGCTACCTGTTGTCGAACAAAATTTTGAAAAACGGTTATCGATATATAAAATCGTACCAGAATTGATTCACAGTGTAACTTGTTCTTTATACTTTGCATATAAAGGGCTCCTGTAAGTATTATTTAAAACAAAGACCTATGTGCTCACAGGGAATTACAGACCTTTCCATCTGTAATCCATACTTTCTGATATGAACACAGGCTTCATTTAGTTTCCAGGAAGCAAAATAATAGTTATTGAACTAATGCCTTTTGCAGCCGTCAAAAAGTGAATCCTACAAAAACGAGGTAATCGACTTACCTTCCAACCAGCTACTAAGTTTTCAGTCACAAAAAAATTTTACGATCTTATGCTGCTGACGTTTCGGAAATTTTACAGAGGTGTGATGCAGGCCTTTGTTAGGTACTCGATCGTCACAAAATTCTCTGAGTGTCACATGCTTAGAAGAACTTGTATGAAACAAGCTTTATTACAGAAGTAAACAAATACATCACTGTATACAGCACAGTTACAGAACGCAATATGCAATAATATAACGATATTATGAAAAGGAAAGTCGCTACTCACCATATAGCGGAGATGCTGAGTCGCAACAAAAAGACTGTCACAATATAAGCTTTCGGACCACAAGACCTTTGTCGAAAATAGATGGACACGCGCGCGCACACACACACACACACACACACACACACACACACACACACACACACACACGCACACAAAAACGCAACTCACACATACATGACACACATGTGTGTGAGTTGCGTTTGCGAGCATGTGTGTGTGTGTGTGTCTCCATCTATTTTCGACAAAGGCCTTGTTGCCCGAAAGCTTATACTGTGACAGTCTTTTTTTTGTGCCTGTTTGCGACTCAGCATCTGCGCTATATGGTGAGTAGCAAATTTCGTTTTCACGATATTGTTATGTCCCATCCTGGATTTATCATTGCTTAATATGTAAGAATATTTATACCAATCCTCAATCTTTTTTCTAGGTATGTACGTACATCTGTACTGTGATCAGTAGCTGGCCCGATTCCGAAAAAAAATTATGAACACTCCAACTTTCAAAATAACCGCCGAATAACTTACCGAAACATGGCAGCTACTCGCGCGGCGTGTCACCGCAGGAAGCGCTGAATAAACATGCTACAGCCCCTCTATGTATTTCAGTCTCTTTGGTCGGCGCGTAAGTCTTCATTTGAGAATGTTAGTGGTGGGGGCTTGGCCGGATGCTATTCCTGTGCCACTCCTATAGGTCGTATCAAATGAAACTTGGAAGCGCTGGAAGTCCTTGTGGGACAGGTATGTAAATTACATATACTCTTCACCTTTTTTGCTTGCGTCTCGTGCTGTCACGTCTCTCTCTGGTCCTCAGTCTGTAGAAATCGTAAGCGTTCGGTCAATTTGCCAATCGGAAATAATTTATGGTTCAAATGGCTCTGAGCACTATGGGACTTAACATCTATGGTCATCAGTCCCCTACAACTTAGAACTACTTAAACCTAACTAACCTAAGGACATCACACATCACACAACACCCAGCCATCACGAGGCAGAGAAAATCCCTGACCCCGGGAAATAATTTAGACAAGATATGTGTATGGTGAGAAAAGTAGCAACTGACTGTAAATAATGAAAAGTGTGAGGTCATATCCATATAAATAGTAAAAGAAATCAACTAAATTTCGATTATACGATAAACCACACAAATTTAAAGGCTGTGAATTCAACCAAATATTTAGCGATTACATTTATGAACGACTTGAAATGCAAGGATCACTTAGATAATCTTGGGTAGGGGGGGTTGGGGGGGAGGAGGTGAACTGAAGACTGTAGACTGTATTTCATTGGCAGAACACTTCCCAGAAGCCGCAGTCCTCCCAAAGAGAGTGCTTACTCTACGCCTGCTCGTCCTCTTATGGTGCACTGCTGCGCTGTATAGGATCCTTAGCAGATAGGATTGACGGAGATCGTCGGAAAAGTTCAAGGAGAGGCAGCTCGCTTTGTAACATTGCGAAATAGGAGAGAGGGTGTCTCGGACACGATACGGGAGTTGGAGTAGCAATTATTAAAGCAAAGGCGTTTTCCGTTGCGGCGAGATCTTTTGACGAAATTTCAACAACCTCTCTTCCTAATACGAAAATATTTCGTTGAAACCCACCAACATACGGGGAAATGATCACCTATTAATAACTAACCCGGACAGGAGGATTTAAGTATCGATTTTTCCAGCGCACTATTCGAGAACGAAACGGAGAGGAATAGCCTGAAGGTGGTTCGGTGAACCTTCTGCCAGTCACTGAACTGTGAATCGCAGTGTAGTGATGTAGATGTAGAGTACCACATTTGTTTTAGCATCTACCTGGCAATCTTCGAGATGCTACAATGCGATAGCGAAGTCTTAGGGAGAAGCCCATTGTTGAGCATAACCGAGGTGTGTAGGTGGCAGCTGTGTGAATGAAATGCACTTGGCCACATCCAACCATGTCAGCGAAAGACACCTGGTCTGTTGTAGTATTTTGTAAAGCTCCTTGGACGACATTATAGGAATTATACTGTTTGTATAGCCTACATCTGCAGTCGCGAGACGTGGAAAAGATGGCTTATCGTCGACAGAACACAAGCAGCGAAGGAAATTTAATTTTATCTAGTGATGTCAGTGTTTCTTCTGTGACTGTACTACTTTCTTAAATTAAAGAACAACCGCCTTCAGTCGTAATTTTATTTCACTGTACGATGCATATCGAGTCCTAGGGGCCCATCTTCATGTGCTTTGACAATATACATGAAGCTTTTATTCCGAGATAGGTTAATTCGGGTTTGCATCAAGTCTCTTTCCGATATAGGTTATTTCCGCTCCTGATAAGACTACAATGCACCAGGATCAGAATTAACCTAAATCTAAAAAAAAAAAAAAAAAATTGTAGACTGCCAGAGCACCTGAAGATGAGCCCCCAGGGCTCTAAATGCATCGTGCAGTGATTCTTTACGAAAGACAAATCACACCCTCCACTCAGTTAATTCCCAAACCGTTTTTCTAACACTTTTTTCCGGTCGGGGTTTTCATCCCATTAGTGAATTGTGCCCTTGCCAGGAGCCTATCTTGCCTCGACCTCGGTACGACCCTGCTGGCACCAGCAGCCCACCCCCAGGCTGTCAACTGCCAACTACACTACTGGCCATTACAACTGATACACCACGAAGATGTCGTGCCACAGACGCGAAATTTAACCGACAGGTAGAAGATGCTGTGATATGCAAATGATCAGCTTTTCAGAGCATTCACACAATGTTGGCGCCGGTGGCGACACCTACAACGAGCTGACATGAGGAGAGTTTCCAACCGATTTCTCATACACAAACAGTAGTTGACCTGCGCTGCCTGGTGAAACGTTGTTGTGATGCCTCGTGTAAGGAGGAGGAATGCGTACCATCACGTTTCCGACTTTGATAAAGGTCGGATTATAGCCTATCGCGATTGCGGTTGATGGTATAGCGACATTGCTGCTCGGGTCGGTCGAGATCCAATGACTTTAGCGGAATATGGAATCGGTGAGTTCAGGAGTGTAATACGGAACGCCGTGCTGGATCCCAACGGCCTCGTATCACTAGCAGTCGAGATGACAGGCATCTTATCCGCATGGCTGTAACGGATCGTGCAGTCACGCCTCGATCCCTGAGTCAACAGATGGGGACGTTTGCAAGACAGCGACCATCTGCACAAACAGTTCGACGGCGTTTGCACCAGCATGGACTATCAGCTCGGAGACCATGGCTGCGGTTACTCTTGACGCTGCATCACAGACAGGAGCACCTGCGATGGTGTACTCAACGACGAACCTGGGTGCACGAATGGCAAAACTTCAGTTTTTCGGATGAATCCAGGTTCTCTTTACAGCATCATGGTGGTCGGATCCGTGTTTGGCGACATCGCGGTGAACGCACATTGGAAGCGTGTATTCGTCATCGCCATACTGGCGTATCACCCGGCGTGATGGTATGGGGTGCCATTGGTTACACGTCTCGGTCACCGCTTGTTCGCATTGACGACACTTTGAACAGTGGACGTTACATTTTAGACGTATTACGATCCGTGGCTCTTCCCTACATTCGATCCCAGCGACATCCTACATTTCAGAAGGATAATGCACGACTGCATGTTGCAGGTCCTGTACGGGCCTTTCTGGATACAGAATATGTTCGACTGCTGCCCTGGCCAGCACATTCTCGACATCTCTCACCAAATGAAAACCTCTGGTCAATGGTGGCCGAGCAACTTCCTCGTCACAATACGCCAGTCACTACTCTTGACGAACTGTGGTATCGTGTTGAAGCTGCATGGGCAGCTCTACCTGTACACGCCATCCAAGCTCTGTTTGACTCAATGCCCAGGCATATCGAGGCCGTTGTTACAGCCAGAGGTGGTTGTTCTGGGTACTGATTTCTTAGGATCTATGCACCCAAATTGCGTGAAAATGTAATCGCATGTCAGTTCTAGTATATTTGTCAAATGAACACCCGTTTATCATCTGCATTTCTTCTTGGTGTAGCAATTTTAATGGCCAGCAGTGGACTATAAATCGGACTACAGTTGGGCGGCCTGTCTAGGCAGAGGAGAGTCGCTGGTGAGGGCAGAGCGGCGAGCGCCTGGCGCAGTGCGGGTGTGGCGTCGGGCGGCAGCCCCCCTCCCCCACACCCGCACCCCCCCCCCTCTCCCACACACACACACACAGCGGGGGCGTCATTGTGAGGCGCGCACAATGTGCCGGCTTTGTCGCGGCGTCGCCTGGACCCGCGTCCGGCCGCAGACGCCGCCGCCGCAACAGCAGCACAAGCAGCACAGCACAGCACAGCACGGCACAGCACGGCGCAGCACGGCAGCGCCGGCGCCACCCAGTCTGCAACAGCCCGCTGTTCCGCCTGCCACCTCCCGATGTCGTTCCGGTGTTGGTGCTGGCTTTCCCAACCCGGTCTTGCCGGCGCGAGAAGCTACTGCCACTCGAATCTTGAGTCAGACTGGTTGCACGCAAGGAAAGTCAGGCCTGACGGCACTATGCCTCGTATCGAAGACGACAGAGGCCGTGTATCAACTTTTGTGAACCTTCGAGACGCTAAACTGCGGCAGCCATTCTTGAATTAAAGGATCAGCACATTATACACTACTGGCCATTAAAATTGCTACACCAAGAAGAAATGCAGATGATAAATGGGTATTCATTGGACAAATATATTATACTAGAACTGACATGTGATTACATTTTCACGCAATTTCGGTGCGTAGATCCTGAGAAATCAGTACCCAGAAGAACCACCGCTGGCCATAATAACGGCCTTGATACGCCTGGGCATTGAGTCAAACAGAGCTTGGATGGCGTGTACAGGTACAGCCGCCCATGCAGCTTCAACACGATAACACAGTTCATCAAGAATAGTGACTAACGTATTGTGACGAGCCAGTTGCTCGGTCATCATTGAGCAGACGTTTTCAACCGGTTAGAGATCCGGAGAATGTGCTGGCCAGGGCAGCAGTCAAACACTATCTGTATCCAGAAAGGCCCGTACAGGACCTGCAACATGCGATCGTGCATTATCCTGCTGAAATGTAGGGTTTCGTAGGGATCGAACGAAGGGTAGAGCCACGGGTCGTAACACATCTGAAATGTAACGTCCGCTGTTCAAAGTGCCGTCAATACGAACAAGAGGTGACCGAGACGTGTAACCAATGGCACCCCATACCATCCCGGTTGAGACGCCAGTATGGCGATGACAAATACACACTTCTAATGTGCGTTCGCCGCGATGTCGCCAAATACGGATGCGATCATCATGATGATGTAAACAGAACCTCGATTCATCCGAAAAAATGACGTTTTGCCATTCGTGCACCTAGGTTCGTCGTTGAGTACACCATCGCAGGCGCTTCTGTCTGTGATGCAGCGTCAAGGGTAACCGCTGCCATGGTCTCCGAGCTGATAGTTCATGCTGCTGCAAACGTCGTCGAACTGTTCGTGTAGACGGTTGTTGTCTTGCAAACGTCCGCATCTGTTGACAGGGCTGCACGATCCGTTCGGATAAGATGCCTGTCATCTCGACTGGTAGTGATACGAGGCCGTTGTGATCCAGCATGGCGTTCCGTATTACCCTCCTGAGCCCACCGATTCTATATTCTGCTAACATTGATTGGATCTCGACCAACGTGAGCAGCAATGTCGTGATACGATAAACCACAATCGCGGTATCTACAATTCGACCTTTATCAAAGTCAGAAACGTGATGGTACGCATTTCTCCTCCTTACACGAGGCATCACACCAACGTTTCCCAGGCAACGCTGGTCAACTGCTGTTTGTGTATGAGAAATCGGTTGGAAACTTCCCTAATGGTACCACGTTGTAGATGTCGCCACCAGCGCCACCCTTGTGTGAATGGTCTGAAAAGCTTATCATTTGCATATCACAGCATCTTCATCCTGTCGGTTAAATTTCGCGTCTGTAGCACGTCATTTTCCTGGTTTAGCAATTTTAATGGCCAGTGATGTACCTTCAACTGGCAAATTCATTGCAATTTTGGACGCTATTCATGACTTCCATTTCTTTGTAAGAGTGAACCTGCCATCTTTGCTAAAGATGACCTCGCAGTCCAATTTGGTGGCAGGGAAGCAGTTTCAACGTGACTCTGTCGGTTAAATGTATTGTGATAGAGATTCCGTGATCGAACATTCCGATAAAGTGAAATTCCTTATGCGAAAATTGCCGCCAAGTAGCAGCGTGGTGCGGAGTCGGCGTTAAACTCGACGCAATCATGAAATTACCTCCAGAAATGAATAAGGTAGCTATGCCAGACGACTGTAGCGAATTGCAGAAAGACCTGCACAGCATCAACGATTGGTCCGTGGACTGGCAGATGACCCTCAACTTCAACAAAAGTACTGCACGTAAATGGGCGAAGATATTCACTGCGGTTGCACTGCGACAAATTACTGGAAACAGTAACTATTGTAAAATACCTAATAGTAACCATCCGGAGTGGCCTAAAGTGGAGTGACAAAATAAAATAAGTGATAGAATAAGCAGATGCCAGACACATATAGTGAGAGCATGTTAAGAAAATGCAGTTCATTCACGAAATAAACCGCTTACAGAACACTCGTTCGACAGAGTCCCACGTACTTTTAGTCATTCTCCGATCCTTACCAAGTGGCATTAATAGAAGAGACAGACAAAATCCTGCAAAGAGCGATGCGCTTCGTCGCGGAACCATTTCCTCAGCCCAAGAGCCGTGCTGGGTAGCAGCGCGGCCTTGGCGCCTTGTCACAGTGCGGTTTCCCCCGTCGGAGGTTCCATTCCTCCCTCGGGCATGGGTGTGTGTGTTGTCCTTGGCGTAACTTAGTTTAAGTTAGATTAATTAGTGTGTAAGCCTAGGGACCGATGACCTCAGCAGTTTGGTCCCATAGAACCTTACCACAAATTTACTAATTTCAGCCCAAGAGCTCTACAGAGACGCTCACACAGTGGCAGACGCTACACGAGAGGCGACTTGCATCACGGAGAGGCTGATTGCTAAAACTCCGAGGGGTTAAGTTCCGGAAACAGTTGGGAAATATGTTACTCCCTCCGGAATACGTCTCGTGAAATGGTCAAGATGAAAGAATCAAAGAAATGAGATGTCATATGGTGCTTTGCTGGCAATTGTTCTTCCCACTCGTGGACACCAATGTCACTTTCTGGTGTGTAAAGATGGAATTTCTTGTCAACACTTGATGATGGATTGGATTTTTCGCACTACTACTAAATGAGGTGTGGTTTTGGCAGGGCCAGTTCGAGAGCATGTTTCCACAGGAGACTTGTCATTTGGCGCTCCCCCCATCTCCTACTTTTCCTCGTACACTTCCATTCGTTTCATTTTTCGCTGTACATTGGTGTAAAAACTTAAAGCAACAAACGGAAATTTGGAAGATAGCGTTTATTTTGCCACAAGACAGTATAAACATAGTAAAGTAGAAAAATGTAAACTATACGAAACGTAATCAACTGCAACAAGCATAGCGGTAGATAAAAATATTCTTCCTTTTTTTTCCAAATTAATGGACTTGTACACACGTTCTGACAACTGGTTAATGTGCTCACCTCTATAACCAATATAGGCCTGACAACGACGGAACATGCTGTGAATGATGTCATCAATCTCATGTTGAGGCAATAACGCCCATTCATCCTGCAGAGGTGCTCACAAGTCTTGGAGATCGGTTGGTGGATGCTGGCATGATGCAACACGTCCCCCTAGTGCGTCTCAGACATGCTCTATGCGATTCAAATCGGATGTGCGAGCATGCCACATCATGCGTGCAATACCTTTCGTTTCCAAAAGAAGATTGACCACTGTGCCCAAAGAGTCGAGGGTTATCGTCCATCAATACGAAGTCTGGGCGCACAGCATCTCGCAGCAACTGCGTATGAGATCCCCTCACTGTACCTGACAGCAGTTAAATCTTGCTGATTCATCCGTACAATTTCATGAAGACGTGCTCGAGTGATCAACATAAAGCCTGCCCACACCATTATGGATCCTCCTCGATATGGGTCTCTTTCCACAATGTTTGGGTCACGAAATCGTGTTCCACGTGCCTGAAGATGAGAATCCGCCGAGAATCACTCTCCAGACCAAATTGGGACATCTCTGAAAAGGACACTGGCCCACCGTTCAACCATTCAGGTGACATGTTGACGGCTCCACTCTAGATGTTTCCACCTGTAAAGACACGCCGGAGGTAAACAGACAGCAGATCTCCAACAACAAAGACCACTCAGACGAAGCCTTCTGTGTACTGTTTGCCTCGATACAACAAATGGTTCAAATGGCTCTGAGCACTATGGGACTTAACATCTATGGACATCAGTCCCCTAGAACTTAGAACTACTTAAACTTAACCAACCTAAGGACATCACACAACACCCAGTCATCACGAGGCAGAGAAAATCCCTGACCCCGCCGGGAATCGATACAACACGTCCAGGGGATGCTGCGAGGTCAGATGCAAGTTGCAGTGCAGTAGTAAGACTGTACCCTTACAACCAAATAACACTCCACTCTCTGTCACACCTACCTGGCCGTGTCGTGGTCTCCTGGATACAGTTTCGGTCTCTGTAAACTGTCGCTTCGTCCGAAAAACGGCAGAACGATTCATATTAAACCATCGAGCAACATCAGTTTGCGGTTTTCGTGCTTCCATTCTTCCTGTAGCCCTCCACAGCAGAAAGTCTGTAGGCGTCGTTGATTGTGTACACAGCGATTGTGGATATGTAACCACCTTGCTCTGGTGTCATGGTTGTCCGTTGATCGGAATGCCATCTTCCGTGCAAGACACGATCGTAACATCTGTTGACAGTTTGTACGATTATATCATGAATCACACACAGGACGGGGAAATAGCAGTTTGTTGCTTTAATTTTGGACACCAATGTAGTTGTGACATCCACGGTGCATACATAATGCACTCGACCACTCCTGGCGGCCTTTTCAGCATGACGCCCCAAGCGGCCACTACTAATTGTGATGTGTCACGAATGGAACTCTTACGGTAGGGGCAGCCATCTCAGCCTGACGCTCCAAGCTGTGACTTGTGTCGCTTGCACCTTAAACCGACTCTGGGTCTGGAACGACAATATTGGCTCACAGGTGATAGTTTTTCCCAGGATGACCTGGCTCTTGTAGAATCGGTCAGAAATAAACTTTGAAAAGCTCCGGCAAGAAGCAGCTGTTTCCTGAGAGCTGTTAGTGGGAACTGGGAATGCCAAACGGAAATCTTTGGACCTGCTTCTGAGAATGATTCACAAAAAGATTTGACTGTTATTATGACTTCGCGGTGTGGATGGTTGGTTGGTTTGGGGAAGGAGACCAGACAGCGTGGTCATCGGTCTCATCGGATTAGGGAAGGATTGGGAAGGAAGTCGGCCGTGCCCTTTCAGAGGAACCATCCCGGCATTTGCCTGGAATGATTTAGGGAAATCACGGAAAACCTAAATCAGGATGGCCGGACGCGGGATTGAACCGTCGTCCTCCCGAATGCGAGTCCAGTGTCTAACCACTGCGCCACCCCGCTCGGTGCGGTGTGCATGCCGAGCTCGCTAAATGAATAGGCTGGCGGCATTCACGAGGCCAGCTGTGAGCTCACTGGGGCGGATCTGGTGAGCCAAAAGAGTGTTGCGTATATCAACTCGCTATTAAGCAATCCTGAATGATGATGTTACACGTTGCAGAAAGCAATGAAAGAGTTCGCAGCTACGTTCCCATGCGCGTGCGTGATAACCAACTCCGTCACTTGCCAGTTATCTAGGCGAGGAATTTAGAGAGTGTACACATAATCAATAGGAAGAGGCCTTATAACAGAGTGTGGAATCCTTATCTAGCTGGAAATGTTGTCTAATAAACTAGACGGACATGGTTAGGTCCATTTGAACACAAAAAAAAATTCCTTTGCTCCACTGGAAACTTCAAGTGTAGTGTCTTAGTGTGTGTAACGACATTGATTCGCATTTTGCAAATTTGAATTGACGTCACTTGCTTCTGATAGATGAAAGTTTGTACCGGGCTGGGACTCGAACCCGGATTTTCGAGCTACACCTTAATCACTTCGGTTATCCGACCACGTCTCCAGGTGCGACCCGAACTTCCGCATGTGGCCGAGTCCACAGTCTCTACGCTCGCACATTTCGTGATTCCCGCACAGGTAGATACAAGTGTCCTGACGTCATTTTAGCCCGTCGAGGCTCGTAAACATCATTGCTAGTTACAATGTCCGTGTTTTCGTAGTCTCTGTATCTTCACACTAAAAGGGCTGAAAGACAGTGTAATGTGGAGATACAAACACTGAATGATCACAGGTCTTGTAACCATCAATGACTTGTTTTGTGTATCCGCCTCGTTATAGACTTTGGACTGTTTTCCCGTTTCGTTTATGGCAGATATTATTGGCTGGAGGTCTTAGAAACCAGTTGTAGATGATGTAGTGACTCTCTGCTAGTGCTCGTTTTACAATTTAAAGGCCCGATCTGAGAGTAGTTCGACTGCTATAGTTCGAGTGCTACTGGACGTTTATTAGCGGTTTAAGAGAAGTGACAATTTCAACCCTTTGTTCGTGTTCCAAAACGAGACAGGCAACTGACGTACTTAATTGTGTGGAAATGCTGAGAATTAATCCTTGTTCACCAGTAAACGTTTCCAGTCAAATCAGAGGAGCGGTGCGTCGCCTAACTTGTCACGTATGGCACACATCGCTAAGAGTAAAACGGTAAATCCGTGTGACATGATTGGCTGGCATCCCCCAAGAAGGATTTTCAGCCTCATGTCGGTAAGTCCTTTCAATTGGTCGTCACTTCGACGGCTTACGTCACCTTAATCTACCCCAATAACCCTACTGGAGAAATAGGATCTACAACACTGGCGCTCCTGGCGTATATCATGACAGGCGAAGGCTAGCACGAAGATTGGGATTCGATTTCCACGCTCGCATTTTATCACTAGACCACCAACACGACGTTGCTGACAGCACTTATATTACTAAGCGACTATCCTGGAACACGGTACCAGTTGCACGTTGACTGTTTAACGGACTTCCAGGCGGAAATTTGAGTTTTAGTATTTCATGTAATTATGCACCGAATTAAAAAGTGTTAAATGCTGTCATCATTTGCCCTTTTGAAGTTCAGTCTTATGTTAAAAGCTTAACACAGAAGGACGAGCATTTCAGCCAGAAACTATGTATGTGATTTTAGGTTTTCCCGGAAGTCTCGGGTATTCATCAGGGTAGCGTCATCCAACAGGCTTGCCGAAATACCGAGACATTCAACAGAAACCGCGTGTTTCTCTTGAGGCAACGTAACTGATGGCACGCAAATACCGGGAGTTCATTCATCCAGTACTTCATAATGAAAGAACTTGACGTCTTCCAAAAAACTTTATACATAATTTCAAAACTTTACGAAACATTTTCTCGCTGATACCCCACACCAAATGATGAAACTAAAAAAGAATTATTGCTAACTCCACTTTCACTGTTCACAGAGGCAAACTTCAGCTTAAGACATGAGGCTTTAATTTAGTGCTTCTTTGTTACCATTACCGACATATTTTGCAGACAGTATCCACTTATACCTCGAAACGTACCTCTAAAACGATATCATTGTGAGACATACAGTTTATGGTTCAAATGGCTCTGAGCACTATGGAACTTAACATCTATGGTCATCAGTCCCCTAGAACTACTTAAACCTAACTAACCTAAGGACAGCACACAACACCCAGCCATCACGAGGCAGAGAAAATCCCTGACCCCGCCGGGAATCGAACCCGGGAACCCGGGCGTGGGAAGCGAGAACGCTACCGCACGACCACGAGATGCGGGCTACAGTTTAGGGTATACGTCATAAACAAAAACTTTCTTTGCTTAGAACGGACCGAAAATTACCCACACTATGCAGAGTGTATCAAAAAGAATTAACCGATTTTTTTAATAAAAAAAATCGTAACAATCATGTTATTTGAGATATGTGCGTGAACAACGTACTGTTGGATAGAGAAAACTCTCCAGTTTCACACGGTTCCCGCTAGGTAGCAGCAGTGTGCGCCACATCAGTTCTAGTAAAAATGGTGTCGAGACAACAGAAAGCGTTTTGTGGTCTATGTTTAGCGCAGTGCCGGTCAGTAATAACTGTTCAGCGTGACTTTCGTACTAGGTATGAGCGTTGATCCTCTAACAGTAGAGAGCATCAGACAATGACATGAACAATTCCGAGAAACAGGTTGTTTGTCTAAAAGCAAATCACCAGGCCGTTCCCGGGTGTCTGACACAGACGTCGAACGCAACCGCCATAGTTTCACAAGGAGTCCGCAGAAATCCGTTCGCCGTGCAGCTCGACAGCTAAACGCACCCCCGCCCGCCCGCCTAGCCGCACGGTCCAGCACGCTGCTTCCCGAGCGAGAAGGCGTGCCGCTCGCCGGCACGATTTCGCCCTCCGGATTAGTGTCGAAGCACGGTGTGGCGGCCAGCCTGTGGATTGTTTTTAAGGCGGTTTCCATCTACTTCGGCGAATGGGGGATGGTTCCCCTTATTCCGCCTCAGTTACACTGCGTCGGTGATTGCTGTGCAAACACCGTTTTCACGTACGCGTACACCATAGTTACTCTACCACGCAACATTTTGCAAACATTTTGGGTAATACTCGTCTGGTATGAGACTTTTCCGGGGGGAGGGGGGAGGTGCAGGTTCAAATGGCTCTGAGCACTATGGGACTTAACATCTATAGTCATCAGTCCCCTAGAACTTAGAACTACTTAAACCTAACTAACCTAAGGACATCACACACACCCATGCCCGAGGCAGGATTCGAACCTGCGACCGTAGCAGTCCCGCGGTGAGGTGCAGGGGGGGGGGGGGGGGTCCACTGGGGACCGAACCGCACAATAACCATGGGTACGGGGGTACGGTATGGCGCAATACAAACATGCCTCCGACGTCCTTATGGCGTGTGTTGCGTCCACGTTTGCACATAAAACCATACAAAATTCAGCTACTGTAGGCTCTTAGTGAAGGTGACAAACAACAACGTGTAAAGTTCTGTAATGTCGTTCTTACAAGATGGAGGATAGCAGATTTCTTACACGCTTAGTGTTTAGTGACGAAGCAACAATTCAAATGGTTCAAATGGCTCTGAGCACTATGGGACTTAACATCTTAGGTCATCAGTCCCCTAGAACTGAGAACTACTTAAACCTAACTAACCTAAGGACATCACACAACACCCAGCCATCACGAGGCAGAGAAAATCCCTGACCCCGCCGGGAATCGAACCCGGGAACCCCGGCGTGGGAAGCGAGAACGCTAACGCACGACCACGAGATGCGGGCAACAATTCATTTAAGTGTAAAAGGTGGACCCTCATAATGTAAGAATATGGGGTACGGAACAACCACATGAAGTTGTACAACATGAGAGGGACTCTCCAAAATTTAATGCGTTTTGTGCAGTTTCACTGGAAAAGGGTTATGGTCCATCTTTCTTTGTCGAGAACACTGTTAAGTAAGCTCATATCTCGATATTCTTGAGAGCTTACTTTTCCCACAGTTAAAGAATGATTCGAACGACTTCATTTACCAACAGGGTGGGGCACCGCCACTGTGGCATCTGGAAGAGTGGGAATTCTTAAATCAAAGGAGTACTGAACGATGAATCGGTCGCACAGGACCAAATGATTCAACGTTACATTATTGGCGCCGAAGGTCACCGTACCTTAATGTTTGCAATTATTTCTTCTGGACGTCCATAAAAGACTCTGTTTATGTTCTTCTGTTACCAACAACAATGAATGAACTGAGACATCGCATAACAGCAGCTGTGGAAGCTGTAACTCGACACATACTCGCTGCAGCGTGGGAAAAAGCTTGAATACCGCATTGATGTATGCCGTACATTTGTGAGTTTCCCGGTTATCAAAAAACAAAATTAATTATGTATGTTTACTAAATTCAGAAATATAGACGTCACAGATCGGATGATTATTTTTGATACACCCTGTATGATGAGAGCATTTAGCGATTTCCAACAAACTTTAGCATAATTTCAAACCTTTCCTTACATGCTTAACGTCAGATATGTACCACATTAAATCATTTGTAACGTAATGAGATGCTTGAAGCTATATTATACACTGGAGTTGAATTCTTTAAAGACTCTGGGATTTACTGTTCTGTATACTGAGGACGAGAGTGGTGCTAATGGGACTTCACGAAACACCACTGAATCTCCAACAACGGACGAGAAAGCACCAATCTTTACCAACCTAAATCAACTCTGTATTAATTTCCGTTCACCACAAACAGTCCAAAAGCAGAATTTTATGTCCTTACGATGCTCTAGATTATCCATTTAAACGAAATACAACAACTAAATCCATTGCAGACAATGACGTGTCACTTCACTTCCGTTACTGAACATGCGAGTTGTTTTCCAAGAACTTTTGACTTCGCCTGAATGAACTTGAGACTGATGGGCAAATGCTTTCTTCTTATATAAACGAAACGAAGACGAATGAGTGAGTTGCGCCCTCGCTCATCCGAAGACAAATTTAATTAAAAATTCAAACTGGGTTAGTCGATTTGGTCAGCCGGGTGAACGAATCGTCACATCGTTAAATTGGCTTTCAGACTAGTAAAACAATTAGAACGCTAAATTATCCAGTAATGGAATTAGAGTGCAATATCAGTGAATGAACAATTCATTGATCGCCGACGACTGGAATTTGCGGGTCACGCCGCTGGATGCGGGCCAAGCCATCGAGCGTCAGCGGCTGATTACCAATATCCGGCCGCGACCGCGCAATCGCATTTCGGAAGCGTCTTTGTGCCGACAGCACGGTTGTCAGCGATCGAAAGGACTCGCGCTAAACTGCTATCCCGAGCCCGCGGCAGCGGTTTTATACAGAGGCGAAACTAGCCTTACAGGTCGTACCGTTATGGTCTGGAGGAAATTTGGAGCTATGTGACCCTTGGGATAGTTCTACCCCCATCCCCCCGGGTAAAATTTCCCATAACCCTCCAAAACTACAAACAACCCTGCTAGATGAACATCCCGCAACTGAGCATTGTAGCAAAGGTCAAATACACCGCTTCAGTCGTAAGGTTCTTTTCCTTTCAGTACGAAAACACGATCGGTTTCAGGCTTATACGGGGTGTTGCAAAAAATCAACGATTTGCGAGAGATTATTGTTACGTATGTTCCAAGTTTCATCTAATAGCGGAATGCAAGTACATCGTGGCCAGGATGGAGCATTTCTATAAAGAAACTGGTGTCAAAGGTGGCTCATATCAAATGCGTAAAACATATATATCTATATACAGGGTGTTTCAAAAAGGTACGGCCAAACTTTCAGGAAACATTCCTCACACACAAAGAAAGAAAATGTGTTACGTGGACATGTGTCCGGAAACGCTTACTTTCCATGTTAGAGCTCATTTTATTACT
Organism: Schistocerca cancellata; assembly: GCF_023864275.1. Taxonomy (NCBI): domain Eukaryota; kingdom Metazoa; phylum Arthropoda; class Insecta; order Orthoptera; family Acrididae; genus Schistocerca; species Schistocerca cancellata. The sequence goes on along the minus strand of NC_064634.1, from coordinate 346,645,659 downwards.
TCTCTTCAAATCACATTAATCATGGAATGGAAACACACAGCAACAGAACGTACCAGTGGGACTTCAAACACTGTTACAGGAAATGTTCAAAATGTCCTCCGTCAGCGAGGATACATGCACCCACCCTCCGTCGCATGGAATCGCTGATGCAGCCCTGGAGAATTTATTGTATCACAGCCGTCCACAATACGAGCACGAAGAGTCTCTACATTTGGTACCTGGGTTGCGTAGACAAGAGCTTTCAAATGCCCCCATAAATGAAAGTCAAGAGGGTTGAGGTCAGGAGAGCGTGGAGGCCATGGAATTGGTCCGCCTCTACCAATCCATCGGTCACCGAATCTGTTGTTAAGAAGCGTACGAACACTTCGACTGAAATGTGCAGGAGCTCCATCGTGCATGACCCACATGTTGTGTCGTACTTGTAAAGGCACATGTTGTAGCAGCACAGGTAGAGTATCCCGCATGAAATCATGATAACGTGCTCCATTGAGCGTAGGCGGAAGAACATGGGGCCCAATCGAGACATCACCAACAATGCCTGCCCAAACGTTCACGGAAAATCAGTGTTGATGACGTGACTGCACAATTGCGTGCGGATTCTCCTCAGTCCACACATGTTGATTGTGAAAATTTACAATTTGATCACGATGGAATGAAGCCTCATCCGTAAAGAGAACATTTGCACTGAAATGAGGATTGACACATTGTTGGATGAACCATTCGCAGAGATGTACTCGTGGAGGCCAATCAGCTGCTGATAGTGCCTGCACACGCTGTACATGGTGTGGAAACAACTGGTTCTCCCGTAGCACTCTCCATACAGTTCTAAACATTCTGCGTGGTGTCTGTCTGTTCTATATCGTGTCTCCCTACCACTTTCGCGCAACGACGCTCTGAGCGTGTTTTTTAGGGAATTGACTAGTTTGAACCTGGGACCTGTTGCTGGTAAGGAGACGCCAGACCACACATGACATGTAGAATTAGGAAGAGTTCAGTGAGACTAGCGATGATATAACCAAATACTTAATGATTTCAGCGTCAGCTCCACTGCACTCCCTGTAAAAGAATCTTAATACTAACTAAATTTAGTGGAAGGGGTTCAAGGCTTTCCTATTTTTAGTTAGCTGGTAAAATAACGTCGAAAAAGCAGTTAAGTTTACCATTGGAAATTTTATTCTACTCACAAAACATCGTTTATAAATTGCCCTATTGATAAAAGGAAATGTTTTAATACAGGATGGTAAAAACCAACTGCGTTCAACAAAAATGTGAACGAATATTCCCTGAATGGGTTTCCAAGTTCTACAATGGATTCAAAGGATGACCTATGCCATATCACATCTATAATCTAGGTTTAAATAAGTTTCACAAAAGAGCAAACTATCAAAATGGTCTACAGTGACCCTCAATTATCTTTAATTACTTATCTAACTTGTCGTAAATTACAGTGGCTGATGTAGCTTCTCAATAACTATATAACAGAAAAATCATCCCGTTTCAGATTTTTGCTTCAAGTGGCAAATGTGAACACCATGAGCTTTAATTGACGATCGACACTAGTATTACGTAAAGGGGATGTAACAGATGAGACTTCTGCAGTTCTGAGTGAAGCCTTATGCGCTCAAAAATGCGGCATCGCGTGCGTTCATTATCTTGTCGGTGTTCGTCAGGGGGCGGCAGCGGCCAGCGCAGCTCCGTCCAGCTCGCCCTCTCGGAAGCAACTCTCTTCTAACTTCTCCTTACTACAATTTACCGAAGTTGGTTTAAAAAAAACTATCTGGCTGTGTTTTCATCTGACCAATCAGGGTCTCAATGTTAACCTTAAGCTCTGCCTACAAAAATTCTGTCTATCCAATGAGAAACGTTATACTCTTCGTGGTGGGGCAAAGTTTTTAAAGTTTGCAACGTAACAGAGAAGCGAAAAAGTCTCACGCTAAAACTTGCAGCTGGTGTGGTCCTTTTAGCGTTATCAGAAGATCTATACTGTTCTTCTGGAGGGCTCTATCTTTTAACATGGGCCGGGGGGTGGTCCTAACGTAACAGAGACGCGAAAAAGTCTCACGCTAAAACTTGCGGGTGGTGGGATCCTAGCAGTTAGCTGGCAACGTAGGTGTCCATCCGTCCCTTATCGTAGGGCCTTCCAGCTTAACACGGTTCTGCTCTCGGCTTCTGTTCTCGTTTCTCCCCTCGGAACTGCGTCTGTCTCACGGTGGGAAGGTATGACATGCATTTAGACATTCTTGTGTTAGTCTGTGGTATTCCATTTTCTCACTCGTTACTCGTATTACTTTGGTTAATTTAATGTCACGATTTATTCGGAGATATGTGACATACTACTGGATTTGCTTATCATGTCAGGGTTTTCATGGAAGGTGTTGGATTTGCCTGACACCTTACACAGTGACGTGGTCAACGTTACCTTGTATAGCTGCAACTTCTCTGACGCTGACATTAGGGTTGTCGTCAACTGCACGAAGAATTGCCTCGTCCATTGCAGATGTCCTCGTCGTTCTAGGTCTTCCCCAGTCACGAGTCATAGGCTGGAATGTTCCGATCAATTGCTTCGAACGTCTTCCTGTCGGGACACCTTCGTTCTGGAAATCTGTCTCGATACAAACGTACCGCGCCACGGCTATTGCCCCGTGCTAATCCATACATCAAATGGGCATCTGCCAACTCCGCAGGCCGGCCGTAGTGGCCGTGCGGTTCTACGCGCTACAGTCTGGAGCCGAGTGACCGCTACGATCGCAGGTTCGAATCCTGCCTCGGGCATGGATGTTTGTGATGTCCTTAGGTTAGTTAGGTTTAACTAGTTCTAAGTTCTAGGGGACTAATAACCTCAGAAGTTGAGTCCCATAGTGCTCAGAGCCATTTGAACCATTTGAACCAACCAACTCCGCATTTGTAAACATTGCACTGACTGCAAGACCAAGTTCGTGATGAACACTGTTGATGCTACGTACTGATGTGCTTGATGCTAGTACTGTAGAGAAATGAGTCGCATGTCATCACAAGCACCGAAGTCAACATTACCTTCTTTCAATAGGGCCAAAAAAATGGCTCTGAGCACTATTGGACTCAACATCTTAGGTCATAAGTCCCCTAGAACTTAGAACTACTTAAACCTAACTAAGGACATCACACACACCCATGCCCGAGGCAGGATTCGAACCTGCGACCGTAGCAGTCCCGCTGTTCCGGACTGCAGCGCCAGCAATTGGGCCAACTGGCGGTGAATCGAGGAAGTACAGTACATACTGACGAAACTAAAATGAGCTCTAACATGGAAATTTAGCGTTTCCGGACACATGTCCACATAACATCTTTTCTTTATTTGTGTGTGAGGAATGTTTCCTGAAAGTTTGGCCGTACCTTTTTGTAACACCCTGTATGCATATCATCAGCTCTTATAAGTTTGTGCTATGGCCCCGAGCGCCGTGATGGACGAGTACAGTACGAGGAGCTGGTAATACTCCGCGTACAGTAGCCGCCCATCACGGCGCTCGGGGTCATAGCACAAATTTATAAAACCTTCACTTAAAACTTCCGGGCTGATAGACCGTGGTCGATGTACGAGGGTGAGTCAAATGAAAACCCTAAATTTACAATAACAAATCGAATTTTCGCGCCGTTATCTGTAAGCTGGTAAGCGTGCTACAAACAGCGTGCAGAATGGCCTGTAGGTGGCAGCATAGTGCAGATGCACACATACCGTCGCAGTATCAGTATAAAGATGGCCGCCCCACTTGCGACTTGCACTAAGGAGGAACAGCGTTCTGTTATTCGGTTTTTGCGTAGTGAAGGTGTGAAACCTATTGAAAATCATCGACGAATGAAGGTTCAGTACGGTGATGCATGTGATGCATGTTTGTTACAGCAGCAAGTCTACGAAAGTTCGCAAATGGTGTGACTTCACTGGAAGATGCTCCTCGTCCAGGTCAGGCACAAAGAGTTATGACTCCACAGAACATTGCACCACTTGAAGCCATAGTGAAGGAAAACCGCCGAGTGACACTGCAGCATGTTTACAGATTAATCATGGGTCAGCACACCACATTGTGCATGATGTGCTCCAGTTTCACAAAGTGTCTGCAAGATGGGTGCCACGGCAGTTGACTCCTGAAATGAGAGAACTACGTGTTGATGCTTGTGAAGAATTTCTTTGGCGCTTTGAACGAGAAGGTGATGGCTACCTTGCAAGAATCGTTACTGGCGACGAAACCTGGGTTCACTTCCACCAACCGGAAACGAAGAGACCGAGCAAGGAATGGCGCCATTCCTCATAACCAGACCTTACCCCAAGTGATTTCCATATGTTTGGACCACTCAAAGAAACAATGGGAGGAAAGAAGTTCCGTTCTGATGAAGAGGTACGTGACGCGGTGCATGAGTGGTTGCGCGGACTACCAAAAGAATTTTTTTCTAAAGGAATTTATGCACTTTGTCAACGCTGGAGGACTTGCTTTGAGCGTGGGGGACATTATGTTGAAAAGTGATACAGCTTTGTACCACTTTTGCACAATAAATAATATTTAAAAAAATTTAAGGTTTTCATTTGACTCACCCTTGTATAAAACTCTCCCCTGACGTTTCGTCTCCGACTGCGGGAGACATCCTCCGAGGTAAAGCGGCGAACTGCAGTTTTATACATCGACCACGGACTATCAGCCCGAAAGTTTTAAGTGAAGACAATACCGGCCGTGAAAGCCTACATTGTATGATCAAAATTATAAAACCTTATGACGGGCATGCAAGAAAACGAAACTGGTCGCGTTTAAGCACTGAAAAATAAAAAGAACTTTACAACTGAAGCAGTATTTTCAACCTCTCCTCCACAAGTAATTGTGGGTAGGCCACTCTTGCACTATTAACGTATAATGTTTGTGCGCAAAATTAAACAGACAGCGTGAAGCTTACGGCCTCAGGCATAGCTCTTACAGTGGAGAAATAGCAAAAGAAATGTCTCACTCTGCTTAACGGTATCTAAAACTAATCTCAACCCGAACAGGCCATGGAGGCCCAACGGTACGGACCGGGCGCCGTGTCATCCTCAGCCCATAGGCGTCACTAGATGCGGGTATGGAGGGGCATGAGGTCAGCACATCGTTCTCCCGGCCGTATGTCAGTTTACGAGACCAGAGCCGCTGCTTCTCAATCAAAATCCAAGTGATAGCCCATTTGGCATGGTTTTTTCGTTGTTTCTGCAACAGTGTTCTGACCCTACACCAAGGAGGATCAGCTCCGTGTTTGTTAATTTATTTGGTATACATCTCTCAATTGCTGCTGATACTATTTCTTTGAATTCAAGCCACATCTGATCTACACTTACATTGTTAATTTGAAAGGAGTGGGGATTGTCTCTGAGCAAGGCGTCAAGTGAATTTCTATCTGCTTTTTTGAATAGATATATTTTTCGTTTATTTTTGGAGGATTTGGGCTACAGCAGCCCAGTGTTCACTAATCCGTATATCCGTTTTGATGTTCGTTATTAACTCAAGATTATTTGTTGCTAAGAGGTCAAGTGTGTTTTCACAACCATTTACTGTTCGCATGGGCTCATGAACTGCTAATGCGTTTAGCACAATTTCGGATGATGTTTTATGCGTACTTCAGGAATTAAACATGTATTTTCGCTAACGTACCGAGAGTAAATTAAAGTCACCGCCTAATATAATTGTATGAGTCGGGTACGCGTTTGAAATCAGGCTGAAATATTAAGATTTGCAAAGCCTGATTCACCTTTTCCGCCCTGGTGCTGTAACCTCTTTCAGTCAGCTGCCTAACAGCTAAATATACGCGATGTGGGTAGTATCTTTGTGTTATCATACCCAGAAATACATTTAGTCGTGATTATTATGGAATTATTGTGTCTGTTTCGCTTGACTTGCGTTTATTTCCCCAGACAGTGATATCTGACTGCGTTTTGGGAAATTACTTCATTCTGGGAACATACTGGTTGTCAATTACGTTATTTTTACGTTCGGTATACCCAAGATGTTTAACTTATGAAATAAAAAGTAAAGTATGTTCTTATTTTTGGCGATTCAGTTGCCTCTACCTGTGTGTGTTATGCTACCTTCAACGTCTTCAACTACCGCGTGCAAAGTTTTCATGCTCTCTCGCTCGCTATGTCCAAACTATTGGTGCTACAAAAAAAATGAACAGAGCTCTTTGTAGGAAATTTAATGTAGTTAAATTTTGTACTGGAATATGTTTTCTCTGGAGCCGCGCGGGATTAACCGAGCGGTCTCGGGCGCTGCAGTCATGGACTGTGCGGCTGGTCCCGGCGGAGGTCCGAGTCCTCCCTGTATGTGTTCGTCCTTAGGATAATTTAGGTTAAGTAGTGTGTAAGCTTAAGGACTGATGACCTACGCAGTTAAGTCCCGTAAGATTTCACACACACATATGTTTTCTCTGGAGACTTTAATTTTCGAATTATTCAGGAAAAACATACAAAACTAATCTTCAAAACGGTTTTTCTTGGATAACTCGAAAACTGTGACGTCTAGAAAAAAGGAGTCCCAGTACAAAATTCAACTAGATTAAATTTCCTACAGAAAGGTCCTGTTCATTTTTTTGTATGACTGACAGGTTGCACATATTGAACGAGAGAATATGAAAATCTCGCAAGTGGTTTTTGACGGCATTGTGGGTTGCATCAAATCCATGGGTAGGGACAGCTGAATCATCTTGTATAGTGACGTGATCACAGTTTAAACATAAAAATCACTTTTTCTCGAATTTCATAAAAATTTGCTTACCTGGTACTTTCGCCTGGCCCTTCATTTTTAAAGCTGTTTTTTACATGAGAGCTGAGTTCTTTAAAGAGCTGGGGCTGTGTGGTTACGGGTTGTCAGGAGGCTTCCTGCGCCCCTGTACATCTAAAGGGAGAAACGGTGGATTCGGCCGCCGGCTTATCGGTAACCGGCCGTGCTGTAGGTCAGAGCCAATGTGGCAGCCCCGGACGGTTGTGTCTGCGGCCACCTGCGCAGCACGCGCATCGCCGCCAAGCGTCGGCTGACCGCAGGTCACCGGCTAGACCTCGCCGCCGCTGTAGCCACCGCCGCAGAACGACGGCGGTCAGCCCTCGGCTAATCTAATGCTCCGGCAAGTGCGTGGCGCGGCGTAGCATAGCACGGTGCACCGGCTTAGTCCCGCTCTCACCGCAGCCGTATCGTATAGCCGGAGTCACTCAAATGAGAGCCCGTGCTGCGGCCTGCACGGCCAGGTAACGATCGGATTACCAGAGGACTTCGAACCCAACACAACAGTTTGGGAACCAGATTCCGTTTGCGGTCTTTGGCATGTCAGAGTCTCCACACCACACACATTGGCGCCGCGTTCTGAATTTGTTCTTTTCATACAGCAGGACTAACTCTTCACTGAACAGAACGAATTTACACTCTTATAATAGAGAGCGCGAAAATCTGAAACTCGCTGGCAGGTTAAAGCTGTGGGATGGTCCAGGATCCAATCCCAGGACTTTTGGTGTTCGAGTTCGAATGCCATACGGCCTGTTATTACAGATCTACTTCTGCTAGTAGTCTTTCCCAATTTCCCAACTTCAGAGGTGGTCTCCCGCATACCTTGTGAAACTCACAGCCCTGAAAAAAGGAGGATGCGGAAAAAATGCCGTATTGAATTTCCACTGTGCAGTCGAGATGTGCTGATTCCTGAAGTAAAGACGTGTCATTATCGTAGAAGATGTTAATAAATTTAATTTCCTGTTAGATCAGAAAATTTTAATCACCTGTTAGATCATAACTGGAGGTGGACACAGATTTTCAGGCGCATGGTACAGACAGATGACAAAGAGGATAAGATAATGGGTCCCGAGACAATCAAAAGCTGTTTTCTTCTCAGCGGATGACCAAACACTCCAGAGGGGCTTGGTTTTCACGGTTCGCTAAGCTGACGAGAGTAGATATCACAGACATCACTGGAAACCTTCCGATGCACGTAATGGAGGAATTTCTACTGGATGTTAAAATGGTAGTCAAAGATCAAGATGATCACTTGTCGTTGAAAGCTTCCAAGGAAATATTTCCGACAAATGCTGCAGAGGTCCTTGTGAATCCAGAGCTTAGAGAGAGGCGAATTAAAGGAGAGTAGAGATTCAGTGACTGATCGGATCAGTCAGAGTGCAGCACGTGATGGAGCAATAGACTCTTAAATTACGAGATGATGGCGATAGACTCTCTTCGACACGTGGCAACTGCAAGCTAAGTCGTAATTTTCAGTATTCATTGGAACAGCACTGAACAGAGAATGCCTGTCTCTGTATCAAAGAACCAAGTTAGAGGATTTTCAGTGAATAACAGGACCAAATTACTGACGGGTACTTGTCTATTGTACTGGAGGCAAGTGACCTTTCACTGATAGTGATTTCTTTCGAAGTGTTGATGATTTATGATTTACGCCAAGTGTCCAGTAGTTACAGACCGAGATGCAGTGAAAGCACTCGTGTCTGATAAAAGCCCTTCCTAGTAATTATTGCAAGCATCTGACCTTCTGTTGAAGGGTTTTGTCTGACATCTCAATAAACAGATGTGTTGGTAGAAAAGTGAACGAGTTGAGTAAAAGTAATAACTTGCTACTTCAGCAGATCAGTCCTACCAACCTCTTGCAACGGAACACCCACCCACACAAGGAGAGCTCCTCCCTCTCATCTCGGTTAAATAAACCCTGATTGTCGCAGACGTCCTGATTGCGTCACGCAGATAACACCGAAGCCAAGAGAAAAAAAAATATTTATGGAAACTGTGCCAGCACGTAATAGATGTCAGGGCGGTTGGTGAGTCACGTTTTAGTTGGCAGAGCAAACGCACGTGAAAGGCAAAGGATCTGGTTGAGAATACCGATCCGGCAAACCGTTCTTGTCTTCCAGGGCGTTTCATTCGGTTGCAGTGCACATTTCTCATGGTAACTTTACTTTCAGAATATAGTCATTTAAGGACATCTCGACACAATAAGGTGATGATCTTTTTCTGTCATCATTGTTCTGACTACTTTAATGCAGTCTGTCATGACTTTCTTTTCTCTATCAACCTCTTCATCCTCACTTGTATCCATCGCCCTCAATTATTTGTTGGACATTTCACAACGTTTGACTTTCTCTACCGTTTTTGCCTTTACTACTCCTCTGCTAAGCTATTCCCTGACACCTTAACACACGCCCTAATCTCTGTCCCTTCTTGTCATCGTTCTCTACGTATCCCCTTACTCCACGATTCCGCAGAAAACTTCATTTTTGGAAATTTGTGGTAAGGTACTATGGGACCAACTCCTGAGGTCATCGGTCCCTAGGCCTACACACTACTTAACCTAACTTAAAATAACTTACGCTAAGGACAACACACACACACACACACACACACACACACACACACACACACACCTATGCCCGAGGGAGTAGCCGCGCGAACCGTGACTAGGCGCCTCACACATCGTGGACCGTGACAATGCGCCATAGACCGCGCGGCTACCCTGCGAGGCAAACTTCATTTCTTACGCTACCTGCGCATCTAATTTTCAATATTCTTCTACAGTACGACATCAACCCAAACGTTTCCATTCTATTCTTTTCCGGCACTGTAATTACTGTTTTTTTTTTTTTAAATGTTGGCTGTTGAAATGTAAAGAGCAAATGAATGCGAGACAGATGGAAAACTGGATGGCCACGAATATCTTTCTTCAAGGTTCTGAAAATATGTTAACCCCATGGGGAGAGATCGGGACTGTGTGGAGGATGTGTAGGGGCTTTACAGCGAAACTTTTGCAGTGTAGTCGAAACAATTTAGCGACATGTAGGCCGTCGATTTTCATCGGACGAAGATGCGCACGCCTGGATACAATCACTGTTCCGTAGGCAACCGCAAACCTTTTTTCCACGAAGGCACTGACCGTCTTGTCTCACAGTGGGCTGTATGTTTTAACAGTTACGGCGATTACTTCTGAAACAATAAACGATTAACTTACTTATTTTCCGTCTATGTTTTTTTTCCAATTGACTACCCCTCATAATATTAGATACAGAAAATTTGTTTATTTGTAGGAGGGTCACTCCAAAAGAAAAGCGCACTATTTTCTTTAAAAACCATCCTTTATTCTACAAGACTGAAAGTTTTACAGTGTGTAGATACAGCCTTTAGGAACAATATTTTCATTTCTCCACATAATTTCCATCCCTCTCCACTGCCTTACGCCATCTTGGAACCAGCGCCTGTAAACCTGCACGGTAAAGCTTTGGACCAACCTGTTGGAGCCACTGTTTGGCAGCGTCCTCAAGGGAGTCATCATCTTCAAACTATGGAGCCATATTTCGTCACCTGCCACAATTCTTCCAAGAAATTTATCTGCACCATTCTTATACTGTTCCAAAAGTTCGCTGCATACCGTTTTTCTTGTTTCTTGGTGAGCCACTGTCAAAATCCTGGGAACCCACCTGGTACAAACCTTTTTTAACGCCAACACATTCAGTATTCTGCAAACACTTCCTTCCCCTGTCCCAACGTAGCGTGACAATTCTTTCACTGTGATGCGTCTGTCAGCAGTCACCAATTCGTTAACTCTCTGCACATTGTCTGGAGTGTGTACAGTACGAGGCCTGCCGCTGCGTGGCCAATCCTCAATATTGCGGTGCCCGCTGTCATCACGTAACCTGCTTGCCCAACGACTAACTGTACTGCGATCGACAGCAGCATCTCCATACACCTTTTTCAACCTCTTGTGGATGTTTCCCACTGTCTCGTTTTCACAGCACAGGAATTCTATGACAGCACGTTGCTTCTGACGAATGTAAAGTGTAGCAGCCATGTTGAAGACATGCTGTGACGGCGCCACTCACGGGAACAGGTTGAACTAAGTTAAAAAACAAGCGGGAAGGATGTATCTACACACTGTAAAACTTTCACACATGCAGAATGAAAACTGTATTTTTACAAAAATAGTGTGCATTTCTTTTGGAGTGACCCTCGTATTACTCGTACCAATGTCAGCTTTTATTTGGTTGAGAGCGATCTCGATAGTCTTTTGAACTGTGAGCAGACTTTATATTCGCCATCGAATGCACACTCGAAGTATTGCGCTTTCCAGTACTTGCCATATAACGTTCACGACCTGTCTGTGTTACTATATGGCTAAAACGGTCACCGCCTCCACGGTGCCAAGTTGCCTATCAAACCGCATCCTGGGGCAATAAAAATTTTATTTCCAGTGTTCCACAGAATGATCGACCGCATTTTAATATGTAATATGCTGTCACAGTTTACTCATTAACAGATGTAATATTTCGTATAAGATTGAACACAATACATAAGTTTCAATCTCAGAAACTTTTTATATGTCTTTAGATCGCATAACACACGGCGTGCAAGGTGTCCAGACTATATTCGTGCAGTATTTGGGAATAAGAGCACGTAGCAATTTCCAACAAACTTTACACGTAATTTTAAACACCTACAAAACTTTCTCTCATTGACATCGCCCATGAAATATCGAAAGGAAACAATTTTACCGGGCAATATAGTTTTGTGTCAATCATGAGGTTTTAATTTGTTACTTCTTTACTACTAACTGTTTAATCCTTACACACGTTCTGGTTACAATTGTGTACATTAACTTTTACAGTCTCTTAGCTGCAACATAAGTATTTTTTTCCATTGGAAACCTGAGGTATACATTTGTGAATGTTTAACATTTTCATCATGCGCAAGTGCTGCCAGCTGTTGGGCATCACTATGAAAATATGAACAAGTCAGTGTAGCAGTGTGCAGCAGCTCGTGACCAGCAGAATGGTTGGTTCGCTATAGTCCGCTGCATAATGGAATATTGTTATTGTTGTTTAAGGATCATTTTACTATTTACTACAATAAAGAATATTTCGTAGCTAGTTGTTTTACTCCATAAAATGAAGTGTACAAAGTATGTTTCGAAAGCGGGTACATACTTTGGCATAAATCTTGCTTTTAAAATCATTAAAAAATGACCTAAGAGCATTACAACATAAACAAAAATTTTCCGTCCTCCAGAAAAAAATTGATATCTCAAAGGGCAAAACGCATTTTGCAGGCAGCATTCGCACATACCACTGAAAGCGCCTGTAAATTTATGTCGCTGTACTATTCTCAGTTCAGGAGACGTAACGTTATAGACATAGAGCAGCGTGAAAAACCATCTTTTCTTAAAGTGTTATGAGGACTGCACAGCCTATACTCATCCAGTGTTTGATATTGAGAGCACTTAGCAACTTCCAGCACAACTGTCAATATAATTTCAAATCTTTTCTAAACTTTTTCTCGCTTACAGGTTTTTCACCACACGTTTTTGGCTTTATTGAGGTAAAGCATCATCAGTGGTCTGTAATAAAGTCATTCACATTTTGATTTCCTTAAAGATCGAAAAACACTTCGTTAACAATATGCTCGTTTGTTACTTACGGCAACTTCAGCTTGATTTCTCGCCTACACCGTAAGGCAACTACGGTAATATGGTCACACAAATGAAGAATTAAATAAAAAATTAACTACGTAGCGTTATTTTTTGACGTACTGATTAAAACTCAGTGACTAGTCCTGGTAACTAAGTCATGAGGATAGTATAGAAAAAACTAATTTTCACCAGTTCACTTCGTGCTTCATGGTATACTCCGTGACCATTTTCACTTGGGAGGACAAGAAATTCCTTTCCTGTTTGCAAATCACAGTGATCAAGAAGTCGGAGTTTTCACAATAACTTTACAGTATCTGGTTGCGATTTCAGTCACAGTTAGGTAAACAGATTGACCTATAGCGCAACGTAATGTTTACGTTAGCGTTATATTTAAAGACACTTAATGCACTTTTCATCACAAAAACCAGAACTGCTTAGTAATTGCAAAATACATAATGTACAAGGCTACCACGAGTATTTTTATGCTTGTTATGTGCAGCCGACCACGGTGGCCGAGCGGTTCTAGGCGTTTCATTCCGGAACTGCGCGACTGCTACGGTCGCAGGTTCGAATCCTGCCTCGGACATGGATGTGTTTGATGTCCTTAGGGAGTTCTAAGTTCTAGGAGACTGATGACCTTAAATGTTTAGTCCCATAGAGCTCAGAGCCATTTGAACCATTTTTTTAATTATGGACATAAACAACACGAAAAGTGCAGAATGGTAGAGGGGGGGAGGGAGGGAGAGGTTCCACCACGTATATTTTTGTCAATACTACAACTGTAACATGTAAGCTTTCGTGTGTATTCTCAGGCACTGGGCTTAAGCTATTTCTGATGTCAACTTTTAACTGGAAGATCCGTCCTTAATACTCTTTTTCCCTTGCAACTCAGTCATCATTAAACATACAACCAAGCCTTAATCAACAAGCAAATGCTGGTCGTTTCGAGGAACTTTTGCGCACAAGAAACTTATCATTTCGTGATACCCCCACCACCACTTCTCACCTCACCCTTTACCTCGTACATTTTCACGAGTGACAGTTTTCGCTACTAATTGTAGTACGCACTGCATACAGATTATACAGATCTTTCTCTTGGACGTCCCTGGCACCCCTCCCATCTTGGAGACCCGAGCGGTGGCTTGTGCCGCTTGGTCTGTATACCCGTCTTGAGTACATGGCAGGGAAGTTAGATGTACAGAACCGCTATAACAATGCGGGAATGGAATTTTCATCATCCACTCGCAGTATATTTCACATTTATCGTTTCTTTCAAATCGCATAATGGCTTCAGCGATACACTGTTCAAATACTTAGTTAGCACACTTTACAGTGGAGAACGTGTCACTTCCGTTCCATTGGCACAGTTCGCCTGGCCAGATAGCCACTTAACAGATACAGCTGTTAGGTGTTACTTGTGACTGATCACAGTGAAACGTCGACGGTGATAAAAATCGCAGAAATTGCAATTCAGTGTTGTGATTTTAAACGGTGACAGAGAGCATCTAAAAATTGCAGCTACCGAAAATCACAGCTATCGGTAAGTCACAGTTTCGCCCACCCCTAACTTGCACCCTGCCACACACACACACACACACACACACACACACACACACACACAGCACGCACGGTGTGGCAGCGCAATCTGCTCCCGCCCGTTGACAGGCTGTGACAGGGCAGGGTGGTGGGGGACGCGGCCTCTGCGCCGTGCGGCGCTTGTCACGCGGCTGTCAGGGGCTTCCCCGCCTAGCGGCTTCCGCGGCAGCAGCCAATCCGCTTGCAGGCGCGGCAGCAGCGGCAGCGCCGCCCCGGCCCGGCCTCAAGGGCGAGTCGCGCGGGCACGTGTTTCGCCGCCGGAAATTGGGGCGACACCTCGGGCTCTCCCTCCCTTCCTTCCTTCCGCCCCGCGCCAACACCCGCCATCCGGCCGGCTTCGAGGAAGAAGGCAGTAAATAAAATACAGCTCTTCTCACAACTGGCGCAGCTTGACAAATGTCACCTGGTCCGTGGAACCTGTCACCACTCAGTCCTGACAGGGGGCCGCCAGAAAAAAGTTACAAAATAAATAGCGAGTACGGCAGCATTCGCATTAACGTTTAATGCACAGTCTGTCGGAAAACTTACAGCTTTGCATAGGGAAAGTATTGTAACCTTTGTAGCAACCGCCATTTTGAGTGCATTTACAGCGTGGTTACAATTAACTTTCGCTGCTTGAGACAGTGTAGATGGAAAACCATTTATCGTATGGGTACCCAACATTACAGGAAACAAGCTTTTGTATGTCCATCCTTTTGAGTGGAGGTCTAGAGTTCCACGGCCGTTCACTATTGTAAGAAAATGGAACGTCTACAAAAAATGGTTCAAATGCCTCTGAGCACTATGGGACTCAATATCTGAAGTCATCAGTCTCCTAGAACTTAGAACTACTTAAACCTAACTAACCTATGGACACCACACATATCCATGCCCGAGGCAGGATTCAAACCTGCGACCGTAGCGGTCACGCGGTTCCAGACTGAAGCGCCTAGAACCGCCTGGCCACACCGGCCGGCGCCTACAGCTGTCATAATCTTACTTATTGTGTAGCTACCAGTTTCGGAGCTTCAGACTGTGCGGTGCAGAATTTTGCGTTATTAGTAGTGTTTGTGTCATGACTTTCCACTAGCCGCCGGGATTGGTGGTGACGTAGAGTTCAAACACAAGCATCGGTATTCATTATAGTTGCAGGCAGTCAACATAGGTCTGGACAAGAGCGAGCAGTGCTTTACTCGCAAAACTGCTTTATATCAAAACGACAACAATAGTGCTCCTGCTCTTCGTACCAATGCGTTAAAGGAATACAGAGAAGTCTCTTCCTACACCGGGTTGAAGCTCAGCTTCAAGCAGTGCACAGGCTGTATCACGACAGCCGAACATTCCATGTCCAACTCTCGAAAAGTGCTCCGATCTGTGGTAAAATGGTATCCATACAAACTTCCAGGCTGGTGTAGGTGCAGATGGTCGTCACATTGAGCAACGTTTGCGTCCTGGAACATAAACACGATATGCAATAACAAATGTTACCGTCTCATGTGGAAATTAGAATGTTGTTTCTGTTATGTACGAGGCGGAACTATGGGCCTCATGGAAAAAGGGTGACCCGGCTGAGTAACGCAATTTGACTGTTAGTCTGATCACGAGGTTTGGCCATTATATGCACACGTTGATCACCTAGGCTGACGTGAGCATCAATGAACTCTACTTGACGGGATATATCTGGAACATCGTAGCTGATTAGAAATTAAATACTTAGCTTTAATTAAGCATAAGCGGTGACCGTCGATCTTGACTTTGTACAATAATGTTTACAAGTGCAGTTATAGACTGAACTGCGAATACTTCTTTACAATTCTGATTGCTTCACACATTTAGATCAATTGTCCATGAATAAACTGTGTGTGGCGCCTGGCTAGGTCCTAGCTACTATGCTAACTAGCGTATCTGCAAATGAGATCTCTGAAACTATAACAAGTGAACCATTCCTATTAAAGTCGGCTGCAGAACTGGCCAGAGCGCTAGCGTGTTTCGTACATGAAATGATCGTATGGCATTGTTGGCCGGGAGACCCCATGCGGGGAAGTTCGGCCGCCGTATTGCAAGTCTTTTTTAGTTGACGCCACTTCAGCGACTTAGGAGGCAATGATGATGGAGAACACACAGCAGCCGGTCATCACGAGGCAGAGAAAATCCCTGACCCCACCGGGAATCGAACCCGGGACCCCGTGCGCGGGAAGAGAGAACGCTACCGCAAGGCCGGCCGGGGTGGCCGAGCGGTTCTAGGCACTACAGTCTGGAACCACGCGACCGCTGCGGTCGCAGGTTCGAATCCTGCCTCGGGCATGGATGTGTGTGATGTCCTCAGGTTAGTTAGGTTTAAGTAGTTCTAAGTTCTAGGGGACTGATGACCTCAGAAGTTAAGTCCCATACTGCTCAGAGCCATTTGAACCATTTTTGAGCTACCACAAGACCACGACTTGGGACAGCGTGTCTCATAAGACCAGCCGAGTGGCGGCGCTTGGTGTGCTAGCGCCGACAGCGGCGACTCGCGGGTCCGATGTGTACTGACGGATCGCGGCCGGTCTGAAGCCTACAACCTAGCAAATGTGGTGCCTTGCGGTGACACCACAGTTTCTTTCGGTGGGTTATCCTTTATTCGTTATTTCTCTTCCGCATGTACTTATAAATCGCGAAATCTTCGCTCCAGGAAAGTTACCCCAACCCAGAAAACTACTGTTAGCTTTAAGCTCTGCGCTATGAGCTTAACGTGCACAACTTAATTTGATAACGTTAGTTCCGTTGCCCCTAGCAATAGATCTTTAAGTGGGGATTTACACACAGAGCATTTCACTTGAAGGGAAAGTGTCTAGCAGAAACAATATTTTACTTAAGCACAGCCGGCCGCGGTGGTCTCGCGGTTAAGGCGCTCAGTCCGGAACCGCGGGACTGCTACGGTCGCAGATTCGAATCCTGCCTCGGGCATGGATGTGTGTGATGTCCTTAGGTTAGTTAGGTTTAAGTAGTTCTAAATTCTAGGGGACTGATGACCACAGTAGTTAAGTCCCATAGTGCTCAGAGCCATTTGAACCATTTTTACTTAAGCACATTAATTTATACACTAGAAACATCAGTCACATGCGTGAATCATTAGAAAATGTGGACTGGTTTACAAATACAAATTGTAGAGACTCTAATTAGTGACTTTAATGAATTAGCCGTGATACTCGATTGAATAAGAAAGTACGCCCTGCCACTGCTCGAGTCGATCATAAAATCAACTGCAAAGCTCGTTAATCCTAAATGAAAAATAGTGACTGTAAAAGTGGTGACTAATTGCAAAGGTTGTACATTCAACACACTAAGATTGAATCTGAGACAAATACTCGCACAGGATCCTGCAAGTGAGGACCAAGAAAGTCCTACGACTCTGATTTTGCTGCTTATGCTCATCACAATAGCGTATTTGACTATTTTCTGAAACTGTTTTAAATGATTAATTATGTCGTTTTATGCTCCTAACATGCTTGTTTCCTTTTAATTTCGGTATTCTTTACAGAAACAAAAATGAAATTCAAATAATTTCAAGGCCCACTAGAACGCTCCATTCGAGTCATGTGATGCCAGGGACGTCACTGGCTAATTCACTTCTCCTACTGTCATAATGCTAATTCACAGTGATATCTTGTTTTCAAATTTACATTTCGGAAAATGTGCTACAAATGTTGTGTAGTACCATACTGTACAAATACATCTATAAAAACTCCTAAAAGTTGTTTGTGAGTGTTCCAGAGAAGATGCGTAATATGTGGTTGCACTGTACCGGAAAACTGCCACCACGTAAACGCACAAGTTCACTAACTTAATTAAAAATGTGTGGCACTGCGAAGTTAACATTAACTCAAGTCCGAGATATGCTTTCCCCGTAGTTACAACGAATGATAGATCATTCAACCAAATTAAACTCCTCGTGAAAAATGTCGTTTTACCCACCTACGCCTTAATTATTCGGCAGCACAGTTGTTAGAGCGGTAGACCGTCGAATTTTATAAGATGATCTTCATGGATTGCTGGTTCGAATCTAACATCAAAGAACATTTTAACTTATTTTTAAAACAACTAGACATTCCTCTCATATGACAACCAAATCACAATTACAAAGCTGCACCGCACCAATAAGAAAGAGAATATTATTTTGTTTTCCTTACTCTTTACATGCGCTTATATTTGCAATCACTGTTCACACATGTCACATTCAGAAAGATATTTTCTGGTTTATGTGACCACACACTTTTTACTTTTTTTAGAAACAATGTTTTTATCTTCGTACTGTACAAAAATGTTCAAATGTGTGTGAAATCTTATGGGACTTAACTGCTAAGGTCATCAGACCCTAAGCTTACACACTACTTAACCTAAATTATCCTAAGGACAAACACACACATACATACACACACACACAAACACCCATGCCCGGGGGAGGACTCGAACCTCCGCCGGGACCAGCTGCACAATCTGTGACTGCAGCGCCTCAGACCGCTCGGCTAATCCTTCACAGCGTACTGTACAGATATTAAGTTTTTTTTTTTTAAGGTTTTCAACATGGCTGTCAATCAGCGACTGTTGTATAATACAAAATTTTGAAAAACACAGCCCTCATTCGCGAACACAATTAATTTGTAACCTAGGTTTCGGTGTCACAAGGGGCACCTTCTTCGGACAAAATTAAAACTAAATGTTGCAGCATAACGTACCAAAAAATACAAAGCTGCGGTCATACCTGACAGCGTCAGATAGTCAGAATTAAAATAAAATGCAACAGAGGTGCAAGCCACTAGGAGCTGCCATGTGTCCTCTGCTACAGTCAAACAAACTTCTGAGGTTTCACCATCTTACATAAAGATGAAGTAAGTATGCTTTAGATGCTAACGTTAATTTACACTGACAAACATCACAGCCCTTTTGTTTGTGCCACCTGTAAGTTGTAGACGCTTTATATATCACCGTATAACCTCATTCTTCTACACCTCCTTGTAATGTGGGCCTATGGTGATATCTTCTCTACTAATAACGCTTTCCAAAAAAGTGAATTGTTTGTTCGCAAAGGAAGTGCGTTTATCCCCTGTTGTCCATTTCTCAGACTAAGACTAACGTGAAGCTATATATAATACATCCCACAATCGAAACAACTGCTACGATCAGTTCTTGCTAACGCTATTTCCGAATTTCGTGTAAAACTTTTAAAAATGTGTGACTCTGCCAGGATTCGTACATGCGACCGCTTAATCTGCAGTGGCATGCGCTATCCGTTGCGCCACCGAACACCTGCTGAATGCAGAATGTCTGCTGATGTCTCCTAGAAAGGAAATCAGCACTAAGTTTGGCCAGGAATAATTTTATTGTGTTTTCTGTCGCAGCTGATGACTGATAGTCGGCAATCTAGTTATAATATATGAACCAATTTGCAAAAGTTCTACAAGTCCCTAGTTTTAAGCGAGTTTAATTGTGTTGCAGGGAACAGGGAAAAGAATGTCCTTCGTCGCATACATCGCCGATCTCAACGGCATAAACGCATCAACTTTTGCAAGGTTTCCACCATCACCGTTCAGAAAACTTTCTATCGTTCGGTTAACGCTCCTGTAACACACGATAGCTTCGTCTTACTCCTAGTCTGTGACGTCACCAGAGCATCAGCCAATAACAGCGATTTCTTTCACGTGACCAAATATAGATATTAAATTATTTTTAAGCTTTTATTACATAAAAATAACAGAATATTATGAACATATTGACCGTAAACACTTTTTAAATGTTATAATGAATCAGAGTAACAACAATCCTTATTATATTTTTCACATAGGAAAATAGCCTATTTTACAGTGTGTTACTGTAAGCACAGTTGTAAGGGGAGTGCGGGGAGAGGAGGAGCAAGCATTGGCTGGCGAAGGGAGAGGAGCCGTTGGGGGGCAGGGCGGGGGGGGGGGGGAGAGAAGATACGCCTACCAGTTGCAGTGCTGGCACTACAAATTACGCGTCATGCTTACACGAAAGCAGACGAACGGCTTGCAAGTAAAACTCGCTTTAAATGTTGTTCGTAAACGAAATTGAAATCGTCATGTACATGAAATATAAGGTAATTCGGACGAAATAGGGGCTCCTTCAAAGTGATCGCGAACAAAATATCTGAAATGGAAACTCACCTTTTCTTGCCAGGCGTTTGTGGTGACACGCCAGGATGATTCTTGGAAAACTGAATCTTCCAATGCTACCCATGCTTTGTCCTGTATGTAGCAGCTCTCACTGAAGATTTGTAAACGGAGTGATGCAATTTTTTCTGCTCCCTTTCCCTTTCGCAGCATTCAATCACACGCAGTATAATCTTGCGAGCATCGCTACGTAATACTGGTTTCCTTCTAACCGTAGGACTACCGGTAGGAGCCGGCCGGGGTGGCCGAGCGGTTCTAGGCGCTACAGTCTGGAACCGCGTGACGGCTACGGTCGCAGGTTCGAATCCTGCCTCGGGATTGGATGTGTGTGATGTCCTTAAGTTAGTTAGGTTTAAGTAGTTCTAAGATCTAGGGGACTGATGACCTCAGAAGTTAAGTCCCATAGTGCTCAGAGCCATTTGAACCATTTGAACTACCGGTAGGGGTTGTTGGCGACTCCCGAGATGGGCTGGCAACTACCTCTTCACTCATTTTGATCATGTTTAGCACAACTGCACAATAAATACACGCAGAACATTACAGCTCAAAACAATACGAAGCAGACGACAGTGGCTACCTTGTAACAACACAGTCAGCTACGTAATGTTGGCAGCAGTCGAAACTGCGTGCCTACCGAAGCCTCCCGATGTTTACCGACTTCCATCTAAAAGTTCACACACTGTACATGACCGCTACGGTGATCGCTGCCATCGTGTTAATGGCACTCGATTGAAGACGGGGGCACGTTGCTACTGCTGGGGACTCCCCTCCCTGCTCGTCTGCTACAATGCGCTTGTCTCTGTCTTACATATTAGCAGCTGATACGCACAAGATGTGCACAGCTCCCCGTAGATGGAGGTCCTTCGCCGCCTCTCTCCAAGAAGTCTCTAAATCTTTTGGCATATTTTAAAGGTTTTATGGTTTTTAAAGATTTTCTGTATCCATATCCTTATTAACAATATAAAAACAAGTAGTTCGAATACAGCAATGAAATATGCTGCCTTTTAATGTGCTCACACTCTCCTTACTAGTTATACAGAAATTAGCACTTCTATAATCTTGCCTTCCTCTCCCTGCCCCCCACTATTGCATAAATTTCGGCGGACGCCATGGCCATTCCTATCAAAGAAGTGAGCTTGAAACGTCCCCTTAGAAAAATTTATAATTACTGTGCTGGTAAATCTCTACGTTATTTGATTTTCAAACAGCTGAGCAAAACTGAACGTACTCAGACATTACTCTCTTTACTTATTCTGATCTACACTAAACTGACACACAATATTTTTTGCGCAACGCAATCTGACTTTGAAAAATCCCTACAAAAGAATGGCCCTGACTAACAATAACCTATACCTTTTATGAATCACTTAGCTCACAAAATTGTTCGTTACTCTAACTACAACAATACAGCGAGCGCCAATACTGCCAGCTAAACAAAGGATTCTAACTACTGAAGGCACTAACTACTGATACGCATATAGTTAGCAAATGAAAGATTTTGATACAGAACAAACCATGCATTTACCTTAATAGTGT
Organism: Schistocerca cancellata; assembly: GCF_023864275.1. Lineage (NCBI taxonomy): Eukaryota > Metazoa > Arthropoda > Insecta > Orthoptera > Acrididae > Schistocerca > Schistocerca cancellata. The sequence goes on along the minus strand of NC_064634.1, from coordinate 346,623,955 downwards.
TCAAAGGTCATAATATATAATTTGTGACATCCAGTTTGGCAAATTTCCTTTTTCTGACGGACACACGTCCAGCTCGTCCGATCATATTAACATCTCAAAACTCTGGCTTCTCTCTCCCCACATCCACCACTACTGGCGGCTCACCTCCAACTGCGCAACGCTACGCGCTGTTCACATCCAACTGCCCAACACCACAATAACAAATATTCCAACAATGCAAACCAGCCAAAGACTGCACACAGCACAGTCAGTGATTTTCAAACTCTGCCATCTCTCTCCTCACATCCACCACTGCTGGCGGCTGACCTCCAACTGCACAATGCTACGCGCTGTTCACATCCAACTGCCCAGCACTACAATAGCAAATATTCCAACAATGCAAACCAGCCACAGACTGCACACAGCACAGTCAGTGATTTTCATACAGAGCGCTATTTGGTGTTACCAACATAAGAACCTAAACAGCCTACTTACAAGCTCACCTACGTCATTTATTGTTAAGGTAGAACAATAGCTTCAAGCTGGCCGTATCGAATCGTTAGAAAGAAAAATTGTGAGCAATTGTGTCGAGAAATATTTTTTTGACGGGAATAAATCTCAGTTCTCTTGCTGCCGTCGTATGTCAAGAGCCAGAGTGATAGATCGTGCGGTTCCTGTTAGACAGTGAGCTCTGATACCTAGTGTTGTAAATATTCATGAACATCTCCAGTCTTGAGCAATTATTAGCACGAAAACGTAATTGCTAGAAGGAAATATCAAAGCTGCACCACAGTTTTAGTTCTAAGTCGATGTACGTTATTACACCGTTTAAAAATGTCATAAACAATGCTTGTGGAGTACTACGCATCTTACCTTATCCTGACAACTGGGCGGGATAGCTGTCACGTATTACACTTGCCACAGAAACAGTATCTGAACATTGTGTCGCTCTCCGATTCACTGTTTACAAGCAACTGTCACGCCACGTATCGTATCGACTTGTGAATGCCATAGCACCGTAGGACTGGACTAGTGTGCATCAGTACAATCTAGAACGAGCACCTTTTTCTAATTCTATTTTGTCCAGGTTCTGAAGCGAGTAAGCTGACTGTGCGCCGGACATATCTGATCTGCGGACGCCAGGCCTCCTTGAAATTTGAAAGCATCGTACTAACGCATGCGGATATACTAGCGGGTTTCTGAAACACTTTTGGGAGTTACCTAAAGTTTTTGAAAACTATAGTCTCTGATTCTTAGAGCACTGAAGTCACTTCACCAGCAACGAAAGCTTACAGACATTCGAAATTGCGGGCATGGAATTACGCTTCGTCATTTTTTCTGTTTTACATGTGCGTGTTGTGGTTTAATGAGAGTGTGACTGTGCGCATTCTCGACATACAGAAGCCTTATACCATATAGTGAAGTCATTAGCTAGCGGTGGTGATCAGTGAAAGAGAGTTTTTTTGTGTGCGTTTTTCTGTGTGTTTTTCTGTGTGTGCGTGTTTGTTTCTTTGTTTGTTTGTTTGTCCTTAAGCCACATTCCATGCTACGTTGTCCATTCCTTTCAAGAGTCACTTATATCTAGCCAATAGAACTAACTTGTCTGTGAACCCTGGAATTGATATCTGTTCCCCTTGAACTTTTACTACAGGAAGTATAAATAAGAATACGATGAAATGGAGTGAAGCTACGCCTATAATCAGGACTGTTGTGTATGAAAGCAATGTTTCAATGGAACTATATTAGAAAGTATGCCCATTGCCTACCCTTGGCATGGTATATTCATTCGTATGTTGTCTTGACTGGGAGTGTTCGCCAGACCTGCTGTAGTTGCGTAGGTTGCTCCTGACTGAAATTCTGGTGAAAGCAGGATCATCGCAGGGAACAGCATACATAATCCTTTCACGCTGAGAGCACGGAAGCCCGTTGCTGACATCATAATCCATTTATTCTGTCGTAAGGAGACCCCGACTGCGGACGCAAAAGCAGTAAATAGTACGCAGATGAGGCTGCTAAGGGCTTCTGCTGGTGGGTCACATCCCCAGGGCTACCTTAGCTCTAGCCGTGGTCGTAATATGCCACCGTAGCCTTGCGTCGTCCCTTCATATTTTCTTCAAGCACTCGGGTAGCCATGCAATTCAAGTGGAAATGTTAATGAGCGTTACTGATTCACCACATCTCTGACAAATACTGTGCAATACGCCATCTGGAAAAAAACGACAGTTTCCTTTTACACCCTTGCTAATAATATCCGAGTGTCACGTGGCATAAAAAAATGACTTTACACTAGATCAAGAATGCGAGCAGGCTACGAAAACTCACGTTGTTGTGAAGGGCAAAGTTTCGGGTTTTTGGTCTGGGTCGGCAATGAGTCAGGAAATTGCCTCCAATTTCTCCCCAGTGCTTTAATTTCTTAAGAACCACTTAAAACACGCGTGAATGACGTACACATAAGCAATTCCTTCAGAAGGGTCTCATGTGAAGTTCTTTCCTTGCAATGACAGTATTTGGTGATAGGTACCATTACCCGCAAGTACCAGTTTCACGTTAATTTATCCATTTTACTGGTTGTTGAGCGCCGTGGCTGTGGATTATATTATGTTAAGAAATACAGCAACTAGCCCCTTTTTACGTGTCCTTATTTATGTCAGTACGTGTTTCGGACGGAGCGAGGTGGCGCAGTGGTTAGCACGCTGGACTCGCATTGGGAAGGACGACGACTCAAACCCGCGTCCGACCATCCTGATTTAGGTTTTCCCTAAATCACTTCAGGCAAATGCCAGTGTGGTTTCTTTGATAAGGCACAGCCGATTTCCTTCTCCATCCTTCCCTAATTCGAGCTTGAGCTCCGTGTCTAATGACTTCGTTGTCCACGGGACGTTAACACTGATGTCCTTCTCCTACGTGTTCCGGGATTTCGACAATTTCCCCTTGGCGTAATACGTATTTAAACCTTCACGGCCCACCATTTACAAAACGACTGCAATTTGGATGCTGCAGTCACACTGTACGAAATACCACTTTGGTTTAATTACTACATTTCGCGACTCGTATATTTAGAAAATATTACTTATTAAATGTACTTGCATTCCATTCATCTTGCAGAATAGATTCTTAGTACAGCTAGTGAGTAATATATTGTAAATATACAAGTAGCGAACTGTAGTAGTTAAACAAAATTATTGTTATGTATAAGGCAGCTGCAGCACTCAAACTAGACCTCATGCTGGTCAGTTTAATACACAATTTGCCAATTTCTCACTATTAGCTGGACTATGAATAAAAACCAATTTTGTAATTAATAAGGAGTCTTGTAATCGCTACGCTCAAACATTTGTCCAAAAAGACTATAGTGCCAACGAAAAATATTGATATGGATATTGCATCAGCAAAGGCAAGTACAAAAAGAGGGAAATTTGACAGTGCAATAGTACGTAATTGAGGAAAGGTAAAGAGTAAGTAAACCTAAGGGGAACATGCAAAAAAAATTGAGTGAACATAGAAAAAATGTGTGTCTTTTGTGTCCTGAAAGAGAACAAGATGAGCAAGGAATTAGACTTAACGGACGAGAAGAAGTATAGGTGATAAAACGACAAGAGAGCCAATACAACAATTTAAATTTAATTAACAATTTCAATACAATGAAATAAGTACAAGACTAGAACACGAGAGAATAACTTTGAAAATGTATGACACATAGTAAATGACGCAGAAACAGAGTGAAAGATGTCGTTGACAATTGTAACATGGTTGGAAATACATAAGATTAAACTTCATGTCATTACAGAAGAAGAAGTATGCTTAATGAAGGGAAGATGTATGTATGACAAAATATCACAATACAGGGTGATTCAACTGTCCTTAGAGCTGTCGTTTTTTGCAGCCCTGGCCTTCATAAACCATGGGTGAGATTTTCATTTTCTCTTGCTCGATACGCGCAAACTGCTAGTCCTACAGAAAAAAATGAGCAGGGTCGTATGTAGGAAATTTAATGTAGTTAAAATTTCTCCTGGGATACATTTTGGCTGGAGGCCACCGTTTTGGAGTTATTCAAGGAAAACGTACAAAAGTGGTCTTCAAACGCACCCCCAGTCCCAAATCATCCCCCACCAGTCAGGATTTCTACTATCTTGTCCGTGGACGCTCCCTCCTATTAGTGTACAAATATTTGCGACTACATGAAGTATTTCCCAACTTCGACCTTTTTTGATCTTCATTGACAGACTTTATTACGCCACCGAACTAGTCGAGCACTTAAATTCTATAAAAATGACGTTTGTATAAATTTTACCTAATAATGAAGTTTACCTAACAATTTTGTGAACTTTAACAGCATAAAATAATCATTATATCCTTTTTTTTCGTCAGGTCCTCTGACTACGGAACTACTGTGCTTGTAAGGGTTAAGTATGGATCCAATTATCAACGTAATTAGTTTCAGCGTAACATTTACAAAAGTCATTTTTCATTCCTTACGGTCAAGAGCACGTCTAAATTAAATAGCCGTCTATGCTGGTGGCGTAATATCATAATCAAGAAAGACCAGAAAAGGTCGATTAACGGGAATAGTTCCTGAAGTCGTAAATTTTTGTATAGTGGTAGGAAGGAGTGCCACGAACAAAATACTAGAAATTTTTACTGGTGACGAATGAAGTTGGGAGTGGAGGTGCGTTTAGAGGTCAGTTTTGTAAGTTTTCTTGAATAACGCGAAAAGCATGGCCTCCAGCGAAAGAGTATCCTAGTACAAAATGTAACTACGAAAAGGTCCCAAACCACTGCCATTTGCGACTTCAGTGGCGTCAACTGAGAGGTAGCTGGAGGGCAGGGTGGAGAATTTCCTGAGGAAAGTCGGTTCCGCCCCGGTGTCAGTTGAGGGCGTGTCTGCGTGCCAGAAACACTGGACCTACAACTAGAAATATGGCCTGGGGGGCTATTTCGTATGACAGTAGGAGCACTCTCGTGGGTATCCCACGCACCCTGATTGCAAAATTGTACGTCTGTCTGGTGATTCGACCTGTTGTGCTGTCATTCATTATCAGCATTCCAGGAAGTGTTTTCCAACAGGATAACGCTCGCCCGCATACCGCTGTTGTAACCATACATGTTCTACCGAGTGTCAACACATCGCCGTGGCCTGCTCGATCGCCAGATTTGTCTCCAGTCGGGTACATATGGAACGTCACAGAACGGCACCTTAAATATCATCCACAAACAGCATTAACCGTTCGTGCATTGACTGATCAAGTGCAGCAGGCATGGAACTCCATCCCAAAATCTCACGTCCGGCACCTGTACAACACTGCATGCACGTTTGTATGCTTGCATTCAACATTCTGACCGCTACCCCCGTTACTAATATACCACCACTTCGCTTTTGCAGTGGCTTATCTCACATTCACCTGTGATTTTGCAATGTTAATCACTTAAATACGTTAGCTAGCTTCCGAAAGTTCATTACTCTACTTTAATAATTTCTTCGTGTTGCAATTTTTTACGCCACGGTATGTCTCTGTCTGACTGAAGAGTATGAAACATGGGATAGATCACCATTTTTCTTGTCCAGCCATCCTGATTTAAGTTTTCCGTGATTTCCCTAAATCGATCCAGGCAAATGCCGGGATGGTTCCTTCGAAAGGGCACGGCCGACTTTCTTCCTCGTCCTTCCCTAATCCGATGAGACCGATGACCTCGCTGTCTGGTCTCCTTCCCCAAAACAAACCAAAACCACTTTTCTTAAACACTGGAAGGAAAAATAGAGCGTAGAGGTGTATAATTTTCTGTGCTTGTTTTTATATAAGACGTGATCAATTAGAACTGGGCAATAGCCGCTGGGTGAGGCAGTAAATTTTATGGTATCCAACTCTGGAAATCTCCTTTCTTTGTTGGATCACATATGTGATGGTGTATCATTTAATAGAAGGATGGATGTTTGTGAGCTGTTGATGACAGTTTGTTGTTAATTCTGTTACTCTATCGTCTTCTTTTCTGGTTAAAAAGGCCTTTATAAAGTATTTTTTTCATTCTCTCAAGTTTATTAGCTTCCCATTCTCATCCGATTTCTGTCTTCCATTGTCTCCCCGATATTCGGTAGCCAAACAACACGCCTCTGCAGATCTCCAATAGAATTCTCGTTAGTCCCGCATAGGATTACAGTGAATCCGTTGCTAGAAGCAGGACAGGGTATGAAGCAACAACACGTCGGTATTTGTATCCACTACGGTTATTTACGGTGAGCCAAAAAGGAAGTACAACAGCAGAAAAACTGATATTTGGATCCGACCGCGTCATTCACATGAGTGTTGCAATTCCTCGTAAAACAGCGCCAGCACTACAAAAGGTCCGGCACCGCAGAAACGCCGTTCTGCCCTTCCTTCTTTTTCTTTTTCTTTTTTTTTAGCGTTTCACGGACAGCCTTTGCGCTCGACTGTACTGCACGCCTTTATGTGTTGTACAAAAAAGACCTGACGTCGGTCCGACGTATTTGGAACGTCAATCACTTGTTTCGAGGGTATTAGCCGTAATTCCTGACGTATGGGTTTCTATTTTTCTCGAACACAAAAAACTGCCGATGTAGCGGAATTCCAACCGGGAGTTAATAGACGTTCTGCACGAAGAGGGGTCCGTTTCGTCAAACCTCGTTATTTTGTAGTGGCGTGTCGCAGAGCTATTGCCAGTCGCTGCGATTGCGCTAGATTTGTGTTGCAGTGGCGACAAGCGCTCTTTGTAAAAGCCAAACGGAACGGAACACCTGCTAATAATTTTACAGGCGCAACAAAGATAAGTATCGCCTCAGGATATCCAGGATTTTCCACGTGGAATTTTCTGCGTTGAATGTGACGCTGCAATGCTTTGAAAACACTCTGCAGTTTATTAGCTGCATGGGAGAATTTATTTTATTTTTACAGAAATCGCAAAATAATCTCAGTGTTCTTACAGCACACTCCATGATCCATAAAACAGCGAGAGTTTAGTCGAAATCAGGTTTTGTGTTCTGTTAGTATTTCGACTCTATTCATCCATCTTCGAAGCAAGCCGTAACGACTGATGCTAAGAGCATTGGCCGTGAAACAAACAAAAACTCCAAAGGGCATTATGTCCACCTGACTTAAGACTGTGATACGGTTAGAAAAATGAGGGGATATTATCTGTGTACAGTGTTACAGTTTTCAAATGTGTGTCAGTCCCTAAAGCGTCACTCGATGGTCACCTTTGGTCATTTATGAGGCGAATTTAGGAGTTACTGAACCAGTGAACTGGTGAGATTGTGGAGCAAAGAAGTTTTCACACAGATTCTTATGGATTTCCCCTGGGTGATTTGGTAGATGGGTGGTTGCTGAAAGAGCTGCCTAATGTGTGTGTTCGGGGTATAGCTGTGAGTCTCCGTGACAATTCTGAAAATTTTGTTTTGAAGAGTCTGCAGTGTTTATGAATGTTTGCGGCCATTGACCACATTTCCGAAACGTACAAGATAGCCGGAAGCGTGATGGCACTCCATATTGTCAGTTTTGCGTTGTCTGAAAGTGCACCACTCTTTGCGAACTGGTGCAACTGATAAAGTACGACTTCAACCATTGTTGACTGCACTGGTTATGTGCGACCTCTAAGAATCTCTTATCCATTGTATGGCGAAGGTATTTAACTGAGTCACTCCAAATGAAGACCATGGCGCCAGTTGCTAGTTTCGGTTTTGAGCTTGGTGGTAAGCAGAATTCCTTGATTCTTGTTAGGATTGATTTTCACCTTCCAGGCAGTGCATCATAGGGTGATTCTGCCTAGTTGTTTTGTTTTTTTTTTAATTAATTTTATCACCTTCTTGTACCAAACGCTACAGCCATTACAATAGTTTGTCTTAGTGACTACATTTAAATTTGACAGAGTACTTTGTGCATACACAAAATTACAAATTCAATATTTGATATGTCAGAGTTACGGTTGTGGCAGCATTGAAATAGTCGTGCAGTGACACCCGCAAACTGAAAGATTTCCCGTCCCTCCTGCTTGCGTATATCGTTGTAGATAAGAGTACAGCACGAGTCCCATAACCGAAACTTGCGGAAACCCGACCACAATCGTTTTTCGTGCTGCAGCAATGATAGTCGTCCCTGAGGAAAAATCCCTCGTCTCCCAGGAAAGAATTACTTATCTTGAGAGTATGACCCGGGCAATTTATAGAGTCTAGTTTAAATATTAAGCCACCATGTCATACACGGTCAGAAGATTTTTCTGTATCAAATAATATCACCAGCTGCTCTCTCCTTCACTCTTCGCTGTTCGAATTTACACAGTGATTGACGGTAAAGCGTTCGCGTTCATCTAACAACTGGTAGGACGAGCCAAATGCACAAGCGTACACGACAAATCGTAGTGCAAGATATAGAAAACGTACAACAGAGATATATGTTATGTTATTTTAACCGAGGACCAAGAAACGACGGAGAGGCTCCGTCCCCGCCGCAGCCGCAGTGGTCCGCAACCCCACGACGACTGTCGCAGTCCAATCCTCCTCCACCCCACACCGAGCCCAGGATTATTGTGCGGTTCGGCCGCGGTGGACCTCCCAGGGAATGTCTCACACCAGACGAGTGTAACCCCTATGTTGGCGTGGTAAAGTAATGGCGATGTACGCGTACTTGGAGAACTTATTTGCGCAGCAATTGCCGACATAGTGTAGCTGAGGCGGAATAAGGGGAACCAGCCCGCATTCGCCGAGGCAGATGGAAAACCGCCTAAAAACCATCCACAGACTGGCCGGCTCACCGGACCTCGACACAAGTCCGACGGGCGGATTCTTGCCGGGGACCAGGCGCTCCTTCCCGCCCGGAAAGTCGTGCGTTAGACCGCACGGCCAACCGGGCGGACAGAGAGATATATACTATCTAGACGTTTTCTGTGAGGAATGTGTGTCACAAATTCTGGTCGACGGCAGGAACGTTACTGTTGTCTGTGACAACTAACTAGACTGGTGCCCAAAATTAAAGCAACAAACCGCTATTTCCCCGTCTTGTGTCTAATTGTCGATATAATCAAACTAACTGTCGATAGGACAATTGCAAAGTCATGTGGGCGGAAGGCTTAAGCCGGCCGATGTGACCGAGCGGTTCTAGGCGCTACAGTCTGGAATCACGCGACCGCTAAGGTTGCAGGTTCGAATCCTGCCTCGGGCATGTCCTTAGGTTAGTTAGGTTTAAGTAGTTCTAAGTTTTAGGGGACTAATGACCTCAGATGTTAAGTCCCATAGTGCTCAGAGCCATTTGAATCATTTTTGGATGGCTTAACGTGGACCATTCTGTTGTTTCCCGAATGTACCGACAGTTTATAGAGACCGAAATTATATACCGAAGACCAGGGCAGGATCCACTATGTGTGACGTCAGGGAGGACCATTATTTGGCTGTAAGGCAACTGGCATCTCACCTCGCAGCATCCACTGGACGTGTTGTATCGAGGCAGGCGTGTAGAGAAGGCTTCGACAGAGTGGGCTTTATTCTCGGAGACCTGCTGTATGTGTGTCTCTGACGCGTCTTCACAGAAAGCCTAGAGAGGAGTCGTCAATATGCCACCTGGACAGTCGAACAGTGGGCCAATGTTCTTTTCGCAAATGAGCCCCGATTTCGTCTGGAGAGTGATTCTCGACCGATTCGCCTCTGAATGGAATGTAAAACACAATTTTGAGACCCGATAATTGTGGAAAGAGACCGATATCGAGGAGGATCCTTAAAGGTGTGGACAGGAATTACGTTGACCACTCGAAAACCTCTTCACGAAATTGTATGGGTTAATCGGAAAGGTTTAACTGCTGTCAGGTATCGTGACGAGATCTTGGGACATGATGTATGGTTGTTGCGAGGTGCATTGCGCCCAGACTTCGTATTGATGGACGTTAATGCTCGACCTCATAGAGAACGAGTGGTGGTTGTTTTCTTGGCAACAGAAGATAACGCATGAATGGCATGGCCTGCTCGCTCTCCCGATTTTAATCCCATAGATCATGTCTGGGATGCACTAGGATGACGGGCTGCATCACGTCAATACCTACCAACCGCTCTACCAACCACTCTTACGAGCAACTCCGCAGGAAGAAGGGCGTTTATTCATAGCGTGCTCCGTCGTTGTCTGGCCTGTATTGCTGCCAGAAGTGGTCACATCCTATAGTAAGCAAATTAACCAGTTGTGGTAATGTGTGTGCAAATGTGTTAAGTTGGAAAAAACGAAGAATATTTTCGTTTACGGTTATGTATGTTGCAGTTGTTTACATTCTGTATTCCCTACGTTGTTTCTACATTGCTATCACCTGTTTATACTGTTTTGTGGCGAAATGAACGCAACATTGCAAAATTGCTATTGGTTACTTTAATTTTGGGTTCAAATGGCTCTGAGCACTATGGGACTTAACATCTGAGGTCATCAGTCCCCTAGAACGTAGAACTACTTAAACCTAACTAACCTAAGGACATCACACAGCCGGCCTCGGTGGCCGTGCGGTTCTAGGCGCTTCAGTCTGGAACCGCGTGACTGCTACGGTTTCGGGTTCGAATCCTGCCTCGGGCATGGATGTGTGTGATGTGCTTAGCTTAGTTATGTTTAAGTAGTTCTAAGTTCTAGGGGACTGATGACCTAAGATGTTAAGTCCCATAGAGCTCAGAGCCATTTTTGACATCACACACATCCAAGCCCGAGGCAGGATTCGAACCTGCGACCGTAGCGGTGGCGCGGTTCCATACTGAAGCGCCCAGAACCGCTCGGCCACAGCGGCCGGCTTTAATTTTGGGCACTAGTGTTTATCCAGCGCTGGATCCAGTTTTTATGGAGGATGAAACCCTCTTCACGATTAATGAAAGCACTGAAATGAAATAAGCTTATGGCATCGTTGGTCGGGAGGCCCCTTCCGGGGAAGTATGGCCGCCAAGTGCAGGTGTTATTTCAGTCAATATGCCATTGATGAGGATGAAATGATGATGATGACACAACACCCAGTCCCCGAGCGGAGAAAATCACCAACCCGGCCGGGAATCTAACCCGGACCCGCTTGCATGGGAGGCGAGCACGTTACCACCCAGCTAAGCAGGCGGACATTGAATCACCAGTCATACGTATTTCAATAGCCTACTTGAAAATCAGATTCCACAAGGATGGTACAAATGTTAAAGTCTGGTCTTTCTCGTACTCCACACCGTGATTTACATGAATACGACGCTAGGCCATGGCAGATTTTATCAGGATGTTGCAGACGAATTTAGCGTCGATGTTCCGAGCAACGTTCTTGAACTGCATGTAAGATTCGTCCGATACAGGGGTTGGGCAAAAATATGGAAACATCACGAGAAATGCATGTTTGAATATAAATCCAGATGCTAGCCAAGTCTGCAGGTTTCGATGTAGTATTTGGCCATGAACGGCACCTGCGTTATGTCCTCAATAGGTTTCAAGTGTCGGTTGTGTTCAGAAAAGTGTTCTGTGTAGTCGCGAGTGCATTAAATCGGAGCTAAATGAATTCGATCGTGGGCAGTTTGTTGGTGCTCGACTCGTGGGTGCTTCCGTAGCCAAGATAGCCGAAGTGTTCGTTGTTTCAAGAGGCACCGTACCGAACATTTATACCGCATGTAGGGAAAGCGGAAAAACATCCACATGAGTGCTAAAAGGAACTCGTTTAACTTCGGTTACACGATAAATCAGGCCGGCCGGAGCGGCCGAGCGGTTCTAGGCGCTACAGTCTGGAACCGTGCGACCGTTACGGTCGCAGGTTCGAATCCTGCCTCTGGCATGGATGTGTGTTAGTTAGGTTTAAGTAGTTTTAAGTTCTAGGGGACTTATGACCTCAGCAGTTGAGTCCCATAGTGCTCAGAGCCTTTGAACCATTTTTGATAAAGCAGTCTAATGTAAAAGCCGTAAATTCAACTAAATATCTAGGTATTACAATTACGAACAACTTAAATTGGAAGGAACACATAAAAAATGTTGTGGGGAAGGCTGACGAAAAACTGCGTTTTATTGGCAGGACACTTAGAAAATGTAAGAGGCCTACTAAGGAGACTGCCTACACTAAACTTGTCCGTCCTCTTTTAGAAAACTGCTGCGCGGTGTGGGATCCTTACCAGATAGACTGACGGAGTACATCGAAAAATTTCAAAGAAGGGCAGCAAGTTTTGTATTATCACGGAGTATGGGAGAGACTGTCACAGAAATGATACAGGATTGTTGCTGCAAACCATTAAAAGAAAGGCGTTTTTCGTTGCGACGGAATCTTCTCACGAAATTCCAATCGCCAACTTTCCCCTCCGAATGCGAAAATATTTTGCTGACACTGACCTACATAGTGAGGAACTATCACCACGATAAAATGAGGGAAATCAGAGCTCGTACGGAAAGACATAGGTGTTCATTCTTCCCGCGCGCTATACGAGATTGGAATAATAGAGAATTTTGAAGGCTCTGCCAGGCACTTAAATGTGATTCGCAGAGTATCCATGTAGATGTAGACATGTAGATCATCCACTAAGTCACAACGTGGACGAACAAGTGTCATGAGTGATCGTGACAGACAATCACTGAAGAGAATTGTGACGTAAAATGAGAGCTGAGCTGCTTAAGCAAGGAACTGCAGGGCGGGTTGGGATTCCAAAACCACTCATTAGTAATACAATTGCCCGTCACAGGAAAACGTGGTGCCGAAGCCATAAAATCTGCACAGTGGAGCAAGGGAAGAAAGTCATTTTGTCACATGAGTCTTGTTTAACACTGTTTCCAATTTCTGGCTGGTTTTACGTCCCAAGAATGATACATGGTGGGAGCTCGGTGATGATTTAACAGCCATATCGTAGTATTTTTTGGGTTCATTGGTTATTCTTCAGGATCGCGTTATTGACAAGAATTATGTGAACATTTTGGCTGCTCAGGTCCATCCGATGGTACAATGTTTGTTCCCCAAAGAAGGCGCTGTGTTCCAAGACGGCAGGGTTCCTGTTCACACATCTCGCATCATCCAGGGCTGGTTTCTTGTCCATACCTTTACGTCACTCCACACTGACAGGCGATCTTATACACGACTGTCTTCCGTAGAACCATCCTACAAACTCAATTGGGGAGGCTGTCTTTGGTGCTGGCCGAAGAACAACTTTGACTTGAGTGATGGCACACTCTCCTTTAGCAGAAAGATTCTTTATGGGCGATAGAAACGCCACGAACGTGAACCTTCCACATCTCGCACGCAATTGAAGCAACATGGTATAGCGTAACTGTATCTGTCATCCACGCTTTGACTTGATGCTCAGCCGTTATAGAGGCATCGTTGCTGCCAGATATAATAGGTCTGTCTACCAAATTTTGTCCACTCCATTCCCCCAAATCACCTTCAAACTGATTCGTATATTTTTCGATCTGCACAGTTACACACAATAAAAAAAATTTTTGCTATCCTTGCTGGTGTTACAATATTAATGGCCAACAGTGTACGTCAATTGATTGTAGCTAAGAGGCAAAGGTTAGGTTCCGAACTGTTTCGGTTGGGCTGTCCCCATCTAAATTTCTTTGCGAAAGTTTTTAGCGAGAGTCCAAGCTTTATACCAAGATAATTGCCAACAACAGATAATTTTCTTTGCATACCGTTAGCTTTTACCATCACATTTACAAGCTGAACCAGAACTACCTCTGCGTATTTCGCTTACCACTGAGTGAAAAGAAAAGAATGTGTGATCCGTCTCTGGTTCCGCCATTTTCTTTGTCGTTCCCTGCGACTATATTGCCCATTTCTTCTGCCCGGGTAAGGCCTTCCAAATAATGGCCCATTCATCTCCGCCTTCGTCCTCGCGCTCTGTTCTCTCAGAGAAATGCTTCCGGCTGTTCGCCGCAAGAACGGATACCTTCTACTTTCACTAGCTGAGTTATTTCTTTTGGATATTCATATTACATCACCCGTTAACGAAGTCTAAAAACTTTCTTCTTGGGAGTATATGATTTTTACACCAAAATCAGCTTTTAAAAAAATCTTGCTATAACCTCTTCGATCTTCATGTAGCGTACATGCCACACCCCACTTTTATTTTATTGTAGCCCAGGCAGTTAACTAAACTCGTCTAGAAGTGGCAGAATCTCCTTGAAGAAAGGTGTTCGTTTCAGTGTCAGCATGTTTTCGAGAAATAATGTTAATTTCTGTTTGTTATTAGTTAGTTTGGACTAACATGAGTTTAGAGTATGCCGTAATATGCTAATTTGCCCTACCGAATATTACTGTTATTGTTATTTCATCACAATAGTACAGCTTCACATGTTTTTCCATGGAGCTCTGGGTGTACATTCGACAATCAGCTCCACTTTCACATTCCAGTGACACTGTCTTCATACGTTTCAGGCGTATTGCACTGAGTTTTCTGAATGTTGCACGTGTTTCGGTTGTTTTGTAACAAAAACGGTTCAAAAACGGTTCAAAAATGGTTCAAATGTCTCTTAGCACTATGGGACTTAACTTCTGAGGTCATCAGTCCCCTAGAACTTAGAACTACTTAAACCGAACTAACCTAAGGACATCACACAGATCCATGCCCGAGGCAGAATTCTAACCTGCGACCATAGCGTTCTGCGGTTCCAGACTGTAGCGCCTAGATCCGTTCGGCCACCCAGGCCGGTCAAAAATGGCTCTGAGCACTATCGGACTTAACATCCGAGGTCATCAGTCCCGTAAACTTAGAAATACTTAAACCTAACTAACCTAAGGACATCACACACATCCATGCCCGAGGCAGGATTCGATCCTGCGATCGTAGCAGCAGCGCGGTTCCGGACTGAAGCGCCTAGAACCGCTCGGCCACATCGACCGTCTGTTTTGTAACATAAACAGTATTCACTTTGAACCTGTCCCAAAATTTTGATGAATCGCACCATTTTTAATCGTAGTACAAAGAGTCCACCAGAAAAATGTTTACACACTGTAAGGAATGAAAAGTTTTAATTACGTGTTTATTTTACATTTAATGATTGATCAGGCATGTTGTACAAACTTCAGTTTAGCGCATGGTTACTTTAAATGTTCAAAATGTTCACCGTTGGCGGCTGTACACATGATAGAACGACGAGCATTCGCTTGAACTACGTCAGTCAATGTTACAGTGGAAATCGCTGCACGTGGCTCTGTAATCTCCTGGCGAAGTTCCTTCAGAGTGCGTGGCTGACGTCGTTATACGTCATCTTTCACAGTTCCCCACAAGTAAAAGTCCATAGGTGTTAGATGTGGCGACCGTGGAGGGAACTCAATAGGCCCTCTTCGTCCATTCCAATGCCCCGGAAAATTGTCATCCAGGAAAGCTCTTACGGCTAGGTGGTAGTGTGGTAGCGCCGCGTCCTGTTGGTAGGAGACCTCTTCATCAGCTCCATAAAGCTCACGTCTACCTGGCAAAATTGATGTGCGTAACGTTTTCAGGTACACTTCTCCAGTGACATCAAAGAAAAAGGGTCCCACTAAGCCCCTAGATGATACTTCACACCACAGTGAATCCCTTGTTGATTGACCGCTTTATCCAAATAAAAATGCGGATTTTCTGGTGCCCAGTACACACTGTTATGCCGATTCACGGTTCCACTAAGTTTAAATTGTGTCTCGTCACTCTACACTACCTTCGTCACAAATTGTTCGTCATCAGTTACCATTTGCTTATACCACTCACAAAATTGCATTCGGCGATCAGAATCGCGTGCAGTGATCGTGGAATGTAAACTTTCGATCTTTCAGCTTTCTGAATTCTGTGTACACTTGCACTACTAACCCTCACTTCACGTGCACATTGCGTAGCAGACTTTTGTAGAGAATTAAGACTAAAACACACTCGTAACTCAAAACGAATGACAATATCGATATCTCGATAGAGCCTGACAGAGAGTGTATACATTTTTCTGGGAGACTCTGTATTTTACTCTTGTTTTTGTCCCACAACAATGCATAGACCACAAAAAATACTTTTCATTTATAAAATTGAAGCTCATGACTAAGGAGAATAAGAAGAACATCAACTATGAAGCAAAAAATACGTAGAAAATCTGGATTAATTAGGCACTGTAAGAAGTAAAATAAATAGAAATTAAATGATTTTCTGTATTTCGTTTACATTAATTATAGTCCTTCAACTAACTACATGCTGTATGAGTTGATTACCTGGCGTTAACCGGTACTTGTTTATGCGAGTCTTACATTCCACAGGGCAAGGAACTGTATTTGCCAGTACTATAAAACTCCACGTCCTAATTGATCGTAGGAAGAACTGACGTGATCAAACAACCTTATGTTGCACGTATATCTTACGCGAGCATTCAATGCTAGCTGGGGTATTTTTTATTTATTTTGGGTGGAAATAACGAGACAAATACACTACTGAGCATTAAAATTGCTACACCACGAAGATAACGTGCTGCAGACGCGATATTTAACCGACAGGAAGAAGATGCTGTGATATGCAAATGATTAGCTTTCCAGAGCATTCACACAAGGTTGGCGCCGGTGGCGCAACCTACAACGTGCTGACATGAGGAAAGTTTCCAACCGATTTCTCACGCACAAACAGAAGTTGACCGGCGTTGCCTGGTGAAACGTTGTTGTGATGCCTCGTGTAAGGAGGAGTAATGCGTACCATCACGTTTCCGACTTTGATAAAGGTCGGATTGTAGCATTTCGCGATTGCGGTTTATCGTATCGTGACATTGCTGCTCGCGTTGGTCGAGATCCAATGACTGTTAGCGGAATATGGAATCGGTGGGTTCAGGAGGGTAATACGCAACGCCGTACTGGATCCCAACGGCCTCCTATCACTAGCAGTCTACATGACAGGCATCTTATCCGCATGGCTGTAACGGATCGTGCAGCCACGTTTCGATCCCTGAGTCAACAGATGGGGACGTTTTCCAGACAACAACCATCTGCACGAACAGTTCGACAACGTTTTTGCAGTAGCATAGACTATCAGCTCGGAGACCATAGCCGCGGTTACACTTGACGCTGCATAACAGACAGGAGCGCCTGTGATGGTGTACTCAACGACGAACCTGGGTGCACGAATGGCAAAACATCATTTTTTCGGATGAATCCAGGTTCTGTTTACAGCATTACGATGGTCGCATCCGTGTTTGGCGACATCACGATGAACGTACATTGGAAGCCTGTATTCGTCATCCCCATCCTGGCGTATCACCCGGCGTGATGGTATGGGGTGCCATTGGTGACACGTCTTGGTCACCTCTTGTTCGCATTGACGGCACTTTGAACAGTGGACGTTACATTTCAGATGTGTTACGATCCGTGGCTGTACCCTTCATTCGATCCCTGCGAAACCCTACATTTCAGCAGAATAATGCACGACCGCATGTTGCAGGTCCTGTACGGGCCTTTCTGGATACAGAAACTGTTCGACTGCCGTCCTGGCGTGCACATTCTCCAGATCTGTCACCAATTGAAAACGTCTGGTCAATGGTGGCCGAGCAACTGGCTCGTCACAATACGCCAGTCACTACTCTTGATGAACTGTGGTATCGTGTTGAAGCTGCATGGGCAGCTGTACCTGTACACGCTATCCAAGCTCTGTTAGACTCAGTGCCCAGGAGTATCAAGACCGTTATTACGGCCAGAGGTGGTTGTTCTGGGTACTGATATCTCAGAATGTATGCACCCAAATTGTGTGAAAATGTAATCACATGTCAGTACTCGTATAATATATTTGTCCAATGAATACCCGTTTATCATCTGCATTTCTTCTTGATGCAGCAATTTCAATGGCCAGTAGTGTACATATGTCTTGTAAGTTAGGCACCTCACGCTCTATACGTTTCACCAAAGAAGCTAGAGTCAGAAAGAATGTTCGAGGTCCAGTGTATGCAGAGGATAAATACGTTACACATAGCACATTAACAAGGCAGTTGGTATAATGCCCGTTTTACACGAACGTCTTTCTGATCAAAATAGACTATTCGAGGTAAGTGTCTCTCACGTGCCTGAGTGTAATTCACCCGCCTACCACGTTACTACTCTGTTAGTGGTGTCAGTCACCGATTGACTGTGCCGAGTGTAGAATGATGCTGACTGAATGTGTTGAACCAGACAAATGTGACGTAGTCAGCCAACATCAGAACCTGAAACAATTTTCACTGCGCACATTCATGTTAAAGAATTCTGTGTAGTTGTGTCTTTCTAACCTTTATTTTATTGTTTGCTCTGTGGTCTTGATACATTGCAATCGTCCCATGAGGACTTAATATTTTTCCTCCTAGTGTCCTCCGGCTAAAGAGCCCACAAACACCATTTAGCCGGTCACCTACTAGTGGGTATGTCTATCCTTCGCCTTTATGTTTCCTAAATTCTGCTGCGGACACTTTGATTGAGGTGTCTGAATGTCTGTGAAGTAATGGCAGCCTATTTTTCCTCAAAATCCGAAACCAGAGGATGAAGATGATGATGATGATGATGATGAGCTGGGTTGAGGGGGCGCTCGACATCACGGTCTTCAGCGCTCTGATGAAAAGTCAACATGAAATCTCATAGATGGGGACGAAGGCTGTGCCCACATGCAGAGCAGCTTATAACGTACTAAAGTCTGCCGCCCTTCCCCACCAGTTTAGGGATGATGCCTGATAGATCACAAAGTTTCACCACTCTGTTAACACTGGTATCGGTATCTGCGAGGACAGTGGGCAGATCTCCAGCGAGACCAAGGGCTGCGCTAATATCAGTATACAGGACACACGTAGACACAATATGCTGAACTGAAAGCGGCGCGCCACAAACTTCACAGAAAGCCGGATCCTCCCTCCGGAGGAGGAAGCCATCTATGAAAGGGCTATGCCCGATGCGCAGTCTGGTAAGCAAAACCTCATTCCAGCAGCGAGGCTGACACGAAGTCCGCCAAGCTTTTGTGGTCGGTTTGAGCGACCGCAGTTTGTTGTCCGACACCTGCAACAATTCAGTCTCCCACTGACGCATAGAAACCAGGGGAGGCATGTTGGACGCTGCGGTCTAGAGCGAAGTTGATGTTCTGACTCATCGCAAATGTCTTCCTTTGGTTTCAGGTTGTCCATAAACAATTGCCTCACAGATGCTGGCTGATTCATGCAGGATGCAGTGTCATAGTGGTACAAACAATAACGGATCCTCTGCTGTACGTAGTTCAGCGTTTTCTTCAGCGTAATGAGGGAACCACACTCTAACCACGAAAAACGCACTCATGCCGTAACACTACCTCGTCACCGCCTTCACTGACGGCACTACACATGATGCTTGGTAACGTTTCCAGGCTTCGTCAAACCCAAACCCTTCGATCGCATTTCCACAGTGTTCATCATTCGAAATAATTCGTTTCCAGTCGTCTACTTTCCAGTGACGTCGCTGTCCACAGCACCTCAAGCGTCGCTTAGCATTGATTACAGAAATGTGTGGTTTATGAGGAGCTGCTCGATCACTGTACCCCGTTCTTTTCAATTCCCTATGTACAGTCATTGGCCTAGCTAGAGTACCTGTAGTACTTTGAAGTCACGAGTAATTCCTTCTGATAGGTTGGCGTGATTTTTTACAACCGCCCTCCATAATGGCCGACGGTCCCTATCCGACATTACAGTAGGTCTCCCTGGTCTTGGTTTGGCTGTTTTCCCTTGACGTTTCCACCTCGCAATCACGTCGCCAACAGTCGACATGACCAGCGCCAGAAGGGTGACATCCAATGGCAGTTCACGCTCGAATTCACTACGCTCTCCTGCCCGGCCAGTTCTGTTGTTACTGCTTTCTCTACTAAAAACAACACTACCTACTTCCTTTCATACGGGCAGGTACTCCACTTGTGACATCTAGCGGCCAATTCCGCATTACGTAGTAGTGTCCTGTTACTTTTATTGATTTTAAACCATAAAGGTATTTAGGTTTTACAGTACCTTAAGGAATAAAAAGCCTATGGAAATGGAACAGGATGTAGATGAAGATGAAATGGGCGATACTATACTGCGTGAAGAGTTTGACAGAACACTGAAAGACCTAAGTCGAAACAAGGTCCCGGGAGTAGACAACATTCCATTAGAACTACTGACAGCCTTCGGAGAGCCAGTCCTGACAAAACTCTACCATCTGGTGAGCAAGATGTATGAGACAGACGAAATACCCTCAGACTTCAAGAAGAATATAATAATTCCAATCCCAAAGAAAGCAGGTGTTCACAGATGTGAAAATTACCGAACTATCAGTTTAATAAGTCACGGCTGCAAAATACTGACGTGAATTCTTTACAGACGAATGGAAAAACCGGTAGGTGCCGCGCGGGATTAGCCGAGCGTGTAACACCACAGCTTTTATGCTGTATGAAGTTATTTTGCTTTTGCTTTATTTAATGTTACGTTGTTGATCTTCTGTAAGTGTGATTGAATCGATAACATAAAATTGTGTACTCTTTTCTTCGTCAAACCTTTGATGTCGTGATTTGATTCTATGCAAAGTAGTGTATCTGTAATTTAAAGTTCTTTGTCCCATTTGGAGGGAACAGAACTTATTGTATATAATTGTAATTTTGTGTGAATAATTTTTTGTAGAAGTGTCAATATGTGAAAATGTTCTGTTTTATTTAATGTATTTGTTTGCTGTTATGTAAATTGCTGATCCTCACTTAGGGCTCTTAGTTATTCTGTATGTAAAAGGTGTAGTGGTTCCCATCGGGAACGGAAATGTGCAGAGCGCGCAAATTGTGGTTGGCATAGGTGGAAAAGGTGGAACTGATAGTCAGTCGGAGATGAGCAACCAGTCGGAGACGAGCCACCAGTCGGAAAGGAGCTACGAGTCTGTGCACTGTCATTATAACGGTGCATATTGTGATGATTCAGAGAGAGGCTTTTCCTGCTTCTTTCCAATGCCTCGGATGGGTTGATAAATAGCTGGAACTATTCTGGAATTTGTATGAATCATCGCCATGAAGATACGATAAAGTCCGGCAATTCTACCTGCAATTCCACCTACCAACATGCAGTTGCCACCACATTGCGCAATCACTGTAACGTAATACTATATTGATGTACAGTGAAGGATCAGCCTAATGGATGTGTTAGTGTGCTGAAATATAAGGTAATTTATATCGGAATTTATTTACCTACCTTGATTTTACTCCTCATCATAACACCTCTCAGGGTCCTCTCTGTTTGAAGTAAAGTGATTACCGAGTGTCCTTACTGAAAGTACGTTGAAGCCTAGAGCTTTGTTAAATAATGCCTCTTGAACTTATTAAAAAGATAGTTAAAGCTAATGTGGTAACAGAGTGAGTTAAAGCAAATGTTATTTGTCCAATAATAATTTTCCTATTGAAACTGCTATTTAAAGTGCTGTTACCAACTTCAAACTTTAGGCTGAGTCTTATAAAGTAAATGATCACGTTGTTGTCTGTGGTAAATTCTAAAAGGTGAGTCAGTTCTTGCAATTTTGTCAACATTGTGTTTCGTTGTAGTAAAAGTGAGAAAGCTGCAGTTGTGAAACGTTACATTCTCATGTATGCCAAGTGTTTGTCTCTCTTGTGTGCATATTAACAGTATAAAGACCACTCAGTTTGTGTAAACCCTGAAAGTGATAGTGTTTTTTCTGTACCTGTTATAATTTTGAAAATAGTTCCTGCTGCTCTAACTGTTAGCTTCAATCTTAAAACATATGTGTGTTAGAGTTCATTGCACTCGCGTGTTGCTAAGTCTAGGTTGTGTCTGTTGTGTTGTCCATTATAGTTACTTATACCTACTTTCATAAACGAGAATGTCAATCTTTCTCTTGCCTAATTAGGCTGGCGACCGTTTCCCTTATTCTATAAACAGTATAGCTAGGCAAAATTTTGTTTGTCACTATTCCAATATTAACGTAATTCTGACTTTCATTTCCGATAAGCCACTTCCATTAGGAATAATACGGTCAACTTAACAAAATTCCTCTCAGAGGGTAACACTGCTCTGTTGCTTTGTGCCATAGTTACTTTTACAAAATTGTTTTATGTTACAACCTGCTTCTGGCATTGAGGTTATGGTACAGTAGTTAGCAGACGGGGAGTGTTATAAGCGGTCTCAGGCGCTGCAGTCATGGACTGTGCGGCTAGTCCCGGCGGAGGTTCGAGTCCTCCATTGGGCATGGGTGTGTGTGTTTGTCCTTAGGATAATTTAGATTAAGTAGTGTGTAAGCTTAGGGACTGATAACCTTAGCACTTAAGTCCCATAGGATTTCACACACATTTGAAAATTTGAAAAAGCGGTAGAAGCCGACCTCGGGGAAGATCAATTTGGATTCCGTAGAAATATGGGAACACGTGAGCAATACTGACCCTACGACTAATCTTAGAAGATAGATGAAGGAAAGGCATACCCACGTTTCTAGCATTTGTAGACTTAGAGAAAGCTTTTGACAATGTTGACTGGAATACTCTCAAATTCTGAAGGTGGCAGGGGTAATATATAGGGAGCGAAAGGCTATTTACGATTTGTACAGAAAGCAGATGGCAGTAATAAGAGCCGAGGGGCATGAAAGGGAAGCAGTGGTTGGAAAGGGAGTGAGACAGGATTGTAAGCATATCCCCGATGTTATTCAATCTGTTTATTGAGCAAACAGTAAAGGAAACAAAAGAAAAATTCTGAGTAGATATTAAAATCCATGGAGAAGAAATAAATGAGGTTCGCTGATGACATTGTAATTCTGTCAGAGACAGCAAAGGACTTGGAAGAGCAGCTGAATGGATTGGACGGTGTCTTGAAAGGAGCATATAAGATGAACATCAACAAAAGCAAAACGAGAATAATGGAATGTAGTCTAATTAAATCAGATGATGCTGAGGGAATTAGATTAGGAAATGAGACACTTAAAGTAGTAAAGGAGTTTTGCTATTTGGGGAGCAAATAACTCATGATGGTCGAAGTAGAGAGGATATAAAATGTAGACTGGCAATGGCAAGGAAAGCGTTTCTGAAGAAGAGAAATTTGTTAACATCGAGTACAGATTTAAGTATCAGGAAGTTGTTTCTGAAAGTATTCGTATGGAGTGTAGCCATGTATGGAAGTGAAACGTGGACGATAAATACAGTAGTTTAGACAAGAAGAGAATAGAAGCTTTCGAAATGTGGTGTTACAGAAGAATGCTGAAGATTAGATGGGTAGATCACATAACTAATGAGGAGGTATTGAATAGTGGAGAGAAGAGATATTCGTGGCACAACTTGTCTAGAAGAAGGGATTGGTTGGTAGGACATGTTCTGAGGCATCAAGGGATGACCAATTTAGTTTTGGAGGGCAGCGTGGAGGGTAACAATCGTAGAGGGAGACCAAGAGATGAATACACCAAGCAGATTCAAAAGGATGTAGGTTGCAGTAGGTACTGGGAGATGAAGAAGCTTGCACAGGATAGAGTAGCATGGAGAGCTGCATCAAACCAGTCTCGGGACTGAAGACCACAACAACAACATCTGTATGCTGCTAGGAGGAATTATTTTATTACTTTTTCTTGTCAGTTTTTGCGCCCTTTCTATGTCTGTGTCTTTGGTGGGGACCTATCTTGCCACGCCCTCGAGACGACGCAGTACAAGGAAATCATTCGTGTAAAAGGAGATGAAGGCACCGTATGACTCCTGGCAGACTGAGAAATGCTGCGCTTCCGATATTTAAGACAAGTGTGCAGAGCTTTCGGCAGGACTGCGCACAAACTGTGCGCCCTCGACCGCCAACGTCCGAACTCCCAAGACTTGGCGGACTGCAGAGTCCTAATTGCATTCCGCACCTCGGCACGTAGCGCAGTCCAGACGGCGCGCGCTGCATAAGCGAAAGGCGGGCATTAAGTTGATTAGCGGCTGCGGCCGGCCCTGATTGGCCACTCTGCACATGGCCGACACGCCCACGCGATGCCAGTTCCGCCCCACCCCATCCCAGCCTCTAACTTAATTCGTGTTCCGGCTTTGGTCACTGACCGCCCACGAGATCCACCGGCTGACTCTGCTTCCTTCATTTGCCTCTCGCGAACTCCACCCGCATTGCTCAGCAGCGTGTCCTAGATGTCTACAGTAAATAGGGCTCTGCAGAATATAAAACACAGTTTCTACTGCAAGCTCCACATCTGACGGGCGAGTTTATTCTACTTGCGCTTCCGTAGACACTGCGTGGATACACTGACGCGCCTGCAGTCCACCGCAGCGCTCCATCGTGACTGAGCAATGCTTCCTGACGGAAGGTTCTAGTAGCACCACGCAGGAACTTTAGTTTGCTTACACGCTCGTTTCACAGCTACATTGTTGAACCAGGCTTCATAGTGGAGGCAACTACCCTCCTTCTTCAACTGCTGAGGTCTAGTCGCAGTCAGTTTTAAACGTATTCATATAGCGCTTCGTGCAGTCATTAAAACGCAGTACAGGTCTTCCACGAGGTCTCATAGCAAGTGATATATCACTGAATGAGCTTGCGTTAGGAAAGACAGAAGTGGTCAATACGATGTGTGTCCTAGCCGGTGCATGTGACGTTCCTTGAGAGTGGTCGTAGTACTCGGTAGCTTCGCAGAATTTGGGACCATCTCATTTGTCACAAGATCCCTCCACGTCAGACCTATAATATTTATTAAGCACCGCAAATAAAATGTATTATTTAATCTTATCAGATCAGGGCCTTCAGGGTCCTCACTTAGATAGGACCAGAGATTCACACATACAGTACATTTTTTATCATCTTCGTTACCTGAGAAATACCAATAATATTATTATGACAAATAGTGATAGAATGATTTGAGTGTCTGTAGAGGCAATGCGAATAAATAATACCGACTAAGAGCTAATAAAGTTAATATTGGGAGCACTTCCACTACTGCTGCTTACAATAACAATAATAATAATAGTGACAGATATTTATAGGTTCACAAAATAGATATTTTCTGACATAGCGAGTTCTGGCGAAGGGAAATGTAAGGAGACTATACTAAGAATACTAGGAAATGAGGAAAATGCTGTTGGATTCAAATGGTTCAAATGGCTCTGAGCACTATGGGACTTAACAGCTATGGTCATCAGCCCCCTAGAACTTAGAACTACTTAAACCTAACTAACCTGAGGACATCATACAACACCTAGTCATCACGAGGCAGAGAAAATCCCTGACCCCGCCGGGAATCGAACCCGGGAACACGGGCGCGGGAAGCGAGAACGCTACCGCACGAAAAATGTTGTTGGAAAGCAGGATGTAAAGGGGTAACGAGTGCGAACAGAGCCAATGGTAATCAGTATTGTTTCTTTATTAGATATATCACTGTCTTCAGAAACTGTAGATGTTATTCAGTTCTTTAATAAGAAAGGTTATTCCAGACTGGGATCCTGCTTCTGAAAAGGACTTCGAGGAAGTGGCTGAGTGACAAAGTGGGACAGAAAAGATTTTGCTCTGATGGGAATGGGTGTTTCTACCATGTTGTTCAGACAGGAGCGTTAACGTCAGGGACAGTGTACCTTGATAATGCAATAGAGGAAGCAGAGTGCATGGAAATCTCTACGCTTGTCTCCAAGCAGCCAGGATAGCTGTGCATTTGATGGTGAAGTATGATCAGAGAGTCTAACGTCACAGATATACCGGACACGGTCGTTTATAACCAGTTGTAGGTGTCGTGTGATTTCCTGAGAAAGGCCTTGCAGGATAACATCGCTGTAATCAATCATTCGAAGTAGAAGTGTTTGTACTAGTTTCTTTTTCATGTCAGAAGGAAAACCTTTTTTATACTTTTTGTAGGGCTTGGAGGGATGGTGATGCCTTCTTGCACATTGCACTTTGTTCCATTTAGGACAAAGATGATAGGAATTCCTTATGTTTCGGACTAATGATCCTAGGATGACCAACTAGTACCGCTTGGATGAATTGATCTTAACACTATATTCCGTGCCTATTTTGATAGTGCACAAGGTTCGGTATTGAAATTCTCGCTGGTTGTCTTCAGATTTATTGGTTTTGCACCCAGATTCAACAGGAGGTCGTTAGTAAGATGTCCAAGTCTTGGTTCCATATGAGAGGATTTTCATCACACATGATTGGTAAACGAGGTGTTCGTCGTTGCACACTACTGTGAGGACTTCTCCCGAAAATTTTGGCTGGTTTGTAAATTCTCGCGTTTATCTTGTCTTCTAAAGAGAGATCTTTTGACAACAGCGAGGCGAAGTAGCAGAATTTGTCAACTACATTCAACAATAAGCCATTCACTCTTATACCCGGCAAATCCTTGTATCCTTGCGCCATAACAACAGTCTACTTTACATTCACAGAGAAGATCTTACACGCAGTACCAGATTTATCTCTAAGCCTTTGAAGGCCATCTTTAGTGACTGCTACGAATATTGCATCGCCAATTAATGACGGTTTGTTTACAAAGTAAATCCTTCCGTTAACCCTTGGTTCTGAGTAGCGAAATGTTGAAAATTTTCCCATCAGTCTTGGTATGTACATGGCAGGACTAATTTGAAACTTTGAGTTTCGCTAATCACATGAAGACCATCAGACCTCTTAGTCACGGTTTTTGATGTGTCTTACGTATGTTGTACAGGGATCTGTCCCGAGTACCTGACTAGCAGTGTTTCATGCGGCGGCTCCAAGTTTCCGAGAAAATCGTTCTCTGCATCTTTATAATCTCCAACTCTTGTCCCATCACACTACCGATTGTCAACTAGACTGCTTCCCCTTCTCCAGCAGTGTCCTCAGTCGTGTCCAGTTGTTGTCACACTACCTGGTTTCCAGAACACTGATTTTCCCAGTGCCCAGTGACGGAATAGTAAAACGAGAGTTGCAAAATTTTAACCAGGTTGAGAACTTTTTAACTAAATTGGTTTAACTTTTGGCTGTTACTTTGCACATTGGAATTCTTCCGTTTGATGGCAAACACGGACAGTTTAATGGATGAGAGCGTGGCTCTAGGAACGCAAGTTGTGTGTTGATGTCGTTTTCCCGTTAGTTGACTAACCAATACCTCGTGTCCGTAAGGTGCATAAAATATGTCTTTACCATCAAACTCAGATGTATATGCCGGTCAGCGAACATAAGACGCTGAATTCCTTTGATTATTTCCTTTTTCTTTGCACCAATATATGGTTATAGTAACCGTAAGTGACCTCGCATTTGGCAGTGGATCCTCAACATACTGCGCATAAGTATGCTAAAAGAGCGATTGTTGTAAGACCACACATTTGCCCAACAATCACTGGAAGCAGTAAAAACTATTAAATATTTGGGAGTACGAGTAAGGTGTGATTTAAAGAGACACGACCACACAAAACTAATCGCGTGAACTCAGGTGCAGGACTGAGATTCATTGGAAGACTTGTCAAGTAGGCAAGTCCACACACAAGGAAGGTAGCTTAAAAAATCTCCATTTCTTCAGTACTGAACCGGTACCAGATTGATGCAGGAAACAAAGAAAAACAGCGCGTTTCGTCACAGGTAGGGTTTGGCAAGTGGGAAAACAGCACGGAGATGTTCATGCAACTCCACTGGCAGACGCTACAAGGAAGGCGTTTTGCATCCCGATGCGGTTTACTGTTGAAATTCGAGAGCGTACGTTCCTAGAATACTCAACCAATATATTGCTTCCTCCTAAGTATATCTGGCGAAAAGACCCTTACGGTAAAATAAGACAGATTTGAGCGCATACGGTGGCTTACTAACAATCGTTAATTCGCGAGCGAAACAGGAGGGGAGGGAGGGGCTGATGAAGAAATACCCTCCGCCATACACATAGGTAGCTTGCGGAGTACAGGTGCCAGTGTAACTGCTATAGTAGACCAGATGAAAGTATAAAAGTTACGTTATGTGGCAGTCTTCAATTCACTGCTTTCAGTTACACGTTTCAGCTACTAATTCGCTACAATTTGCATCCATTCTGTCATTAATTAGTCCTCTTTTTTTTCTGTTCAGTTTGGATGTGTCAGTACCAGTGAAACTAAAACCTGCTTTCCTATGTCCGACTGGCAGGTACACTTTTTTTTTTTTCGTTTTCGCTGCGCGACGTGCAGGCCGTGTCACAGCGAAATGCGATCTGAGTGGCGTAACAAGGATGACGCCCAGTATGGCGGGAATTACAGTGCGCTCAGCTCATACGCGGTGCAATTTGCATTTGATTCGGTCAGGCGTCGCTCATGCGTCACGTGGTGGACAGGTGTCGTTCGCCAACCAATAGCACGCGTTTGCATGTGCCACAGCACTGCTTTGCCTGTTGCATATACAGCAGGCGCCGCATATCTCGTGTCGGTAAATGTTGGTCCTAATTTCATTAGGAATGACGTTGTCATTTGCCTCTGAGGCGAGTATTCAACAGGGATCTATCGTCTGCATCGGCGTATCTATTTACGTTATTGTGTTATTGTAGTTTATTTGCATGTAATGTACATATTCAAAAAGCTAGCACTACACGAAGTTAGTAATACATTTAAAGGATGGAGCAAATCAATGTTAGTATACACAAGTTGCTTCAGCTGCTCCTACAGATGTCATTTTATGCAGTTGTTATGTTATGCAGTTTATGTTAAAGTTGGCTTTCAAAAACAACGTGCGAAATTTTCATATTCTCTCGCTCACTATGCAGAAACTAGTAGTCCTACGGAAAAGAATGAACAGGACTTTTTTGTAGGAAATTTAATGTAGTTAAATTTTTTGCAGGAATACATTTTCATTGGAATCCAAGGTTTTCGAGATATTCGAGAAAAACGTACCACAGTTACTTTCAAATACTCCCCCACTTCCACACTCATCCCCCACCAGGCAGTGTATCTAGTACGTTCTTCATGGCACTCCCTCCTATGACTGCTCAAATATTTGCGACTGCACGAGTTATTCCCACCTTCTACATCTTCGGTCTTCATTCACTGGTCTTATAACTCCACCGGCTTAGTCGAGCAATTACAGATTGACCTTGGTGTAAACTTTGGGTAACAACTGTGTGAATTTTAACAGCACAAAATGAATAATTACATAGTTGTATTCGTCAGCCTTCTGACTACGAAAATACTGTGTTTTTAAGGGTTAAGAAGTTTGCACAGAACTGCCTACGTAATTAGTTTTAGAATAACGTTTACAAAAGGAACTCCTACAGTATACGTTTCAACTCCATACAATGGACACTTTCAGGAACTACTTCCTTAGTTTCATTCCACTATCTCATACCAGTAGAGCTCTTTAATTGAATAAAGCTGTTTTTGCTAGTGCCAGTCTACTTCTGATGCCTTCCTGGCTTTCGCCGTACTGTATAATCTTGCTTTCTTGATAGGAGGACACTATCAGTTCTGCCACTACTGTATCAGTCCCAGTGCAGATGTTTTCGCTTTAAGCACTTGATAATGGCCTAAGGCCTAAATTGCAATAGTGGGAATAAAAAGTTTTACAGTCACTGTCGTAAACATGATGGCTCAATAAACGTTTTAATTACTGAACAGTGCGCAGCTTGCGTTAAGATTTATTTCACCAACCATTTCCCTGCCTGAAATTAGTCAAGTTCTAGGCAGTTAATAGGACAGTGACGGAGGGACGCGACACGTGGGTGGGCGCTCCCCAGACACCTACGAGGCCAACAAAATTTAAAAATCGTTCATACCCTTATTTGAGCCATTTTACGCATAAAGAGCGTGATGGAAGGAAAGAGCACGTGCTCCGTTTGTTCAACCGGGCTGCACAATTGCAAAGTGCTGCGTGTGACGTCACGTGGGTATCTTCACAATGACGAGCTGCCCGCATTCTCGCACCTGAATGGCCTGCTGGCGCTTGGTGCTCGGCGCTCAGTGCTTGGTGCTCGCAGCGGCGCCGTAGAGCGGAATGCAAATCTGCGGCAGTCAATTGCAGCCCCTGGGTGACGTGGTTGTCACACGCTCCGCCGCCTGCCGCGCGCCTGGGGCGCGTGTTGCATAAGCAGCAGGCGCCTGCGCCTACATGTACGGCAACACGCAGCGCGCCGCCAGAGCTCGAGAAGGCACAACGCGATTACCTTACGGCACTTCGTTTCCAAAGCGAGTACTAGAGATTACAGTTGCCCTCCACTCTTTAAAAACACATAATGTGAATAAACAGTTCAGTAGGGTACCAGTACACCCCATATTCATTAAAGGATTGAACTCTTATGTACTGGCTGTCCGGAAACTAATGTCTGATCAGTCGCGAAACGGAAACCACTGTGACTACCAAAAATATGAAATGAAACAGTTAGCTACACTTTCTAACCACTTTTTGAAATAGTCGCCGCTCCGATTTAGACGTTTTTCACAGCGCTCTACCAACTTTCCAATACCCTCGTCATAGAATGCAGCATCCTGTGCTTCCCAACAATTCTCTACGCTGGTCTACGGCTCGTTGTCTGTGCCGAAATGCTATTTTCATAGCCAGCAACTCATGTGAGCTGAAATGACACTGAAAGAGAGCCAAGTCCTGGCTGTAGGGTGGATGATCAAGAACTTCTCATCGAAAACGCTGCAGGAGCGTTTTCATTGCCCCTGCTGTGTACAGCCGAGGATTTGTCATGAAGAAGGAAATGCATGACAGTTAAGTTACGAGGGTCACTCCAAAAGAAATGCACACTATTTTTTAAAAAATTCATCTTTTATTCTACATGATTGAAAGTGTGTAGATACATCCTTTAGGAACAATATTTTCATTTCTCAGTATAATTTCCAACCCTCTCAACTGCTTTATGCTGTCTTGGAACCAGCGCACACAATGCTGTTAACTTTCATTTACACCTACGGCCCATAGTTAGCTTGGAAACAATTCGTTTCGTATTTTACCGTGAAAAGAAATCAAATTTCCTTTCGGAGTTCAGAAAAATAAAGAACTGCAGGTTCTAATGAATGTAACATGCAAATAGTAATTACACACAAAGCTGCATTTGAAATAATCGTGACCTAGACGAAAAGTTTCCGTATTTAATTATCTCACTAGCACCGAATGAAATTTATGTTTTCAACTAAAATGAAAGAGGTCTTCAAATAGCAAAGTCTTAAACCAACAAACATTTTTATACTTTTAATGGACAGTCAGTCTTCTGACGCAAGTTACACTTATATTTAATAACACAACTAAGTGCCAGAGATCAAGAAACACCTCATTCCCAGCAGGAAGTAATCGTCTACAAGACTTGACCTAAGTGAGCTTTTTTACATCGGTCCATTACATTTATAATGGTTTCATAGGTATTGCCATCTTCGTTTTTAAAATTGATACTAATAAGAAGGTTCACATTTCGATGACCTAAAAAATACCAGATTTCTCGAGAGTCCGGCGTCAATGATAGACCACACAATGCGCGGCCGTTGCTTCCGGCAATATGTGGCAGCTTCTTGCGAACTGTGGGAGGTGTTTGTGCAAGGCAACAATGGGCCGGGGGAGGGGAGGGGGTGGGGGGGGTCCGCAGCTCGTGGTCGTGCGGTAGCGTTCTCGCTTCCCACCGTCCGGGATCCCGGGTTCGATTCCCGGCTGGGTCAGGGATTTTCTCTGCCTCGTGATGACTGGGTGTTGTGTGCTGACCTTAGGTTAGTTAGGTTTAAGTAGTTCTAAGTTCTAGGGGACTGATGACCATAGATGTTAAGTCCCATAGTGCTCAGAGCCATTTGAACCATTTTTTTTTTTTTTGGAGGGGGGGGGACGAGTTCTTTCAGGTCATTCCTGCATGGAATGGTATCCTGAACCAGTTGGTGAGAGACCTCCTCAACAGGTAAATTTGAACGGAGATGTTAAGGAGCAGCCATTGTCCAGTTTTTGAAAGGTTGTTCTCAGTCCATCTCGATCGACGCACCACGCCAGTATGTGAGCAGTTGATTCATGAACTCTCCCGTATCGTCCCTGCTTTCCTTGCGGCGTACAGCGCCTTCTCAATTCTAGTTTTTAGAAATTTGCGGTATGTTAAAAAATGGTTCAAATGGCTCTGAGCACTATGGGACTGAGGTCATCAGTCCCCTAGAACTTAGAACTACTTAAACTTAACTAACCTAAGGACATCACACACGGCCATGCCCGAGGCAGGATTCGAACCTGCGACCGTAGCGGTCGCGCGGTTCCGGACTGTAGCGCCTACAACCGCTCGGCCACCGCGGCAGGCTGCGGTAAGTTCCTATGGGACTAAACTGCCGAGGTCATCGGTCCCTAGGCTTTACTTGATCTAACTTAAACTAACTTACGGTAAGGCCAAAACACACACACACACACACACACACACACACACACACACACACACACACACACACGCCCGAGGGAGGCCTCGAACCTCCGACGGTAGGAGCCGCGCGAACCGTGACAAGGCACCTCAGACCGCGGCTACCCATAGCGGCTTAATTCTAGTTACCCCCTTGTCAAATTTCTACTTGAGGTGGCAACCTGTAAACGAGCAATGTGTTCTTTCTAGGTATTTTTGTAAAATACGTGTGTGAGACGTGTGATCTAGTGTATTGTTCCATTTAATTTGACGATAACCTTTCCCCGCAGTTAGCTGTAGCCTTGAAAATAATGAATCCGGTTCTGCTAGGACAATTTGAACATTTTGGCATTGCTTAAGGCATTAATAAACTCCTTTTACGTGTTTTTCTTTTATAAATATGACTTTTGTTGTGATGAGTAACGGCGAAAGAAAAGAAATACCTTATCCTTTGTGAGTCGCAGTAAATGGGAAATCCACTGTCGCCAAGATTTGAGGACAATAACCTTGCTTGTACAAAGGACGAATGATATAACAACACTCGTTGCGCGTGAGTTATTTCGTGCACACAGCAACATCCCTCAGAAGATTACTTCTCTCCCTCAGCTTCCACCATTCGCTCACCACCCAATCCGGCCTATACTGCAGCCTCTTTACCGACGAGCATGGTGATGTAACAGTAAAACCAAAATAACAACTATGCCACATATTTATAGTTACGTGTACATTGCTATTTTATTCGCTAAAATCATCAAGACCGGTATAGGAAAAGGCATTAGTTTTGATCAGCCACAGAAATAAGCTGGCGGGTGTATTAATACATCTATTAAGTGAGTTTTGTTTGCTTCTTCGTACATAATGGTAGGGAGAGGTGAGCAACAAAGTGGTGAGCAGCTGCCATCGCAGGAAGTTGGGCAGGAGTAGAAATGATTAGCGAGCATGCAAATGCAGTCAACAGCAGAAACAGAAGTTTTTCTTAATTTGTAGCTTTCTCCATATTGTAGAATGAAGGCTTTCACGACCGGTTGACATGGCTGTTGATATACTTTCCGGGATGTGAGGTCGTGTTCCAAGAACTTTTCTGCTCCTTACGTTTCGTCCAGGACTGCGCTGGACTTCCTCAGAGGCGCTGCTCCGCTGAGTCTTGCCGACTGACTGGTCGGGTGTCTGAGAGCGACTTATATATTGTGAGAAAGGGGGGCGTGGTTCAGGTGACACGTGATGAGCAGTGATAATCCACAGCAAAGATAAGGTTGACTATCGATTACCACCTTGTCAAAGATAAAAATTGTTAGCAATTTTGTAGAGCCACTGTCCATATATCGCTAAGTTTCATAGCCTCCTCTTTCCTATTAAAATTATCGGTATGTTTATAAATTTCGATAGCTTCTCTATAAAGCCGTGGATAGTAATTTAACGTTGTAGATAAAACTTCGGTATCCGAAAACTTCACTTGGTGGTTGCCTGGTCGAAGAGCATGTTCCGCTACAGCTGACTTTTCTATTTTTCCAAGTCGACAAAGACTTTTATGCTCTTTCAGTCGCGTGTTTACGCTTCTTTTGGTAGTACCAATGTAAACTTTACCACAGGTACATGGAATTTTATACACACCACATGTCGACAGGGGGGGGGGGGGGGGGGGGGGGCGCTTATCCTTCACAGATCGTAGTACTTGACTTATTTTCTTTGTTGGTTTAGCGGATATTTTTCCAGAAGATTTGACCGTTCTTTTCAGACATTGTCTTACATCAAGTCAGTTCCAGTGGGATAATGAATTTTATGAACAACTTGATGGAGTAGCAATGGGTAATCCATTAGGCCCTGCGATTGCCAATCTTTATATGGAGAAATTTGAACAATCAGCCCTAGACAAAGCTAATAACAAACCATCTCGTTGGTATCGATATGTAGATGACACATTTGTGGTTTGGTCCCATGGCAGAAAGGCCTTCGACGAATTCTTTGATTATCTAAATAAAATTCACCCAAAAATACAGTTTACCATGGAAATAGAAAAGGAAAACAGAATATCTTTCTTGGATGTCTTAGTTATGAGACGGCCCGATAGAAGCTTGGAATATAAAGTTTTTCGGAAGGCAACACATACGGACAGATATTTACATAAAAATTCTAATCATCATCCTCAACAAAAAAGAGATGTCATAAAAAGTCTCGTCGATCGAGCGGAACGGATATGTACACCTGAACATTTGGATGCTGAAGTGAAACATCTGAAGCAGGCTTTTGAAAAAAACGGCTACTCAAAAAAAGAGATAAATAGAATTTTGCGTCCAAGGAACAGAAACCCAAAAGATAAGAATGAACCACAACGACAGAAAAATACAGTAGTTCTCCCTTTTATTAAAAATGTAACAGATCGGATCGGTAAGATTTTACGAAAACATGACATAAAACCGATCTTTAAACCAACAAAGAAAATAAGTCAAGTACTAAGATCTGTGAAGGATAAACGCCCTCCCCTGTCGACATGTGGTGTGTATAAAATTCCATGTACCTGTGGTAAAGTTTACATTGGTACTACCAAAAGAAGCGTAAACACGCGACTGAAAGAGCATAAAAGTCTTTGTCGACTTGGAAAAATAGAAAAGTCAGCTGTAGCGGAACATGCTCTTCAACCAGGCAACCACCAAGTGAAGTTTTCGGATACCGAAGTTTTATCTACAACGTTAAATTACTATCCACGGCTTTATAGAGAAGCTATCGAAATTTATAAACATACCGATAATTCTAATAGGAAAGAGGAGGCTATGAAACTTAGCGATATATGGACAGTGGCTCTACAAAATTGCTAACAATTTTTATCTTTGACAAGGTGGTAATCGATAGTCAACCTTATCTTTGCTGTGGATTATCACTGCTCATCACGTGTCACCTGAACCACGCCCCCCTTTCTCACAATATATAAGTCGCTCTCAGACACCCGACCAGTCAGTCGGCAAGACTCAGCGGAGCAGCGCCTCTGAGGAAGTCCAGCGCAGTCCTGGACGAAACGTAAGGAGCAGAAAAGTTCTTGGAACACGACCTCACATCCCGGAAAGTATATCAACAGCCTTTCTCCATATGTTGCGAAGAAAAGCAATAACGTCCAGTTACTATAAAAAGCAAAATAAAGATAATACACGCTGTGAGGCTCCCGCTACTAATGCACTAGCGAACTGTCGAAGACTAAGAGTGAATACTGTCGCAGATTGCGCCCGAGACTGGGCCGTGTAGCTGATGCTGGCCATCCTACATCGCGACGGCAGAGGACGCTCGTGGTCGGAGCCACTGAATGTGTGGCTCAGTGGGCGCGCCTCATTGGATCCGCCGGTTCCCAGCGCAACCGCTCTCGGCATCGGTCGGATTTGTGCGTTTCCGTTGCCAGCTGTGAGATGTTGATGAGGGTGGTATCGATCTATAATACCATAGCGAGAAACGGAAAGTAGGCGAGTAGGCGGAAAGACACGTAAAGATGCGTAATTGTATGAATACATGGGTTTTGACGAATAACTGCAAACACGGAAACCCATTAAATATCTGGGAGCACGATTAAGGATTGATTTTTAGCGCCATATAAAACTGACTGTAGGAAGCATAGATAACAGACTGAGACTCATTGTAAGGCATCTTACACAACGCTCGTTCGACCGATACTTGAGTGCTGCTCGTTCGATCTGGGACCCTTACAGACAGGACAGATACAAGAAATAGAGAAGATCCAAAGAAGAGCAGTGCGTTCCGTCAGACGTTCATTTAGCAAACGCATCACGGAGATGCTCACCGAATTCAAGTGGCAGACCCTACAAGAGAGGTGTGTGCACCACGTTGAATTTTACTGTTAAAATACCGAGAACATACGTTCCTGGAAGAGAGAGTACATATGTATCACGAAAATACCATAAAACTGAAATTAGAGACATTTGAGCTCACACGAAGGCTTACCAACAACTTTTCGTGCACCATTCGTGACTGGAACACTGAAGGAGAAAATGATAGTTTTACTTAAAGTACCCTCCGCAACTGGATATAAAGTCGTATGCGCAGTGGAGAGGTACACTATGTGATCAAAAGTATCCGGACGCCTGGCTGAAAATGACTTACAAGTTAGTGACGCCCTCCATCGGTAATATGGTGTTGGCCCACACATAGCCTTGATGACAGCTTCCACTCCCGCAGGCATACGTTCAATCAGTTGCTGGAAGGTTTCTTGGGGAATGGCAGAACATTCTTCACGGAGTGCTGCACTGAGGAGAGGTATCGATGTCGGTCGGTGAGGCCTGGCACGAAGTCGGCGTTTCAAAACGTCCCAAAGGTGTTCTGTAGGATTCAGGTCAGGACTCTGTGCAAGCCAGTCCATTACAGGGATGTTATTGTCGTGTAACCATTCCGTCACAGGCCGTGCATTATGAAAAGGTGCTAGATCGTGTTGAAAGATGCAATCGCCATCCCCGAATTGCTTTTGAACAGTGGGAAGCAAGAAGGTGCTTAAAACATCACTGTAGGCCTGTGCTGTGATAGTGCCACGCAAAACAACAAGGGGTGCAAGCTCCGTCCTTCAAAAACACAACCACACTATAACATCACCGACTCCGAAATTTACTTTTGGCACTGCAAACGCTGGCAGATGACGTTCACCGGGCATTTGCCGTACCCACACCCTGCCATCGGATCGCCGCATTGTGAACCGTGATTCGTCACACCACACAACGTTTTTCCACTGTTCAATCGTTTAAAGTTTGCGCTCCTTACACCAAGCGAGGCGTCGTTTGGCATTTATCGGTGGAATGTTTAGCGTATGAGCATCCGCTCGACCATTATTTTATTCCTTAATTAACTTGTCTGATGCGTTTGACACATGAACATTAATTAAGAAGTATGTAAGTTTTCTCACCGCGTAACTGTCATAGTACCTGCAGTGGATCCTGATGCAGTTTGGAATTACTGTGTCATGGTCTGGATAGATGTCTGACTATTACACATTACGACCCCCTTCAACTGTTGGCGGGCTCTGTCAGTCAACAGACGAGGTATGCTTTTGTGTTGTACGTGTCCCTTCATGTTTCCACTTCTCTGTCACATCGGAAACAGTGGACCTAGGGAAGTTTAGGACAGTGGAATTCTCGGGTACAGACCTATGACACAAGTGACACCCAATAGCCTGACCACGTTCAAAATATGTGAGTTCCGCGGAGCCCCCCATTCTGTTCCAGATTTGGTAGGTCTCACGTTAGGACCATTTCGTCAAACATATTACAAGTTTCCTTCCGCTTTCCTTACACGAATGTTTCCTACTTCGAAACTTCCTGACAGATTAAAACAGTGTGCCGGACCGAGACAGAAGCTCTCCTGCGAAAGGCGAAAGGCAAATGTGCCGAGTTCGAGTCTCGGTCCGGCACACAGTTTCAATCTGCCAGGAAGTTTCATATCAGCGCACACTCCGCTGCAGACTGAAAACGGTGCAGACTGAAAATCTCATTCTGGAAACATCCCCTAGGCTGTGGCTAATGCATGTCTGCGCAATATCCTTTCTTTCAGGAGTGCTAATCCTGCATGGTTCGCAGGAGAGCTTCTGTAAAGTTTGGAAGGTAGGAGACAAGGTAGTGACGGAAGTAAAGCTTTGAGGACGGGGCATGAGTCGTGCTTGGGTAGCTCAGTTGGTAGAGCACTTGCCCGCGAAAGGCAAATGTCCCGAGTTCGAGTCTCGGTCCGGCACACAGTTTTAATCTGCCAGGAAGTTTCATATCAGCGCACACTCTGCTGCAGAGTGAAAATCTCATTTTGGTTTCTTGCTTTCATCATGAACTGACTGATACAAGACGTAATTGTCTAAAACACTGTAGAGTCGTATGACGCATTTTCATTTCTTAAGCAGACGTCTTTACTGTCGTAGATTTCATACTTACGATAAAAACCACTTTCCGTCGGAACATTATTTTTGCTATTCACCGATTATAACATGAGAGTGAGTGGGAAAGAGACAATGGGTAGTAAGTCGCACGAAAAGACAACGAATTTTAGGTACTCCAGCGAGGTCCTCCTACAGTGATAATCGTCACAGTTTTGCACAAGCCCCGCTCGTGGGCTAATTCGTTTAACGAGCGTGCTAATTGCAGATATCATTTAATATACAGCTTTCATATCAATCCAGTCAAGTCTACCAAAGCTCACTCTCTCTCTCTCTCTCTCTCTCTCTCTCTCTCTCTCTCTCTGATATACACTTACACACACACACACACACACACACACACACACACACACACACAAACACACACACAAGCGCGCGCGCGCTGAAGCAGACAGGGAGAAGGGTTTAATTTATGTTTTAATTTCGTTGTGGAAGCGGGTCATTATAACCGCGCTGGGTGTTAAAATAATTGTTTCAAAATAATTATTCTCGTTACATGAAACGACGGGATTGCTGAATCAGAATTATCCAACGCGATTGTCAGCGTAACGCTAAGTCGTTGCTAACTATTTTATCAAACTCTTCCGAATAACATAACTAATGCGTAAGAACGAACGCACCGCACTTACATGAATAACATTACACTTATATGTAAAACATTGCCGCGTCAAGAAAACCGAGAATGTTTTACCATAATGCGTTTCGGCGTACACAAACGTTTGTGGAAAGTGCACCATCCGGAAAGACTGTCCCAGATGAATCCAGATTCCGAGGACGTGTAGATGAGAGTAGCAGCAGGAGGTGACAAGGCTGCAGACGGCGTACTCGGGGTCCCACCTTTACCTTTAGAGTTCAGTATTCCCAAGTATTACTGAGATCATATCCCCTCAACAATATTAGATATCTTCTAATGCCTTCAACTAAGTTTTTGGACGAAAAAACTTCTACTATCAAAATTTCCAAAGGTAAATAGCACTTAATTCTCGTGCAAACAAATAAACTAAATAACACAGGATGGTCGCGGGACCTCTGCCGCTGAACATAAAATGTGAAATAAAAAAAAAAATTCAGCCGTCTGTATTTCCAATTTTATTTTATTTTTCTACCAGTTTCGGCGCTACACTACACCATCTTCATGCCTCATGGCTGACGTGCAGGAAGAATCACACCTCTTGTACAGTCTAACTAGGGCCAACATACAGACATTGGCACACGTAGACTTCTTTTTAACGACATGATCCCTCCGTTCATCAAATGTAGACCTGCATTCCTGATGGTTCAGATGGCTCTGAGCACTATGGGACTCAACTTCTGAGGTCATCAGTCCCCTAGAACTTAGAACTACTTAAACCTACCTAACCTAAGGACATCACACACATCCATGCCCGAGGCAGGATTCGAACCTGCGACCGTAGCGGCCTCGCGGTCCCAGACTGTAGCGCCTAGAACCGCACGGCCACTCCGGCCGGCACCTGCATTCGTGATTATGCATAACAAGCTTCTTATATTCCGCTTGGTGTCAGGCAAAGCACTTCGTAAAATAAGAACAAACTAGGTCCATTCACCCATGGTTCTTGCTATTGGCAACAGTCACGCCCATTTTATTCTTCACCCTCAGGCTTTCCCATTCCGTATTTCTCGCTTATGTCTTGGGTTTGTTTTTCTGGTAGAGTTAATTTCACATTAACGCGGATACACAGCAGCGTGGATAGTTTAACTGACTGATGTAATGGAAGAGCGGCAGAACGACGCTATAGTGCACTATTCCCACAGCGATGGCAACCACGTCAGAGTACTTTTCCATCTGATGGTTGTTACTCGACTATTTGTTTTGTGCTGCACGGTTTGGTCGTGGCATATTACAGGCTTTTTCTCTGCTGGGAAGGGATTTTCACAGAAACAAATATAGTTTAGGTTAACGAAACGAATAAATTATAATTAGGTCACTAACCTTTTTTATACGATGATTCCCCCGGATAGCCCTGCGTGTTAACGCGCCGCTTCAGGGACGGGGATGTGCCGGCCTCGGACCGAATCCCGGCGTATTAAAGACGAGGCTCAGTGTACCAGCCAGGCTGTATCTGGGTTTTAGGCGGTTTCGCGCATCCCGCTAGGTGAATACCGGGCTGGTTCCCAAGTCTAGCCTCTTTTACTTCATTCTCAAACATCTAGAAAACTTCCGCTTACTTTCACACGAAGAACGATACACCAGTTAGTTCGGGTACATGTTGGCCCACCCCTTGAAAGGAACCGTGCCAAATCCGTTAATAAGCATGCCGACCGTGAGACGATGGGGGACAAAGGCACAAGAAAATGAAAAAGAAGAATAAGAACCTATTCTGTGCGCTGCACTGGAAACGAAGAGTCTCATGCAGCAAAATGCTGGCAAAATATCTGTGAAAATCCTCCGAAGTGTTGTGGGTAGAGTGTACAAACAACCATATCTGCTCTTTTAAGGAAATTCTTTCATTTGCACTAGTGCTTGCATTCGCTGAAAATCATCAGCTTACCTGTAACACAAAGTAGCAAAGATTTACATTAATAGCCGCAGCTATCTGTAAATAGGAAAATATTTTAGAAGCTTTATTCACATTTGAATTCTCATAAATGCCTGGGAAAAGAGTAGTTAACCACATACTAAAGCAATTTCAGTTGAGTATATCTCTGAACCTAGCCGAATCATACCAGAAATCCCCGAACCCCCGATTCTTACAAACGAATTCCCATGTGTGAAACAGCTTTAAAGTCTGATTACTTCACAAATGAATTAATTTGTTAAATATCTGACGTTATGCATGTAAACCTTTATGGTTGAAGACGCAAATTATGTCGATTTTGTTAGTTTCTAATGATGCACCTAAATACTATTGAAAAAGTCAAAACTAAAACTATAAGCGAGACAAAGTTTAGAAAAGGTTTGAAGTTACGTGTAACATATGTTCGGAGTGGCTGAATGCTCTCATCCTTAAACACTGCATCAATACAGTCTGGCTACTTTGCGCAACGTGAGTTACACCGCCTCACGACATGTACAACGTTTCTAACTCTACTTACAGCGTTAAACTCTTAATGTGACATTATACAACGTAATGAGTAGATTATGATGCTTTTTCAGCTTATTAACTGATCTTTAATATCTACTCTTTGGTAACGTTAAAGATACATTTTTGTGGTAAGGGAAGTCTTCTTTTTTTTGTACGCAGCTTCGGCACGTTTATTAACGAATTGTCATAATTAATTTAAGGGGCAGGCGGATGCCTTCCTGTCACTACATCGTTACCACATGGCGTGGAATACGTGTACCCCAACAGTCTGCCTATAGTGTTATTCATGAGGAAGTGAGCGAAAGTTTCCTAAATGTTTGTGAATAGTCTAACAGACGAGAGGGGGGGGGGCTGGAGGGAGAAGGGAGAGAGAAACCACTGCGGTATTCGCCTAGTGGGATGCAGGAACAGTCATAAAACTACATCCTTGCTGACTAGCAGACGGACCTTTACGCTAATCCGCGAGATGGATTCGATCTGGGGCCAGTGCACCACCTCGTTTCGGAAGCGCCGCTTTAATACGCATTGCTATCCATGCTGTTAATAATTGTGTAAAATACTGAAATGCAAATTTATGTTGCCCCTTGGAGCCATTAGATGAGTAACCTTGCCACTGGGCCTGGAAGACCAGATGACCATTTTAGCCATTTAGTAATACTGAAATTGTCATAAGCTGTTGTATTCTTTCCTCAGACAAGCGGACCAACAACCGTTTTAACTGGTTCTTTATAACATGGAGGCTGGCACTGGTATAAATTTGACATCCGAATTGGTCCCACATGTTTTCTGTTGCGGATCGATCTACAGATCACGACGCGAGGAGTAAAACTGTTGCCCCTCTCCAGAACGTTGGAAGAATGGACGCTCTCCCCAGGTTGTCGACGATGGTTATCGGGTGTAGTGCTGAATGGGCAGTTGATCGCTGAACATAATGCGATGCCGTCCATCAGCAGTCCACGACTGGTGCGGGACGACACAGAATGCTATACCGGCGATCTTCGCAATAGTGATCTGGAACCATTCGGGCACCTCGGTCACGCGTGCAGCCTACATAGCCCCTGCACGCCTCAAGTTCGCGGACTCGCTCTGTCGTAGTAACGGACGAACACAAAGCGGCGGTATCAGCGCTAGCAGAGACCGCCACTTGCAAGGGACCTAGTCGCGTCCTTCACACATGTTACCAGAAAGTAGTGCTGCTATAAAAGTCGGCACCAAAGCTACGCAAGTCAATTCCTCCAGCTTGGAGACCCTCCCCTAGCCTCTGGCCGGGTGCTACTCTCTTATCCCCCCCCCTCCCCCGCCATCGTCTTAGGACGCTCTCAAAGCCCATTGTAGAGACCGACGCCGCTCTATTCTGCCTTCATCGATGTTCCATTGGGACAATCAGACTTTACTCAGGACAGACTTTTCTCCTTATATGCTGGTGTTATTCACGACAGCTTATTAGAATATTTTCCATAGATGTATATTTGTCTATGATATCCTTATTGCGTTACTTTGTCAGACTCTGGATTCACCACACTGTCATGTCTTTATACTTGAGAGTCACTGTAATTTTGATTTTGTTATTATCGTCGAAGCAGCCGTTTCCTTTTTTAGTTAATAGACTTTTGTAAACTTTGATCACTATTTTCCCTTTGTCGGTGCAACTGTCACATCAGAGTCTGTCACTTGTTCTCGGATAGCAGGCGCACATGTAAAGGGGTTTCGATGTGATTGGTGCACAATATGGTGCGCAGATGTGTCGCCTTGATGACAAATATGCCTGCACTCATGTTCCCATGCAGGCCAGCATCGGGCCACTGTCATTTTTGATTCGATCTGCCGGCCAAATGGAGTCCCCTTTCAAACTCTCTCAGTTGCTGATAACGTTGCCCCATACCAGCACGTCATCCTCCTGTCTTGCACAGTGATCACTGAACGCCTGGTGCTGTTCATGTACCTTATATACCCTACCATGCAAGATGAAAACACTAAACAGAGATAACACTTATGCACTGCGGTGACTGTTCTACCTGTCACAGAGAACTAAAACGCCTACCATTCAAATATCCGCTGGTGCTGTGTACGTGTACGAAGCTACATCGATACCCGACCATGTCTTCTGGGTGCTTTACTTTGCCAGGCAGTGTATGAAAGACGCTGGCTATGATTCCAACCCCTTTCAGTACATACTGTAACTTTTTTTTCGTAATGGGCTTATTTAGCAAGCGCGAAAGCGTCACGGAGACGCTCAGCCTATTCCACTGGCAGATGCTGCAAGGCAAGCGTTCTACATCACGGTATGGTTTACTGTTAGCGTTTTGGGAGTGTACATTCCTAGAAGGGTCAGCTGTTATATTGCTTCCCCCTACGTATATCTTCCGAAAAGACTACAAAGAATCAGATAGATTCGAGCTAACACGGTGGGTAGTGACGTTAATGCACAAAATATCCTCTACCCTACACCGTAAGGCGGCTTGGGGAGTATAAACTGT
The DNA here is from genome assembly GCF_023864275.1 of Schistocerca cancellata. Taxonomy (NCBI): domain Eukaryota; kingdom Metazoa; phylum Arthropoda; class Insecta; order Orthoptera; family Acrididae; genus Schistocerca; species Schistocerca cancellata. The sequence goes on along the minus strand of NC_064634.1, from coordinate 346,580,414 downwards.
GGTGACAAAAGCCATGGGATAGCGATATGCACATATACAGATAGGGGGAGTATCGCTTACAAAAAATGCAAAAGGGGAGTACATCGGCGGAACTGCCATTTGTACCCAGGTGATACATGGGAAAAGTAGTCCGACGTGACTATGGGCGCACGACGGGAATTAACAGACTTTGGACGCGGAATGGCACTTGCAGCTATAGGCATGGGACATTCCATTTCGGAAATCCTTGGGGAATACAATATTCCGAAATCCACAGCGCCAACAGAACACCAAATTTCAGCATTGGCTCTCACCACGGACAACGCAGTGGCGACGGCCTTCACTTAACGACCGAGAGAAGCGGCATTTGCGTAGCGTTGTTGGCGCTAACAGAAAAGCAACGCTTCGTGAAACAACGGCAGAAATCAATGTGGGACGTACGACGAACGTATTCGTTAGGACAGTGCGGCGAAATTTGGCGTTAACAGGCTATGACAGCAGATGACAGACACGAGTGATTTTGCTAACAGCACGACTTCGCCTGCAGCGAGTCTACTGGGATCGTGATGACTGGAAAACCGAGACACGGTCAGATGAGTCTCGATCTCAGTTGGTAAGAGCTGATGGTAGGATTCGAGTCTGCCGCAGATCCTGTGAAGCCATGGATCCACATTGTCAAGAAGGGACTGCGCAAGCTTGTGGTGGCTGTGTGATGGTGGGAACTGTGTCTGCATATAATGAACTGTGTCCTCTGGTCTAACTGAACCGATCATTGACTTGAAATGGTTATGTTCGGCTACTTGGAGAACATTTGAAGCCATTCATGGCCTTCATGTTCCCAAACAGCGATGGAATTTTTGTGGATGACAATGCGCCATGCAACTCGAACGAGTGATTCGGCCTCCCAGATCGCCCGACATGTGACATAATCGAGAGAACAGTTCGTGCGCAAAATCCTGCACCCGTACCACAATTCAGAGTTATGGAAGGGCTACAGAGCATGGTTCAGTGTTCTGCGGGGGACATCCAACGACTCGTTAGGTCAATGCCACGTCGAGTTCTTGCACTACGACGGGCAAATGGAGGCCCGCCACGATATTAGGAAGTATCCCATGACCTCAGTGTAAATGTAGAAATTTAATCGTTATTTTTAGAGCCCCACACTGCAGTCGACAGGCAAGAAAGCTGCGTGTGTGAACGCGGCTTTAAGCACTACTCCGCGTCGCTCACTCCGGAGCTCCAGCAGTGACTGGTTTCGATGCGTAGCCGTCACACGCCGCAGAGATGCGGTAGCAGCAGGGGCAGTGGCAGGGGTCGCGCGCAGCGGTGTTCCTTGTGGGCGGCCCAGCCGGCCAATGGCTGGCCATATTTCAAGCGAACTGGCCGATCGCTTCAGCGGCGGAAGCGCTCCCGGGGCGCCCCGTGAATCACGCCACAAGCGGTAATGCGGCGCACTGCCTCCCTCACCCGTCCCTCCCTCCCTCCCTCGCCGGCTAACGGCGTCTGCAGCGACCCACTCTGATGAGCGGGCGCCGGATCTGCCCTCAGCACGTACAGCCGGCCTGTGCTAAGGCCCTGGAAACTGGCAGCCCTCGAGCGTCGGCATCGGCGTTCACCCGAACCCTACACCTGTCAGGAAGAAACAAAACAAAGTCGTGCGTTCCGCGACGATTCATCCTACGCCTCTGTCCCGATGTATCCGCAGTACGTAGCGTCCGCAGCGGAGCAGAATGAGCGTGACTGCACCCAGTCACGCACGGATACAGGGTTTCGCGGGAGAGAGGCCGCAGTTTATTCATATATATATATATATATATATATATATATATATATATATATATATATATATATATCCTTCTCCCTCTCTCCCTCCCCCCTTTTCTCCCTAAATACACTCCTGGAAATTGAAATAAGAACACCGTGAATTCATTGTCTCAGGAAGGGGAAACTTTATTGACACATTCCTGGGGTCAGATACATCACATGATCACACTGACAGAACCACAGGCACATAGACATAGGCAACAGAGCATGCACAATGTCGGCACTAGTACAGTGTATATCCACCTTTCGCAGCAATGCAGGCTGCTATTCTCCCATGGAGACGATCGTAGAGATGCTGGATGTAGTCCTGTGGAACGGCTTGCCATGCCATTTCCACCTGGCGCCTCAGTTGGACCAGCGTTCGTGCTGGACGCGCAGACCGCGTGAGACGACGCTTCATCCAGTCCCAAACATGCTCAATGGGGGACAGATCCGGAGATCTTGCTGGCCAGGGTAGTTGACTTACACCTTCTAGAGCACGCTGGGTGGCACGGGATACATGCGGACGTGCATTGTCCTGTTGGAACAGCAAGTTCCCTTGCCGGTCTAGGAATGGTAGAACGATGGGTTCGATGACGGTTTGGATGTACCGTGCACTATTCAGTGTCCCCTCGACGATCACCAGTGGTGTACGGCCAGTGTAGGAGATCGCTCCCCACACCATGATGCCGGGTGTTGGCCCTGTGTGCCTCGGTCGTATGCAGTCTTGATTGTGGCGCTCACCTGCACGGCGCCAAACACGCATATGACCATCATTGGCACCAAGGCAGAAGCGACCCTCATCGCTGAAGACGACACGTCTCCATTCGTCCCTCCATTCACGCCTGTCGCGACACCACTGGAGGCGGGCTGCACGATGTTGGGGCGTGAGCGGAAGACGGCCTAACGGTGTGCGGGACCGTAGCCCAGCTTCATGGAGACGGTTGCGAATGGTCCTCGCCGATACCCCAGGAGCAACAGTGTCCCTAATTTGCTGGGAAGTGGCGGTGCGGTCCCCTACGGCACTGCGTAGGATCCTACGGTCTTGGCGTGCATCCGTGCGTCGCTGCGGTCCGGTCCCAGGTCGACGGGCACGTGCACCTTCCGCCGACCACTGGCGACAACATCGATGTACTGTGGAGACCTCACGCCCCACGTGTTGAGCAATTCGGCGGTACGTCCACCCGGCCTCCCGCATGCCCACTATACGCCCTCGCTCAAAGTCCGTCAGCTGCACATACGGTTCACGTCCACGCTGTCGCGGCATGCTACCAGTGTTAAAGACTGCGATGGAGCTCCGTATGCCACGGAAAACTGGCTGACACTGACGGCGGCGGTGCACAAATGCTGCGCAGCTAGCGCCATTCGACGGCCAACACCGCGGTTCCTGGTGTGTCCGCTGTGCCGTGCGTGTGATCATTGCTTGTACAGCCCTCTCGCAGTGTCCGGAGCAAGTATGGTGGGTCTGACACACCGGTGTCAATGTGTTCTTTTTTCCATTTCCAGGAGTGTATAACTTCCCCTCGCCTCCAGTTTTTAAGTGTCACAAATGTCCACAATTTTAATAGCAATGATTAGTGGAGCGCAATACTAAACTGTTTAATTAAAATGAATTATACGACTTCCCTTAGAAAACAGATTAAGGAAAGGCAAACCTACGTTTCTAACATTGGTAGACTTAGGGAAAGCTTTTGACAATGTTGACTGGAATACTCTCTTTCAAATTCAGAAGTTGGCAGGGATAAAATACAGGGAGCGAAAGGCTATTTACAATTTGTACAGAAACCAGATAGCAGTTATAAGAGTCGAGGGGCATTAAAGGGAAGCAGTGGTTGGGAAGGGAGTGAGACAGGGTTGTAGACCCTCCCGGATGTTATTCAATCTGTATATTGAGCAAGCAGTAAAGGAAACAAAAGAAAAATTCGGAGGAGGTATTAAAATCCGTGGAGAAGAAATAAAAACTTTGAGGTCCGCCGTTGACATTGTAATTGTCAGAGACAGCAAAGGACTTGGTTCAATGGTTCAAATGGCTCTGAACACTATGGGACTCACCTGCTGTGGTCATAAGTCCCCTAGAACTTAGAACTACTTAAACCTAACTAACCTAAGGACATCACACACATCCATGCCCGAGGCAGGATTCGAACCTGCGACCGTAGCGGTCGTGCGGTTCCAGACTGTAGCGCCTTTAACCGCTCGGCCACTCCGGCCGGCAGCAAAGGACTTGGAAGAGCATCTGAACGGAATGGACAGTGTCTTGAAAGGAGGATATAAGATGAACATCAAAAAAGCAAAACGAGGATAATGGAATATAGTTGAATTAAATCGGGTGATGCTGCGGGAATTAGATTAGGAAATGAAACACTTAAAAGTAGTAAATGAGTTTTGTTATTTGGAGAGCAAAATAACTAATTATGGTCGAAGTAGAGAGGATATAAAATGTAGACTGGCAATGGCAAGGAAAGCGTTTCTGAAGTAGAGAAATTTGTTAACATCGAGTATAGATTTAAGTGTCAGGAAGTCGTTTCTGTATGGAGTGCAGCCATGTATGGAAGTGAAACATGGGCGATAAATAGTTTGGACAAGAAGAGAATAGAAGCTTTCGAAATGTGTTGCTACAGAAGAATGCTCAAAGTTAGATGGGTAGATCACATAACTAATGAGAAGGTATTGAATAGAATTGGGGACAAAGGGAGTTTGTGGCACAACTTGACAAGAAGGGACCGGTCGTAGGACATGTTCTGAGGCATCAAGGGATCACAAATTTAGCATTTGAGGGCAACGTGGAGGATAAAAATCGTAGAGGGAGACCAAGAGATGAATACAGTAAGCGGATTCAGAAGGATGTAAGTTGCAGTAAGTACTGGGAGATGAACAAGCTTGCACAGGATAGAGTAGCATGAAGAGCTGCATCAAACCAGTCTCAGGACTGAAGACCACAACAACAACAAAAACAAAAACAACAGGGTGTAATAGATATAAGCGCAGATATTATTTTATGTGCGGTACCTTAATAGTTAAACATGTCAGTGTGTTGATTGTTTACTCCCAGCATCGAACAGACTTTTTACAACCACGTCACAAGCTTTACAACATGTTTTCTGCATGGCCATTCTGTACCACTAATAGGACTATGCCCGTCAGTACAGAATAACCTTTCTGTGTCCAAGCATCTACACTTCATTACCTAACCCACAGCCCAGGGGATATAAAGATTAATGACTTGCTCTTCCCACACATAAAAAACCTATGACTTGTAATAGCTATAATCGTAAGTCTGCAAAGGACGTGAATAACTGATGTTCAACACACCATCCTCAATAAACCATACAAATACACTACTGGCCCTTAAAATTGCTGCACCACGAAGATGGCGTGCTACAGACGCGAAATTTAACCGACGGGAAGAAGATGCTCTGATATGCAAATGATTGGCTTTTCAGAGCATTCACACAAGGTTGGCGCCGGTGGCGACACCTACAACGTGCTGACATGAGGAAAGTTTCCAACCGATTTCTCATACACAAACAGCAGTTGACCGGCGTTGCCTGGTGAAACGTTGTTGTGATGCCTCGTGCAACCAGGAGGAATGCGTACCATCACGTTTCCGACTTTGATAAATGTCGGATTGAAGCCTATCGCCATTGCGGTTTATCGTATCGCGACATTGCTGCTCGCGTTGGTCGATATCCGATTACTGTTACCAGAATACGGAATCGGTGGGTTCAGGAGGGTAATACGGAACGCCGTGCTGGATCCCAACGGCCTCGTATCACTAGCAGTTGAGATGACAGACATATTATCCGCATGGCTGTAACGGATCGTGCACCCACGTCTCGATCCCTGAGTCAATAGATGGGGACGTTTGCAAGACGACAACCATCTGCACGAACAGTTCGACGACGTTTTCAGCAGCATGGACTATCAGCTCGGAGACCTGCGGTTACCCTTGACGCTGCATCACAGACAGGAGCGCCTGCTATGGCGTACTCAACTACTAACCTGGGTGCACTAATGGCAAGACGTCATTTTTTTGGATGAATCCAGGTTCTGTTTACAGCCTGGTCGCATCCGTGTTTGGTGACATCGCGGTGAACGCACATTGGATGCGTGTATTCATCTCCATAGTGGCGTATCACCCGGCGTGATGGTATGGGGTGCCATTGCTTACACGTCTCGGTCACCTCTTGTTCGCATTGACGGCATTTTGAATAGTGGACGTTACATTTCAGATGTGTTACGACCCGTAGCTCTACCCTTCATTCGATCCCTGCGAAACCCTACATTTCAGCAGGATAATGCACGACCGCATGTTGCAGGTCCTGTACGGGCCTTTCTGGATACAGAAAATGTTCGACGGCTGCCCTGGCCAGCACATTCTCCAGATCTCTCACCATTTGAAAACGTTTGGTCAATGGTGGCCGAGCAACTGGCTCGTCACAATACGTCAGTCACTACACTTGATGAACTGTGGTATCGTGTTGAAGCTGCATGGGCAGTTGTACCTGTACACGCCATCCAAGCTCTGTTTGACTCAATGCCCAGGCGTATCGAGGTCGTTATTACGGCTAGAGGTGGTGGCTCTGGGTACTGATTTCTCAGGATCTGTTCACCCAAAACTGCGTGAAAATGTAATCACATGTCAGTTCTAGTATAATATATTTGTCCAATGAATACCCGTTTATCATCTGCATTTCTTCTTGGTGTAGCAATTTTAATGGCCAGTAGTGTATCTGCACTTACACTGTTACATATTTTGTAACATTTTTTAATCTAAGAATAATTATTTTTAACATGAGTGAAGAGTACATTACTTTGTCATGACTTCCAACAAAAAGGACATTGCCTTTGAAAAACATACTTCGAAACTACCTACACTGTCCATCCGGCAAGCTTTTTTTTATACGCAGTAACTAGAACGGTAGCTTGAACTTACAACTGTAAACAACAGAAGTGTGTAAAAACAGGTAGTTGTGAGCTGGCAGTTTCATCAGTGGACCTGCAGCAGTAGTATGTCAGCATTTTTGTGTCACAACTCGCAATGGTGCAACGTTTTTGAAATAAGGGGTCAGTACATCCTGCAGAATGCCCATTGTTTTGAAGAAGACATATGTGAATGGAAAGTTCGTCCCGCAAACCTTGACTCCCAAACAAAAACAACGGCTCTTCGACATCCGCCGCGAATTACCGAAATGCGTGTGCAGACAAATCTTTTCCAGAAAAAATATTATGGTGGACGATACTTGGTGCTGTAAAAATCAGTCTACCACAAAACGGCGAACTGCAGAAATTCAAATAGAGGCTCAACGATTTGACGACATAACTGACATTAACGCTGATGTGATGTGCGAGTTGAACAACATCCGAAAGAAGGACTTTCCTGACAATGTCACTTGTTTGTATCAACTGTCTGTTCATTGTACCAGATGAGGGGAAACTATGTAGAAGAACTGAAGCATTAATACCACCGTATTAACTTCTCTCTGTTTCCTATTAATCGAGTCTCCAAGCTCTTTGGACTAACCGAGTATGCCACGCAGTTAGTTTAAGAACAATGATAGCAAGAATGTCTCACAACTTTGATAAAGTAATAATTTACATAATAGAAAATCAAATATCATCTCTTCACTATCACTAAAATTTAAATACAGATCTACAAACTATGGCTCTACGACCATGTAAATAAGGACAGTGCTATTTCCTTCAGTCCTTTGCGCCTACGTTCTGGCAGTCACATTTTCCATTTTTTTTTTCTTAGTAGAGGGTGCTTCCGATTATGTCTTGCTTTACTCAGCTTCCTGTGGTTGCCATTTCCTGTGGGTTAACAAACCGCGCCAGATACGTTTCATGTGTTGCTAAAAGCAGGTAGGTCAGCCGCTGCATATGCGGATTTACCTGGTTGCCTGTCCGCAGCTCGTGGTCTAGTAGCTAGCGCTGCTACTTCTGGATCACGGGGTCCCGGATTCGATTCCTCGCCAAGCAGGGAATTTTCTCTGCCCTGGGACTGGGTGTTTGTGTTGTCCTTATCATTTCATCATCATTCGTGAACGTGGCGAGATTGGACTGTGTCAACATTGGGACTCTGTACGGGTGCTGATAACCGCTCCGCCCCACAAACCAAACATCATCACATTTACATGCTTGGAATGTGGCTAATCGGGCCACAAAATCATACATAAGAGCTGGTTCTTACGCAAACAGCTGAAAAGTACCCTGTGTTAAACTTAGCTTTTAAGTTCTAGAATTCCTTGCCATTTTCGAGACTTACATTCAGCGCTTCTTTTTTCTTCGAAAGGTAGCTGACAAACTTGCAAATTGGCGTATGTAGAGATATAAAGGCCCCTTGTAATAAGTCTTTCTGTGGGACAGGGGTCTCTGTCAGGTTTTCCACGCGCCCTCCATCCCTTGGATCGCGCTGTGCATTGTGACATGCTCCATAGTAGAATAGTACATCCAGCTCCAAAAAAATTTTCATTTGCGCAATTAGTCAACATTATAACTTTGACTGCATTGTGACGCGATCACAAAGAATAGCCGGCCGTTGTAGCCGAGCGGTTCTAGGCGCTTCAGTCTCGAACCGCGCGACCGCTACGGTCGCAAGTTCGAATCCTGCCCCGGGCATGGATGTTTACCGTGTCCTTAGGTTAGTTAGGTTCAAGAATTTCTAACTTCTAGGGGAGTAATGACCTCAGATGTTAAGTCCCGTAGTGCTCAGAGCCATTTCAACCATTTGACCCAAGAAGAATAGTACATATGGATCCAAAAATATTTTCATGTGTGCAAATAGTCATCATAGTAACTTTGCGTTGTGACGTACTCTACAGCAGAACAGTACATATCGTTCTGAAAATTTTAGCTGTGTGTTCTTGATCAACATAACTTTGATTGCATTGTGACGTGTTCTACTGCAGAAAAGTATAAATGGTTCCAAAACATTTTCATGTGCAGTTAGTAAGCATTGTAACTTTTATTGATATGAAGTGGGCCCAGTGTTTAAATACCTTCATACAAATGGGAAGTCTTACACCTGTCCCATTACAGGTATTAAATGATTAAACTTTCATTCCGTTCATAACTGATGTCCATCATCATCATCAGTATGAGGATGTGACGCCAACAAGTACGTACACACTATTTGCGAAATTCCAGAATGGAAGCAAACAGCCTCCAATAGTCATCTTCAGGAACTTACTGGCTTGCCTAAAATACATGCTATGTCATATGGTGGAGGCTCATACGAAAAAATTGGTCTTCCCATCTCATCCCAGACATGTTCTATGAAGGATCTGTACATTCCTCATGGTGATGTGAACTACACTGCTGGAATACCCCGTTTGATATGCAGATCGTGAAGGGTTATGAGAACAGGGTTTACCTGTTTTTCCAGTAGCTCACCACGTGTGATTCCAGGAGTTTTGGAGTTATGGATCACTCCTTCCTGTGTCCTTTTACCAGGTCGCCTACATTGCTGTTGATCCAGTTGCCACAAACAGAAATACGACGCCACGTTGAACCTCATTGTTGGTTCCAAGTCACTGTTGTCCTTAGTAAATAATGCATGGCAGCTCGAGCTCTTAAAGCATTTTCCAGCCCACTGTTCCCTGTGGTTCACTTTGTTCTGTCTGTAACCACTACCCAGATTTCCACTGTTGTCATTTGTCAGAGGCAGTCGGACAATCGTATGATCTTGTAGTGTAATTCTTCTGGAAGGACCTATGCTTGCTCTTCTTGCAACATTGCTGCTGTCGGTATGATGCTCTCATTTCCTTCGTTCCAGTGTTTCACCTTCCTCCGACCATGAACGGTGACATTAACCTGCAAAAGCGCGTTCTCTGGACATGCTGTGTTGCGATCTCCACTTGAAAGGTTCCAGTAACACACACAGCAATAGGCATCGCATACGTCATTTATATGTAGGAAAGACTTTCTTCTATATTGAAAATACTGAAAATAAACTTATATAACAATGAAATTTTGATCAACTCGTACCCCAAAGAAATATAAGTACTGGAGTATTAGCCTGGTAGCGTTGAGTCAGGATATTCATGGTGTACCTGTTATCGGAAAACTGTGAAAACGGGTATTTTTTTGGAACGCCTAGTCAGTAATTATTATGTACGGTATAAAATGTGGTTTATTTAATACTTTGCGTAGCCAGTTACACTACTGGCCATTAAATTTGCTACTCTGAGAAGAAATGCAGACGATAAATAGGTATTAACTGGACAAATATATTATACTAGAACTGACATGTGATTACATTTTCACGCAATTTGGGTGCATAGATCCTGAGAAATCAGTACCCAGAACCACCACCTCTGGCCGTAAAAACGGCCTTGATACGCCTGGGCATTGAGTCAAACATAGCTTGGATGGCGTGTACAGGTACAGCTGCCCATGCACCTTCAACATGATACCACAGTTCACCAAGAGTAGTGACTTGGGTATTGTGACGAGCCAGTTGCTCGGACACCGTTGACCAGACGTTTTCAATTGGTGAGAGATCTGGAAAATATGCTGACCAGGGCAGCCGTCGAACATTTTCTGTATCCAGAAAGGCCCGTACAGGACCTGCAACATGCAGTCGTGCATTATCCTGCTTAAATGTGGGGTTTCGCAGGGATCGAATGAAGGGTAGAGCCACGGGTTGTAACACATCTGATATGTAACGTCCACTGTTCAAAGTGCCGTCAATGCGAACAAGAGGTGACCGAGACGTGTAAGCAATGGCACCCTATACCATCACGTCGGGTGATACGCCAGTATGGCGATGACGAATACACGCCTCCAGTGTGCGTTCACCGCGATGACGCCAACACGGATGCGACCATCATGATGCTGCAAACAGAACCTGCATTCATCCGAAAAAATGACGTTTTTCCATTCGTGCACCCACGTTCGTCGTTGAGTACACCATCGCAGGCGCTCCTGTCTGTGATGCAGCGTCAAGGGTAACCGCAGCCATGGTCTTCGAGCTGATAGTCCATGCTGCTGCAAACGCCATCGAACTGTTCGTGCAGATGGTTGTTGTCTTGTCCCATCGACCGAACAGAGCAGTCCCCATCTGTTGACTCAGGGATCGAGACGTGGCTGCACGATCTGTTACAGCCATGCGGATAAGATGCCTGTCATCTCGACAGCTAGTGATACGCGGCCGTTAGGATTCAGCACGGCGTTCCGTATTACCCTCCTGAACCCACCGATTCCATACTCTGCTAACAGTCATTGGATCTCGACCAACACGAGCAGCAATGTAGCGATACGATAAACCGCAATCGCGATAGGCTACAATCCGACCTTTATCAAAGTGGTAAACGTGATGGTACGCATTTCTCCTCCTTACACGAGGCATCACTACAACGTTTCACCAGGCAACGCCGGTCAGCTGCTGTTTGTGTATGAGAAATCGGTTGGAAACTTTCCTCATGTCAGCACGTTGTAGGTGTCGCCACCGGCGCCAACCTTGTGTGAATGCTCTGAAAAGCCAATAATTTGCATATCAGAGCATCTTCTTCCTGTCGGTTAAATTTCGCGCCTGTAGCACGTCATCTTCGTGTTGTAGCAATTTTAATGGCCAGTAGTGTAATAGAATGCCGGTTACGCGTAAGGTAAGTATAAGAGAAAGATAGTTTAAACATTTTAATAAGAATTTACAGCTAAAGTTCCTGTTCCTGAAAATTATAAAGGTCATGGGGATTTTCGTAAGATTTGGCTCTCCTATGTACTGTTACAACAGTCTCGTAATCTGGCCTTTTGAGTATGGTACCAGATCACAGACCACCACCGTGAGCTTTCATTTCTCCTTCGCCTCTAGCAAGGGGAGGGTAAGGAATTCTATAACGTACTCATGAGGTACGCCATTATCTAAGCCTCAGTTTCTGGTGTCCCCGTCTCCGTGCGCGCGGAAGTGCCTATGGGCTCTTGCGAGAGATGCTCGGTAAACGTACCGGATCAATAAGTCTGCTGGCGGCAAGGAAGTTCTACTGACAGCATCTTAAAGTTTTTGTGCCATTGACAAGTCGGCACACAAACAGAACTACAATGCTCGCCCCGAGATCCGTTAGCTCTTAGAGAACGGGGAATGGCGTTTGCCTTATTCTTACGAAACTTGGCGAGATATTAAGTAAATATTGTGCACTCCAAAAGAAGTCAAATCTTTGCGCTGAAAACTTGACGTTGGCAGTCTAATTCTAACCTCATAACTACAATGAATTTTAAGTTAAAGACGCAACTATCTTCTAACTTCAACTTGTGAGGACATAGCAAATTATGTCTCTGATTTTAACGGGCTGAAAACATTCCCCTTTGTATGAAATTTGATTCATATGAGGTTTGAAACTTAAATAATGGCAACTATTTATTCACAACAGATACAAAAGAGTTACATGTTTGCACCTGTTACTGTCCTTCAAAGTAGTCACCAGCATTGTGTGGGACCCGTTGCCAGCGATGTGGAAGGCGTAGTATGCCGTTAGCAGAGCCTGTTCTGTTGATGATGCGAATGGAGCGGTCTACTGCCTGTCGAATCTCTGGAACAGTTCTGAAGCGAATGCCACGAAGTGGTTACTTCATCTTCGGAATCAAATCAAAGTCGCATCAGAACTATTCCAGAGATTCGACAGGCAGTAGACTTCTCCATTCGCACCATCAACAGAACAGGCTCGACTAACGGTATACTACGCCTTCCACATCGCTGGCAGCGTGTTCTTCACAACGCTGGTTACTACTTTTAAGGACAGTAAGAGGTGAAAACATGCAACTCTTTTGTATCGGTTGTGAATAAATAGTTGCCACTATTTAAGTTCCAACCCTCGTAAATGAATAAGAACTCGGTCTGACTACTTTTAGTGAAATATGAGGTACTCTGCCTTCTTAGCGCAACGGAACGATAAAAGGGCCTTTAACATAAGCTAAATCAAGAAAAAGTGCAACCAAGATCCTCTAATTGTTCTTTCACAACTTACCAGCGTAAATGTATCGCACTGCAGATGTAACTGACACGGAATGTACTAATACTTAACGAATAAAAAACGAATCATCAGAAAGCAATGTCTCGAAGAATCTTCGTTGTAGCAAGTGTCTTGAAGATACTGCAACTCGCACCTACTTTAATTAGTTGCATATTGCCCTGTCTATTGAAGTCAGCTCAGTTTAAATACACTTCATACAGACTGTCCGCGAAAGACTTGCATTCATGAACAAAGCAGAAATGAACACGTGCAAATAACCATAAAAGATCGAGGGCTCGAAAAATGATCTCATCATGAAAAGGATTCTGGAGAGACTTGCATTTATAAGCCATTCTTGTTTAAAAAGTAGACATAAAATCTCAGGAATAAGAGATACAAATGTCCCTTGGCGGAACTCGAGGCTCTACAGAATCACATACTTTCAAAGGACAGAAGAGTAACCCCATATTCATACTAATCTCCGTAGTATCATTTAAAGAGTGCGAAACTGGTGAGCCAAGCGACCGATATGCGCGGACGGCTCAGTGAGCTACAAATATTGATCCTCAGGTATTCTAACAAGTCGTCGAAGCACTATACAGAACCGTAAAAATTATTGCCCGAAAACATAAACTATCCAAGATGGCGAAAATGGCCGTAAAATCCTCAGAGTTGCAAAAAACGGTTTTTCCTAAATAGGTAGAAAGCTATAGCTCCGATCGAAAAATGTTAAATCAGAAAGTTGTCTCACTTTACAAGATCTATCGATGACTTTTTATAAGTATTTATTTCTATTACGTTTCGAGATATGACGAAAAAAATGTTTAAGATCGAGTTCTCTATAACTCGTAAACATTCACGCCCCCACACGTGTTATTTACTGTAAGTACAGGCCCCAGTAAGGAAAGAGAGCACCTGTTTGAAAAATTTTGAAAAAGCAATGACTTTTCGAGACATACCGGTTTTTTGACAAAAAATGGCGCTCTTGACAACTGGCTAGATCTTCTCAGCGAATGACCCTACAGTAACTTTTTTAGGTTCATTCTCTTCGCAATGACTTGTGCTAAATGAAGATAAAAATTGAAATACTTGGTTTAAAAAGAACGCACAAGAAAAGCGCAATTTTATCGAAGCCACTTCTGATCATTACAATTAATAAAGCTGTAAAAATTATTTAATGTCATGGCAGTACAATTGCGAACAAAATAAGCCTGTAACAGTTACTGTAGGACCATCCGCTGAGAAAATCTAGCCAACTATCGAGAGCGCGCCCTTTTTCTCAAAAAATAGATATCTCTCGAAAAATAAATAATATTTTTTTGATTTTTCAAACAAGTACATCTTTGGCTTACCGCGGGCTATACTTACAGTAAATAACCAGTATGAGAACTTGAATGTTTACGAGTTATAGAGAACTTGGTTTTTAACGGTTTTGTCGATATACTTCGAAATATAAGAAAGCTCATCCATAGACGGGGCTACACCACAAACGTTGCTTACAGCGTCTTTGAGTCACACAAATGATTCACAACTTGCTTACTGATACGGTTTTACCGACGACATTGATAGCCCAGGTGGTCTAGCAGCTAAACGCGTGGTTGGAAACCGGAAGGTCGCGGCATCAAATCCCGGTCATACCACGGAGTCTTCAATCTGCGTCTTAACCTAGTATTCACCTCTCAGTGGTGTAGAGATTCCCCAGAAATTACACGTGCTTCGATTTCCACATTAAAGTATAGGTCCCCTTTCCGCGATTGGGTAACTGGGGTACGTTCGGCCACTTAATCATACAAAATTATTATTATTATTATTATTATTATTATTATTACCGAAAGCACTGAGTTCTGCTTAAGACCATTTTTGCTCAGCTTTAATGAATACCTAACCAAGCAACAATATGAAGCGGTTTGCTCGTTCTATGATCGCTAAAGGTTATTTCCCAAAGGGCTTCCACAGCGGCAGTTACTTCATTAATCATGGGATGTTCGCTACCTAGAATGTCCTCGCGAGCACGCTGATTTTAAAACTGTATATTTAATTGCTTTTGTACACAGACTAAAGCTAACAACTCGTATTTATTAAAATGCAAAATGGGGAACTGTAGAATGAATCTGCAAATATTGCCGTGGATGTTGACATCTCTGATGGGTACGCCTGCAAACATGTAGATTTAATTTTAATACGTGAATTTAGCGATTAAACAACATTTTGTCGAGGAAATAATTTTCATTCTGTTTGAGCAGCCCTTCGCATTATTTTTAACCATATGTGCTTCCCAGAACAACGGACAGAATTTCGGCACAGATGCTTTTCCAGACACCGAATCCTAATGTCTTGCTTTTTTGCCGACTCATAATTTAGACCCTAACACAGCATGTCCGTATACTTTAAGTAATGTCTTTTTGCCAAAATTGACATTCTTCCACGCCGAGACTACACATTCAAGATACCATGCAATAAAGGCAGATTATATCTAAATAAGCTTTCCTGATACGAAGAAAACAGGGACAAAGGTTGTTTTAGGATCCAACATTTGTCTCTTTTTTTCAGATTACAGAATTTTTTTCTTTGCAGTAATTTCTTTTCTGGTGAGTTTTTATCCACCGTGGCAGTTATCTTCACCCTCCATTCTAGTGACTGGGAAACGCGGCCCGAAAACAAGCCAAAAAATGCAAAATGTTTTGAAAATTTGATAATTTGTGCGTTTCGATCTTGACTTGCTGGCGCACGGATTAGCGATATCGATCTTGACTTGTTTGCCCACGGGATAGTGATATCGATCCTCGGCTACTCACATGCCTGTGACTGGTGAACAAATCCGACAGCCATACATGAAACAGTAGCATACAATACGAATCAATTACACGCTCTACCTGGAAGCAACACGCAACTAGCATAATTACACAGACTTAACGAAAACAACGATATTGCTTATAATTCTCAAAAGGAAGAGGTTCACACAAAATAGAGGTTAAAAATGTACCTAAATCGTCTTACGCCGGTTAAGTGCTCTAATGCGTTATGCAGAACGTCTGGCAGAATACACATGTGTTTTCATACTGTGGGTGACTCCTGTTAGCGAATGACCAATTTCCGTGACGGTTTATTGTCTCCAGTAGAAGTCTAATATTTCATCCATTCACGCCGTAAACAGTCTGATGTCACAGTACCACAAGCTACCGCAACGCCACCTTCGGTAATGTTGACGCGGCACGCCACTGTTACATCGCGTCTCCTCCGCTAGGCTGCGTTAAGCCGTTACTATTTGATTTCATTACTGATGGCCTTTGTTTGTGCTCCTTGCGAGTGCTCAGTTCACAGATTCATGTATCTACATTCTGCCGCAGATTACTGACGCCGTTTTCTCTTAAACAATGCACATCACGAGGTTGTGATTAGATTAGGACATGAGTTTAAATTCAGGGCTACAAAGCGGGTCATCTACCGTGAGTCAATCATTGGTCGCTTAAAATCAGTTATCGACAGAGCAGCTCACTTTTTTGTCATACTTCATGGCAGCTGCTCCCAAGATTGCTCTGTGTTACACTTTAAGTTAGACTCTTGTGAAGTGAACCACCCTGTTTATGCGTCGCCTGTAACTGAACGGTAGACGGCACCCGTTGTGCAACAGTATAGCGTTAAGTTGCAGACGTCAACTAACAAACTGTTTTTATCGGACTATGGTGAATAATCTGATGCGTAGTAAATGAAACTGTACTTAACAAAAAATGGACGAATGTCATATCGGCGTGTTGTGAAAAAGGTACATATCTGTGACGAATGGTGCACGTGCCACGAACACCATCCATTTTCCAAGTATCGAACACTTTAGATGTAGCTATATGAGGATTGTCCAGAAAGTAAGTTCCGATCGGTCGCTAAATGAAAAAAACAGTGAAAATCAGAAACATTTTATTTGCAAGAGATAGCTACACTTTCCAGATACTTCTCTACATAGTCGCCGCTCCGACTTACACATTTGTCAGAGCGTTATACCAAATTTCCAACACCATCGTCATAGAAGGTAGCCGCCTGTGCTTTCCGATAATTCTCTACGCTGTTCTATAGCGCGTAGCCTGTTCCCAAGTGTCGTCTTCGGATCCAGCGTTTCATGTGAACAGAGATGATACTCAAGACGAGCCAATTAGGGCTGTGTTCTGGGTGATCGAACACTCCCCATCGAAAAGGCTGCAGTGGGGTCTTCACTGCCCCTGCAGAGTGTGGCTGAGAATTTCAATGAAGAAGGAAGTGCGTGGCAGTTGTGTTAGGTGGGCTGCGTTCATTAAGGCGAAGCCTCTCAGCGGGCCCTCATACTTGTCGGGAGACATCGTTGTTCTAGGCGCCTTTACTCACTCACAGTGCGCTCACAACTGACAAGAGCGTCTTGATGCGATCGACGGTCATACCAGAGACACTACTCAACACATCTGTGCAAAGCTTCATCGGGTTTTCACCGTGGTGTCCATTTCGCGACCGATCGGAACTTATTTTCTGAACAACCCTCATATGAAGCCATGAACTATGCACTAGTGAGGTGCAAAAATGTAGGCCTGCAGTAGTAAAATCGAATAGCAACGGTTTAAGGCAGCATGGCGAAAGAGACGTGACGTAATAGTGACGCGGCGCGTCAACAGTTGAAACGATGACGCTGCGGTAGCTTGTGGTTTTGTGACGTCAGACTGTTTACATCATGAATGAATGAAATATTAGACATTTCTTCGACGCGATGAACCGTCACCGAAACTGATCATGCGCTAAGAGAAGTCATCCACAATGTGAAAACACATGTATATTCCGGAATACAACAAGAGGCCTTAACATGTGTCTTTGCGGACGCTCTACGCTACGCCTTCACTACAATGTGACTGTAGAACAGTTTAGATATAGTTTTAACCTTTTCTTTGTGTGAACGTCTTTCTTTCTGAGACCTATATGCAATTTCTTGTTTTTATTAAGTCTGCATAATGAGGCTAGTAGCGTATTTCTTCCAGACGGATCATCTAATTGATTTGCATTGTATGGTAATAACTTGTACGTTGTACAGTTTCACGTACAGCTGTCGGACGTGTTCATCTGCCACAGGCAAGTAAGCAGATGGGTATCCATGTCGCACCATCCGCAGGTTAGCAGGTCAAGCTCGTTACGCACACATTATCAAATTTTCATAACAACGTTTTCCATCCCGTAGCTGATCCTCCGACCGCGTTTCCCGGTCACTAGCAGTCGAATGACGGGTTAAGAATACCGTATCACTCAAAAAACTCACCAGTAAAGAAATTACTTTTAAAAAAAACTGGTGAGTTAAAAAATATCTGTTTCGGATAAATTATTCACTGTTAACCGATTTTTTTATTTTTTTTTTAACTGAGTGGTTCCACCTGCCTAGAAGAATGTGTTACCATGTCGAACTGAATATGGAGGTACGTCCTCGAGGCCTGCGTCTGGAAAAAATATCTCCAGAATTTCGATGGAAAGTGGATGAAGAGTGATCACGATCAGTTCCCAATAATCAGACAATGATGATGATGATGATGATGATGATGATGTTTGGTTTGTGGGGCGCTCCACTGCGCGTTTATCAGCGCCAGTACAAATTCCCAACCTTTGCTCAGTGCAAACTCGCCACTTTCGTGAATGATGATGAAATGATGAGGACAACACAAACACCCAGTAGCAGACAATGAGGCCAAGTTCTTGTTTGATTTCGGAACCTTACCGTAACAATTTATGGATTGAATGAGGAAAACAGCTTAAGAAGTCAGTCATACAGGGTGGTTTTCCAACTAATTTTAGCCTCTCATTTCTCTAGTATCAGCTAGTCACAACATAAACGCAACACTTTCCTTCTTTTAAGTGACGGCGCAGCGAAATTTATAATATAAGTCGATTCTCCCTCTCTTCTTTCCTTGCTTGTACTTACATTTTTCAATAAACTTAGTGAACAATGCATAGTGCATAAGGAATGTTATAAAATCCAGGGGAAACTTAAATGTTGCAACGAACTCTGGTTGGTTGGTTGATTTGGGGGAGGGGACCAAACAGCGAGGTTATCGGTCCCATCAGATTAGGGAAGGGTGGGGAGGAAGTCGGCCGTACTCTTTCAAAAGAACCATACCGGCATTTGCCTGAAGCGATTTAGAGAAATCACGGAAAACCTAAATCACTATGGCCGGACGCGGGTTTGACCCATCGTCCTCACGATTGCGAGTCCAGTGTGCTAACCATTGCGCCATCCGGCTGGGTACGAACTCTGAACAAGCATTTATATGAAAAGAACTCACCTTTAAACTATTCGTATTTTCGAACGGCTAAGGTCAATATGGCGTATTACCGTCACGTTAGGACAATTTGCACGTATTCTCTTCTTGTGACAACTAAATGAGTAATTTTCAGTTTCTTGTGTTTCATCTCGGAGGTGACAAGTGAAGAAAATGCGGACAGTGGCAATATACTCCGAAAAACAAAGCATACTTCGGGAAAAAAGTTCAAGACATGACGACGTAATTAACGTAAACGAAAAATTACTGTCACTTTCAGGAGAGGTAAATATTACAAGTAAAAAATAAATAAAAAAATAAAAAGTAAACTGGGAAGTGTCGAATATTAGAGTCTCATAAAATCATGTATGCACAGAGATAATGATCCTGTACTAGCTGTATTCATTTACGTGAAAACATCGTCGTGCTTGCGCCGACACTTTTACAATTTTCGACTTTTCACTTCTTTTAATACGTTTTGGCGTGATGGTAGATTGGAATATCGAGTGCAACATATTGCGAACGCGGGATGTGGTTGACATGTAGAGACGGGAAGAAATGCAGTATAGCTTCTACGTAGTGGAAAAATAGCAACCCTAAAAAAGACAACGATTAAATGTACGGTTTGTAGAAATTCTGTAACAGACAACGTTGAGATTGCAGGCGTATGGAAGTGTAGAAATCATCTCTCTCACGCTCTCTCTTACTCTCCCTTCCAAAAACAACACACACACACACACACACACACACACACACACACACACACACACATACACACATACAGTTCCTCCCTCTCACTCTCTCTCGGAAGTGAACATAAAAGCGAACCAATAACACGGCGGTACGCAAGTCGTTTTCAAACTGAAGGCAGAGACTGTGTTCGTTACAGGAAACGAAATAATGGCGATCCACATAAACTTATGAACAGAAAGTGCAGGGAATCTATACAGTGGGTTATTTATAGCACAACAATGAACTGCGTGCCAGAACACCAACACTCTATACATTACAAGAGCTGTTACAAGTGAACTGAAAATAAACGAAATGTGGAGCAAGAACCTACACGTCACATCACAGTAAGCTTGCGTCAACTGAATTTTTCACGGTTAGCATCCCAAAACGAAGATGCCAGTGTTTAGCGGGTGTGCGAAGTGAAGATTTTCATACCTTCGTTTTACGAGCTGTAACCTCCACTTCGTGACCTCACGCGTTAAATTGATATTTAAAAATACGTAATGATTCGTACTTTATGTAATCAGTATTATAGCCTTACGGAAATGGAATGCACTGTTCATACACTGATTTGGGTCGTTAGATGCAAGCCCATTGTAGCCCTTATTAGTATTTCAGCGACAGTGGTCTGTTCGGAGTACATTCAAACCTACTGTTGTGTTGTCCACTCTGTTCGTTTACTCCCGTCTCAATCCCTTAGAAAAATACTGTTTAGGCAATTAACTCTGATTCTATTAGTCAGTATAGTTGTAATTAACATTATTTCATCCTAACGACTACCGATCACTTTCATGAGCTTATGTCCAACAGTTTCACTATCCGACTGGCTGTTAATCTTGCGACACGACGTACACTGAGATGACAAGGACGGCCGGTGTGGCCGAGCGGTTCTAGGCGCTTCAGTCTGGAACCGCGCGACCGCTACGGTCGCAGGTTCGAATCCTGCCTCGGGCATGAATGTGTGTGATGTCCTTAGGTTAGTTAGGTTTAAGTAGTTCTAAGTTCTAGGGGACTGATGACCTCAGAAGTTAAGTCCCATAGTTCTCAGAGCCATTTGAACCATTTTGAGATGACAAAAGACAAGGGATAGCGAAATACACATATACAGATGGCGGTAGCATCATGTACACAAGATATAAAAGGGCAGTGCAGTGGCGGAGCCATGTGAAAAGGGGTCCGACGTGATTACGGCCGCTCGACGGGAATTAACAGACTTTGAACGCGGAATGGTAGTTGGAGCTAAACGGACGGGACATTCCAGTTCGGAAATCGTTGTGGAATTCAGTATTCCGAGATCCACAGTTTCGGGCATCATCTCTCACCACGAACAGGGCTGTGGCTGACGGCTTTCACTTAACGACCGAGAGCATCGGTGTTTCCGTAGAGTTGTCAGTGCTAACAGACAATCAATACTTCGTGAAATAACTGCAGAAATCAACGTCAGACACGCGATGAACGTATCCGTTAGGACAGTGCGCGGATTTTGACGTTAACGGGCATTGATAGCAGACGGCCGACGCGAGTACCTTCACTAACAGCACAACATAGTCTGCAGTGCTCTCATGGGATCGTGAACATATCGGTTGGACTCCAGACTACTTGAAAACCGTAACCTGGTCCGATGAGTCCCGATTACAGGTGGTAAAAGCTGGCGGTAGATTTAGAGTGTGGCGCAGACCCCACGAAGCTATGGACCTAATTTGACTACAAGGTATCGTGCAAGCTTGTGGTGACTCCGTAATTGTGTGTATTGTGTTTACTTGGATTGGACCATTTCCTCTGAGCCAACTGAGCCAGTCATTGACTGGACATGGTTTTATTCGGCTACATGGAGAACATCTGCAGCCATTCGTGATGATCCCAAACAAAGATCGAATTTTTACGGATGGCAGCACGTCATGTCACCGGGCCACAGTTGTTCGTGATTGGAGTGAAGAAAATTCTGGATAATATGAATCCCATCGAACATTTATGGCACAGAATCGAGAGGTCAGCACGAAGACCTGCACCGGCAACATTTTCGCAATTGTAGACGGCTATAGATACAGCATGGCTCAGTATTTGTGCAGGGGACTTCCAACCACTCGTGGAAACCATGCCACGTCGACGTGCTGCATCACACCAGCCAAAAGAATGTGCTACGCGACATTAGAAGCTATCCCAAGGCCGTCGTCAGGTATCCCAAGGCCTTTGTCACTTCATTGAACAAGTGATTGTATCTCCACCCATGAATTTTGATTATCGGTCTCTCTCAATTAGATTGTTTGTTGAAGTATGGTCAAGTCCACGTTGAAGATTTTGAAACCGTCGTGATGCAGCTGATAGTTACTTAGACGACACGACACACGAATATGAAACATACACTATTCATAAGCTTCTTCTTTTTCGTGGCCTTTATCACGTATTTTCACGGAGTCAGCATATTAGTTATTGGATTTGGAAATATTAGTGGTATTGTATGCCTGTGGATACCCATCCCGAGACGGAATTTGTGTATTCCAACCCCTCTAGTGCTACCCCGTGTGAAAATGCGCGAACGTTTTCTAAACACTTGTGAATAGTGTAACTGAAGTAGGATGGGAGTACCATTCGGATGTGGGAAACGCCTTAAAGGCTATCTCGAGGCTAGCGGGCAAACCAGCTCTCGTTGTTAACCCACTGGAAGAGTTACATCCGGTTTCGGCGCGCCTTCTCAAATCTCGGACGCAACAGTTGGCGTTTTTCGTAGGACACACATACGGCAATACTTGTGACGCGCACAACGAAAGCTCGCACACAATTCTCAACGATCACACTCCACTTTCTCCAGAGAGCCAACTATCGATAATGAGGCGGAAAGCGATACTGCAGTACGTTTGCAAAGTCAGCATGACTTTTTATTCTTTTGTCTGTGGGGGTTGACCGGACATTCTTATTGCCTTTGTTCTCTGCACATAAATACAAGAAGCACTGAATAATCAGTTGCAAAAGTTATTAGGCAACTTCAAAAGTTAATGGCGAGGTGGGCAGAAGAACAAATTGCCATTGTTGTAATATAGTGTGGTCCCTGATCGAGAATCTGAGTATGTTGACCGAGGGGGGGGGGGGGGGGAGAGGCGGAGGGGGTGCGGCTTGCACCTGCTGTCGGCATTTAGCTAGCGGCCGTCCACAGAGTGGTTGCCATGGTAACAGTCAGGCTCTCGGCCGGCTGCATTGATCAGCGAGGCAGCAGCCAGCGCCGCAACGTCCAGCTTGTTGGCTAGTGTGGAGGCGTACCCATTGTGTGCAGTGCCATTACCTCCCATTAGCGGCCACAGAGTGCCGCCACGCAGTATGCTCCCTGTACAACAGCTGATATCCAGTTATGAAATAGCCGTGCCTGCGTTACTAAGAAGCACGATGCAGTTTCCATCGGAATGCAGCGACAAAAGCTGACAAGAAATGCAGAAAATATTTTCGTAATTTTAAATATAAACCACCATCTGGAGTATATTGGAACGACAATGAAAATTTGTGCCGGGCCGATACTCGAAACCGGATTTCCCGCTTTACGCGAGCGGTCGCCGCACCCGCTTCGGCTATCCGTGCACGCATCACAGCCAGACCGAAACTTTCTTATGTCGTCGTTCATGTGCCGCAACCTGCACTCATGCGTTCGTGTATTCCCGTCCAAGAAGGACATACTTACTGAGAGTCGAGGGCCTGTCGTTGGCGAATAATGCGAAATAGCGATGTCTGTGTTATTAAAAAGTACGATGGAACGTTCCATCGAACATTCATGCATGTCCGGAGGAACAGGTACTGCATCGACTGCAGCCGTACAAGAAATACAGGAAGTGTATTCGCAGTTGCGAATATGAACCACCATCGGCTGCATATTGGAATGACAATGAAAATTCCCCGCTTTTTGCGAATGATCGCTTTAACCGCTTCGGCTATTCGTGCACGAATCACGGCCAGCTCCCGAAGGAACGTTCCACCGTACTTCTTAATACCACAGGCAGTGTTATTTTGTATTTATTCACCAGTATCCTCGGCTCTTGATAAATATTTCATTCCCGGACGGGAGTATACGTAACGTACGATTGCAGGTTGTAACACAAGGACGACCTCATGTGAAAGTTTCCGTCCGGCTATGATTCATGCACGGATAGCTGTTAAGGTGAACGCTCGCGTAAGGTGGGAAATCCGTGTTCCTGATACTGTCTGGCACAAATTTTCATTGTAGTCTTTCCAGTATACAGTCGATGTTGGTTCATATTCGCAATTGCGATTACATTTCCTGATATCTAGTTATTTCACATTAGGCCTGAAAAGTCTGCTTAGTTTCCTCAGTCTGACTGTAATGCTGACTAGTTGAGGACAGCGTCTGCATCCCATTTGGACGATCTTCGAAGTTCTAACGGGAACGTACTGAAAATTAACTCGTACATAGGGTTTAGGGCAGTACGCTTCCGTTTATTCATTCCGGAACCACGCGGCTACTACGGTCGCAGGTTCGTATCCTGCCTCGGGCATGGATGTGTGTGATGTCCTTAGTTCGGTGTACGTAGTTCTAAGTCTAGGGGACTGATGACCTCAGATGTTAAGTCCCATAGTGCTCAGAGCCATTTGAACCATTTGAGACCCTAACTCGTATGCCTGAATCGTCGCTAATACTCTTGGAACTTGGTGAAACGCTTTTCGGAAATCTAGGAATACAGAATCTGCCTTATTGCCCTCATCCGTGCTTCTCAGAATATCGTGCAAGCAGAGGACACGCTAATTTACGCACGAGCGATGCTTTCTAAATCCGTGATGATTTGTGGACACAAGTTTTTTTTTTCTCTCATGGCTATTTATTATATTGAAACCAGTAAAATGCACAAGAATTCTGGAGCAAAGAGAAGTTAAGAATACTGATCTGGAAATTTGTGGGGCGGTTCTCTAACTCGTCTTGCATAAAGAGGAGTCGTCTGCATATTTAGTTACTCGTAGACACGTTGGATACTCTGGTTTGATACACACACAAAAATAAATAAATAAAAATAAGAAACGGACATAGGGTGTAGTACTTGCGCCCTGACGGTTCAGTAAAAACTTAATTACGCGAGTGTACACTGGGTGTCCTCCCTAAGAGTGGTCCGGGGCATTGTCTGTGGTGTTTCGGGAGATATTTGCGGTTCTGTTTTTGCAACGTGTAGCTGATTTCAGCTCAAACTAATGTTGCTCGTCATATCTTTCATGTTACTCGAAGCGCCGGCGGAAAGCGCCGGTTCGTGTTTCATTACAAAAAATTTATAAAAAAAGTGATTTTTAAATCGGAACTTTACGTGTCCATTCGACAGAGCGGTTGCAAGTTAGTCTAGTGCCATATTATTTTCATCGATGTGTATAAACAAGGACAGTGTAACACGAGAAGTAACCAGTACTCTAGTAGCAAGAGCACCGCCCTTGCCCGCCCCAACTGCTACCGCCATGCAGGGGCGCTGCTGGAATTCTAGGTTCTTCTTCATGTTTTATTGTCCCTGTTGATAAATTCTACGGAACGAATATCGCATTAGACTAGTTTGGGGCCGCTCTGTTTTAAAAATCATTTTGTGTGTAACGGAAACCGACGCTTTTCCTGGGAATTGGGCGCCGCTTGAGAGACGTAACGAGAAGTATTTGTATGGTCTGATTGCAAATGAGAAGTATTTGCATGGTCTGACTGCAACTACACATTGAAAGAACGAATTTGGTAACAGCTGCTAAAACCCCTGCGAAAATGCGCCTGACGACACACACGAGAGACACCTGGTATAGATAGTTCATCCATAGGTTTTGATGAGAGAGTTTGCAAGTATCAAAAAATGTAACATAGGTGGTCGTATCTTTCGATTTCAATGACCTAGAAAATTAATTTTTTACGCTATCAAGGAACCTTAGATCTCAGTATTTGACATAAATTTCAAGTTGACACCTCAAACCGTTTCTGAAAAAACGGGGTATTAACAGACGGACGTACAGATAGACTGAAAAGAGAGAGATCCTATAGCATTGTTGAAAACCATTGAAAAGCCAAGATTGCACAGAATATTTTTTATTCGAGACAACCGGTCGCAACAGTCTTTGTTGTGATCATCAGGTCCTAAACGTATTTTTGTAGTAAGACATGTTCATTTGGGGCTGTAGCTCATGCACAAGATGCCAAGTAGATAAAACTCAGCGAATTATAAACGTTTGTCATCGCTAAAATATTTAAAAACACAAAGCACCTTGTGCAAAAGGCTATGTCCATATACATATTTCTCATAGATGCTTGTTACACGATACAAATACAGTACCCAATGACACATTTGTTTACATGAACAGTATGAATCCACTTTAAGTGGCGTATAAGCTACAAGTTGAATACAAATACGGTACACAATACCACATCTGTTTACATATGGTTTGTGGGGCGCTCAACTGCGCGGTTATCATTGCCCGTACAAATGCCCAACCTTTGCTGAGTCCAGTCTCGCCACTTCATTGAATGATAATGAAATTATGAGGACAACACAAACATCCAGTCATCTCGAGGCAACTGAAAATCCCTGACCCCGTCGGGAATCGAACCTGGGACCCCGTGCTCGGGAAGCGAGAACGCGACCGCGAGACCACGAGCTGTCTACTTATGCTGGACACATACTGAACCGTGCCAATCCACTTTAAATGGCTATAAGGTTCAACTCATACCTGAAGATGACAGCAAAGACTGTTGAAACCGGTTGTCTCGAATAATTTTTTTTGCGATCTTGGTTTTTGTATGGTTTTTAACAATTAAAACAGATCGCACTTCAATACTCTCACAATGAGAAAATTCTGTCCTATAAAAGCTCCTTTTTGATCGACTGGGTACAGTATGAAGCAGAGTACTGCCTTTAGATGAGGAGTGTTAATATTTTGCATTGTCCACAGAGCGTCGTAAATTACTACAGCAAGCGCTTCCTCCATAAATCCCGTCTCCCTCTCCTGCCGCACAGAGCAAGCACGTAAACTGTTTCCTCCACTTATAAGCGCAATCAGATAAACGCGTGAAATGTTTGTTCTTTTATCGCGAGCTACTGCGCAACGAGCGCCGCTTAGACAACTCGCGGAGATAAACTTTGAATTTAGGGCGCAGCCGCGGCCTGTCGCGCTATACCGTGCGTGCCACGCCACGCCACTCCGCCACTGCGTGCCCAGATTTGGTTGGCCCGGCAGAAGCGTTCACGCCTCGGCGCCTCCTATTTGGCCGTTTATTGCTCGCAAATGACATCGATTTAGCGCTCCGTCAGCGGACGAGCTACGCGCCGGAAAATAGTCCCGGGCGGCGCGGCGCGGCGCGGCGAGAGCCAATGTTTGCCAAGGGTGTCGGCGGCCTCGAGCGCTGCGAAGCTTCGTGGCCCCAGCAAACGCTGCGCGCTGCGAGCGTGATTTCCCGGTGGACGCAGCCGGCAACCGACCCGGCTGTATTTCGCGTCTCCCGACCGCGAAATATTGCTAATGAAGGCCGATGTTATCGTGCAACCTAATACTAGCTTATGGAGCGTACGCCCGGCTAATGCAGTCGCCGCGCTCAAGTGCGCGTTTGCATTTCCTACGCTCACCTGAGGATTCCCTCCTGGAAGAGACCAATTCCAGTGCGTCGGTTTATGTCAACATACGACGTTTTTGTAACGATTTTTCCTCTCTCTCCCCCAACACATTCAACCGAAAAGTAAAAGTAGGCAAGGTGTAATGAGGACGTTTGACAGGAAAAAGAAATTGTTACTTCCGTTGGAAATCAGCGGTGGTGTTAGTAGCACTAACACGCATCGTAGGCTACTCGGCAGCATATTCCGTGGAGTACTGCATTCTTAGAAATTTTTTGCGCATTTATTTCACCTGGCCAGTTTAGTGAACACAGGCCTTCTCTTACATGTAATCAGATATCCTTAGTGACTCAACATTACAATATGTACCAGTGTATCACATGAACAGTTTGGGATGATAATAATAATCATTATTTTTATTATAATTAAAATTGTCTCCATGAGCTTGAAAGAATTACTTTAAACAGAAAGAGGAACACTAAATAAATCTAATAGAGAGAACGAAAAGTGTAATTGCAACATTGTATTGGCACAAAAGACCAGCAACTCAATTAACTTATTACGTATTTAGGTTTCCGTCACAACTGCATATAACTTTTAAATGTGACGGTTTCGGACGCTTGCGTTCATTTTCAAACGATCATCTACGTTACAACGCAAACTACAATATTAATGCTTATATATGGCAATGATCCGACTGTATGATTCACTCACTGTCACATAATCGGCGAGCCCACGACAGAAACTCGTAATCTGCAGAGGCTGTTCATCTTATGGTATATGCATCGTTTAAGAAAGCGTATTTCGATATTCCATCCCTAATGGGATGAAATATGGAATGGGAGGTTTTTCGAAAATTTGTAGCTATTAAGGCAATCCTGAAGCTAGAACTACAAAAACAGGTATTCGGTTTCTCAGTCGGAAATTAAAAAAAAGAAAGTATTTCAGCATTTTTGGAAATCCAGCCACTAAGAGGGTAAAGTAGAGTGTGAAAATTTTTTGAAAGTAAATCATTATTAAAGAACTATTAAAGCATTTTTCACAGCTACACCTATCAAAGCCTGTATTTGTCTTCTCGCTTGGAAATAAAATTATTTTTCAATGTTTTTGGAAATTTAACCCCCTAAGTGGATGAAATACGAGATGAAAAGTGTTATTAAATTATTTCATTATGAAAGCGTTTTGAAAGGTAATTCTATCAAAATTTGTATTTGGCTTCTCTGTTAAAACAAAAAAATATGTGTTTCACTGGTTTTGGAAATTCAAACCCTAAGGGAGTGATATAGGGGACGAAAATATTAAGAAAATATTTTGTTGGATTAAAATATTTTTCAAGCTAAATCTATGAAATCAGTCCTCTCGGTTAGATATAAAGAAATATTTGTCAGGGGATGAAACTTTCTATGGGAATATAACCACAAGAACGCAAAAGGCAAGGTTAACAAAAATATTAAACACCGGCTACCATAATCGCCGTTTGGTAAGAAGGAAATGCGGCAAAGACCACGCTTCTGTGGTCCTAAGTAGCAAAAAAATTTAGAAGGTGATGGAATTTGTGCACGACATAAAAATACGAATAAAGAAAAACAAAAAAAGACTGTACAGACCATAGAGTCTAGCCGGGCGAAGAGGCGGCCGCTGAGCTAGTCAAAACGTAAAATACAATATGTCAAAATACATAAATAGTTTTCGAACATTCTGAAGGACAGAATACAGTCGTGCCAACATCAGTTATGACATACCAATATTTGTAATGATTAACTGTAAGATAACTCCAATGGCATATTCAGAAGACTTTTCATTATTCCAGATCAACATAATAAATGCAGGTAGGAGAACTCGTCAGGCGCCTTCAATTGCTCACCATGTATTCATACGGCCAGTCTCTATTTACAGCAAACAGCAACTCAAAATTTCATATTTATTGCACGCTCGCACCGCACAACGTTGCTAGGGCCACGCCATTCCGCGGACCTCCCGGCCGATAGCCTTGGCGAGTTTTGTGGGAATGTTACGTATGAAATCGTCTCGTACTGTTGGCTACAATCGGGGACAGCACGCGTGTATACACAATAAGCAACTGAAGGCACTTGTCGGTTTATCATAACTACATATGTTACACCTCCCTGATATAGTGTAGGGCCCCCGCGATCAGGCAGAAGTGACGCGCCACGATGTGGCATGCGCTCCATTAATATCTGAGGTAGTGCTGGAGGGAACTGACACCGTGAATCCTGCAGATCTGTCCATAAATAGTAAGATTTCGAGGGGATGGAGATCTCTTCTGAACAGCACGTTCCAAGACATCCAAGATATGCTTACTAACTTTCATGTCTGGCGAGTTTGGTAGGCGGAGGAAATGTTTAAACTCAGAATAGTCTTCCTCGAGCCACTCGGTAGCAATGCTGGACGTGCGAGGCGTAGAATTGTCCTGATGGAAGTGCCCAATGCACGATGGACCTGAATTGATGTGATAAGACAGGATGCTTACGTACGTGTCACCTGTCAGAACCATATCTAGGTGTATCAGGAGTCCAAATGCACACGCCCCACACCATTACAGAGCCTCCACCAGTTTTAACAGCCACCTGCTGAAATGCAGGGTCCATGGATTCATGAGGTTGTCTCCATAGCCGTACTCAACCATCCTCTCGATACAATTAGAAACGAGACTCGTCCGATCAGGCAACATGTTTCCAGTCATCAACAGTCCATTGTCGGTGTTGACGGGCCCAGGCGAGGAATAAACCTTTGTGTCGTGCAGTCATTAAGGCTACACGTATGGGCCTTCAGCTCCGAAAGGCCATGTCGATGACGTTTTGTTGAATGGTTCGCACGCTGACACTTGCTGATGGCCCAGCACTGAAACCTGCAGCAGTTTGCTTAAGGGTTGCTTTTCTGTCACGCTGAACGATTCTCTTCAGCCCTTGTTGGACGCGTTCTTGCAGGATCTTTTTCCCGCCGCAGCGATGTCGGAGACTTGATATTTTACTGGATTCCTGATACTCACGGTACTCTCGTGAAATGGTTGAGCGGGAAAATCCCTACTTCATCGCTACCTCGGAGATTCTGTACCCATCGCTTGTGCGCCAACTATAACACCACGTTCCAATTTACTAACTCTTGATAACCTGCTAGTGAAGCAGCAGTAAGCGATCTAACAACTGCGCCAGACACTTGTCTTATACAGGCGTTGCCGACCGCATTGCCGTATTCTGCCTGTATACATTTCTCTGAATCTGGATACGCTAGCCCATACCAGTTCTTTGGCGCTTCAGTGTATATTGACCTGATGTAGGAACAAGTTTTTTGAACGTTCCATTGCAATTATGTTACAGTCAAATATGAAAGTTGCTGATATGCAGTAACCGATGTATTGCGCCATTACAATGTGTGCATAAAGAATTATTTTTTGTGTTTCGTGTTTATATTAAAACTGTACCCTCTGTAGCTAATTTTCTGAAAATGAACGTAAACTTTCGAAACTAGACACCATTAAAAATTAGATGCTACAGTCACAAGAGCCTCAATAAATAATAAAACGAAAAATAATCATGAAAATTTTAGGTCCAAACTGTACTTGCGAAGAAACGTACAGACTAAGAACAAATAAACAAATTTTGAAAGTATACCATTATTTATCTGGCTAGTGAAAAACAACGCAAGTTAAAATTTTATGGATATTTTGAAAGAATGGAACCAACTATATTAACCAGAGATGTTGCCGAATTGTACGGAAGTCACAGTAAATCTAAAAGTGAAACAATAAAACGGATCGTTTTAGTGAAAGAAGACCTGAAAGAAACACTAGTAACACAGCTTGATTTACTAGACAGAAAAATAATTAGACGGTCGACCGAGCAGAAATACCAAAGAAAATCGGAACAGCTTGGTCCGTCAAGCGGAAAATAGTCCATTCCGTGAGAATGGAAGTAATGTGGACACAAATAGAAACTAAAATAAAACTCTGAAGATCCCTCCTCTCATATATCGCGTGATACATTAGGACCCAAATGTGAATAATAATAATAATAATAATAATAATAATAATAGTGAAATGGTAATATGTACAGGGAGTCCCATTTATTTTGACTACCCCTAATACCTTTCCGACCAGAAAAAAAAAAATCAAAAACTTATCAGGCAAATGTTGTTTAGCTGCCAGGGGGACATTAATCAGCATGATTGCCGTTCTTGCAACTTTCTTCGTTACAAAGATATGAACAGCAGCACGTCTTCTTTAAAAAAAGCATCCAGTATTTTTTATTCGGTAATCGTCTTCCTCTCCTCAAGCCCTGATCAAAAATGTGTCACTGCGCACCGCTACCGTCAACATGACACTTAGTTTGACTCTCCTCTACTAGCACACAGTGGAAGTATCCGAGCTAACGTAACTCTTTCACCTGCTGAACAGTGAACAAATAGAAGCACAAGGAAAATACACATCGATCATTCAGGCAACCGTCTTGTGTTTATGAATAGCTAGAAACGCAGCAGATCGTTTAAAACTGCTGCAGTAGTCTGTTACATGAACCGTTATTGTAAATGAGAAAACGTTTTTGGTGTTCTTGTTCTGCGAGCTTTCATTTCCGATAGTTGAATAGTATTTCTGTCACTCCACGAACACAGAATATAAGTGGAGAACGACGAGTCCCCAAAATTGGAACGATTCCTTAGATGTTCTAGACAGACATGACATCCAGTTCTATAGGTCTCTCCGTTATGTACAAGATGTATACTAAATAATTACAGTCGTTTGGAAAAAAAAACTTCTTTTTAATCGGACAATTCCTCTTTAAAACTGTATTCAGCACAATCTAACTCTAGCAAGTTGTCGACGTAATTACAATGCCGGAAAAATGCAGTATCCTGAAGGTTTAGTGGCACCAAAGTATAATACGTTCATACTGAGGGGTGTAATGTTAGATATTCATTTGTCACGGTCATCGGCTATCAGATGA
This sequence comes from Schistocerca cancellata, assembly GCF_023864275.1. Classification (NCBI taxonomy): domain Eukaryota; kingdom Metazoa; phylum Arthropoda; class Insecta; order Orthoptera; family Acrididae; genus Schistocerca; species Schistocerca cancellata. The sequence continues at coordinate 346,548,177 of NC_064634.1, read as the reverse complement.
CGCTTTGGAGGCGTGTCTGTACGCGCTCTGTTTTGACTCCGCAGGCAGTTCATACGGCTATGAGCACTATGGGACTTAACTTCTGAGGTCATCAGTCCCCCAGAACTTAGAACTAACAACTAACCTAAGGACATCACACACACCCATGTCCGAGGCAGGATTCGAACCTGCGGCCGTAGCGGTCGCGCGGTTCGAGACTGTAGCGCCTAGAACCGCTCGGCCACTCCGGCCGGCCCGCAGGCAGTAACTGTGCTGAGTTTATAAATGAACTCTGTGCGCAAAATTCATTCTAGGGTACAACCACGCCCCACCGACGAGGACGTGCTCCTGTGGAACATGTCCGCACCTCGTGGTCTAGTGGCTGACGCTGTTGCCTCTGGATCTCGGAGTCACGTGCTCGATTCCCGGCCGGGTCGGAGATTTTCTCCGTTCGGGTTCTGGATGTTTGTGTTTTCCGAATCATTTAATCATAATTCGTAAAAGTGGCGAGACTGGACCGTGTTAAGGTTGGGAATTTGTACGCGCGCTGATAACCGCGCAATTGAGCGTCCCCCAAACCAAATATAATCATCATCATCATCTTGTGGAACAAGTTCAGCCGTTTGAACAGCGTCGCTCCATGGGCCTGTGGGAAGCTGGATGGAGGTGTCAACAAGTTGCTGCACTGGTTGGGCGCAACGCAACGATGCTGTGTCGCTGCTTTCAGCAGTGGTCTGTGGTACATTTCCCCATCAGCAGACCAGGTTCTGGACGTTTGCATAGTACAATTGCACATCAAGACTGACGCACTGTGAGAGCTGCAGAGGTCTACCGAGCATCATCCAGGGAAGAATTCAGGGCACATGTTGCACCCGATGTCTCAGCAGATACGACTGGGAACCGTGTGCTTGCAGCAGGACTAAGACCATCTGATACTCTTACAGACTACCGCTGACGACATGACGCTGCCAAGCACGGCCATTCTGGTGTCGTGAAAGAGCCGACTTCATAATGGAAAAGATTCTGTATGTTTGTAAATAACGGATGTACGGTGCACAACTGGCGAGTGACCTATAACAGGGCGCATTCGCCCACGACATTCAGGTCCCAATACAGCTTTCATAGTGTGTGTGTGTGTGTGGGGGGGGGGCATCAGTTACAACTAGCAGTCAAATTTGGCGTATCTGCAGGGTTCAGCGACAAGTGTCCGTTACATTATACGAGTCGCTGTCCCCGTGATACAGCCATTTTTTCGAGAGAAAGGTGATGTGGATATTCAGCAGGACAATGCACGTCTACGTACGGCTGCATGCTCTACATGGAGTACAATAATTACTCTGGGCAACAAGATCACCAGATCTCTCGCCAGTTCAACACGTGTGGGACATAGCCTGCAAGATCGCCGAAATGCAATAAAAAGTGCGAGGTGCTTCATGTAGTCTATCGCAGGATGCCATTCGGCACCATTATGATCGTTTGCAAGGGAAAATATGCGCCTGCGTTGCCGCCAGAGGGGGACAGACTGTACATTGACGCTGCTGTTTTGGCGCCCTTTACCGTGATATAAATGTTTCATTCGGTCTTAATTTGCTATCGTATACTGTGTTCCGGCCTAACGACAAGCGCCGGCTCGAAGATCAAGAACGATACAGCAGAGATGGCTGTGAGACGACGTCAGCCAATAGAACACTGACTAGGACGTCACCACGACAGGAGCGACATCTGCACGAAGAGAATAAAAGCAACACGCCGCCTAGCCGCGGCCGCACAGTAGAAGACGCTCACTAAAAGAGCCGCCGTGGTATTAACCATAGCAGTGACTGATATGAACTTGTGTAATTAGCTTCCATGGAAATTGTATATATCAAAGGACATTGATTATTTGAATGTCGCCAATTGCTTGCGACCCATCATGTACAAACAAAAGTTAAGTATTGTCAATTCACTTACTGCAATAAACTCCTTTAGTATGATTTGCTTGTATGTTTTCTAGTTATCCGAAAAAACAGCTTCGTAGGCATCCTATAAGAGACGAGTTGGCAGGATTCCACATACTGGGTGATTCCGGAGGAATGGCAAATATTTTAGGAGGTGGTAGTGTAGACGAATTGCAATAAAAATGCTATATAACACGTGTCCAATTTTTATTGAATACACGGATACAGTTCAATGAATTTTCGTTTCCTTTTCTGGTACACCAGTTGCTATGGCCGTATTTATCGAATGTCAGCAGTAGAGTATTGATGTTCACTTTGTAAGTTGTGCTTTAGTTTTCATTGTGATTTGTTGGCCAAGTCTACTGAACTCTAACGTGTAAGCATGCCGCACGTGTACTGAGTATGCTGATATGGTAATTGTGTATGCGTTTTGTAATGAAAACGCTGCTGCTGCTTGTAGTGAATACAGCATGCAATTTACTAACCGCAGACTACCAGATATAAGAGTGTTTACTCGTGTGTTGAATACACTGAGTGACACAGCAGTCATATTCCATCTGAACGTGTAAGTGAACAACAGGCTGTGGATGAGATAGAAAACGTTATTCAGTCGGTAGAACGTAGTCCTTCAACAACAACACTTAGAATTTCCGCTCGTATCGGTGTTCCACATACAAGACTATGGCGGACATTACGTGTGCACCAGTTCTATCTGTATCATTTACAGCTCATTCAGCATTTTCGAGCAGGAGATGACGATATACAATTGGAATTTTCTCATAGGAGACTTGAAAGTCGCCATCATTTTTACTCTTCACTGATGAAGTCAGTATCACTCGTGACGGCATCAATAACACTAGTAATTCACATCAGTGGTCTGAAGAAAATCCACGTGCCATTGTGGTGACTCATTTTCAAGAACGCTTCTCTTTAAACGTGTGGTGTAGTTTGACAGGCAATCAGTTGACTGGGACTGTTGCGTTTCACCATCGTCTTACAGGACCCTGTTATCTACACTTTCTTGAAAATGGGCTTCCAGCATTATTGGAAGAGATTTCTTTGGCTACAAGAATGCGCGTCTTCATCCAGCATGAAGGGGCTCTTGCACATTTTAGTCGTCAGGTGACACGTCATCTAACACTTCCCCGAATATAGATCGGTATATGTGTGCACATTTCTTGGCCACCAAGGTCTCCGGACATTACCCCTTTGGATTTTGCCTGTGGGGATGGTTGAAAGGCGAAGTCTACAAAGAAAAAGTAGTCACAGGAGCCGATTTGATGGCTCGGATTATGAGCAGCGCAGACCTCATAAAAGAACGCAAAGTTACCTCAGAAGAGGTACACGTGGTGCTATCAAGAGAAATCAAAAGTGCATAGAAGTTGGCAGCGGAATTTTTGAATATCAACTGTGAACTTCATCCTAACATATTTACTATTCCTGCTGAAACACCCTGTGTTCCTACAATAATGAATTACTTGTCACATCACTTGTCAATTAAACGGCCTTGTCCTTGAAGGTGTTGCATTTTTTTCGGCACTGTAGGTGCATCAAGACGGTAAGAAACTGAACTAAAAATGAAATCAAGCGAGGAGTTTAAATAGCCCCAGAATTGTTCTCAGTAATCCTTGAAGTACTTTTCGTACTCTTAAACTGTGAGAACAATTAAGGAATGCATTAGGTGTTTTGTATTATCCTGGATGATTGACTAATGTGGTAACCACGACGCTTCAGCTATACTCTCTCCAAGTTCTGTGCGAAGGCTAAGGATCCACGACCCTGCAATAATAAATAAATAAATAACTTCTGAAATAGGACAGACTAATGCGTTTAATAACCATCACATGTCCACACCGTTCCCTCTGGACATTACCACGGCGCAAACTTCCCGATATCCGTTACTGTGGCCAAATTCGTTAAGGAAATATCTCGCACGATAGCGACTATGACATATAGTGTTCAATAATACTTTGAACCTATCCGTAGATTAGAGCCAGGAAGTTAAATCCGATTTTCTGCAGTCTTTTTAGCGAGATAAGGTGCCGTATATGGAGGCAATAAATAACGTAATCTGAACTCTACCATTTCGCGACTGGGACGCGATTTTTCGTGTTGCCGCAATCACCATAACGAGCGCGTGCACCAATAGTATTGCGTATAATCCGCTTCCTGCGGCCCCGATAAGAGAACTCGCTTTGGAGATGCCCCTATGCATCACCTAGCCGGTACGTTTCTGGGCTAGAAGCCTGGTAGCTTTGCATGAAAGTTTCCCCATCCATCGACTGGCCCACCACTTAAAAGTAGCCTCCTTCGCTTCTTCGCGTTCTTTCGACTCTAAAACTAATGGTCGCAGCCCTGCATTTGGCGAGTCCCGTCGCTCGTTTATGCTAACGAATGTCCGCGCTATCTGGCTCTGGCCCGACGAGTCTAGCCGGCCCCGAGCATTTGCATTGTAATGAAGTCCGGCCAGCGGCGCCAGTTGCTGATGACGTATCGCTGTCATTGTTGCGCGATATGCGTAGCCGCTCCCTAATCGTCCAATATCGCCTCGCAACGCGTTCGAAAACGGCGCATTACGCTGAAACGAAAGGCCAAATTGCGCAATTTAAAGATAATTTGTACCGATCATTTCCGCTTGATAGGCCCACTTCAACTATAGCCGTGTTCGCTGTTTATTTGTGTGTATTGGTGCACCGTCATTAGCGTACGACGCACTCGGACGCGGGTCTGCTCAGCGCCAAGAATTGCCTCATGTTACTGACATCGTTTTCCGGCCTACACTACTGGTACAGATCTCCCAGTCTACAATCTTGGAACAGATTTCTCGTTATAATTCCTATTCTTAATTTCTCTCAGAATGTATAAGCCCTTTATATAGCGGTTTAGTTAAACCAATATTTCCGAATCCCTGTAAGATATCGAAATTCTATTCTCACCTAATGAATCGCGAGAAAGTACTCACTAAACGACATACAATCGCCTCTCACAGCTATATTGATTATAGAGGTATCGGTATCAACTTCGCTTTTTCAGTTGAATTGTCGTAATTTCTGCTGCTAATAATGTAGTTCTAAAAGAAACAAATTCAATACCGTTTCACTTTTCAAAATTTGATTAGAGGTTCCGCACTGACTATAATTTTTAGAACTTAGCATTCATGAACATGTAACCGATTGTTGTCTTTTGTAGAGGTTTGTGATTTCATACCCAAATAAGGAAATACGTCACATCGTATAAGGAAGAGAGAGAACAATCGAGTTGCACGCATGAAAGTATCCCGATAGACGGTGTCTACCAACAACGATAATTCAGTGAATGGGGCCATTGGAAGGGCACTGGAATACCACACAATGTTTTAATAACCATTAATTAATTAAAACATTGATAAAGGTACATCGATAACTGTCGCAATACGCTACCTACATAAAATCGAATTCAGTTTCGTAATTCTCCGAACAAACTGAATCGTTTGATGTACATCATAATAAAATTCTACTTTAATTTTATTTTGCCTCTTTACGGTGATTTTTGTTTTAGTGTGTTTCTAAACCTTCCACCCCTTTCAGTCAGTCTCCATCAACATACAACGAATATGATTTGCATGCGAACAGAATCCGCAGTTTTTGAGGAATTCCGACAGTCATTTAGGTACAGTGAATTATCCATATAACTGGTCATCAGGACAGATTAAAATTGCAAATATGTCACGTCAATAATTCTGTATTTGACGTAAGCTGCTTTTTAGTGGTACTTTATTTTACAGGACTAGTTTCGAGCTATCGTGCATCGTCGGCGGTACCTTATATGTACTGCTTTTAGCGGATTCCAAAGAGCATGTTTCGTAATAATCATAAGAAGAGTTGAAATAGAAAAGTTCGAAGTACCAAAGCTCACATTTGTTAGGAGAATCATAAAACGATGTATCTCTTTTTCTACATAACCTGTTTTTATCCAGAAAATTGATAACGTATTCTGAGACCACAGAATTATGCTACCAAAAATAATGTGACAAATAAGAAAATAAATAATTTGTTAAGACTGTTATTTATATTTCAAATGTCATTAATACAGAGGCACTATTTGTGATACCTCAAGTTCAGAAATGCACCTGTTTTTAACTAGAAGAATAGAAGTCAACGAAAACGATTTCACATTTTTTCATTTTTTTAGAAAAGAGCAACATAATTAAACTCAAGAAAAAATTTCTGTTTCTTACACAGTTCCATTCTAGGGTTCAGATAGTGCAAAGTTTACTATAAAATTCCTTGTGGTGTCGGGTAAGAAATGGCAACACCTTGAACAGGTATTTCTGTTTTGTGACTGATATGCATGGCTAGTCTTTCAGATAAAATACGGCATGATCTGCAAATGCCATGGTCTTTCCTCTTTTGGATACATTGAAATTTATTCATTCTTTTGTTTCACAGTAAGAATTTTTATACAGCTGTTCTGATGGGGCAGTGTGAGACACTTTGATCATACTGTATTTAGAGATATTACAAACCTGCATTGACAACAATGTTGCAACAGCATATGTAACATCAGACGTCAGTTGAATGAACTGGAATTACATAGAATAAGTAAGGCTTGTGTGAAGCTTGCGTTACAAATGCCGTGCTTATGTTTCTTCGTTTCTCTGAATTTGTAAAATCTCTGTTGCAGATCAAAGAGATGTGTCCACTCGCCAAAAACTTTTCTGTTGTCTCCTCAAAACATCACAGGCTAAATTGTGGAGACGTCAATATGCCACTTGCGTTTTCAGCGCTTTTGTGTTCTCGGTGCTCTGTTGTATGCTCAATAACGAAGCACTGCTTGGCGCGAAGACAGTGCGCCATCTAGTAACGAACCTTTGAAAAATATTCTCCATGATTTGACGCATGGAAAAAGTTTAGGGGCATGCAACACACTACCGAGAACACAATAGCACTGAAAATGCAGTTTGTGAATAATGACACTTTGAACGTTCATAGTGATTTCTGTTTTAGCATGTTTCTAATCTTCACCTCCTTCATTTATATATGCATACATATATACAAATATATGCAATCTACATAAAATTTCTTACGAGAAATTTCCACTGACAAGTAAATATCCTCGTAAAAATGTTCTTATACTGACAGTATATATATGCATAAAGAAAGCATATAATCATATTAATATACGATGATTACGAAACATCATTTTTGGCATACGCTAAAAAGGAGAACATATAAGGCACCGCCGATGACGAACAAACTCCCAAACGTAATCCGATGACATAAAGTAGCATCAAAAAGCAGCTTATTTAAGAAACATGATTATTAATATTACACATTCAAAAGCTGCAGTGAACCAAGTGTACAAGACACGCTTAAAATTACATGAACCCTGATTTGGTTCATAAGTCACGTCATATTTTAGGCGTCGTTTTATACTTCACGATTAAAGTAGTTTACACAATGACGCGATACAATACCCAGAAGAATTTTAGCCATCATGTGTCACATTTATTCGAAATACCATTGTGTCACAGCTATTGTACTGACGAAGCCACCAATTTCACCGCACCGTACACACAGCATGACGCAATTAATATTCGCGTGTCAGTATTACAGACTTTATGAGGCTTCTCGCGTTATTCACGACGGACAGCGAAAAATTCGAGTCGCGCCTGTTGAAGCCGATACCAGAGCGGCGGCGTAGCGGTGACTGCCGACCGCAGCCGGACCCGGAAGCGGGAGTTTAAAACCCGTTGTTTGCACGCCGTGTGAGTGGCGCCACCGCAAACCAACCGAAGTTGCGTTGCGCGGTTGACCACACGCCGGCCGACACGGATTTATTGTTACAGTCAGAGGCGCGCGCTTGATCGCCGCCCTGAAAACTCACTTGCACGCAATTACGCGGTGCTGTTGCACAACAACTGTTTTTTTTTTCCACCGCGGCTAAATTTCACAACTGACAGTCAGTTCCGCCGGCTTCCTATTCTGCGCCGGGATGCATATTCATCCCTGCATTGCCTCCACTTTCAACTCACGTAAGCAATATAGCGGCCGATGAGTTCTAATTATCAAATAACCCCCATCCTCCATTCTTTAAACAAAGTAACAAATGAACATACATGTTAAATACTTGACATTAAGCATGTAACATCTTTATGGTTGAGAAACAGTGCAGTATTCCACGCATCTCAGTGTTGAATATTGCAATCCCCAAATCCTCGACAAATAACCAAAAAATTTACCTATTCTAAAAAGCAGATAAAAATTCACTTGACGCTTTCCAGAGAGACAATTTCCACTCATTCTAAATTAATAACATAAGTGTAGACCAGATGCGGCTTAAATTCAAAGAAATAGTATCGGCAGCAGTTGAGAGATATATACCAAATAAATTAACAAACGACGGAGCTGATCCTCCTTGGTACACAAAACGGGTTAGAGCACTGTTGCAGAAACAACAAAACACACATGTCAAATTTAAACAGACGCAAAATCCCCAAGATTCGCGATCTTTTACAGAAGCTCGAAATTTAGAGCGGAGTTAAATGCGAGACGCCTATAACAGTTTCTACAACGAAACTTTGTCTCGAAACCTAGCAGAAAATCCAAAGAGATTCTGGTCGTATGTGAAATATGTTAGCGGCAAGAAACAATCAATGCCTTCTCTGCGCGATAGCAATGGAGATACTATCGAAGACAGTGCTGCCAAAACAGAGTTACTTAACACAGCCTTCCGAAATGCCTTCACAGAAGAAGTAAATATTTCAGAACTTGAATCAAGAACAGCTGCCAACATGAATAATGTAGAAGTAAATATCCTCGGAGTAGTGACGCAACTCGAATCACTTAATAAAAGCAAGTCTTCTGGTCCAGACTGTACACGAGTTAGGCTCTTTTCGGAGTATGCTGATGCATTAGTTCCATACTTAACAATCATATACAACCGTTCGCTCGACGAAAGATCCGTACCCAAAGACTGGAAAGTCGCACAGGTCACACCAATATTCAAGAAAGGTAGTAGGCGTAGTCCACTAAATTACAGGCCCATATCGTTAACGTCGATATGCAGCAGGATTTTAGAACATATATTGTGTTCGAACATTATGAATTACCTCGAAGGAAACGGTCTATTGACACACGGTCAGTATGGATTTAGAAAACATCGTTCCTGTGAAACACAACTAGTTATTTATTCACATGAAGTGCTGAGTGCTATTGACAAGGGATTTCAGATCGATTCCGTATTCCTGGATTTCCGGAAGGCTTTTGACACTGTACCAGACAAGCGGCTCGTAGTGAAATTGCGTGCTTATGGAATATCGTCTCAGTTATGTGACTGTATTCGTGATTTCTTGTCAGAGAGGTCACAGTTCGAAGTAATTGACTGAAAGTGATTGAGTAAAACAGAAGTGGTTTCTGGCGTTCCCCAAGGTAGTGTTATAGGCCCTTTTCTGTTCCTTATCTATATAAACGATTTGGGAGACAATCTGAGCAGCCGTCTTCGGTTGTTTGCAGATGACGCTGTCGTACATCGACTAATAAAGTCATCCGAAGATCAAAACAAACTGCAAAACGATTTAGAAGATATATCGGAATGGTGCGAAAAGTGGCAGTTGACCCTAAATAACAAAAAGTGTGAGGTCATCCACATGAGTGCTAAAAGGAACTCGTTAAATTTCGGTTACACGATAAATCAGTTAAATCTAAAAGCAGTAAATTCAAGTAAATACCTAGGAATTACAATTACGAACAACTTAAATTGGAAGGAACACATAGAAAATGTTGTGGGGAAGGCTAACCAAAGACTGCGTTTTACTGGCAGTACAGAAAATGTAACAGACCTACTAAGGAGACTGCCTACACTACGCTTGTCCGTCCTCTTTTAGAATACTGCTGCGCGGTGTGGGATCCTTACCACATAGGACTGACGGAGTACATCGAAAAAGTTCAAAGAAAGGCAGAATGCTTTGTATTATCGCGAAATATGTGAGAGAGTGTCACAGAAATGATACAGGATATGGGCTGGAAATCATAAAAAAGGAAGGCGTTTTTCGTTGCGACGGAATCTTCTCACGAAATTCCAATCACCAACGTTCTCCTCCGAATGCGAAAATATTTTGTTGACACCGTCCTACATAGGGAGCAACGATCACCACGATAAAATAAGGGAAATCAGAGCTCGCACGGAAAGATATAGGTGTTCGTTCTTTCCGCGCGCTATACGAGATTGGAATAATAGATAATTGTGAGGGTGGTTCGATGAAACCTCTGCCAGGCACCTGAATGTGATTTACAGAGTATCCATGTAGATGTAGATGTAATGACGTCATATTTCCTGAACTCTTTGTCGTACAAAGATACAATTTTTCAGCTATATACAGTGGTATACGGATATTCCGGAACATCGTCGACAAAATTTTTCTACGGTTACCTTTTACTTATTGTGCATGGTCTCCTTCGCAATACTTTCTTAAACAACTGGTACACCACTCCCAACGACGTTTCCACTTCCGGAAGCAGTCTTAGTGCGCGTTTGCTGGATTGCGCGAAGCTCCGTCTGCGAATTTTCTTTTATCTCGTTTGTCGTTGCAAATCTTCGCCCTTTCAACGTCTCAGCACCGTAACCGTAGATCCACATCTGATCATCAGTTATAATTTTCTTTTAAACATCTCGTTTTCATTTGTGTTATCCAAAAGTTCTTCACAAATTGTGAGGCGAAGGTCTTGAGTCACGAGCCGTGGGACGAACTTGGCGGCAACTCGAGGCATTCCGTGTCAGGATTTCATGACATGATCCAAATGAAACGTTTCTTTCTCCTACAGATCTCTCGGGCAGTCATTCTTCTATTAGCAAGCACAATTTCGTTGACGTTCCTCGCATGAACCAGTCGTAACACCGAGTACGCCTTGAGCACTCATTGCCGTAGGCTTCCTGCATCATTTTGTGTGTCTCTGTAAAATTTATTGCAGATACTTTGCTGTTCTAACTCTGCTGTCTCGAAATTCGCGTACTGTGCGACACAACGTTCTACCCAATACAACTCTAAACAATAACTAACAGACATACAACAATGAAAATTCCGGCAGTTAAACATTAAACAAAGGTGTGTGCGGCAATGCCAACCACATTTCGCTCCAACACGCCATTGGCGCGAAATTACAAATGTTCCGGAATTTTTTGAACAGACCTCGTACACTCAGTTTCTAAGTGTAATACTTGTTGCTGATGAGTCTTTCCCGTCGTATGGCCGTGGTCGAAGAAAGTTTTCGGTTCCTGCCGTTTCTTCCGGCACAGCTCTGGACGAAACGTGAGGAACCGAAAACTTTCTTCGACCACGGCCCTACAGCCCGGAAGACTCATCAGTAACTAAGACATCCGGTCGTGAAACCCTTAACTGTGATACTTCCATTATAGTGTTAAAGCTTTAACACACGATTATACTTTTTAACGAGTAGATTAGGACATGTTTTTAAATTGTTCGGTTAATAATTATGCCTGCCCCCCCCCCCCCCCCCCCCCGCGCGCGAAGTCGTTAGATAGACTGCCTGCAACTGGGCTAGATGACTTTTATACATTATGACCACGTTATAATGACATATAGTGGAAAATTAAGTGAGTTCTGTAACAAGTTTCAGCTAGTAATAGCGAATACTCTGTTCAAGAACCACAAGAGGAGAAGGTATACTTGCAAACGGCCGGGTGATACTGGAAAGTTTCAGTTAGATTACATCATGGTCAGACAGAGATTCCACACGTCCAGAATTTCTACAGAGTGGCTCCAGAAAAGCTCTTCCGCTGGCCACCAACCTCCTCAGACATGAACATTACTGAGTATATCTGTGATGCCTTGCAACGTGCTGTTCAGAAGAGATTTCCACCCCGTCGTACGCTCACGGGCTTATGAAGAGCTCTGCAAGATTCATTCCCTTCAGACATTAGTCGAGTCCATGCTTCGTCGTGTTGCGGCACTTCTGCGTGCTCTCGAGGGCCCTACACTATATTAGGCAGATTTATTAGTTTTTTGGCTCTTCGTTGTAAGTTACCGCTGCTTGGGCGTCCTCTGTCGAATTTAGCTCGCTCTTCGAATATTGCTCCTCCTGGGGTATGTAGGCTTACACATAATGGTGATACTGCTTGCTCGCGAGCCCGCAGAGTTAAAATTCAGATATTTTTCTTTCAAAAATTCAGTCTTGATAATACCACGTATGCTTCAAGAACATAGGTGGCCGGTTTCGGTTATGTCACATGACTATCGTCAGACCCATGGCAACCTTCGAAGGTGATGGGTGGAGCACTCTTCTCAGTTGCTGTGATGTCAACCAGTTGCCATGGGTCTGACGATAGTCATGTGATATAACCGAAACCGGTCACCTATGTTCTTGAAGCATACGTGGTGCGATCAAGACTGAATTTTTGAAAGAAAATTTTTAAAAATTTTTGATCGCTGTTCCAAAAATGTTTATTAAAATTGTTTAAAATTCAGACGTCCAGTCGATAAAATTAACAGCCGCTGCACTGCTCCGTGTTTGTTAAAGTTATGGAAAGACGCTCCGAACTGATGCACCTCCCCAGTATTACAAGCTCATCACGGCGGTCGCACACCTGCTAATTCGATACAATCAATACGGCATTCTTCGAGAACTATGCGTGACAGAGATCTTCCTAATAACGTGACTAAGCAGAATATATAGAGAGGGTGTATTTTTCTCAAGATTCTTGTGTACATGGTGTATTTTCATAAGAAGTAGTTTGTTGAGAATTGAGGGTCAGCGAATTCGTGCACTCAAGTACTTGTGTGTGTGTGTGCGGTGCAGGTTCCTGAGCGTGAAGAAGTGGCTGCTGCGGAAGAAGCACCAGATCGAGCTGGCGCGCAAGCGCGGCTGGAAGGGCTACTGGGTGTGCCTGAAGGGCACCACGCTGCTCTTCTACCCGTGCGACTCGCGGGAGGGCCGCAGCGTCGAGGCGGCGCCCAAGCACCTCATCATCGTCGACGGCGCCATCATGCAGCCCATCCCGGAGCACCCCAAGCGCGACCACGTCTTCTGCCTCAGCACCGCCTTCGGCGACGCCTACCTCTTCCAGGTGGGTCTCCCCCTCTGCCGGAGGCGGACCTAGCCGCCAGTTCAGGAACCTTTCGTTTAACCTGCCACACGAGGTCGCGCAGGAGGCATCGAAGCATTGGTGTTAATAGGAGATCGGTAGTGAGAATGTTACACACAAGTTGTGAAACTTGTGATACGATTAACACAACATGTGGTAAAGTCCCATTGTCAGGTGTTATAAAACAAGGAAACATCTCAGTATGTCACAATACTACATGTACAGACGCCCATATAACATTATTAATATCGTCCTGTATTATAACATACCTTAAAGTTTCTATCTCATTAGGCACTGCCAAAAGTGACAACTCGGCACGGAACATGCATCGTCAAACATAAAACTCCGGAGGCACAGTTGTAAACTAAAGGCCGCCGCTTTCACGTACAAATACAGTACTTTCCCCGCAACGCATATGTCACCCCCCACCCCCATCGATCCAACTGTCTGTTATAAAGTTTACGAAAGTTACACAGGGTGTTCGGAAATTCCAGTTAAAAACTTTTAGACTTGTAGAGGGGACTGAGTAGATTATACACACATCAAAGGAAGTTTTGCATCACCCCGGTTCCCAGAACTCCTGAAGATATGCATTGACTGTGGATATTGTATCACAGAAACAGTCCCTTTGACTGATCAGAGATGTCACTAAACCCGCCCAAAGACGTAAAAAACCATGCATGAGCAACGCCTGTTACACGGAGGAGTTCCGACAGCCGATCAGTTGCAGTCATTCAACCAGGAAGGAGGTACACGTGTTGTCTGTAGTTCAACCATGCCTAGATGGTCAATACCGCGGTTCGATCCCGTCCGCATTGTTACTTTGTACCAGGAAGGGCTCTCAACAAGGGAAGTGCCCAGACGTCTCGGAGAGAACCAAAGCGATGTTGTTCGGACACGAGGAGATACAGACAGACAGGAACTGTCGAGGACATGCCTCGCTCAGGCCGCCCAAGGGCTACTACTGCAGTGGATGACCGCTACCTACGGATTACAGCTCGGAGGAACGCTGACAGCAACGCCACCATGTTGAAGAATGCTTTTCGTGCAGCCACAGGACGTCGTGTTACGACTCAAACAGTGCACAATAGGCTGCATGATGCGCAACTTCACTCCCGACGTCCATGGCGAGGTCCATCTTTGCAGCCACGACACCATGCAGCGCGATACAGATTGGACCAACAACATGCCGAATGGACTGCTCAGGATTGGCATCACGTTCTCTTCACCGATGAGTCTCGAATATGCCATCAACCAGACAATCGTCGGAGACGTGTTTGGAGGCAACCTGGTCAGGCTGAACGCCTTAGACACATTGTCCAGCGAGCGCAGCAAGGTGGAGGTTTCCTGCTGTTTTGGGGTGGCATTATGAGGGGCCGGCATACACCGCTGGTGGTCATGGAAGGCACCGTAACGGCTGTACGATACGTGAATGCCATCCTCCGACCAATAGTGCAACCATAACGGCAGCATATTGGCGAGGCATTCGTCTTCACAGACGACAATTCGCGCCCTCATCGTGCACTTTTCAGGATAACGACATCGCTCGACTAGAGTGGCCAGCACATTCTCCAGACATGAATCCTATCGAATACGCCTGGGACGGATTGAAAAGAGCTGTTTATGGACGACGTGACCCACCAACCACATTGAGGGATCTACGCCGTATCTCCGGTGAGGAGTGGGACAGTGTGGACCAACAATGCCTTGATGAACTCGGAGATAGTATGCCACAACGAATACAGGAATGTATCAATGCAAGAGGACTGAATTAGAGGTACCGGTGTGTACAACAATCTGGACCACCACCTCTGAAGGTCTCGCTGTGGTACAACAAGTGGTTTTAATGAGCAATAAAATTGGCGGAAATGATGTTGATCTCTATTACAATTTTCTGTACAGGTTCCAGGACTCTCGGAACCGAGGTGATGCAAAACTTATTAATCGGAACCCATGTCCGGAACGTACTGTTTCCGTGCTACAACCATTTGAAAACACATTGCTAATGCGACCACTTTTACAGCTCAGGCGTGGCTCAGTACATCTCTTATTTTACAGTTCTACTCATTAATAGGCAAAGAAACTGCTCATGTACTCGATGGCCTCCTCCATTTCGGGTGTGCTGCGTCTCCCTGGAGCACGCCAGCAGATGATGAAGATACCCGTTCTCGAAACCGCTGTGTAATTGTGGCGAAAAGGCTACGCGACAGAGTTCGACGTTGTGGAGAACGATCTAGACAAAGGCAACAGAACAGTTCTTCCATAACAGTGAGGTTCCCCATTCAGAAAGATCACACCGGTGTATCCTGCAAACTTGTACTCAACCACGCTGCTCTGACACTCACAGACACATGGATGAGGCTCAGATTAGGTCAGAGAGGTGGGATGGACATTAAATGACCTCAACCAATCCGACATACCAATCTACCCTCTACAAGTCGTACTAGTTGGGACTTTTCGAACATCCTATATGTCGAGCCCTGCCCACTCGTCGCGTACAGGGTCGCAAGCGATGGGCGGCATGCAACATAAATCCGAGTCCTTGCTATACACAATGTTCAAACAAGCAATGGATATGGATCACTACAATCTGACATCGTAGCACTCTCTGCTAGGCTGTTTTAATACTCTGCGAATCCTGTCCACTAACGTACCGCCGAGGCTGGCAGGAGCGGCGTTTATATTCACTTCTTGCAGAGCTCTCTCCTGTCGTGGCGCGTTCCTAGTCAGTGGATATTGGCTGACGTCGCCTCACCGCCTTCTCTTCTCTTGCGTTCTTCTTGGTTCCGGCGCTTGTGATTACGTCAGAACACTATATGTCAAATCCTAAAAAAATCATAGGTTTTATGATATCCAACTTATTCGAATTATCGGCGTTAGGTTTAACGTTCTCTGTTCGTTGTTCTACATGGATGTACACGTTGAAACGTGGGTATAGTATTGGATTTTATAATATTTTATGACCTAACACATAATATTTGCAGATTTCATGATAGTATCGTCGAGGGGACTGTAACATGTGCATTGCAAGAAAGTTCTACCTTTGGTAGGTGAAAACGACTGCATTTACTTTACAGCTGTGTCTTGAGCGTATAACACTGCAACGAGATGTTCTACCAGAAGTTTTACATTTTACGATATATATTTGCTGCTGGGTTTTTACTTTTGACGTGCCTAATGGTTCAGAAGCTGAAAGTTATGTTATACTACAGATCGATGTTAATATTTTTATATGGGTGTCAGCACGGGTAGTATTGCTATGAACTGACTGATTCCTTGTTTTATAGCACTTGATAATGGGATTTTACCACATGTTGTGGTAAAAATGTCACATGTTTAACAACTTTTGCATAAAATTCTCAGTGTCGACTTGTTGTACCATGACTTCACAACAGATGCTACTAGAGTTACAGTTTCTCACAATACATTGTATCAAATTCTTCAAATGAAGTAATTTCCCGCTTGATTGTAACTGTTTTGTTATGCTATTCCAATTTCGGTATACGTTCGATTGTCAATACCAAGATTCGATACCTTATTAAGGCGTAGAAACAGGTCAAAAATAACGTTCTTGTAGGGCTGTGTCATCCCTGATGGTAAATAGAACAACAGCTGTTATCAACGATACGAGTAACATGATATGTAAATTTGTGTTAAACCGATGCGATTGTTCATAGGCACGAATTACTTATACGTGCATGCTCCCATCACCTCCCGCGTAAGTCAGCGATCATGTGGAAACACCCTAATTGCACGTTGTCATTCCAACTTACGAGTAAGTCACCTTCTTGCCCGAAGTCGCCTCCTGCACCATCACCTACCACCTTCAGCAACTGCTGCTAGGCCGGCCGGAGTGGCCGAGCGGTTCTAGGCGCTGCAGTTTGGAACCGCGTGACAGCTACGGTCGCAGGTTCGAATCCTGCCTCGGGCATGGATGTGTGTGATGTCCTTAGGTTAGTTAGGTTTAAGTAGTTCTAAGTTCTAGGGGACTGATGACCTCAGCAGTTAAGTCCTATAGTGTTCAGAGCCACTGCTGCTAGGTGTACCTGCTCTCATTCTGCTTCAATTCGTTTGACAGCACAGGTCTTGAATCGTTTGTTTACATACATGAAAAGCTAGCGTAGAGGTAAAATAATAGACTTTGTCTTCAACTAAGTTAATAAATACTTTCTGAAGTGGCAAACTGCTCTGGAGCCCTGCAATAGGAATCTCATTCGAGCATTCAGTTACTCCTTATAATCACTCATTTATGATAAAGTAATACAGCATCATTTGAAGCGACGAAATGTATTCTAAGAGTATTGTAACTCAGAGTACGGACTTGCTGAGGTTCATATTCCTGCAGAACAGTCAGTATCCGAAGGATTTTTTATATCAGTGTAATGATCATCATCATCATCATTTAAGACTGATTATGCCTTTCAGCGTTCAGTCTGGAGCATAGCCCCCCTTTTACAGTTCCTCCATGATCCCCTATTCAGTGCTAACTTTGGTGCCTCTTCTGATGTTAAACCTATTACTTCAAAATCGTTCTTAACCGAATCCAGGTACCTTCTCCTCGGTCTGCCCCGACTCCTCCTACCCTCTACTGCTGAATCCATGAGTCTCTTGGATAACCTTGCTTCTCCCATGCGTGTAACATGATCCCACCATCTAAGCCTGTTCGCCCTGACTGCTACATCTATAGAGTTCATTCCCAGTTTTTCTTTGATTTCCTCATTGTGCACACCCTCCTGCCATTGTTCCCATCTACTAGTACCTGTAATCATCCTAGCTACTTTCATATCCGTAACCTCAACCTTATTGATAAGGTAGCCTGAATCCACCCAGCTGTCGCTCCCATACAAAAAAGTTGGTCGAAAGATTGAACGGTGCACAGATAACTTAGTCTTGGTACTGACTTCCTTCTTGCAGAAGAGAGTAGATCGTAGCTGAGCGCTCACTGCATTAGCTTTGCTACACCTCGCTTCCAGTTCTTTCACTATGTTGCCATCCTGTGAGAATATGCATCCTAAGTACTTGAAACCGTCCACCTGTTCTAACTTTGTTCCTCCTATTTGGCACTCAATCCGTTTATATTTCTTTCCCACTGACATTACTTTCGTTTTGGAGATGCTAATCTTCATAACATAGTCCTTACATTTATGATCTAGCACTGAAATATTACTTTGCAAACTTTCAATCGAATCTGCCATCACAACTAAGTCATCCGCATATGCAAGACTGCTTATTTTGTGTTCACATATCTTAATCTCACCCAGCCAGTCTATTGTTTTCAACATATGATCCATAAATAATATGAACAACAGTGGAGATAGGTTGCAGCCTTGTCTTACCCCTGAAACTACTCTGAACCATGAACTCAATTTACCGTCAACTCTAACTGCTGCCTGACTATCCATGTAAAGACCTTTAATTGCTTGCAAAAGTTTGCTTCCTATTCCATAATCTTGTAGAACAGACAATACCTTCCTCCTAGGAACCCGGTCATATGCCTTTTCTAGATCTATAAAGCATAGATACAATTCCCTGTTCCACTCATAACACTTCTCCATTATTTGCCGTAAGCTAAAGATCTGGTCCTGATAACCTCTAAGAGGCCTAAACCCACACTGATTTTCATCCAATTGGTCCTCAACTAATACTCGCACTTTCCTTTCAACAATACCTGAGAAGATTTTACCCACAATGCTGATTAAAGAGATACCTCTGTAGTTGTTACAATCTTTTCTGTTTCCATGTTTAAAGATTGGTGTGATTACTGCTTTTGTCCAGTCTGATGGAACCTGTCCCGACTCCCAGGCCATTTCAATTATCCTGTGTAGCCATTTAAGACCTGACATTCCGCTGTATTTGATGAGTTCCGACTTAATTTCATCCACCCCAGCCGCTTTATTGCACTGCAATCTGTTGACGATTTTTTCCACTTCCTCAAATGTGATCCTATTTCCATCATCATTCCTATCCCATTCTACCTCGAAATCTGAAACATTACTGATCACATTTTCACCTACATTGAGCAACTCTTCAAAATATTCCCTCCATCTGCCCAAGGCATCCACAGGATTCACCAGCAGTTTTCCTGACCTGTCCAAAATACTTGTCATTTCCTTCTTACCTCCCTTCCGAAGACTGATAATTACACTCCAGAATAGTTTTCCAGCAGCTTGACCCATAGTCTCCAACCTGTTTCCAAAGTCTTCCCACGATTTCTTCATGGATGCTGCAATTATCTGTTTGGCTTTGTTTCTTTCTTCAACATAACATTCTCTGTCTACCTGGGTTCTGATATGTAGCCATTTTTGATACGCCTTCTTTTTCCTTTTACAGGCTGCCTTGACTGTATCATTCCACCAAGCTGTTTGCTTCATCCTACTTTTACACACTACTGTTCCAAGACATTCTTTAGCCACTTCTAGTACTGTGTCCCTGTATCTTGTCCATTCATTTTCCAATGACTGTAATTGACTACATTCAACTAACTGGTACCTTTCTGAGATCGCTGTTATGTACCTGTGCCTGATTTCCTTATCCTGAAGTTTCTCCACTCTTATCCTCCTACATATGGACCTGACCTCCTGCCCTTTCGGCCTCACAATCCCAATTTCACTGCAGATTAAATAATGATCAGTCTCATCAAAGAATCCCCTGAATACACGTGTGTCCCTCACAGCCTTCCTGAATTCCTGATCTGTTATTATATAGTCAATGACAGATCTGGTTCCCCTGCCTTCCCAAGTATACCGGTGAATGTTCTTATGTTTAAAAAAGGAGTTTGTGATTACTAAGCCCATACTGGCACAGAAATCCAAGAGTTGTTTCCCGTTCCTGTTGGCCTCCATATCCTCTCCAAATTTACCCATAACCTTTTCATACCCTTCTGTTCGATTTCCAATCCTGGCGTTAAAATCACCCATGAGCAGAACACTGTCCTTGATCTTTACTCTAACAACTACATCACTGAGTGCCTCATAAAACTATCCATCTTATCTTGATCTGTCCCTTCACAATGCGAATATACTGACACAATCCTAACAATCCTAATTTTCTTGCTAGACACTGTCAAATCTATCCACATCAGTCGTTCGTTTATATACCTTATTGCAACTACGCTGGGTTCCATTTCTTTCCTGATGTAAAGCCCTACACTCCATTGTGCTATTCCTGCTTTGACTCCTGACAGGTAGACCTTGTATTCTCCCACTTCCTCTTCTTTCTCACCCCTTACCCGAATGTCACTAACAGCTAAAACGTCCAGCCCCATCTTACTTGCAGCCTCTGCCAGCTCTACCTTCTTCCCAGAGTAGCCCCCATTGATATTAATAGCTCCCCATCTCATTACCATTTGTTTGCCAAGTCGTATCTTAGGAGTCCCTGGTTTGTCAGTTAGAGGTGGGACTCCGTCACCTCCAAAGGTCCGAGGCATTTTGCTCTGATTGTTGCCAGCGTCATATTTAAAGTACCACGGAAGCAGGTTGCTAGCCTTACTTGCCCCGAGTCCCATTGGGTTTTACCCCTAACGGCTGAGGGACTATCCGGTGGATTTGGTAGTCTTTGCCGTATGAGCACAAAGGTGACCACGACTCAGAATATGTCCGAGATGCCCAGCCTTATTCCGAAGTAACTGGTATCCCGACTGTCGGGACCACTTACTTGGCCACTCATACGTTGCCCGTGGTTCATGAACTAGGACATGACTACAGGAACCCACACCATGAACCACCCAGTGTAATGATAATAAGAATAATTTTTTCCTTTAGTCACTGAGTGTAAATACTACGGTGCAGGGGAAATAGAAAATGTATTTAGAGCAAAACTCTCCAAACATAGCATCATGGTGACACCTTTGTAATTTACACAGTTTCACGAAGCATCCTTCCACTAACATTAATAAAAGAGTTTTCATTATAACATATAACATTTTAAAGAAATATCAATTTTTGTTTTTCTAATTACAGTATAAATATACATTATATACCTTTTCACAGATACAAAACTTTTCAATACTATAATAAGTTCAATGAGACACACGGATTGGCGAGCTTTACAAATCTGTCTTATATTAGCTTGGATGTAGGACAAATTCAAACGCATTTCCTGATATAACTTTCGCAAACTTCCACGTTTATCTGGTTTTATTTCAGTCATAATAGAAAATGCATTTTTAACGCGAATATATTGTAGAAAACTACAACAAAAGATGAGTGCTCTTTCACTTAGGCGAGGGTAATCTTGTTGAACAGAAATCCAAAAATTGCGTAAATCTGATTCTTGCTACGTGAGTTTTAAAGAGCGGTTGTTAGTCAGGTCTACCAGTTCCTGCTCTCCACTAACTTGAAGTTTACAAGTACTGGGAAGCGAGAAAGAATTTCTTATCCAGTCATAACGGGTTTCTATCTAGTCTTGGGATATTTCCATTCAATCTCTCTTGCAATTGCACTCAATGGTCATGAATCAATGGTTGTATTTTGTCACTAACTGCACATATTCATATAAAAAAGTTCTTATTCTTAACATGTTTCTACGCCGTAATACTCGTATGACATAGAATATTACACTTGCTAATGGGTCATAATCTCAAATTTCATTAACGTTGTGATGACAGTTACTAAAAGCAGAAAATGACGACATTTAAAGAACTTATGGAGGTATTACAAGACGATAAATGGACTATATGAAGTTAGTTTCTGATGATGGATCGTTTCCCTGTAGTGAAGCTTTCGTAACTAGTGGATGCGTGATACTTAGCGACGTGAAGAAGTATTTAGTGTGTAGTTTTCGTGTAAAAGTTCTCCTTCAGTTTAGTTTTATTTTGGAAATCAGCACATTTTTTATCATTAAATTTCAAGGGATCGTATAATAGCAAAACAACATTTACGACTTTAGTTCCTTAGTTGTTATTAGTCTTCGTGTGCAGTGCATGGCAATTTGTATTATGTATTACATAATTGCAAGTTATTTTGAACCATCATCTAGTGTCATATTTGGATATCACCTCAACAGCTGACGGTCAGTACTTAATTAAAAGTATTTTATAGCTTCCTAAGTAGCTAATGAACTAAATACACGTAGAAGAATAAAAAATTAGACAGATGACTACTTAAGACCAACGATACTTAAGATAAAATAACGATAATAAATAAAAAATTGCCAGTAATATTGTTACTCTGTTATACCCGTAAAAAGTACAGGTAATGTGCTATTTTAAGGAGTGTTTTGATATGACGCCAAGTCTCCATTAGCTATCAGCTATCATTCTTAACTTATTCAAGGCCGTATGGTTAATCTTATTTTTAATTTCGTTTTCTTATATTTTACTGTCCTCCTTTTTCTTTCTTTTTAAACAGTAAATCTGATGATAACTGGCAATAGGCGAAACCTGTAATGATGACATTTGTGCCACCTGAGATCGAAATATAGAACAAAGAATTTCCGAATCACTTTGCAGCTTAGCTCTCGTTTCGCGTACACAAATAATTTCTAGAAATGAAAGAAGTAATCAGCAAAAGAAAAAATACTCACCCAAAAGAACTTATACTAATCACAATGCAGTCGAATATAGAACATATACAGTTCCTGTTATTCAGATGACTCCAATGATGTACCAATCAGATGACGAACAACAGCTGAATAATGTTCAAGTAAATTGCTCTTTGAAACTTCTTGACATACTAAAACTGTGTGCTGGACTGGAACTCAAATCTGAACACGTACGCTGCAGAATGAAAATCTATTCTGAGCACGTGGTATTTTTTGGTGAATATTATACTTTGTCGGGTTGCAACAGAAATTTCGAAAGGGAAATGAATAACTATTCTCTTTTGTATCCACTTGTGAACGTTTTCGTACTATGCTCGCCGTTTCTTCTCTCTGTCAACTGCAAATGCGATTTTTTTTTTATTTCCCTTGAGCAAAAATAATTTTCACTCCCTTTACCCAGAGTTTTCGCTGAAGTTACAGCGTCATTAGTGTTTTTTTTTATATTTTCTTTTTACTAAACAACCAGAAATGCCCTTTACTATCTCTACACATACAAATTTGAGCTCTTCAGAAAGTATTCACAAACTTGGAAATAGAAAAGATTTTTTTATGTATATGTTCTTCGCACATGCGGTACTTTTTGTGGTTTTCTGTGTTTTGCATTACACTTGTTTTCCTTTCATAGTTCGTTCTCTGCAGCCATAGATAACCATGCAGGAATATGCGATAATGTACGAATGGATATGTTATTATTAACATTATTTTGTGTGTGTGTGTGTGTGTGTGTGTGTGTGTGTGTGTGTGTGTTTTGGTCAGTGTCGTTTCACAGTTCTCTAAGGGCAGAGAATCAGAACCAAGTTCCGTTGCAAGGAGCCGTGTATTCGTTTATTATTTCTTTTCCTTCAACTTCGAATGTAGAATGACAGCTGTTACTTTTTAGAGCCCTTCTACGTTCTGTGTACCTAATATTGAAATGTCTGCTTGTCTGTCCAATATAAATTGAATTGCAGTCTTGTCGTGCCAGCTGGTAAATACGAGTTGTGTTGTGTTGGCCTGCGTTGGATACGCCTTGTTTTCACAGAAGTGAGTTATTTGTTCTGTAGACTATTTTTAATCCTTGGATTTGTGTGGGATGTCTATCCTGTGGGCTGTTTTTTTTCTTTTGTTTTTTTTTCTATAAAAACTCTTGTCTGTTTTCAGAATTATGTGTACATTTTTAAATACTCAAATTTATTTATGTCCAGATATTAAAGGGCATTTTCTCGTTTTTTATAAACAGAAAATAAAAACCCAGTGATCATGCTGTAACTTCAGTGAGAAATGTCTTGGAAAAATAAGGAAAGGCGGATCCCATAAAAAAACAAATTTATTTGTAAGCTAACACGGACACAAGACTTCAATCTGAAGCGATAACTTCTAGAATGCTAAGCAGGGAGACACAAATAGTGAAACACAGAAGCAAAGGTAATTTCGTGTGTGTTATAAGAAAATGGAACAGGACTGATACTGTTCATTTTATGTAATAACGACAAAAGACAGAGTCAGTAGAATCTCGTTGTTCGCATATCATAGGGTTATGTAAGAGGAAGTACTGTTCCAGAAAAGGCTTAGTAAGAGCCAGTTAGAATATCGCGTTCGCTTGTTCCACACTACGTTTTAGCCGGTATCTTGTTATTAAACTGTTCCATGTTAGAATCACATGATAATAGCCGGAATGAACGATCTGTTACTTACACTGTGTAGTCGTTTAAATATCGTCGCACAAAATAGTTGTAGTAATGCTGAGAATTGTCGTCCGACAAATTTGACATTTGCGTGCTCTCAGGCAACCACTAACTCGGCTTATTGGTGCAGTAGTCCAATAGATCGGCGTTTTGAAACCGTACTTGTCGTAGACAGATATTATGGTTCCCCCGGACACGTATCGCTTAGGACTTCGGCTAGACATCGGTTGTCATCATAATGTGTATTCCCAGTTCTGATCACATGCGCCAACTATGTACTCTGTTCTCTCGGGACAGAGCAGGCTTCTACACAGATTATAGCGCACTGTTATCAGACACGTCATCATCACGTAATCGTTTTCCAGCGCAACACCGAAACGAGTGGTCATGAATGATTTAAAATTAAATACTAGGTATACATAATATTACAGATTAAGGTTATTTGGCAGTCTGGTATTAAGTCATTGCCATGTAAAATCTGCGTTAAGTGCAAGGTTTTTGTGTTACTAAGTTTCACATTTCACCCGAATAATCAGTGAAACAAATTCAATGAAACCTGCTCTTTCTAGATTATTGTCAAAATATTTCTCGAGAGGAGCATGCTATTTGTGAATACTGGGTTTTATGTTCTCCTTTTATTCTCTTTCATGCCGTTCTCCCCCATAACAACGAAACTGCAATGTTGGAAATCAATCGTCGCAGTCGTTCACACAATCAAGGTTTACGTTTGGCACTCCTTAGCAGTCTGGAGCAAAATAAGGACCATCCATCTTGTTTAAGAGTTTATCTAGGCTATAATGAGAGATTCCAGTACTATCTATACTTTTGTTTTCCTTAATCGGGGTTGATGCGAATGTGCCACGACAGTATTCTCTTGTATATACCTCGCCTTTTTGGTACAAATTACAGATTGTAGTTAATTCTTTATTCTTTTCTCTGAATCTTCCGTCGGTTCTTGGTAGAACTGTAATAAATGAAAAGCACTAGTTTGTTTTTGTCTGCAGTATTACTTTCATTGTGTTAACCGGTTTTCGCCTTACAAGACCATCTTTTACTGACTTCTCACCAAAGAAGTTACGAAGTTTTTAAACACCATTCGAAGAGATGTTAGACGTCTAGATTGAAGCAGAAACGTACAGTAAATAAGATCTTTGACAATGTGGTGGTAAAGCAACGTAAAATGTGAAACATTCAACAGTACATAAATAAAAATGGAGTAAACGGGTAAAACTTTGACACAAAACAGGAACAGCAAGTCTACATAACAGTTTATATTAATAAACAAGACTAATAAAATAAAATAAATTTAGTACTAACAAGGCTGCTCCAGGAGGGGTACAGCATGGAGAGTGATACACCAACCAATTCAAAGAAGAAAGACTTATCAGTGTAACTACAGAATATATGAGGAACTTAAGCAATAAGATAAACCGAAATGAATAAATGCAGGGAAATGGAGTAGTGTGAGGGAACGTACAGTAAATGTAATCTTTGAGAGTGTGGTGGTACTGCATTTTAAAAGGTAAAAATGGCTGAACAGCTCACAAATATAAAAGGTGCAAACAGGAAAAACGTTAAAATTATTCTCAAAACTGTAACTACGTAATAGTTTGCATTGAATAAATTAACCAAGTAAAATAAAAACAATACTTGGTGAGACAACTACAAGAGGTATTAAACAAGGAAAGTAATACAAGTAGCTTACAGTACAGATCTAATTCTAAATGACCAGACACAGCTCAACACTTCCTCTCTTCTAAACTTCACATGATCCTCTCTGTTTTTTATTACTTCCACACTGTCTGTTCATACATATTACCATTTCCCTGTATTCATTCAGTTCTTTTAGTAAACTGAAATTGTCTATGTAATCCATTTAGACTGTTAAGGCTTTCTTTTACCTGGTCCTTGTATTCTGTTGTTAGATTGATAATGCTTTCTTCTTTTAATTGGTTGGTGTATCACTCTCCATGTTGTATACCTCCTGAAGTAGCGTTGTCAGTACTAATTTTATTTTATTGGTTTTATTTACTAATATAAACTGTTATCTAGGCTTGCTGTTCCTGTTTCGTGTCAAAGTTTTTCCTATTTACTCCGTTTCTATTTATTACTGTTCACTTTTTTACATTTAACATTGCTTTACCAACATATTTTCAAAGACGTTATTTACTGTACATTCCTGCTTCGGTCTAGACGTGAAACTTCTCTTCCAATGTTGTTCACAGGCATTGTAACTTCTTTGGTGACAATACTCAGCAAAAGTTTGAAGATGGCCTTGTAAGCCGAAAACCGGTTAACACAATAAAAGCGACACTGTACAACAAAAGCAAATTAGCGCTTTTCATTTGTTAAAATGTACCTAAAATACTAAATAATTTTTAAAAAGTAGTTTACGACATCGTAATCTCTACTTCTGCAAGAGAGAGAGAGAGAGCAGCTTTTCCCCATCTCTTTGTTAGCTGCGCATTGTATGCATGATTTAAACTACTTTTTACTGTCCGCTATTTGTCACCGATATTGTTATATCTGTCCATTTATGGGCTACGCATTTCCAGCGATGGGTGCACATGTATTGGCAATGCACACATTAAATTTCATAGAGCTATAAAAATAACAAATCTAATATTACAGTAATATTTTTGCATTAATATCTCTGATTCGGATAGCTGTTGGGCATTGTCAGTGCTTGGAATTAATGCGTAATTCTCCCACGTATGTTACGCCACAAACGCTGAACATATCTTTGAGTACACATTTGTGACTGTGTGTACCGCGTTGTTAGCATTCGTTCGGGTTGCACAGTATAGTGCAGTCCTGTATATCCGTACAATCTCGGCTCCCGCAATGTATCTTCCCTGCACAAAAGAAATAAAAGGTCACTTTTTCGAAACCCCGTCGTTTTCCTCCATTGCGTCGCAGAGGTTTGAAATTTGGCTCTAATGTGCCTACAAATTTCATATGTAATGATACAAAACCGTGGCGCGATGCTTCATACAGCAAGGTGTCGACACATGCGAAAAAAAGGCCAGAGTTTAGAAGTTCATGAGAGATGTAGGCTGTGTTAATGGGGTCATATTGGCACCAAATTTGACCACAGTTCTGCCCAACACCATCGTGCACACTTTACCCTACGGGAAAGCCGTCACATCCACACATCTCCTCAACGCACATCTCACCCCTACTATTGACACCTATGCGACTGAGATCCGAACCCACGACGCCCAGCGTTGAAAATACGTAGTTTTCTTATAGGTGGTTGAGGAAAACATTTTAGGCACACCGCCGCTGAGAATTGACAAAAAATGGCTCTGAGCACTATGGGACTTTACTTCTAAGGCCATCAGTCCCCTAGAACTTAGAACTACTTATACCTAACTAACCTAAGGACATCACACACATCCATGCCCGAGGCAGGATTCGAACCTGCGACCGTAGCGGGCGCGCGGTTCCAGACTGTAGCGCCTGGAACCGCTCGGCCACCCTGGCCGGCTGAGAATCGACACGAAAAGATCTCAGGAGGTGGCATAAATGGGAGCAATGAAACCACCCCTTCTACTGGGCGAACATTTCTCGATCAAAAACGACAGTGTACAGTGGGATGTGCAAGAGAACGACGTTCTTGACAACATTTGATCCTCTGATAGCCCCCAGACGATTCAATCCTTCTCTAAGACCATCGTGGGGTCCCAATCCCATTGAACACTATCTGTCCACTTTGGAGTGTAGCACGGCAACATTTTTGCAGCCACTAGAGACCGTTCAAAACCATTCGACGAAATTCGAGCATGATGAGAACTAATAAAAGCTGTTAATGCTTTTTCAACCGTTCTGCTTCTTTCGCTCCCCCTGTGGCGAGATCACAAGGGTTGTGGCGGGGACCTTGACATGCACACAAATAAGACGGCAAAGGGTACCTTTAAGGTGCCCCTCCCCCCACCCCCACACCCCTCTCGCAGTTCGTTGAGCGCTTTAAAAATGTACCTGTGCAGAGACAATCCCTGGCCGATTCCTAGGTTCCTGCGGGCAGGCAACCTCTTCACACCCTCCAACCGAGTGGCACTACACAGCAACTCTAGCACCTGCTTACGTATAAGCAGACTCAGCGCTCTGCTTAGCACGAAGACCATGCTCTATCTGGTAATGAATGAAACATTTTCTCCTTGATTTGGCACGTGAAACAAGTCTAGAGACCTGTAACAGAGTACCGGGAAGACAACAGCACTTAAAAGCGTCTTGTGAACAAATGGCACTTAGAATGTCTGACATTTCCGCTCTTCAAATAAATACCTGCACGTAACGTTGTAGAACTATACAAAATTGAATAAGCGATAAGATCGATTGTGGGGAAGACAAAATGCGGACAGATCTACTAGAAGAGTTCTGGGACAATGTATTGCACCTATGCAGGAGACTGACTACATAATTCTCATGCTAACCATTCTTGAGTAGTGCGCGAGTATTTGGGATGCCGAACAGGATCAATTAAAGGAAGTTGTGATGCTAAATGCGTTACCATTGTGTTCGATATGAAGGATAATGCGTTCTGTGGGCTTACAATGTTATGTCTGTAGGGAAGATCTTTTCGGCAAACAACGGTGAGGAAACGTAGAGAACCAATATTTGTTGCCATATACAGTACGACTTTCCTGACTCTGGTGTTCACATTAGACCATAAGGAAAAAACAAGGGAGACAAGAGGTCGACCAGAGGCATACAGCCAGTTACACTGCCCGACAAAATAAATGAATCACCCAAAAGAGGTGATCAGATGTCTAACTTCGTACAAGTACACATCGTCAGTGTGCATGTTAATGATCAGGGTTGCAAGTCTCTGTACAGATAGCGCGATAACCATAGTCCATTAGTGTTCTCCGTGTTTAATGTTGTTACGAGGCTTGGTAATGTGTATAAAGAGCGTGAATTATGTGAGACAGTGTTGTTAGCACCTGAGTGTTTGAAAGGGATGTCCTTCTGGGTCTCCATATGACCAGCTGGTCGAAACGTGCAATGTCCAGCTTTGTGCGCCACTCGCCTATTACAGCGACCCGATGATGGACTACTGGGCACACGATGGCAGGTATACACTACACGGTTCTGGTCGATCTTTTCTGACATCACAAGGGAGGATAGCCATATAGTGCACCACACACATCGTATTCCTTCACACACGTGCCTGCAACCAGAGAGCAAGTAATGGACTCCTTGGAGCACTTATTGATGAAGCCACTCATGCTGGTATCAGTAACACTCGTAACTCACATCGGTGGTCTCACAAAATGTCAAATACCTTTGTGGAGATACTTTTAATGTGTTTGTTGATATGATAGACAGTCAGCTGATTAGGCGCGAAATGGAATTCGATGAAGTTTTTCACACGTGTGTTGGAACAGTGTCTCTAAAAAGCGCGTAGATCGCGTCACTTCGCTCTTTTCCGTTCTGAATGCACGGTGGGCACGTAAAAATGCCTCGAAAATAGGATCTCCTACCAAGTATGAGGGCCTAGTGAGAGATTTAGCCTGATTTCACGCAGCCCACATGTCTTGTCATGAATTTCCTTCTTAGTGACATTTTTCGGCCGCATACTGCAGGGGCAATGAAGCGTTTTCGATGGGAAGTGCTTGATCACCTATCTTACAGCCCACACCTGACTCTCTTTGAGTTCCATCTCTGCTCACATGAACTGATGGCTATGAAGACATTTGGCACAGACTACATGCTACAGACCAGCATAAAGAATTAGCCGAAAGCGCAGGCGGCTGCCTTTCATGACGAGGTATTTGAAAGCTGGTACAGTGCTACGACAAATCCCGAAGTCGGAACGTCGACTGTGTAGAGAAGTAGCTGGAAGGGTTAGCTAGGCAGATACAGCTGTTGCAAATAAAACGAGTTTTGATTTTCATAGTGGTTTCCATTTCGCGACCTTACTTTCTGAATATCCGTCGTACACCTTATTGAAAATGAGCTTGCAGCACTGCTGAAAGAGGTTCCTTGTGTATTCTCCCAGCGTGATGAGGCCTCTGTACATTCTAGTCGATAGGTGACACATTATCTAAGGCTAACATTCCTCGGAAGATGGATCAGCAGAAATGATCACGCCTCTTGTCCGCCAAGATTTCCATACCTTACCCATTTAGGCATTTTCCTAAGGGGATAGTTTGAAAGGTAGTTCCACAAAGAAAAAGTAAGCGAAAGAGATGACTCCCAGCATCTTCAGGGTGCAGCGGAGTGTGCGCTGACCTGGAATTTCCTGACCGAAACTCGAACCTGGGACCTTTGCTTTTCGGCGGCAAGTACTGCACTGACTGGGCTATCCAGGCACCACTCACGGCCTGCCCTCTTAGCTTTACTCCCGCCAGTGCCTCAAGAAGACTTGATCGCTCCAATTCGAATAGTGATACATAAAAGCATGCCGAGACGAACATAGAATAGCTACAATTGGAAAGTACACTGAATTCGGAGGTGGAATTTAACTCTAAACTTAACCACTTGCGTTTGCTTAATACCTGACGTGAATATTTGTTTAGGTGACATTCTAACAGCTGTATCTCTGTAATTAATAAAAACTGCACAGAAGCTACACACACTGTTTTATTGAAATAAGCCTATACTACCACCTTCTGAAATACTTACCGTTCATCTTGAAGCACGCTGTATATAATTGCCTGTCACTGTTTGTGTGCCTCTTGCTACTTCAACGACATCCATTTTGCCTCAAATTATTAGGCAATTCGTGACAATACACCTTTGAAAACTTCGTTTCACAACGTAGTCAAGCTATTTCTCTACCGTTCCACTCTCCAACAGCGCGAGAAAAACGGACATTTAAGTCTTTTCGTGGGCGCTCTGACTTCTCTAATTTCTCTTATTTTACTATGATGATCATTTCTCCCTATGTAGGTGGGCGCTATCAAAATATTTTCACACTCTGAGGAGAAAGTTGGAGATTGAAATGTCATGAGAAGATCCTGCCGCAATGAAAAACGCCTATGATTCAGTGATTGCCACTCCAATTCGTGGTACTCTCGGCCCTATTTCGCTATAAGACAAAACAAAGTGCCGTTCTTTGAACTTTTTCGGTGCCCGCCGCCTGTGTGATACGGATCCCACACCTCACAGCAGTACTCCACAAGAGGGCGGACAAGCGTAGCGAAAAATCCTCTTTAGTAGCCCTGTTACATTTTGTGAGTGTTCTGCCAATAAATCGCAGTCTCTGGTTTGCTTTCCCCCAACACGATCTGTGTGATTATTCCCATTTCAGTTATTCGTAATTGTAATCCTTAAGTAATTAACTGAATTTCTGTGATTTACCGAGCAACCGAAATTTGCGGATTCCTTTTAGTACTCATGTGAATGGCTTCACACTTTTCATTATTTAGAGTCAATCGCCACTTTTCGCACCGTACGGATATCCTGTCTAAATCATTTTGCAGTTCTTTTTGATCGTCCCATAATTTTACTAGATGTTAAATAATATATAAATATATTTATTAAGGTTGTGGCCTTGGTTTATGCTTGAGGTACCAAAAGCACAGCACTCCGTGAAAACCACAGAACCGAGCCATACGAGTATCTGGCCGAGGCTTTACTGAAGATATTGGAGAAGCAAATCGGCGAGATGTTGCTGAGGATGTGGTCGCTCGCCACTCTGTAAAGTCCTGAAAGAGACTCTCCTGACCCCCCCCCTCCCCCCCCCCGGCTCGCTCCCTCAGCCCTCCCCAATTCTCCGCGCCCCTTCGCAGCAGCATCAGCAGAAATCCGTCCCCCATCCACCACTTCGCCTCACAAGTAACGGCGAAAACGAATTTAAACGCGGAAAGTGGAAATGCTTAACTCGCGAAAGCCTGTCGTAAGAGATTTTTTTCCGATGCCATAAAGGCTGAAAGACGGAGGCCAGGAGTCGCATCCAGCAGCACCATGGATGGCTGCCATCTGCAGGACCGCGTGCTCTTACAATGTCGCAAACGGCTACGTTGTGCTCCGCCAAGTCTTTTCAGCTTTGCGGTTGGCGATGTCTGCAGACCTCTTGCTGGGGCAGAGTTGCTAATTCCATTACCTGCAGAGTACTGCTCTCCGGGGTCTTGCCCTGGAGAACCATTTTTGCGGGCTGATCACGACCGTGCACTCGCTACAGAATATCTAATTTTCCCTGTACCTGATTCAGCGCCCGCAATTCAGCGCACCGATGCGGTATCTGTTTCTAACATTCGTTCTCCGTGTCCAGTTTCGACTATAGACGAAGATTCCAAATGAATGGGACAAACAGAAAGTAGGCCTGCTACTACAGTAATACGTTTTAGAAATCCACATAGAGGCTGAAAGGTTAATTCTCACAGTTTAGGTTAGCAACAGTGAAACAGTGAAAACTGGTCGTTGTTGTTCATCACTGGCACTACCACTGTAAATGCAAAATTGTGGCATCGCAAAGCGCAATTTCGTAGAATACGCAGAAACATCATCAATAACGTTGTTCACAAACATTTTGGGACCAAATTTGGTAAAATGGTGCCACACCGTCACAACAATGCCAGATGGGCAAAGCAATTAGACGAGACAGGATGCGTATTCAAGAAGAATCCCACAGGACTGCCATACGTCAAGAATGAAGTGGTGGGAAACATTCATACGATCTGCGAAGGAAGCCCCAGAAAATCCAAGCGACGTGCCAGAAGAGAAATGAAGATGTCGCAGTCAACAGTGTGGCGTGTGTTGCGAAAGCGTCTGCAGACCATAAACCAGCCGATAAACCAAAATGAAGGCAATTATGCTTTCCAAGCACGGATGGAGATGGATGGTTTTGCAGAGAGACTTGCGCTCTCTGACTAAGCCACATTTCACTTAGGTGGCAAAATGGCTCAAATGGTTCAAATGGCTCTGAGCACTATGGGACTCAACATCTTAGGTCATAAGTCCCCTAGAACTTAGAACTACTTAAACCTAACTAACCTAAGGACATCACACACACCCATGCCCGAGGCAGGATTCGAACCTGCGACCGTAGCAGTCCCGCGGGTGGCAAAATGAATAAGCATAATTTGAGAGTATAGGGTACACAAAACCCGCATGTCCCTCTGGAACATGAACGTGATTCCCCGAAAACTAAACGTTGTCAGGCGTAACCTACTCGGTATGCCTTCTCTCTTGTCGGTGCCTCAATAGACATAAGAGGTACTCGACTTCATTTTGGAGCAGGACAGAACCCTGCCAGATTGTGATAAACTCACCTCAACGAACATCTTACATAGCGCTGGATCGAATGATCTGCCTTCCATGTTGTGTCCCCCTCACCTCCTACTCCCATCTGACCTTACTCCAAACAAGTGTTTTCTTTTTTTTCTTTTCGGGATGTGTGAAGGACGTTTCTACATGGCTTACACCAGGTAAGGCACCGGATAGTCGGCACAGTTAACGCTACTGATCCGGCTGCTTTGCAACGTGTTGGCAGGACACAGCAGACAGACATCTGCTGTGTCACAATTGGAGCCCACATCGAACATCTGTAAATGTCAATAGAAACAGAGAGAGTTCATGTTTCAGTCTATAATTTCTGAAGTAAAGCCATTGGTGTAATCACAGGAATACTTTCTTTTTGTCCCATTAATTTTGAATCACCTTATATCACGAATAAAATTTATTTATTCACTGCAGGTGGAATAGGAAAAAGAAAAAAAGTCTATTTCGTGTCCTTTTGTGATTGCTTGTTTGAACTACACTGACGAGACAAGACATTATGACCACTATTCACAGCAAGATTGAATGCCACCGGATAGCGTTGCAGGGACGTGACGCGGCACTGAAACTAGAGGGTTGTCCAGAAATGGACACCACAGTGAAAACCGGTGAATCTTTGTACAGATATGTTGGGTACTGTCTCTAGTATGACCGTCGATCGCATCAAGACGGTCTTTTCAGTTGTGAGTGTGCTGTGAGAGAGTAAAGGTGCCTAGAATAACGATGCCTCCCGCCAAGTAGGAGGGCCTGCTGAGAGGCTTCGCCTTAATGAATGCAGCCCACCTAACACAACTGCCACGCACTTCCTTCTCCATGACAATTATCAGCCGCACTCTGCAGGGGCAGTGAAGACGCTCCTGCAGCCTTTTCGATGGGAAGTGTTCGATCACCCACAACACCGCCCTAATTGGCTCGTCCTGAGTGTCATCTCTGTTCATATGAAACACTGGATCCGAAGACAACACTTTGGCGCAGGCTACGCACTATAGACCAGCGTAGAGTACTATCAGAAAGCACAAGTGGCTGCCTTAAATGACGATGGTGTTGGAAATGCGGCATAACGCTCCGACAAATGTCTAAGTCGGAGCGGCGACTATGTAGAGAAGTATCTGGAAAGTGTAGCTAACACCTGCAAATAAAATGTTTCTGATTTTCACTGTGGCTTC
This sequence comes from Schistocerca cancellata, assembly GCF_023864275.1. Classification (NCBI taxonomy): domain Eukaryota; kingdom Metazoa; phylum Arthropoda; class Insecta; order Orthoptera; family Acrididae; genus Schistocerca; species Schistocerca cancellata. The sequence continues at coordinate 346,513,584 of NC_064634.1, read as the reverse complement.
CATTTAGCGACCGATCTGAGCTTACTTTCTGGACAACCCTCGTATATATAATTTCTGACGAGGCGACTCTGGGATCATTCTTGCGACGATACAGGGATCAAATGGGGACAACTTTGACAAAGGGCAAATTGTTACGATACTGTGCCTGAGAACGAGAATCTTAAAAAAGGCGAAACTCGTCGGCTGATCGCGTGTGAGTCGATGGAATGTGGTTGAAAGGCTCTGAAATCACGAGTAGGCGACAAGGTGTTGGACGTCCACGCCTCTTCGCAGAACACGAAGATCGCAGGCTTTTCTAATCTGTAAACGAGGATATACGGTGATGTGAACCATTTCTGACGACAAAATGTAATTATGGCGCCCTCTTAGCGCACGTCGCTGAACAAGGCGTCACGCAGCAGACGACTATACATTGTTCCCTTGTTGACCCAATGAAATCGTTTTATACGAGTGGAGTGTGTACAGGACCGTCGAGATTGGACCTTTCATCAGTGGAAACGTCTCATCTGGTGCGATTAATCAAGTTTCTAGAGACATCAGGACGACAAATAAGTACACATAATATAACGTTAACACAAAGCGGCCCCCATCCAACGCAAGTTCGTTTTACTCTACTTTACACAAAAATGCACAACATTTTTAAGCTACACATACGGTATACCAAAAAGTGCTGTGTTTGGTTTACAAGTACAAATAATTTGATAAGACGAAATAACTTTTTTTAAGATGCTTATGCCGCCAGCTTGCACCGTCTAACAATTTCCAGGTCAAGACAACCTGTATAGGCGTGCAGTGCCCATTATACGGAGACAGCGTCTCTAAGTTTTTCTGGTGAAAAAATGGCGACTGAAAAAGTAGTTTGGTGACCTCAGAATCTTGTAATGGCCCCATACCCCTTTCCATGTGTTCACTGCGTCAGTTCAAACTACATTTGGGCCTCATACTGGATATTACTTCCGTAACTACGGTAACTTTGAACCTCTAAATCACGGTAACGGGTAAGGATGTCGAAAAAAGTTTCGAAGTTCTTCGAGAACATTGTCACAACAATACATGGTGAAACTTTTGACCATTTTCCATGAATAGAAATCATGGAAGTGGCTATACCCGCATTTGGTACTTCTGGTACCCAAAAAGCATAGTTTTTCGGGAGTTCCTCCGTCAATGAATTCTCGTAAATTCTGCTTTTATAAGCCACCTTAGGCCCACTTTTGACCACGCCTAATGCTAAAGAATCAACCTATTTGCTTAATGTACCTGTGCTAGAGAAAATCTGTTATGTTTAAATTTTGACCCTGTTTTGTAGGACAGCTACAGTACGCCTGTTCTTCCGATAAACGTACAAATGGTCGCTAGGCCATGTGTTATCCAAACATTTAACCCGTTATCTCTGTGATCGAGAGATATGACCACCTGAAAAATCGCAATTTCGCGCGAGGCTTTTGATATCGTGCACGACAAACGACCGAATAATTATTCAGAAACATATGATAGCGATGTAAGCTATCAGCCCCCTCTGACATAATTTTAGGTAGGCCACCGTCTTCCGTAATTTCCGTAATTTTTCTTTTTTTATTACTCTTGTTTCTGTAGTTGTTTCCTGCAGGGCGTTTCCCGTACAACGCAAGCGCTGTGTCCGGTGTAGTAGCGTACGAGAGTCATTCTTAGAGTGAAGAACATTTTGAACTGACGAACCTCGCTTTTCTCTCCCCAAGCCCGTCGCCATGTTACAGACTTCCTAATCGTCAGCGCCATGATGACGCTAACAGCGAACAGTAACAGTCATATACTGTTTATTTGTGAGATTCTAAAGTGTTCAACGAAATTAACGAACCCGACAAGTGCGAGGTTCATAGCGCAATGCGCTTCCTGAAAGTAATAAAAGACCGCACTATTGAAATTTACAGGCCGCTAACCAAAGTTTTTGAAAAATGTGTTGCATCACGCTTGAATTCGAAAATGTTGGACCGTTATTATAGGATATGGGTTCCGCCTTTTTGCGAACATAGTGCTTTTTCTTTTTGCCCAAATATGTTTCAGCACTTCTGTGCGATCATCGGTAGTTTTTTTATTGAAAAGCTGTGAAAAGTGAAAATATTTTGGATTCTAATTGATTTTACAAAGTGAGGCCTAAAGGAAGATTTCGTTCGTTTTGCTTCTTACCGTGATACTACGTTATGTGGTTTTGCAGGACTAACTCTATAGTGTCCTGCACTGATATCTGCAAACCAGACGATGTAAATGTAAATTTCATCGGCGATTTAACACACTACTTGATTTTTAAAAACGTGATTTTTGGCGTGTTAAAATGTTCTGCATAGTAACAAATATATACGCAAAACATTTTGACACGTCAAAAATCATGTTTTTAAAAATCAAGGGATGCATAGTAACAAATGCATGCGCAAAACATTTTGACACGCCAAACATCATGGGATGTGTTAAATCGCCGATAAAATTTACATTTACATTGTTTGGTTTGCAGATGACAAGCTATCAGTGCAGGACACTGCAGAGTTAGTACTGCGAACCACATAATATGAAATCAAGGTAACAAGTAAAACGAACAAAAACTTTCTTCAGCCCTCACTTTGTTAATCAGTCATATCTTAAAATATTTTCTTTTTTTTACAGTTTCTCAATGAACAAAAAATCCATTGATGATAGTACAGAGGTGCTGAACCATGTTTGGCTAAAAGGAAAAGCAGTGTACTTGCAACAAGGCAGAACCCATATCCTATAATTTGACTGCAAATGTGGAAAGAAAGGACGAGAGCTGTAGATCCAAAAGATGAATATGGTGCACCGTTTTTAATAGTGAACGAACGAATATTCACGAAGAAGAACGACCTGCACGAATTTCAATTTTGACTGAGAAACACAGATCGAGGACTGAGAAAAACAATCAACAGGGTAGGGATTTCACTATTGATGGACTCCTTTTGTGCTTTCCTGAAATTTCACGAACACTCTTTGTCAAACTTTCTGGCAGATTAAAACTGTGTGCCGGACCGATACTCGAACTCGGGACCTTTGCCTTTCGCGGGCAAGTGCTGACCAACTGAGCTACCCAAGCACGACTCACGCCCCGTCTTCACAGCTTTACTTCTGCAAGTACCTCATCTCCTACCTTCCAAACTTTACAGAAGCTCTTCTGCGAACCTTGCAGAGCTAGTACTCCTGAAGGAAAGGATATTGCAGAGACATGGCTTAGCCACAGCCTGGGGGATGTTTCCAGAATGAGATTTTCACTCTGCAACGGAGTGAGCGCTGATATGAAACTTCCTGGCAGATTAAAACCAATCACTCTATAAAGGAGACTGCACACAAAAGTCTAGTGCGACCCATCCTAGAATATTGCTTAACTGTATAGCACCAGCGCCACGTAGGACTAACAGGGGATTTGAACGGATACAAAGAAGAGTAGCCGAACTGTCACAGATTTGAGAGACCCATGGGAGAAATTTAATGAAAATGCTGAAAGAACTGTGGCAGACGCTAGAAGACAGACGCAAAGTAGACCGTGAAAACCTAGTTAGAAAAATTCTAGAACCAACTTTAAGTGATAAATCTAGAAACATACCACAAGCCCATGTGTGTCATTCTCGTAGGGATCGCACAGACAAGATTAGATTAATTACAGCACGCACAGAGGCATTTAACGAATCATTCATCCCGCGCTTCATACGTGAATGGAATGGGAATAAGCTCTGTTAACAAGTACAGTGAATCATACCCTCCAATTTGCACTTCATAGTAGTTTGCAGACTATAGATGTAAGTGTAGATGTAAAAAAACAAAATTATTCTCTTCAATAAATCTGATCGTGCTTTTCTTGTTTACTAGCTTTCTGACACAATCTCAAAAAAAAAAAAAAAAAGAAATTGCCAACAAAAAGTTGGCTGTAAGGAGCTCTTCCATGATTCAGTAAGTAACTTTATCATTTGAGATACAAATGTGATGGATGCTAGGCCTATATGATGTCACCTATATGTCTCTCTGTACATATTGTACATCAATGTCTGAGGTAACAACATTTCAAAGCTGAAGGAATTCTGGGCTATTGTCCAGTATGACTCCGTGAAGCATGCAGGTATCTATATCTATCGCCCTTAATGCCTGGCAGAGGGTTCGTCGACCGTCAATGTACTTCTCTAGCTTTCCACTCTCGAACAGCGCGCGGGGAAAACGAACTCTTAAACATTCCCGTGAGGTTCTGATTTCTCTTAGTTTATTGTGATGCCCATTTGTCACTATGTAGGTGGTCGTCGACAAAAGGTTTTTCCATTCGGAGAAGAAAGATGGAGAAAACGCCTTTGATTTAATGACTGTCACCACAAGTCGCGTAACATATCAAATGCGCGTAACATATCTGTGACACTCTCCCCTGTACTTCTCAGTAACACAAAACAAGCTGCCCGTCTCTGAACTTTCTCGATGTTCTCCGTCAGTCCCAACTGGCAATGATCCCACAATGCATAGCAGTACTGTAGCAGAGGACCGGCTAGCGTAAGTAGGCACACTCTTTTGTGGATTTGTTGCATCTTTTAAGTGTTTTACCAATAAAACGCACTCTTTGGTTTGCCTTCCCCGAAACATCTACATGAGTGTTCCAATATAAGTTTTTCGCAATTGTAATCCCTAGATGCTTATTTGAATTTACAGCCTTTAGATTGGCGCGAGTACGCTTGTACATACAATACGCTTTCATATTTTTTTCCTAGAGCATAGTTATAATCAAGGTTTTCGGGAGATTTCCATTGGTTGTAAGGCAAATGCTGCAATTGGACATTCTCTACCAAATATTCGAAAACGGGACTTCGTCTGTCCTCCTACAGTATCTGTGATATTTGGCTGAAAAATTCGCTGACTGTACCAACTATTGCTTCGGACCGTGTGTTATTAATTTTTATTCAAATGTGAAACACTACAGTCCATATTAGAATCTTAGATAACGAGTCAAGACAAACTGCAACATTAACTTAAAAATAAATCGCCGTCACCTAAGCGTAAGCTCACACTCATTGAAACAAGCACGATTTATCTCTACTGAGACGGAAAAGGAATGTTGAGCTCTTGGCGATATCTCTCATTCGCGAGTGGGAGTGACGACTGGCACGAAGGGTTTTGGTGTTCCCTTTGGTCGGTACACCTATATTTGGCGCCCTGCCTGGGAGATGTGCGCTGATTTTGGCCGGACAAAAAGGAGGAGAATCGGGCGTGATGGGGGACCATGAGTGGGACTAGACGGACGCTGGATCCTGGCCAGCTAGATTGCTCTCGCCGCCGTCACGGCTCGTTATGTGTGTGGAGGACTCGAAGCGTGCCAAGGCCCGGCACTCTAGCTGCTGGACGCTCCGGCCGAAACTCCAATCTCGAAGGGACAGCCGTCTCTCTAAAGAAACGGCACTTAGAAGTCCCGCCCACTTTCCAGAAGGAAGATTCGGGTTTAACGTGCGTCGACATCGACGTTATTAGAGATGGAGCACAAGCTCGTAATGTTTCAAGGATGGGGAAGGAAATCGGCCGTACCCTTTCAGAGCAGCCATTCCGGAATTTGCCTGGAGCTATTTAGGGAAATAATTGTAAACCTAAATTTGGATGACTAGACCCAGATTAGAATGCGAGTCCAGTGGACTGCCTCACCTCATTCGATCCCACTTTCTAGTCATAAAACAGCATGGACTTGGATCCGTGTACTGCTATAATGTCGGGTCGTATTTGCCCGCAATATCAAAATATAAGAGTATAAGGCCCATGTTACGGTATGGAAGCAGAGAACAACAGAAACGCTCCTAATGGCCTGGCAGTGATCTTTGAATACTAGAAAACATGGCGCGAAAATTCGTATTTTTAATTCTAAATACGCGATTTACATGACAGCATTTTTCGTTTATTCTCAATGGCTGGGCCTAATAGTCTAGTATTAAAGTATACGCCTGGAAACAAAAATGTTTTTGTGACCTATAAAAGTAATATATTCGAGCAATCTTAATCAAAAACTAACTTCTGTAAACTGGAGTTCACCCTCATTTAAAATTTTGTAAATGACATCGTGATCGCCTTTTTACCATAAAATTATTTATTTGTAAAACCCAATACTGCAGTTTCGACCATGTAGCCATTATCAAGAGGAAATAGTTCCTCCATCATCTGATATGACATGACACAGAAGTCGGTTTCATCACATTTTGTTCCTGATTACGACTCCTTGAGCGTTCTGAACACTTTCAGTTGCGTTGAAAATATGTTGCTCGTACTTTGCCTTATTTTTGCACTCATCCGTAACATCAAGTTGAGTATTACACATTTGTTTCTGTTCCATATAAAACAGGAGTTAGTCTTTTCGTATCGTGTTCTGTGGACTCCTGTACATTTGTCGCTGCTTGCGAATACATGTGTGAACTGTCCGATTTAAATGTGTTGTAAGTCTAATGCTACTTTATTTTAGTTCGCGGTCGTCTTTTGTGCTTCCTCGCATTTAATGGAGAAATCCATGTTAGCAGCTTTTGACAGTAGTGATATTCAACTTTATTACGTCTTGTCACGGATTGAGAATATATTTCTGCTTTGAATGACGTTTGTTCATACTACTAATTATTGGCACACCACTCACTTTCGGTTTTTGTTTCTGCACACTACGCTTTTCAGTGTTCATTCCATTATCATCAGATGGATTATGATATTCATAAGTGTTTCAAGAACGTCACCCTTTACCACCAAAACCTGCTACTAAAACTGCTTTATTGAAAACTAGTTTCTGTCCATGAGTCATTATGTTCATAAAAGATTTGGAACATCGTACTAGACTAATGTTGCTTGTATAACATGAGTTTGTGAACTGTTTGGCACATTTTTGTGGTTCACGGTGTAATTTATGTTACTATTTGATAAGAGCGACTAATTTATGGACTTTATTGTTTGACGGCACTTTATATCGCCTACTATAAGTTTGTAAATGGTTTAGGAAGTTGATGATGATCGTAGACAGAAACTGGTTCTTCAATAACAAAATTTTTAAAGCTGCACTTGGCGATAAAATACGATGTTGTACAAATACTTTTGCATCGTTGAATTTGTTTGTGAGATCCCCATCTCCTGTTCATTTTGTAGAAAGCCTGTGGTAGGGAAATGGCGTGCCATATTGCACTGGTGGGGAACTTTAGCGTTATTTAAGCACTGATAGGGTTTATAAACTTTTCTATACGTTTTTGGGAGATGTACATAATGCATATCTGGGCAAATAAGTATGCTGCATGCTGAGAATTTCATCTGCTTATCTCTACACACTTTTCAAGTTACAATATGTGCTAGTGTTGCAGTTCAAAGATGTTTACTGTAACATTGCAAAGTTTGTAGTGAAACACACTTGCAGTTCGCCATGGCAGCATACAAAAAATACAGTGTCCACTCACGTTAATGTGACCACCTGTCAAAAGCATGAATAAAGGAATAAACAGATTTTGCAGTGCGGAACACTGCGAGACGTGCAGGAAGAGAGTCAATGATCTCTGGAAGGTACGGACAAGGATGTGGAACCATGCCAAGGTCATCTCCGTTAGGTGTCGCTGTTGACGATCCATACCACGAAAGGTCCATCCGACGTGGTCCCACAGATTCTCGATTGGGTGTAAATTCGGGGAATCTGGTGGCAAGGGGAATACGGTAAACTCGTCCTGGTGCTCTTCGAACCACGCACGTACAATGCGCGCCACGTTGCATTATCCTGTTGGTAGATGCCATTGTGCCGAGGAAAACAAATTACATGTACGGGTGACCATGGTCACCAAGGATATATGTGTACTTCTGGTTTGTCCACTGGGCCTTCCAGGATAAAGGAATCGCCCAGGGAATATCATCAAAACATCCCCAAGACCATAACGCACGCTCATCCGTTCTGGATCCTTCCGACGACTGTTGCAGGGTGTTTGCTTTCAGTCGTTTCACGCTTTACAGACCAAAGGCCATTTATGATATGAAAATACCACCTGTCGCCACTCAATAGATGTCCAGTTGCTGCACTGGCGTGCAAATTCGAGTCCTCGTTGTCGATGAAAAGCAGTCACCATGGATGCTTGAACTAAGTGCCTGTTGCAGAGGCTCGTTCACGGCAACATTCGCTGAACAGTCGTTGGAGAAACACCTTTGTTCATCTGGGAGGTCAGTTGCACAACAGTTATACATCCATTCACCCGTACAAATCTCCGCAGGCTACGTTCACCTCTGTCATCTACACTATGTGATCAAAAATATCCGGACACCTGACTGAGAATGACTTAAAAGTTCGTGGCGTCCTCCATCTGTAATGCTGGGATTCAGTATGGTGTTGTCCCACCCTTAACCTCGATGACAGCTTCCACTCTAGTAGGCATACGTTCAATCACGTGCTGGCAGCCCATTCTTCGCGGAGTGCTGCACTGAGGAGAGGTATCGATGTTGGTCGGTGAGGCCTGGCACAAGGTAGGCGTTCCAAAACATCCCAAAGGTGTTCTATAGGATCAGGTCAGGACTCTGTGCAGGCCAGTCAATTACAGGGATGCTATTTTCGTGTAACTACTCTGCCACAGGCCGTACATTATGAACAGCTGTTGAAAGATTCAATCGCCATTCCCCAATTGGTCTTCAACAGTGGCAAGCAAGAAGGTGCTTAAAACTTCAGTGTAGGCCTGTGCTGTGATAGTGCCACGTAAAACAACAAGGGGTGCAAGCCCCCTCCATGAAAAACACGACCACATCATAACACCACCACCTACGAATTTTACTGTTGGCATTACACACACTGGCAGATGACGTTCACCGAGCATTCGCCATACCCATACCCTGCCAACGGGCCGCGACATTGTATACCGTGATTCGTCACTCCACACAACGTTTTTCCACTGTTCAATGGTACAATGTATACGCTCCTTACACCAAGCGAGGTGTCGTTTGGTATTTACCGGCGTGATGTGTGGCTTATGAGCAGCCGCTCGACCATGAAATCCAGGTTTTCTCACCTCCTCCCTAACTGTCATAGTACTTGAAGTGGATCCTGATTCAGTTTGGAATTCCTATGTTATGGTCTGGATAGATGTCTGCCTATTACACATTACTATTCTTTTCAGCTGTCGGCGGTCTCTGTCAGTCGACAGATGGGGTCGGCCTGTACGCTTTTGTGCTATACGTGTCCCTTCACCTTTCCACTTCACTATCACATCAGAAACAGTGGACCTAGGGATGTTTAGGACTGTGGAAATATCGCGTACAGACATATGACACCAGTGACACCCAGTTACCTGACAACGTTCGAGGTCCGTGAGTTCTGCTCTCTCACGATGTCTAGTGACTTCTGAGGTCGCTAATATCGAGTACCCGGCAGTAGGTGGCAGCACAATGCACCTAATATGAAAATCGTATGTTTTGGGGGTGTCCGGATACTTTTGGAAAATTTGGAAATTTGTGGTAAAGTCCTAGGGGACCAAACTGCTAAGGTCATCGGTCCCTAGGCTCACAAACTGCTTAATCTAACTTAAGCTTACACTAAGGACAACACACACACACCCATGCCCATGGGAGGACTCGAACCTCTGACGGGCGGAACCACGCGAACCGAGGCAAGGCGCCTAGACCGCACGGCTACCCCACGCGGCTGTACTTTTGATCTACACCTACATATATACTCCACTACCCACCAAGCGGTGTGTGGCGGAGGGTACAATTCGCGGCCGGTCGCTGTGGCAGAGCGGTTCTAGGCGCTTCAGTGCGGAACCGCGCTGCTGCTATGGTCGCAGGCCCGAATCCTACCTCGGGCATGAATGTGTGTGATGTCCTTAGGTTAGTTAGGTTTAAGTAGTTCTAAGTCTAGGGGACTGATGACCTCAGATGTTGTCCCATAGTGCTTAGAGCCATTTGAACCATTTGGTGCAATTCGCGCCAAAGTCATATTTCCCCCACTCTGTTCCACTCGCTGAAAGCGCGAGGGAAAACGACTGTCTGAACGCCTCAGTACGAGCTCTAGTTTCCCTTATCTTTGAATGGTGATCATTGCGCGATTTGAAAGTTGGTGGTAATAATATATGCTCTACATCCTCGGCGAAGTTCGGATTTCGAAATTTAGTGAGCAGCCCCTTCCGTTTAGCCCGTCGTCTATCTGCAAATGTGTCCCACTTCAAACTCACAATGAGATTTGTAACGCTCTCGCGATGGCTAAATGTACCAATCACGATTACATAGTGTATGACCCGTCGTACACCACAGCTGCTCCGCGCTAATTTTTGGTAGCGCCATTTTGCGTTGCAGTGTGTACTTAAACGACGGCGAAGCGTGAATAATTTACAAATTTCGCCGTTTCGGAAATGCTTCCGCTCTTGACCCGAAAGCCATTGATTATTTTCTTTTGAACGTCAGGTAAATTGCTCCATTTATGCATTTCGGCAATGACTGCATCGTTTCCCGCGGTCTCCGACCCCGCACCCTTTACCCGACAGGCTTTATACACCCTCCACTGCTAGTGCTCCCAACTCCCATCTGTGAGCGGTTATTGCACGTTGAGGTCCTACATAGGTGGTGGTCACATTAATGTGATTGGACAGCGTCTATTCCCCCAGATATGCTCCAAGTACAGCTTCCACATACAACAGAACAGTGTACAAACCCGATCAGTTCTTTAAATTATGCTTACGTTTCCTCTTGAATGCAAGATGACATACAGTCTCACTATCGCAGCTCTGTCCGTTAAAGAGACAACTCATCTGAGTTCAACAAAGCAGACGTGCGCTAATACACCTGAAGATCACTGCATAACTATTGAAACGCGTAGTGGAGTTAAAATGAAAATAAAAGTGCCTGAAGAAATCTACTAATATAATCAGGTACAACCCTTACTGAGCAGTTCATTATGGACGATATATTTGTTGTGCACAAACTTGCTAAACTGAGCAAACAACATCAGACTACCCTCACAGTGTTTCAGCAGTCAAATATGTAAAAATGCCGTATCTTGGAATAGTATCTGACAAATTAGCAAGAGTATTCAAAAACACAGAAGTAAAAATCAGCTTCAGCACCAACAACTACTTAAGTAGGAAGCTTATTCACAATATAAAATCACCAGATACAAGTCTTGAGGCATCTGGCATTTACAAAATTACCTGCAGCCAATGTAATAAATATTATATCGGCCAAACAGGCAGAAATTTCAGAACCAGATTCAAAGAACATTTAGACTGAAACTTCCTGGCAGATTAAAACTGTGTGCTGGACGGAGACTCGAACTCGGGACCTTTGCCTTTCGCGGGCAAGTGCTCTACCAACTGAGCTACCCAAGCATGACTCACGCCACGACTCACAGCTTTACTTCTGCCAGTACCTCGTCTCCTACCTTCCAAACATTTAGACTGTTACAGGCTTGATAAATGTAACAAATCAGCAGTAGCAACTCTCATTAAAGACACAGGCCACCCTTTGAAAATCGAAGACAATCTCGAAATTTTACACAAAATAGGAAAAAGTAACAGAATGTATATCATGGAAGAAATGGAAATTTTCATACATAATACAAAGCATGGAGATAACATTCTTAATGAAATAACCGATTTCAAAACTCAGAATTCTTCAACAGTCTTAAGCTAGTTCTAACTCAATAGATTGAAGATGTGTCAATGTAAATAATTGACTACAAATCTGTCAGTACCAAGAATATCGATACAAAACCTCGATAATCCATACAGACTCACATGCTACAGTCCGCTATCTCGTGGTGTATGCGAAAAGTTTACATATATGTCCAAGCAATTTGTACTGTGAATTACGTTGGCAATCAGTAATAAAATACAATGAGCAGTAGTGTAATGCTAATCAACAGCTCTGCCATTACACCAGTGATGCAAGTGAAGCAGCAAGATGATGAAATCGTAAGTGATCAACTGTCATATAAAAGCCTTTCACACTATTTTCGTAACACATAACTGATGCAAATCTATCTGCGTCCTATACAGGTTGTGATATCATACACAGTCAACCAAAAGGAAGAACACCAGCACTGATTTCGATTTCTAGCCATCCACGGCCCCCCTCTCTCCCCACCCCCCTCCCAAATGCCACACCAACCGCTGCAGTAACAAACAATGGGCAAAAAGTTCTAGATTATTCTAGTTTAAGATTGTTTATTTTTAAGTAACATTTCCATGTATGCATGTATGTATGTATAAACGTCTGAAATGAACAGAGTAGGTTAGAAACGCGTTGTATTAGGTTAGATTAAACATAAAATAAAAAAGTGACTGGTGGCAGAAATTACAAATAAATTGTTAGACTAGACTTCCATTCCATGTGTTACGTTGCTGTCCAAATGTGTATCGTGTAACCTGGAAGCGACTGAGCAGATTCGGAGTCGCCTGAGCGAGTGCTTCGTCCTCGTGTTGCAGGCGCCGTGCCAGGTGGAGCTGGAGAACTGGGTGAACAGCATCCACTCCGCGTGCGCAGCCGCCTTCGCCCGGCACCGCGGCAAGACGGGCACGCTGCACCTGCTGCAGGAAGAGATCTTCCGCCTGGAGAAGGCCATCGAGTCGGTAAGCTTCACCACACTGTACTGCTGTCCGACAGCTCACTACTCCGCCAGTGTAGGCTTTCACGGTCAATGTTTACTACATTTATAACTCCTGGACTGAGAGGCTGTAGTTGGACTATTAAACTGCTAGCTGGCGTTTCGTCTCTCACTGCGGGAGACATCTTCGAGGACAACGACGCATAATCATTGCCACTTTAACTGCGAAGACATCTCCCGCAGCCAATAGCTTGATACAGGGTGATTCATGATTCCTACCGCAGGCTTCTAGTGGGGGCTGGTGGTGGGGGGAGGGTGCGTGGGGGGAGGTGTACACTGTGTACTGTGTACTGTTTGGACTGCCATCACAGTGATATTGGTGTTTCGTTTGGTCTGAATTTCATATCATATAGTGCTACAATGATGCTCTGTCACCTCACTTGTCAAAGACATGGCCTTGTCCTTGAGAGTGTTGGTTTTTTCCTCCAGTGTATATCAATGGATCCTCCCCCAAACACGTGTTAGACGCACATCAGCCATATAGATGCAGATACTATTAGGTCTAAAATAGAAAACCAACCTAAAAATGTGTAATATATCTATAGGAATAAAACGAGAGGGTGACACATAGGTGTCGAAACATATATGGGTAGATAATAAGAATGAAGAATACACCGTGTTTTGCTGAAGGAATAGTCTTTTAAATACCAGATTTAATTCGTAAAAGCAATGGGTGCTCATAGAGTGAGCAGGGTGGCTAAGTTAAGCGCAGTCTGTTGGGTCAGTAATTAGCTTTAGCTAAAACTTCGGGAATGAGAGGCAGTGGCCGATATACATGATGATTTTTGTATTACATGCTTCTAGGGATTGTAGAGGCGACTTAGTAGATGAAGTTTTGACAAGGAACCCATGTCCGCAAGTGTATCGCTTGGGAGTGAAATAAGTTTGAAGACTGAATCACTTTCAGAAGTTAAGAAGAGGACCCCGCCGCCAGTCCCTGCTGTAATTATGACATCACACACTATTTTCGTTCGATTACAACAGCTGCGAAAAATTGGTAGGTCCGAAACTGGAAGGGTTGACTGCGGTGCTCCACAGACGCGCTGCACTCTCGTCTGAAGAGGACGTCCTTCGTCCCTTAGAAGAGAACCCGAGGACAAGAATTCAAAATATTGCCCATGCCATCCGCTCCCACGCCCCACAGGTCGGAGCTCATTGTCTCCGCTGTGTGCCTATCACGAAGCGGGAGATTTGAAAGTGGTCTGATCTTCAGATTTCCAGACATGTGTTCCTTATCAAAACTTCATCTCCTAAGTCGCCTCTACAATCCCTAGAAGCATGTAATACAAAAATCATCATGAATATCGGCCACTGCCTCTCTCATCCCGGAAGTTTTAGCTAAAGCTAATTACTGACTCAACAGACTGCGCTTAACTTAGCCACCCTGCTCACTCTAGGAGCACCCATTGCTTTTACGAATTAAATCTGGTATTTAAAAGACTATTCCTTCAGCAAAACACGGTGTATTCTTCATTCTTATTATCTGCCCATATATGCTTCGACACCTATGTGTCACCCTCTCGTTTAATTCCTATAGATATTTTACACAATTTTAGGTTGATTTTCTATTTTAGGCCTATTAGTATCCGCATCTATATGGCTGATGTGCGACTAACACGTGTTTGGGGGAGGATCTATCGATATACACTGGAGGAAAAAACCAACACCCTCAAGGACAAGGCCATGTCTTTGACAAGTGAGGTGACAGAGCATCGTTGTAGCACTATATGATAACAAATTCAGACCAAACGAAATACCAATGTCACTGTGATGGTTGTCCAGACAGTACGCAGTGTACACCTCCCCCCACGCCCCCTCCCCCCACCACCAGCCCCCTCTAGCAGTATCGCACAACGACGCGGAGGCGTATATTCACGCAGGCAAACGAACATAAAGGTGCATAAAGGTGTCGAATAGCATCCTGCTACAGACTGTCCAAGCACATTGCGACTTTGGTTGCAAGGCGCCAGTGGTTCTTGTGGTCTCTGAAGAACGAGCAATTTCTGTTTTCGCTATGTCCCATAAGTGTTCCATCGACGGGAGATATAGTGATCTCAAAAAAAAAAGTTCCTTCCTGTCGAAAAAATACCAATGGCACGGGGATAGCAACCCGTACAGTGCAGCGGGAAGTCGTTACTTTATCCTGTGCAAGCACCGAATGTGACTGCAAATCACATCCGTACCACACGATGACGTTGGGATTTGTGTAACGTGGACGAATGCACTATAGAACTGGCATGTCACCAGTTCTATGCGATACACATGTACGCCAATCACTCGCATACAAACAGAATCTGCTCTCATCACTGAAGACAACAGAACGTTATTTCATTCTCCAGTCAACTCTTTCACGACACATGCCAAGATATCATCATAAATTCACTATCATGATCCTCAAAGCACTATATCACGAGTCTGGCCTTATGACAAGGACAGTTCTCATGACAGAAGATGCCATTTCCGCCAGGGGAGACACCAAGCGTGAAGCGAAGCAGGTAGCCCGTAATAATATTCACATAGTCAGCATCTGTTATGGTGCCTTCGAGTAGTACCACAAGTGTCGTGGAAGCCTAGGTGATTGCCCCCTATAGCATTCTGCTGCTCCCACCAGCGTGCGTCCATGTCGTGGTACATGTTCCAAGCATCTGTTCTCTGGAAAGTCGACGCAACTGTACACGACCGTCAACCTGAAGTAGGTAACAAGAAACGTGATTCATCTGACCGGGGGACGCGTTTCCACTGATCCAGCGTCGATGGACGTGTGTCCGCCGCGGACGTGTGTCCGCTGCGATCGTAATTGCCGATGGCATTAGGTGAGCTTGAGTATAAATGTAGTGGCGCTTTGCTGCGCAACCTCGTGTTCGGCAATATGCGCTTAACGGTGTGCTCCGAAACATTTATGCCTGCACCAGTATTGTACTCTGTCATCAGATGTGTGAAGGACCGTCATCTATCGTAATTCACAGAATGGGTAAGCGTTCAAACTTGACGTTCTATAATGAGGTGTGCACTTCCACCTAGTCGTGGCTTCCCCGTCCCTCAGCCACTTCCACAGATGCTCACGACAGTGGCGTGCGAACAGTCGACAGTCTTCGCCGTTTCCAATATACTCACTGCCAGGCGAAGGGCCGTAACAATCTGCCATTTGTGAAAGTTTCTTGTGTGAGTAGGTTTCCCTAAAGGCAGCGCGTGTCTAAAACGATTCCCCGGTGTTCTCCGATTATATACTTTCCCTACTGCATTACGTCCCTGCAACGCCACTAAATCTCGGGATGTAGAATAAACATAATTCTTGGTTCACCAGTGCATACATCGGGAGTCCCTCAAAAGAGTCATCAGATGCGTATTCTCTTATGTTTTGGAAGATATTTACAATTTCGTTTTTCTAATGGGTAGCTGACGTGAATCCAAACAGTCTCTTCATGCATCGCCTACTGTTGACGAAAAACGTCGGTGTTTTCCCATAACGAACAAAATTATTTTGAAACAGAATGTTGCGTGCCAGTTCGATTGAGCGGCACCAATTTAGTCTAGTGCAGTATTCGTTTAATCGATGTGTGTCACACTGAGGTGACAAAATTCATGGCATACCCCCTAATATAGTATCAGACCTTCTTTTGACCGGAGTAGTGTAGCAGCTCGACGTAGCATGGACACAGCAAGTCTCTGGAAGTCCCCTGCAAAAATACTGAGCCATACTGCCTCTATAGCCGTCCATAACTGTGAAAGTGTTGCCGGTCCAGGATTTTGTGCACGAACTGATCTGTCGATTATGTCCCTTAAAAGTTTGATGGGACTCACGTCGGGCAATCTGAGTGGCCAGATCAGTCGCTCGAATTATCCAGAATGTTCTTCAAACAAATCTCGAACAATTGTGGCCCGGTGACACAGCGCATTGTCGTCGGTAAAAATTCCATCGTTGTTTGAGAACATGAAGTCCATGAATGGTTAGAAACAGTCTCCAAGTAGCCAAACATACCTATTTACAGTCAATGATCGGTTCAGTTGCACCAGAGGACCCAGTCATTCCATGTAAACACAGCCCACACCATTATAGAGCCACCACCAGCGTGCACAGTGCCCTGTTGGCGGCTTGGATCCACAGGTTGGTGGCGTTTGAACCACTCTCGAACCCTAGCATGAGCTGTTACCAACTGAAATCGGAATTCATCAGACGAAGCCACGGTTTTCCAGCCACCTAGGGTCTAACCGACGTTGTCAAGAGCTCAGGACAGGCGCGGCAAACACCATGTCCTGCTAGTAGCAAAGCCACTCGCTTCTGTGGTCTGTTGCCATAGTCTATGCTAAATGTCGCCGCAGAATCCTGACGGATAATTTCGTCGTATGCCCCTCATTGATTTCTGCGATTATTTCACGCAGTGTTGCTTGTCTGGTGGCACTGGCAACTCTACACGAGCGTCACAGCTCTCGGTCGTTTAGTGAAGACGGTCGGCCACTGCGTTGTCCATGGTGAGAGGTAATGCTCGAAATTTGGAAGTATCGGAACACTTTTGACACTGTGGTTCTCGTAATATTGAATTCCCTAACAATTTCCGAAAGCGTCTAGCTCCGCGTTCAACGTCTGTCAATTGCCGTCGTGCGGGTCATATTCAAATTGGAAACCTTTGCACATGAATCACCTGAGTACAAATGACATCTCAGCCAATGTATCTCCCTTTTATGCCTTGTGTACGCGATACTACCGCCATATGTATATGTGCATATCATTATGCCATGATTTTTGTCGCTTTAGTTTACAGGAGATAGTAAAACACAAAGAGTAACCAGTAGTCTAACAGCGACTGAGCAGCGCCGCTGCATGGCTGTAGCAGTCGGCGCGAGCCAGGGCGGTGCTGTCGCTGCTGGAGTACAGTTATTCTTCGCGCTTTGCAGTCCGTGTTAATAAATATCGATTAAATTATTATCACACTAGAGTACGATACCATGACGATTTTATTACAGTAGAGTCACCTTGGGCCGTTTTCTTGTTTCAGCTACAACTTTTAAAGTAATTTTATACCAATTGTACCCATGACTACACACCCACCTCATCAGATTCATCCCCTGGTGTAATCAGTGGTACCTGTCCATCAACCCTACAAAAACGAAGGCAATAGTGAAAGGAAAAATCTGTAACTCAAAGATGTCCGCCTCCAGTAGCTGAGTGGTCAGCGCGACAGAATGTCAGTCCTAAGGGCCCGGGTTCGATTCGCAACTGGGTCGGAGATTTTTTCCTCTCAGCGACTCGGTGTTGTCCTAATCATCATCATTTCATCCCAATCGACGCGCAAGTCGCCGATGTGGCAAAAAATCGAAATACTTGCACCCGATGAACCGTCTACCCGACGTGAGGCCCTACTCACACGACATTTACATTTTGCTTCAAAGTTCACAACTATCTAGCAACGCTAAATGAAATACTAAAGCCAGGCGGAGTGACCGAGCGGTTCTAGGCGCTGCAGTCTGGAACCGCGTGACCGCTACGGTCGCAGGTTCGAATCCTGCCTCGGGCATGGTAGTGTGTGATGTCCTTAGGTTAGTTAGGTTTAAGTAGTTCTAAGTTCTAGGGGACTGATGACCACTGCAGTTAAGTCCCATAGTGCCCAGAGCCATTTTTTTGAAATACTAAAGTACCTCTGTCTGAAACTAAGGTGTGACTGATTCCTCCTAATATTCTCCATACCTACAAGACCCTCATTTGTCCGATACTTATGTATGCCATAGGTGCATGGACCTACGTCCCCACCCTAAATTTGATCACTCCCTCCGCACTCTCGAGCGGCATTTACTTAGCTTTGCCTTCCACGTCCGTCTAACTTCCCCCACCCGTGTTTTCTACGAGTCAATCCAATTGCCACATCCCCTCCAGTATAACACCTGCGCCTCTCCGACATCACCCTATAGTCACCCCCATCAATGAGAAGCATGCCCTGTGCAATTAACGCTGCCCACTTTCCCTCCATCTCCGTGCACTCTATTCCTTTTCCAACGGAATTTCGATCGCCTCCTCTCCCCAAAACGGGAAGTCATCTCTGTGCTCCACCTTCCATATAACTATAATAACCTACTCATCCCACAACAGATGAAGTCTCGAACCCGCCCAATCCTTAACCAGTTAGCATGCCAGTCCTGTCCTAACACCTGCATCTCAACTATCCCACAAAGGCAGTTGTCATCCTTTTCTGCTCAACATCCTCCACAATAACTACCATATCTCAGTCCCCCTCACAGTAAGTAGCAGTCCGAATCACATCATCTTTATTACGATTTAGGACATAGCGGAGCAATGGGACTTCACAAAGTAAGTTACACATTATTATGGAAAGTCATGTAACTTGTATTGCATGTTGTATTGCAGAGACGACTTCCCAGCATAGTCATCAAGTTTCTGTAAACAACAGTCAGAGCGTTCTTCTAATCTTTCAGTTCATGGGCCATATAAATCCGCTCCTTGGCCACGGAGCCATTCGAGAACTGGCGTGTGAACTTCCTCATCGTCGGAAAATCAGCAGTTGCTGCGAATCTGTTCCTCGACAGCCAGGACCGTTTCGTCTGTGATCGATGTCGACGACCTTCTTTCCAGATCAACATCAGCCATCTCTGTGCGACCTTGGTAAAACTGTTGGCACCATTTTACTACGGTTGGAGGCGGCATTGGACATGGTCTCTATATACCCAGGTTGAATGTGTGTCAGATGGAGACGTTTTTCCCATAGTAATCGTACTGACCCACGTACTTCAACTTTGGAGCACGAGTTGTCACTCCATTTCGATTGTAACCTGTGATGCACCTGTTATCCATACAGCAGCAGGACTGTCCCTTCAGGAAACCCGGAACCTGCACACTCTTCTGACAATGCGCCACTATTGTTGCGCGATCGTCTTGGCGTGGGACGACATGTGTAACTTACTTTTGGAAATTCATACGTACATCATATCACCATCATCCTTTTCAAAAACATCATCATCCATATTTTAAGCTCACAGGTTTCTTTAAAATCTGAGCGTCAACAAGGATGATTCTGTCGCTCCCCTCCCCCCCCCCCTTCCCCTCGCCCTCTCACCCATTGAGATAGAATGTAAATAACATTTAAAGTAAATAAAAACATGATTATTTGTCCTAAGTTGTATTTTTACCAACCGAATGCTGGTGACTGCACAGTTTGGTGACCTACACTCAGGAACGTCAACTTACGATTTGAAATGCCATAAAGGCCACAACTGACCAAAATAATTACAGTCCCAAAACGGACAACTATAGCTTCAGGAGTTTTGTACGTTTGTGTGAAAAAAGTCATTTCTCTTCTGTGACAATCTCTTCACCTCAGAGTGGCACTTAACACCCAACGCCCTCTGTTATTTGTTGTGCATGTGACTGCCAAAGTGTCAAAGCGTTGTATAGAATGCATAGGCTAGTTACAGTGTGTGTCAGGCGGAACGGGCAATATTCAGTGATATGACAGGAACGATCATTCGAAGCGAAAGTATCCAGTAAACATGGGCTCTGAAATGCATACATTAAGAACTATGAGCACTTCTTCGTCTTCGATATTGTGAAACAAATCTCTTCTACCGCAAACTCGTTCTTCCCACACTTTGAGAAGTGGCAGTATGAAGCAAGATAAGGAAAAAAATGTCCAGTAAACATGAGCTCTATGGTTCATACCTTAGGAACTATAAGCACTTGTCAATCCTCGCTGCTGTGAAACGCATATCTTCCACTGAACATGTTCTCGTAGTTCTTAAGGGAATCATTTTAGTGTCCTTGTTTAGTACCCCTCTTCGGTTCGTATGATCGTTCCTGTCATATCCCTGAATACTGACCGTTCCTCCCGGGATACACGGTATGGAATGACTAGTATTTTTGGCTAAATGTTTAATTTAAATTTCATTTAATATTTTTCCTAGGGAAGGTATAAAATGCCTAGAGCCGGCCGGTGTGGCCGAGCGGTTCTAGGCGCTTCAGTCTGGAACCGCGCGACCGCTGCGGTCGCAGGTTCGAATCCTGCCTCAGGCATGGACGTGTGTGATGTCCTTAGGTTAGTTAGGTTTAAGTAGTTCTAAGTTCTAGGGGACTGACGACCTCAGATGTTAAGTCACATAGTGCTCAGAGCCATTTTTTTTAATGCCTAGATGTCTTATAAACTGCGAAATGAACACAGGCAAAGTATAAAATTACAGTAGAATAACATGCTCAAACTAGATATTTATATATTTAATGGCAGTTACATTAAAACATTAAAATAATCACATTTGTTTATGTCTAAAAACTAGCTTATTCTGAAGTAGATGTGTTTTAATAGTTTTTAAAAATTACTAATATGTAATGAACAATCGAAGAAATAGTTTCTTAATAATTATTGCGGATTTGTAGCGAACAGTAACAGAATCCTTTAGGAAAACGCTGTTTTTTGAAAACTTACTCCAACTTTCTGTAATACCTTTGCAATACCGACAATTACAACATTTTCACAATCGTGATATGCAACCTCCATTTTAGCTAAAGCGATACTGACGCAACTAAACTCCTGCCATACTGGAATGAAACAGGTACAATAATAATGTCTGTGGATCTCATCACATTTGCCTTAAACGTAACAGGCACTCTATTAAATGCCTAGGCAAAGTATTAAATAAGACGCATTTCATACCCTGCGTAATGATTTTTGCTATGCTACGGACTGTCTAGGCATTCCATAAAATGTCGGATTTCGCAATTTGCCGCAACATATACAACCCATTCTCTGTGTTCCCCTGTGGCAACCTCTAATACCACGGAAGTTATTCGCTATCACCCTCTCCCTTCTTCTGTACACGAAGAGAGCACGGTAAGCACCACAGTCCGGTTTCCCAGAAACTTCTCTCAGTGTAAGAGGGGTCAAAATAAGCGAACACGAGTCTCGGCATATCCATAGATATTCGATCGTTTCTGAGAAAACAACAAAGTTTGCAAGGTACTTGATGTGCCTTTCAGCGAGTAAGTAATTCAACCGAAGTGGTAGCACTGTGGCTAGCGTCGCAGCTTCACAGTTTTGCGCTCCATGTTCGAAACTTGATTATTAATTTTATCTTTGTTCTTCATTTATATACCAATGTCTGTAGATGATTACTATACGAATGTTTTCTTCTTTATATTCAAATAACGTTGTCTTCATTCATCTTCTAATTGTGTATCCGGTGAATGAATAAAAAAGAAAAACTATAAAAGAATGGAAAAATTATTTGAAATAGTCTTCAATGAAATCTCTGCACTTTATCTCGATTCATATTCAATTTCAAGAGCCAGTTTTCGCAAAAATGATCAGTTATGCGTGGTTTGTAACGAAATTACTACCAACACGAAATTTTCAGCATGTCAGTGACGTTTCTTTTCCGAACGAGATTCGTACGAAGAAATGTCGCTGTGGAAAGCTGCCTTCGAGCAATACTCGAGGTATTCGGAATTTCTATGTTTCGAACGTTTCTACGGTTGGTATCATGCAAGGAAATCTTCCTTTATAATACACGTAAGAATAAAGCATTAGAATGAAGAATTGATATAAAAATGAAATATAAAAATATGAGAACGAAAAAAAGATTGTAACTCCTGGAAATTCCAGTAAATATATACACAGATACCATAGCATACGCAGATATATTGTATAATAATGGTATGACAGTTTTGCAATTAATATAACGCTCTTGTATCAGCTAACTTCATAACAAACATTCATGCAGTAACCTTTTACCGACATAGATCGATAAATGAAAAAAAAATAAAATGAATTAAAACACATAGAACAATAATTAGGTTTCGAACACGGGACGCAAAAGTGACTGCCGTGACGCTGACAACTGTGCCGTTAGTTAAGGTCAGCTTATTGTGCTCTAAAAGGCATCTAAATACCTCGAAAACTTTGGCGATCGTTTTCTCAGGAACTGGAGAGCTCCTACGGATAATCCCAGACACGTATTCGCTTATTTTGGCTTCTCTGCCACTGAGCGAAGTTTCTACAAAACCGGGTTGTGCCACTCGCCGTGCTGTCCTCGTTAATCTTTTCCATGTATTCCCTGCCGATTTGCTGAGACGCTCCTCATTTCTTATTTTATTAGTCCAGTTTACAGTATTCTCCTTCTGTGACATCACATCTCAAACTCGTTGACGCTCTTCTTTTCCCGTTGAGGTACTAACCCGAAACTATAGGGGGCTGCTTACGTCGCGATGGCGACGGAGCGTAACACACATCGTGAATGCTACTGGCGACTCACGTAGTCAGCTCGGCGCTATGCAGAGTACTGTGTCGTGTTGTCGATCGCGCCTCTGTTCGGCACTTTCGCAGCAGAACGACGGCGGCAGTCCGCTTTATCTGGGGCCGCACCTGCGACGTGCCGCCTTATGAACGCCATACCTCACCTGGGACTGTAGCAGATTGTAACACTGCGCCAGGCCGCCTCGTCATTTATCTCCCGACATTATTTACGGGCTTAATCCGAGCGCATTAAACTGGCGCGTCTGCGCACTCGTTCCCCCCGGACAGCGGCGAAGCCATTATTTAAAAGCTCGCAAGAAGTGTCCAAGTTTGCCACCGCTGCCGCAAGACAAACGCCTGTTCCGACTTCGACATCTCCCGACCCGCCGAATTCGGGCAGCCGTGTTTCTTTCTCGGCGGTCGTTTCGGCTTCACATACTTGTCTGCTGACCCAGCGCGATTCTTCTCCTCAGAATTACCATGTTTGTGATCCAAGATACGTGAGATATTGAACGCCATTAGTAACTGATAGGAACTCAGTGTCCGCTGCCCTATTTCTCTCACTCTTATCGACCGCACGTAACTAGCTCAGCAGCGTTTCTTTTTTTCCTTTTCTTTTTTTTCTTTTAGCTTATAATCCTTTCGATTGTTTTTCCTCTCTCCTGCGAGTCCTGGATGTGACAGCTACTTCCAACATAATCTACAGGATGTCTGACTATAGGTACAAACGAATAGAACGAGTGGATGACAATGGACCGAGCAAATGAGCCTAACAATCATAGGTCCGGAAACCAATGATTTCCCCAACGCGTCGTATTACAACTGAGTACACAAACACTTTATAACAGGATAACTGAGGATCCAAACTGTGGACATGCACTTGAGGGCACTTACAATACAAGAAGTGTTCCTCACGTCCACCATTCATGTGAACGCAGGCTTTAGCACGTCTCCTCATCTATATGATGTAATCAAGCCTGATACACATTCTGAAACCTTCGATACCCCGTGGGTATCGGCAATTTCATTTATAAATAGAAAAGTTCGTATAGAACTATATTCGCAAAAATTCATTGTTTAGTGCTCACTTACGACAAAATATGAAGCTGCAATATGAAAACCTGTAAAGTTTTTCCCACTACGTTTTGCTAAATTGTGTATTAGTTAGTCGAAAGAATATCTTTGACAACGTCGTAAATCACTCAAAGCTCTTTGCCTCAAATATAGTCATTGACTACTTCTTGTTGGCACTTGGCGGAAAGCTGTGTAATGGAATCAAATCATGTTTTGTGATACTGTAGAATGACACATGTGTAGGAGCTCATGGGTGCGATTGGATGTTAAATGTTGTCAATCTGATACTTAAGGAGTTGAAAATACAATAGTTAAAAGCGTAGGCCTTTTATTTCATTTCGTTGTTAGTGGATCATTCCAACATTCACAACCCTGGAATCAGTGTGATATTCTTCTCATAATCAAGACTTGTAGCCACTGCCGTACCTTTAACAAGTAGACAACAAGACCAACATCAAGAAAATGAGCCAAGTAAAAAGTTATAATGTAGTAAATTGAACATGCCTTCCAGTGACATTCTCTTCAGATTAATGACAAAAATCCATTTAAGAGCAAAATAATTGTACAGAGGCTCTTAAAAAGGCATGTTACACCATACACATTTTAAAAATTATAAGTATATTCCAAATGCAATGACTATCACCCACACCAAATTTTTTAAATATCCCCACGCCAGAGATCAAAAGCCGGAGGACACTGAAGGCCACGACCGATAAACTTGTCAAAATTCTGTTTACCAGTATATCAGTATGATGATAAAATCAGACGAGGACAGTCTTTCATTTTCTGATTTACATCTCACTTGCGGTGTTTCGAAATAAACGTAACCTTAGACATTAACAGTGTTGTTATTTTGACACAACTGCACTTGGCATACGTCGTATCTGGGAAACCATTGGTTTCCGGATCTGTGTTTACTAGGATTATTTACTAGTTTCCTTGACCTCTTTTCGCCCCTTCAGTTTCCAAAAGATAGGGAAACACACTGATCATGCCCTTGCAAAGTTTCCGCATTACGACACCACTGTCCCATCTCCACCCAATACGTTATATTTATCCTCCACTGCTAGTGTTGCTACCTATCGTCTGCGAGTAGCTACTGCACGTTGATGTCGAAACTCGGCGATGGTCACATTAATATGACTGTACCGTGTAGATTACCCAGGTCTCCCTTAGATCTAGCCAGAGGTCTATGTGTTGTGAACCTTGCCCCTTTCTCTTCAGCTTACCGGTTACACGAATTAAAATCGACCATATAAATGTAGTAACAAGTACAGATCTTCATTAGAGGGTCGTGTATAAAATTTGTAGCAGATCGACTAAGACCTTTAGGAGTCTTTCGGTAACAACGTTTCCCTTTTAAATATTACGTATCTATTTATATCTTATATATATAACTGTCAAACTGTCTTTTTTGCTATGAAAATATGTGATAGCAGAACTGTCAAATTGAACGCCATTTTTTTTTTCCTTTTTCATACCAAAATACTATTGCCGTCCTCAAGCGATGATCTTTCACAACCGATTTTAATTTCCGACTTTTCCAGTGGATTTTTCGAAAGTTTTCATTTATGCAAACCTTGTCCTGGTAATTACGAGTGCAACAAAGACAAAAATCATCCAAATCTGTCGAACCGTTCTTAATTGACGATATTTCGTACATATGGCAATTGATGTTAATTTCCGACTTTTCCAATGAATTTCGAAAAAAAAACTTTCATCAAACCTTGTCCTGACAGTAACGAACACAACAAAAAAAAGTCAACTTAGTCGATCAAGACATTCTCAGGGGATGATCTTCGATACATGCCGCAAATGATTTTTATTTACATAGACAAACTGCAACAGGAGTACGTAATTTTCGTTTGCTCCATTTTTCTTCATAGCCACCCTTCTCTTCAATGTATTTGGTCTACCGTCCCAAAAGCTTTCCGATGTCCTCTGAAAAAAAGGTTTTTGGTTGCGCAGCAAAATACATATGCACTGCTTCCTTCATCTGTTGATGGTATCTTTAAGTGGACCTATCAAGTGATTATTCGTTTCAGAAGCTTTAAAACTTCGTTAGCATGACGGTGCAATAGGCGGTGACAGATCTTCAGACGGTTATGCTTGTGCTCGTCATCGAGTTATTTTGGCATCCGTCTCGCACAGACTTTGTGAAATTTGAGATTGTTACGCATGACTTCGCAGGACCATGATTAACCTTTATATGTTTTGCCACGTCATCAGCAGTCACTCGACGGTTGTTCGGACTCAAGGCACAGACTTTTTCAGTATTGGCACCAGTTGTGGCTGTAGCTGGATGCCCCGATCTTCCTCATCCTTCACACTCGTTCCATCATTTTTGATTTGTTAAATTCCCCGGTAAACACTTCGTTGTGAAAAAACATTGTCACTCCTGGTACACCTTTATGCCCAGAAACTGGATCACCGAACGTTTTCCTTCTATGGTACAAACAGATTGGGGCTGCCGTATTTACGTGGCAACAGCGCAAAGTGAATTGATTTGATGCCATCTAACAGGTGGTGGGCACACAAAGCCGTAGAGCCAACCTAAAGAAAATTAGAGCAAAATTTCTGACACTTATTGACTTATCCTCCTATATAAACCTAGACAGAGAATCGAACTCTCGAAATGGAGTACTGAGCAGCAAAACTGTAGCCGCTGCTCTAACTAGGCAAAACACGTAGACCTGCGCTCCACTAAAATTACGTTTCGATAGTCCGCCTGCTTAGCCGAGTGGTTGCCGGCAAGGTAGCTAAGCGTGTTCGCTCAGGGGGTTAACTACCCTCTGTAAAAAAAAAAAAAAAAAAAAAAAAAAAAAAAAAAAAAAAAAAAAAAAAAAACTGAAAGAATGGACCAACCAAGAACCTAAATGGGTGTCATCGGACGTCCGCCTCGAACAAATTCAACGAACAATATAGAACAAAATGAGATCAACAAAAATAAAACAACGTGGTAATGTGCTTGACTCCAATGCAGTGGGCCCGGCTTCGATTCCCGCCCACGCTGGAGATTTTCTCCGCTCGTCGACTGTGTGTTGTGTTATCATCATCTCATCGTCATCGACGCGGAGTGGCGTCACATGCGATAAGACTTTCAACGCGGCGGCCGAACTTGCCCGGACGGGGCCTCCCGGCCAACAATGCCATACGATCATTTCATTTCATTTACAGTTCGATGGCTTTAGCACAGTATATAAATGACGTAGTAAATGGTAGGATTACCGGTAGGAAAAGAAATATAAACTAATGTGCGACATAAAAACTGGGACAAAACCAGTGTTTGCTATTTGTTTCTTAGTTTTGCACATAATTAGACCCGCAAACTGTTCAGTGTTTGTTGTGTATTTTATGTCGTTACGAAATATAAATTGCATTTTATGAGTAACAAAAGTTAGTTGATGACATTACTTCTGCACTTTTATGTAACTAAAGCAATTACCTTTGATGCAAGTACATGCACAAACATAAAAACTCCGATAGAAGTGTTGCTGTTATTTTGTTCATCATGATCAAAGGCAAGCGTTATCTATTATTATAAATGCGAAAGTTGTTTATAAATAATATAAACATGTTTTGTAAAATCTCTACAAAGTATTGAAGCAATGTTTCATAAGTTTTTTTTTTCCTTGTGGTTTTCTTTAATTTAACCTTTTCTTTGAGGAAATTGCGTCTTCTAGCACTATGGTACCTTGTACATCTGTATTATTTTTATTTCATTTTTATTACAACATCCCTCTGTTTCACATTACAAATCAATAACTTTCAAATAAAACCTGAATTAAATATTGACAATTGCAATTTTGCTACAAATACTGTTTACTTTTAACTAACAGACAGGAGGATAATTATGTAGAACAGAAATGTTCAAGTATAATGACTTTTCTGGAGACTAGAAATCTACTCTGTAGGAATCAGCATGGGTTTCGAAAAAGACGGTCATGTGAAACCCAGCTCGCGCTATTCGTCCACGAGACTCAGAGGGCCATAGACACGGGTTCACAGGTAGATGCCGTGTTTCTTGACTTCCGCAAGGCGTTCGATACAGTTCCCCACAGTCGTTTAATGAACAAAGTAAGAGCATATGGACTATCAGACCAATTGTGTGATTGGATTGAGGAGTTCCTAGATAACAGGACGCAGCATGTTATTCTCAATGGAGAGAAGTCTTCCGAAGTAAGAGTGATTTCAGGTGTGCCGCAGGGGAGTGTCATAGGACCGTTGCTATTCACAATATACATAAATGACCTGGTGGATGACATCGGAAGTTCACTGAGGCTTTTTGCAGATGATGCTGTGGTGTACCGAGAGGTTGTAACAATGGAAAATTGTACTGAAATGCAGGAGGATCTGCAACGAATTGACGCATGGTGCAAGGAATGGCAATTGAATCTCAATGTAGACAAGTGTAATGTGCTGCGAATATACAGAAAGATAGATCCTTTATCATTTAGCTACAAAATAGCAGGTCAGCAACTGGAAGCAGTTAATACCATAAATTATCTGGGAGTACGCATTAGGAGTGATTTAAAATGGAATGATCATATAATGTTGATCGTCGGTAAAGCAGATGCCAGACTGAGATTCATTGGAAGAATCCTAAGGAAATGCAATCCGAAAACAAAGGAAGTAGGTTACAGTACGCTTGTTCGCCCACTGCTTGAATATTGCTCAGCAGTGTGGGATCCGTACCAGATAGGGCTGATAAAAGAGATAGAGAAGATCCAACGGAGAGCAGCGCGCTTCGTTACAGGATCATTTAGTAATCGCGAAAGCGTTACGGAGATGATAGATAAACTCCAGTGGAAGACTCTGCAGGAGAGACGCTCAGTAGCTCGGTACGGGCTTTTGTTGAAGTTTCGAGAACATACCTTCACCGAAGAGTCAAGCAGTATATTGCTCCCTCCTACGTATATCTCGCGAAGAGACCATGAGGATAAAATCAGAGAGATTAGAGCCCACACAGAGGCATACCGACAATCCTTCTTTCCACGAACAATACGAGACTGGAATAGAAGGGAGCACCGATAGAGGTACGGAAGGTACCCTCCGCCACACACCGTCAGGTGGCTTGCAGAGTATGGATGTAGATGTAGATGTAGATGTAGAGGTTACGTGGCTCTTTAGATATTCTCATTTAGTTACCAAACTGTTCACCGCATCCGGTTTCTAGGGCAATCTAGAAAGACCCTGATCCCATATGCAAACAAAAGGTTCGAAATGGGGTAACGCCCGATACGTATGCAACACATCTAACGTAAAGGTGACGCAGTTATGATCTGAATGATCAAGCTACTAGGAAAATTACGTTGTCTACCAGAGACAGCAAAGGACCTGGAAGTGCAGCTGAACGGAATGGACAGTGTCTTGAAAGAAGGATATAAGATGAACATCAGCAAAAGCAAAACGAGGATAATGGAATGTAATCGAATTAAATCAGGTGATGCTGAGCGAATTAGATTAGGAAATGAGACACTGAAAGTAGTAAATGAGTTTTGCTATTTGGGACCGCGCGACCGCTACGGTCGCAGGTTCGAATCGTGCCTCGGGCATGGATGTGTGTGATGTCCTTAGGTTGGTTAGGTTTAGATAGTTCTAAGTTCTAGGGGACTAATGACCTCAGAAGTTATGTCCCATAGCGCTCAGAGCCATTTTGCTATTTGGGGAGAAAAATAACTGATGGTTGAAGTAGAGAGGATATAAAATGTGGACTGGCAATGTCAAGGAAATAGTATCTAAAGAAGAGAAATTTGTTAACATCGAGCATAGATTTAAGTGTCAGGAAGTCGTTTCTGAAGTTATTTGTATGGAGTTTAGCCATGTATGGAAGTGAAACGTGGATGATAAATAGTTTGGACAAGAAGAGAATAGAAGCGTTCGAAATGTGGTGTTACAGAAGAATGCTGAAGATTAGATGGGTAGATCATATAACTAATGAGGAGGTATTGAATAGAATTGGGAAGAAGAGAAATTTGTGGCACAACTTGGTTCAAATGGCTCTGAGCACTATGGGACTCAACTTCTGAGGTCATTAGTCCCCTAGAACTTAGAACTAGTTAAACCTAACTAACCTAAGGACATCACACACATCCATGCCCGAGGTAGGATTCGAACCTGCGACCGTAGCGGTCTCGCGGTTCCAGACTGCAGCGCCTAGAAGCGCACGACCACTGCGGCCGGCCGAGGCACAACTTGACTAGAAGAAGAGATCCCTTGGTAGGACATATTCTTAGGCATCAAGGGATCGCCAATGTAGTATTGGAGGGCAGCGTGGAGGGTAAAAATCGTAGAGAGAGACTAAGAGATGAATACACTAAACACATTCAGAAGGATGTAGGTTGCAGTAGGTACTGGGAGATGAAGAAACTTGCACAGGATAGAGTAGCATGGAGAGCTGCATCAATCCAGTCTCTGGAGTGAAGACCACAACAACACAACAACAATAACGGTTACTTAAAATAGTCAGTGGTAGCCTGCGGTAGTTTTAGAACTCCGCCCACACGTAAATGGTACTGAAGGAAACTATAGTGCTATATTTGATTAGTGTTGCCAAATTGCATCTCTTTGACGTGCATTTTCTGTCGAAATTACGCACGAAATTTGACTTTTCCTACTGTTAGCACACAAAGAATCACACTGTGACGTCAGAGTGAGCGAAATTCAGTTCGCCCTTTGTATAGAAATTCGGGACATTCAAGCTCCGCATTGTTTGTCGGTGGAAGTGTGAACGGCTGCTTGGCCTAGTTTACCCGGAAAGATTTGGACGACATTGCCGTTGCCGCTATACGACTAGCACTTGTCGCTGCGTATAAGGGGAGCGAATGGTATCCCGATCTCGAGACAAGTGCTGCAATAAATAATAAGGGACGCAGATGGGGGCTACGGCCTTGGCGACACTGCTGTTTACCTCCTGCGAAGATGTCGTGCTCTCGAGCCATCGAGCTTTAGCGATGCCGCGGCGCGCGTTCGCTGCCCGCCTCCTGCTGGCCCGGGGAGCGATATTCGTCCAGGGGCGAGATAGACGGAGCGGCACAGGACAGGGCCTTTGAGGCGGGCCCGGACGCCGCGTGTTTTTACACACGCTCCGCCCTTCACAATACACCCTTCTGCGCGCCGGGCCGGCTTTATGCCCGCATAAAGGAAAATTTCGCGAGGTGATGAAAGGAAAAGAGAGCGTAACGAGAGAAGAGAGCGACGTCACTAGTGGTTCGGGGGAGGGGAGGGGGGGGGGGAGCAGCGAAAGATTTGAGAGGCGCTCGGGCGCGGGCTTTTGTCGCGACAACGCTTCGATTGACGGCGTTCGGACTACCTCTTTTGTCCCGCGGCCTCGCCACTAATGAGTCCCCGGGGATTAATTCGGTCTGACCAACTTTCGCCGTGACCGTCTGCATAGCTGCCAACTCCTGGTGGCGCCCCGGGGCCCCGCAGCAGCCATCAGTGCCTCCACACACGCTTAGTTAAGCGGTCTCACGTGCTGCGATTCAGACTTCGATTCTAACCCCTCCTGCCAGAATGGTTTCTGATCACTGAACTCACTTTCATTTTAGGCTCTATTCGAACTGAAACGCCACAGAGCTCATTCAGCCCTCCAGTGATGTATGTTACGATATAAATGAGAAATTTAAGGACAGTCGTGATCACCAGGATAAGCTGAAGCATGAATAACGTTTTGATCAACTAGCAGTTTCGATCACGCAGAACATTGTAGGTCCGTACAAAATAAATCCAATAAGCTTAACGTATGCAGATAACACTAAATGTCAGTAATAAACTGTGCATTTCTTTTATAATCATATACAAGGTGATTCAGCTGCCCCTAACGCTGTCGTCCTATGCAACCCGCAGTGTTATAGCTGGCCTTAATAAAACATGCGGGAGATTTTCATATTCTCGCTCACTACGTGCGAACTGTTAGTCCTACAGGAAAAATGGACAGACCCTATTTGTATTAAATTCAATGTAGCTAAATTTTGTACTGGGGTACGTTTTCGCTAGAGGCCGTAATTTTCGAGTTATTTAAGAAAAACGTACAAGAGTGACATTCAGAAGCATCCCAACTCCAATATTCAGTCCCCACCGGTCTGTATTTCTAGTATGTGACCAACACACACTCCCTCCTACCATCGTACAAATATTTTGTTTCTCATATGTGACATTTCTTGGTCTTCATTGACTGGCCTTACGACGCCAGAAGCTTAATCGAGCACTTACTAATTGTAAAATTGACGTTCGTTTAAATTTTACCTAACAATTTTGTGTATTTTAAAAGTATAAAATGAACAGTTACACCATTGTATTCGTCAGGCCTTATGACTATGAAAGTACCGTGCCTGTAAGGGCTAAGTTTGGATCGAATTGTCAACGTAATTAGTTTAAGCGTAACGCTCACAAAGATCGTTTGTTTCATCATTACCTACACGGGCACATTTAAATTCATAATCTTAACGAAGTGGCCGACAATGCTGGTACGCCGGCCGTTGTGGCCGAGCGGTTCTAGGCGCTTCAGTCCGGAGCCGCGCTGCTGCAACGGTCGCAGGTTCGAATCCCGTCTCGGGCATGGATGTGTGTGATGTCCTTAGGTTAGTTAGGTTCAAGTAGTTCTAAGTCTAGGGGACCGATGACCTCACATGTTAAGACCCGTAGTGCTTAGAGCCATTTGAACCATTTTTGACTTTGTTGGTGGCTTAATAGCGCAATCAATAGAGACCAGAAAAAGTTTGAATATCAGGAATAGTTCAGGTAGTCGGAAATTTTTGTACAGTTTTATCAGGGACTTCCACAAACAATGTACTAGAAATCCTGACCGGCGAGAGATAGAGTGGGAAAGAAGTTCGGTTGAACGTCACTTTTTTCCTGAATATCTCACAAACTGTGGTCTCCAGCGAAAGTATATGCTGGTACAAAATTAAACTACATTAAATTTCCTGCAAAATGGCTCTGCTCCTTTTTTTCTATAGGGATAATAGTTTTTACGTAGCGAGCGAGAGAATATGAAAATCTGGCATATGGTTTATGAAGGTCTATCACCCTGAATACTACTAAAAGACTGTATAACCGTATGGAATCATACCTAAAATCGGTCAAGAGATGTAATTCCCAAATGTAAAACGATGGAACAACAAAAAGTTATTCCTCGACCAGCACATACGAGCATGTCATGAAATACACGTATACAGGTTGTCACAGGAAGAATGGTCAATATTCAGGGATATGACAGAAAAGTTCATTCGGAGCACAAAAGTCCACTTAACATCGGCTCTAAAATACATACCTTAAACACTATGAGCACTTACTCGACTTCCTAGTCTGAAATACAACTCTTCTACTGAGCAATTGGTCGTACCTCTTAAGATATGTATTTTAGAGCTCATATTCACTGTAGTTTTTTGATTCGAATCATCGTTCCTGTCATATCCCTGAACACTGACCATTCCTGCGGGGACACCATGTATACTGCACTAGCGACATGCCCTGGCTTCGTGCAAATATCACTAAGTATCTAGGACCGGACTTTGTCTGGTGTAGCTGTGGTAAATTATAAAGACAAACCGTCGTCATGAATCAGCCTTTCAATCAGTAATTCCTAAGATTACCCCTCACATACAGCCAGAAAAACAAAGGGCTTTAGCTCACCATTTGTATTGAAGATATGTATAGAATCTGATCAAGATTCGCTTCTTTCTGGAGTTGCTTCGGCTGTTTACCGATTTTCCCGCCAAATGCCTGCTCCTTCTAACCCACCAGCTTGTATCTGCCAACATTGTCATGAGATGTCACTCCAAATGCCCGGTAAGAATGGAACAGGTGACTGTACATATGTTAGCGGCTTTATGTGAAATCCCGGTATCCTATAGAATGTATAGAGCGCCTGATGGTTTTAGGCAAACTATGAAATGAAAGTTTTTTGTGAAAATGTTACATACCTTTCCTAAGCATTCTATATAATTACTAGGTATAATACAGAACGACCAGTACCTTTACGCAAAGTGTTAAAAGGACACTAAATGAGAAGACTTTAAAAATTAGTGCGCGATTGCAACTGAAGGAACAAAACTACGAAATAAAGCACAGAATACTCTTACCGGAAAACAATGAAAGCAGAACGAAGATTGAAGTACTTGTTACAATGTAATCACTTTTCTTCTTCACAAAGAAAACACTTCACATTTTGACAATTTGATCTTGTTCATACATTTCACGACTTAAATAAGAATGCGAAAAGAATATCTTAGTGGTAATACAGAAAGCATAACTGGCATCACCTACTTGTTGCAGCAGTGAAGGCCAGAGTGACATTTTGAATTGCACTGTATTTTCTTTTTGACACAAAGGCACCTCGTATTTTGGCATTTCGTTTTGCACGTACACCTGACGGATCCTTGGTTGCTTCCTGTGGGCTGAGAAATAGCCGCAGATCCGAGAGGTACTTCGTGGTCAGGAACTTCAATTCTCATTAAGTCCTTTGGACATACGGTGAATTTTGATCTTGCGTACAGCCTTTCCGAGATTCATTCTGCAGCTCCAAGTCGGTAAAAGCCATCTCCCGTCACGTTCGTAACAACTGCCAACAGATTGTCTGGGTCACCCCGTCCTTTGTCGACGTCAGATATCGGAACTCACAAAATGGCACCGAAGGGCACAGGAGGGATTTTTTTGTCTGAATCGATTCTCATTTTTTGGCTTGAATCTCGAGGTTCAGTTTCGAATTAGTTTTACTTTGGCTACTCCATCCGAACAGGCCTTGGCGGGCCCAACGGAACCGACCGGCCACCGTGTCATCCTCAGACCACAAGCGTCACTGGATGCGGATATGGAGGGGCATGTGGTCAGCACACCGCTTTCCCGGCCGTATGTCGCTTTACGAGACCGGAGCCGCTACTTCTCAATCAGGTAGCTCCTCAGTTTGCCTCACAAGGGCTGAGTGCACCCCGCTTGCCAACAGCGCTCGGCAGACCGGATTGTCACCCATCCAAGTGCTAGCCCAGCCCGACAGCGATTAACTTCGGTGATCTGACGGGGTGTTACCACAGCGGCAAGTCCGTTGCCTCTTTACTTTGGATGCCTTTCTCAATATTGAAGCAAACAGTACACAAAATGCCAATCCCATAATCTTCTTCTTCGTCGCCCTCATCGTCTTTAGGAGAATATCCACAAATGGCATGAACATTTCGGCCACACTTTTGACATGTATGAGCACCGCTGGTTTCTTTTAAGCAGACGCGACGAATACCACAAAAAGAAGGATTTTCAGTAACCACAGAAATGAAAGGCTTTTGGATAACCTTGACTTCGTCATTGTTTTAGTTTTCTCCATCACGGATTGCATTTATGCTTAGGTCTTCAACGGGAAGCTGTTTCATCTCGTCTTTCGATCTGTGTTATCCGTAAGCTCTCTAAAAATTTTCCAGCTCTTCCTCGGCTTCTACATCTTGTAAAACGTCATCGGCAGGGGCGACATCGAGAGACATGCTCTATCTTTGCAACCGAACGGAGCTTCGTATGGTGATCAATCAATTCCATAATGAAAAGCTCTGTGTTTCATAAGCTATACGAACCGCAGTCCGTCATTTCAGCAGGTATTTTTTTCGTCTTGCATCCAAGCATAGAGCATACATTCAATGACCTGATTTGCTGTTTCGACGCTCCCCTGACTTTGTGAAAGGGCCGCTTACCATGGACGGTCTTCAAAGTGGACCAATACTCCTGTAGGCTGCTTACCACATTGCAAATTTCCTGCCGTTATGGGGCTGTAGACTCGTTGGAACACCAAGCAACACAAAAATGTCGACGAGGTTGTAGGCTGGTTCTCCCGCTCTCTTTGATTTCAGAGCCCTGAGAACTACAAACTTAGTCAGATGGTCTTGGTAGACCATTATGAACTTGAACACTCTATCAGGATGGGACGAAAAATCAATGGGATACAACTGAATTCCGAAAAAACCATTGGCTTGACACCACTTTTTTAACACCTTTTTGCGTCTTCTGGCAAGACATACAGAGGCGAGTGTATAGCTCAGTATAATGGCGGGCAATGTTCTTACATTCTTCTTTCAACATCCTGTCCCGCCTACTCCATGACGAGTACCCGTCTGGGCTTTGTGGAGTATGTCAAATAACTCGGAACCGTAACAAAAGCTGGATAATACTCGTACCCTGTTTAACAGGATAGATCAACTTAGCTTTATTCTAGACCATCATTACGTCATAGTGTTTCAGCAGCCAGTAGTTCCGTAGTTTCTTCTTCATGATCGTCTTACCCTATTTCACATCGTTGACTAACTTTTGGTAACTGGTTTAGGTTAAGTAAACACAGTTTCTAGCAACATTGTCTCTTACTTGACATAATTCATCGCAGAACCTTCGTTGCATGTCAGCATGGCGTGATTCCTGTCTTGGCATTAAACTCCCTTCCGATATCGTGATACCAGAACAATGGGAAAGGATGACGGGAGCGCGTCTGTGGAACTTTAGCCGGATGCTATACACAGGAAAACTATTATGGCGATATCCGTGGCGTGATAGTTGGACGCCGTACAACAATACGGTGTCTCCGCAACCATTGAATAAAGACCCGACGGCCACCGTAAGTAGTGGTGGCGGAAAGAAATGGCAGGATTAGGCGTATTATATACTTTTCCAGCAGACAACCAGAAAAGTATACGATGCCTAGGTGATGCATAAAATATTAGTGTTTTCATACTTTGACGTTTGATTTTAGGTATTCTGTACATTACCTTGGCATTCTCTAAAATGCTGTATTTCACGCAGTGCCATTAACATACGTATATAACAGAAGCACATAGGTTGATATGTTCAGCTAAGGACATTATTTTATCAGTCTAATCATTTCACATTTTCGATTTACGTCTTTTGATTACAGCTGTGATGTCGCATATTTTTCTGTCCGTAAATATGATTATAAAAAACCGCTCAGATTAAATTTTGTCATTGATGTCGTATTATTATATATTTTAAGTACAGTGGCTTGACTTTTTATTTTTTGATATGAATCTGCGTAATCGAAACTGGTTTCCAGTCAAAAGATTTTTTTCAGGAAGAAGATTATGTTGGTGATCATGACTTATCTTGAATAATTCAAAGTTCTGGCTACTACATGAAGCAGGAAATGAATATTGTTCTCAGATGGTCTCGAGTGCATCAGTTAAGGGAAAATTTGTAATCGATCTCATACAATGGTGTGGCAAGGTGGCTAAGGTAGCAGACTACAGCTCGTGATATCAGATCTCCAGTGTTCAGTCTGTGTCTGTTTCCTCTGCCCTTTCTGCAATATTGTCCTCTTGTTCGTTTATTTTGTACAGCTTTTCTGTATATACTTCAAACAGTTCAGCCTCATGTGCTTTAGAACAGTAACAAAAGCTTATTACAACACAGAATAGGGAAATGTTTGCGTTAATATACAAACGAGTCGTTTGTCACAAAGTTTCGATGAGTTTACTACCCATCTTCAGGCGAAATATCAGTTTCATGTCCGTCCGTTGCTTTATAACCACATGACTGTAAAGTCTTCCGCCGAGGGCCCAAACCGATCAGGCAACAGCTTTCCAGTCATCAACAGTCCAATGTCGGTGTTGACGGGATCAGGCGAGGCGTCAGGCTTCGTGTCATTTAGTGGTCAAGGGTACACGAGTGGGGCTTCCGCTCCGAAAGCTCATATAATGGTTCGTACGCTGACACTTGTTGATGTCCTGGCACTGAAATCCGCAGCAGTTTGCGAAGGGATTGCACTTCTGTCACGCTGAACGATTCTTTTCAGCCGTCGTTGGTCCCTTTCTTGCAGCATCTTTTTCCGACCGCAGCGATGTCGGAGATTTGATGTTTTACCGGATTCCTGATATTCACGGTACGCTAGTGAAATGGTCGTACGGGAAAATCCTCACTTCATCGCTATCTCGGAGATGCTTCGACCCAACGCTCGTGCGCTGACTATAACGCCACGTTCAAACTCACTTAAATCTTGAATGAGATTTTCACTCTGCAGCGGAGTATGCGCTGATATGAAACTTCCTGGAAGATTAAAACTGTGTGCCGGACCGAGACTTGAACTCGGGACCTTTGCCTTTCGCGATCAAGTGCTCTACCAACTGAGCAACCCAAGCACGACTCACGCCCCGTCCTCACAGCTTTACTTCTGCCAGTACCTCGTCTCCTACCTTCCAAACTTAACAGAAGCTCTCCTGCGAAACTTGCAGAACTAGCACTCCTGAAAGAAAGGATATTGCGGAGACATGGCTTAGCCACAGCCTGGGGGATTTTTCCAGAATGAGATTTTCACTCTGCAGCGGAGTGTGCGCTGATATGAAACTTTCTGGCAGATTAAAACTGTGTGCCCGATCGAGACTCGAACTCGGGACCTTTGCCTTTCGCGGGCAAGTGGTCTACTAACTGAGCAACCCAAGCACGACTCACGCCCCGTCCTCACAGCTTTACTTCTGCCAGTACCTCGTCTCCTACCTTCCAAACTTAACAGAAGCTCTCCTGCGAACCTTGCAGAACTAGTACTAGAACCTGTCATTGTAGCAGCAGTAACTGATCTAACAACTTCGCCAGACACTATTTTATATAGGCGTTGCCGGCTGCAGCGCCATATTCTGCCTGTTTACATATCTCTATATCTGAATGCCCATCCCTACACCAGTTTCCTTGGTGCTTCAGTGTATAGCAAAATCATTCTTCTGCCTTTACCGAGGGAGGTAACGCAGTGGTTAGCCCACTGGACTCGCATTCAGAAGGACGACGATGCAAACCCGCGTCCGGTCATCCTGATTTAGGTTCTCCACGATTTCCCTAAGTCGCTTGAGGCAAATGCCGTGATGGTTCCCTTGAAAGGACAGGGCCGACTTCCTTCCTTATCCTTCCGTAATCCGAAGGTACCGATGACCTCGCTGTTTGGTCCCCTCTTCGAATCAACCAATCAACCGAGGCCCAACGGGTGGGCCAATCACTGGCCTCCGGAAGAGACGTCACAATCGGTGGCTGGGGAGATGGGGAGGGAGTGGGATCCAGTCGTCCCCTGGCGCAGAACCGCCAAGTACCTTGGCGTAACCTTGGACTCTCGTCTTACGTGGAAACCCCACATAGACGAGATCCACAGGAAGGTCTGCGCCAGAATGTCCATCCTATACCCAATCCTGAATTCAACCAGCTCCCTTCCCTACCCAGCAGCAGTTAATGTGTACGAGGCCCTGATCCGGCCGGTAATGGAATATGCGTGCCCTGTCTGGGGATACGCGGCAAAGCAGCACCTGGACAAACTCGAGAGGCTGCAGAACCGCGCTCTCAGAAGGGCATTGCATTTACCTCTTGGATTCCCCATAGATGATCTGCACGCCGCAGATGAAATCCCTCTCCTGAGAGAGCGTTTCCAAAATCTGGCAAAGGCCTTCTATGAGGGTTTTTCCAGATCCGCTCTCTAGGTCGGTATGACATGTCCCACGACAAGCACAAGCGCCCCATGACGATCTTCGACGATTAAGTCGAAGAGAAAATC
Organism: Schistocerca cancellata; assembly: GCF_023864275.1. NCBI lineage: Eukaryota > Metazoa > Arthropoda > Insecta > Orthoptera > Acrididae > Schistocerca > Schistocerca cancellata. The sequence goes on along the minus strand of NC_064634.1, from coordinate 346,474,187 downwards.
CCAATATCAAATCCCAAATCCTGCTCCTTCCCATATAACAGCAAACATCTCGCCAACCTCAGGCAAATACCAGACACAAACAGAACAGTCATCACATTTCACAGACACCAAAAAACTACAGATATAATCACACACACACGTACACAGGGGAGTAAAAGCCGAAAGGCTATAAACTCCCCCTCACACTTCCCCAAAGAGGGGAAAGTAACAGATGAGAGCAGCAAGGATCCAGTCGTCAGGTCCTGGTGCTGCCTGTCTGTCTGTACCTCCCGCTGCTTCCGCCGCTTTTACATCAAGCGCTCCTGATGTATTTTCGCTAACGCACATCCCAGGCGGAGCTCAGACGGAAATATCATGTACTGTTATTCCACTGCCTCTTTGATGACCGAATTCCAGAACCTTTGGCACACCACAGTAGCTTTGTCTTTTCAAAACAAACGTTTTCTTCGTTGATGCGGATAACCCTAGAAGATTTCATGAATGAAATTCGCCGAGAAAGCCGCCATTCCCTGTGAGCCACAACGATCGTCACGACTACTTACAGCTGCGTTGTCTATTCAAATCTGTGCCCTGTTGGCTCGTGCCGTAGTTTCAGCATGGACGCCTTATGTTTTCATAACAAGGTTTACTGTAGTGTACAGTTTTTCCTTTTCCAATATAATTCTCTTTGCAGCACATGGACCCGTGTCATGCAGGACTACCAACTCGCGTACTTTATCAGAATTTTTATCGTAAAATCTGTGTTGACAGAGGGAATATTGTGTCACTATGGTAGACATCATCGTCCTCCCAGATTCAGCAACTGTTTAAATAATTAAAATAATTCTCATTTATTGTTCCTCCTCAGTTGCACATTAGATCAGAAGATGATCCAGAGTTATCCAAACGTGTAATCTAATTTAAATAACGTGCGACTGACACGGAACGATAAATGAGTATTATCAAATAGGTAAAAAGACGAGGACTAAGAGAAGAAATATTGAATTTAATTGACGAAAGGAGAAAATATAAAAATGCAGTAAATGAAGCAGGCAAAAAGGAATACAAACGTCTCAAAAATGAGATCGACAGGAAGTGCAGGCTAAGCAGGCATGACTAGAGGACAAATGTAAGGATGTAGAGGCGTATTTCGCTAGGGGTAAGATAGATACTGCCTACACGAAAATTAAAGAGACCTTTGGAGAAAAGAGAACCACTTGTATGAATATCAAGAGCTCAGATAGAAACCCAGTTCAAAGCAAAGAAGGGAAGGCAGAAAGGTGAAAGGAGTATACAGAGGGTCTATACAAGGGCGATGTACTTGAGTACAACATTATGGAAATGGAAGAGGATGTAGATGAAGATGAAATGGGAGATATGATACTGCGTGAAGAGTTTAACAGAGCACTGAAAGACCTAAGTCGAAACAACTACTGACAGCCTTGGGAGACCCAGCCCTCACAAAACTTTACCATCTGGTGAGCAAGATATATGAGACAGGCGAAATATCATCAGACTTCAAGAAGAGTATAATAATTCCAATCGCAAATAAAGCAGGCGTTGACAGATGTGAAGATTACCGAACTACCGGTTTAATAAGTCACGGCTGCAAAATACTAAGGCGGATTCTTTACAGACGAGAAACCAGATGGCAGCGATGGCAGTTATAAGAGTCGAGGGGCATTAAAGGGAAGCAGTGGTTTGGAAAGGAGTGAGGGTTGTAGCCTATCCCCGATGTTGTTCCATCTGTATATTGAGCAAGCAGAAAAGGAAACAAAAGAAAAATTTGGAGTAGGAATTACAATCCATGGAGAAGAAATAAAAACTCTGAGGTTCGCCGATGACATTTTAATTCTGTCAAAGACAGCAAAAGACCTGGAAGAGCAGTTGAACGGAATGGATAGATTCTTGAAAGGAGGATATAAGCTGAACATCAACAAAAGCAAAACGAGGATAATTGAATGTAGTCGAATTAAGTCGGTGATGCTGAGGGAATTAGATTAGGAAATGAGACACTTAAAGTAGTAATGGAGTTTTGCTATTTGGGGAGAGAAATAACTGATGATGGTCGAAGTAGAGTGGATATAAAATGTAGACTGGCAATGGCAAGGAAAGCGTTTCTGAAGAAGAGAAATTTGTTAACATCGAGTATAGATTTAATTGTCAGGAAGTCGTTTCTGAAAGTATTTGTATGGAGTGTAGCCATGTACGGAAGTCAAACATGGACGATAAATAGTTTGGACAAGAAGAGAATAGAAGCTTTCGAAATGTGATGCTACAGAAGAATGCTGAAAACCATATAACTAATGAGGAGGTATTGAATAGAATTGGGAAGAAGAGAAATTTGTGGCACAACTTGACTAGAAGAAGGGATCAGTTGGTAGGACATGTTCTGAGGCATCAAGGGATCACCAATTTAGTACTGGAGGGCAGCGTGGAGGGTAAAAATCGTAGAGGGAGACCAAGAGATGAATACACTAAGCAGATTCAGAAGGATGTAGGTTGCAGTAGGTATTGGGAGGTGAAGAAACTTGCACAGGATAGAGCAGCATGCAGAGCTGCATCAAACCAGTTTATGGACTGAAGACCACAACAACAACATTATGTCACTTCAGACGTAATACTGCTCCTAGTGGTGAAGACCTGGGGCAAGAATTTCTGTACCCTAGGTAGATTTACACGGATGTAGGCTATTTAAATATACTACAGTCCTGGTCATTTAAGAGAAGATTCGATAGAAAATGTCAGCGCTTTCAAAAATACGCAGTATCAGCCACTGGTAATTCTTCAAACTAGCTGTGTGATATAATTACTTCGAGTAATAAATATTATTTTAAGAAAATCGTTTATCACGCCACAGGTTTCAGTCCTGCTTGTAGTTCAGTGTAGTAACAAAAATTCTAAACCCGAGTGATGCTTGGTAGCGCCTACGTTTTGGTGGAAAGATACCATCCAGATACATGAAGAATATTTAGCGTCCACTGTTATTTTATTAATCAACTGGAATACGTAGAGACCGTCTGGAGTGAAGTTCTGGTATTGTGCCTGCAATCAAAACCAAACTTTCGCGTGTCCTCACATTTGGCTTTTGTTAAATGCCACTTAGAGGAGAATTTCAATAATTCAGATCTTTTTTTGAGTTAGTATATTCTTAATATCCAAGTATTTAGCATATGTGCAAGTATTAGGCATCTTTTACGGAAACCGAAAATGTCAAATGTATAAGTACTCGAGTATTGACATAAAAGACACATTATTCTATCCGCTGGTCAGCAGCACGATGGGGTATCAATATTTGTGGATCCCGAAAGAACGAACAAAAAAGAAAATGACACTTTCAAATGGTTGAAGCCGAAATCAGTGCTGTGAATAAGAGCTGTTAGACCGCTACAGTGAGAAATAAGTATCTCGCCGAAAAAAAAGAAACAGGTTTTGGGCAGAGTATAAAACAATGCAGGCACCCTCTATAATTTATCTCTTGCGAAAAAGTGAATATTGACACCTTTGAATTGCAAAAATCTGTCAGCACTGCGTTTGATGCCTGAGAGGAAGCGTAAATTAAAAGCTTCTAAACAGAGAAATTTAAAGCGCAGCTGCAGTTTTATAAACAGGCCACCGAAAAGCAAAGAGTGAAATTAAATTTCGGCCTTGTGTCTACAAAACGGCGAACCCTTTAACAGTTTCGGTTGGTAAGCCCTGCTAAGCATATATTGGGACGGATTTTCAATTTAAATTTATCCCTTAGCTGCGTTTGTGGTACACTCGCATTGGTTGCCTATTGCGTAGTTGATCGCAAAAAAATACAGATTGCCATCAAAATAAGTGTACAGTTCCCAGAATTAAATTTTCGCTCTGAAGCGGAGTGTGGGCTGATATGAAACTTCTAGGCAGATTAAAACTGTGTGCCGGACCGAGTTCGATTCTCGGTCCGGCTCAAAGTTTTAATCTGCCAAGAAATTTAATATCAGCGCACACTCCACAGCAGAGTGAAAATTTCATTCTGGAAACATCCCCCAGGCTCTGGCCAAGCCAAGTCTCCGCAATATCCTTTCTTCCAGGAGTGCTAGTTTTGCAAGTTTCGCAGGAGAGCTTCTATGAAGTTTGAAACGTAAGAGACGAGATACTGGCGGGAGTAAAGCTGTGAGTGCGAGTCGTGAATCATGCTTGGGTAACTTAGTCGGTGGAGCACTCGCCCGCGAAAGGCAAAGGTCCCGAGTTCGAGTGTCGGATCGGAACACTGTTTTAATCTACCACGAAGTTTCAAGTCAATAGTTACTTCCTGGAATAAAAAATATTTGTGAAGCAGTAACATTAGCCTTTCGTGCGCTGTGACTCTCCAGTCTTGCTACAAATAGTATTGTGACTGCGTTGTTTTTTGATGCATTACACATTCGACGTGAAATTGAGAACACGAAGTATGCGCAGAGTGAGGGGCCGGAGATGCTTCTTTGATGTTTCCGGGAATGTTTTTCGCACCATGACTTGAGTCCAGACATTCATGTTACCTTTAACAAGAATCAGGAAGTACAGTTCATCATTCTCGGTGACGAAAGTAGCCTTGTTCTTTGCATCTTCTTGGTGAGTATGCTGTGGAGACTGCCCTCTTTCAGGATGACAACATCCATGGTCTCAGGGCTTCCCGGATACATTCCTGGTCTAACGAACACAACGGCACCCATCCGCATTTCGACTGGCACGTTAAATCACTCGATCTTAATCCGATATAAAATATATGGCTCTGTTTTGAACAGCGGTCGAAACGTAGTAGTCAACATCACCGCATTGTGATCTCTCTACGGGATATAATCACCAATGAGTGACTTCAGCTGTGAATGGCGTACATGAAGAAACTTGTGGACTCTCTTCCTCGCCGAACTGACACCATTATCAAGGTGGGATTACAAACTGTTGGCTTGATGTCTCCTAGTTGTGACAATTTTTTTTGTCCCATCTGCTACTTTTTGAATGAGACGGTATTGTGCAGGGAATAAATCAAAGACAGCTAAGTGGGATTTGACTGAAAAATCTCCATAATTCGTTTATATTTCAAACAGCCCGCCTTGCCTATTCAGCTAAGAAAAATAAACGAAGGGAAAGAATAAATATAATTCTGTGGTTCAAATACAGAGTTTTTCAAAATGATATGGACACTTTCAAGTGATTATGGATGATGTTTATATTGAGGTTAGGTGTTATATGAGTACAGGTATGGAAATAGCATTTCAAGCTTTTTCCTTAGTTTTAGAGTAATCTCCAGCTATGTGGCAGATACACCAACGGGGAAGGCATTTCGTGTGATGTTCCGCAAGAGGAAGTCCGCAACAGCAGTGCGTCGGAAATTCAGGACCTATCACGAAAATGGTTCAAATGGCTCTGAGCACTATGGGACTTAACATCTGAGGTCATCAGTCCCCTAGAACTTAGAACTGCTTAAACCTAACTAACCTAAGGACATCACACACATCCATGCCCGAGGCAGGATTCGAAACTGCGACCGTAGCAGTCACGCGGTTCCAGACTGAAGCGCCTAGAACCGCTCGGCCACCGCAGCCGGCGCACCTATCACACAATGCATTCCCAGAACTTTAACGAAATGCGTTATTGTTGTAAAAGCAAAAAAGAATGTATATCCATCGATAATTGAGTATCAAGTTGAAGGGATTATGGAAACATTCCGTAGATGTCTACAAAAATCAAAGTCTCGTGCCAGTCGCTTCCTAGGAATTTCACAACCAACTGGCTGGAGAGTGCCGAGAAACATCTGCAAATGAACCCATACCGTGTTCATTTGTTCCAAGGCATTACACATGGCCACAACCGTTTGTACGGACAGTTTTGCACTGATATGCGACACTTCATGGAGGTGGAAGATTTCACCTGCACGTTGATTTTCAACGATGAGACTACTTTTCACCTGTGTGGTACAGTATGGGCAGCAGAGAATCCCCACATTGTTGTCGAACTTGTCCGTGGATCCCGAAACGTTGTCAAGGTAAAAAACGTGTATGGACCCTTTTTCTTTGCAGAGTCGAAGATCAGTGAACGCTCTTACCTGAACATAATTCAGCTGAGCTGTGTCTCATGCCGCAATTGCAGGAGGACGGCGATAATTTCATATTACAACAGGAAGGTGCTCCTTCACACTTCCACAATGACGTCTGAGAGTTCTTGAATACTGTGTCACCACGGCGATGCGTCAGCTGTGCATCAGCTGGCAATCTGCAGCTACTGTTAAGGCCCTTACGTTCATCGGACCTGACACCGTCTGATTTTTAGCTGCGGGGTTACACCAAAAACACTGTTTCCACACCTTCCACTCTGCACAACATACATGTCTTAACGAGGATATACTAGGAGAGTTGTGACTGACATCGATGCAAACGCTTTGAGTCGAGTGTCGATCGATTGGACCTCTAGAATGGACACGTGCTTTATGGTTAACGGTTCATACATATTTACAATCTCTTGAAAGGGTCTAGACCATTTTGAATAGCCATGCACGTCTATCCCGTTTGCACACGTTACCTTGAGACACAAAGACTGATACGGAAAGAGTAACGCAACATTATTTATACACTGAAGAGCCGAATAAACTGGTACACCTGCCTAATATCATGTAAGGCCCCCACGAGCACACAGAAGTGCCGCAACACGACGCAGCATCGACTCGACTAGTAGTGCTGGACAGAACTGACTTCATAAATCCTGCAGGGCTGTCCATAAATCCTTAATAGGCATTCTAGATATGCTCATGTCTGGGAAGTCTGGTAGCCAGCGGAAGTTTTTAAACTCAGAAGATTGTTCTTGGAGCCATTCTGTAGCAACTCTGGACGTGTGGCGTATCGCATTGTCCTGCTGGAATTGCCCAAGTCTGCCGGAATGCACAATGAACATGAAAGGATGCAGGTGATCAGACAGGATTCTTATGTACGTGTCACCTGTCAGAATTATATCTAGACGTATCAGAGTTTCCTTATCACTCCAACTCCACATGCCTCACAGCATTACCGAGCCTGCACCAGCTTGGACAGCCCCTGGTGACATGCAGAGTCCATGGATTCACGAGGTCGTCTCCATATCCGTATACGTCCATCCACTCGATAGAATTTGAAACGAGACTCGTCCGACCAGGCAACATGTTTCCAGTCGTCAACAGTCCAATGTCGATGTCTATGGGAAAAGGAGAGGCTAAAGCTTTGTGTCGTGCAGTCATCAAGGATACACGAGTGGACAGAGTCCTTCCTCATCCTTCCCTAATCCGATTGGACCGATGGCCTCGCTTTTGGTCCCCTCCCCCCCCCAAATCAAAAATGGTTCAAATAGTTCTGAGCACTATGGGACTTCACATCTCAGGCCATCAGTCCCCTAGACTTAGAAGTACTTAAACCTAACTAACCTAAGCACATCAAACACATCCATGCGCTTGGCAGGATTCGAACCTGCGACCGTAGCAGCAGCGGGGTTCCAGACTGAAGCGCCTAGAACTGCTAGGCCACAGCAGCCGGCTCCCCCAAATCAAACAAGCATCCAATCAGCCAGTCTCTCCCTTTCGTTAGACTTAATCGTTAAATACCTGAATACATTTCTAACTGAAATAAAAAGCAGTAAATCTATAGAGTACATACAGTCAAATCTAAGATATACGTCAGGTGTGATTTGGTATGTTGCGTATTTGCAACAACAGACACTTGAGAAAATTAACACTTAAAACACTTCGTTTAGTAAAACATTGTAATTTAATATTTTGACGACACATTGATAGGAGTTAAGCGATTAAAAAAGTTATGGCCGCATACATTTTAAATAATTTTATAATATACAATGTAGACTTATTTGTGAGATTCCCGGTAACAAATTAATCTCTTGTTTAGTGACGGATGAGCGTCACACTCACTAAACACGAATATTGTATCTCCTTTACAGTGTGGTCTTTTACGTCTTTGCCTCGTGTCTGTAACCTTAGGCCAATAATCTACTGCGTCAGATCGAGTAAACGTAACTGGAACCGGTTGGCAGTACTACCAGTTTGCTAGGATTTCCAGAGCGTAATAAATGCGAAATGTAGTCAGACAGAACAGTGTTGAGGTCGGATATTTGAAAACTTTAATAAATCAGAGTATATACAACGTAAAATAATAAATACATTTGGTCACTGAAGTATTGTGGTGCTACAAATAGACGGAAATATTTGCTTCCACAACACTTGATTTCATCTCTAACATGTGCTCACGTAGGTAACAATCGCCTAATAATGGGTATTTTACACAAACATTATTTTGAAATTCACTGGCACATGCAAATCAAAATCTGATTTTCCTCACATCACGGATACTACAGAATAATAAAATAATTTTCAGAAATAAACTTAACTCTTTCTTTACTATCAACAACTGTCTTGATCACAAATTATTTTTTCCGGTGACCGGTTTCGACCACAACAATGATTTACCACCAGAAAGAGGTTCTTACTCAATGGTCTGAAGATGAACACAGTTGTGGTCGAAACCGGTCACCGAGATAAATAATTTGTGATCAAGACTGTTTTTTACAGTAAATTTATTTTGTAATAACACTGATCACTCCATACTCCCACAATGTATTCAAAAGTAAATAAACTTAACTCTGTCTATAATCGTCAAAGCAATGATGACAGCTTTTCTGCTGCGTGTCGTGAGCAAAGGCGTGAACACAAAGCCGCTCGAGATGTACCCAATACATTCAGGAGAAGAAATCACTTGTCAAAGGCTTTGACAGCTTCCTGTAGAATCTGCACCTACCGTCACTGGCACTCAAAAACAATTAACCTTCCATTTATTAGCATCGCTCTGGTGTCATACGAATTCGCAACGCACGGCATAAAGGGGTTAAATCTGCGTTTCATGATTACCAAAAAATCAAATGGTTCCAAGCACTATCGGACATCTGAGGTCATCAGTTTCATAGACTTAGAACTATTTAAACATAACTAACCTAATGACATCACACACATTCATGCCCGAGGCAGGATTCGAACCTGCGAGCGTAGCACCAGCGCGGTTCTGGATTGAAGCCCCTAGAACCGCTCGGCCACAGCGGCCGGCTCATGATTACCACACTATCGCTTTAAAGAGCAATACCAGCCAGGAGGAGCGGAAAATACTCTCTCGTGACCTTAAGAGAGAAATTTCCAATTTTAGGCTGACGTATCGCTCAACGACAAGAGGTTAGTTCCATTCCTGTGCTAAAACAGGGGCACTGGATTTACACTGAAAGCCAATTTATAAGCAAGAAATTTTTTTTTAATAGAGAAGGAGTAACCGGTCGATAGGTGTTCCCCAGTGACTTCGTTGCACACTCTCATTCATTAATCAACGTAAACGTCAAACGTAGCCGTCAACCTTCAGTTGATTTATGGATTCTTGGTCGGTGTTATGCAGAGTGTTGCTAATCCTGCTAGTCGTTCTCTCTCTCTCTCTCTCTCTCTCTCTCTCTCTCTCTCTCTCTCTCTCTCTCCTGCCCATTGATCCAGAAGTCTCGGCAGGCTTTATACGAAAAGTGATACTTCAGTTGTCAAATGTATTAAGACACTGACTGCACAGTACACCTGCTATATTCACAGCCACGTATCTCTCTAAACCTTTTTCTTCGCCACGAGTATTGCTTGCAGTCTGCTATTCAGAGGGTACATACTCAAGTCATAGAGAAAGGAAAGTATCTACGCTGAGGTGACAAAATCATGGGGTAGCGATATGCACATAATTATAGAGATGGCGGCAATATCGCGTAAACATGGTATAAAAGGCCAGTGCATTGGCGCAGCTGTCTTTTGCACTCACGTGATTCGCAAAATATGGGAGAGAGTGTCACAGAAATGATACAGGATTTGGGCTGGACATCATTAAACGAAAGGCGTTTTTCGTTGCGACGGAATATTCTCACGAAACCCCAATAACCAACTTTCTCCTCCGAATGCGAAAATATTTTGTTGACACCGACCTACATAGAGAGGAACGATCACCACGACAAAGTGAGGAAAATCAGAGCTCGTACGGGAAGATATAGGTGTTCATTCTTTCCGCGCGCTATGCGAGATTGGAATAATAGAGAATTGTGAAGGTGGTTCGATGAACCCTCTGCCAGGCACTTGAATGTGATTTGCAGAGTATCCATGGAGATGTAGATGTGAAAAGGTTTCCGATGAGATTGTGACCGCACGACTGGAGTTAGCAGACTTACAACGCGGAATGGTAGTTGTAGCTACACACATGGGACACTCCATTCCGGAAACAGGGAATTCAATATTCCGAGGTATACAGTATTAGGATTCCAGAGGAAATATCACGACCGAGAGCAGCGGCGTTTGCGTAGAGTTTTCGGTGCTAACAGACAAGCAACATTGTAAACAGCCGCAGAAATCTATGTGGGACGACGAACATATCCGTTAGTACAGTGCGGTGAAATTTGGCGTGAATGGGCTATAGCAGCAGACGACCGACGCGAGTGCCTTCGCTAGCAGCACATCGCATGCAGCGCTTCTCCTGGACGCGTGACGATATCGGTTGGGCCCTAGGAGTCTGGAAAATTGTGGCCTAGTCAGACGAAACCCGATTTCACTTGGTAAGAGCTGATGGCAGGGCTCAAGTGTGACGCAGACCCCTCGAAGCCATAGACCCAGGTTTTCAGGAAGGTACTGTGCAAGCTGGTGGTGGCTCCATATTGATGTGGCTGTGTTTACGTGGAATGGACTCAGGTCCCACTGAACCGATTATTGACTGGAAGTGGTTATGTTCGATTACTTGGAGAGCATTTGCAGCCATTCAAGGACTTAATGTTCTCAAACAAAGATGGAATTTTTATCGATGAGAATGTGTCATATTATACGTCCACAGTTGTTCGCGACTGGTTTGAAGAACATTCTGGGCAGTGCGAGCGAATGATTTGGTCACCCAGATCGCCCGACATGAATCCCATCGTACATTTATGAGACATAATGTAGAGGTCAGCGCGTACACAAAATCATACGCCGGCAACGCATACGCAATTATGGTCGGCTAAAGAGGCTGCATGTCTCAGTATTATTTCTACAGGGGACTTAAAACAACGATTTTTTGAGTCCATGCCACGTCGAAATGCTGCAGTACGTCGGGCAAAAGAAGGTCTGGCACGATGTTAGGAGGTATCTCATGACTTTTGTCGCCTCAGTGTATATCTAAGTAGTACAATCATTAAGTCACAAGACTGGGCGCATAGCGATGGTGTGGTGCATTAGAGGACGTTGATAGCACCTTAGTGTGGGACCTTGTCGGTTAGTCTCTCGCTGCAGCAAGAGACAGTTGGGTGCATGTGTTATGAGCAGTTGAAGCTGTGACGGCGATTTGAATGAGTGTGTCGGAACTCGATTGTGTTGCAGCTGGGACAACGGACAGACAAAGTACTGCCATAAATCGAGCAAAAACGCTACGGAAACGTTTCAGATGATGCAGCAAGTTTTAGTGACTACTCATTATGTCGCAGTGTTTTGTTTAGACGGTACCTACGGTTTTTTTCCCAAGTAATAGATAATTTGGAAGATGATGTGCGTTGTGGCCGGCCACAAACGATTAGAACTTAGCGCAAGATTGAAGAGGTTGCAGTGTTGGTGAGTGCCAACCGCTCCCAAACGGTGGGCGATATCGCAACAGCAGTAACGCTCAGCCGTAGTACATGTTACAAAAGTCTGACTAATGACCCGAACAAGTCACGGTTTACCCAGTGCGATGTACGCTGTGTTACGCGGTATCTTAAGTGACATGCAAGTTATTGTGGATGCCTAATGTGCAGGCGTCAGGCTCAAAACTTTATGACTGCAGTAGTATAATCCGCAAGCAATCAAACGGTACTTGGCGGAGAGTATCTCTGGTACAACTTTTCCATCTTCTTCTGTTACATTCACAATAGTGCGTAGGAAAAGTGACTGTCCGTAAACTTCCTTATGAGCTCTAATTCCTCGAACTGTATAGTCGTGGTCATTTCGCGAGACACATGTGAGAGGAAATGATACGTTGCCCCGACTCCTCTTCAAACGTACGCTCTCGAAATTTCAACTTTAAGCCTCTCCGTGATAAACAACGCCTCTCTTGTAGCGTCTGCCTCTGATGTTTGTTGTTTTACACTCTCTGACTGTGGATGTGACTCTCGCTCGCTCTTAAGAAGATGCTTGTTCCTTGAATATCTGCACCCGTAGCGGAGCTTTCACATAGATTTTCTTGCTACTGGAAATTAATTTGTCCACAATAGGGTAATTTCATCGCTCCTCTTCTACAACTTTGTGTAACGCTTGTGAAGGCAAGTAGCATACGTAATACTAAGATAGGGAAACTTAAGCCCATTGGCTGATTCAGACCTGTACGAAGCACAGTTTGTTAGTACTAGCAAATTTCGTCTGTGTTTACACTATCCAGTCGCAATAGCTTCATAGATTTGTCAGACAAAATGGCAGTTGTCGAATTTTCTTACTCTCTCACTAGACCTTCACACGTTAGGTGGACAATTTTTGCAGGCTCGTCAACATTTAGACCACCAACAACAACATTTGCAACATAACGCCCACTCACGTCGTTGGTTTCATCTGTGAACACCTAGACCTTTTGGTCAGCAGGACTATTTCGTATTTTGTTGAGCACCTACTCTTAGCACACAGATAAATAGTTCTTTCCCAGTTTGGATTCATGTGTTGTGTACTTCTCCAAGAACTGCTTGAAGCGTAGATTCTTCAACTTCTCCAATGGAATGTTGCAAAACACCATGATCTAACAAGAGTCCTTGAAGAATGACTGACAGCTGAAGAGAGATATGTCTGCTCAAATAACAGCGTTTTTTGTCATTATTTTCAGCACATCTCTTCACAGAGATGCCTTTGTGGCGGTATTATGGTACTGCTGCACGTGAAGGCGCTTTTCTACACTAGTTGAACTTCGCATACTTTACAAAATAATATTTCCCTGTCAATGCTAAACTTCTCTGCAAAACCACGAACAAAACCTCACATCTTCATGTTGTTGCAGCGTTTTACTTTCTGCATGTTGAACCGGACTGAGTTTATATTCAAACTGAACATGTGACCGGGTTTCCGATTTTTATTACGTCGGAAGCCGCCTTAGTTGGCTTCGAGAGCGTTTTGTTGATCCCGCGCGACAATCTCTTAAGTCAGCGAACCGATTAGCGTGTTAACGCTGCTTGTCTACTACATTCCTGACAAAGTTTTGTAGTAATTGTGAAGTTTGTGACAATACCATCTTCATATAGTTAAAGCTAACCGGCCATCGACCTTCTTCTTCTCTGCTGGATGCACACGCATTGCCCGAAATCTTACGGGACTCGGTAAGATTGTCTGCCGCGAGTAATGAGTAGGGGCACTACGAATGTAGTGTGTGGACATTAAGTTGGGAATGTGGGTCTCACACGGAGGGTGCAAGGGATAAATCCCTGCAGTCGCACTATCCTTTGTGGCCTTGGTGGCTCAGATGGACAGAGCATCTCCCATGTAAGCAGGAGATCCCGGGTTCGAGTCCGGATCGGGGCACACATTTTCAACTGTCCCCTTTGATGTATATCAACGCTTGTCAACAGCTTAGGTTCTTGATTTAATTATCATTTCACCCTGACACACTGGCATGTGAGCAGCATTCTCATATTTTCATTCTTGTGTCCTAGACACAACAAATACGAGTATAGGCATTTTTGTCAAAAGCTAGCCGAAATATGACCAATTATGGAGAAATTTGGGCGAAATATGACCTAGTATTGAAAAAGGCATAAATATGACTTTATATGCACAATAAAAATACAATTTTGTTCACTACAGTACCTAAAGTTCAGAGAAAAAAATATGACTTTTCATTAAAATCCGGGCCCTATCCATGATTTACACTGCCTCAAGACACGTACTCAGTTTCTAACTGCAATAATTCTCTTATTGTGCTAAACCTTTAACGTAAGATTATATCTGTTAATGAGTAGCTTACGACAGCATTTTAAAATTTTAAATTCGTTCAATAATTACGTGAAATATTGAAAATCAAATTTTTGTTGTCATCAGACAGGCAATCTGTAACTGGGGTCATGAAACAGGAGCAATGAACGGTGATGTACGACAGACGTTTAGTAACACAGATGCTACGCAAACGAAACGTCACTGTAGAAATTACGCTGTGACAACAGCGTGCGTTCACAGTCGTGGGCTGAGGTGAAGGCTGCATCTCTTAGGCAGAAGACAGGACCATGAGGACTAGGAGAGCCGATCAGCCTCCCCTGGTCAATTCTTATGGTGTGTTCATGCTGCCACCTCGCTGTCTGCTGCTCGTTGGCGTGGCCTGACGATGATAAAACAAGCCCACTGAGTCAACCAGCATATTTAACCTGCACCGTCGCTGCTCGCCCGACTGTTCGTTGTCATCTTCAGCAAGCGATAATATCAAGCTAGGCTGTGTTTCGCACCGCGATCACCGCCGCATGTCCTGAAACGTGAGCTGTGATTGGCTGCTTCAAGATCACCCCAGCAGTGTCGAGTTTGTTAGCGCTCTGCTAGCTATGTGAATTAGAGCTGTTGATAAAATATCGATATCTCGGTTCTTTTGCCAAAATTATCGACGTATATCGGCGACGTTCTTTCCACAATATATCGATACATCAGTACCGAAGTGGCAACATCGAGTTCCGAGATTTTTATTTTAAATTATATTTTTTTCAGTTTTCGGAAGATATTTGAAGTTGTTATTTGCAAATTATAGTAGAACATAATTTTACTTTCAGTGAGCTTTCATCACGTCCAGTCTTTCTCTTTAACTGTGTAAAGTAAGTATATGTGGCACAAAAGAAAAAGTCCGATTGTACTGGGGGGAGGTGGGGGGGGGGCGATGTGAATGGAATAACAAGATTTACGATGTGATGAAATGGCACACATCGTTTGGATTAACGCATCTACTGTGCTATTTCTTCACATCGGCATACTTCAAATTCAGTTGCTGAAAATGATGAACAAAAATCTAAATGACAAGATTGGTTCTGCATTGGGGGCAGAGAGACGTGTGAGGGGAAATGCTCATGGGCGTACCCAGCGAGTTTTTCACTGGTTTACTGTTTTATTTAATAAGAAGTGCTGTATGTTGTCTCGAGTCCTTATTTCCTGAGACCAGTATGACCTGCCCCCCCCCCCCTTCCCCCTAGTTCAGATCCTGGGTACGCCCTTGGAAATGCTGACGTAATCGGTGCTCTGCGCTGCTAGCGGAAACTGCAGCGTTTAGTTTCCCAACGAAATTTTGACACTACAGCTGCTAGGTCGATAGCGTTAGCAGTAATGATAAAACAGGGAAGTCAACACGAAGTGTTCGGACAAATCTGATATGTGACGAAACCGAACGACAGGCCCATCGGACACCTTTTACTGTACCACTTACACGCATTTACCGTTGTTAGCAAAGTGGTTATCGCCAAGAGTGAACGTGCACCGTTTTCCTTTCAATTCTTGCTCTAAGGGGGATAGGCAGCGTGCTAGTTTGTTGATTTACAGAATATCTAATAATAAATCAATACTCAAAATTGCAGCTCTGAAACCGGCAGTATATTTACAGTGTGAAGCCGATATTTTTATTGGCCGGTACGTCAATTTCTGCCTTCGATACACCGACAATTTTTCTCGATATATCGAGTGACGTTGATTATGTTCCTTCTAAAATATCGATGTATCGGACACCCGATATTTTAAAAATGTCAACAGCCTTTATGGAACAACTGCAAGGTAAAGACTCCTGGCGAGCAGCGAGGCTGCAGCGTAAATGTAATAAGGTTTGCAGCGAACAGCGGAGTGCGATATGGCAGCAGCGAACAGCGAGAATGCAGCCTATACGTGCTCTTAAAAATGTTTTTCATGCTTGGTCTTTTTCTGGTCTGTTTTTGCACCCTCTCTGTGTCTGTGCCCTTCGCAGGGACCCGTCATGCCACTCCGCTGGTACGGCCCTGTCAGTGACAACAACCATTATCAGCATTGAATGACGAAGAGTGAGTAACAGTTGCGCCTGCTGTTGGCAGGACCACAAGCTGAAACACATGGCGGACCTGCAGCAGAGCGTGGTGTCGGACCCAGAGACGAAGCAGCAGATCAACAACCAGATCGTGCAGTGGGAGGAGAACCTGGAGCGACTCCACTGCGAGCAGTTCCGGCTACGCTGCTACATGGCCAGCCTGCAGAGCGGCGAGCTGCCTAACCCCAAGGTAAGCCCAGCCGACCCCTCTACATCGCACCTCGAGCACCAGGCCGCTGGCCCAACACGTGTCACCTTGCTGAAGAAGCGGGAGGCAGGTAGTTGCTTCTACACAGTGTCCCATAGTCCTTGGCCACTCCAAATAACTTTGTGCCCAAAAGAAAAAGAAAAGAAAATGTATCAAGCTAATGTTGCTTAGCTAGCAGGGGGACATTAACTACACTACTGGCCATTAAAATTGCTACACCAAGGAGAAATGCAGATGATAAACGGATATTCACTGGACAAATATATTATACTAGAACTGACATGTGATTACATTTTCACGCAATTTGGGTGCATATATCCTGAGAAACCAGTACCCTGAACAACCACCTCTGGCCGTAATAACGGCCTTGATACGCCTGGGCATTGAGTCAAACAGAGCTTGGATGGCTGGTACAGGTAAAGCAGCCCATGCAGCTTCAACACGATACCACAGTTAATCAAGAGTAGTGAATGGCGTATTGTGACGGACCAGTTGCTCGGCCACCATTGACCAGACGTTTTCAGTTGGTGAGAGATCTGGAGAATGTGCTGGCCAGGGCAGCAGTCGAACATTTCCTGTATCCGGAAAGGCCCGTACAGGACCAGCAACATGTGGTCGTGCATTATCCTCCTAAAATGTAGGGTTTCGCAGGGATCGAATGAAGGGTGGAGCCACGGGTCGTAACACATCTGAACTATAACGTCCACTGTTCAAAGTGCCGTCAATGCGAACAAGAGGTGACCACGGAGACGTGTAACCAATGGCACCCCATACCATCACGCCGGGAGATACGCCAGTATGGCGATGACGAATACACGCTTACAATGTGCGTTCACCACGATGTCGCCAAACACGGATGCGACCATCATCATGCTGTAAACAGAAGCTGGATTCATCCGAAAAAATGACGTTTTGCCATACGTGCACCCAGGTTCGTGGTTGAGAACACCATCGCAGGCGCTCCTATCTGTAATGCAGCGTCAAGGGTAACCGCAGCCATGGTCTCAGAGCTGATAGTCCATGCTACTGCAAACGTCGTTGAACTGTTCGTGCAGATGGTTGTTGTCTTGCAAACGTCCCCATCTGTTGACTCAGGGATCGAGACGTGGCTGCACGATCCGTTACGGCCATGCGGATAAGATGCCTGTCATCGCGACTGCTAGTGATACGAGGCCGTTGGGATCCAGCATGGCGTTCCGTATTACCCTCCTGAACCCACCGATTCCATATTCTGCTAACAGTCATTGGACCGCGACCAACGCGAGCAGCAATGTCGCGATACGATCAACCGCAAGCGCGATAGGCTACAATCTGACCTTTATCAAAGTCTGAAACGTGATGGTACGCATTTCTCCTCCTTACACGAGGCATCGCAACAACGTTTCATCAGGCAACGCCGGTCAACTGCTGTTTGTGTATGAGAAATCGGTTGGAAACTTTCCTCATGTCAGCATGTTGTCGGTGTTGCCACCGGCGCCAACATTATGTGAATGCTCTGAAAAGCTAATCATTTGCATATCACAGCATCTTCTTCCTGTCGGTTAAATTTCGCGCCTGTAGCAATTCATCTTCGTGGTGTAGCAATTTTAATGGCCAGTTGTGTAATATAGGGGAAAGGCAACAATAATCCGGATGGATCTCCTACGAGACGTCCGATTCATTTTCTCTGGTATTTCGACATATATTTGCAATTTGGTTTTTGCGATGTGCAGGTGGATTTAGCCCAAACAAATGCTGCTCATGATGTCTGTCATGCGACTCCTACTGTTGACAGAAAGCGTCTGTTTGTTTTTAGAAACGGGATTTTACCTGCCCATTCGGTAGAGCGGTGTGAGATTAGTCTAGTCCGACATTCGTTGTATTGGTATATATTAACAGGGACAGCAAAACACGAAGAATAACCAGTACTCCAACGGCGGCATCCTGGTCTGCGCTGACTACTACTGCCTTGCAGCAAAGCTATTCGGTCGCTGCTGGACTACTACACTATGTGATCAAAACTATCCGGACACGTGGCTGAAAAGACAAGTAGTGGCGCCCTCCATGGGTAATGCTGGAATTCAATATGGTGTTGGCCTATCCTCAGCCTTGATGACAGCTTCCACTCTCGCAGGCATACGTTCAATAAGGTGCTGGAAGGTTTCTAGGGGAATGGAAGCCCATTCTTCACTGAGTGCTGCACTGAGGAGAGGTATCGATGTCGGTCGGTGAGTCCTGGCACGAAGTCGGTGTTCTGTTGAATTCAGGTCAGGACTCTGTGCAGGCCAGTCCATTATAGGGATGTTATTGTCGTGTAACCACACAGCCACAGGCGTGCATTATGAACAGGTGCTTGATCGTGTTGAAAGATGTAATTCATCTTACCCGAAATGCTCTTCAACAGTGGGAAGCAAGGTGTTCAAAACATCAATGATAGTCCCACGCAAAAAACAAGGGGTACAAGACCCCTCAATGGAAAACACGATCACATCTTAATGCCACCGCCTCCGAATTTTACTGTTGGCGCTACACACGCTGGCAGATGTTCACCGAATATTCGCCATGCCCACACCCTGCCATCGGATCGCCACGTTGTGTACCGTGATTCGTAACTCCACGCAACGTTTTTACACTGTTCAATCGTCCAATGTTAACGCTCCTTACACCAAGCGAAGCGTCATTTGGCATGTACCGGCGTGAAGTGTCGCTTATGAGCAGCCACTCGAGCATGAAATCGAAGTTTTCTCACCTCCCGTCTAGCTGTCATACTACCTGTAGTGGATCCTGATGCAGTTTGGAATTCCTGTGTGATAGTCTGAATAGATGTCGGCCTATTACGCATTGCGACCCTCTTCAAGTGTTGGCGTTCTCTGTCAGACGACAGACGAGGCTCAAAATTGCTCTGAGCACTATGGGACTTAACATCTGAGGTCATAAGTCCCCTATACTTGGAACTACTTAAACCTAACCAACCTACGGACATCACACACATCCATGCCCGAGGCAGGATTCGAACCTGCGACCGTAGCTGCAGCGCGGTTCCGAACTGAAGCGCCTAGAACCGCTCGGCCACATAGACCGGCCAGACGAAGTCGGCTGTACTCTTTTGTGCTGTACGTGTCCCTTCACGTTTCCACTTCACTATCACATCGGAAACAGTGGACCTAGGGATGTTTAGGAGTGTGAAAATCTCGCGTACAGACCTATGACACAAGTGACACCCAACCACCTGTCTACGTCGAAGTCCGTGAGTTACGCGGAGCACCCCATTCTACTCTCCCACGATGTCTAATGACTACTGAGGTTGGTTGGTTGGTTGGTTTGGGGAATGAGACCAGACAGCGTGGTCATCGGTCTTATCGTATTAGGGAAGGATTGGGAAGGAAGTCGGCCGTGCCCTTTCAGAGGAACCATCCCGGCATTTGCCTGGAGTCATTTAGGGAAATCACGTAAAACCTAAATCAGGATGGCCGGACGCGGGATTGAACCGTCGTCCTCCCGAATGCGAGTCCAGGGTCTAACCACTGCGCAACCCCGCTCGGTGACTACTGAGGTCGCTGATATGGAGTAACTCACAGTAGGTGGCAGCACAACGCACCTAATATGAAAAACGTTTGTTTTTGTGGGTGTCCGGATACTTTTGATCACATAGTATATTTATTCCTTGTGTTTAATTGTCCCTATTAATATATATATATATATATATATATATATATATATATATATACATCGAATGACGCACTACAGTAATTTGGGACAGCTCTATCGAATGGACATTTAAAATTCTGCTTTAAAAATAATTCTGATCGTAACTGGAAACAAAACGACGCTTTCTGTCGACACTGGACGTCGCATGAAGCGCGTGGTGAGCAGTGAACTGCAAAAATGAAATTGCAAATATCTGCCGAAACATCAACTGTATATAGCGCGTACCGGGAGGAATGAGCAGTTTTCAGGGATATGATAGGAACGATCATTCTAAGCAAGGAGAGAAGTGTAGTAAACATGGCTCTAAAAGGTATATGCCTACCTTAAGACATATGAGAACTTCTTCATCTTCGATACTGTGGAACAAATCTGTTCTACTGCAACCTCTTTGCTTCCAATATTTTGAGTAGTGGTAGCGTGAACCAAAGCGAGAAAGAGGAGTTCAGTAAAATTGGGCTCTAAAGTACATACCTTAAGATCTTGTTCGTCTTCGCTAGTGCAAAACACATCCCTTCTACTGAGCAAGTGCTAATACCTCTTAAGGTATTCGTTTTATCAGACAATTTTTTCTTGTTTTGATTCGTACTACCTCCTCCCAAAATACTGAAGGCAAAGAGCTTGCTGTAGAAGTGATTTGTTTCACAGTATCGATATGCAGAACTGCTTATAGCTCTTAAGGTATGCTTTTTAGTACCCATGTTTACTAAACATTTTTGCTTGGAATGGTCATTCGTGTTATATCCTTGAATATTGACTATTCATTCTGGAATGCACTGTGTGTGTGTGTGTGTGTGTGTGTGTGTGTGTGTGTGTGTGTGTGTGTGTGTGAGAGAGAGAGAGAGAGAGAGAGAGAGAGAGAGAGAGAGAAAGTCTAAGTCTAATTGATGAGCTATGTCTTAAGAGCATAAAATTTTCATGGTTTATGTACATAACTGAAACAAAAATTCACTGTAGGAAATGACGAACGGAGAAGTGACAATAATAAAAAAAATGGTTTCACTTAAATCTATGCTGACCTGGCTTCCCAGTTTTTCCGCAGCAGTGCCGTTTTTGGCATAAATGTCTTGGTGCCCCGAGAAAACAATTCTGGACACGTAATTGTCCTAGTTTTCAATCGAGAAACAAAATGCGTGCAGTAATAATTCTCATTTATTTAATATTCACAAAAGTCCCTATAGGCCTACCGCATTTAGTTTAAATCGTATCGTGCCTAAAGAAAGAGTAAGAAATATGTTGAGAAGAGAGATGTATTACCTACCATCGCCTCTGACTTTTTTACCTTCCGCTTTATGGGTCTCGATACAAATAAAAACAAAACCAAAGAAGGTATCGCTTAAACCATTTTTCCCAACGGGACTGCAGCCATATGGAAGTCACTTTTGTCAAGAATGTAAGCGATGGGGCGTATGTTAGCAGTACTTATTGAGTATTGTTTGGCATGTATGACCGGTTGTCTAGCGGTCTGCAGTCAAGAGAAATATTAAGTTTTAGTAACTAACAACCTAGTAAGTGACTAAACATTAGAGAAAATACATCCAAGCTATTACAATGAAAAAGTATGTATCAGTCTTTTTTATTTCTGAAGAAAATAATTTTATTTTTATGAAATGTACCTACTTGCTCCTTTCAAAACCACAAAACGAAGATCCGAGACACATCCCGAAAGTGAGTTTCCCTGTTCGATTTTTTGACACTCACCTGCCGCACTATTTCTTGAACAGCAGGGGATTGGTGACAATTTCATGCAACAATGATTGCGATATCTGCGGAAAATGACTGCTGAGCTCCGTAATCGTGAAGCGACGGTTCTCTAGAGTGCGCTGCCGCACCAGCTCAGCCAGGTAATCATTGATGAGGAACGGTCGCCACTGCGCTCTTCGTCATGGATACTTTGACGACTTTCGAGAAAAATCCTTCATCAGCAACGCATCACCTGTTTGCATATGATGTTTTGCCTGTAGACCTGACAGAGCTGAAGGTGAATATCGATGGGTGCTATATTTTGTGCTTGAAGAAATGACCGAGCCTCAAAGAGGGCGGGAGAACGGATAAGGGACGCCATTTCGGGGCTGCTGCCGTGGTACTGGCAACAGACGGGACCTGTTCGGCAGACAGTTGATTGTCGCGTCATAGATCTGTTGCTCATGCGTGATTTTCACGGCCAAATACGTCTACTATAAAGGAAACAACATCGGAAAAAGTGAATAAATAAAACATGATTTTGCGACTGGTTGCTGCATATTTGGTAATTTTATAACATCGGTAAACTCACTTTGTGGACGCGTCTCGTACATTTTTACTATGGAATTTTCAGCTGCGGCATATGCCTGTTGTCAGTTTCAGAATACCACGTTAACTAACAATAAAGGTAAGTGTAAGTGTGGTAATGAAGTTAGGTAAACCATAAGTGCCACGGTTTTTTCTCTTTGAAAACTGGTAGCTTAAATTAAACAAAGAATTTTTACCATGTTGCAGCCCTGTCAGCAACTGTGATAAATTAATACTTCAAAGATCCACCTCAGCTGCGAAAAGTTAATGGTCTTTACCCAGGTTTCAGCTAGAGTAATCTAGCCTTCTTCGGAAGCATAAAATAAACTAACACATGCCAGAATAAGGCACGGTCAAACAAAGAGCTAAAGTACCGTGGTACCATGTCAAGCTGCGTTGATTAGCTGAGGAACAGCCCCGGCCCCACTTCATGGGAATGGGTCGGTTAGCCACGGACGCTGCGTTGGAACTCCAGCAGCGTCTGCAGCTAACCGACCCCTTCCCATGAAGTGGGGCTGAGGCTGTTCCTCAGCTAAGTAACGTAGCTTGACATGGTACCACAGTACTTTAGCTTTTTATGTTTGACCGTGCCTTATTCTGGCATGTACAGTGGAAACTCGATTAACCGTTATCTTCGGGACCGTGGTCGTGACGGTTGAGCGAATAGACGGATAACAGAAACACTGTATTCCTCCCAAACATAGCCTCAATCAATTATTTTATGTATAGACACATGTCACTCTCACAGTACTATAATAAAATTTCGGAGCGAAAACAAATTAAAGACGATTGTAATAGCAAATAAAACTATTTATTGCATTTTTGTACTTTGAAACCTGGAGCAGCTTTTTCAGAGAGTGATGCTGATGTCTTTTGATGTGTTGGCAGAAGAGCCAACACCGTATAGCTAGAGGAGGCCGAAATGCACGCGTGCAAGCTCACGCAGACTGGCGTGAGGTCTGGAACAGTTAACGGAAATTATAGTAGCAAATGAAGTACGTAGTTGAAGTAATACTTAACTTTATTCCATAATTGGTGAACATCGGTCTGACGGTACAGGCTTATTAAGATAACCAGCAAAAGATAAATGGCGCCTTGCTAGGTCGTAGCAAATGACGTAGCTGAAGGCTATGCTAACTATCGTCTCGGCAAATGAGAGCGTATTTGTCAGTGTAGCTTCGCTAGCAAGTCGGCTGTACAACTGGGACGAGTGCTAGGACGTGTCTCTAGACCTGCCGTGTGCGGCGCTCGGTCTGCAATCACTGACAGTGGCGACACGCGGGTCCGTCGTGTACTAGCGGACCGCGGCCGATTTAAAGGCTACCACCTAGCAAGTGTGGTGTCTGGCGGTGACACCACATCTTTTGTGGTAAAGGGTTCCAATAAAGCCCTGTTTCATCACAATTGTAAACTTGCTCCCTAACAGGATTCAATTCAGTCTTTTTTTCTTTAAATTGTTCCCGGAACTCAGCAATTACAGAGCTATCCGCGCTGAGTTTTTCTCCACTGATATCAAGTTGGCGAATGATATGACGAAATTTAAACTTGTCGAGCCATCCGATACTTGCTTTAAAAGACGAGTCGCCATCGAGTTTGTTGTTCATTTCACAGCCTTGGCCATTATTATAGGCCCTGAAAGTGGAATCCGCTGACTTCTTGCTTGTATAAACCATCGGTACATTGCAGTGTCCAATTCATCATATTTTGCAGGTTTCATTGTCTTTCTCGTTCGCACATCTCCATCCATGCTCTGCATTGTTGACACATGTTGTTCTATTTTATCAGCATCACGATTTATATCGTTAACTGTTGTTCTTCCAATACCATAAATCAGCGCTACACTTGTCGCAGTTTTGCCCTTTCTTAAGCGTTTTATAATTTCAAGTTTTTGATTAAGTCCTAAAACAACACGTTTACGTTTTTCAGACATTTTATCAAGTCACTGTATCACTCACACCTGCACTAAATACGGTAGTGTAAAATATTAGTCAATAAAGCTTTTCAAGTGGAAAACACGTAACACGGCACAGCCCGCTAGATACACTGCGACAATTACAGTGTTCTCGCCACAACTGGAAACCGATCCAGTGGTGATTGTTGACTCACAAGTGAGACAAAGACAAGAAAAGGGGGAGATGTGCTAGCACGTCAACTGAAGGTCATATTTTATGTACCATTCAACGGCGGGCGGGTACATTCACTTCCCACTAAAATAGAGTAAATAAACAAAGCGAACGCGTCACTGCACCTTAGAGCATTCTGTTACTTCAAGAAGAATATAATCATTCCAATCCCAAAGAAAGCAGGTGTTGACAGATGTGAAAATTACCGAACAATCTACTGAAGATGTGAAAATTACCGAACAATCAGTTTAATAAGCCACAGCTGAAAATTCTAACACGAATTCTTTACAGACGAATGGAAAAACTAGTAGAAGCTGACCTCGGGGAAGATCAGTTTGGATTCCGTAGAAATACTGGAACACGTGAGGCAATACTAACCTTATGACTTATCTTAGAAGAAAGATTAAGGAAAGGCAAACCTACGTTTCTAGCATTTGTAGACTTAGAGAAAGCTTTTGACAATGTTGACTGGAATACTCTCTTTCAAATTCTAAAGGTGGCAGGGGTAAAATACAGGGAGCGAAAGGCTATTTACAATTTGTACAGAAACCAGATGGCAGTTATAAGAGTCGAGGGACATGAGAGGGAAGCAGCGGTTGGGAAGGGAGTGAGACAGGGTTGTAGCCTCTCCCCATTGTTATTCAATCTGTATATTGAGCAAGCAGTAAAGGAAACAAAAGAAAAATTTGGAGTAGGTATTAAAATCCATGGAGAAGAAATAAAAACTTTGAGGTTCGCCGATGACATTGTAATTCTGTCAGAGACAGCAAAGGACTTGGAAGAGCAGTTGAACGGAATGGATGGTGTCTTGAAGGGAGGATATAAGATGAACATCAACAAAAGCAAAACGAGGATAATGGAATGTAGTCGAATTAAGTCGGGTGATGCTGAGGGTATTAGATTAGGAAATGAGACACTTAATGTAGTAAAGGAGTTTTGCTATTTGGAGAGCAAAATAACTGATGATGGTCGAAGTAGAGAGGATATAAAATGTAGACTGGCAATGGCAAGGAAAGCGTTTCTGAAGAAGAGAAATTTGTTAGCATCGAGTATAGATTTAAGTGTCAGGAAGTCATTTCTGAAAGTATTTGTATGGAGTGTAGCCATGTATGGAAGTGAAACATGGACGGTAAATAGTTTGGACAAGAAGAGAATAGAAGCTTTTGAAATGTGGTGCTACAGAAGAATGCTGAAGATTAGATGGGTAGATCACATAACTAATGAGGAAGTATTGAATAGGATTGGGGAGAAGAGAAGTTTGTGGCACAACTTGACCAGAAGAAGGGATCGGTTGGTAGGACATGTTCTGAGGCATCAAGGGATCACCAATTTAGTATTGGAAGGCAGCGTGGAGGGTAAAAATCGTAGGGGGAGACCAAGAGATGAATACACTAAGCAGATTCAGAAGGATGTAGGTTGCAGTAGGTACTGGGAGATGAAGAAGCTTGCACAGGATAGAGTAGCATGGAGAGCTGCATCAAACCAGTCTCAGGACTGAAGACAACAACAACAACAACATCATGCTGTTACAGCAGTGACGGTTAACAGAAACTGACGGTTTAAAGAGTGACGGTTAAACGAGTTTTTTCTGCATTAGTTTATTTTATGCTTGTGAAGAAGGGTAGATTACTCTAGCTGAAACCTGGGTAAAGACCATTAACTTTTCGCAACTGAGGCGGATCTTTGAAGTATTATATTAAACCACATGAACCACCGCCCAAGGTGCCTCGGTGGAGTGCGCGCTCAGTACGTTGCAACAGGATCGGTGAGTGAGTGTACACGTGTGCGCGTGCGCTGTGCAGAGCCTGCTGACGCACGTGTCGCGCGCGACGAAGAACACGCTGAACAAGCTGGGCGTGTTCACGGTGTCGTCGTTCCACGCCTTCATCTGCGCGCGCAGCCCGTCGCTGCTGAACAACCTGCTGGCGGGCCGCGGAGCCACCAAGCGCCGGCCGCCCATGCTGTCGCGCTCCAACTCGGGCTCGTCGCGCCGCTCGCTGCAGCTCTCGTCTCGCGACGACCAGGACAAGAGCGTCAAGGTCGCGCTGCCCGACAACCAGGTCAGAGGTTGTCCCGCCTTCTTTTCACTCTCCTACAGGCGAGCACGCCGCCTAGCATAGCATAGTCTAGCCTAGCCTAGCCTAGCCTAGCCTAAAGCACCGCTTCTTTGTCTCTCTCCTCGCACACTGGCTGATATGTTACTCCCTGCCAGGGGCAGATCATACATAATCATTAACATCTCTTAAATTTGCGTAAATAGAAACATGCGGTCTCATAGACTTTGTAAAATGTTTTATCACTTACCTCCACATTACCTGACAAAAATTAAGTGAATAGTCACCTATTTCATTTTACACTGAAGAGCCAAAGAAAGTGATATAACTAATATCGTCTAGGGCCCCGCAACACGACACGGGAAGGACTCGATTAATATTCTGGAGGGAACTGACACCACGAATCCCACAGGGTCGTCCATAAACCCGTAAGAGTACATCTACATCTACACGGATACTGTAGGCGCCCCGGTGGTCCCGGTCACCTACGGTGGACTGGATGGCCGAGCGGTGACCTCTCCAGTTTTCAGGATGCTAGGAAATGACTGTCGACGCGTCAGAAACGCCAAAGAAACATTATTAATTCGTAACACCTTTATTCCTGCCGAGTACAATGTGGCTCGGTGATATCAACGATCTTCCCCGAGTCCTCGCCGACTCGTAGCGATGACACCAGATCCGGGCCGCACAGTCTCGCTAGCGCAGCGCCGCGTGCTGTGGCGTAGCGGAGGAATGTCCTCACTTCGTACTTCGGCCGCGCGTGGCTGGTGGCGCTCGGCTGGCCGGCCGGCTCGGCAAGCCGCTGTGCGTAGATGGCTCCGGGTTGGAGTCCCGGCGCTGTCGGCACGAGAGGCGTTCTCGTAGTGCGGAGTGTACTCTATCCCATCCCGTCTTCTTCCCTGCTCCTCCCGGTGGCTCGTCCGCGGTGGACGGGCGGAACGGGCTGCAGTCCCCCAGCGTCGTCGGCTCACCCGGTTGTGACGGCGGATGCACAGGGCCTAGGCCCCGCACGATCTCGACGACGGCTCACTGATGTGGTAAGCATTGGCGGCGAGCGAGTCTGCCATGATGTCTGCTAATCCTGGGTTGATGATTGACACCGGCAGCAGAGAAGACCAGAGCTGGTACTGTCCCCTCACGTCTGCTGCTGGATGGGCCGCCCTTACTGCAACATCTCCTTAATAAAGATTAACATGTCGATCACCGAGCTGAGCGCTACGCAGTGACCCAGTACACATCTAACTACAAGTCTAACTGCGAGTGCCCTGTTGCTATCAAAGCTGGCGTATTTAAAGGAATCACGAGCGACGTCCTGACGTCATGCTCGTTTGTAATGAACGCTTTCGTTCCATTTATACTGCTGATTCGTCTGTCGTACTCGCCCCTTAGGTGTTCTTGCGACAGAGTTACGTGTTGTTATGGCAGACTTACACGAAGTTGTGAAATGCAGTACAGCTGACGCTATACCTCTGTCTTGCACTCTGCGAAAGTCTCCGTCTGACACAAACCCGCGTGCTAAGCAATTCTCTCTCGCCTGTTGTGTGTAACCAGGCCATTGCCCCTGCGTGACGACACATTCCATACATGTGCAATCCTCTTAGCTCTTGGCTAACCTACTGCCTCTGGCTCTCGGCATTGGCAACGAAACTTTGACAATATTCCACGTTTCCAACTCTTTACTATTCCGTGACACTACTATAAATCAAATCACATTTAAATGCCTGGCAGGGGGTTCATCGAACCACCTTCACAATTCTCTATTATTCCAATTCGTATAGCGCGCAGAAGGAACGAACACCTATATCTTTCCGTACGAGCTCTGATTTCCCTTATTTTGTCTTGGACATCGTTCCTCCCTATGTAGGTCGCTGTCGACAAAATATTTTCGCATGCGGAGTAGAAAGTTGGTGATTGAAGTTTCGTGAGAAGATTCCGTCGCAACGAAAAACGCCTTTCTTCCAATGATGTCCATCCCAAATCCTGTATCACTTCTGTCACACTCTCTCCCATATTTCGCGATAATGCAAAACGTTCTGCCTTTCTTTGAACTTTTTCGATGTATTCCTTCAGTCCTATCTGGTAGGGATCCCACACCGCGCAGCAGTACTCGTACTCTAAAAGACGACGGACAAGCGTAGTGTAAGCAGTCTCCTTAGTAGGTCTGTTACATTTTCTAAGTGTCCTGCCAATAAAACGCAGTCTTTGGTTAGCCTTTCCCACAACATTTTTATGTGTTCCTTCCAATTTAAGTTGTTCGTAATTGTAATACCTAGGTATTTAGTTGAATTTACGGGTTTTAGAGTAGACTGATTTGTTGTGTAACCGAAGTTTGAGTTCCTTTTAGCACTCATGTGGATGACCTCACACTTTTCGTTATTTAAGGTCAACTGCCACTTTTCGCACCATTCCGATATATCTTCTAAATCGTTTTGCAGTTTGTTTTGGTCTTCTGAGGGCTTTATTAGTCGATAAACGGCTGCTCAGATAGTCTCCCAAAACGTTTATATAGATAAGGAACAGCAAAGGGCTTATAACACTACCTTGGGGAACACTAGAAATCACTTCTGTTTTACTTCATGACTTTCCGTCAATTACTACGAACTGTGACCTGTCTGACAGTAAATCACAAATCCAGTCACATAACTGAGACGATATTCCATAAGCACGCAATTTCACTACGAGCCGCATATGTGGTACAGTGTCAAAAGCCTTCCGGAAATCCAGAAATACGGAATCCCTTATCAATAGCACTCAGAACTTCATGTGAATAAAGAGCTAGTTGTGTTTCACAAGAAATATGTTTTCTAAACCCATGTTGACTGTGTGTCAATAGATAGTTTTCTTCGAGGTAATTCATAATGATCGAACTCAATATATGTTCTAAAATCGTGCTGCATATCGACGTTAACGATATGGACCTGCAATTTAGTGGATTAGTCCTACTACCTTTCCTGGATATTGGTGTGACCTGTGCAACTTTCCAGTCTTTGGGTACGTATCTTTCGTCGAGCGAACGGTTGTATACGATTGTTATGTATGGAGCATCAGCATACTTCGAAAGGAACCTAATTGGTATAGTCTGGACCAGAAGACTTGCTTTTATTAAGTGGTTTAAGTTGCTTCACTACTCCGAGGATATTTATTTCTACATTATGTTGGCACATGTTCTCGATTCTAATTCTGGAATAGTTACTTTGTCTTCTTTGTGAAGGCATTTCGGAAGGCTGTGTGAAGTACTGGGGGTTGGAGATCTCTTCCGAATAGCACGTTTCAAGGCATCCCAGATATGCTCAATAATGCTCATGTCTGGGGAGTTTCGTGGTGAGCGTAAGTGATTAACCTCAGAAGTGTGTTCCTGGAGCCACTTTGTAGCAGTAGCATGGGGAGTGTCACGTTGTCCTTCTGGAATTGCCCAAGTCCAATGGAATGCACAATGGACATGAATGGATGCAAGTCATCAGACAGGATGCTTACGTACGTGTCACCTATCAGAATCGTATCTGGACGTATCAGGGGTCCCATATCACACCAACTGCACGCGCCCCACACCACTGCAGAGTCTCCACGAGCTTCATCAGTCTCCTGCTGACATGCAGTGACTATGGATTCATGAGGTTGTCTCCATACCCGTACACGTCCATCCGCTCGATACAATTTGAAACGAGACTCGTACGACAAGGCAACATGTTTTCAGTCATCAATAGTCCAATGTCGGTGTCGGCGGGCCCAGGCCAAGCGTAAAACTTCCTGTCGTGCAGTCATCAAGGGTACACAAGTGTGCCTTCGGGCTCGAAAGCCCATATCGATGATGTTTCGTTGAATAGTTCACAAGCTGACACTTGTTGATGGCCCAGCATTAAGATCTGCAGCAATTTGCAGAAGGATTGCACTTCTGTCACGTTGAACGATTCTATTCAGTCGACGTTGGTTCCATTCTTGCATGATCTTTTTTCGGCAGCAGCAATGTCAGAGAGTTGATGTTTTACCGGTTTCCTGATATTCACGGTACACTCGTGAAATGGTCGTTGGAGAAAATCCCCACTTAATCACTACCTCTGAGGTGCTGTATCCCATCGCTCGTGTGCCGACTATAACACCACGTTCAGTCTAACTTAAATCTTGATAACCTGACGTTGTAACAGCAGTAACCGATCTAACAACTGCGCCAGACACTTTTTGTCTTGCAGAGACGTTGCCGACCACAGCGGCGTATTCTGCCCGCTTCCATGTCTCTGTATTTGAATACGCGTGCCTATACCAGTTTCCTTGGTGCTTCATTGTACGAACGCTATTCGGAAAGTGAGGAACTGTCCGTCGCGAAATGGAAACCACTGTGAAAATACGACGAGGCTTTTCACAGACGTTTTGGGCAGTGTCTCTAGTATGACCGTCGATCGCATCAACACGCTCTTTTCAGTTGCGAGCGCACTGTGCGCGAGTAAAGATGCCTAGAACAACAATGTCTCCCGACAAGTATGAGGGCCCGCTGAGAGACTTCGCCTTAATGAACGCAGCCCACCTAACACAACTGCCACGCACTTCCTTCTTCATGGCAATTCCCAGACGCACTCTGCAGGGGCAGTGAAGACGCTCCTGCAGCCTTTTCGATGGGAAGTGTTCGATCACCCACAACACAGCCCAAATTGCCTCGTCCTGAGTATCTTCTCTGTTCACATGAAACACTGGATACGAAGACAACACTTGGGCGCAGGCTACGCGCTATAGACCAGCGTAGAGAATTATCGGAAAGCACACGCGGCTGCCTTCTATGACGATGGTGTTGGAAATTTGGTGACTATGTAGAGAAGTACCTGGAAGGTGTAGCTATATGTGCAAAGAAAACAGTTTTGATTTCCATTGTAGATTCTATTTCACGACCGATCGTTCCGTACTTTCCGAACAACCCTCGCATAACTGAATACAATACTATTCAGGGCTTATTAAGACATCGTTTATTACATTATGCAAAATAAACGCAAAACGTGGTATGTATAGTCATTTATTGAGAGAAATAGCTCAGTACCGCACCGTCGCTTATTGTCAAAAGTGCGATCATACGGGGTATAAAGTGAAATTTGTGATTGGATTGATGACTTTTTGGTAGGGAAGACACAGAATCTTATCTTGAATGGAGAGTTAGATGTAGAAGTAGCTTCGGGTGTACCCCAGGGAAGTGTGTTGGGACCCTTACTATTCAATATTGTATGTCAGAGACCTTGCAGACAATATTAATAGTTAAGTCAGGCTTTTTGCAGATGATTCAGTTATCTATAATGAAGTACTATCTGAAAGAAGCTGCTTAAATATACATCAGATCTTGATAAAATATCAACGTTGTGCAGAGCTTGGCAACTTGCACTAAATGTTCAGAAATGTAAAATTTTCCACTTCACAAAGCGAATAAACGTAGTATGCTATGACTATAATGAAGGGACTGAACTGACAGACTCTTGAGGACAGACGTAAACTATCCCGAGAACGTCTATTAACAAAGTTTCAAGAACCAGTTTAGAATAGTTACTCTAGGGATAGGATATCTACAACCCTCTACGTATCGATCACATAGGGACTGTGAAGATAAGATTAGAGTAATTACTGCACGCACAGAAGTATCCAAACGATCATTCTTCCCGGTCAGCATACGTGAATGCAACAGGAAGAATCCCTAATAACTAGCACAATGGGGCGTAGACACTGTCATGCATCTCACGGTGGTTTGCAGAGCATAGATATAAATGTAAATGTAGAAATATTATGACACCAGTCACTAAATTCACGAGTATAAAGGAGACACCTCAGAAAATGCAAAAGAAAGTAACGCACTGAAAGTATTAATTCGGAGAACTTTTGTACAATCGACGCACATTTTCCTACTATATTGGCTGGCCACGTACTTGGGTGCACTTACACACCATTTTTCGTGTCTTTGATGCTCGATATTTTATACATGTCTTCCTCTTTTCCATTCTATCAGTTGGTACTCCTCTGACGTGTCGTCATCAAATAATTTCTCCTGTTCTTGATTATTAAGCATTTTCGCCAAAATTCGATTTTTGCTTTTAGTATAACCATTTGTCCCTCCAAAATTTGTGCTGGGGTGCTTTTCATGCTTCTCCTGCATGTAGGGCTTCATTAAGGTTCTTGTATGTTTTCCCTATTTTGATGAAGAAATGACGAGACGCTTTTATTTTGCCACGCGCTCGTCTACGGTTTTTCGTATTCTCTGTTCAAATAAGACACTACTCTCTTGTGGGTATAGGTAGAGTGATGGAGATTATTTTCTGGGAAGGGCTATAGCATACTGCACTGCATACGAATGGCTTTTTGTGTTCATATCCAGTTGGTTCCCAAGGACCACTTTTGCCCCTCGCTGGTTCAGGGTTCGGTTATAAGTCGATTGTTACCGGCAACATGGAAAGGAACATACGAATGTCAATGTTTTATTATAGGCGACGTTAAAAAGAGTATTTAGATTGACCTCAGAGAGTGAGAATTCTCGAATAACTTTTTTGATCGAACACTTTAATTACAGCCCCTTCTTGGAAAGTTGTTTGCAGAGTCCTCGTGGACGCTTAAGTACAATCCTTTTTTGGCTATTTATTTGTAGTCCCAAATTTTCCCTTTCAAACCTGTTATGAAAACATTAATAAATGCAATACATTGAGCATTATTTCGGTTCATTTACAATGTAAATAACGTAAAAATTGAAAACAACGAAAATTTCCAAATAGTGACTCGACTCCACAACCAGCCGGTTACCTTTCTGTACCCTTTTATTGCACCAACCGCGGTCTGGGAACCACTGTAACATAAATCGTCCAATCCTCGGCCAAACGGCGCTAAAAATCCTGCTCTCTACGGATGCTTAGCCAGCTGGAGCTCTCCCTTTTGTCACTTTTATTTCTAGGCAAGCTCTGCATATACCATAAATACGGAAGAAATCAGTGATGACGAATAGGAGCAGTCTCCTTGTCACACGAATCGTGGCTAGTTAAATCCACTGACTCTCCTGTCGCGAGCGGTGGATTTTGCTTATGCATTACCATCGAAACTTCTTGCCGTCTGTTAACGTAGTTTGGCACGCGAATGGCGAGAGTAAGATTATGAGGGACCACCTTTTTATACAAACCTCAACCTGAACTAGCAGTGACAATGGAATTTATTAATGACCAAAGCAAAATGCATAGTTAAAATTTCTTGGGAAAGGCTGTATGGAAAATTCTTCACACTGTGGAGAATTGAAACAATACCAAAAGTATCGTCCGAACGTTTCAAAACTTCCACCTTTATCTGTTCAAGACAATATATACATTCAAATATGTAGAATAAAATTTGGAAGGTAGTTTCAGTACTTTAATATTTATTTGTTCAAGACAAAATATACATTCAAACACATCGAGTAATATTTAGAAGGCAGTGCCCTTTTACTGTATTGTTTGCGTCCTGTTTTCTTTCAAAGGGTCAAGTAGCATCAAAAAAATTTTTTGTAGTTCAGTACAACTGACTTTTTCACTGATGAAACAGTTTTTATTAAAAAACATTTATCTGTTCACAGTCTTACTTATACACCGTGTAAACTTTTTCTTTGTATAAATAATGTAAAACCTAATTACCCATTTTCTGTCATTTATTTAATATCTGTTGTGGGAAGACACTAGTAGGAAAGTATCACATCCGCATGCAAACTTTGCAGTACATCACGAAAATAAAGTAGACTGGAAAATAAAGATTACGGAGACACAAAAGCATCAAATCCATTTCTTGTGATAGGTGAGAGCGTCGCATGAGTAGAGCGTTAACGAACGACACCAATTCTGCACGTGCGCAGTTTGTAGCATACTCAGTATTTTAACTCCTTGTACCTCTGGGGACATGGTCTCTACGGATTGTTGCTCTTACGGGTTTCAAGAAGTCTCAACTTTAGCTGAGACTAAGGGAGCCGTACCAACCTGCTCTTCTGCACATGCGCAGTTTGCAGCATACTCAGGATTTTAGAATTCCAGTTGACGTTAGTCAAGAATGCCTTTGAGGCGATAAAGACGTCATTGTCAACAACTCACTGAGTTTGAACGAGGTCGTGTAACCGGGCTACGAGCTGGATGTTCCTTCAGCGATACTGCAAAAGACTCGGAGGAATGTAACCACTGAACATGATTACTGGTAGCGGTGGCCAGGAGAATGTATGGTAGGAAAAAGACCGGACTCTGGAATTCCACGTGGCACTACCGAGAGGGAAAACCATCGTGTTCGGCGTATGACTTTGCCTCATCGTACCGCATCTGCAGCGGCAATTTGAGCAGCAGTTGGCACCACTGTGACACAACGAACTGTTACAATTCAGTTACCTGAAGGACACCTCCGAGCAGACGCCCTCCAACGTGAATTCCACTGACTCCAAACCATCGCCATTTGCGACTTCAGTAGTGTCAAACGACGACCCGTGGTAGAAGTCTGTTGTGTTTGCTGATTAAAGTTGGTTCTGCCATGTGTTGGTCAAAATGAGGCCAGTTGAAGGACTGAAACCGGCCTGCCTGCGTTCTAGACGCACTGGACCTAAAACTGGAGTTATGGTCCGCAGTGCTATTTCGTACGACAGCAGGAGTACTCTCGCGGCTATGCCACACACCCTGACTGCAAATCTGTACGCCAGTCTGATGATTCCACCTGTTGTGCTGCCACTCATGTCATCCACAAACAGCATTAACCGTCCCTGTATTGACCGACCAAGTGCAATAGCCAGGGAACTCCATCCCACAAACTGTGCAACACAATGCAGACACGTTTGCATGTTTGCATTCAACGATCTGCCGGTTACACCGGTGAATAATATACCAGCATTTCACATTTGCAATGGTTTATCTCGCGCTTACATTAAGCTGTGATCTTACAATGTTAATCACTTACATATGTTACTTAAACAAATGTATTCCCCAGATTTCATGACTCTACGTTACTTGTCTTTTGGTGATCTCATTTTTTCTATCAGTGTGCAATACAATAAACTTCTCATGAATCGTAAACACTACTCACTACGCTAAAGTGACAACAATTCTACTATGTTGACACTTGCTAAATGCTTTAATAGTAGCTATGTTACTAACTGAAATTTAGTTATAGAAAATTGTACCAAGGACTATGTGTTTTTCGTAAGAGCCTCAGTGTGCCGCTACTTTCAAATGACACACTCCCATAATACGCAAGTTACAATAATTCTTTTGCCACGAATATGATGTCTCTCATTATTTTATTGCAACGAATCACACAGTTAACAACGGGTTTTCGAGTGATCCTCAATTTGCTGGTGCTCAGAAACGACATATATATTTATAGACAACAACTGAATGCCAATATGGCGCCTCACAGCTCGATGCTGAAGGGAGATGGCGTACATGTGACGTACATGGCGTTGTGCCATCTGATTGGTCAACGCTCAGCCGCACGCTCAGAAATCTGGCATGCTAGACATTGCTCTGCACGTTCGGAAAGACTCCCGAACGTGCTATTCCACGGTATGACGTCAGAAACTCACCACACTCAACGCTCGGATGCACGGTTCGTGTGCCGCCGGCCTTACACCGGTTAATAATATACCAGCATTTCACATCTGCAATGGTTTATCTCGCGCTTACATTAACCTGTGATCTTACAATGTTAATCACTTACATAGGCTATGTTACTTAAACAAATGTATTCCCCAGATTTCATGACTCTACGTTAATTATCTTTTGGTGATATCATTTTTCCATCAGTGTACAATACAGTATATCTTTGGATAACATGTTACGGAGTTTAAATTATTAGGAAACATTTTGAATATCTTCCACGTGAACTTGAATACCGATAGTCAACTTATGTGGAACTGTTAATGCTGAGTGTTGTTCTGCAAACAAATAGTAGCTAGCCATAAGACTGAGCCTTGAAATGTTGGTTGGCTCCAGAGGGGCGGAAGGGACTGGGGGGGGAGGGGAGGGAGGACTTGTGCGCAGTACAACTCTTACGGCTTCTAGAAGTCACAACCATAGCTCTCTCTAAGGGAATCGTACAGACGCTCCGCTGCTTACAAGGTAGGGAAATGAGCAGTGTGACTGAACCTTCGCTCTCGACTCCCTGTCTCTGTATTTCTCTGTTTATATTTGAGACGACATTAATCGAATCTAATTTGATAGTGTTAAAGATACATATTAGTTTCTGGCATTAGCAGTTCTAACCACTGTAGTAAAGGTACTCTTAAGTTTGTAAATTTCTCGATAAAGTGCATTAGATTACTGTGACACAAAATCCTAGGTATAACGAGAGATTCGTAAATGATTAGATGAAATAGAGACGCAGTGAGTGTGCCGTTACTTTCAGTTTCAAACAAGGTCTTTACCTGCTAAAGGCACATGTTTCATAAAGTGCATTATCAGGTCAATAAATCCACAACTTTCAGGACAGATGCACAATTACGTTCGGCCTCCAGTGGGAATCAAAATGGAGGGTGGAGGACGTGGACGCGGAATGTGGGTAGGTGACGCAAAGTGCGAATGTTAGATGGCCAGAGAGCTTACCAAGACAGTCCGAACCGAGCGGGGTGGCGCAGTGGTTAACGCACTGGACTCGCATTCGGGAGGACGACGGTTCAATCCCGCGACAGGCCATCCTGATTTAGGTTTTCCGTGATTTCCCTAAATCGCTTCAGGCAAATCCTGGGATGGTTCCTTTGAAAGGGCGCTGTCGACTTCTATCCTCATCCTTCCCAAATCCGATAAGACCGATGACCTCGCTGTTTGGTCTCTTCCCCCGACTCAACCCAACCCAAGATAGTCCGCACATTTGCAGTAAACAGTGTGTACGGGTAGCAAAGTGGTTAACGTGACTTACCAGTCAACGGGAGATCGCAGATCCGAGTACCGGTCTGGCACACATTTTCACTCGTTGCCGTTGATTTCGCACAGAGTCCCGATGCACCTAATATTATTAGCTCCTTTACTTTCCTTGCCCCCCTCCCCCGATTCAGCTTTCATAATATGTATCACAGCTGCAGGTCTAACTTGGTGTCTGTTAAATTTCGGACATGTCCGAAAGACCAGACACCGTGCATTCATAGATTTGCCTTCACTGATGAATCCTGCTTCAAAATGAACCCCGATGATCTGAGAAGACGTGTCTGGAGACGCCACTGACAGCTGTGGGATGCCAACCTAACTGTCTCCTACCATAAGGTTCAGTAACCTGAAGAACTGAATGGTCTAGAGTGCCATAGAGAGAGAGCACTCCGTCATCAGGCCACAATTGGCCCATCGGGACCATCCGACCGCCATGTCATCCTCAGCTGAGGATGCGGATAGGAGGGGCGTGTGGTCAGCACACCGCTCTCCCGGTCGTTACGATGGTTTTCTTTGACCGGAGCCGCTACTATTCAGTCGAGTAGCTCCTCAATTGGCAACAGCACTTGGCGGCCCGGATGGTCACCCATCCAAGTGCCGGCCACGCCCGACAGCGCTTAACTTCGGTGATCTGACGGGAACCGGTGTATCCACTGCCATAGGGTGCCATTTCTTTTCATAGCAGCAACCCTTTGGCTGTCATCCGCGGCAGGCTTACAGCACAGAGGTACATCGACGATGTTCTACTCCCCGTTTTATTGCTCTTCATAGCGAACCGTCTTGGTCTTAAATTTCAGCAAGATAACGCCCACCAGCACGCGACGTGAATTTCTACTGCTCGTCTTCGTGCTTGCTAAGCCCTATCTTTGCCAGCAAGGTCGCCGCATCTCTCACTAATTGAGAACGTTTGGAACATTACGAGCAGGACCCTTTAACTAGCTCGGGATTTTGACGGTTTAACGAGCCAGTTGAACAGAATATGCAACGATATACCTCGGGAGCACATCTGACAACTCTACCAATCTGCTTGCATAAAGGTCAGAGGTGGACCAACACGCTCAATTTTTGATGCTCTTTCTGTTGAATAGTCGTACTATTTTTCTGAAATTATAATCATTTTGTTTGTCTGTACATTACATCACATCTACCGAATGCCGTCCCATTCGGGTAATTCCTTCGTACTGCGTAGGTCTTTTTTTCGTTGAGCGTATTATAGCAGCGGAGCGATTGAGTAGTGCTGAAGAGTATCAAACTCGTGTCAAGCACTCCACGACCTGTTTTTCAAAACATAATTTAAAAAATTTCGAAAAGCTGAAAGTGTGAAGGATAAAATACGCCAGTGAAGAGGAAGGACAGCTGCTGAAAGAAATGAAGCAAACGTTTTAGCGGCAGTAACACACAAGCCAAATGTCACTAAGAGGCCTCTCGGAAGCACTAGAGGGATCAGCGAAACTAGTGTTATGTGAATGTTACATTCGATCGCACGTCATCCTATTCACATTTCGCTGCATCTATAGCTTCATGGTAGTGACTTCCAAAATTAGAGTTCTTCGAATGTTATCTACGAAAAGGGCAAAGTGGTGCAGCATATCTATGCAAAATTTTGCTTAAGGAAAAAATCGTCATTTACAAACCATGGGCAAGTCAGTCTTCGCAGTAAGCACTAACTGTGAGTTGAAAATCTGCGTTGACTCAAAGAAATGGATAAAAACAACGCTCTTGGTCTCTCAACGTTAAATGCCTGTTTTTCAAGAGCCGCGCCTTTGGTCGCTGCTCAACTGACGGGAATCTAAATAGACTAAGTTCTCTAGAGTTCGTAAGATATGCTGCTCCCGCAGTTATTGGAAGGTATCCCATTTGACACAAGGCAGTCAGTGTGCTCCAACATGACGGATGTCCCTCCTTTTCCGCACATGTAATGGCAGACCCTTTCAAGAAAACATTTGAAGGACATTGGAACGGTCGTTCAGGACACGCAAAATGGTCTGCACACTTACCAAATATAATTCTTCCATCTATACTTTTATTTGTGGCGAAAATTAGAACAGTAGTTCTATTAGGAAACACCGACGACTCCCGAAGCTATGAAATGCCTTATAACAAGGGCCTGTGCTGCCGTTCACTCCAGATGAAATTCAACGTGCGGTACTGTTCTCCAGAAGCACTTTACAGAGTGTAGCCATACTCAAGGTCATCGTTTTGAACACTTAGTATGGCAGCCGTGATAAACAGACGAGCCGTACCAGAGCTACATGCCTTTATTTTTTATTTATTTATTTTTTTCGTCAACAGTCTTCTCACTGGTTTGATGCGGCCCACCACGAATTCCCCTCCTGTACCAATCTCTTCATCTCAGATATCTCGGAGTAGCTCTTACAGCCTACGTCCTCAATTATTTGGTGGATGTAGTCCAAACTCTGTCTTCCTCTACAGTTCGTGCGCTCTACAGCTCTCTCTAGTATCACGGAAGTTGTTCCCTGATGTCTTAATAGATGTCCTACCATCTTGTCTTTTCTTATTGCCAGTGTTTGTTTTTCATATATTCATTTCCTCTCCGTTTTGCGCAGAACCTCCTCAATCCTTACCTTATTAGTCCAACTACTTTTCAACATTCGTCTATAGCACCACACCTCAAATGCTTCGATACTATTCTGTTCCGGTTTTCCCACAGTCTTCTCAGAAATATATTCATGTTTGCTTGCATTTACTATAATAGGATAGACGTTTGTCAAACCTCTTGTCCTGGCGGCGGGACATTGGTTTTCGGCGCTGTTGTCTTGAGACTGTTTGATCGTCCCATATATGTTATGTTGTTGAAGTGCTTAGAAGCTTCTTTCAAATCCC
Organism: Schistocerca cancellata; assembly: GCF_023864275.1. Taxonomy (NCBI): domain Eukaryota; kingdom Metazoa; phylum Arthropoda; class Insecta; order Orthoptera; family Acrididae; genus Schistocerca; species Schistocerca cancellata. Next base: position 346,434,122 of record NC_064634.1, on the reverse strand, counting down.
ACAGCGAAAAGTACGACTATACAGTTCCAGTAGAAAAAAACAAAGTCGGTGTCGTAATTCGGTCACTATAAAGATAAAAATTATTCGCGAACATCAAGAAATTCGCCTTATTGTCCGCTATAACTTGCTAAAAATCCCACCTCAATATATTTATTCATTCTGGTTATATCTACCTGTCCTAGCTACCTCACCCTCTATAGTGCGTCCCTCCTAAGATTCATCAGGCACATTTTCTCTGATGTTTCGGCGGATACTTGCAGTTTCGTTTGTGCAATGTCTATTTCGACTCATCGCAAAGAAATATTGCTCATCAAGTGTTTCATATGACGCCCAGTGGACGGAAAGCGTCGATTTGTTTCCCGTTACAAACAAAATGTTTTTCGTCTTTTTTTAAACGGAGTTTTACGAGCCCATTTGATAGAGGGATCTCAAATTAGTCTAGTGCGATATTAGTTTTGTCGATGCAGACAAACAGGAGCACAAAAGCACGATGAACAACCAGTACTCTAGCAGCAATTGAGCAGCGCTGTTGCAACCCGATAGCGGTTAGTGCAGGCCCGAGCGGCATACCAGTTGCTGCTGGAGCGCCACTTGTTCATCGTGTTTTTGTTGTTAATCCATATCGATAAAACGAATGTAGCACTAGACTAATTTGGACTCGCTCTATCAACTGGGCATGTAACACTCCGTTAAAACAATTTTGTTTGTTTTGTTTGTAACAGGAAACAAATCGACGCTTTCCGTCGATGCTAGGCATCGCATGAAACATGAGATGAGTAGCATTTCTTTGTGCTGACTCAAGCTACACATTGCAAAAACGAATTTGCAAGTATCCGCCGAAAACCTGGAGAACCGCACCTGACGACACATATAAAACCTGTTTTTACGTTCCCAGTTTTTACATTTTCTCGCTATGTACGTTATTTTCTGTTGATTCCATCCCATAATAAGCTGTACTGGCTCAAGACATTGTATCCCTGCCGGTAAAAACTGTTTGAGCACGTAAAATTTTTTTGATGTTTTCTTTCCATAAAATCCACTCACTGCCCAGGCAATGAACACAATTTGTTTCGAATTAACAGTTTGGGACAAAGAAGTAGGACGTTACATTCAACTCTCTAAACTTGGTCAAATTCTTTCATTGCAGTGAAAGCGTCGTTGAAAGCACCTAAAAGCAGTGTTCTACAATTACGTTGTGTAGCAACTGCGAATGAGTAACTGATTGGTCCCATTTTCGAGCATGCGTGGACCAAGTGGGCGCTTCAGACAAGATACAGTAGCTGCAAGTGCTTCAGAACTTAGCCTAGCAGCGAACGTTACACGCCCATACTTCAGTACGGCCGCTGAGTTCCTCCAGGGATACCAAATGATGGGAAATAATTTTTGTCTTTCCTTTGGTACGTCTCGAAACCGGCACATTCAGAACCTCGAGACGTGTGACAGGAACGAGGCCCTTGTGGCTGCTAAGGGGTTTAGATCACCCACTTCCAAGTCATTATAATTTCAACCTATCGCATCTAAGCTATCATTACCTCGATGATTTTCAGTTACCGTCGTACCATATCAATCAACACCTGGGTAGGTAAAGCTATGCATTGATGTGCATCTATACTACTATATAAAGCCAAGTCGTGTATATACGTAGGATGGAACTTAAATAGTGGCAACGCTGTTGTGGAGACACTATGCAATGGAACCTACTATTGTCGCTAATAGCACACGTTATTGACATACCTACTTTACCTCCGCGCAAATGGACTCACCCGTTCCACGTCACCGGCGTGCGCACAATCGACGTTTTCGAAACAGGAATAACGGAGTTGGATCAAGAATGAATGTGTCGTATGTCGTACAGCACGACATTGTCATCGAGGTCTTCAAGAGGCGTGCGAGGAATCGGCATTGCCTCCAGAACAGTTCACAAGTAATAAAATCCCAAATATTCTAGTTTATGAACGTAAAATTAATTTTGCATTTTTCTTCATGTGGATACTGTATTGTGTACTACTCTGAAGAATTTAAGGACGATATAGAAAAGTAACATAACATATTAACTACTCGACGGAAACGAATGAAAATGGCGAGAGGATGTTGTCAGAAGTCTCCCAGTCACGCACTGAAAGGTGCAGGTCACGTGCTGTGAAGTCTACCTGACTATAGCGTCTAACGGTACTGGTGCCGCAACACGTGGCAGTTGAACGAACGGAAAAAAGACACTGTGTGTCAATCAGCGAGCAGTAACCGTGCACTGTGGTCGTATTCTTCGTTTGGACGACTTCACACGAGGAAAGATAAGCGGGACACTGAAAGAAGGACTAAATGTGACGAGCGTAAGCCCAGGAGTTTGGTACTGCTCATAGCATTGTTTCATGAGCGTGGGAAGCGTTCCTAATCACAGGTTCTGGCGCCCGAAGGGGAAGAAGTGGACGACCAAGGGCAGCTGTAGCACCAGGTGACCGCTACATTGTGCAACAAGCAAGCAGGGTCCCCCATCACACAATGGGTGCAATTGCAACCGCATTTAACATGACAGCAAGGCGCACAATCTCACGCTCCAGAGGTAGTACGGCGATTGCATAGCGGAGGTGTCTTTGCCCGACCACCAGCACGTTGTGTTCCGATGGCACCCGTTTATCGTCGGCTCAGTTTGCAATAGTGCGAAGAACATAGGGACTGGACCAACGAGAAGTAGGGTAGCGTTCTCTTTTGGATGAAATCGGATTCAGACTGAGTACTGATTCTGGACGTGCCTTCATATGATGAGAGGTGGGAACACGCACCCAGGAACATTGTCGAACATGATCTTTTTGGTACTCCAGTTGTTATGATGTGGGGAGGCATAATGTTACATCGGCGTATTAACCTCTAAATCTTTAAACACGGCACATTCACCAGTCAATGTAATTGTGATACTACACTTCTTCCCTGCGTGCGTTTTTCGGAGATGCGTTCTTTATTTTTATGTATGACAAAAAAAGGAAAAAAAAATCAAGACCGCATCGAACAGCGCAGGTGGAAGAGCCCTTGAACAAGAAGATATTCCCCGTATCGAATGGCCTATCCGTTCCCCAACTTATGTCCACAAGAGTATGTGTGGTATAGCATTGGGTAGACGTACAATAGCACGCCCATATGCACCAACGACCAACCAGTTGTCAACTATACTGGTTGAGGAATGGGACGCCCAACAACAAGAATTCCTTCTAGACTCCGTTGTCAGCATGGGAACACGTTGCCTGTGCCTTGCTGCACGTGTTGATCACACTCCATATTAAGAACCATGTCCCGCCTTTTGTAATGTCCTGCTAGCCGGTACGGTATCAGGTTCGAATCCCGCCTTGGGCATGGATGTGTGTGATATCCTTAGGTTAGTTAGGTTTAAGTAGTTCTAAGTTCTAGGGGACTGATGACCTCTGATGTTAAGTCCCATAGTGTTCAGAACCATTTGTAATGTCCAGGAGAGCATCGCACACCGCGGAGATTTCAGTGTAATTATTGTCTTTGAATAAATACATCATTCCTGTACGTCTGATTACTTTTTTTTTCGGTTCGCTTCTGTACTATACTGTAGCAGCTCTTTCTATGTATGATCGAAGTTTCATCAACGTTTTGCACACCTCTGTATTTCAATTTTCAAGGATGTTACCATGTTTAAGATTTTACTTCACTCCTTTACACATTTGCGTTTAAATCCATTTATTACACGACTATTCATTCTTTTGATGTAAGCAAGAACGAAAAGAGCACGTGCCTCTAGGAAATACGCGGCAAAGTTGCTCAAGAATGTATTCGTATGATGAAAATACAGTGATTTGATCGTTCATCCGCATTTTGTCACTGTTTCGTTGTTGATAGTACCAGAAATGGGTACTGAAACGAAATTATCGATAATTTATATCGATATAATACCAAAGGTAATGTCGATTTGTGAAATATCGGCAGTCTTGTGTAGATTTTCTTAGATTCCTTTTACTTTTTACTTTTTCTTTTTTTTTTTTTAATAATGAAGGTAAATATCGAAGGGCACGCTCCAGCTGTTTCAGCAAATGTTGAATATTTTCTAACCACAAGCACATGTTATCCGATGAAATGTAATGATCGTATGGCATTTATTGGCCGGGATATCCAGTAATTTTCGTACAGCTTCAAAGCATGAGATTTCTTAAAGGAAAACATAGCAATTTTAATTTAATTGCCGGTTGCTGTGGTCGAGCGGTTCTAGGCGCTTCACTCCGGAACCGCGCTGCTGCTACTGTCGCAGGTTCGAATCCTACCTGGGGCAGTGATGCGTGTGATGTCCTTAGGTTAGGTAGGCTTAAGTAGTTCTAAGTCTAGGGGACTGATGGCCTCAGATGTTAAGTCCCATAGTGCTTAGAGCCATTTTTAATTTAATTAACCTTTTTGTAATTTCGGTTCAGACATCCTATAAAATCTTTCAGTATTCTAATTCATTTTATAACCCACTTTGCATAGATGTTGTATAATGTTTACGTCAATTTATGGATATTTTCAGGTCATTTTTGTGATAATTTTCAACGTATTTTAGCCCATTAAGATATGGGCGCTGAGGTTACAAGCCCTCTTTCATATTAGTAAACTAAATGAATTCTCACTAGTGGCAACTGCCCCGAACCACCTCCTCCCTCCCAACCTTCGTGCTCGTGCCCCTTGTAAGACTTAAATCTTATCCTTGTACATAGGCGTCCGCAATTGTAAGAAGTGGGGCCAATGAAGAGGGGAACCTTGCCCGCTCACAGATTCTGGAGAACAGGGCTTTTATTCATATGTTATACGGCTTCTTTGGGATATAATAAAATTTTTATGTCACACATGAAATTTATTTTGCATGGCGTGACGTATCACGAAACTGGCCCCTCCTGTACATCAGAAATGGCAATTTTGGAGTCTTGCTACTCCCCCCCCCCCCCCTTCCCATCCACCCCTCGACCAACACCAACACCACCGCCCCCTGTAAAAAATTCTGCAGACACTCATGTCCATGTATGTACTATTACTATTGTAATTCACTGAAGTCCTCAGCATCTGAAGGGCAATACACAATTGATCAAACAGTTTTCTTGGCAAAGCATTTATTTTACCATTGAGAGAAGCATAAACTTCTATAATTGGTGTGTTGTTCCACCACAAGACCAAAATATCTCAATTTGAAATGCATTTCTGGAAATTGACATCAACATGCTTACAACTTTATCCAGATAAACTCTTTTAAAAAATTTCTGGGGCACTCCACTTAATTACTAGGGAGTAGGTCTTTCCATTCTGTACTCAATCTCTCTGTCACTTGAGTCAAGGATTACAGAAAACAAAGAGGGGCTTTTCAAATCAGTGCTCATTCACCCAATGTTCTGAAAAATCTGAACAGAACTTTTCACCAAAACTATTTTGGGGCACTGAAAATCTTGCAGTGGGAACCAGAACCTGATACCCTTTAAGTAGGGACAATGACTGTGACATGGAAGTTAGTGACCTTACCAAATCTAAATTTTTCCCCCTTCAGTTGAGACACTTCTGTTAAATTATGACAGTCCCACTAAAGACGTGCACTTCAAAATATTGTTTAGCATCATCAGGGACATGGCTCAGGGCCACGATTAGTAATGAGCATCTATTGAGGTTGTGTTTATTGCATCCTCACAGGAAAAGAATGAATATATATATTTGACTTTTTGTGAAAAGTGGACCAACTAGATTTATTTAATGTATTTAATCTCAATAAATGAGACAAATAGAACAAAAATTTGGTTTTGTTACTGTAAATCACACCTTATAAAATATGGTTGTACTTACATACTTAATTACATTATCAAGCAGTGTTCTGTACCTTTTTTTATGAATTTCAATACTTCAGCCTTGAATGATGAGCTATGTATCTTTCTTAGCATCTCTGCTGCCCCATCCTCTCACCTTGCCACTGCAGTATAACATCAGTGCATCATGTAGTTGTTTCACATTATCCCTTACCCCCTCCCTTCCCCAGACCACCCCTTCTCACTCAAAAATCAGACAAACAGTTTATCTCTCTCTCTCTCTCTCTCTCTCTCTCTCTCTCTCTCTCTCTCTCACACACACACACACACACACACACACACACACACACACAGAGAGAGAGAGAGAGAGAGAGAGAGAGAGAGAGAGAGAGAGAGAGAGAGTGCTTTAACAGGTACACAGAACAAACCAAGAACTAAAGTGGAGACCCTGTCTTCTGAATACTTCTACTTTGATATTTTGGGAGAGAGTAAGGTATACTATTATCATATGCAAAACAGATGACAGATCTTTGCTGGTTTACTGTTTACACAGATTGATTTTTTCCTCATGTTACCAGACAAGTTGTTTTGCCCCTGTGGGATATCATCTCAGCCAGTGTGCAATGAATTTGCTATTATTAGCTCATACGTGTAAATGCTTTGCTCAATAGCTGATGCTTTGGCTTCCATGTGACAGTGATGACAAGAGGATTTTCAATTCTATCCATTATGCTCTAGGTTTTCACTTTACCATTTTAAATTGACATATATTTAGGAAGGATGTGAAAGATTTGTTTCATTTACACCTGGTGACAGTTAACATTTGACAAAGAAACAAGACATAAAATCATTGTGTGCGTGTGTTTTTTTAATTGTAGGGTTTTATAAAATATTAATTAACAGGATCTAACTTTGACTTCAGTTTACATACACTGATGAAGAATTTGAAGCTCATTAACAATTTGGATTACAGTGCCAAGCTACCAAAATGTAAGACTTTGCATTAATTTTGAATCATCAAAATGAACTGTGTAAAATTTTTTAATATGGAAGTGTATGTGAAATTTCTCCTGCATATAAAAGATTCTTAATTATATAGACAATTAAGAATGCAGTGTGAGCACTCTCAGAAGATTTAAGTGTCGAGTGTTCTGTGTCCTGATTGCTGCTAACCTTATTGATCAAACAATGCTGTCAGAACTAGCATTTCAATAGGCAATGCTGAATGTTCAGCCTAACTTCAGGGTGTCACATTTGAATTCGAATGAGCAATGAAGCAGTTGCTTGTCTGCTATTGGTATTAATTCTCAGAAAAGAAGTGTGTGTAAATGCCTAGCACAAAACAGGAAGTACTGGTATGATGGCTGTACTGCACAAAGAAGACAGAGCTTCTTCCCTCCATAACACTCCTCTTCTTGTGCCAATTAGTGCATATGTTAGGACTTGCTTTCTTTGCTGCCCAGACTTCTCACACATCTAAAGTTTTCCAAGAAATTGGCCATTTCTGAGATGAAAATAACTTATGACATGAGAGTCAATATTTAATTGTGGGTAGTTTTGTGAGTAAGTTAAAATATTACTTGTGAATAAAATCTGGAATAGACACATTTTATGTTGCACAACTCTGAAATTATAAGGATAGATGAAACATATTTTTTAGGAGTTTCATTCTCATGTAGCAAATTTATTACTAAAAAAATTAGAAATAATCATTTAAACTAAAAGCTTCTAGCATGAAAGCTTATACTGCACATATTAATTAAGAAATCAGGAGTAGTGGTGACACTGTGGGCTTACGGTTAAAACCCGTAACACTGAAGAAAGGAATAAAAAGCATATTAAGGGTACAGATAAATGTTTCACCATAATGGCAATTCTTCTTTACATTAGTAAGTGCTTGCAGAGGCAAAAACAATGCACTGAATGATGAAACAGAAACACATATACACACACATTTTGACTGATTGGGTCTTTCGTGACTCGGAAGGTCATGCGTTGGTGGGAGGCTCAGTGGCTGGACGTGAGGGATAATAAGTTGCGAGCGGTGAAGGATTCTGTCCGACCGTGGCTCACCTCCTTCCGACAACGACGAGCTGAGGAAGTAGCCCTTACACGGCTTAGAATAGGACATTGTCTGTTGACACATGGTTTTCTGTTACGTCGTGAGGAGCCACCAACGTGTCAGACATGTGATACACAGCTGTCGATACAACATATTTTAACTGAGTGTGTTTTATATGCGGGTTTGAGGGAAGATTTCAGTTTCCCACCAGACCTGCCTTCTCTTTTAACTAATAATGAGGTGAGTGTTGCTAGAGTTTTACGTTTTTGTGTGATGTCTGGACTTCTTCCCAAAATATTGGGATTGAGGTCTTAATGTGCTGTACAGTGGTTTGGTCACCCATTATTTGTAAGTGGTCACTCAGCCACCGTTAATTATTTTCACCTGTTTGTACTGCTATTTTATTTTTAGTTTTATCTACCTGTTTTGATGTGCTGTGTCCAATCTTGCAATTTGAACATTACCAATTCTCACAAAGATCGGCTCTGAATTGATCTTTTGGGAACGGGCGCTGATAACCTCGTTGTTGTGTGCCCTAAAACACTAATAATAATAATCATCATCATCATCTTGACTGATTGGTGCTTGTTGTGGCCTTTAGTCCAAAGACAGGTTTGGAGCAGCTCTCTGTGCTTGTCTATCCTGTGCAAGCTTCTTCATCTCTGTATAACTACTGCAGTCTATATCCATTTGAACCTGCATACTGCAGCCAAGCCTTGGTCTTCCTTTATACTGTTGACCCCCCCCCCCCCCCCACACACACACTTCTCTTAGTTACCAAACTGACAATTCCTTCATGCAGCAGGACGTGTCCTATCAACTGATCCATTCTTTTAGTCACGTTGTGCCATAAATTTCTTTTCTCCCCAATTTGATTCAGTTTCTCCTCTTTAGCAATCCTACCTACCTTTCTAATCAACAACAATTTTGTGTAATACCACATTTCAGAAGCTGCCATTTTTTTCTGATCTGAACTACTTATCACCCTTATTTCACACCTGTATTAATCTGCACTCCAAACAAATACCTTCAGAGAAGACTTCAAAACACTTAAATTTATATTCTGTGTTAACAGTTTTCTCTCTTTCAGAAACAGTTTACATGCTATTACTTACCTGCATTGCTTTGGTCAGTGTCAGTTATTTTACACCCAGATATAAAAACTCATCTATTGCTCCTAGCGTCTCATGTCCTACTCTAATGTCCTCAACATCACCTGGTTTCATTAGACCACATTCCATGAAACCTGTTTTAAGTTTGTCAATGTTCATTCTGTTGCCAGTTTTCAGGGCATTGTCTGTTCAGCAGCTCTTTAAAATTCCTTTCCATCTCTACAGAATTACAATATCATTAGTTAACCTCAAAGTTTTTAATATTTCCCCTGAACTTTAATTCTCTTCCCAAATTTCTCCATGGTTTCCTTTACTCATTGCCTAATGTATAGATTTAATAACACTGGACTGCAATTCCCTTCTCAACTAGTTCCCTTTTGCATTCTTTTTTTTTTCTTATAAGTGCAGTCTAGTTCCTGTACAAGATGTAGATAATCATTTGCTCCTTGTATTCTGTCCCTGTTATCTTCAGACTTACAAAGCATTTCAGTCAACACAGTCAAAAACTTTGTCAAAATGTGCAAATCCTATAAATGTAGGTTTGCTTTACTTCACTCCATCTTATAAGATGAGGTGTAGCATTAGTATTGCTACACAAGTTACTGTCAGAAATTTGCAGTTGTGACTTATTAAACTCATTGTTTGGTAATTCTCTCCTCTGTCAGTATTTGCCTTCTTTGGAAATAGGATTTTTACATTTTTCTTCAAGCCTAATAGTATTTTCCTTGTGTCATGTATATTAAATACCAGATAGAGTTGTTTTGTCATGGTTGTTTCTCCCAAGCAATTCAATAACTCCGAGTGAATGTCATTTATACCAGGTGCCTTTTTTCGACTTCTTTCAGTGCTCTGTCAGATTTATCTCACAGTATCATGTTTCTCACCTGATCTTCATTTACTTCTTTTTCCAGTATATTGCTGTAGTTTCATTTGTATACTCTTTCTATATGTTCCTTCCACCTTTCATTCTTCTCTTTGTTGCTTAGAACTGGCTTATCATCTGAGCTGTTGGTACTCATACTCTTGCTTCTCTTTTCTCTGAAAGTGTAGCTAATTCTCCTTTTGTCAACATCCATCTTTCCCATGTTCACACTTGCTTGTGTATGTTTGCATTCCTGCTCTAGCTGTTCCTACTTTGCCATTTTACACTTTCTGTCAGCCTTATGTTTTAGACATCTGTATTCCCTTTCACCTGCTTCATCTGCTTGGTAGATGGTGATACCTCCCACATCTTGAATCTTGTGTAGCCTATGACACAGAAAACTGCTGATACCCATACCTGGGCTTGCGGAAATATACATTTTAGAGCAAAAATTACTGCATGAAATGGTAGCTGTTCTTTCTCATTACATGTGTAGACACACTGCAACAAAACTGCTATGGATACACAATTAAAGTTATATCTTGAAATTTTTGTGTGGTATTGCATGCAGGGGAAAACAAACACACAGCAATTTCTGAGGGTATTTTGTCCCATCGCTACAACTACAAGAGAATGTGTTTTTTTTTCCTCACAAAATTTGTTTCAGTTCACTGAATAAGCATCATCAGTGGTCTGGAATTAAAGATATTTACAATTTAATTTGTTTTCTAGATCAAAAAACTGTTGTTAACGAACTATATTTTAATATAACAAACAAATCAAATTGTAAATATCTTTATGATATGAATATAATAGAGGGAAACATTCCATGTGGGAAAAATATATTTAAAAAGAAAGATGATGAGACTTACCAAACAAAAGCAGTGTCTGTGTATATGCGGATGGATATGTGTGTGTGTGTGCGCGAGTGTATACCTGTCCTTTTTTCCCCCCTAAGGTAAGTCTTTCCACTCCCGGGATTGGAATGACTCCTTACCCTCTCCCTTAAAACCCATATCCTTTTGTCTTTCCCTCTCCTTCCCTCTTTCCTGACGAGGCAACCGTTGGTTGCGAAAGCTAGAATTTTGTGTGTATGTTTGTGTTTGTTTGTGTGTCTATCGACCTGCCAGCGCTTTTGTTTGGTAAGTCTCATCATCTTTCTTTTTAAATATGTAAATATCTTTAGTTACAGACCACTGATGATGCTTTATTTCAATAAAGCACAACACATCTGTTGAGAAAAACACACATTTTCTTGTAGTTGTAATGACGGAACAAAAATACCCTCAGAAACTGTAAAGCAACTGTGGACAATATGGCCATACAAATGAAGAAATTAAAGACATAGCAGTTTGTGTGTTATACATGCACATTTTTTCATGACTGCTTTCATAGATGTGAAGGAGATAGTAGAGAAAGCAAGCAAAGTGAGCTAAAGGGAATATGAGGAGTTAGCTTATCCTCCTTTGTTCACAGTTGCCAGTAAGATAAAATGCTGTACTTAAATCATTTGTGTAATTATATCTGCTTCACCAAATTTTGTGCTACAATCCTTGAAATACAGAACAACAAATAAAGAATGACATTCAACAATAGCATTGTCAGTTTCTGCACTAGACCTCTGCTTGTAAACACGTATGTTAATAAATTCAGTTTGTGAAATGTTTTCCACATTTCTGATGATTCCATACTCTGGAACCAAGAGGCAGAGGAAAACTGTGCAGTTAGCCCTGTGTGTTCAACATTGTTCTACACCAGATATTTGCTTGCAGAGATCAGTAAACACACTATTTGTCAAAATCTTAATATTTGTGCTGGTTCGGTACTGTGGTCTCAAAAGGTAAACAAGATGCATGCACGTTTATACCAATTACTTCTTAATGACAGGTATATCAACTGAGATATTACTTTACAGCTGTTGCTCATGAGAAAAAAATATTTTAGTACATTTGTATTTTTTGGTTGGTAGTGAAGAGTGAAACAGTGAATGCAACCATTGTGAACATTTCTCATTACCATCACTGAAATAAGTGCCTAGTTTACACCATTACATTTAGAGCTGTTGTTGCATACTTATTTAGTAAGAAAAATTGAAAATTGGTTGCAAATAAAGTTACCATAATCTTCCCATAATATGTTACTGTCTTGATTATCTATTTACCAGATGTGCTTACTATTATTTTTGCCATATGTTACTTTATATTTTGTTATTAGTTTCCAATATCTGTGACAGTAATCTTCATCTGAGAAAATATTTTTCCATTTTTGTTATATCAGCATCCCTTTTTCACTTGGTTTTTCATTTACATCAGATTTTGTCATTATTGCATTTGAAATCATATTTATTGTGGGATTGTGGAAATAGCAAGAACAGAATATAGCACCAGTTTGTTTGAGCCTAGATTTTTCTTCTTTAGTTTGACTATGGGAAAAAAAAAAACACACACACACACACACACAGACTGACGTATTTAAGAGTTCAGAGTAGAATAGAGAGAAATACTCAAAGTACTCGGAGTTATTTATTACGGTACTCAGATTAACTTTTCCCACCATCCCTTTTATCTTTTTTCCGAATGGAGAAACCACAACAAAACAGTTTGCAAACTTTTGTTTCCATTCCTTGACTGTCTTATTTTAAAATGGTGTAAATTTTTACTTTTGACTCTGTCTTCTGATTTTACAACTGTGAAATAATATTACCACCTATAAATTTTTCATTTTGATAGTAATATAATGTTTTTACAGTTTACACATCTTATGTCCATGTTTACATGTCAATTTTTGATTGACTTACATAACCAGGTCAATAAAGTTAATTGAGACCATGTTAATACTTACTGAAATTATTTTCAAGCAACACTTATAATATTTCTAAACTACATTTATTGTTGTTAGAGGTCTTTAGATTTCTGTCACAGTTAAATAGCCAGAACACACACTTTGTAAACTCAAATGGGCAGCAATGGCATGAAATATTAACACTTCACAGTACTCTGACGATAAAAATTTTACAATAACTCACTGATATTTATCACATAGTTCTTTCGTTTCATGCTCATGTCATGTAAGTACAAACCTGAGCAATTTTTTCATTAATCCTGAATCTAGTAAATTAATGTAATTTAACACTATTTTTCCTATATTGCTTGATTATTTTGCTGATTCTAGACAGATACAACATGACAGTATCTAGTCAGCTCTAAATATTTAGAGAGAACCTTACAAAATCTAAGCAGTGAAATGCTATTGTTAATTGGAGTGTCGTTATTTTCATATTCCGCTATATCCATTGCTTTACTTTGACACTGAGATGTATAAACATGACATATTTTTCAGATTTATTTGTCTGATAAGTTAGAATACTGTACTGTTAACGTCCCTTTTCAGGGAAAGCAGGAGTCAGAAAAACTGTATTTTCATGAACATGAAAATTACTCCCATTCTTCAAATTTGCAATGTACAAGTAGGCCCCAACTGTTGATCCACCTCCCCTGGCAGAATCTGTATCACTTAAGTGTACATGCAACACAGAGAATAATAAAACATAAATTACAGTCTTCACAGACAGTAGTGTTCCTGAGGCTCACTCGATCCACATGCTATATCATCCAGTAGCCAGTAAAAAAATGGTGTTTGCAGAATAATTTGCCTGTCAGATATTTCCATGTTTATGTACATATTTAATTTTTTAAAACACGTTCATCTAGCATGTGTTGTGTATGCATGTATAATTTAAATAAACAGGTCACTGAGCTTGAGAATATGCATTTCTGATTTGTGCTCTTTTAGTACTGGCCGTTACTGAAGAAATATCTGCATCTATTTCAACATCTACATCTATACTCTAGCAGATGATGCTATCATTATTTGTTCCATGAACTAAGCATGCCATAACAGTTCTGTTTATTTTTAATGCTAGCTTACACAAGTGAAAATATCTTTGTTTTTTTGCTGTCACTATGATGTAACTATGATTACCTTCCTGCAGACTGCTAAGTTTTTGCATGAATCTGTCACTTCAGATACTCGACTCTGTTAAGGCCAATGACTTTTGTGTGTTTTACTGAACAAGATGTTCAGCAAATAACAGGAGTCCACTACTCTAGAGACTGTTCAACATTAGCTGTTTATCCTCAGAGATTTCCCTGGTGCTCGTAGAAATGTAACAGTCAACAGCCATGTTTTTCATAAATTCATACAAGGGCTCAAAGGAGCAGCCATTTTTATAATAAATGAGGTATCAGTGACTTAATAGTTGGTTGGGGTGGTGTTTAGGTTTGGTAGTTGGTGTAATTCTGTTCTATGATAGGTAATTTAAAATAAAACAAAAATGTTTCTCATTCTCATACATGGCATTGAGAATATGAATCTGTGGACCATATGTCTGTAGCACTGATTGATGGGTGCCATCCTTAATGTATATGGATAATACATTTGTTTTTGCCCACTTTCTGAGAATGTTTATGATCTTTGAAAGCCTTTTCAAAACATATATACACCACCACACCAACCAATATAATGCAGTCGTTAAGACACTGGAGACACGTTTGGGAAGTTCAGAAGATCAGACTTCAGTTTATTGTCTGGCCGTCTATATTTACAGATTTTGAGGTTTCCCTTAAATCACTTATGACAGGTGCCAAAATGGTTCCTTTGAAAAGGAGATGACCAACTACATTCCACATCTTTCCCTGATATGAGCTTGTGACTTGACTCCAAAGATCTTGTCATGAATGGTGTCATTGAACCCTAGTCTTCTCATTATATCATCATATGAATTGTCAAAAGGTACAAACAAGCACACCATCATATACAAAAGTTGGAGTTTAATTTAGTGTTATCAGTGTGTATGTTTACTGTGGCTGACAGTTTTCACACCATCTCATCCTTTGAGCAGACCAAGATAGATAGAAAATTTCATGACTGTGCTGAGAAACCTATCTGTATGAAGTGAAGTGTAAGCTACTTGAAGTTCACAGAAGTTTGGCAATAAGAGCAGGGCAGAAGGAAACTCTCATTCCATCTGACATTTTGGGAATAATGGGAAAAAAATCATGGTTTGTGGATGTGCAAAGATAGATAGTTACTAAATTTGTGCTGTAGATTCCTGCCTAGTGCTTCCCTTTAAAGAATTAACCATCATTGAAGGCATAGAGAAAATTATTCTTGACAGATAACTGGCTAAGGAAATGTTCAAAAACAGCTAGACCACTTGACAAGAAAAGCTTATACAGGGTGAGTCACTAACTATTGCCACTAAGAATGTCTCCAAAAGTATGATAGAAGCTGAAAAGTTTCTGAGCCAAATCTGCACGAGACAACGGGGGCCATAATATGATGTTGGTTTTTTGTTGCTAAGTGGGATCGCTTCAAAGATCTGAAGATCAGCCTTTTTTTTTTTTATGGGAAGCTATAGTTTGGTACTTGTTTTCTGATAGCAGCTATCGAGATGAATCCAATGATGTGTAACAGTAAGGTCTTTGAAGGTCACAAAGGTGGCATGAATGTCCGTTACAGAAGGCGTTTGAAATGATGACCATTGCTATCAGTACAGAGCTGCAATCTTCTTATCATGGATTGAGAGGTATTCCTTATCACATTTGCACTTATCAAAGCACATGCTCTGACAATTCTCTCTCGTATTTTGTGCAAATAGCAAATATTTGCCGAATACAGCATACCCATCTGACATACCATTGACATGTAAACACCATTCGATGGTTTCACAATACAACACTAACAGAAACGGTAAGACTAATATCATCGAATCAAGCGAATGTGAATGATGTATTCCTTCAAAGAATAAGTCGATATGCTTCTCATTTATGGAGAATGCGAACGAAATTCAGTGAGAGCTAGAGACTTATATGCTGAAAGTTATCTCCTCCACATACTCAGCCTACGTGTCATACATTTAAATATGTGTATGATAAACTGAGAACAACTGGATCTTTAATGCATTGGAAACATATCCAGCAAAGGAAAGTTACTAGCGAGGAAATGGAAATTGGTGCTCTTGCACTGTGGTTCGAGATCCTTGTGTTAGTTAACATCAAATTGCAAGGGAATCTGATATGCACCTGAGTAGTGTTGTTCGTGTTCTGCATTGCCATAAATATCATCCTTACCTTATCAATCTCCACCAACAATTAACTGGTACGGATTGTATGTGTCGCATTGAATTCTGCTGATGGGCTCAACTTCAGATTCAGAGGGATAAAACATTTATTAAATTGATTTTATTTACTGACAAAGCTACAGTCATGATCCATGGAAATGTTAATTTGCGTAACATGTATTATTGGGCAACTGAAAATCCATGTTGGATGCGGCAAGTTGCACACCAAAAACCATGGTCGGTGAATGTATGGTGTGGGATTCTGGAGGACAGAATTATAGGCCCCTATTTTGTAAAAGGAAATCTTAGTGGTAGGAAGCACACCACATTTCTGCAAGAAACATTAGGTCTGTTATTGGAAGAAATACCTTTAGGCACAAGGAACAGAATGTTGCATCTACACGATAGGATTCTGGCACATTTTTCACTGATGGCTAGAAACGAGTTGCAGAGACAATTCCCAAATCATTGGATTGGATGTGGAGGAGATGTGTCGTGGCCAGATTGTTTGCCAGACTTGACGCCTCTGGATTTTTTCTTGTGGGGATTCATAAAAGACATTCCAACTACACCTGAAGATATGCGAGAGAGAATTGCAGAGCATGTGCTTGGATAAGTGCCACACAATCCACGACAGCAATGGTCATCACTTTGACTGCCTTCTGTAAATGGACATTCGTGCCATCTTTGTGACCTTCAGTGATCTTCAAAGTCCTTACTGTTACACATCATTGGATTTGTCTCAATAGCTGCTATCAGAAAACAAGTACCAAACTATAGCACCCATTTAAAAAAAAAAAAAAAAAAAAACAAGCTGACCTTCGTATCTCTGAAGCAATCCCACCTAGTAACAAAAGACCAACATAATATTATGGCCCCTGTTGTCTCATGCAAATTTGACTCAGAAACTTTTCAGCTCCTATCATACTTTTGGAGATATTCTTGGTGACAATAGTTAGTGACTCACCCTGTATAAATACAACTGGTAGCGATTTAGATAAAATTTATCACTATGTTTTCTTCACAACAAGATTTTTATAAGTGTGGCAGGATGGATACATAAACAAATCAGCAGTTGAGAAGTAAGCAGAACAAAATGCAGAGCACTTAACGTGATCTGTACTGTGGAAGTGAGAAGACTTGATGTTGTTGTTGTGGTTTCAGTCCTGAGACTGGTTTGATGCAGCTCTCCATGCTACTCTATCCTGTGGAAGCTTCTTCATCTCCCAGTGCCTATCTCAACCAACATCCTTCTGAATCTGCTAAGTGTATTCATCTCTTGGTCTCCCTCTATGATTTTTAACCTCCGTGCTGCCCTCCAATACTAAATTGGTGATCCCTTGATGCCTCAGAACATGTCCTACCAACTGATCCCTCCTTCTAGTCAAATTGTGCCACAAACTCCTCTTCTCCCCAATCCTATTCAATACCTCTTCATTAGTTATGTGATCTACCCAGCTAATCTTCAGCATTCTTCTGTAGCACCACATTTCAAAAGCTTCTGTTCTCTTCTTGTCCAAACTATTTATCATCCATGTTTCACTTCCACACATGACTACACTCCATACAAATACTTTCAGAAATGACTTCCTGACACTTAAATCTATACTCGTTGTTAACAAATTTCTCTTCTTCAGAAATGCTTTCCTTGTCATTGCCAGTCCACATTTTATATCCTCTCTACTTCGACCATCATCAGTTATTTTGCTGCCCAAATAGCAAAACTACTTTACTACTTCAAGTGTTCATTTCCTAATTTAATTCCCTCAGCATCATCCGACTTAATTCGACTACATTCCATTATCCTCGTTTTGCTTTTGTTGATGTTCATCTTATATCCTCCTTTCCGTTCAACTGCTCTTCCAAGTCCAGAATTACAATGTCATCGGCAGACCTCAAAGTTTTTATTTCTTCTCCATGGATTTTAATACCTACTCTGAATTTTTGTTTTGTTTCCTTTACTGCTTGCTCAATATACAGATTGAATAACTTTTGGGAGAGGCTACAAACCTGTCTCACTCCCTTCCCAACCACTGCTTCCCTTTCATGTTCCCTGACTCTTATAACTGCCATCTGTTTTCTGTACAAATTGTAAATAGCCTTTTGCTCTCTATATTTTAACCCTGCCACATTCAGAATTTGAAAGGGAATGTTCCAGTCAAAATCTCTAAGTCTACAAATGCTAGAAATGTAGGTTGGCCTTTCCTTAATCTATTTTCTAAGATAAGTCGTAGGGTCAGTATTGCCTCACGCGTTCCAATATTTCTATGTAATCCGAACTGATCTTCCCCGAGGTCGACTTCTACCAGTTTTTCCATTCGTCTGTAAAGAATTCATGTTAGTATTTTGCAGCTGTGACTTATTAAACTGATAAGTTCAGTAATTTTCACATCTGTCAACACCTGCTTTCTTTGGGATTGGAATTAATATATTCTTCTTGAAGTCTGAGTGCATTTTGCCTGTCTCATACATCTTGCTCGTCAGATGGTAGAGTTTTGTCAGGACTGGCTCTCCCAAGGCTGTCAGTAATTCTAATGGAATGTGGCCTACTCCCAGGGCCTTGTTTCGACTCAGGTCTTTCAGTGCTCTGTCAAACTCTTCTCGCAGTATCATATCTCCCATTTAATCTTCATCTACATCCTCTTCTATTTCCATAATATTGTCCTCAAGTACATCGCTCTTGTATAGACCCTTTATGTACTCTTTCCACCTTTCTGCTTTCCCTTCTTTGCTTAGAACTGGGTTTCCATCTGAGCTTTTGATATTCATACAAGTGGTTCTCTTTTCTCTGAAGGTCTCTTTAATTTTAATGTAGGCAGTATCTATCTTACCACTAGTGAGATAAGCCTCATCCTTACATTTGTCCTCTAGCCATGCCTGCTTAGCCATTTTGCACTTCCTGTCGATCTCATTTTTGAGACATTTTTATTCCTTTTTGCCTGCTTCATTTACTGCATTTTTATATTTTCTCCTTTCATCAATTAAATTCAATATTTCTCCTGTTACCCAAGGATTTTTACTAGCCCTCGTCTTTTTACCTACTTGATCCTCTGCTGCCTTCACTATTTCATCCCATTGAGCTACCCATTCGTCTTCTATTGTATTTCTTTAGCCCATCCCTGTCAATTGTTCCCTTATGCTCTCCCTGAAACTCTGTACAACCTCTGGTTCTTTCAGTTTATCCAGATCCCATCTCCTTAAATTCCTACCTTTTTGCAGTTTCTTCAGTTTTAATCTACAGTTTATAATAAATAGATTGTGGTCATAGTCCACATCTGCCCCTGGAAATGTCTTACAATTTAAAACCTGGTTCCTAAATCTCTGTCTTACTATTATATAATCTATCTGATCCTTCTCTTATCTCCAGGCTTCTTCCATGTATACAACCTTCTTTCGTGATTCTTGAACCAAGTTTTAGCTATGATGAAGTTGTGCTCTGTACAAAATTCTACCAGGCTGCTTCGTCTTTCATTTCTTACCCCCAATCCATATTCATTTACTACATTTCCTTCTCTCCCTTTTCCTACTATCGAATTCCAGTCACCCATCACTATTAAATTTTCATCTCCCTTCACTATCTGAATAATTTCTTTTATCTCATCATACATTTCATCAATTTCTTCGTCATCTGCAGAGCTAATTGGCATATAAACTTGTACTACTGTAGTAGGCGTGGGCTTCAAGTCTATCTTGGCCACAATAATGTGTTCACTATGCTGTTTGTAGTAGCTTATGATTGCCACCATAAAATTCACTATCAAGTTTTTCCAGGAGCTGTTCTGGACCATCACGTCATTAAAAACACTGCCCACTATAGGCCTAGAATATTTTTTAACAATGTTTTGTCTTAAAATCCATCTGACTACTCTGTCTGTTTCTTTTTTGTTTAGTTTAATTTTAAATTATTTATTTGTTTTACAACTTTCCCTGTCAGTTATCTTCACCATATTAGGTTTCTTCCCTTTATAAAGCTCTTTTGTTTCTCGCATATGTTCCAGTCTAGTTATTATTATTTAGCTTTCTGTTCCCTACTACACATTTCCTGCTATCTTATTTTCTTATTTTTACTCAGGCAGTACTATATCTTGTCTGTCAGATAAGTCTGTCCTCTCACTTTGTATACAGCTGCAGAAAATTAACTTCTCCTGCCATTCTAGTGTTAGGAGAAGGCAACAATAGTTACACTTTTGGTTCATAAAAAATTCAGAAATGTTGAGAGGTAGAAGTTAGTAGAAATTCGTGTTCCTATATTAGATTGATATATGAAGCAAGCAACAACTCCCACTTTCATACATTAACTAATGATCCTGCCAAGAATCTTAGAAAATGTAAGATGGCTAAATGGGTCAAAGGCTTCTGTTCAGTTACTCATTGACCAATCTGCTGTGGCATCAGAAAACAGCAAAAGGAAAGCTGAAGTTTTAAATTTCACACTTGAAAAGTCATTCACACTGGAAGGTTGTACACACTATTATTTGACTGCTCCACAAACTCCTATATGGTGGACACAGAAATAGGCATCGTTTTCATTTAGAAGAAACTGAGAGAACTGAAAACAAAGAAGTCACCATGTCCAGATAGAATACCAGTTCAGTTTTACAGAGGGTAGTCTTCAACATTGATCCCATAATTAGTGCCAATCTCTTGCCCAGTGCAAAATTCCAAGTGACTGGAAAAACAAGCAGGTGGCTCCCAAATATATATAAGAAAATTACAGATCAATATCCTTAACATTGATTTGCTGTGAAATTCTTTAGCAGATTCTGAGTTTGAGTGTAATAAATTTCCTTGTGAAAGAAAAGTTTTGCTGCATATCAACATGGAACTCATCTTGCCCTTTTCTCATGCTGTATCCTGCAGACTACGGATGAAGGGCCACAGGTATATTCTGTATTCCTAGATTTCTGGAAAGTTTTCAACACAGTGCCACACCAGACTTTTAATGAAGATCTGAGCATACAGAACAGGTTGTCAGATATATGACTGATTGAAAGAATTTTTAGATAGTAGAATCCAGTACACTGCTCTGGATGGTAAGTGTTCATCAAAGAGAAAGGTATCATCAGTGTGCCTTAGGGAAGTCTGATAGGAATGCTCTTGTTCTCTGTATATGAGGGCTGGAACTTTAATAGTTGCAACTTGTTATGTACAACTTATACAAAGTAGATACATGTTTCAAAGTTGTGCTGACCTTTAGAGTAGTCACAAGAATTGTGTATAACCTGTTGCCAGTGATGTGGAAGTTGTAGGATACTCTTGGGACTGCTAGTTGTGTTGATAGTCTGAGTGGAACAGTCTGTTACTTAACCTAGTGGTTGCTCAGTCTGACATGTTGTGGTTGTGTTAAGGCACTTATCGTAGCGATGGACGAGCTTGGAAATTCCTTCATCGTAAAATTCGGCCGCATGCGCCTTCAACCACGTGGTTAATCAGTAACCCAGTAGAAATACGATTTTTGTGGATTTCCTGGAAAGAGGCACTAAAATAAATTCTCAAAGGTATTGCCAAACTCTGCACAACCTCAGAAGAGCAATACAAAACAAGCGCAGCGGAAAGTTGGGCTCAAAGATCTTGCTGATTCATGACAACGCCCGGGCCCACACGGCAAATGCCACTCGTGAAGTTCTCGAATCTTTTAAGTGGGAGTTGTTTCCTCATCCGCCGTACAGTCCCGACCTGGCACCGAGCGACTTCCACTTATTCCCAGCAATGAAGAAGTGGTTGGCTATGCAGCGTTTTGATGATAACGCACAGCTTCACGAAGAGGTAACCATGTGGTTGAAGGCACAGGTGACCGAATTTTACGACGAAGGAATTTCCAAGCTCGTCCATCCCTACGATAAGTGCCTTAATTTAAATGGCAACTACGTAGAAAAGTAGTATTGAAGTGTGGCTTTCATATGTATATAATTAAAAAAATTTCCAATACTTTAATTATTTTTAATTCCAAAACGTAATGTACTTTGTGGATAGCCTTCGTATATAATTTTCCTATGCTTGCTCACTCAGTGTACTGTGTGTTGTACAATTATGTAATTTGAAATCCATGTGATTCATCTCCTATGTTTATCCCCTTTCACAGAAGATAAATGGCAGTTTGACTGTGCTAAAACTGTATGTGTTTCATAGTAGTATTTACTGTGTTAGCAGAAGTTATAAAGCATACTTAACCTGCTAAAGACTTTTCATATAAAAAGTATTTGACTACTGCTTTCACTGAATGCCACAAAAGTGTGTCTGGTACTAAACGCCCTCTTGTGTAATATTGTGACTGAAGCAGAAACTTTTTCTTCAATAAATACTTCATTGTAACATTTGAAATGCAGTAGTCATGTAATAAGCTTAATTGTTGAATTATTCCTCATTTTCAACAAACCAGTGTTTACTGTATGATAAATGAAATATCTATTGAATGAATGTTTTAAGTTAATCTATTCATTCTTTCTCTTTTGACAGACTGCTCATATCTACCTGAGGGATGCAATGTCTGTCGAGGAATTTCTGGCAAGTGCGTGCGGTCGGAAGAATTTAAACCCGATGGAACATTTTGTACGGGTCAAGAAAAGACGAGACATGGAAGACCACAATTATTTCGTTCCTCATCGGACGGATCTTATAGAGACATATGTATGTTAAGTACAAGTTCATAACACAGTTTTTAGAACATGCAAGATGTTTTTAAAGTTAAACATAGTATCCTTGTGAAGAAATATTGAAGTTTTCTTTGGTTATAGTTTAAATAGATATTATATGGTGCTGTATGTTACTAGTGTTGTAACTGATTACCAGAATAAGGCATGTGACTAATATTATCATTGGCATTGCCAATAGTAAATTGGCTCTTGATCTGCTCTCATGCAAATAAAAGTAATCATTTTTGTTACTGTTAACAAGATAAAATAATTGACAGCTAAAAAGTTCATGCTTGTAAATAGTTTGACATCTTTTCAATGTCAAGATACATATTTTATGGATATTGACAATATTACGAAAAGGATAGATTGCCATTTGCCATGTAGTGGAAATCTTGGGTTGCAGACAGGCACAACAAAATGACTGTCAAACAGCTAAGCTTTTGGCCAAAAAAAGCCTTCATCCGAACCAGACAACATACACATGCTCACTCACATAAAAGCAATTCACACACACGTGAAGGCCTTTTTGGCTGAAACCTTACTTATTTGACAGTCTTTTTGTTGTGCCTGTCTGCGACTCAACATTTCCGCTACATGGTGAGAAGCAAAGTAGTACTTCATAAGATTGTCATTATTCAATCCTGGATCTTCCATTATTTGTAAATTTATGGTTACATAGATTAGGGAAAGGCTACCACTCACCTTTAGTGGACTGATGAGTGGAGCATACAAACACACAGCAACAAACACTATTCACACTGTCTTTCAAGCTCTTGTTCCTTTTCTGGTAATCTGAGTGTGACGAAATTTCAAATAAGCAAATTGTAACATTGACACATCTCTTGTACATCAGACAAATGTTCTGAAATTGTGTGTATTATGAGATGAATAAAACACATTTCACTTTACTAGAAAAAGAGCAAGACTTTGAAAACTAGAGTGAACAGTATTACCTGTTGTGTGTTACTACGCTCCACACATCAGTTTGCTGTGAGTGGTTTGCCTTTCTCTCATTCTATGCATTGTTTCATCCAAGAATTTCCATTATTGTTGTATGATGAGTAACTTTCCAAAACACACAACCTCACAGAAAGTTAAATTTTTCTGACAAATGAAAAACCTGTACAGCAAAAATAATTTTATTTATATATTTTTTTAATTTATACAAAATACATCTGTAGGGCTACTGATAAAAATGTGTAATTTTTTGATTTGTTGTCAAGATGTGAGAAGTGTTCTGATTAAATGTGGTTTGTTGTGTTTTAAGTGGATGATATGCCTTTTCATGTTAACTGTTTTGGACATATTGCATTTTGATGAGTTTTCAATAACATTTTTTGAAAATTCACTTTTTTAAATTAAATAAAGCACTTTAACACCAGAAGCAGAAATAAAAACATTAATATGCTCCATTTCCTGTTCTTCAGAGAGAGCACTTTGAACCTATTTGATACTTTTATGAAAGTGTATCCACATCTGCCTAATGGCAGAAAGCAGTTTGAAGTGTGTTTTGGATTTCACATCAATTACCCATTTGCCTATCATGAATTTCTTCTGATGAATCGTTTTCAGATCATTGACCCCATTTACAGGCTTCAAATTTTTGCATGGTTTAATGTAATCAGATATTTCCAAATCTTTCACCAAAATCTTTCTTCACCCACTTGTGCATTACCTTCCTGGTATGTGTTTGGATTCAATATTTCTGAAGTTTTATGAAGTTTCTTTACTACTCCATCAAAACTTCAGTCAACAGATAAAAAGGAGGGCATTCAAACTGGAAACCCAGGAGGTACATCAGTTAAGGCACTAAAGATTTTCTTCTAATTAAAAACGCAAAAATCAATGAAAAAGTCACTCCAACTCTCCATTGTACTGAATTACAGCAAGCTGTTTCTCACACATTGACATAGTTACTTTACACACCACCATGTTACAGGATACAATTTGGAGCTCTCTAGTGGCAGAGGGCTGCAAATACAGAGACATGAAGTATAAAGATGTAGAATGTTAATAATGTTTGCTTTATTTTCAAAAGACTTTAAGAGTTTTCACATAATAAATTCAGAGGCATCACTTTTCAACACACTCTTGTAATTTATGGTTAATATTTTATGGAATTAGTTCTTTTAGGAGTATTATTTTATTTTGAAAGCATGGTGTTCGGTTTATGCAATAGTAACATAAAGTCATACTTTCGTTATTTTCTTTAAGAAATGCACAGTTATCACAGTTATTAAATATTTGTTACTCATGTGATTACTGTTAAAAATGCGTAATCGTGCATGAAACTGAGATGTGATAACAGTGTCTCTCTCTCACTTGTTATAAATCATAAGACACTGTAGCTTATTGAATAGGCACTAATAATTTTAATTGCTTTAAATTGATACATTAGGTCGTGGAGAATTCTAATTTCACTATTGCACTGCTATAACACTTAACTGAATAGTTGTCTGCAGTGTGAAATAAAAATCAATGCTCATAGATTGAACACTGCTGGCGAAATCTTTATGTTGAAGGAGCTTTCTGGGAATCAACTGTCATTTTATGATTTGTTCGTGTTTCATTACATCGTTCCTTCATTAAATTTTTTATAAGTAATTGGTGGTCAAAATTTGTTATTTATTCCAATTTAAAAGGTTTATCACTGTGGGTTTCTAGAATATTAGAAACAGCATCAAATTAATGAGAATAAATACTAAACAAAATTATTTTTGCAGTTATCAGTTTGTGTTTAAGTTGCATAAATTACTCAAAACTCTTAAGCTTATTTTTTCATGATATATTCTTTCTGGATCTTTGAGAGTCACTCATTATTATTCAGATGAAATTCGATAAAATTTAAACTGCAAATATGATATTACCATTTAGGCTTGATTTTTTTACCAAGAGAGTTCATCACACTACTGAACATGCACAGAGAGAAACCAATGCCTGTGTTATAGGTCATTTACACACACACACACACACACACACACACACACACACACACACTCGTGGCTGGCATCAGAACCTTGACGATACATCTGCTGTTCTGTTGACTTCTTCTTGTTGTCCCCTTGGTCTGTCTGAGTTAGCTTTGTCAGCACCTCATCACAATGAATGAGATATTGACTCAAAGAGATTGTAAAGAAGCTATAAATTTTTGTCGCGGGTCCTGGGTATATGATTTTACAGCAAAAATCATTAACCCAACACAGTTTACTGCATAATAATAGTTGTTTATTGTTAAATAACATCTATTTTTTACCATTCTCTAGTCTGTGTTTTCCAAATAGTCCTTAACTCTGTAATATTGATTATTTAAGAAATGTACTTTAACTATTAGCTTGAATATTAGGATTTTCATTTTCTTTTAATCTCCTTGGACAATTATTGTACAGTTTTATTCCTTTGTAGAAAATACAATCCTGCTCCCAATCCTGCATCCTGTGGGTCATTCCCTTGTGGTCGTCTTAGGTGCGAGACCTGTCCCACACAGCCACCCACTACCTCCCACTATGTTACAGTCATAAGCATTTCTTACCCTATAAAAGACAGGGCCAGTTGTAAAAGCAGCCATGTTATGTATTGACAATGTTGCAATTACTGTGCAGTATTCCATGTGGCCATGACAAGCAACCAATAGACTGTACACATGAATGACCAATGCCAAGCTATTGTAAACCACAAACTAGACAATCCAGTTGCGTAACATGCTGTGCACCACTACACAAATGACTGCAACAGCTGCTTCACTACATGAGCCATATGGATACATCATTCCAACTCCTCTGAGCTGGAAATTGTCTCTCCCACATATCCTACACTCTCACAATCACCCTAGCCTAAACCTCCGCTAATCTATTTCCCTTTGTCTCACCTTAAATTTTTCCTTCTCTCTTCTGTTCACATCACTCCTACCCCATCCAGATCATGTACTGCCTTATCCCACCACTCTTCCTCCCTCCTGCGCCCTCATAAGGATATACTCTCTCTCTCTCTCTCTCTCTCTCTCTCTCTCTCTCTCTCTCTCTTCCTCTTCCTCCCTTTCTTTCCCCGTTGTACACCCCTCTCCATTTCTCGCTTCCTTCCCTCTCTCTCTCTCTCTCTCTCTCTCTCTCTCTCTCTCTCTCTCTCTTCATCTCCACCTACCTCTCTTATCTGCCCTTCCCTGTCACCATCCCCCCTTTCTTCTCTGTACCTCTCATATTCTCTATCCTCTGAATTCCTTTTATCTTGTTGTGCAGCCACTGAGTCGTCTCTCAAAAGGCTTGCCTCACACCATTCCTGCTACTCCCTCATTGCCACCTCCTCCCCACCTCCATCTGCCCAGGCAACTACTCTCAATAATTGATAATCAACAGTTTTGCAGTTGCCACGTTTGTGTGTCTGTGGTTCTTTTTTTTTTTTGTGTGTGTGTGTGTGTGTGTGTGTGTGTGTGTGTGTGTGTGTGTGTCTTAAGGTTCTACTAATATTTTGATTTTATGAGTTGGAAATTGTGAAACTAATGAAAAAAGTATACATTTCTTTCTTTTATAACTCAATTTACAGCTCCACACACACGAGATAGTGGAGGTTTGTGCAAAGATACTGTATCAGGTAGAGCTTCAGCGTACCACTCTCGAACAGATGTGGGGATTCTCAGTGGAAGCAGAACTGATCGAGAACGCCGATCGCCAAGACGAACTGTGCTGTTATGTGAGCAGAGTGGAGGACAAGAGTGTTGCTATGCAGAATGGTAACTATAAGCCACTTGTTCTTTAAGCAAAGTAGTATATTCCTCAGCTTGCTAGGAAGTGTTCAAGGATGTAACATAGTTAGTCTATGGAATATATAGTGTTTTCAGAAAATATGCAGACAAAATTAATTATATGGAAATGTCAGACATTAATCTTAATTATACTGGTGACACTTTCTTTGTAGTTGGAATAATTAGATGCAGCTATAAAAGATCAACAACCCCTTGTAGACCTTGCAGAAATAGTAGTTGAAATATAGTGTTCAGTTTAGCATGATATTTGTTTTGCACATACAGAATAGTTGATCTTTCAGCATACATTTAATGAAATTCGACAGTGTGCTCTGATTCAGAATATTCAACAGGTATTAGTAATAATAAGAAGTGAGATGATACTCCTTGTTCCCACTATCATGGTGTTTGAATTCATTGTTCTTCCTCCTTTAGATGTTTGGTAGCCAAATGTAAAGGGTTAACCATAACTCCACTGACAAAACTTTAGAACACACAACTTTATAGTGTGGGCAGTCACAGCCACTGAAATTCATGGTAAATTGAACTTGATAAAACCTCAAACAGCTGTTAATTGATGATTTATTCATCTGACCAGTTTATCTGCCTTAAAGCATCATCTTCATGTGATAACATAGATTAGCACACAGAAACACACCCAACATTCGTGGTCACAGAAACCATCCCATGGATAGGCTGAGTAGTCAACAAATAATAACAGGCAAAGCATTGGGGCAAATAGTGCAGGGGATGAGGCACCTGTAGTCGGTTGTCGTGAGGGTAAAGCACTGGAGGCAGTCAGCTGTATACAACCTGATGGGGACCACCTTCTGACCGGAGACGCTGGTGAACAATGGAAGAACACAACTGGCCAATTTAGTACACAGCTTACTGCCTCCAGTGCTTTAGCCTCAAAACAACCAACTACAGGGTTTTATATTATATACGCTGCCTTCTACTATCAGATATGTTCATTTTTGACTAGTTTGTTACTGTGCCTCATCCCCTGCACTATTCGCCTCAGTGCCATGTTGGTTATTAGCTGTTGGCTACTTCCCCTCTTCATGGGGTTGGATTCTGTGACGACAAACATTGGGCGTCTGTGTGTGCTAATCTGTGTGACACTGATATACAATGTTCTACCATTAAAGTGGTTCCCAACCTTTGGAGTTCAAATCCTGTCATGCCTGCCATTTGTTGTGATCTTTCATCATTCACTAGCACCTCTGGTCAGAGTGTGATCTCCACCAGTGTAGTGTGCAGCTCACCGCCTCCAGTGCTTTACCCTGACAACAATCAACTACAGATGCCTCATCCCTTGCAATATTCGCCCCAATGCTCTGTCACTTATTTGTCGACTACACGAAACTCTCAGTAATACGGCCCTCAGTAGTCCGGCCTCTCAGTAATCTGGCACACTTCCAGCTTCTAGGCTTTCAACCTGAAATGACGCCTACAATAATGAAATTTCATCTGCAACAATGTTTTTAGTTAGTTATAATGTTCGACATTCCTGTAATTGTGGATTTCCTTGTGGATCATTATCATGGCTTCTGAAGGAAAACACATTATGCCAGACCTCAAGCAGAAACTCGAAAATAGATATAAACTGATCTGAGGTTCTTCACAGAAAATCGTTGCTGCTGGCAACAGTGTTGGACGAGCAACTATTTATGACCAATCTTCAGCAGAAAAGGGGTAATCATAGGCTCACAGGAAAGTTACAATGAAACAGATGAAGAAGAGGACATAGGAGGAGAGAACTTGAGGATATCTCGAACTGCTGGTGCTGAAGCTGGAGATGTCTTCCTGGAGTACATTATGCAACAATCAGAAACGTGACAGGACCTATGAAATGCTTGTAAAGCTGTTATGTGATAAAGCATACTACCGCTGCATATCATCATCATGTCAACTAAAACTTTGGGACATGTTTCATAGTGAATGTTGAGTGATACTAATATGCAGGACTAAGTTTTCTGTAAAAATGAATGTATCTTTTGCTTTGATAAAATTTTTATTCTAAATTTTAGGCACTCTCAACAATCTGGCACTTCCGCTAATCCAACACCCATATGTGCGAGGAATGGCTGGTTTAGCAAGAGTCTAGTGTACTTCTCCTCTTTATGGGGTTGGATTCTGTGACTATTAACATTGTGTACATCTCTCTGTTTGCAGTTTTACTCAAGTTCAGTTTACCAAAACTTTAGAAGCTGTTTAGGGATATTTTCTGAGAATTGTGTTGTAAGGGACCTATGGCCTCCTATGACTTGATGCAGAATAATTCCATTTTGTTTGACTTCTTACCCATACCTACTTATTATCCATAATGCCCTGAAAACATATGCACAGTGATGCAAATGTTAAAAGTATATGCCATGTGTCTTGTTTGGAAACAAACTTGTTCCATTCATGTACGGTACTATCTGTTGACAACAATTATGCCCAATTTACTCTTTGCATTAGTGGTATGTTAACAATGGTACCCAGCAGTATAGACAGGTTAGGGATAAAGCAATGGCCAATAGCACCTCATGTGTGGATTCACTGAATGCAGTAGAAGAGTGGCACAATGACACCATGATGACCTGATTGTGCAGCAGTGGAAACCATGTCACAGTACTTTTGGATCTGTAGATTACTCTGTGTTTAGTGCTGTACATTGTAGTTATTGTATATTACAGACTTTTTCATTGTTGTGAAGAAGTTTTGACAAGGTAATTAGGATAACAAAAAGGAAAAGTGTTATAACATTAATACTCTGTAATGAGCCACTGGAGACCATGAGTTCCTTATACTAAAAAATTCAGAAAATGCCCCTGAACATTCCCAAAGTCTTTTCAGTGGAGTTCCAATTCACCCTGATATGGGAAAACTTCTTCTCTAAAGAAAATTGACTGTTTTAGACTATTTACACAATGATGAAAGAGGGTAGTCACATTAAAGTCGTAGGGAGCAATTGGACAAGATGAATATTCTTCACAAATTCAGCTACAAGTAGATGCTACAGTAATTTAAGGAAAAGTGCTCAGGACTAACTACTATTAGGGTACAATTGTATGCATACAACAGTTATGTATGTTTTTATTCACAGTAGCACATCATAGGATATCAGGAAAATTAGCAGAGCAGTTTTTGAGTCTTAAACAATTAACAAACAAAACATCTAATTTCCACAACAGCAAATTACTTTGTATTCATTGCTATTTATTGTGGGCACAAGCTTTAGCTTAGCAAAATGTAAGGGATCTAACAGTAGCATTGTATGTGCATTACTCACAGTTCCCCCACCATGTAAGAACTTCAGAAAGTCAAAATTCTGAAAAAATGAATTTTGTAACACATACCACTTGGAAGTGTGCCTTCCTTTGCTCTAATTAAATGGAAACATTTTGTTTTTAGTCATATTGGATATATATAATAATTTGATATCACAAAGATATTGCACATCACAATGACTATGTGCTCACATGACTGTGAAATATGTTCCACTGAATGAAAACTCATAAGAATTAGGGAAACATGACTTTAAATGTCTGCTATACTTCGCTGAACAATAACTGAGGACTGGTATGTTACCAAATTATACCTTTA
Source organism: Schistocerca cancellata (assembly GCF_023864275.1). Lineage (NCBI taxonomy): Eukaryota > Metazoa > Arthropoda > Insecta > Orthoptera > Acrididae > Schistocerca > Schistocerca cancellata. The sequence goes on along the minus strand of NC_064634.1, from coordinate 346,403,233 downwards.
AACAGTGGAAAATCTAGGATGGAATGTAACAACATTATGAAAAGGAAAGTTGCCACTCACCGTATAACAGAGATGCTGAGTCGCAGATAGGCACCAGTCTGGTGCTACAACTCGCAGTGTGGCCTCAGGTGCCTGAGACTGCAATCATGTGTGGATGAGTGGCATGTGCGTGAATGAATGTGTGTGTGTGTGTGTGTGTGTGTGTGTGTGTGTGTGTGTGTGGTGTGTGATATTTTTATCGTGTCTATCTGCAACTCATTATCTCCGTTATATGGTAAATGGCAACTTTCCTATTCATAATATTGTCAAATTACACCTTTATGTTTCACAAATTAAGTATACAACAAAACCTCATTGCATCCTCAATTGTTTACATAAAAAGAACTGAAATGTCGATCAGATGTCAAAAACAAAGTGGAAGCAAACATTCATTCTGTCATCCTGGGTGCTATTCATTGGATTTTGAAAGCTTCAATAATGTGTGTGCCCTCCATGAATATTTATCAGGGCTTGCCATCTACATTGCATCCTCTATACAAGTCTACAGAGGTCACCCTGTGGTATCCACTCCCGTTCTTCAACGAGAGCTCATGAGAGTTCTTGGAGAGTGTGTAGTGAAAGAGGACAACCATGAGCACGTCTGTAAAATTTAAAATTTTCCCAGTGAATCAACTGCTCAAAGAGATTTATGGATTGTAGCCAGTCATTGTAAACTTCATTCCGTGATATTTTGGCTGAACAACTGCCAGCCATCTTCAGGTGAACTGAACAAGGACTGACAAGACATTCTCTGCTCCATCTTATGTTGTGCGCTGATGGTACTGCCGCGCATGCATTGAAGTCGTGGAGACAGAAGGACCACACTGCCCAGCGGCAGCAACCTCACTGGTGGAACTGCAAGATTTAGCTGCCGTCAGTATAGTCACTGGCTGCAGTTATCAAAGTCTTCTGGCATCTTCATCTCAAGCAAATTTCGTAGATGATGGGATTCCATGCGTTATTCAGTGGTTACCAACTGAATAACATGTGGAATCCCATCATCTCCAAAATTTGCTCGAGATGAAGACACCAGAAGACTTCGAAAGCTGCGGCCAGCGACAATACCGACGGCAGCTGAGTCTTGCAGTTCCACCAGCGAGAGCGTTGCCGCTGGGCGGTGTGGTCCTCCTGTGTCCGCGACTTCAACACATGCGCAGGAGTACCATCAGCGCACTATATAACACGGAGTGGAGAATGTCTTCGTCAGTCCTTGTTCAGTTCACCTGTAGATGGTTGGCAGTTGTCCAGCCAAAATATCATGGAATGAAGTTTACGACGACCAACTGCAATCCTGAAATCTCTTTGAACGTGAACACGTCTGTCAAGCACGTCCCACATATGTTTTGAAAAAAGCTGCTGCCTCTGCAGTTATATTGTATAGCTGCTGTTAATCTGCTATTGGTGGCTAGTATTTATGTACATCTATAAATACTGAGTCATACTTACAGTACTGAATCTAGATATTCAGATAATTGCTAGGAATAGTGGCTAATGAGGTATGTTCTTAATTTTCTTTTGAATTCAAAGGGATTATCAGTTTCTTGCTTTAAGTTAGATGGGGGCTTGTTGAATATCTTCTCTCCAGAGTACACAGCTCCATTCTGAACCATAGATGAGGTGGCAAAGTCTACGTGGAAATAGCTTTCATGCCTTTTATTGTAATTGTGTACGTCATAGATTAGCTTAATCTGATCAGCAACAAATAACGTTAAGTAGTGAATGTATTAGAAAGTGAGTACAAGAATCCTAAGATGGTTTCTGCAAACTGATCAATTATCTACTTTACATGTTAATCTTACTGGTCACTTTTGCTGAATGAACACTTTATCTCCTTGGAGATGTTTGTTGTAAGGGCTTTAGGCTATGGTAAAGATCACCAGAAGCTATACAGATGCAGTTAGTATTTTTAAATGTAATAAAGCTCAACAAGCCAAATTGTTCAACTATTTGCTGAGCATTTCGAAATTTGTGAGTACTAATTGCATCTTTATAGCCTCTTATGTTGTCTCCAGTATTAGGAAACAAAATGTTTTGCACAAAAACTTTTCATATATCATAAGCTAATACTCAGACAAGATGTAAATACCAGCCATGAAAGCCTGCATTGTACGATCAAGCATTCATTCTGTAGTGTCCTGCAGTCAGCAGGAAAGAACTAACAGTCAATCTGAACACAGTTTATTACAAATAAAGGAAAAACACCTTCTTGGCATACACTTAAGTTTTAAATGCAGAAGCAAACAAAAAAACCACACCTCTGTGGTAGCAAAACAGATAAGCAAACAAGATGATGGAAGAAAATACTGACCAAAACTACTCTACAAAATACAACATGCTACTACAGGACTACGGTGAGTGAATACAAGGCTAGGGCCAGCGTAAGTACTGGCCGAAGCTGTTCCTAGCAGTTGGTAAACACTGATGGTCTGACAGTCTAGGCGTGCTTATAAAGCCAGGTTGGCAGAGTACTACAGCAGTCATATGAGTTCCGATTGGTGAAACTCTGTCACATGTTGTCTGGCGAAGTAGTTCCATGTTTATTTGGAAAGTCAGTTACTGTTTCTGTCTGCTGGTGATGTTTCTACCCGCGCTGCTGAAAGAGGGTTAGCAACCAGAGGTGTACAAATTCCCCTTGCAGCCTGCTTGTCCCTAGCTCCTCTGCAACCATTCATGCAGGTCAGCCTGCCGCGACATAAACACGAGAGTGCGCGTGTACTGAGGCATAGTGGGTAATGCGGTTGACTTGGGCTCCCGCAAGCCCGGGCTACCTGGGTTCCCGCAGGCCTGCCAAGCTTCACGGGACCCGCTCAGCTTGCTGCGCCTGACAACAGGTTGCGCTGTCAAGCTACCGTGACTAGAGTAGCCGGGTAGTTAGCCGGCAGTTCATTTATCGGAAAGGTGGGGGCGGCACAATGAATAGGTCGAATTTTAGTGAGATTAAAAAAAATTGACAACTGGCGAATACATGCTGGTAACAAAACAGAGCACAAGTGCCGCATGGGAAACGTTTTCGTGTGTTTATGATGCCGCTTAAAATAAATCTGTAGGTGTGTCTCAGTGCAAACTATGTAAAAAGCTCTTAAGTACTTTTTCGGGAACCTCGAGTATGTTACGACATGTGTGCAAATTTGACAAGCAGTTCCCTCACTGCGTAAATATCTTGAAAGAGGACAAAGATTTAGTGGCCGAAAAGTGCGTCGAAATGTGTGCGAAGGACCTGAGACCATTTAGCAGTATAGAGGGAGAAGGATTTCTTAATTTAGGGCAGACACTGATCGACATTGGTAAAAAATATGGCTCAGTTGATATTAAAAATATTATGCCTTCCCGAGTGACAGTAGCTAGGAAAGTTCAAACCTTAGCTGATAAAGTGCGCAGCAAAATTCTCCCAGATATAGTGCATGCGATTCGTTCAGGTATATGTGCCAGTACAATTGATCTATGGACAGACAATTACAAAGGGGTGCATTACATGTCCGTGACAATGTATTACATAAAATCAGACTGGCGTTTGAACAACTATGTACTGATGTGCTCTGCGTTTCCTGACTGCCCAAAAACTGGCTCGAATATTCGAAACGAGTTGGAAGATCGCTTAGAAACTATGGGTGTTTCTCGTGAAGACATTGCCAAAATTACATTTGTCACAGACCAGGCCAGTAACATTGTAAAAGCTCTCGAAATATATCAGCGTCTTCCAAGCATGGCTCATACTATAAACACAGTTCAAAAATGGCTCTGAGCACTATGGGACTCAACATCTTAGGTCATAAGTCCCCTAGAACTTAGAAGTACTTAAACCTAACTAACCTAAGGACATCACACACACCCATGCCCGAGGCAGGATTCGAACCTGCGACCGTAGCAGTCCCGCGGTTCCGGACTGCAGCGCCAGAACCGCTAGACCACCACGGCCGGCTATAAACACAGTCTTGAAACATGTTCTGAGCAAACAGTTTTTGAAAGAAAATGTTCCAAATATATTAGCCATTCTTAATACAGTGCGGGCTACGGTTTCCTACTTCAAGAGAAGAGGTCTGTGTGTGAGACTGAACTCATCTTTAAAGCAGTGGGTTTCAACTCGTTGGAATAGTTATTTTGACATGCTTGTATCAGTCCATTCTCAGATTGATTCAGTGAAGGCTGTTTTACATAACGAAGGTGGCTCTGATAAGATGCTGGATTATGACCACCATATAACTGGCCAGCTTATAGCATTTCTTAAGCCGTTCAAAGAAGCCACAGTTGATCTAGAGGGTGACAAGGAGCCAACCCTACATTTAGTTCTACCGTGGTTTTATGCCTTAAAAGCTCAATGTAGTGGATGGGATAGCGATGAAGAGGTTCGTAATTTTATTCCATCTGAATATTATAGAACCACTTGTGAAATACATATGTTGATAAAATGTATTTTCAGGACATGAAACCTTTGAAACAAGCCGCTGGTGCCTTCCTAGAACAGAAAATGTGCGTTAGCATGCTGCATAAAATAGCAACGTTTATGGTGCCTAACTCCCGCACATTAAGAAAGTTAACCGAGGATGAAAAAATTGATGTTTACCAAGCAGCATGACAGATGTGTGCTGAAGATAAGCTCCTAAGATAATGCATATATTATTCATCTACATGTACATGGGTACTCTGCAAGTCACACGCTAGTGCTTGGTTGAGGGTTCATCGAACCACTTTCAACTTATTTGTCTCCTATTCTCGAATTTCGCGCGGGATAAAACACCTACATCTCTCCGTCTGAGCGCTGCTTTTTTGTATTTTATTCTCATGATCATTTCTTCCAATGTAGATGGGACTCAACAATGTATCTTCGAATTCGGAGGTGTAAGTTGCTTATCGAAATTTCATATATAGATCGCACCACGTCAAAAAACGCCATTGTTGTAATGATTCCCACCCCAACTCCTGTATAATTTCCGCGGCACTCTTTCCCCTGTTCCACGATAATACCAAACAAGCTGCCCTTCTTTAGATTCTTTAGACCACCTCCATCAATCGTACCAGAAAGTGCTCTCCAACTGCGTAGCAATGCCCCAAAAGCGTGTTTTGTCATTAAAACGCCTACAACATTTTCTGTGTGTCCATTCCTATTTAAGTAGGTCGTAATTGTAATCAGAGGTATTTAGTAGAATCTACAGCCTTTAGATTTGACTGGTCGATCTTGTAAACGAAGTTTAACGGACTTAGTTTAGTACACACACGGATAACCTCGCTCTTTTCATTATTTATTGCCAACTGCCAATTTTCACACCAAAAATATATATATTATTTAAATCGTCCTGCAGTTAGTTTTGATCTTCTGGTGACTTTACTGGACGATAAATGATAGCGTCATCTAAAAACTATTATAATTTCAGCTATGTGTAGTATGATCTTCACATTATTCTGCAAATATTAATTGGAACCTGTATAGTTTCAGTACAAGTGCCCAATCACAGCACCAAAGAAACACATCCAGGACCGTACAAAATGGCGAAATTTGAGGACTGGGCAGAAGAGTCTCCTCTCCTACATGATGAAGTCAGCAGATACTTGCAAGAACACTGTGTGAACGAGAGAGATATTCTTCAGTGGTGGAAAAATAACTGCCAACGACTTCCTCAACTTGCGTGTGTGGCGAGAAAAATATTAAATATACCAGCCACTAGTGCCTCTAGTGAGAGAATTTTTAGTTGCGCTGGAAACCTAATTAGCGAAAAACGATCACGTCTTAATACAGACAGACTTAACGATCTCGTCATAATTAATTCAAACACTAATTAGCATACACATTAAGAATACAGCAGAACATTAAACAGGAAACTATTAGTTTGAGTGCAAATTTACTAATTAAGAGTCCACTTTTCTAATTGTGCTTTCTGGGCGTCAATTTCGGAGACAGAAATTTTGTAATGCATAGAGTTCATTTTTATTTTAGACTAAACTTTTTGATTTCAATCCTCCCAAGTGACATTTATTATAGTTTGTAAACCATTTTCTGTTACTTGTGTTTGCAAGAGTAGCCAAATATTTTAGGAGTATCTGGTTTGGCCTAAATAATACTTTCAGGGGAACTGAAGGAAAATTTGTAAATATTTTATGTTGAAAAGTGTTCTGCAAAATAAAATATTCATTTGTGGGTTAAGGCAATACACATTATGAGTTTAAATTACAATTTATTTTGTTGAGTTCCACACACATTGCGAAATGTAATTTTATTCCTGTATTTCTATATTAAGGGGAATCCCACAAGCAGGGTCAAGATGCTGAAGACCTAGACACTACAAATGCTTTTAAAATGAAGAGCGTCTTTTTCCACGAATGTGTTGTAGTAGGAATATAATGGAAACTCGGAGCCACTCTCCACAGCGTCTACGTCTGCGTCATGAGGATTCAGACTCGTCGTTTAGGTCTGTGTAATGAGGGTCTACAGTCGTCGTTTAGGTTCGCATCATGCAAGTAAACACTCGTCGTCTAAGTCTGCATCATGAGGGTCCGAACTATGGTCCCTATGACGCAGACCTAGACTACAAGTGTGGACTCTCATGACGCTAACGTAGACGCCGCGAAAAATGGCTCAGAGTCGCCTTGTATTCCCAGTGCTATAGTTTTTAGACGAACTGGATACGTAACATGTGCTTCGATTTTGTTAAAATGCATTTTGGCAATTTAGAATGATTTTAACAACTTTGAATGAATTCACAGAACCAGTAAAATACATCCTGGAAAAATAGTTAAATATTTGTATAACTGGTGTCATACTTGGCTGAAACATACTACAGTTAAAGAATCTAGACTTCCAAAATCTTAATTTGGTTCTCATTGCAGTACAGTGGTTATCAAGGGCGTAGATAATTTATTCTTCTGGGGAGGGGACCAATCTTCTTTTTGTTTTTGGGGGGTGGAGGTTCGCTTCTTTAGTACAAATATCCATCCATTTCAGTGTTGAAACCTGCAACACAGATTGCATTGCGTTCCACTAAAACAAAAAACACTATGTTCATGGGCTCGGGGGGAGGGGGGTGGGGTACCTCTGCCCCCCCCTCTCCCCGTTATCTACGCCCCTGGTGGTTAATTCTAGCTTTTAGTGTACAAAGGAGCTCCATTTTCAGTGATTGTTCTGCTTGCTACACAAACCTATTTGAGATGTGATCTGATGGTGGTTTGAATTGAGAATATCCAAAACTGAGAGATTGTGAAGTCTCGAATAAATCCTTTTATATCTGACAACTAACTGAAAACCGGCCGTTGCGTGGGCATTTATTTATTCCATACTCTCGTAGTCCATCTTCCCTCCCCTATTTTCTCTCTATCCATTTATTCCTCTCCCACTATCTCTATGTTCACCTCCCTCCCTCCATCCCCATCCCTTGTCCCATCTCCCCCCACCCTCTATCCTTCTCCACGTCCTCTCTCTGTTGGACTCCGCCACTTCAGTTCATCTCCTCTTCACCTATCTATGAAAACTCATATATATCTGTCAACTTTTGTGGTGGTCAGTGAAGCAGTGTCAAAGTTTATTGCTAGGCAGCATTTATTGTAATACTTTTGATACGCAGCATTGATAGTTTTGTTTTCTGGTGCGTAAACAAATGATGTTGAAGGTGTCCTGACAGGGGAATATGCGACATA